>NC_064629.1:380933742-382282909 GCF_023864275.1 Schistocerca cancellata | reverse complement strand
CGACAGCTTGGAAGGAACTGTTTAAGGGGATTGGGTGATAATGGAGAGTATCATGGAGAAGAATCATGAGTCCTCCATGGGCTGGAGAGCCTTCAACAGAGGGGAGACAATATCGAACATACTGAAAATGAGGGAGAACAAAGCGGTCATGGGGACGCAGCTTTGTTTCCTGAAGACAGAAGATGACCGGCGAGTAGGATCGTAAGAGGACCGACAATTCATCCCGATTGGCTCGAATGCCGCGGATATTCCAGTGGATAATGGACATAGGGTGAACAGAAAATGGAGGAATGTGACCAAGGGTGCTGTCAACTCAACGACTGCTCAGAGCTTGCGACCGACAGCATGGAATGGCATTCAGCCGAAGGCAGAAGATCCTGATCCATAGGTTGGTCAGGAGCAGCCCCTGCCACCAGCGATCGGCCGGTTGACCGGCCACCAGCAGTGCGCCTCGGCGACACAGAAGACGGCCGAGGGCGATTTCCGCCAGGTGGTGCTGTAGATGGGACACGCCTTGGCGGAGAAGGAGAGGAACTGGGTTTCTTTGTAGTCTTCTTGGAAGAATGATGTTTAGATGAAGGAGGAACCGATGGTTGTGAAGTTGCGGTACGTAAAAACTCTTCACGAGTATGCTCTGTTTTCGAAGACTTGGCGTCTGACTTTTGGGCTCGAGATTTAGCAGAACCCGACGAAGGGTGAGCCATAGAGTGGGCAGGCGAAAGTGGTGAGGTTGAACGAGCGATCTTTGCGCTGGCCGATCTGACGACCGTGGCACTAAAGGTGAAGTCGCAAGTCTGCGTGGCCGCCTCCTTTGTTGGCCGAGGAGAAGCAAGGACAGTGCTGTATTTTCCTGTCTGAGGCACGGTGGGCTTGCGACTGGCGAATAATGTTCGAGCAGCAAAGGTCGACACCTTTTCCTTCACTCTGATTTCCTGAATGAGCCGTTCGTCTTTAAAAATGGGGCAATCTCGAGAGGAAGCAGCGTGGTCACCCATACAGTTGATGCAGCGAGGGGATGGAGGTGGACAAGCACCCTCATGGGCATCCTTGCCACACGTAACACATTTGGCCGGATTGGAACAGGACTGGCTGGTGTGATTGAACCGCTGACACCGATAGCAACGCGTAGGGTTTGGGACATAAGGGCGAACGGAAATTATCTCATAGCCTGCTTTGATTTTCGATGGGAGTTGAACTTTGTCAAATGTCAAGAAGACAGTGCGGGTTGGAATGATGTTCGTGTCAACCCGTTTCATAACCCTATGAACAGCCGTTACGCCCTGGTCAGACAGGTAGTGCTGAATTTCTTCGTCAGACAAACCATCGAGGGAGCGTGTATAAACGACTCCACGCGAGGAATTTAAGGTACGGTGCGGTTCCACCCGGACAGGGAAGGTGTGGAGCAGAGAAGTACGCAGCAATTTTTGTGCCTGGAGGGCACTGTGTGTTTCTAACAACAGGGTGCCATTTCGTAATCTGGAACAAGACTTTACAGGACCTGCAATTGCGTCGACATCTTTCTGAATAATGAAAGGGTTGACCGTGGAGAAGTCGTGACCTTCATCAGACCGGGAAACAACAAGGAACTGTGGCAACGATGGAAGAATCGTCTGTGGCTGAGACTCAGTATACTTACGTTTGTGAGCAGACATAGTGGAAGGTGAGGAAACCATTGCGGAAGAATCCCCCATGATTACCGGCGTCTCCGATGGCGCGCTCCTCCCCTGTGGGGGCCCTCTCTGAGGGCACTCCCGCCTTAGGTGATTGTTCACACCTCAGGTCACACCTCCCGACAAACGGACGGAGGGACCAATCGGCACTTTCGGAAGGTATCAGCTCGGGTAATCACCCCTCCCTGGGCCTGGCCGTTACCAGGGGGTACGTACGTGTCCTACCTGTCTACCCGGGGCGGGGAATTACGCGTTACCCCGTCACCGGCTACGCACAAAAGGCGTGGGTCGGCCTTCAGACACGCACAGGGAGGAAGAAAGAGAAAGGGAAAGGAAAGAAGAGAGGTCTCAAACGCCGCAGCGGAGAAAAGGGAAAGAGAAGAGGTAAGGAAAGGAGAAGGACAAAGGAAGGAAGAAGACATAAAAGCAAGGAAGGCGAAGAATGCAGTACATTTACGAGCGTCCGTCTTCGGACGTAGGCACAAACCATACTCCCAGATGGGGAGAAAGGGAAGGAAAGAGCCAGAGGTGAGGGGAGGAGGGGCGAAGATAGGGATGGGGAAGGATGCGGAAAGGGAAGGTATGCAGCCCGGAAAGGAAGGAAGGCCACATTAGCTCTGGGTCCTGTGCTCGCTACACACGTATCCACAAAAGAGTTGTGGACCCCCTGGGGGGGATTCGTCTGAATGTCTGTGTAGGAATGGCAGCCCGTTCTTGCTAAAGAGTCGAAACCAGAGAAAGCACAGTAGTTGTGTAGGAACCTGGGGTCTGGAGCGAATCGGAGTTCTCACTAAACGTCCACAAACCATTGTCTCGCACAGCATTGTCATGCTGATAAAATCAGTCATCGTCTCCAAGCTGTTCCTCTACTGTAAGCGATACACAGTGCTGTAAAACGTATTCACATCCTACCGTATTTACCGTTTCTCTAAGCGCAAGAAGGAGACCACACTAACCCCAGAAAACACCCCTTATCGTAACACTACCTCATCTGTACTTCACTGTTAGCACTAAAGATGATGGCAGGTAACGATCTCCAGGAATTCTCTAAGCCCACTCCCATCCACTGGATTGCCACAGGGCATAGCGTGATTCATCACTCCAAATCACTAGCTGCCAGTGATCCACTGTCTAGTGGTCATGCAGTCTATACCACCTCATGAGTCTTTTTGCATTGGCTACAGAAATGCTTGGCTGATTAGGTGCGGCTCCACTGTTTTACACCATTCTTTTTTATTTCCCTCCACACAGTTATTGTGCTGGCTGGTCTGCTGGTACCGCTTTGGAACTCACGAGTGATTCGGTCTGCAGATTTGTGGCGATTTTTTTACGACCACTCTCCACAATGCTCGACGGTCTCTACCCGTCAGTACATGCCGTCTGCCTGGTCTTGATTCAGCTGTGGTAGGTCCTACGCGTTTCCACTTGACAGTCGCTGAGTCGACTTGGGCAGGTTTGAGAAGGGTGAAATGTTCCAAATGAATTTGTTACTCAGGTGATATCCAATGACTGATCTAAGTGTGAAGTCTTTGATCTCTCTTGAATGACTTAACTGCAGATACTGCTGACAACATAATACTCCCGGCCTCCTTTTGTATTGGCGGGTCTCCGTCTCTTGGCATACGAAGGTTAATTCCGCTTAACATAGAAGTGTCCGGAATACTTTTGATAAGTAGAGTATCTTCCGGAACGCACAACTATCCTTTCAAGTACACATTTCCCTTGTTCAAGGTATAAGATGAACAAATACTGGCAGTAGCTAAACTATCCACAAATCCCACCATAAATCTCGTTAATCCATTTTTGTTAGTAATTAACTAAATGACGAGACTATTATTTAGGTTAATGGAACACCATATTTAACTGAAGCCTCTAGCTGAGGCTGTTGGTCCAAAGAAAAGCTAAAATGGTTATACTTCTTCACTTCCTTTGTATCCCATGGTTTTTGAAGCACGCTACTGCAGTTCTTCAAATCAATGTCAGATTGTCAGACTAAAGACACCAGATCGTACAGTCCGCCATAGTTGTCTCACCTTGTATATTCACATCCTGGGCGGAAAACAATACAACATACCGACCTACTGAGATACGAAAAAGGATGTAGTCCGGAAACTACGTACCTTTCTCATATAACTTTCGATTGAAGCATGTCCGAACCAAGGATCATGAGGTTAGATTCCTACTGTTATGCTCCGTTGCCGTCATTACAGACCATATTCCTACTTTAATGCTCCTTTCCCGTCATTGCAATTTTGCCTTTTCATCGCGGAAACTCACCATTGTAGAAAAAATCCTTGATTGTCCCGACTAGTTTCGATGCACTGTTGCATAACTGAAATTGATGTAGATTATGTTTACCATCACATACTTCTTTACTTTTCGTGTCCGGGCAAGAACATCTGAACTCTCCTTTTCCAAAACTCACCAGCTTTAATAGTCTTGTCATCGCATAAAAACAGATCTTCCGCTGCGCAAGCAAACTCCATCCTTGGGCAAATATTCAATTGTCTGTATTTCCCCTCATCTGCAGGGCACCCCACTTAACCATGTTTGCTTTACTTTTGCGACCCTTTTCTTAGTCTATTCAGAGCTTTCCATGTACTATACTGCAGTAGTTGTTCTTGTGTGATTTCCTCTTTCGAGCTAATGTTTATATTTTACAGAATGTCCAAACAAAGATTTGAAGCGCGTCTCAAATCGGCCTTCTAGCGGATCAGTCCATTGGATAAAACTCTTCTCTGCCTTAAGACGATTTGCAATGCTTGGTGGTTATTAGAGACCAGAAAATGAGCTCCGTATATTCGCTTTAAGCTCATATGACGTCATCTCCGAACTCGCCTTTGCCGTGGGTAGACACGACTCGTCAGTCTCCGCCGCTGCCCGTTTAAACCGAAAACTTGTCACTCGTCCTGCGTAGAAAGGAGAGCAAGTACAGGAGTTCGCGAGTGTAGCCGTTGGGCATGGTGTCTATTCTATGAGTATACAGAGTGTAGCGGGTGTAAGTGTGTGTATTTCTCTTGGTGATTGATGACTGTGTACTTAACAACTTTACATCGGTATTTATGTCATTTGCAGGCTAATAATTATAGCTACTGCAAGTCGTATGTATTTAGGTTGGTTAGTACCTCCAAGTATGTGCGTCGACAGTAAGATATTAATGCTTATTTTCCCCCGGGCAGTAAGTCAGGTGCTAAAATGTGGACGCATGGACGCGAAACGGTAAGTCTACACTTACATGTGTAGTCCATTTGGTGGTAACACTTACGATTATGCAGAAAACTCTAGGTTGTAAAGTTTGTGACGTGTTTCTGGGAATACTGTCCAACGCAGAGGAAAAAAAAGAAAATCACTTATGTGTGTGCATATTAAGGTATCACACATAAAAATAGCTGCACTTATACACTTTACACCTAGTGTATATGGAGGAGGAGATTAGTGTTTAACGTCCCGTCTACAACGAGGTCATTAGAGACGGAGCACAAGCTCGGATCAGGGAAGGATGGGGAAGGAAATCGGCCGTGCCCTTTCGAAGGAACTATCCCGGCATTTGCCTGAAGTGATCTAGGGAAATCACGGAAAACCTAAATCAGGATGGCAGGACGCGGGAATGAACCGTCGTCCTCCCGAATGCGACTCCAGTGTGCTAACCACTGCACCACCTCGCTCGGTACCTAGTGTGTATATATAAGGTACGGTCAGTATTCGGGGATATGACGGCGGCGATCATTTGAAGCAAAAAAACTTCATATGGACATATGGCATATTCCTAATGGTTCCAGAGATATAACATATTTAACGTACATTGTTACTTATTTTCTATATTATTCCATACATTGTCAAATTTGCACAGGCTCTCTAACCACACGTTTGGAAGAAAAAATGGGAACGTGGAAGTATGTGCAGTTGCTGCTGCTATAAACACACGGCATATCTGCATATTCTTCATTACTACAGACGTGCGA
Organism: Schistocerca cancellata; assembly: GCF_023864275.1. NCBI lineage: Eukaryota > Metazoa > Arthropoda > Insecta > Orthoptera > Acrididae > Schistocerca > Schistocerca cancellata. The sequence goes on along the minus strand of NC_064629.1, from coordinate 382,277,277 downwards.
CTCTTCAGCTAGCGCGTATACAAACACTGTTAACAGATGCTTCTAATGACACTGTCCCTCGGACTACTTCACTCACAACACATCATTAACAACTGCGCGTTCAACGGGCTAGTTTAATGGCAGAAAGACATCCTGAGCAAAGAGATCGAAATCAACAAAGTAGATTGGGCTAGAATAAAACGTCAGAGCGGCTGGGAGTGTAAGACACACACGTGCACGCCACTAGCCCAAAAACGGATGTACGTGAAACGTATTCTATCCCGGAAACCATTGGGAAAAGGACACACGTCCATATGAAGTTTAATGCTTCAAATGAGCCGTGTCATGTATCTGAATATTGACCATTCCTCCTGAGACACCCTCTAGCACTACATGAATGTAACTTTTGGGATTGCTGTATGCTTATTTTAATATTTAATGTCTATTCAGGGACTGTCTAACAATTATGTTGACGTACACGCTTTCGAGGCGTTACCAAGTCTGTGACGACAGTACAACAAAACATGAAGAGGTTGAAGTGCGTTCTCTAAATAGTGATTAATTATTAAATAAATTTACAGCAGTGATGGAAAAAGTTAATAAAAATGAATAATGTACACAGCTCGCTGTTAACCCTTAAACGCAAGTTACCATGACCGAAAGACTACAGAAAAAGAGCGTTTTTTGATTGCGGGGACATAGCAGTGACGTTACTCTGGGCCCAGATTTCGTTTGACGCAGCACACAGGTTTTCTTGTGTTGGAGGTGGAATGAATAAGATTACATCCACTTTGTCTGCACTGGACGAAATACGTATTTTTTCGTCTGATGCAGAACTATAGCAAGGAACTTCTTCCTGATATCACTCCTCTAATAAAACATACATGCAGTTGTATACATTGTGTGAATTTTCGTCTTAACCCTCCACAGTCTCACAGGAAACAGCTTCGTTAAAGGCTATATAATCTAACCTTACACTCCTACACACATCAGTAACAGAAAGCGATGGGTATTAAGCGACCGCAACGCGGCGACACTTCATTGACTCGTACTCGCGGAACTACAACAGGAAAGAAGGCGGCGATAGCTCTGATATTACAGTGGCGACTTTGGTTGTAAAGTATGCAACCCGCAACATTAGACTCGTTCCTAACCTCTAGTGGTTTTACAGTAAGTGCCATGGGGCTGTCTGCAGTTTTTTCTCTCCGTTTCACGGCTGCTTTACGTCTGATAGCTGGTGATGCTACGGCTGCTAGTGCGAGGAGCCTCCACGAATGGCTGATGTATAGAGAACACGATCAGGCGTACCCTGGAAACGTTGAACTAGCGTGAAGACTAATCCTTATCACCAGGAAACACCAGAGAAAGATGGCAAACCGTCACAAACGCCATAGCACAAGCTCAAGGCTGGGAAAGGAAACCGATGGTTAGCATCCAAGCATTCACCTTCTGCGGTTTAAGACTGTCGGGGATTGGTAGCTCCAGCCCACTGCCCCAGCGCAACGACTGCACACCACGTTCGGTACCATTGGGATAGCCACAGAAGTTTGTGGGAACGGAGGGTAACATGGGTTTGCCCCAAAACTGCGGACGCATGCAGTGCTTGGAATAAAGCTCAGACATCTTTCCGTCATTTGTTAGAACTTGAGTGCTGTAGCTGCTGAGTGTGTCACAAGTAAATTTTATTAGGTTTTGAGTGTCGAGGCCGTTGAAAACATAATTTTCTATATCGGTATACCATTAACGTTAAGAAGTAATACTGTCATGCTAGCATCAATATCTACGTACTCTAACGTAGATTCTATCTTAATAATGAAATTCTGTTCACTCAAGCCAGTCTTGTTTCTATCACGTCTTAATGCGCAATTCAGTCGGGTTGTATGGGCAATATCAAATTCAGATGCCCTGGACCATTTAAGTAATTATATTTTTGCTTTTGTTTTTAGGGCAAGATGACAAGTTTGAAGAAGAAGCCTGTCCGTCAGGGTTGCGCGGAGCGGTCCAAGCCTACATCAAAGCCCCCCAAGCCATCTGAAGGTGTGTGGCGGAGGGTACTTCTGGTATCACTAACTAATCCCCCATTCCCTGATCCATTCGCGAATGTCGCTTGGGAAGAATTTTTGTTTATAAGCCTCTGTATTAGCTCTAATTCATCGAGTCTTTTTCGTCGTGGTCATTTCGCGAAACGTATGTGGGAGGAAGTAATATTTTATACGACTCTTGCCGGAAAATACTCTCGCGAAATTTCAATAGCAAGCCTCTCCGTGAAGCACAACACCTCTGTTGTAGCTTCTGCCACTGGAGTTTGTTGAGCATAACTATAACGCTCCCGCACCGGCTACACGATCCCGTGACAGAACCCACTGCTCTTCGTTGAATCTTCTCTGTATCTTTTGTCAGTCCTACCAGGTAAGGGTCCTAGATGGACGAACAATACTCATGGATCGGCGGGACAAGTGCCTGGTAAGTCACTTGTTTAGTGAATGAATTACTATTTTTAGTGAATGAATTACATTTCCTTAAATTTATTCCTGTGAATCTCAGTCTCGCATCTGCTTTTCCTTGTATTTATTTTATTTTATATGGTCAATCCACGTAAGGTCGCTTCGGATGGATACTCCTACAAATTTTACGGTGGTTGCTGTTTCCCGCGGTTTGTAATCAATAGTGTAGTTTTAAAGTAGCGGATTTCTTTTCCACATCATTTGGGAAGAACCTTGGAGAGCCTCCGACGCACTGTACTAGACCATTTATATACGTTATAAACAGTAATGGTGCTACTACACTTCCTATGGGTAACCCCGAAATTAATTTTATATCTGTTGATTTCGTTCCGTTAAGAGCAACGTGTGGAGTTCTACGTGCAAAGAAGCCTTAAATCCAGTCGCAGTGAAGCAAATAAAGTGTTTTGGGAGGCTAAATAACAAGAAGGGCTGCTGTCAATCGTTTCAATGGTCCTAGAGTTACACAAAAAAGGAGATTACTATCAGTTCTAGGGAAGCAGAACACATTTGTAACAGGTCACATGGGGTTCTTGAAACCAACATGTGAAGAGAATAACGTCAGACCCTAATTTCCATTTTAACCAACTGTTTTTATTACCTTGTACTTCTGATGCACAGACAGATTAGTTTGTATGTGAACCACAAAAACACATTTATTTAAAAACTTATTTTGCTGCATGGCCCACATTACCCAATATTTTTGTTAACAGCTCTAATTGCAGGTCAAAAAAAATCTTTTCTTGCTGTATTTCGCTTTAGTTAGAAATCTTTTCCATCGTTTACACGAAAAAAAAAGTTTAAGCAAAGGTTCTGTGCAGTTTTAAACCATACTAGCCACCGTTCCCCTATAAGCCAGTGTGGCCACAGTGAATTCAGTTACCATTAACGCGATGTATGTTTAGAATAATGTAGGGAACTGACGAACGATTACAACAGATATACACGGGCGGCTTTTATCACCGACGGTCTTTCGTTTTGGATAGCCACGGACGTCATACACGAATTTGTTAGCTTAGATGAAAGATAACGGGACAACTTGCTTACAGACGTTTGCGTTTACAGGATGAGTCACGTACGACCTAACACCGCTTTTGTTTCCTAAACGGTTCCAGATACGCAATAGTCGATTTCAGCTTACTTGCTTTTCCACTTCAGAATATTTCAACCTCAACACTGACAAACCTTAAAAAAGTAGGCTACGTCATCCTATTTTTAAAAAAAAATTGTACTTGCTTCAATAACTAAATCGATACAAGAGTTAAGATTACATATTACGTGTCAAAGTACGTGTCCCCTAGCTTGCTATCATTTCCCGAAAACCTCGTTTAGATACCTGGAACCGTTCACGAAATAAACGATGTGTTACGTTTTAACGTGATTCGCCCTGTATAGCGAGAGTGACACTACAAACATCCTTTTCAATTTGATACTGATTCTCTGTTAAATATAATTAACAGTATGCAAATATGCCTTCATTTGGAAAGGCAGAAACAAAAATTGAATTTCGCGATTGTATCAGTTACGTGAAACTGTAACTTCTCTACAGTACGAAATACAAATCTCGTTAAATACCACAAAGGTTTGGAATGATAGTTTTTATTGTTTTTGTGAACTGTTCATTATTTTGGTTGGGCTGTAATGTCATATAGATAAAAATATCTTCACGGATAGAAAATAAGCTCAATTTACGAAAGAATAGTGAGAATAAAAGCCCGTTAAAATAGCAATCACTAGCGATGCACAACCTGTTTTACCGAAGATCGTTATGACGTATTTATTGTCTTTATACAGTGTGTTTCACATTTCATGTTACACACTTCTAGAGGTTGTAGCGACATCACAGAGCGTCGAAGTTACAGGCCCCGGCGCCTGTTTATGTACAGGGTGATTCCGTGATGATGATACAAACTTTCAAGAATGATGGAAACGGATAAATGTGTCAATTTGAGGTAAGAGTCGCTGGTTCGGAAACGAACGAGGCGAAAGTTAGAAGCGAAAATCTTTCCGAAACCTCTGACAGTGCAATGTATGTACCGGTACGGTTCTTAGTAAGAATGTAGGGTATGCAACCTCCAGAAGACGGATATCTCAGGAGCTATGAGCACTTGTCCCCTTCGCTAGCGTGCAACACGTCTCCTTTATCGAACAAGTGCTCATAGCTCTTAAAAGGTATGCCCATTTAGAGCCCATGTTTACTAGACTTTTTTCTTGTTTTGGTCCATAATACCATCTTTGAAAGTTGTCTACCTTACAGTCTTAGCAATACATACGCCGGTACACGTATTCTACTATCAGAGGTATCAGAACGGTTTTCGCTTTTTACTTTCGACTCGTTTTTCACCGAGCCAGGTACCATTACCTCAAATTGATATATTTATCCTTCTCAATCATCCTTGAAAGTTTTTAACATCATAACGGAATCACGCAATCGCCCTGTATATACATACATTTACAGGCGCCGTCGCCCATAACTTTGACGTTCTGTAGCGTCGTTGGATGAAGTTTTTGGGCATGGGTTGCCATGTAAAACTTCATCTGGTAAGTCCCCTCTATAACATCCACAAGAATTGTAAAACACCCTGTATATAGATCGATAAACGGTCAGGCAGAATGAAGTTCATAGCAGGGACGCCTTCCTCGACGTCAGTATCATTAGAGACGGAGCACTAAGGCAAAGTCAGCGAAAGAAGGTAACTGCAAGCTGTCGGCTACGAAGCACAGATGGCTGCAGGAGAAAACAACAATTACTGTCATCTATAGAGCCGCGACAACAGTGAGGCGTTACCACAGTGACGTATACAAAATCGAATTACGTGACTGGTTTGGTAGATGCGCGAAGCAGCAGCATCAAGCCACTGCAACTGTCAGGCAGCATCTTTCGCATACTCTACTAGGGCTCAGTTGGACAAAGAAGGGAAGGGAAACCGGGCATGTCCATTTTGATGGAAACATCCAAGTATTTATTTGAAATTACGTAGGCAAACCAGAAACACCCTAGATAAACGCGGCTAGTCAGAGATTTGAACCTAGTTGCTATTTAAGTACTGGCCACTGCGATGTCAAATTCTACGTAGCACAAGGTACTGTACGTTACTGATGGGCTCGAGAAACTTTCGTTCATAAATGAATTTAAAACTTTTGCAAATACATTTAAGCATAATGTATACTCCTGAGCAAATGAATTAAAGTTACGGAGTTTGAGAACGAAGAGAGCTCCTGGAATGGTTCGACGTGTCACGTAACAAGGATGTCGTCGGACTTTACACCGACAGTCAAGCGCTGTGTAAGAACCGCGCAATATCAGCGCACTTTAACGTAACTACATCGTGTACATTACATCTCAATGGTCGTGCAAGCACAGAGCTACCTCGGTTCGAGATAACTTTCGCCGCCAGTGTCTGTTGTCGCGGAGGTATGGGCCTCCATCTTCTGTTGTGGACTGACAGTACATTAAGGGGGCACAGAGCAAAATATTACGCAGTAATGCAATACTGACCAACAGCAGCAGTCATAACATTCAGAAAAACAAAGCCTCGCAACCTGCACCTCTGCTCATCTTACGTCACATTATAGCAGGGATACTGTCACCGGACGCTCCAAGCATGAAAATGCGCGACATGGACTTACGAATCGCGAAAAAACAATTGTCGAAAGCAGAATAGACTATGCACTCCGCTTGCCGACAACGCAACTTTCCGATAGGATTAAATCTCTGCCATTGCCTCTCACCGGTTAACGAGACAGGAACCTGCTTTCAAATCGTGTGCTTTAGTACCTCGAGAACGACAAAATGCATCACCACATCGGTTTTCTCTAGCGCAGCTTCGTCCAGTGTCGACGTGCCGTGGACAGCACACGGCTCTCGTAGATTTCTTGACACGACGGACCGTTACCGTCACCAAGGTGGCTAACTGTGTCTAATTACAAGGATCGTGTAGGATCACATTATTATATGCACAAGTCCGATGTATCAAAAGGATGAAATTAATTGTAATAATTTTATCAGACAGCAGCGCATTTTAGTGAAGTGTGCTGATGAGGGACAATCACATATTGAAATCATCTGTTTTTAACATCTACATCAAATGTGTAGTGGAATATAGTCAAATTAAAGCGCGTGGTTCTGAGGGAATTGAATTAGAGGACGGTCACTGAAAGTAGCAGGTGGGTTTTGCCACTTGAGCAGCAAAGTAACTGACGATGGCGAAAGTTGTAAGGACTGCGAATAAATGTAAAGATTTTCTGAAAAAGAGAAATCTGTTGACATACAAATTTCAGTGCACAGAATTATTCTCTGAAAATATTTGTCTGAAGTCTAGTCTTACACAGGGTGATTCAGTTGCCCCTGTCTATAGGTTTCATGCAACCTGCAACGCCTTGGAAAACCACATGAGAGATTTTCATATTTTCTCTCTCTCTCTCTCTCTCTCTCTCTCTCTCTCTCTCTCTCTCGCACGAGCGCGCGCTATGCAATGTCATCATTTTAACCAGATACACTATTAGTCCTACAAAAAAATTAACATGACTTATCTGTAAGAACTTTTTGTGTTGTTAAATTTTGTACTGGGGTAAGTTTTCGCTATGGACCACAATTTTCTAGTTATTCGAGGAAAACGCGTCTGAAGGTAACTCTCACAGGTTTTTGTTGAATAATTCGGAAACTACGGCCTCTAGGGAAAACGTATCCCAGTACAAAATTTATACAAAACAAAATTGAACTGCATTACATTTCCTAAAAAAGTTCCTGTTCATTTTTTCTGTAGGGCTAATAGTTTGCAATTGGCGAGAGAGAGAACTTGAAAATCTTGCTCTTTGTATTTCAATGCGTTGCGGGTTGCGTAAAACCCATAGGGAGGGGCAGCTGAATCACCCTGTATGGGAGTCATACGTGGCTACAAACACTACAAAGAAGAAGAAAACTTTTTGAAATGTAGAGTTACGAAATATTGCTGACTATTTAGATAGCTACATTTCAACAGTATCGGAGTGGCGAAGAGATTTGTTTGTACAACATGACGAAAAGAAGGGATCGGTCGGTATTGCACATCATAAGGCATTAAGGAAACGTCAGTTTGGTAACGGAGGGAAGTGCAAACCGAGTAAAAATAGCAGGTGTACACCAGGACCTGACTACAGTAAGCAGGTTCAAATCGAAGTTAGTTGCAGTATTTGCGCAGAGATGAAGAGCTTGCATTAGACTACAGCGGAGAGCTGCATCAAATCAGCCTTTGGTCCGAAATGCACAACATAGCAACAGAAAATCAAATCAAACTGTTTTGGTTGCATCTGATACTCATCAAATTAGATCATCACAATGGACACAGAACATCCTGGACTGACAGTTGTAACCCGTGAAAAACTTGAAAAGTAGGATATAAAATGCGAGCACTTGGTTTTGAATGGTGCGCCCCTAGTATGTAGACAGCCGTGGAAGTGTGGTCGCTCGCCAGGAGAGGCTATTTCGAGGCGAGGCCACTCCGCAAGGTGGTTGCGCAACTCGACCGCTCAATGGGAGGGGAAGCGCGCCGGCCGCCGGGTGGGGGCACCTACCCCGCCACTGACAAAACAAACACTGCCGGCCTCCTTACTACAACAGCAGTCAGCTGGGTGCACCAGTCGCCAGCGCAGCACTAGCTACTGTTTGGCAAAGATACTTGAGGGGACTGATTTAAATTACACCGCCTGTTACAGGAGACAGTCCACTCGTTACAGACATTAAGATTTCTTTTTCTTCTTTCCTAACACAAACAGCGCACTTACGTCTATTGTTTAACAAAGTTTGTTTGCTTATTTATAAAGATCTCTTATCAAGTCAATAACAATAAATGAAGCGCAAATTCCACTCGAACCTGACCAGACTCCATATTTCTTATTTATGTATGGGAACACGTATCTATGAAATATGCCCGTTGGAGACTGCCTTTAGTTACGTTGCAGGATATCAATGATTTATAAGAACCTGAATGATAGTGTTTGTTGATTTCTATGCCATGGCCTAAGACAAGAAAGACCCTGACTGACACACTATCAGTCAGCGAATTTTGTTGAAATGTCATATTCATGACTATTCTGATGATTTACTAGAAAGTATTAAGCGTACAATTTAGGGGTAAACCAAAAACTACACTGTTATAAGGGGCTGAAAAAACATGGTTGAGACGTCTCAAATGAAAAATAAGTTTATTAATAGTATCTGTAGCGTCGATGGTACACGTTTAATGAATATTAATTATTAAATATTAACTTAAGAAAATTAGAAAAGGGAGGAAGGTTAAAATTTACCATCCCGGTGACATGTAGGTCACGAGAAGAGGACCGCAAGATCGGACTGCGAAAGGAAACAGACTATAGCCGAACAACATGCCGTGCATCACTCTCAAAACTGGACTGTAAACAGTGATTGTTTATAAAGTTGTAAAGGTCCACGACCGGGCAACAATAACACATTCTTTCAGGAGACTGAAGAAGTCAACTGTGAAATTCTATGACGATTTGATGAAAAACGTCGTCACCTGCAAGATGAGTGATGGCAACAGACGGTTACGATGTCCATTGAGAAATGATCGATGCCTTCTGTACTGTGCAGTACGGAGCTAATATTCGTCTCTGTATCAGCAGCCGTCGTGCGCGTTGCCACGGAATATTCACTGCTGTTTCACGGAAGCGAGTGCTTGTATCGAAGCAACAAACATACTGACGGCAACAGTTTGTTCGGTAAAGAAACTAATTAATTCATTATTAATCTCTCTCTCTCTCTCTCTCTCTCTCTCTCTCTCTCTCTCTCTCTCTCTCTCTCTCTCCCCTCTCCCTCCCTCCCCAGCAAAGCGTCAATTATTGACGTATCTGAGAGGGAAGCCTGAATAGTTCGAAAGCAGCAGGGATAAAACAGGCTTCTTGCTTCTATTCATATGTTCGCATACCACGAAATTCTAACAAGCGCTTTCGCTTGCGGGCTGCCTAAGAATACCGTTCGGAAACTCCCTGGTCTTGGCGATAATTCCGACCACTTTCTACTGCCGTAACTTCTCAGTATAACTTAACATAGCACACCTGCCGAAAAGTAACACTCTTTCCACAAGAAAGTTGAAAAAATCAGCCCACTCCTTGGACAGATTTGAACTTAGGCTGTCCAGTGGCCTGTTAAATAGTCGCCACCAATCAGTGGATCGCAAAAGCGTTTCCGTCTGATAAAGAGTAACTCAGTTTGCACTCCATTCACGTCCCAAAATGAAAACCTCTCACACTTCACCGGCAGACTCCTGTGTCTCTCGAGTCCTCAGCAGCTTATGAAAATTGTTCAGTACTCAGCTCTTTGGCCAATCAGCTGTGCTGTGCAAGATTCACTGCCTTTTCTTCAGTAGCGAAAATTCTCATTGGTGTCACCCTTTGGCTGAAGCATCCTGGACCAATGTTTCCACCCTAATATTCATAAAACTATTTTATATTTACGGTAACGTAGGCCTATTTGGAAAACACTGCGATGTAAATCTAATTTTAATAAAATAATCAGTCTTGATCACGATGTTTTCTTTATAAATAAAATATTTATAAATAAATAATCGTTTTGCGACCAAGACTGATTATTTTATTAAACTCATATTTAGGCTCAAATGGCTCTGAGCACTATGCGACTCAACTTCAGAGGTCATCAGTCGCCTAGAACTTAGAACTAATTAAACCTAACTAACCTAAGGACATCACACACATCCACGCCCGTGGCAGGATTCGAACCTGCGACCGTAGCGGTCACGCGGTTCCAGACTGAAGCGCCTTTAACCGCACGGCCACACCGGACGGCAAACTCATATTTAGGTGAGGACAAAAACACATACAGCCAGACTGGTCACTAAACACCTTCTGAAAGTCACAGTACGAGACTTAAATTCCATGCTATGCTAATTATAGTTTACGCGGAGAGATGCCGGTGTCTGAAGCTGTCCGGAAGAGTTGTTCCTAACGTGCCAACTTTCTCTGGTTAAAATGATGACTCCCTGCACGAACCGACCCTTGCGCCCCATTTAATGAATGCAAAACGTTCCTAAAATTAACATCCAAATTAAATAAAAAACCTCGAATAAACGTACGTTGCCAAACACACTGTCTTAGATGATGTCTGCGAGACGCCAAAACACAAAAAAGGTCATTATGAGCCTTTGCTTCAACATTATGTGATGTATAGAACTTTGGACAACAGCAACTTTTGCATTCACAATTCGCGCGCGGTCGCTGTAACGCGGCATTCAGCTGCGAAACGGGGCATTCAGCTGCGAGTGTAAAGCGTGAACTCTGACACCGAGGGGAGAGGAGCGGCGCTAGGGAACAGGCCCCGCTTCCCTCTCGCCGGGCTGACAGCCTACGTCCGTGTTCTGTGCTCCTGCGAAAGCGAAACTCTCATAATGCCCATAGAGAGCGCCGATCCCTTCCGGATTTAGGAGGCTCTTTCTCTAACGCCATCATGAACCAGGAATAGTCTCTTCACCCAATTCAAAGTAAAACGAGCAACGCACAACACAAAGCGGAGTCCACCAATCATTCGGTAAAAACTACAAAGTAATTCTTTATTGAGGTTGTCAGTGTAACGAATGTAGTCCAGGTCCGACCTCTACAAGTGTCTTACGCAACTGTAGTTCAAAACACCCCTCCCCCCACCACACTGCCACACTGCAATATCAGACATTTTATAAAGGATAGTGTATCTGCCATGTTTGAAGCTCATGAGAAGCAGAACGGTAATAATAAATCATTGGGTTAAAAAATGGTGAAAAACATATCGAAGGGGTATTACCCGAATTCGTTCCCTACGCATTTATGAAATTACGTACCCAAATGTTCAAATGCGTGTGAAATCTTATGGGTAACTGCTAAGGTCATCAGCCCCTAAGCTTACACACTACTTAACCTAAATTATCCTAAGGACAAACACACACACCCATGACCGAGGGAGGACTCGAACCTCCGACGGGACCAGCCGCACAGTCCATGACTACACCGCAGTAGACCTCTCGGCTAATCCCACGCGACAAATTACGTATCTCCTCAATGGTTTGTGTAGTGAGGATTTTGAGTGCGGGCACTCAGTCGAAACGAAAGACGTCATTCCTGTCATGGAGGATAACTGGCGTAATGTCTCTTTTGAAAAACATTAGAATATTACTGATTTTTCGGTGAGAAAACTGCTGGATGGTGCAGTTAACAGAACTGGAGAATTCAAAGCCCGTTCAGACGTTCCGCACATTAACACAACCTCTCTCTCTTCTAAGCCTCTTCAAAAATATTGTAGATTGTTTCGCATAGGCAATGGAAGTTGCTTAGTTTTTAAATTATAAGACGGTACACTATCTCGACTCTAGTGCCGCTCTATCGACGAACTATAGAATAGGTACTGATTACTTTTTTAAAACAAGAGTAGTACGACGACTCACAGGCATAAATTATCATTTACCACGTACGTTTCTGACACGCACACGCAGGATAAAAAAATTACAAATATAAATTTGTAATTTTTTTAGTAACTGTAGTTCTTTAATCATCTCACTGTGTGCACTTCTTGTATGACGTACGTTAACTGCGAATTGTAACAAGTGGAACTCATGTTTCCAGTGTCAAGTACACACGTTTCGCTGAAAGACGACGTATTTCTAGCTTAAAAATACCTTCGCTATAGTGACGTTAGTGTGATTTAAATAATGATTACGGAAACAAAACAACTGCTGGTTGTTTCAATTAGAAATTCATTACCGAATGATAAAAACAGGTTACCAGCATCGAGTCACTGAAGTCAGCATAGCAGCTAACACTGATGGGTAGGTCAAGGGATCTCCGGTCCAGGGCAGAAAGCTGCCCTGAAACTCCAACGTCGCACGTGTCTGACGGTCTACGGTACATGCGGGCCAGGTTCAAGCATCCAGCACGGCATCACGACATCCGAAATCGCGGTCCTCCTCATGGAACAACGCGGGCAGTTATCTGAGAGGGACTGAGTATTGCCGGCCGGAGTGGCCGTGTGGTTCTAGGCGCTACAGTCTGGAGCCGAGCGACTGCTACGGTCGCAGGTTCGAATCCTGCCTCGGGCATGGATGTGTGTGATGTCCTTAGGTTAGTTAGATTTAATTAGTTCTAAGTTCTAGGCGCCTGATGACCTCAGAAGTTAAGTCGCATAGTACTCAGAGCCATTTTTGACTGAGTATTCCCGAAACGGTATGTGAATCACACGCACACGTCGTGGTTATCGCCATCTCCAAGTAGGGCTACCGATGGGGATGTCTACCTCTCCAGCGGGCGGCAAATCGCCGCACCAGGGTGTCACCTCCTTCCACTCCGAGCTGATGCAGCGTCCTCGGTAGCCTTGAGTCGGCTGTTGGATTCAGCGAATTCCTCTCCGGATTACGTGGTCACCAGCCGCACAGAAGACCTAGCACCGACTTAATAAATGGAATGATCTTGAATACAGTTTTATTGCTTCTAGCGACGCCACACAGGTCCTCGATGAACCCTGACAAAGCGGTAGCGGTTTCCAGCCCGGTGACTAGTACAGTGTTTAGGAATAAGATGTCTGACGCCTGTATTCTTTATTCATTTCTTTTTGTAACAGTCAACGTTCGCTTCCATTTGTCATGGATGGTACTGTCATGATTTAGTATAACTTGAGTAATTTCTTTTATTACTATAGTTCTGGGAGTTCTATAGATTGTTTTCTACTTCATTTTGTATACATTTCTGCCATGAATAAGATAGTATTTTCTAAGAAGTTGAACGATTTTACTATAAGGGGGTTAGTCTGTGTTGTTGCCCCGGATGATGATTTGTCAGGATTTGTAAGCGGTGGGTCCTTGAGGTACGGCAATGCGCGAACACGAGAAGTAAGTTTAAACAGTTTTATTAACAAAGGCGGATTATAAAACACGCACGCTACGCGCACCCATCATTACTGTGTCTGACATCCTAACACCGGCTAATTACGGTCGTATCGAAAGGCTCCATGGTGAGCTAAGAAAAGAGACATAATTAGCGCCCGAGGCCGCGCTAGGTAATACTGCCCGCTGCGGACGCCGGCCAGTTGCGTACTCTCCGTCGCAGTGCGGCCGGACCCGCGTCAAATGACCAAGCGATTCGTCAGCATTCCTGATAGGCCGGCTGCCTAGCGCGTGTTAACGTACCGCACAGCTGCGTGCAACCTGTAGACTCTTACATTACTGAAACTTCCTGGCAGATTAAAACTGTGTCCGGCACACAGTGTTAATCTGCCAGAAAGTTTCATATCGGCGCACACTCCGCTGCAGAGTGAAAATCTCATTCTTACATTACTATTTATATTTTCTGATTATTTTGCTGGGAATTGGCAAGTTATCGGAAATTAAATATAAAAAACAGAGTGATCCTAGATGAACGGTATTTGCTTTTATTATGCATTTGAAGTACGTTTTCGATTACCTTACAGACGGTAACTTTCGTACTGAACCCAAACAAAGACTTAGTTACCGTCTGGAATTGCACAGTTCCTTTAGTCCAGCGATTACCATTTCCGCCTATTTAGGGGCCAGCTGATTGACTTGATACGAATTTCACTATTCGCGATGGACTCGCGACACTTCGTTTTAATATGGCGTTTTCGACTATGTACTTTACCAATATGTAATACGTTTTATAGCTAATCGATTTGGCAGATGTTTTAACTTTAGTACACTTAGCGTGACTGAAGTTCGCGCTATATAACCATAGGCGTACGGAAAGGGGGGGAGGGGGAGGGGGGGGGGGGGTTTGCTCTGCCCTGAAATATGGAGCAAAGAGTTTTTATTCATTACAGAGGTCTCAATGATTGGGCCCACAACGCCCCTCAGTCAAACGGCGAGGTCATCAGTCCCGCGTCGGAGTCTCAGTGATATCCCGTGATGCTACTGAACCTCTTATTTAGCAAATTGTAAAATCACCTAAAAAATGTAGTTCATGTGGCATGACATCTTGAAACTGACCAACTCATTCGTATCAAAAATAGGAATTTTAGAGTCTTCCTTCGGGCGCAGCTCCCTCCCCCCCCCCCCCCCTCCCGGACGCCAAGAAGACAGCTTTCATTACCTCATCCAAGAGACGGCGAGTAGCAAGTGCAGTTACAACTGGTTTCGTAATTGCCACTAAATTGAAACTCGCGTACTATTTTATACTGTGCTAATAGCACCTTGGTATGTGAATTGATGTCATTACGTGTATCCATTGTATACGCGACAACAAGTTTGATATGCGGATAAATTATGAGTCATCTCATGCGGACGCCGTTCCTCGTGATCTTCGACTGTTGTAATGTTTACGGGAAATTTTAAGACCTGTGGGAACGAGCGACTGTGTGGACGAAACGAAGGAAGGAAAGGCGTTGGACCAGAATAACGGAACACACTAATGAACAAATAAATTATCTCCTGTGGTTGGAATACCTACATTTACATCAATACTCCGCAAGCCACCGAACGGAGCGTCGCGGATCGTACCCTGTACCACTACTAGCCATTTCCTTTCCTGTTTCAATCGCAAATACAGCGAGGGAAAAACGACTGTCTATATGCCTCGTATGAGCCCTAATTTCTGGTATCTTATCTTCGTTGCCCTTACGCGCAGTGTATGTAGGCGGCAATAGAACCGTTTGGGAGTCAGTTGCAAATGGTGGTTCCGTAAATTTTCTCAGTAGTGTTACTCGAAAAGAACGTCGCCTTCTTTCCAGGGAGTCCCAATTGAGTTCCCGAAGCTCCTCGGTAATACTTATGTGTTGTTCGAACCTCCTGGTAACAAATCTATGACCCTGCCTATGAACTGCTTCGATGTCTTCCTTCAATCCGATCTAGTACGGATCCCAAACACTCTAGCAGTACCCAAGAATAGGTCACACCAGCGTCCTATATGTGGTCTTCTTTACATGTGAACCACTCTTTCCTAGAATTCTCCCAATAAAGCCAAGTCGACCCACTAACTTTTCCTAACACAGTTCTCACATGCTCGTTCCATCTTATATCGCTTTGCAACGTCACACCCAGATATTTAAACGACTTTATTGTGTCAAGCAGGACACTAGCAATCTGTATCAGAATATTACAGGTTTCTTCTTCTTACTCATCCGCATTAACTTACATTTTTCCACATTTAGAGCTTGCTGCCATTGATCACACAAACTAGAAATTTTGTCTAAGTCGTCTTGTATCTTCCTACAGTCACTCAACTTCCACACTTTACCGTACACCACAGCATCATCAGCAAACAATCACAGATTACTACTCACCCTTTCTGCCAAATCATTTATGGATATAGAGAATAAAAGTGGTCCTATCACACTTCCCTGGGGCACTACCGATGATAGCTTGTCTCTAATGAACACTCACCGTCAAGGACAACTTACTGATTTTTTATAACTTAAGAAGTCTTTGAGCCACTCACATATCTCTGAACCTATTCAATATGCTTGTACCTTCTTTAACACCCTGCAATAGAACACATTGTCAAATGCTTTCCGGAAATCTAGAAATATGGAATCTAGCCTGTTTCCCTTCATCCATAGTTAGCAGAATATCATGTGAGAAAAGGGTAAGCAGAGCTTCGGACAAGCAATAGTTTCTAAAACTATGCTGAATCGCGGGCATAAGCTGCTCAGTATCAAGAAAGTTTAATATATTCGAACTCAGAATATGTTCAATGATTCTACAGCAGACCTAGGTTAGAGATATTGACCTGTAATTTTGCGCGACCGTTCTTTTACCCTTCTTATTTACTGGAGGCACGTGCGCTTTTTTCCAGTCTCTTGGGACATGTCATGTTGTAGGAATACACTACCGTTGCAAGTAAATATGATGAATAGCGAGAGCAGGCGAGACACCACATAGACGAAAACAACAAGTAAACGGTTGTGAACTATGTTAAAACAAAGGAATTCAAAAGTCAAAGCTTCCGAAACGGAACGCTAAGAACATACATTTTGACAGAGCACAGATAAACTGTGTGATTGTGGAACTGTTGCGTTCATTTGTTGCAGCTTGCGGGACTATGTTTTCATCATTTCCTCGGGAGTGATCACATTCACATTCATACGAATACCTAAATCGGGCCAGGAGGCATATCTCCCTCACTCACTAGGCGTACAAATCTGGTGCGCCGATAAGAAATTCCTATCGTATGACTCACGTACTGTCACTAACGTTGTGTATGAGACACCAGACGTGTTTTCCGGTGGAGAATTCCGTTGACTTGTCGCCTTGTCATCAAAGGTTTGCGGTTCCCATTCGAAAGCCACTACTTTTCGGTTTCTAATAGAGTAATTGTGCAGAATCAACTTTCATTACAGGTCCCTTCCTTATACCTTGCTGTTGCAAACTGACGTTACCCCACGACGTAGACGCAAATTTGAATAGCGAAGGAAAGAGAGAGAGAGAGAGAGAGAGAGAGAGAGAGAGAGAGAGAGAGACTGGGGGCTTTGAACACGGCTCTTGCGTTTTGCAGTACAACACCGTGACCACTTTACCACTACGCTGTGGCTTCCACACTGCTCTATGTTGCGCTTCTTGTACTTGGATCGCTCACTGTTTCTGTATCTGCTTTTTTTTCCCCAAACAGTTCGGTACACCTTCTTCCACTTTTCACGCTTGACCTGTAATCAGTTTTTGACGAGCTGTCCACTGGGCTCTCTTACCACTAAATTTGAGAGGGATGAGATGGGGAGTTTCCCTTGTTAGTAGTTACCCTACTGTATGCAATTTATTTAATGTAGTTCAATAGCAAAGTGTCACATTGTTTAACGCGTTCATTTGCCTTGGTGCATTAGTGTCTTGTGTCAGTAAGTCTCTCCCGCTGGTTGGAAAACGACGTTCCGTAAAACATTTAACAGCGCCATTTGCCTAATACCTTATAATAGTAATATCTTGTGCCTCAGTGGACTGGTGCAAGTCTTTCAGTTGGACGCCAGTTCGGCAACATGCGTGTGCCTGCCTAAAACCTTAAAACATTTATCGCTATACCAGAAATAGCAGAGGATGGAAAAGCAATTTTTGTATTGCAAATGATGTACTATTAACTAGTAGTTCTAAAACAGAATTGATCAGAATACAATAAAGTTATTACAAAATCACGGAGAAAAAAGAATATTTGTTCATAAGTAAGAAAATCCGAAGTAATGTACTTTTTCTGTAGGTTGATTCACTTTCACTTTCTCTGTCTCTCCCTCCCTCCCTCCCACTCTCTCCCCGCCCCTACCCCTCTGAAGCATTAAGGGCGCGCTTGTATGCGCTTATTATGTACCTATGTTTGAAATTTTGATTAGAAGAAAAATATCTGGTGCTCATGCCACGTAACATTACTGGCGGTACGCTGCAAAACGGGCGAAATGTTCTCAATGGTTCAGTTTGTTTTCCTTTTCTTTTTTCCGAGCGCAGGACGTAATCCAATTATCTGGACGGCGATTTTGCTTTGTTGCTATTGTTAACTCGAAGTATGTCACCCGCCAAGGCTAAAAAAGGAGAACAAACATTTTAATGACCGCACAGACAGTTCATAACGTTGCGAAAAAAATTAAAAATAAATGGCACGAGGGAGTTCTGAACCCGACTCGCCCGCTTTGCAGTCCAACACCGACACCGCGGCTCGTCCAGTTCACTCGATGTTGCACTTGTTAAACTAGGACCGTTCACTGCTTCCATTTTGCTGTTTTTTCGTAGTTCAGTACATCTTCTTCCTGTTTTCATACTTGATCTGTGTTCAGTTTTTGTCTGGCTATCTACTGGGCCATCTTATCAATAAATCTGAGGGGGAGGGGATGCGATAGGGAGGTTCCCTTGTAAGCAAGATAAACTTGACGATGATGAAGTTAGCAGCACAGAATTTCAGAATCTGTGCTACCCTGAACTTCGAATGAAGCAACATTTACCATTTGAAACACGAGCGATTTGGAACGAGGGAAAGAAGACAAGAGAAGGAGCACGTACTCGGGAGTGGGAAGAGCGAGGAAGGAAATAAGTCCTGTCCTTTTCAACGTTACTAACCATGCATTTTCCTCAATCGATTTAAGAAAACCACAAAAAAAATCTTAATCTGTGTTTCCCGATGGGTATTTCAACCGCCGTCCTCCCGAATGTGGGTCCAGTATCTTATCAGTGCGCTACTTCGCTCGGTGTTTGGAACGGAAGTGAAAACGCATAGGAGGCGAGCAGCATGTTCAAATGACTACGAGCACTATGGGACTGAATATCTGAAGTCATCAGTCCCCTAGAACTTAGAACTACTTAAACCTAACTAACCTAAGGACATCACACACATCCATGCCCGAGGCAGGATTCGAACCTGCGACCGTAGCAGCGGCGTGGTTCCGGACTGAAGCGCCTAGAACCACTCGGCCGAAAGGCAGGAATTTCAGCTTTTCAGGGGAAACAAGAAAAAACGGTGGATAACCCAGCAGGCAAGTCTGCTACATAAAAAGAGAATGGGGAAAGAAAGGGAAGCAATGGGTCGGAATATATGACTTCCAGACACACACTGCACCTTGGAAAGACAAAGACGAAATTTGAGCCCGCATCTCGTGGTCGTGTGGTAGCGTCCTCGCTTCCCACGCCCGGGTTCCCGGGTTCGATACCCGGCGGGGTCAGGGATTTTCTCTGCCTCGTGATGGCTGGGTGTTGTGTCATGTCCTTAGGTTAGTTAGGTTTAAGTACTTCTAAGTTCTAGGGGACTTATGACCACAGCAGTTGAGTCCCATAGTGCTCAGAGCCATTTGAACCATTTGAACGAAATTTGAAAATCTCGTGTCGGACCGTGCCGCGTCATCACAAGTCGTGTCTGTTCTCTCGGACTCCACTCAAATGTATATATGTCTATGTAAGAAGGACTAGGAAAATTTGTAATGTAGGAACTAATCTTCTTGTCCTATATTAAATCGTGTGTTCCGATGAAAAAATAACTGATATTATATTAACTTCAGTTAAACGAATGTGTATACTAAATAGAAATCACACGTCATAGATGTTTTCTTCAGTTAGTTCCCAACAGTTTTGTGTACCATCTACTATTAAATTGATGACCTGCCTGAAAAAAAAAAAATCGGTGATTCAGAGGAAAACTAAACCTACTGGAAAAGTCAGGTGGACATTAGGAGATTCTGAATCACATGGGTAATTTCTAAAGACTCTAGGCAAAGTTGAACTGTTCGTTGACGGATAGAAATATATTTAATCATTTTGTTACAAATAACTCTGAGGAAAGGTGAGGAAGGGCATTGTATTGGTGTAATGTCCGTCGATCGCGTCTGCCCTGTTGAGCTCTTCCACCTCAGTCCGTTGGATCTCGTGCTCGGGGTCCGTTCCCCACTGCATGACTGTGGATAGCGATGAATTGTAATGTGGGCGCGATAATTTGTCACGTAGCTATGAAATCGTCCTTCACATAAAAGCAAAGATGGGTTTTTCAGTTTTATAAAAAAGAACGTGTAAATACGGGTCCACCTTTGAAAACGCATGTTTCTTAGATTAGCAGTGAACATTCAAGCTTTGGTTCTTGTTTTCTTAAGTTAATTGCAAAGTAGTTCGTTGGTTGATTGATTTGGGGAGGGGACCAAACAGCGAGGTCGCAGGTCCCATCGGATTAGGAGAGGTTGAAAAAGGAAGCCAGCCGTACCCTTTCAGAGAAACCATCTCAGCATTTGCCTGAAATGATTTAGAGAAATCACGGAAAACCTGAATCAGGATGGCCGGACGCGGGTTTGAACCATCGTCATCCCGAATGCGAGTCCAGTGTGCTAATCACTGCGCCACCACGGTCGGTGCGAAGTAGTGCGACTTGCTCGCAGTGACATACTTCGAGTTAACAATAGCAACAAAGCAAAATCGCCGTCCTGATAATTGGATTACGTCCTGCGGTCGGAAAAAAGAAAAGGAAAACAAACTGAACCATTGAGAACATTTCGCCCGTTTTGCAGCGTACCGCCAGTAATGTTACGTGGCATGAGCACCAGATATTTTTCTTCTAATCAAAATTTCAAACATAGGTACATAATAAGCGCATACAAGCGCGCCCTTAATGCTTCAGAGGGGTAGGGGCGGGGAGAGAGTGGGAGGGAGGGAGGGAGGGAGGGAGGGAGGGAGGGAGGGAGGGAGACACACACACACACACACACACACACACACACACACACACACACACAGAGAGAGAGAGAGAGAGAGAGAGAGAGAGAGAGAGAGAGAGAGAGAGAGAGAGAGAGAGATGGGGGGGGGGGAGGGGGGCAGGCTTACAAGTAATGCACCTGCCTCGAAGGGTGAAAACGGTTGATTGCTGCAGATACTAGTACGGCGGTGAGAGGGGAACGGCCGCAGTGGCGCCAGTACGTCTCTGTTTACGGAAGCAGGCGAGGCAGGCATTCCCCGCCAGGCGCTAAGGGGAAGGCTGACCTTGCGAGGGGAATTTCTGGAAGCAGCGACTGCGGCGATCGCTGAGTCATGCAATCGCTACTCGCCTCTCGCGACCGAGCCCACACAATCGACTGTTCCACGTGGTTCCGGGAAGGCTGAGCGGCACTCGCACGCAGCCGCGACGCTTCGCCCTGCCGACCTTCTAGGAATAAAGTTATCTCCAGATAGCCGCTCCGACTGCTCACGGCTTTAATGGCATGTCAACAAAGGAAATTGCGCTCACTGTACTGATACTGAGAATACTCCTCGGCATCCGACGCCCAGTCCGAGTCGTAAACACGAGGAAATGTGTCACTATGCTGTGTCGTACGCTGCTACCGCTTCGTGTATACATAAATAGCAGTCATTTCCTGGAAGGTGCGTACCAATGGAACGTACTGATACTAAGAATACTCCTCCGCATCTGACGCCCAGTCCGAGTCGTAAACACGAGGAAATGTGTCACTATGCCGTTTCCTACGCTGCTACCGCTTCTTGTATACACACATAGCAGTCATTTCTTGGAAGGCGCGTACCAATGGAACCTAACACACATGACGACATGAAAGGAAGGTAGTCACTTAGAAATCAACGGGACAGGATTGTAGCCTATCAACCATGTTAGTCATTCTCTGTACATGGAGTGAGCAGTAAGGAAAACCAACTGCAGATTTCTTCTGGGTGAGGAAATAAATACGATATTGCAGTGCCTGTGTTATTCTGATTACAAATGCATATCCAAAGGAACAAGCACTGTGGCGACCACAGCCGTTATGAAACATCAAATGAATTCGCAATTGCGAATAAGGACTCCTCCTAGAATGGAGGTTGACGACATATGGAATTTTGGGTCTGGCCGCAAGTCGTGCACGGATAGCCAAATGGTAAGGCGGCCCATAATTCTTTCACAAGTCTCATGTTTTCTTCCTTTCAATAGACCTTACGCTATATTGAAGTCAGAGTGAAAACAGCAATATAACCGGTCAAACCGTTGCAGAGTCTTCAAAATGGCCCACAGTTGAAAGATAAAGACTCCGAATGATGAAACTTCCTAGCAGATTAAAACTGTGTGCCGGCCGAAACTCGAACTCGGGACCTTTGCCTTTCGAGGGCGAGTGTTCATCTGGAAACTCATAGGTATGTTCGCACATTAACATGCCGTAAGGAGGGAACAGCATAAAAGTGGACTAGAAGGAAAACATTGAACATTTACATTGGCTGAAGATCTCTCTCTCTCTCTCTCTCTCTCTCTCTCTCTCTCTCTCTTGCTCTTGCACTACTGACGCCTGTTCTCTGCATTCATGCTGTTCGAGAGAGATTTGTTCCTAATGCACTGTTTTCTTTCATACAAATTAGTGTCAGCAGTCATTATTGTTATCCAACCCTCTTGAATATTCTCGTGAGTGTGTGAGTACGTTTAGGTTTTCCTTTCATTATTGCGTAATTTTCCCCCGTATGAAGTATGATACTACGCTCCCGAAAGACGTGCAACTACAGTCATGGATTCGTCAACTTGTCACGTATAGCTTTCCTCTGATGGCAAGAGCCGACAAGACGGTTCCAGCAGAACAACGACAACGATGAAAGATGTGCTACTGGCTGGTAAAGAGGCTGGTTTGCTGCGTCACACAAATATTCCGCCAGGAAAAACTGACTGGTTGGTAAGAGAAATACTCAGTCTAACTTAGTATCTATTCATTTCCCCCTCCTTCCAGTCGCATGACGTGAAAATAGACTTTAGCTTTGACTGAGGATATCGCATATAGTGAGGTAAAGAACATATCTCAGAAATTCATTAAACATTAACCAAATGTTTCAGTAAGCCTCATGTGAAACACCTGAACCCACTTCCAAATGTTCCCAATACGTTCATACCCAAGACTACGAATGAGAAAAGCGATTAATTTACAGTGGCATGAGAGGAATCGCAGACGGAGCCAATTGCTTCACACTGTCTTTGAGAAAAGAAGAAAGGCAAAAAGGAAGAACGTAAAAACGCAAAGGATTGACTTAACAGTCCCGTAGAACGAGCACGATTGCAAGGATGCGAAGGAAATCAACTGTGACTATGTTTTACGGTACATAACTCAAAAACTGAGCGTAGAAATATGATGCACATTAGGCTTACAATTCTCGCGTGCTGATTCGTAGAAAGACGAAGGATGCGTTTAAAATCTCGACGACGCTGTTGTCACTAGATAGGAATACCTGGCTAGATGAATCTGGGAGAAGGGAACACTGGGTGTCAGCTTAAGAAATCGTCCCGACGATTCACCAACTGAATTCGAGAAACTAAACACACCAAAACCAGTCCGATGGGTCTAGGCTTTGAACCCCGCTTCGTCTGAATACGAGTCCAGTGTCTGAAACGTTACACCACCTAGTTCGCCCCCCCCACCACAACGAACAAAATCATTTCAGTACACCGTCGAAAGTTCCTAAGAGATAAGTGCAGAGTGCACGAATCTTTCTTATCACCCCTACGCAATAAGCTCGTCGAAATATAGAAACAAGAACATACGTCCCCGTCTCTTATGTGTTCTGGCCTGACACACACTGAATGCAGTGTTTTTTGTTCTTTATTTTATATAGAAGCAGAGGAAGCTTTTTCAGTATACCGCCAGTAGCGAAGTCCTTTTCGCTGAACTGTACGGGCGTCTCTCCCACCGCTACAGATACCTAGAGGTGGCATCAGCACTTTCGTTCCTCTGCGCTCCTATCTCTGCTGAAGCAGCAGGCTGCAGCGCGCTACGCGCCTGGATACTGCTGAGCTGGCGTACTCAGTCCACCTTCCACCATCAACATTCGACGACGGTAAATGCAGCTTCTACAGTCCCACAGAAAATTAGAAGTTATCACCTTTGAGATAACGTTTCTTTGTTCCTCGGGTCTCTAACGTTATTGCTGTTGTGTGTAGGCACTATGCAGCAGCTTTAAAGGCGTACCAGTATGGACACTAAACTTCGCCACGATAATAGGATCTGCTACGTCATACTCAGTCTTTACGCACAAAATTTTCTTAAATACTCAGAATAATCACTGTTCACAAACAAGTATCTAAACAAGTATATTTATATCCTATATGTCACATTTCATTTTTGGTTCGTTATATTGACGATACATGACGGCTAATGGCATTAGCATCCACAAAATTGTAATTGATTGATCGTTTGTGTTGTTCTCTGTTAGATGTTTCGTGTGCTAAAGTTTTTTAACAGCAGTATTAGAAATTTAGAGTGGTTAAAATCTCACTGCTTTCTTTGCAAGAGCCTACATGCACGAGTGTAAGCTCCTGACTAATACAGAAAAACGTAGCAGAAAAAAGGAACTTATAAAGGGACATGAGAACTCAACATTGAGCTTTTGTGTGCCGGCTGACAGTTTATGGTGGAGATCCAGCTCAACACACGTCACAGAACCTGCAAAATGACGAAGTCGATGGACAGGTGCGGTTTCATGGTGAACAAACATTGTTGTCTCGCCACAACAGTGGTCCTTCTTGTGAATTTTCTCCAGCAACGTTTTGCATCGTTTGCATAGTAACTACAACTCACTCTTTCATCTCAGGACAAAAATTAGAAATGCACAACTGTATCCATTCCTACAAAACCGAGAGTTGCACTTCGACATTCGCTCACGATTTTCTGCTTGTAAAGATCCATTACCGACCTAGTGTGATGGCTTGACATTTGTCTCACTGTCCTTCCGTAAATTAAATACGTCTTCTGTGATGATCTTTTTAATGAATGATTCGTTGTCGTTAGATTGTTCGAGGAATTCAGTACAAACGTTCACTCAACGTTCTTTCTGTTCTTCAGTCATAAAACAAGTTAAAAACTTTGCTGCAACTCACTGCAAACTCAGTTTCTCAGTATCAAATCTAATGATACGAAACGAATTTCTTTTGCAAGTTCTCCGACAGACGAAAACTGATGCGCACATAACTGAATGCTAGCTCCACTAGATTGTGCGTCTTCCTGGTCAAGGTTATCTTCAATAGATTGACGACCACACTTTTGAATCGGTAGGACCATTCGAAATACTGTCTTCGATCTAGTGCATCATGTCAGTAGGTTAGCATCAAGAGCTCAGACATGTCTGTAAATGTTTCCCCAACTTCCACGTATTGTTACTATGGTAAATTCAACATTACAAAAGTCATCGCGAACACTTTACCACCTATCGATCAAATAACAATAGTCCGGAAAATAAAAACTACACCAATCACGTGAAAAAATGTGGTTATTATACATGTTGTATACGGGATACAGTGCTGACAAAAGCACACTACCATGACGCTGTGTTACTGAATAAAAAAGTACGCTATTTGCGAACATCTCTCTTACGCTGTTGACATGGCATCCTTGTCAGTCCTTAAATCTGAGGAGGCAACTGTGGATAGGACAACAGCCTATTCCGAATCTATTTATACTGACATTTTTCCACGTTTATGTTTGAAAAGATGATTATGAAATCCTGCAGCCACTTATCTGTGAGTTGGTTTTCTTTGAAATCGTCAACGGATCTGGATCTGATAAGCAAAGCAGCTGAAAGCATTAGTTTGTCTAATTGGTGGACGATGATAGAGGAGTCACCATCGCATAAACCTTTATAGATATAAATAGAACTTTCAGCGAACTTTTAATTGGGATTTGCGTGCCAAGTAAGTAATGAACGACCCTACTTTCTGTTTGTCTTTTTAAAGGAACATGTGAAGACGATTTCTGTGTATCACGGCGCATCGATTAGACAAACTGATGCTTTCAGATAGTTTGTCTTAGAGCTAGTCATTTTCTGGGAGCGCTAAAGACGTAAATGCGAACCTTGCAGCTCAAAAACAAAGAAATATTTACATAAGTTTGATGTATTCACCACACCCGCGCACTCCGCCTTCTGTATGTTTGACCACGCGACCTATTGAGAAGAAAATCTTGCACGTGAGCCTGCAAGTGCTCCAGCAACCTAGGTCAGAGGCTACGCAAACTTTAAAGCCTGATGCCACGGGTTTTAGGGTAGATAAATATATATTTTCGTAAATTCTAATTGGAATATTACATAAAAACAAAGATACTGTGAGAGGACAGACTGACTGGAATCTATATATGGCTTCCTAACAAGTGTGACCAGTGCGTTACCACTATAAAAGATATCGTGGAGTGATGTTCAACGTGTAGTGACTCAGATACAAATGTTAAAATGTATATGAATGCCTAAGGGATCAAACTGCTGAGGTCATCGGTCCCTAGACTTACACACTACTTTAACTTATGCAAAGAACAATATGCACCCATGCCCGAGGGCGGACTCGAACTTCCAGCGGGAGGGGCCATGCAGTCCGTGACATGGCGCCTCAAACCGCGCGGCCACTACGCGCGGCGACTCGGATACCAAAGCATTTCAGGAGTACTTTCCTAACTCTAGAGCAGTAGGTTAAGACGCCTATGGACGCCTAAAATAATTTAGAGCTTATCACGTGAACGACATGACACCCTGACGAATCCAAGCCCATTATAACACTATTCACTTTCAGTTTCAATTAGGTTTACCCATTCAATTTCCTGTCTGGTTTCTCTCAATACATGCTTTTTGCGAGACTCTGGTTTCCATTAAATTCAACTAATTTATATTACTGTCACATACTCACTTGGCTTTAATCATTGAAATTTTTATTTATCAACACACATTTCTCGACAGGGAAACAGTGTGAAGAAAGTCAGTGGCTGTATTCAAGTTGCGGACTGACCTTTGTACAGTTCTTCATTAATCCACAAAAATCGTAGCACAGACGAGGGGGGAAACATACTACGTAATAACTTTTCAGAACTGCTATAGAATTCGCTTTAACAGAAGACATGTTTTCGCGAATCAGTAGGATACCTTAACGTTGTGTAAATTCAGTTTTCCTCCTCTTTGAGTCCTTGGTTTGATGCAGTGAAACTTTATCGCGTGAGATAACGTAAACAAGCAAAAATAATTGCAAAACCTGCATTCTCACTAATTCGCTTTGAAGCGTAATTGGATATTTGCGAATCATTGTCTTAGCTTCTGCAGCATGCCTCACGACTGACCAAAGCCTTCGAGATGTGAGAGTTATAATCTGCCACAGACGTTTTCATCTGCCCACTATCCGCAAAAATGGTGCGAACTTTTTAATAATCAAAGGCAGGCTGTAGTTTTCGTTTCTTCAGGGGTAGGTGGCAGCTCTGCATAGCTATCAAGGAATTCTCCATGGTACTTAAGATGGCACAGTAAAATGATCGGAAGGTGTAATGCTGCTCTTGCATACAGAAGGGTTTTAATCACTGAGAAAAGTTCAAAACAGGTGAAATTCACAGCAACATATTTATAGAGACAACTTATGAGAAGATTTGTAAAAATTAAGTTTAAGGAACGCTAATGCAGCAAAAGAAAACGCGGTTTCTAAAAGCCCTGCTAGCAACGGAGGAAAACTCTGTCGATTTCAAAATATTTATAAATGATCAATAAGCGTCAGTCACCAATGATGATGCTTTTTCAATAAAATCGAAACGCCTCTGTTATAACACATTCTTAATTTGCCGTACGACAGAAAAGAAAATTTTGTGTAACAGCTGTTGCGGAAAACCGCCATCCAAAGAAACAAAGTTTCCAGTTTCATTATTGTAATATGCACAAGACCAAGCTGCAGTTTGTCGTGTATAAATTACGTTGTATGTTGCAAATAAGTCTTCAGCACTTGTTGCGTACAGCCGCCGCGTGGAATGGCCGCGCGGTTTAATGCGCTGTGTCACGGATTGGGCGGCCCCTCCCGCCCGAAGTTCGAGTCCTCCATCGGGCGCGTGCGCCTGTGTGTGTGTGTGTGTGTGTGTGTGTGTGTGCGTGTGTGTTCTTAGCATAAGATAGTTTAACTAGTGTGTAAGTCTAGGGACCGATGGCCTCAGCAATTTTGTCCCTTTGGAATACACACACATTTGAACATTTTTTGCATATAGCCAGAGAGTCCAACCAAACTTACTCAGTTGGATACATTTAGATTCAAGCCTTATTACGTGCAGCAGTCTATAGGCACAACTCGTGATATTAGCTCATATGCTCAACAGCAAATTTCAAACATTTTGTTTTGGCCACTGAACTGCCACTATCTCTTTGGTGCCGAAATACAAGACCGAATGGTGTACAAGCTGATCAATATTAATACGGTTCTTACCTTAGAAATTTACTGGATGAGGATAAATCTGAAGCAGCGAACAGGGGCCAGCTCCGTACAGCTTCGAACTGTAACTTCTAGCGAGAATATTCACACGGCTACCATGCACTATTCCCGATAGTCACAACACGAATGAGCCTTCAGTTGTTTGCCCTAAGGGGGAGATGGCGGGGAATGAGCCACCGCATGGAGAGGGGATAGGAAATATGGTGGGGAGCGCAGTGGGGTGCTCCGAGGACCGGCGGGGAAAGGCACCTGACTGCCATCCTCGGGAAACGATACACTGAGCGGACTGGCCTGCTCGTAGAATGACAAATTCTATATATTTCAGCGCATCTGTTACACTTTCAGCGAATGTAATTAATCGTAAAAAAGCTAACGACAACGTACACACGTATAGGGAATAACAGAGCTTATTGTGTTAATGTGACTCATACAGTACAGTGCCTCCTACTATTTTACTTCTCAATATGCGTTACAACTTCGGGGCATATACATTAATATCAGGTTCATTGGTTTGATGAGCCAGCAGCGGCCTAAGAAGACAGGGAAAATTGCAGAACTCGTGGTCTTATATGTGAAGTAACTTGGGTAAACGAAGAACCAAGTTATTGGTGGCAAACACACGATCAGAACGTACAATGAGGAAAGGAGGAGAGACGGGGGAGGGGGGGAGTGGGAGGGAGGGAGAGAGAGAGAGAGAGAGAGAGAGAGAGAGAGAGAGAGAGAGAGAGAGAGAGAGAGAGAGACCGTGTTTCATATGAAAACTTAGCTTTAACTTGAAAAACTACGGCCCAAAGCTCGAGAATCAGCAACGAAGAAGACTTACGTTTCCTTTCACATCGCCCAAAATTTTATGGCGATTTCATTGAGTAATCATGCGGTTCGTTTCAGCTACAGCCAGGCGACCGTTCCCAGCGCACAAGTAAGAACATGCGCCAGAGCAGATAGAAACATTTGGTGTCCAGTGGGATGAGGTAGAGCACATCAGCGTGAGGCGTGCGAAAAGTGTCGTGTTTAGGCGCGCAGTTACTTAAATATTGGTACGAAAGATGAATAAAAAGGGCAACGGCCCATCAAGAGGACCTTAGGAGGAAAAAAGTTATACTGTTAGAAAAATTTTGAACTACACTGAGATGATGGTCAAGATGATGGGATACCTCCTAATATGGTGTCGGACCTCCTTTTGCCCAACGTAGTGCAGCCACTAGGTGTGACAGGTCTCAACAAATCGCTACACAAATGCTGCTTGTACAGCCCTCCAGATCTGCGAAAGTGTTGCCGGTGCAAGATTTTGTGCACCAACTAACCTTTCGACTCCATCCCATAAATGTTCGATGGGATTAATGTCGGGTGATCCGGCCAAATCATTCGCTCGTATGTCCAGAATGTTGTTCAAACCAATCGCAAACAACTGTGCCCAGTGACATGGCGCATTGTCATCCACAAAAATTCAGTCGTTGTGCAAATGGCCTCTAAGTAGCCGATCAAAATCATTTTCAGTCAATTATCACTTCAGTTGGACCAGAGGACCCAGTCTATTCCATGTAAACACAGCCTGTTGATAACTTGTGCCCATGGCTCCGTGGTGTCAACGACGCTCTAACCCTATCATCAGCTCTTAATAGCTGAAATTGGGACTCATATGACCAGGCTACTGTTTTCGAGTCTTCTGGAGTCCAATAGATATGGTCACGAGCCTGGGAGAGGAGCTCCAGGTGATGTCGTGCTGTTAGCAAAGGCACTCGGGTCGGTCGTCTACTGCTATAACCCACTAACGCCACATTTCGCGCGCTCTTCCCTAATGGATAGGTTCGTCGTACGTCCCACATTGATTCCCGCGGTTATTTCAAACAGTGTTGCTTGTATGTTAGCACTTACGACTCTACACGAACACCGCTCGGTCGTTAAGTAAAGGCGTCAACCACTGCGTTGTCCGTGATGAGAGGTAGTGTCAGAAATTTGGTATTCTCAGCACACTCTTGACACTGTAGATCTCTGAGTATTGAATTCCCTAACGATTCCCGAAATGCAATGTCCGCTTGCGCGTAGCTCCAATTTAAAGGTTACTTTCTTACGCTTTGAGTAACACAAAAAACGCGGCTTCTAGCGAAAATGTTTCCGAGTACAAAATTAAACGACATTAAGTTTCCTTATTGGAAAGCTACTATTCACGTTTTCCTCTGCGCCTAATAGATTTTACGTTGCAGCGGATGGAGACACAGCAGATTATTAAAAATAGTGCTGTAATAGTACAAAATTTATGTTTATTGTAAATGATGTGTGTTAAGAGCAGTTATTAAATGTGTGTACCGCATCTAAGTGCAGTAAACCGTATTAAGGGGCAGAACTTTTTCTAGTGGTACGTCATAAACGTCAACTACAAATACAAGGTTTTTCACAGTTATACCGACCTTATCAAAACTTGCCTTATGAACCCTTGGCCACACTGTGTGCAGACATGCCCAGGTGTGTATATTTTCCACTAAGTGTGTAAACATTACGTGCAATACATATGTAACTTACCAATAATACTAACTCAAGAAACCCATCTGGGCACAATCTACATGTGTCTCTGCACACTGTTCTACACCGTTAGAGGTGAGACGGATTCTTAGTCACCTTGTATGGCAGTTGTATCGTTCTTCCGGAAAAGGCGACTTCCTCCTCCCACTAGCGCTACTCCCTTTTCAGTTTACAGACTATACTTCCTCAGGATTTTCCTGTTCATTTCTCTTACGTATACAAAATAACTTGACTGAGCTCCTGTTTATATAGCGGAGTTATTTTCTCTTTATTAAGTGAGTACTTATTTGCAGTTGCTAAGTGAGCTCTTATGTAAAATAAGTTCCACAGCTGGAGCTGTCAAGTGTCTTATCACACCGAAGAGCCTGTCCCACATGTAACATGCTGCAATATGTATTCGACAATGTCGGTTTGATTGTCTCCATTATCAATAGATAGAATACTTTTCGTAGCGTGAAGGCTATCAAATCCATCACCCTAGCCTCAGCTCTCCCAACATCTAAAGAGGCTCTCTCTGTAACCCAAGTAGGTCAGCTTCATGTTAAGGAACTTGAGACATTTCAAAATAAGTCAAGCAGTGCTTTACAGCAGATTACTGTTCTAGATGTAACATGACCCTCCTTGGCAGAGAGAGTGTAGCAGTGAGGTTTGTGGCTCCACTCATAGGAAGACCACACAGCCGTCAGAATTTTGTATTCTTTTCCTGTTTATAATTTGCGAGTAAATAGGGACCATGTGCACCAACTGGTCGATCACCATAAGTGGGTTGTTTGAAGACAGGCGACTCCTGCGCTCAGACACTGTGTCCGAAGACATAGTTCACACCAGTTGTTACACCCGTTATCTTTGACAATATGAATAGCCTTTACGTTGATGTCTTTCACAGGTGATAAATATTTTTTCCCAGTGCACAAATGGTAGCACAAAATTCTTAGCAATTCTACAATATAGCTCGAAAGAGTCTAGAAGAAACGGCACGCGGTACTGAGATGTATCTTTACGACCAGAGCAATACAATTGAGATTATGGGTAATTAATACGTGTAACCATTAACTGCAAAATAAAAACTCTTTTATGCGAATATACTCTTAAGAAAGAAGCATTATCATATAAAGCCTGCAGCAGACCTATTAAATGACCATAATGACAATTTAGTAAACTCAGTTCTCCGTCATTGGAATATCACTGATATTTCTTCAGCAGTTCGCTTCAAATTATACACTTGGTGCGCGAACCACCAACTAGTAATTCGTGTCGATAGCACGTATTCTTTTGCACGCTCTCAAAGTGCTCGGTAGTGGTTTTGTCCGCGAAATGTTGGAACCGGAGAAAGAAATACCCAAGAAGCTTATGGAATTCTGCCGCTGAGCAGCGAAACAACTCTCGTCGTAATATAGCCCTTAAGAGCGTCGACTTGGGGTTTAAAATTCTGTTGGAAGTATGATCGTTACAGGCGGTCAGCTGAAATGAATATGGCCGAAAAAGGGAAGTTTGTCGCTCAAATAAGTGACGCTAAGAGCACAGTATACTGTGTAGCAGATAAAATGCATTGAAACTTCTAGTCTTCTTAATTTTCAACCAAAAATAACTCAGATGTGTACACAGACAAATATTTCCAAACTTCAAGCCAATACGAACAGTATCCAGATCACACAGTAAATTGCTTCTCTTTCACCTGGGAGTCTCACCTGGACACCATTCTGACTCATTTGAATCTGAGAGTGCCAGTTGTGTTTACGCTTGTGAGCATGCTTTTAGTGATTTTTTAAGTTTTTATTATTATTATTATTATTATTATTATTATTTAGATTTTAAGGCCGTCGCGTCTTGCCGCTCTCAAATGTTGAAGAAAAGCGTTTTTAATTGTTTGTACCAAAGCAGCTATTTATTTATTGGATAACTAATTTCGGGATTTCACTTTCACACGCCACCTGTTACAAAAAAAGTAATAATATGTGCCAGATGGCAACTACTTACGTATTTTGTATTTGGGATATGCTTCGTGCGCACAGTTCTGTTTATTACTTCTAATGACACGATTGTTACGAATATCAGATGGCTATACTGCTCTTTAAATGGTTTTTATTTTTTTAAATCATTCACGATGAGCCCATTTCCGCATATTGCCAGTATCAGGTGCTCTTACACGTAATATCGTTGCTGCCATTTCCTGTCTTGTTTTAGAATTATTAGTTTCTCCTTAGATGTATACTGGAGACGTATATTTGACTTTATTTGGTTTTTATATATGCTATTTTCCTTGACAGACGGGGGAGATCGGGCAGGCCATCCCAATCGCTGAAAATCCTCTCGTGCGAAGAGGTACTGTACCTGCGCTGTTCGATGCGGTGGCGCATTTTCATCCATAAAAAAAGAAATCCGTGCCGAATGCAACACTAGAAAGACGCAAATGGGGAGGGAGTACGTGTCATAATAACGTTGACTGGTGAGGGTAGTGTTCGAAGATTTGGAGGTCAGTATGCCTCACCACCAAAAAAAGCATCTTCAAAAGTGCTGGGTGCACCCTCATATTGCGAAAGGTGGGAACATGTAATGCACCTACAAATATTGTCGAACAAGATCGTTTTGGTCGTTTAGACGTTATGATGTTAGAGAGACATAACGTTGGATGGGCGTTCTGACCCTCAAATCTTTGAACACGGTACACTGACCAGTTATTGTGACACTGTACTCCTTCACCGTGTGAGTCTTCCCAGGGGTTCATTCGGCTCAGATTTAATTTTTTATGGATGACAGTATGCGACCGCATCGAATAGCGCAGGTGGAGCAACTCTTGGAATGAGAGGATATTCAGTGAATGGACCTTCCTTAATCACCATCGAGCAGGTGTGGGATGCTTTGGGGAAACGTATTACAGCACGGCCACATGCACCAGCGCCCAGCCAGCAGTTGCCAGTCGGGTTCTACCACAAGAACTCTTTACCACCTTGTGACCAGTATGGGAGCACGTTGCAGAGCATACATTGCCATCCGTGGTGCTCACATATCCTATTAAAAACCTTGTCCCGCCTTTTTATAATGTACAGGCGACCATCATGACTCAGTCTAACTATTGTCTTTGAACGGAAGTGCCATTTCTGTTCGTCCCAGTGCGTATTTCTTTCGGTTCCTTCTCTACTATACTGCAGCAGTTCCATCGAGTTATGTTACTTAGAAGTGACATTATCTGAAAGTCACTTTCGCCCAGAAGTTTTGCACACCAGTGTAGCTAAGGCAAACAAAGTAGAGCGTCCATAATGGGAGGGGGACGACATGTTCTGTAAATAGTGCATAACAACGCTAGTACCAAACGTAACAACCATAGAAGAAAATTCCAATAGTGCTGCTTTGGTGTTAGTCTCTTAGTCAGTAAATCAAATATTGCGACGTACTATTGTCACCCCGAGTCTGATACCCGTAAATATCTCGGTCGACATAGGTAACTGTTTTAACTTCAAGTTCTTGCAACTGATAGTGAACCTTCATGTCGCTATTAGTGCCTTTGTGTAGTTGGCAGGTTGTTAGGTCAGTTCAAAAGTCAATTTCATTCACTAAAACGGCGATAAGGATAACCCTCATTTATACAAGGACAGGAACAATTTTCCCTTATGTAATCGTTCCAGCCTCACTAGGCATATTTTGTCACTTGGTGTGTTTTTACTCTACTGTTGTTCCATTTTCACTATTTTTTGTCGTTTCCTTAGCAATAATTTTGTATAGTGAAATGTTTGATACAAGGTAAAGCTTTTGTCATGCTTAGTAAGATGGACAGACAACTTATCTTACTTCACTGGCGTGGCTCATTCATTTCAGCTACGCACGAACCATTGTGAGTAGCTTCCAACTCAACAGGTGTTTAACTAGCTTGGCATACCTTATGTTTCTCGAAAGCCTTTCACTGAAAGTATTCAAAGACTTTTCGGAAACCGCCATTTCTGCTATTAAACAAATATGAAGGTTTCTGTTGCTGTACGTATAAATATACAATTTTTATGCAGCAAGGTATAAGAAATGTTCTTCAAACATTAACCCACTTCTAAACGAACTACGTCTACATCTGCATATAACTTATACTCGGCAAGTCATCTTATAGTGCAGGGTGGACGGTATTTTGTATCAGTCTTGGCGATTCGCTTTGTTATTCCTTGTGTGTACTTGACTGTCTCAATGCTATAATCCCACTTCTCTTATGCACACGATTTCTATGTGAGACATACGGCGCAGGAAGCAGACAAGACGCACACCCTTACTTGAATTCAATACAGCTTATCTGAATTTATCCGACAGGGTTTAGCCTTTATCCCACTAACTCCCATTTAAGTTTCACCGATTATTCTGTTACACTTTCGTATGGGCAATACCGACGATCCTGACATCGTCTTTCATGTCAACTTCATAAAGGCTTCAGGTACCAGAACACTCCTCTAAAATAGGTCGCTGTAACGCTAGTATCCCATTTCCTCAATACATGCACTGTACTACCCCAGAAACCTCCCAACACAAACCTAAGTCGTCCATCCGCCTTCCCTACTGTTGACTTTACCTGTCTGTCCCATTTCATATCGCTTATTATTATTATCACCAAAAACTTTACAAATTTGCAATACGCTCCAGAAGTTCAGCGTTGATCTCGTAATCTGATACTACAAAATTCTCTCTTTGTTATGAGCATTCTCTTCTTTATCCACATTTAAAGAGTGCCATCATTCGTGAGAAAGTGGACATTCTGTCAGAGTCGCTCTGAATTTTGAAACGGTCTCCCAACGACGATATTTTCTGGTAGAAGACTGTGTCGGGTCGCACTGGTGATAATGCAGATAAAATACTTTAATAATTATTAAACAATACGCGAAATATAATACTCCACTGCAACTAAAGACTGCAGCTGACAAAAGTGAGCTAACCAACCCTTTCATTTCGACATGAAGCACATTCAGTCACATTAATGAAATAATCTGTCAAAAGCCCGAATAACCACCTTTTGCAGCGCAGACCTCTGCAAGACGTGCAGGAAGAGAGTCAGTGAGGTTCTGGAAGGCACTGACAGCGATGTAAAGCCATGCCGACTTCAGTGCCGTGACCAGCTATCCTAGGATCCCCTGTGAGGACCCGTGCCATGAATAACACGTTCGAGGTGGTCCCACAGATTCTCGACTGGGTTTTAATCCGGGGAGCCTGGTGACCAGTGGAGTACGGTAAACTCATCCTGGTGCTCTTCGAACAACGCACGTAAACTGCGAGCTGTTTGACACGCTGCATTGTCCTGCTGATAGGTGTTATCGCGCCGAGTAAAACTGCAAGTAGGGGTGAACATAGCCCCCAAGGTTATATGCATACCTGTGCTGATCTATCGCGCCTTTCACAATGACGAAATCACCAAGGGAATGTCACGAAAACTTTCCACAGACCTTAACGTATGCAAGGTGGTTGCTTCCAATTGCGGTACTGGCGCGCAAATCCCAGCCTTCGTTGCCAATGAGCAGCAGTCATCATGGGTGCATGAACCAAGAGCCTGCTGTAGAGGCCCATACGTATCAATGTTCGCTGAATGGTCGTTGAAAAGACACAGCTGGTATGCCCGTAGTTTATCTGGGCGGTCAGTTGCTCAACAGTTGCACGTCTATTCGTCAGTACACATCTCAGCAGCCGTCGTTCTCCCCTTTGATGTGTGACCCGTGGTGCACCACATTTGCCTCAGTGACGACTTTGGATAACGCCATTTTGCCGTGCACGGTATACTTCAACAACGCCAGCATGAGAACAGTTCCCGAACTTTGCAGTTTCGGAAATACTTCCACCCTTGGCCCTAAAACCAACGATCATGTCCATTTGGACGTCAGATAAATCGCTGTTTCCGCATTACGACAACGACTTTACTGTTTCCCTACTTCCCCCGACACGCTTTATATACCCTCCATTGCTAGTGCTGCCACCTGCCGTCTGTGACTGGTTATTGCACGTTAAAGTTTAACTTAGGCGATGGTCACAATGATATTGGACCGTGTATAAGATACTCTAATCTAGTGTGAGTGTAAGACGGAAGAAATGAAGGAGGCAAATTAAATACGCAGGAACATTGAAACTATCGTTGAACATGGGCGCGGTACCAACTTACGACCATAATCTAACAAGACTATCCTGCTGGAATTTACTGGCGCGCGCGCGTGTGTGTGTGTGTGTGTGTGTGTGTGTGTGTGTGTGTGTGTGTGTGTGTGTGAAGATTAAGTCATGTCTGAAGTTACACAAGAGACCTTCGTAACTGTGTCTGTGTGTTCACTGCAACACGGGTAATCCAGGTTTGACTCCCTGGCCTGGTGGAAAGACTGTAACGGAAAGTAATCAGCCTCATGAAGACAATTCAGGAGCTGTTACAGAACTTATTTCTAACATCTAAACCAAAGCTGTCATGAACACAAACACTGAAGATGATGAACATACTGTTCCCTAGTTTTCTGCAGCTCGGGACCCACCAGCAGAGGGACGCCAACGATTTCATCAGAATATCAGATATATCAAACAATGTAATAGTGTCAAGTTGGGAAGAATTTTTCTTTCCCATGTCTGTATTACTGCTCCGACAGCAAACCAACTGAGATATTACCCAACATTACATCAACTTCAGTTTCATACTTATAAACCTTTCAATGTTTAAAGCGAATGTTCAGCTGTCCATTGTGCCACATGAAACTCTTATTTTTCTGTTCGGAAATGCAATAATTTAAGTTTCATGGAACCACTGAATGATTACTTTTCTTAAGAAGCTGTCATGTGATTTATCTTTTGTCAATAGATAAGAGGTTTACATAGTCTCAAAGAAGCATATATACGTATCCACAGTCGCGTACCTCCAGTAAAATTTATTTCACTTCTCGACGAACCCTAAAAATTTAAAACGGCACGAACAGATGATTGTAAGTGCGTAAAAGCTCCAAAGTGTGTGTCATACGATAGTTAAAATACGGGTGAGGTCCTGTTACATAATGTGATCAATGCGTCAGATAGCAGTATACCGAAACAAATTGAAATAAATATGGTCTTAGTCAGAAGTAACCGAGCGTGTAGGTACTATACATTTTACACACACACACACACACACACACACACACACACACACACACACACAGGCAATGTTAAGGAACCACATTGACTGTTCACCACAGTACCGACAACAGAGATGAATTTCCTGAAAAGCAACGATGTTCAATACTTATAAACAAGAAATATTTATTATGAACTTCACATTTCAACAAAAAAGGTTACATTGGGATATAATACAGATTCCACGTCCGCCACTCCTAGAGCAAGTCTGCTATGGGCTTAGGTATGATACAGCGAGTTTCTAATTCAGGACAGACTGAGTACTACGGCACGTTACATAAATTAAGAGTTAACGTGCGTGACATTGCACTGACTCAACAGTTGGTTACTTAGTA
The DNA here is from genome assembly GCF_023864275.1 of Schistocerca cancellata. Classification (NCBI taxonomy): domain Eukaryota; kingdom Metazoa; phylum Arthropoda; class Insecta; order Orthoptera; family Acrididae; genus Schistocerca; species Schistocerca cancellata. Next base: position 382,239,248 of record NC_064629.1, on the reverse strand, counting down.
ATGAGCCGTCAGCGCGGAAAGGTCACAACACCTGTTGCTGCGAGGCCTGCTCCATAAGCAAACAGCTTTCTATTGACAAGTGATAACGTCACAAAAAATGTAAATATATTTTGAAAGATTATATACTCTACTTCATGTCTAGTTTCCACCAGATGGGTAGAAATTTACTTACAGCGCTTATCCTACTGAGAGAGAGAGCGTTCTTGGTAGTTTAAAGAAACACTCTCTGCAATTATGAAAAATAAATGGAACCATTATCAGCATGATAGTAATGAGATTGGAACCACATCCCTCCTTAATGTTGTTTCATGTCTTAACAGAAGCGCTGCCGTACTCACATGGACGTTCACGATTGTTTCCAGATAACGTGATAAATTCTCTAACTCACACAAAACGTGGAAATCCACTAACCAAGATTAGACAGAAATTTTAGTATTATGATAACTGAATTAGCACGCTCATGCAGCACGTGAGTGCTACTGTTGGAAGACACCGAGGTGACAAAAAGTCATGGAATAGCGATATGCACATATACAGATGGCGGTAGTGTCTCGTACACAGGGTACGAGGGCTATTCGGAAAGTAAGGAACAATAGATCGCGAAATGGCAACCACAGTGAAAATCAAAACTGTTTTATTTGCAACGGTTAGCTACACATTCCAGCTACTTCTCTACACACTCGCCGCTCATACTTAAAAATCTGTCGTAGCGTTGCACCAACTTTTCAATTCCCTCGTTATAGAAGACAGCCGCCAGTGATTTTCGACGATTTTCTACTCTGGACTGCAGCTCGTTGTCTGTATCAAAATATTGTCTTCATAGCCAACGGTTCATTTGAGCAGAGATGAACCTCATGGGTAGCCAATTACACTTCCCATCGAAAACGCTGCAGAAGCATCTTCATTGCCCCTGCAGAGTGCGGTCGAGAATTGTCGTGTAGATCCAACCGCATGACAGTTATGTGGATCGCATTGTTTCAGGCGTAATCTTTCACCAGGCCCTCATACTTGGCGGGAGACACTAATTTCTAGCCATCTTTACGTTCTCACTGTGCGCTCAGAACTGAAAAGAGCGACATGATGCGGTCGACGCGCCTACTAGACAAAGTACCCAAAGCATCTGTGCAAAGCTTCATCAGATTTTCACTGTATTTTCCATTTCGCGGCCGATCGTTCCTTACTTTGCAAATAACCCTAGTATAAAAGGGCAGTGCATTGGCAGCACTGTCAATTGTACTCAGTTGATTCGTGTGAAAAGGTTTCCGACGTGATTTATGGCCGCACGACGGGAATTAACAGACATTGAGCGTGGAATGGTAGTTGGTGCTACTGTCATGGGTCATTCCATTTCGGAAATCGCTAGGGAATTCAATATTCCGAGATCCACAGTATTAAGTGTGTGCAGAGAATACTAAACTTCAGGCATTATGTCTCACCACGGACTACGCAGTGTCCGACGGTCTTCACTTGACAACCTAGCAGCGGTGTTTGCGTAGAGTTGTCAGTTCTAACAGTCAAGCAGCACTGCGTGAAATAACCGCAGAAATCAATGTGGGACGTTACGACGTACTTGTTGGTTAGGACAGAGCGGCGAAATTTTGCGTTAATGGGCTATGGCAGCAGACGACTGACCTGACTGCCTCTGCTGACAGCACGACAATCACCTGCAGCGCCTCTCCTGCGCTCGTGAGCATATCTGTTGGACCCTAGACGACTGGAAAACCGTGGCCAGGTCACGTGAGTCCCGATGTCGGCTGGTAAGAGCTCATGGTAGAGTACGCGTGTGGTGCAGACTCAACGTAGCCATCAAGTCGTCGGCAAGACACGGTGCAAGCTGGTGGTGGCTCCATAATGGTGTGGGCTCTTGTTTACATGAAATGGACTGGGCCACCTGAACATCATTGACTGGAAATGTTTATACTGGGCTACTTGGAGATAATCTGCGGCCATTCGTGGACTTGGTGTTCCGTAACAACGATAGAATTTTTATGGATGGCAATGCGCCACGTTCCCGTGCCATAATTGTTTGCGTTTGGTTTGAAGAACTTTTTGACAATTCGAACGAATTATTTTGTCACCCAGATCACCCTACATGATTCCTATCGAACATTTATGGGACATAGTCGAGTAATCAGTTCGTGCACAAAATCCTGCATCGGCAACACTTTCGCAATTATGGACGGCTGTATAGGCATAATGGCTCCTTATTTCTGCAGCAGACTTGCAACAACTATTGAGTCCAAGCCATGTCGAACAGCTGCACTACGTTCGGCAAAAGGAGGTCCGGCAAGATATTAGAAGGTATCCCATGGTGTACCACTGATGTGAAAAAAGTTTTAAAAAACCGGTTGTCATTCTTTGACTCACCGTATCCCTTCACTACGGGACGAAGTATTCAACATGTCGTAATATCGCTATGGGATTGGCCACCCAAAACTAGATAGAGCACTAATAATAATAATAATAATAATAATAATAACGTATGGACGTTTGCAAAGTATTTGTAGCTGGTTTCCATTTCTTTACACACAATTTCACCGGGTAACAGCCATGGAGTCAAAGAAATTATGCATTTTTATCGGAATTCGTCGTAAATTGTTGTGGACGTTGTGTCCTCTCCTTTCCTCCTCCCCCAGACCTCAGAAAATCACTTTAATTCGCTTTCCTACCGGGAATGAGACGACCACATAATAATAATAATAACGTATGGACGTTTGCAAAGTATTTGTAGCTGGTTTCCATTTCTTTACACACAATTTCACCGGGTAACAGCCATGGAGTCAAAGAAATTATGCATTTTTATCGGAATTCGTCGTAAATTGTTGTGGACGTTGTGTCCTCTCCTTTCCTCCTCCCCCAGACCTCAGAAAATCACTTTAATTCGCTTTCCTACCGGGAATGAGACGACCACATGGTGCACAGACGATTTGTTGGTTTCGCGCTATGCATAGACAACCCGCGCCACACACCGGTAAGCCGGAAGAAAGTCTGAATCCGCGCGCAGTGTAGCCCGAGAGTTCTTAACCATGCAGGCGTTTGTGGTCGTCGTCATTGGCCTAAAATCTCCTGAGTCGTCATACCGCGTCATATTCCTCTTCCATTTTATTCAGTGATCGACGTTTCGATCTCTCTACTGAGATCTTCTTCAGGATCGCACTGTATCCCAGGTGGCTGAACACTGCTTCCCACACTTTTTTCGGAATTACCTTCAGGTCGCTATTGGTTAGCCGTTGTCGTTAGGTTGATGCTGAAATAGTGGGGGCAATACGAATTATTATTGCTGTGCCACCTCTATCGTTTCCTGACTTCCCATCTGTAAATAGTGTCTTCTCTGGATAGTACGCTTATGTTCTTAAAATCTATAATCCCGTCATATTATTTCTTAGTGCTCCACTACCGCTGAATTTACATTTTGTCTTCAACGTGTGTAGCTTTTTCGTTCTAAAAAATGTAAGAGATTTCTTTCCGTCAACAAAAGATGTTCCTGACTGTCTCCAGATTTCTGGACCATATGAAGTGACATTTAGTTGTGGTGAAGTGTATGTCGGCGAAACGGAAAGGACACTCAAAGAGCACACTGAAGAGGACAAACGTCATACAAGAACATGCGCGTGCTAGCCAGAGAAAGTAGTATTTAGAGAAGAAAATGCGTGGCGCAGTAAATGTCGAAGAATGAGTAAAATTTCCATAGAGACAACTCTTACAAGACTCAGTCTTCGTGACTAGCCGCTATCACGGAAGTAAACACCCAGTCACGGCGAGCGATTATCATAAACTACTTGGAGACAATCGAGATGTCCCAATGTAATAATACAGGGTGTTTATAAATTATTATACAGAAGTAACCTTTAATTGTGAAAAGGGTAAGTAACTTACAGAAAAGTTTGATACAGCACTGAATCTTCCAGTTTTATTGTTCTAGTTTCATGACTCCAAATCAGTTACTACAGTTGAGAGACAACTGACGACTAAATGTAGTAAGTGACCACCTCAAAGACTAACTGTTGACTGGTACAATCTTTCCACGGATTTTTTTTTTTTTTTGCACTGTAAGCTGTAACAAGATTTGAGGTCCTTTCTTTTTTGATGAATCAACTTTAACTGGCCTATCGTACCTCGAAATGTTTGAACATTACCGAATGCCTCAATTACAACAGAAATGGGCACAGAATTTATTTTCCATTAAGATGGCACGCCACCACATTATCATCGTGAAGCAGTCGCGTATCTCGGTAGGAATGTGGCGACTTGGACTGGACGTTGTGGAACAATATCCTGGCCATTACGATCACCCCAACGGACTTAAATTAAACGGAGTTACATTAAAGACTAAGTGTACGTTTATCCGCATCCGGGAAACGTCGACGAGCTGCGACAAAGTATAGCATACACAGTTGCCATCATACATCAAGATTTGGCTCATAGGATCTGGCAAGAAACTGATTACAGAAGAGACTTTGTCGTGTTACAATAGGTAACCACACTAAACATTTGTGAACAAAACTTGAAGATATACAGCATTCAGTACTGCAGCAAACGTGTCTAAGTTATTTAACTTTCTCACAAAGATTACTTTTGTATATTTAATTTATAAACGCACTGTATTTTGGATGTCCCACGCCCTCTTTCAGTATCTGCTGTCACACTACTTATCCAATGACAGCGGTACACCAATAGCAGGCTGAAGATTTATACCCAGTAGCTCCGAAAAAGAGCTCATGTTCAGCTACCCGGTGACGCCAGCAGCATCCTGCAAAAGATCCCAGCACGGTACTCGAAAGTTTGTACACGAATATGACATTGCCTAACAACTCCAGATTTTATCATCAAGCACACAACTGGCCTTCTGCATACGATTCTTTTGCTTCCGAGTCTAAGACAACAAAAAATGATTCACGAACTGTAACAAATGTCGCTCTTTTTGGCAGTAGATTGAATTTTCTGCAACGAAGAAGTACCGTTTAAGATATACTATACCTGGATCGAAATAACAAAAGGTTGTTAACAACTCGTTGTTTATAGGGCTTTTATAGAACAACAACCGATCAAACCCTTCTGTCCTGTTCGCCGTTGTCATATCACTCTGTTAACCTCATCTATTGTATTTCAGACGACAGCTGCAGCTCGTAATTTAGTTGTTCGCATTCGTTTGTCATGAGCTGTGTCGAAAGTGATCGGTAAAAAAAAACCTTGGATACTGGTGAGGCTGTTGTAGCAGGATGACGGATAAACTGTGAACGTATTCAGTAACTAAGCGTGTAGCTCTTGGCGACGCAGTCATTTTGAGTTGGCTAGTAACAACGATCAAACAACATCGATCCCAACGAAACTGAACCGTGCAAGTGGCAGTCACAACTCTGATTCCAGTGAATGGATGGGAAACAGGCTCAAAATTATAAAATGAAAACCACTACGTACCCATATCACTAACGTCGATTTGCAGTGGAATTTTGGAACATATACTGTTTTCAAACATTATTCCGAAAATATCGCTCTAGTGAAACACAACTATCTCTTCACTCTCAAACTAATGAGTGGTACCGACAGGGGCTCTCAGAATGATTCCACATTTCTAGATTTCCAGAACGCTTTCGACACAGTTGTTCAAAAGCGCCTTCTAATCAACCTGCGTGCCTGTGGAGTATCCGCTGTGAGACTGAATTCGTGATTTCCTGTCAGAAAGGTCACAGTTCATAGTAATTGACGGCAGGAAATGGAATTCGTATTAATTGCCGGAAGTAATCGAGTAAAACAGATGTAATATCTGGCGTTTCCCAAGGAATTGTTATAGGCTGTCTGCTGTCCGTGATCTACATACACGACATGGGAGTCAATCTGAGCAGTCGTATTAGATTGTTTTCAGGAGATGCAGACATTTACAGTCATGAAAAGTCATCAGATCATCAAAACCAATTGTAAAACGATTTAAACAAGATGTCTATATGATGCGAAAAGTGGTAACAGACTCTAAATAATGAGAAATGCGTAGTCATCTACACCAATACTAAACTTCACTCTTCTGGAGTACTGCTGAGCGGTGTGTGATCCACATCAGATGGGACGGATGGAGGACATCGAAAAGGTTTAAAGAAGGACAGTTCGTTTTGTATTATCGCGAAATAGGGGAGATAGTGCCACGGACACGATACGTGGACTGAACTGGCAATCATTAAAATATAGGTTTTTCGTTGCGTCAGGACCATCTCGTGAAATCTCAATTACCAACTTTGTCATCAGACTGGCTCCGTCCTACATATGGAGAAATGATCATCATGACAGAATATGAGAAATCAGAGGTCGCACAGAAAGATCTAAGTGCTTATATTCCCGCGCGCCGTTCGAGAGTGAAACGGTAGATGTAGGTATGATGATGATGAGTGGTGCGCTCAGCGACGCGGTTATCAGCGCCTGTACAAATTCCCAATCTTTTTGACAGTCTAGTCTCGCCATTTTTTCCCGATGATGAAGAAATGATGAGGACAACACAAACACCCAGTCCCCGAGAGCGGAGGAAAATCCCGGACCCGGCCTGGAATCGAACCCGAGACACAATGATCCAGAGGCAGCAACGCTAAACACTCTTTTTGTTGATCCCATTTCGTTGGTTTCCGTTCGTTGAATTTGTTCGGGGCGTACGCCCAATGACATTAGTACAAGTTCATCATTGGTCCATTAACTCAGTTTTTGAGAGGGCAGCTAGCCCTCTGACTGAACACGCTGAGCTACCGTGCCGGCGGCCAATAGACCACTAGCTGCGGAAGGAACTGTAGAGTAACATTTTTAAGGTGGTTCGATGAACCCTCTGCCAGGCATTTATTCTGAATTGCAGAGTACCATGTAGGTGTATATGTACACTTTCTCAAAACCCTTTTTAAGAAAGAGAAGTCTTCTATTGGCCTTCCGCAGTACTGATTTTATGAGGCCTTTCCATTTAATATCGCTTTTTTGTATCACATTTAAATATGTGCTCTTTATTTGCACCGCAAGTCTTGCAATCGGATAGTGTCTGGCTCTTTTTGTTTGCTGAACCGTGGTAGTTTTACACAGGAAATCGTTTTGGGTGACAGGTGTTGAGTGGCCCCACTAGTGACATGGGCGGTGCTGCTGTTACGAAAGCGCTGGGCGTCCCAGCGGCAGCGGCTGTGAAGAGGCTAGGCAGCGCGGCACGTGCAGCAACTGGCAACGTCGCCTTGCCGACCCGCCGCCAGCGCGCACGCGCACGCCCCTCTTCATCTCACCGCCAGCGCTTCCGGCCGCAGCGTCACCGTTATGCCGCGCACACGACCCGTTTAATGGCCATGTCTCCCTACCCCTACCACGCGGCTTAACGCCTATCCTCCCGTCACACTAACGAAGCACACACTTAGCGGACTGATACTCTCTGGTGACAGTTCTCCCTGCACCGTTAGGTTTAAAATCTTACGAATTTTACCAGTTGCAGCTATTCTGTACACAAAAAATAAGATTAAAGCATCTTTTAAGCCTATCGAAGTTGGTGTAAAAGTTATTTGTATAAGGTAATTATCGGCAAAGTGAAAGGTTCAGAACTAATGAAGGAGGTGGCTCTATTTCATTTTTTTGCGGCCTTGGAAAATACTTTCAAATAATTAAGATGAGATAAAAAAGGGAATACATATACAAGGATCGTACATCGTATCTGGAACACTTTGGTTTCGAGAATAAATTGTTTTGTTGCTTCGAATCCAGGACACCAGCAAACGCTGGAGGAACTGGAGGAGAAACTATGACAGTGGGCCTGGTTTAACCACCATAAGACCAAATTAATTTACGATAAATATACCGGTAGCAGGATGGTAAAAATTAATGCTCATGTTACACTGAGATGATAACGTCATGGGATTGCGATATGCACACATACAGTGGGCGATACTAGTGTGCTTAGGTGATTAATGTGGAAAGGTTTTCGACGTGATTATGGCCGCACGTTGGGAATTAACAGACTTTGAACCCGGAATGTTACTTGGCGCTAAAGGAATGCGACATTCCATTTCGGAAATTGTCACATAATTCAGAATTCCGCGACAGTGTAAAGAGTGTGCCGAGATTACTACATTTCAGGCATTACCTCTCACCACGGACAACGCAATAGCCGACGGTGAACACTTAACGACGGAGGACAGCGGCGTTCGAGAAGAGTTATAAGTGCTAACAGCCAAGCAACATTGCGTGAAATAACCGCAGAAATTACGACGAATGTATCCTTAAGGACAAAGAATCGACTGCAGCGCCTCTGCTGGGCTCGTGACCATATCGGTTGGAGCCTAGACGTTTAGAAAACTGACCCGGTCAGATGAGTCCGGATTTGAGCTGGTAAGTGCTATTGGTAGGTTTCCAGTGTGGCGCAGACCCCACGAAGCCATAGACCCAAGATGTCAACAGGATAGTGAGCAAGCTGGTGGTGGCTCCGCGATAGTGTGAGCTGTGTTTACATGGAATGAACTGGGTCGTCTGGTCCAACTGGATCGATCACTGACTAGAAATGGTTATGTTCGGCTACTTGGAGACCATTTGCAGCCATTCATGGACTTCATTTTCCAAAACAACGATGGAATATTTATTGATGACAAAGGGCCATGTCGGCGGTCCACAGTTGTTCGCTATTCGTTTGATGAACATTCTGGACAATTCAAGCGAATGATTTGGTCACCCAGATCACCTGACATGCACCCATCAAAATATTTATGGGACATAATCGCGAGGTCAGTTCGTGCATAAAATCCTGCACCGGCAACCATTTCCCAGTTATGGACTGCTACCGAGGCAGCATGGCTCTTTATTTCTACAGGGGACTACCAACGAATTGTTGAGTCTATGTCATCTCGAGATGTTGTACTACACCGGGAAAAAGGAGGTCCGACGTGTTGTTAGGAGGTACTCGTGACTTTAGTCGTCTCAGTTTATAGCAAGAGTTGACAATTTGTACATGTACCGCAACTGACAACAAGCGGGTGAACAGGTACATAAGCAGACCGGTCAAAAAACATGGAATTCATTTGGGAATCAGAATACGATATTCAGAAGAAAAATCCCCATGTGCCCTAATCGGAAAGCCTCTGAACAGTGCATACTTCAAGTACTAACTCACTGAAGCAAATTATCCTACAATTATTGGTTGTTCAATCAGAAATGGAAAGAAACTGTTGGGCAGAAAGATAAACAATGGCGTAAGAGGAAAGACAGGAGCTGAGGACGTTCTGGCGAGAGAAAAAAAAATTGAATGGTTATGGAATGGGCATACAGCGACACGAAATGACAGCAAATGGAGGAAGGTGATTCTCTGTTGGATTCCTCGTGATAAGAAAAGTCGTGCAGACGATCTAATCGACGATTGATTGATGACAAAAAAAAAAAAAAAAAAAAAAAAAAAAAAAAAAAAAAAAAAAAAAAAAAAAAAAAAGAACAAGCAGGGCAAACGTGGATGCGAGAATCTGAAGACGATAGTCTATAAAGGACTCCCAAAGTGGCCTATACATAGCAGTGAACGATAAATGGCTGATGGCGCCGCCTATTATTATGAATTTTATTTTAGACGTGTAACATAATATTGACGTTCCTCGCAACGCCCAATTTAGGATTTTGCCTTGATGCAACACTCCTGTTCGTACTGATTTATTTTCTTCAGAAAGTTCACTATTTACATCCATGTCTGCTTGAGTGGTAAATACATGTGGAACGGCTCCACCATGTAGGCGGATCAGTATTTATTGAGCATACAAATTATTGATTTGTTATCAGCTGAAAAACATCACGAAAAAGTAAGTTAATGCCGTCAGTATTTCCAATTCCGGTCACACACAAGCAGGCATTTTTCCGCAATCTATCACAAAATCTTAGACCGAATGATATAAAGGCAAATAAATAAAATTAAGAATTAATAAAGGAAGTAAGTAACCATAAAAGTACTCCGCCGTCAGGCCACAAGTGGCCATCGGGACCATCCGAAAGCCGTGTCATCCTCAGCTGAGGATGCGGATAGGAGGGGCGTGTGGTCAGCACACCGCTCTCCCAGTCGTTATTATGGTTTTCTTTGACCGGAGCCGCTACTATTCGGTCGAGTAGCTCCTCAATTGGTACCACGAGGCTGAGTGCACCCCGAAAAATGGCAACAGTGCATGGCGGCCCGGACGGTCAGCCATCCAAGTGCCGGCCACGCCCGACAGCGCTTAACTTCGGTGATCTGACGGGAACCGGTGTATCCACTGCGGCAGGGCCGATGCCTAAGTAACCATAGCAAAGGGAGAAAATAGCTTCGAAAACCAATCCCCATTTAGCACTAAATTTTTCGTGTAATAGTACATATAGCAACGTAAAAAAATCTGTATTTGTTGAAGATGTGGAGCGTTTTTTACTATTAATATTATGGTTTTACGACGCAAAACTTCTACGGTCATAAGCTCCTATGCTGTGGCCGTAGTTAAGCGTAAAAAACCGAGATTTACATCAGCAGCAAAGGGAACGAAACTCAAGGAGGGGGGGAAACTAAAAATTGGAAGGAAATCCTATGAAATTGCTAATGAAGGGGGAGGGCGGTTTTTCCCCAAAAAGAGCTTGTCTATGAGTAAAAAGACAGTGCCCAATCCTGAGTCTAGTCAAAATTACCTCCACGAGGCCTGGAGGAAGAGACCCAAGCACAGGAAAGAGGTTTTATGTCCCGTAGTTTATTATCGCAGTGCAGACCAATGTGTGTGCCTTGAAAGAGCAACACGACGATATAACACACACTGTAGATCGGCAAAGGGAACCATGCGAAAAGCAGGCCGAGGAAGAGAGCAGCCTTCGCCGCTGTATTGGCTGCCTCGTTTCCACGGATACCAACATGCCCTGGGATCCAGAAGAATGCCAAAGAGATGCCCCAAGTGGAGCATGTGGAGACAGTCCTGAATCCAGTGGACCAGAGGGTGGACGGGATAAAGAGGTTGGAGGTCGAGAAGAGAGCTGAGCGAATCCGAGCATATAGGAGTAATATACTCTTATCCACAGACGGCGACGGATGTATTGGACAGCCTGGAGAACAGCTCCTCATAAAAACTGAAAACAGGTCGGGAAGCCGAAATCTAATAGGGGTGTCGCCAACAATATTCGTACTCCCGACATCAAAGGTGGTCTTCCAGCAGACAGTGTAAATAAAGGTGGCATCCTGCATTATTGCGCATAGAGCAGCAAATGCCCGACGGTAAACTATAGGGGCTGGGGTACTATTCTTGGGAAGCTGACGAAGGTCACGGAGAAGACAGGTGAGGGGGTGAAGCCAAGGTGACGTCAAGAAACCATCTGTGAAGAAAGTTTTGGGAAATTGGAAGGAAAGGGAATGAAGCAGCTGACGGAAGCGGACTCCCGGCAGTAGTAGAGAGGAAGGGCGAAGGCCTGCATACCCTAAATATCCAACAAGGCATCGAAAAAAAGGACATGGGTCGGATGAGCAGGCATGGAAGACAGATGACTAGCGTAACGACTCAGAAGGACAGCTCGCCGATTGGACAGCGGAGGTTCAGCAGTCTCAGCATAAAGGCTCTCCACGGGGTTGGTGTAAAAAGCTCCAGACTCCAAACGCAATCCACTGTGGTGGACAGAGTCTAGACGCCGAAGAATAGACGGCCGAGTAGAGGAGTAAACTATGCTTCCATAGTCCAATTTCGAGCGCATTAAGGCGCGATATATGCCGAGGAGGACCACTCTGTCCGCTCCCCTGGAGGTACCACTCAGAACACGGAGGGTGTTGGGTGTTGAGGAATCGCAGATAGCGAGCCGAAAGATACGAAACCTGGGAAGACCAGCACAGGTTTGTTCCAAACGTAAGTCCCTAGAATTTGGCGACATCCGTGAACGGGAAGGCAACAGGGCCTCGATGTAGGGAAGGCGGATAAAACTTCGTACGACGCCAAAAATTTACACAGACGGTCTTACTGGGAGAAAATCGGAAGCCGGTTTCGATGCTCCTCGAGTGGAGGCGATCGAGACATCCTTGAAGACGTCGATCAAGAAGGCTGGTGCGTTGAAAGCTATGGTAGATAGCAAAATCGTCGACGAAGAGGGAGCCCGAGACATCTGGAAGGAGAAAATCCATAATTGGGTTTATGGCGATGGCAATCAGTACAACACTTAGCACGGAGTCCTGGAGCTGTGCACCAAGAACCATCAAATGAGCTGATAAGGTATCATTTTTGTGACTGATGACCCATATACCATCCTGCATGTATTTTCATCAATTATACATGGAAACCCACTGCTGTTTACACATGTCACCGAACATTTATAGAAAATGGTACACTACAGGATATTCTGTTTTCTGAAGGTAGAACCCTCAAATACTTGGTTTATTTGGATTAGTTTTACCAATGTTTTGCTATCGTTAGTGGATCTTTTTAATACATTTAGTTTTTTCTCACTTATCACGAAATATTTACAAGGAGTGTTCCATGAAATAGCATGTCATGTGATAGCATGTCATGTGATCTCTATTACATTAAATGCAGTATTGAGTACGCACGGAAAAACGTAAATCAAGATGACTGCATAAGCATTTGAACATTGGTCCTCTTCAGTTCAAATCCAGCGCCTTCACCACTACCTTTCTCATTTTACATCAGATAAGGCAGCGTGAATCAACTGTAAAGAAGATTATGGTTTAACTTCCTGTCTATGACGAGGGCACTACAGAAAGCGCGCAAGTTCGAATTAAGACATCGGCAAGGAACCATCCTGTCATTCACCTAAAGCAATTAAGAGAAATCACAGAAAACCTAAATCGCGATTTGGCGGACGGGTATTTGAACCGCTGTCCTACAGAATAAGATTCCCGTGTTTTATCACGAGGCGCCCTCGCAAATTAAACTCTAAAGAGGGGCACATTGCTGTTGTCAGAGGCGTAGTACAACAGAAGCCCGCTCATACCTTCCAGGTAAGGACGAAACGTAACATACATGCTCGAAATTTCAGTAAAGGGTCTGTTATGTGGTGAATAAGTTCTAACGATTGGGCTAATTTTCCTCGAGATCGACTGGGTGACAACCCGTCGTTTCGGAGATTATGTGGAACAACTGGTGAATTTCAAGAATTTCTGGAATGGCTTTTGTTTGCACTTCTTGATCTCTTTACGAGTTCTTGCAGCTCGAAAACTGCGGTGTTAAATATTACGTTACCCACTTTTATAGCTTCAAGGCGCTGCCAATTTGTTTATGGCCGTAAGCTGCCATATTTTATTCCAACGACGAAAGAGCTGTTTGAGCGCCGCAAAAGCAAACTAGCAACAAAATCAACATGTTTCTGTAGGCTGTCTCCATGCTGTGCTGTGAAAAGAGGCAATTGCTTGCATAGCTTCCAATCTGTCTCGTTGAGCGGCCGCGCGCGCGCGTGTGTGTGTGTGTGTGTGTGTGTGTGTGTGTGTGTGTGTGTGTGTGTGTGTGTGTGTGTGTGTGTTTTATTGGGGGGGGGGGGGGGGTGCGGTTACTGCTGTGTGGAGAAGTGATCACCCGAACGTATTTCATGAACCACTTTTCCATCGAGGAAAATACTGGGGGACTGGAAGTAAAATATGCGCTAAGTGCAAGAATGTAAAAGGTGATCGTAAAATAGCCGCCCTTAAAAAAAAACCAAACAGGCGGAAGGAATACCTAAAGAAACTATACACCAAGTTAACGTTGTAGCACACCGACTTCGACTGGCTAAAGCTATGCACTTGGGATTTGGACCTCAGGGGTATTCCTTATGGAATATTCAGTTACATGTACAGCTGCATACATATTCCGCAAGCCACCGTATGGTGCATGGCGGAGGGTAACTTATACCACTGCTAGTAGTCGTCGTCGTCGTCTTTGCTGTTCCATTGGCGAAGGAAGGAAGGAGGATTAGGGTTTAAGATTCCGTCGACATCGACGTCATTAGACACGGACTGGCAAACGGAGCGAGGGAAAAACAACTTTCTTTCATTTCCTTGTCTTTGCGCTGCTTACGTGTGATGTACCTTGGTGGCAGTAGAATCGGTCTGCCGTCAGTCGAAAATGCCAGTTCTCTAAACTTTCTCAGTAATGTCTCGCAAAAAAAACAAGTCTTCTTTCCTTCAGGTATTCCGATTTGAGTTCACGAAGCGTTTCTGCAATACATGCGTGTTGATCGAACCTGCAGTTAACAATAGTTTAATGTATTAACTATTTTTTAGTGTATTACTAAGAATCGCCAGTTTCACGCGGTGTTGAACTTTGTTTTTCTTTGTTGTTCTGCTGCTGTTATGAGCACTGAAATGAAAGGAGGGATGAGGGCATTCTTTTACATTAACTTATTTTTGTTAATTTTTTGCCATGCGGAAGTCTCCGTTTCCCACTACAGACTTTTTACTCTGTTCTACTTTTTAGTTATTTTTACGAAACGCTCACATGCCACGCATACAGGGCCTGAAGATTAAGTGAATGACTATATGAACGTCAACAGCTGGGAAATATCTCATACCATTCTACTTTCGAAACACCTTTTCATATTCAGCTTGTAATTTTCTTTTCTTATTCGAAGCTAGACGAGTCCCTGTCCCGCACTGGCTAACCTACGTAATATAATCTGGCTGCTCGTCTCCGTATAGCCAGTGAAGAGTAAAGGAGGTTTACGAATACTATATCCATTCCACCCAGCGTGTTTGCACACCTAACAAAATACTGCACTGCCCTGGCACACGTAGAGGACATTTGAGTAAGCGATGGGCAAGGGAGCTCTTCAGCACGTACCGTCCATTCTTACTACACGGATGGATAATGTGTTTTACACCAAACACATCTAAAATCCCCTTTATCAAGTTTTGAAACCCTACAACACCCAAACCACACATTTTTGGACAGGCATTCCCGTTTGAAAAGTAACTAATTTGCTGTCCTGCAGCATGTTGTTGTGCTACAACTTTATATGATAAAAAAGAGCTCTCTCGTTACGTTTCCCTAAAACGCTTCCCACATTACCTATGCTTCAAGAAAGCACTAAGTGTTCTGAAATGAAGAAGCAGTGGAGGGAAAAGAAAATTTCAGGCGGTAAGAAGTCCTGAATTAACAATGTGCCCGAGGCACGAGTTTGTAAGTCATTACGTTTTTACATCCACGGTGGAGTGTGAAACCCCTCACTGGTATGGTACTAGCTTACAAGCTGTCTGTGTCACTGTACAGCACGACATGTTTTTATACCGTGTGGCAAACTTTAATGCACCGCTGTAATTCATGCGAGCATTAATTCTGAACAGTTGCTACGAGCTTATGTAGTAGAATCCCCTACCATGTGTATAATTTTGGCCCCAAAGGTTCGTGACACCACGAACGTTCAGGGCTCTTGCATACGCTCAGACACTAACGATATCGTTTCATAATTTTGCGCTATTATTCATTTACTTTTTTGGCTATAAATAGGGCTAACCTTTTCTTCTGCATATACAGTTCGCTGCCTGAAGTATTCGCAATAAATGCGAGCTAGTGAAGTGCCAAGTCTGCAACGTAATTCACGCAACACTAACAGATATTCTATCACGGCCTGCGGCCTAATTCGTTTTCCGCTTTCTAAGCTGTTTTGAGCACAGCGGGTAGCTATCTTGATGACATTCACTTCAGAATGTGTGGCTGTTAAACTTTAGAATCATACAATGTATTAAAATGAAGAGAGGTATTCCAGCACCAACCTAATGAAACATTCGTTTCGCTAAGTAACTTTCCAGTTGCTCTTTTTTAATGACGCTTAAAAACATAGGAGCTGCTATTGTCTCTCTCTTTCATTATATTATATTTTGTACCACCAGTGCAATAACAAGTTTTCTCAGCAGTTTTCGAATGCTACTATTAAACCAAGGCACATCTTTTCTCCTACGTTATCACCTATCATGGGACCTAGGGCGTCGTGGACAGCGAGTTAGAACTGGACCACAACAGCTGTGTTAATTTTAATTTCAAGATTAATAATATTCTCACTTTGTTCAACAAGTGGTAACCATGCAAATGCTTGTTGCTTTAGTCGTCAGCCCGAGGACTGCATAAGCACGCTCGCCTCAACGTTATTCTATGTAATCATGCATAGTTTCTGTAGCATGAACCAGCTTATTGTGTTCTATCCTTGGTCTCCCTCTATACCTTTTACCTCCCCCCCCCCCCCCCCACACACACACATACCCCTCACCGCCATAACCAAATTATTAACTATTCCCTGCTACCAAGTCAACTGATAATTTTCTTCACTCTTAGTAGATGTGAGAGTAGCTCCCACCCCCTCCCTAAACGCTCAACAGACAGGTTCGATGTGTGAAGGTAAACAGGTATGCTTATCAAAAATGAGTGTGTGTGTCTCCCAGTGACAGGTGAAGCTCCAGTTTTTCTTGGAAGAGGGCGGCCTTGAGCCAAAGCAAACGTGCAGTCAAGGGAATTGATGAAGCAAGAGAACAGGACTGGCACGCCGTGGAGAAAGCAGGTGCACGCTTTCAACCTGTTCGCCGAAAAGGTCGGTCGCTTCGTGTCTGACCACTTTCGTCTGCGGGCCGCGACGCACTGGCGAACTGTAACGTGTCTGATCTTTTTCCCTCGCTTCAGACCAAACAGCGCGGGCAGCCTATACTTTATCATAGTAAGAGTATTGATGAATTAATGAAAAAAGTAAAATTTATTAAGAAGGCAGGTAGAGGTTTGTACATACGTATGCTCGGTAGGCTGTAAAATACAAATAAAAACACAAAGATCCAGTCACGACTTCAGTTTAAGTCCGTAGTCCAGTGAATTTTCGTTGTGTTTTTTCTACGGAACAGGAGACTAGTCGAGGTCTTAAGAGATTTTATAATGAATTAAAATTAGAAAGAAGATAACGGGGTTTTGTCTAGTTAAAGCAGGTTTTGCTTACGGCAACAGCAAGAAAAGCTTTTCTGCAAAAGAGAAATGTGTTAATATCGAATACAAATTTAAATGTTAGGGGGTCTCTCTTGAAAGTTTCTATGGAGTCGAGCCTTTATGAAAGTGAAACGTGTACGATAGCCAATACAGTCAAGAAGAGAATAAAAGCTTTTGAAATGTAATATGAGAAAAATTGTGAGGATTATATGCGTGGATTTTTTTTTTTACTTACTTATTGCATTGATTTGGTCTCCAGCTGCTCTGCTACTTCGCCAATTACTTCTTTATCTAACATACATACAAATTACATATTCACTCGTTTAATGTCCCCAGTGAAGTTTCAATATATATCCCTCTTTCTTAATTATACATTATCATTCCAAATAAGGTGGATAATGATCTGTAGCTAAATGAATTGAGAAAAAAGCAACTCTGTTTCACAACTTGACAAATAGAAGGGATAGACTGCAGAGTCAACAGTCTGGTGGATTGGCTGATCTGTCGATAAACATGACCAACGTAGGTTTTTAGGAGCGCTGAGTTCGAGAGGAAAAGGGAGCTGTAATATATCCCCAGGACATGCAGCTTTACTGTATGGCTCAGTGACTATGACATCCTGTTTGGTAACATATTCAGGAGGTAAAAACAGTACATTCAGATCTCGGGAGGATGCTGTCATCAAACAAATCTGGCATTCAAAGAGTTGGAGTGTCAAATGTTTGATACCTTTACCAGATAGGTAGATTGGACGGATTGAAGTAAGTGATACATTAGCGACAGTTAAAGTGCGACTATGGGAATGTCAGGATTTCTAGTCCAATAATTACAGGATTATCAATGCAAAATCAACGTGGGATAATAAAGGAGTAGGACTAATAAGGAACAAAATTTAGAAATGCGAGTGATCTATCATGAACGGCGTAGTGAACGCGTAATCACAGCCAAGACAGAGACAAACCCATGACCATCATACGCCTACTTGCTACACGGATGATGATGAGGCTGAAGCAATGTGTGATGACATTATTCATTATGTTACGAGAGGCGATTTTTTTTTGTAAAGGGGGATAATACGAAAAGAAAAAGAAAAAATTATAATACGACGAACTGGGAGAACGGAATGAAAGGGAAAGTGCCTGGTAGAACGAGGCTTGAATACATACAATAAGCAGTTTCAAGTGGATGCCGGTGCAATAGCTCTCCAGATATGATGAGAACTGCACAGGAGAGACTAGCGTGGATAGCTTCACCAAAACAGTTAGGATTGGAAAAAAAAAAAAATTGCTGGTAAGGAAACGCCTGTTACATTTTCAACAATGAAAAAATACACAAATATTAGCTCTATTTAATAATAAATGTGTGCCTCAAACCAATGATTCGCGTGTTACCGTGCGAGTATTTGAGTGTGTGACGGGGATTTACACTGTCTGTCGAAAGGCAATTAATAACACGGCCTACGGAACTGTGCTAACTTCTTGACACGAGCAAAGCAGCGTTGTGACAAAACACCGGACTCGTATTCGGGGGAACAGCGCGTAAAATCCCCGTCCGACGTTTTGGATTTAGGTTTTCCGATATTTTACTAAAAAGGCAAGTTGTGGGATGGTTGCTTCGTAAAAGACCCAGTCGATGTCCTTCCCAATCTCGAGCCTGTGGTCAGCCTCTGAAGACATCGTCGCCGACGAAATGTTAAACCCTAATCTATTTTCCTTCAGTCGTTCATTAATAAACTGAAATCAACGAGACAGAGGCTATGCGCAAATACAGGTAATGTCGTCCTGAAATTAAGATAGCAATCTGCCGTTAGTGTACAGGAGGGAGAGGGGTGTTATTGACTTCTGCCGGCCACGATGCCGAGCAGTTCTAGGCACGGTTCGAATCCTGCCTCGGGCATGGATGTGTGTGATGTCCTTAGCTTAGTTAGGTTTAAGTAGTTCTAAGTTCTAGGGCACTGATGACCTCAGATGTTAAGTCCCATAGTGCTCAGAGCCATTTGAACCATTTGTTATTGACTTACCACCAAGAAGGTTTGAATCCGTGACGTTCCCCTTCTTTATGGCTGGCCAAGCAGCGAAAGCTGATATGGTTACAGAAACACGAGTACGAAGAACTGCGTTACCTGCAGTGACTTATAGAACAGATGGATATTTCTGATTTGGGAACCTGTATCATAAATCCAGCTGCGATGCTTCACAGTGGGAACGAACCTGTATGTAACAGCAGAATAGCTTTGCAAGACTAAAATGTTTATGTAAATGCACAACGAAGTAATCCTTTGCAATCTGAACTATAAAACCGAAGCTGGCCGGAGTGACCGTGCGCTACAGTCTGGAACCGAGCGACCGCTACGGTTGCAGGTTCGAATCCTGCCTCGGTCATGGATGTGTGTGATGTCCTTAGGTTGGTTAGGTTTAATGACTTATGACCTCAGAAGTTAAGTCGCATAGTTCTCAGAGCCATTTGAACCATAAAACCGAAGCTGAATATAGCTTTCGTGTAATTACATCCCCCCATCATCACGTCCAACACTATTTTTCCGTATCCATGAAATTGTCCTAGTATCAGCAGACATAGCGAACTTTATCCTTAATCTTACCGTCACGCTTATTGCTGGCCTGATGCAGAGATCAGCCATGTTGCCACCTCAGGGCGCGACCTTATCGATTAGTGGGTTGGTGAGGGGAGCAAAAGCGGTCGCTTCCGGCCGTCAAGCTCCAGGCTAGCTGCTTACTCTCTCAACGCATCACTAGCAGACCCCACCAGCCCACAACGTGGCAAAACAGTGTACTGAATAGATTTACTAGCAAACACACACACACACACTACTTCGATAATGCTTGTTTGCCGACTATCTAGCTCGAAATGTGTAACTGTATGCACACAATCTTTACAGGTACACGTTTTCACTTTTGACGCCGTTAACTGGAATACATGTTTGGATATCCGAAGATAGAAGGGATAAAATACAAGGAGCGAAAGTGTACTTGCAACTTTAACAGAAACCAGACCGAAGTTCTAAAAGTCGAAGAACATGAAAAGGAGTGGGACCGAGTTAATAGCCTAACCCCTTACTGTTTAATCTTTACATCCAATAAGCAACACAAGATACGAAAGAGAATTGGAGATAAAAAAAAACTGAAAATTTTGCAGATGACAACGTAAAGACAGCAGAATACTGGAACAGTGGTCGTCAAACTTTTTGCTCATGAGCCAATACTGAAATTGTGGGGCTTTGGCCGCATATGTAATGATGTTACTTTTAATTGGTAACCTGTCGGGTGGTTATAATTAAACTTTTCCTATTTAACACGTTATAACACGGAAACTAATTACCGCATGAGTACCAAACTTGATAGCATAAATGTCAAGGACACGGGGAAGAGAAATAATGCAGAATCAATTCAATTGAAACACTTTTACTGTGCTGCTACGGTACCTCATACCGTTACATACCGGTACCATTACTGCTACAAAATGGGCTCAATATGGCGCCCATCAGAAGAGTCTGAAAGCGCAGGATTGCATTCTGCACAGCAGAACGAAGCATGTCCGTAGGTATGCTGGCTACCTCTGTCGATATGCTGCACTTCAGATTAGCACATAGATGATCGGGGTGGCCAAGTATTTGGAAACCATCGGCTGATAATTCGATCGTTTCCAAATGTGTTTCGGAGAAGCAGGTGAACTTAACGAGGTATGTACGGTGGGGCCCCATCTTGCACGAAAACTTGAGTTCAATGCGCCTCTCTCCTGTAGGGCGGGTATGGTTCAAATGGCTCTGAGCACTATGGGATTTAACATCTGAGGTCATCAGTCCCCTAGAACTTAGAACTACTTAAACCTAACTAACCTAAGGACATCACACACATCCATGCCCGAGGCAGGATTCGAACCTGCGACCGTAGCAGTAGCGCGGTTCCGGACTGCAGCGCCTAGAACCGCGTGGCCACCACGGTCGGCAGGGCGGGTATGACATGCTGGTGAAGCATACCGCAGTAACGCTGGCTCGTCACACTGCACGTCTTTGGTCCTTAAGCGCCAATCTGTTCAAAAAAAGAATGGACCAATGATGGACATAGCTATGAAGCCACACCATACGGTGACACGTTGACCGTATAGAGGAACTTCATTCACAGTGACTGGAGATGGAGATCCCCACACTGGGCAATTCTGTGTGTAGACCTCACCCGTCACAGAAAAATGAGCTTCGTCTGTTCATAGGATGGTCCAGGACCAGAGCTCTTCAACTTCAGTCCTTGCAAAAAGTGGAAAGCGAAGTCAACACGTCGTTGTGCGTCCTGTGGTGCAACCTGCTGTACGATATGGATCTTGTACGGACACCATTTGAGAATGGTTCGAATCACCTTTTGTAGAGTGGACCATGGTATCTTCAGCTGTCGTGACACAGCACGCGCACTGCCTGGCAATAGGGAATTGCGCGCAGCGTTGTCTGCCATAGCGATTTCATCAACACGATAACTGATCACGGCACCTGGTGGCCATAGTTTTAACTGGACGGTGGCACTGTGACGCATGGAAATCGTGCACCTCATACTCTGGACATTAATGCTACCAAGTGTGCTACTCGTTCAGTAATTAGTTTCCGTGTTATAACGTTTTCAACAGGGAAAGATTAATTATAACCACTCGGTACATACACTCCTGGAAATGGAAAAAAGAACACATTGACACCGGTGTGTCAGACCCACCATACTTGCTCCGGACACTGCGAGAGGGCTGTACAAGCAATGATCACACGCACGGCACAGCGGACACACCAGGAACCGCGGTGTTGGCCGTCGAATGGCGCTAGCTGCGCAGCATTTGTGCACCGCCGCCGTCAGTGTCAGCCAGTTTGCCGTGGCATACGGAGCTCCATCGCAGTCTTTAACACTGGTAGCATGCCGCGACAGCGTAGACGTGAACCGTATGTGCAGTTGACGGACTTTGAGCGAGGGCGTATAGTGGGCATGCGGGAGGCCGGGTGGACGTACCGCCGAATTGCTCAACACGTGGGGCGTGAGGTCTCCACAGTACATCGATGTTGTCGCCAGTGGTCGGCGGAAGGTGCACGTGCCCGTCGACCTGGGACCGGACCGCAGCGACGCACGGATGCACGCCAAGACCGTAGGATCCTACGCAGTGCCGTAGGGGACCGCACCGCCACTTCCCAGCAAATTAGGGACACTGTTGCTCCTGGGGTATCGGCGAGGACCATTCGCAACCGTCTCCATGAAGCTGGGCTACGGTCCCGCACACCGTTAGGCCGTCTTCCGCTCACGCCCCAACATCGTGCAGCCCGCCTCCAGTGGTGTCGCGACAGGCGTGAATGGAGGGACGAATGGAGACGTGTCGTCTCAGCGATGAGAGTCGCTTCTGCCTTGGTGCCAATGATGGTCGTATGCGTGTTTGGCGCCGTGCAGGTGAGCGCCACAATCAGGACTGCATACGACCGAGGCACACAGGGCCAACACCCGGCATCATGGTGTGGGGAGCGATCTCCTACACTGGCCGTACACCACTGGTGATCGTCGAGGGGACACTGAATAGTGCACGGTACATCCAAACCGTCATCGAACCCATCGTTCTACCATTCCTAGACCGGCAAGGGAACTTGCTGTTCCAACAGGACAATGCACGTCCGCATGTATCCCGTGCCACCCAACGTGCTCTAGAAGGTGTAAGTCAACTACCCTGGCCAGCAAGATCTCCGGATCTGTCCCCCATTGAGCATGTTTGGGACTGGATGAAGCGTCGTCTCACGCGGTCTGCACGTCCAGCACGAACGCTGGTCCAACTGAGGCGCCAGGTGGAAATGGCATGGCAAGCCGTTCCACAGGGCTACATCCAGCATCTCTACGATCGTCTCCATGGGAGAATAGCAGCCTGCATTGCTGCGAAAGGTGGATATACACTGTACTAGTGCCGACATTGTGCAAGCTCTGTTGCCTGTGTCTATGTGCCTGTGGTTCTGTCAGTGTGATCATGTGATGTATCTGACCCCAGGAATGTGTCAATAAAGTTTCCCCTTCCTGGGACAATGAATTCACGGTGTTCTTATTTCAATTTCCAGGAGTGTAAATTAGTATCTGACGCGTCACCAACAGGTTAGCTATATTAGGAGCGCAGTAAGTTGACCGTCAGCCACCGACTACTACTTGTTAGAAGTCAGCACCTATCGGAAGACTTCGTGTCGATAGTTCTCTATTTCAGTACGCTGCCACCCTCAGTGACCCCCAATTTGTGACAATGTAATTGCCCGACGAGGTGGTGGTGGTGTGTTGTCTGAGCGAGCAGATGAGACATGCTCACATACGTTTACTGAATGTTTTGAATGTTATTTTTCTTCTACCAACTGCATTATGTTACAATAACCTTAATCTATTTCCAAATTTGTAGCTACAAATATGTACTGCATTTTAAGATGACTGTCTCTGTAACGCGCATTCTGGAATCCATGTTATTACCGTGTCAAAATTTATACCATAGCAGCTGTTGAGTACGAGTCGCGCAAGCCCATGATTGTCAGGGAATATTTAGAAGAAAGGGAGAAACAGTAAAAGGACTGATTCCTGTGCATCAACATACATGAAAGACTGAAAATTCGACATAGTGTGACGCATGCTTACATAATTATGGACATAAAATTAAAAACAGAGCACACATTGTGTCAAACATCATCGTATGCAGGCCAGCGTGTTCATGGTCATTATGTTACTAGATAATTTTGTCTTCCAGACTGCCTTTTTATTTCTGTGAACTTCAGTGTGTATTTTCCTAAGTCATGTTGTCCAGTATTACTTCAATAAAATCAAATTGCACTGAAGACTTTTGGGCTCCTTTGATAAATTATTCTTGAACTAGGTTGTAAGTCTCCTACCAGATGCAAGCATGTTAAACGTATTCTCATATCTCACAATATCCCTGAATTACACAGCGTGATTTTGATATTTAGTGGCGAATGCTGATCCCTTTATCAATTTGCTTCAACAGTGTTTTATTTCTAGTTAAAATGTAGTGATATCCTTGTTCACTGCACACAATTCTTTCTGATAACTTTTTCTCTACTTTCATTAATTTAGTGATAGCTCCTGATCTCCTGCTTGGAGAGACTGTGATTTACCACTTCAAATGAGGTCTTTCAAATACCTTAGAAGTTACTGTAATCACTTATTTCACATCGCTGCCAAATAATCTTTTTCCCCTTCGCTTTAATCGTGGAAGAACTCTATTTCTTGTGTGACAGATACTGACGCGTATCTAATACGTACAATTACGTGTGATTGCAATTTATTTGAGGAAATTTCT
The DNA here is from genome assembly GCF_023864275.1 of Schistocerca cancellata. NCBI lineage: Eukaryota > Metazoa > Arthropoda > Insecta > Orthoptera > Acrididae > Schistocerca > Schistocerca cancellata. Next base: position 382,215,084 of record NC_064629.1, on the reverse strand, counting down.
GCTCTCTCTGTTTGACACGAACTAAATAATTCAACCCAACATAATACACGAAGTCTAAATGCCTGTCTGTTTATGCAAGTTCTTTATCCTAGATGCACAGAAAATTGAGTGTGATGTTTAATGTGTGTGAGAGAGACTCAACAAGTGGACCACAAGAAAACAAAAGTCAACAGAACAATACAGAACCTACATCAAAAATATTACGAAAAAATTGCGTAGTACACACAGAAAAACTCACTTGAATATGGGAATTACTTTCCAAACGCGTTGTGTAAAATATAAATTAAAGAAAATCGTAACTAGTAGCAGAAAAGGTATTTAGAAGAAATCGATTGGAACCAAATTCAGGAAGATAAATTTTCCACCGTGTTACGAATGTCATGAAACGGGACGAACATACACAATGGGTAGTAGAGAAGGTGCATGGAGGACAGAATTGTTGGGAGGGTACTGAAATACAGCAGCACACCTGTAAAGGAAAGATTCAACATACTAGTCCTATTATTAAGTCTTTACCAAGTACGTGTGACGACAGACTATGAAAGAATTGAGAAAATTTCGTTGGCAGTAGTTCCTTCTAGCGCATATGACAGTTTAACACAGATACTCAAGACAACTTACATGTGAGTATGGAAATAAGACTTCGTTGTTCTCGAAAAAAACCTGCTGGTTAAATTTAGAAGGCCCGTGATCAAGAAAGTGCGAAAAAATCTGTTACATCTAGCGTCAAGAATACGGCACATACAGAGGCTTATAGACCGCTCATTTCTACCTAGTTCATTATGTGAAAGTAACACGATAGAAAACCATCACTGTTTGTACGAAGTACATCTGAAGAGTAAAATGGCTCTGAGCACTAAGGGACTTAATTTCTGAGGTCAACAGTCCCCTAGAACTTAGAACTACTTAAACCTAACTAACCTAAGGACAGCACACACATCCATGCCCGAGGCAAGATTCGAACCTGCGACCGCAGCGGTCGCGCGGTTCCAGACTGTAGCGCCTAGAACCGCTCGGCCGCATCTGAAGAGTACATTGTCTTTCCGAGTGTGCATCCAGATCCAGAGGATTGCTTTAATTTTTATCTCAAGCAAGGTGCTTTGTTTTTAACTTCTTTCGTGAGTCATATAGAAAAGCTACATTGCAGACATAAAAATCTGTTTTATGTCCTCGTGGCCATAATGGTTTGTGCTGTATGAAGCTCTATAATCCAAATATGTAGATGTTTGAATACTTATTACTTTTACTGTACAGATTAGTTTATTTTGTGCTCTGACGACCTGCGTTGCTTGTTGCCAGAATCACTGCTGAACAAAAGGAGAACCCTATTTCTGTCTTTTCGACACTACTCGGTACATCACATATAACAATCCTCTGCAGACAGCTACACAAATGGGTTCCTCCGCAGGTGTCACCAAGTGATGGGATCTTTTGTGAACACTTAAGGCTCAACCAGTAAGCATAATATTCAGCTGCAGAAACGAAATTCCCGTGGACATCTTTTCCATCTTACAACGCTATTGCAAATATGTAAAGAATCAAGACTTATCAGTGTAATGGACAAGATAATTACAGCACTTATGGTAATGTGATCTGTGCAACTTTTTGCGAAGTTCAAATTAATACTGCGAAGTTCTCGGTGAAGCATCTTCCTAATCTTTAGTGTTGAAGACTTTCCCGTTTTTATGCTTTCCTGCAGCATTAAGCAACCATGAGTCAATTATAACTAAATCCTAAGATGTTAAGTGACTTAGCGGATACAACTACTTTTACGTTTTCTACTACGAAATGTGTGTATAAAATTTGAATTTTTAAAAAGAAAGGGCACTGTCCCGCATTAGAAGGATTCCACTTTCTGGGTCTCATTTTCAATTAAAACCTTATATTGCTGCTTGCAACATTTAGCCCAGACAACTGAAAAAGCGCGAATGGGGGAAAAATTCGAGTAGCCGCAAATTTTATTTTATTTTGCAACGGTAGGGGAGAACGCCACGAACAGCAACTAAGAAGTCTGACCGGAGGGGAGTAAGTGTGGGGGCGGAGGGAAGTATAAAGGTAACTTTTTAGGTATTCATTGAATATATTTAAAACGGTGGCTTCAAGCGAAAATATTATCCTGTACGAAATTAACTATTAAATTTCCTACCATTTTTTCGTAGAACTAGTAGTTCCGGCGTTGCAGGGGATGGAAAAATCGCAGATAATTAAAAACAGGGTTTTAATGGTATACAACTGATGTCTATTGTTAAATGAGGTGGGTTAAGAACAAGTCTCTCCCCCCCCCCCCCATGAACCTTGGACCTTGCCGTTGGTGGGGAGGCTTGCGTGCCTCAGTGATACAGATGGCCGTACCGTAGGTGCAACCACAACGGAGGGGTATCTGTTGAGAGGCCAGACAAACGTGTGGTTCCTGAAGAGGGGCAGCAGCCTTTTCAGTAGTTGCAGGGGCAACAGTTTGAATGATTGACTGATCTGGCCTTGTAACAATAACCAAAACGGCCTTGCTGTTCCGGTACTGCGAACGGCTGAAAGCAAGCCGTAATTTTTCCCGAGGGTATGCAGCTTTACTGTATGGTTAAATGATGATGGCGTCCTCTTGGGTAAAATATCCCGGAGGTAAAATAGTCCCACATTCGGATCTCCGGGCGGGGACTACTCAGGAGGACGTTGTTATCAGGAGAAAGAAAACTGGCGTTCTACGGATCGAAGCGTGGAATGCCAGATCCCTTAATCGAGCAGGTAGGTTAGAAAATCTAAAAAGGGAAATGGATATGTTAAAGTTAGATATAGTGGGAATTAGTGAAGTTCGGTGGCAGGAGGAACAAGACTTTTGGTCAGGTGAATACAGGGTTATAAATACAAAATCAAATAGGGGTAATGCAGGAGTAGGTTTAATAATGAATAAAAAAATAGGCGTGCGGGTAAGCTACTACAAACAGCATAGTGAACGCATTATTGTGGCCAAGATAGACACGAATCCCACGCCTACTACAGTAGTACAAGTTTATATGCCAACTAGCTCTGCAGATGACGCAGAAATTGAAGAAATGTATGATGAGATAAAAGAAATTATTCAGGTAGTGTAGGGAGACGAAAATGTAATAGTCATGGGTGACTGGAATTCGACAGTAGGAAAAGGGAGAGAAGGAAACATAGTAGGTGAATATGGATTGGGGATAAGAAATGAAAGAGGAAGCCGTCTGGTAGAATTTTGCACAGAGCATAAACTAATCATAGCTAACACTTGGTTCAATAATCATAAAAGAAGGTTGTATACATGGAAGAATCCTGGAGGTACTAAAAGGTATCAAATAGATTATATAATGGTAAGACAGAGATTTAGGAACCAGGTTTTAAATTGTAGGACATTTCCAGGGGCAGATGTGGACTCTGACCACAATCTATAGATTATGAACTGTAGATTAAAACTGAAGAAATTACAAAAATGTGGGAATTTGAGGAGATGGGACCTGGATAAACTGACTAAACCAGAGGTTGTACAGAGTTTCAGGGAGAGCATAAGTGAACAATTGACAGGAATGGTGGAAAGAAATACAGTAGAAGAAGAATGGGTGGGTAGCTCTGAGGGAAGAAGTAGTGAAGGCAGCAGAGGATCAAGTCGGTAAAAAGACAAGGGCTAGTAGAAATCCTTGGGTAACAGAAGAAATATTGAATTTAATTGATGAAAGGAGAAAATATAAAAACGCAGTAAATGAAGCAGGCAAAAAGGAATACAAACGTCTCAAAAATAAGATGGACAGGAAGTGGAAAATGGTTAGAGGACGAATGTACGGATGTAGAGGCATATCTCACTAGGGGTGAGATGGATACTGCTTACAGGAAAATTAAAGAGAGCTCTGGAGAAAGAGAACTATCTGTATGAATATAAAGAGTCCTAAGCAAAGAAGGGAAAGCAGAAAGATGGAAGGAGTATATAGAGGGTCTTACTGACGGCCTTGGGAGAGCCAGTCCTGACAAAACTCTGCCATCTAGTGAGCAAGATGTATGAGACAGGCGAAGTACCCTCAGACTTCAAGAAGAATATAATAATTCCAATGCCAATGAAAGCAGGTGTTGACAGATGTGAAAATTACCGAACTATCAGTTCAATAAGTCACAGCTGCAAAATACCAACGCCAATTATTTACAGACGAATGGAAAAACTGGTAGAAGCCGACGTCGGCGAAGGTCAGTTTGGAAATGTTGGAACACATGAGGCAATACTGACCCTACGACTTATCTTAGAAAATAGATTAAGGAAAGGCAAACCTACATTTCTAGCATTTATAGACTTAGAGAAAGCTTTTGACAATGTTGACTGGAATACTCTCTTTCAAATTCTGAAGGTGGCGGGGGTAAAATACAGGGAGCGAAAGGCTACTTACAATTTGTACAGAAACCAGATGGCAGTTATAAGAGTCGAGGGGCATGAAAGGGAAGCAGTGGTCGGAAAGGGAGTGAGACAGGGTTGCAGGCTCTCCCCGATGTTATTCAATCTGTGTATTGAGGAAGCAGTAAAGGAAACAAAAGAAAAATTCGGAGTAGGTATTAAAATCCATGGAGAAGAAATAAAAACTTTGAGGTTCGCTGATGACATTGTACTTCTGTCAGAGACAGCAAAGGATTTGGAAGAGCAGTTGAACGGAATGGACATTGTCTTGAAAGGAGGATATAAGATGAACATCAACAAAAGCAAAACGAGGATAACGGAATGTAGTCGAATTAAGTCGGGTGATGCTGAGGGAATTAGATTAGGAAGTGAGACACTTAGATTGGTAAAGGAGTTTTGCTATTTGGGGAGCAAAATAACTGATGATGGTCGTAGTAGAGAAGATATAAAATGTGGACTGGCAATGGCAAGGAAAGCGTTTTTGAAGAAGAGAAATTTGTTAACATCGAGTATAGATTTAAGTGTCAGAAAGTCGTTTCTGAAAGTATTTGTATGGAGTGTAGCCATGTATGGAAGTGAAACATGGACGATAAATAGTTTGGCCGGCCGCGGTGGTCTAGCGGTTCTAGGCGCTCAGTCCGGAACCGCGGGACTGCTACGGTCGCAGGTTCGAATCCTGCCTCGGGCATGGATGTGTGGGATGTCCTTAGGTTAGTTAGGTTTAAGTAGTTCTAAGTTCTAGGGGACTGATGACCACAGATGTTAAGTCCTATAGTGCTCAGAGCCATTTGAACCATTTTTGAACCATTTGATAAATAGTTTGGACAGGAAGAGAATAGAAGCTTTCGAAATGTGGTGCTACAGAAGAATGCTGAAGATTAGATGGGTAGACTACATAACTAATGAGGAGGTATTGAATAGAATTGGGGAGAAGAGGAGTTTGTGGCACAACTTGACGAGAAGAAGGGACCGGTTAGTAGGACATGTTCTGAGGCATCAAGGGATCACAAATTTAGCACTGGAGGGCAGCGTGGAGGGTAAAAATCGCAGAGGGAGACCAAGAGATGAATACACTAAGCAGATTCAGAATGATGTAGGTTGCAGTAGGTACTGGGAGATGATGAAACTTTCACAGGATAGGGTAGCATGGAGAGCTGCATCAAACCAGTCTCAGGACTGAAGACAACAACAACAACAACAACAACAAGTATTACGTGTACGTATCATAGCCTGCATAATCTCCTTGGATGACAGACGAGGATGGGATGAGTTGTGGGAAACAGTTTCTATGATTAGGCCTTCAAGCCGTGTCAAAATGATATCTACATCTGCATCGACACTCCGCAAGCCACCATACAGTGCGTGGCGGAGGGGACCCTGTGCCGCTACTAGTCATTTCCTTTCCTGTTCCAGCAACAAATAGAATGAGGGAAAAGTGACCGTTCTATATGCCTCTGTATGACCCCTAATTTCTCGAATCTTATCTTTGTGGTTCATATGCGGAATGTATGTCTACACCAATAGAATCGTTCGTCAGTCAGATTCAAATGCCGTTTCTCTAAATTTTCTCAACAATGTTTCTCGAAAATAACGTCGCCTTTCCTCCAGGGATTCCCACTTGAGTTCCAGAAGCATTTACGTCGGTTGTTCGAAGCTACTGGTAACAAATCTAGCAACCCGCCTCTGAATTGCTACGATGTCTTCCTCCAATCCGGACTGGTACGGATCCCAAACACACTAGCAGTACACAAGAATAGGCCGCACCAGCGTTCTATATGTGGTCTCCTTTAAAGGTGAACCACTCTTTCCTAAAATTCTCCCAATAAACCAAAGTCGACAATTCGCCTACCCTACCACAATACTCACTTGCTCATTCCATTTCGTGTCGTCTTGCAACGTTACCGTCCAGATATGTGAACGACATGACTGTGTCCAGCAGGACACTACCAATACTGAATCAGAACATTACGGGTATGTTTTTGCTACTCATCCGCATTAACTTTCAACTAGAAATTTGGTCTAAGTCATCTTTTTATGTGTGGGTACCTCAATGATTTTCTCGCCAAGAGATTTCATGGTCATGTTGCTGTCGAACAAGACGTTACCACTTATGTATGCAAGTAACATCGCTTTTCGTTATAAAATATGGTATCGCTTTATGACAAATGTCTTATTACAAATGGCAATTGCGTTGAAACAATCAAGGCCTGTATTTTAGTTTAGAATGAAGGTTTTTCTCCGACGCTCTTATTGTGTTTTTTAATTACCCAGAAACACACACTTTCTGGACACGCTGTGTGTCAGAAAGTGTTACTTGTCAGATTCTTCGGACACTCAACTAACCAATGCTCGTCACGACCGTGGTGTAACTGCATTAAGTCACAATACTGCGCATGCAAGAAAATAATGCCTTGAATGCAGTTTTCATAAGACGCATATTGCCTGTATAAGGGATGTACTTCAATGTCCCACGCGCTGGGCATCAACGGTCACGCACCCTTTCTTATCCCGTGCGATCACGTATCGGTTTCTTCGAAATTTCACCTCCAGGGAGTTTGTGGACAAGCGACCCATCGATGTTATCAGTGACGGAGTACAAGCTCGGAGAGGACACGAATGGGGAAGGAACCTTCCCGACAACTGCCTTAATCCTATTACTGAAGCCTCGAAAAACCTCAATCAGGAATTTGTATCACATTCGTCCCGTATACGTTCCCAGTGCCGTAACCATTGCGGCCACCTCGCTCGGTGCCACTTATGAAGATGGCCGTTACCTCAACCCGAAAATATCCCTTACTTTCACGCAAGCTAGCTGGTCTTTCTTCACTGAATGTAAACAATTTAAACACTACGGCATATTAGCAAGACTTTCAACTATTTGCTCATTTAATATCTTCGACAATTTGTACTTAGTGTTGTGGCAATCAACAGGTGATAGCCCGTTTAAACTGGTGGTGTGAGGAATTTTATTTTGGTACCCAACGGGAGGAGAACTGGTGATATAAAAGTTACTGATCACTTGACCTCTCACTAATGTCTTTGATTAAATCATTAAAACTCTTTTTCACACGTCTTATGGAGTGAGGCAAGTAATTATGTTGATCCGTCCACTGTAGGTAACTTAACTTCAGCAAAAATTTCGAACCTGCCAACAAAAACCGTCTGGTTTTACCAATGGTACATCCAATTCGTGTATTCATCGAACTCTACATTTACCCACGACAACTAAGACCCGTATTCACAGGCTTTGTCTGTCACCTTCCACATCCTTAACCTCGACCTCAGGCTACACTACAGACCAACATCTCACCACAATTTTCATTTTAGAAAGCGAGGTTGTTGTCGTGGTACATTCGTTGGTGTCACAAACTCACAATCACCTTTCAACTTTATCAAGATCTCAAAAAAATGGTTCAAATGGCTCTGAGCACTATGGGACTTAACTGCTGAGGTCATCAGTCCCCTAGAACCTAGAACTACTTAAACCTAACTAATCTAAGGACATCATACACATCCATGCCCGAGGCAAGATTCGAACCTGCGCCGTAGCGGTCGCGCGGCTCCAGACTGTGGCGCCTAGAACCGCTCGGCCACTCTGGCCGGCATCAAGATCTCCTTCTAGACTAGAGATCAATGTTCCACGACCTACAGTCCAAGAAGTAACACAGATGCACAGTAATTATTGTCAGTGTTCTGTTCCAATTCTGTCTGCACACGTATGAAGCCACACACACTGTTATTACGTCAAGGAAGTAATTCGACGTCCGATATGCCTAGGTTGAATCCACACACTTCGGTGACCATCCCTGGGGCTATTCGGAAAGCCGCAACATCACTCCTGCTGTTTGGTTCTGGTGTGATCCACAACATCAATAACAGCCCAAGCACTCGTCGCAGTCATCTACAGGACAGAGGTACCCTACACGCTTGACAGTTTGTTAACAGGTCAGGGGAAGGAGAACGGCGAACCACTAGGACCTTACCCAGGACAGTAAAGTGCGATTTCTGCATTGCTCTCTGTCCGTCCATAATATCATTATCAATAACAATAATAACAACAGCGGTAGATATTTGCATATCCACACCAATGGGTGGTACGTTTTATCGATGGAGCCATTTCAGTCTGACTTGCGTCCTGTATACTTCACTGGTCAATGGTCAAGAGCACGGCGCCCACAAACAACGCGAGCCAAGGTGAGCGGCATGATGGTGTGCCAGCTCGCGAATATTGGCGTTCCGTTCAGACTGTGTTGCGCCTGCCCGGCGGGAGGGGAGAAGGAAGGGGAAGAGCTGGCCAGACAAAGAGGGGTGCCACGTCGCAGCAGCTGGCCTACAGCCGACTGCGCTCTAGGTCGCCGCCGTAGATGTGGCTGACCTCATATCTCCCCCCGCACGGCCTTGAGCGCCTTTGTTTACGCCCAGTACGGCTTTCCTTAACGCACGCCTTAATGTGAAATCGATGTAGTCAACTGCAGACAAATTTACGTGGTTTTCAAGAGTAATAATAAAGGTAGTGATGGGGATGTGCCTTACGTGCGTGTATATAATTTTTCACTACGCCAGAAAACGAAAACTTTATACTGTTTTTTCATCCAGCAAGATCTTATTTCGTCCATTCTTTTATGGTTAACACCGCTTCTCATTTTCAGGGCCGGCCGGTGTGGCCGTGCGGTTCTAGGCGCTTCAGTCTGGAACCGCGTGACCGCTACGGTCGAAGGTTCGGATCCTGCCTCGGGCATGGATATGTGTGATGTCCTTAGATTAGTTAGGTTTAAGTAGTTCTACGTTCTAGGGGACTGATGACCACAGATGTTAAGGCCCATAGTGCTCAGAGCTATTTGAGCCATTCATTTTCAGGACTGACAAAAAGCAGGACACATACTTAACTGTTATAACGCCAATCACGTCATTAGGAATAATCAAGACGCTACTGACTACAAATTATAAGGTTTGTCTTTATGTGACTTGACTGTCATACGCCACGTTATTCCGTCGTCTTATTATAATTAAACTGAACCTTTATTACGAAATAGTGACTAACAAAATATGCAACATTATTTCATATTTGAAGACATGAAGTCTTACAAAATCTGAGTCCACTGTTGGTATAATGCATGACAGCGTCGTTTGGAGAATTATGTTTATTATTTTGATAACCACTTTCGATCCGATGAACAGATCATCTTCAGATCCAAAACAAGTGCTGCAAAGCCTACTTTGTATTTAAAGTTACAGATTTAACACTAAACGGTTTACTGTTTCATCCTTGCCCTTTCTGCCCAAACTGAGTTTTACTGTACTATTTTTGAATATGAATATGATCGAAACCGGTAATCAAAATAACAAATATAGAGATCTATATATTTCCTTTCATTACACAAGTAACGACGACTACTTAAAGTACAACTAGTAGATGCACTTGTATCGTCGACCGTATAGCCTCAGCCGATAACATGAAAGACGGAAGAACCATAGCTTTAAGGCTGCGATTTCGGATTTCTGTGCTTCCTGAATTATAGTACACGAATACTGGGGTGCAGACTACAGAAATTCAAATATCAGTTTCATCCGTGATTCTTGTCACATATAAATGATTTCGCATTACGCGCACTAAAGGCTATTACAATTTACGAGAACATAGGTGGTATCTACATCCGTGCGCTCCGCATGAACTGTCTTAACTGCACTGCACCTGAGCTTTCATTTGTGATAGAGTAATAGAAAGATAGTAACAGTGACCATTCAGCACATATTTAACAACATTTTACGATGTAATAAGTGTCGTACTCATCGGATCGTGTGAGACTCTCTCAGTCGAAAGGCTGCATTTTGACGACGACATTTACTCATGTCAGATAGTCTTATATTCTTACAGAATCTAACTTTTGCAGTGTTACTTGAAAATGGCCCCAAGACTGAAATTGCAATCGCAATAATAAATAATACAGTCAACGGCGACTATGATGTCTTTTAAGATACATTATATGACTGTGAATCCCAACCATGAGAAATTAATTCAAATCGTGTTGCCGAATCAGGTGAAACTAAGTAATGCACAAACAAACACTGAGTTTGATACATGTACTTTTCCTTGAATATAAAAATAACCAGTAGAAGAGTTACTGAAAAAGACAGAAACACCTGTAATATGAAATATTTATGCAATAAGCAGTTCTAATGACATAGTGCACACTGTTAGTGATTGCTTTCCAATTTAGTCATCGAAATCTTACAACTATTTGCGCCCCCCCCCCCTCTCTCTCTCTCTCTCTCTCTCTCTCTCTCTCTCTCTCTCTCTCTCTCTCTGGTACACCAAGCCATGCTTCCCACCCAGAGAAAACCTACGTCAAGCTGCTGCAGACACATCATTGACGCCTTCTGGTTGCCAATAACAGCTGTGATTCGTTTGTTACCTTAGTGGTCCCTACTGACGAGACGGGAAGCACCGAGCGGCAGTAATTCACTTAGCGCCCTGTTGTGTTTGTCGGACCAATAAAGATCAACACGGAAGGTACGAGATTTTCAAACGTTCAGAAACCCATCATAATCCCAAATTTATTGTCAGTAGGCAGCGATGGAAGCAATGTTTGGAGAAGCATTACATAGTCAAATGCTACTGTTTTACGCTACACAGTATCAACGTAACTGCTTTTGGAGTAAGTTTGAAACGTAAAATAGCAAAATCTCTAATCGACAAACATCCCAACACATGACTACACTATTACACGCTGATGATAATACGAAAAATAGATTTAGTCGACCTTAATACTTCCAACATTATGTATCACTTTACAAAATAAGGAATTAACGGTAGTTTTTTTATTGACAACCAACTTACACCATTTGCAACTTTACGCTCACAGCAACTGTTCAAAGTCATGACTGCCAGTCTCAGTGCGTCCAATGCAACATAATTCAGTGAGGGAACAGAACTCTGCGTTCAAAGTCACTTGCGCCCTTTGCTTCCGCACAACTGTTATAATATACATGTAACTGAGATTCACAACCACTAGTACCCTCCACACTGCATTCTTCCAAGAGCGCTTGCCCCAGACAAGTTGGCTGATGCTTATTAATAATATTGTTCTACTAAAACCAGCAATATCCTCTCAAATTCTGCTGTCTGAACCATTCTTTGTCGACAGCCTTGGCTTTAGAGATCCAGTATCTATCCACTGCGATAAATCTCTGCCAATTAGGATTATGCTTGTAGCGAAAATTTTTTCTGCAAGTCATTCTGCATTCGGTCACTACGATAAAGACTAGCGCTCCATCTTCGACAAGTGATGATCTATAAACAGTAGTAATCTCTACGGTGGGCACAAAGGACGCTTGCGTAATTTTCAAAGTTACCCCCAAAATCGCAATGGTATGCAATTTTCTGTCATGAAACATAAACAGTTTACAAGAACACATGCCTCACACGCATTGCTCGTTCAAGAGTTCGTATCACCTGAAATATTCATTTTCGATAATTGGTTCCTCACCTCAAAATTCTCCCTGCAGAATCTACAGGATTTGATACCATAAGTTTAAGAACCTTGTTAATCAACAACAGATATACTGCATGATCAATTGATTAAGTACGTGTAAATGCTAATTATGCACGGGAGCGGTAGGACATGGCAAAGTTGTAATGAAATATCGGCAGTAGTCTCCTGGCACGTCCAATTAAATTGCGTGCACTATAGCTTCCAATGTCGAAATAGGGCTCGTATCAAAATTCATATCATACGGAAACATTCCCTTTCAAGACTGCTATGTTGATATGAGCACTTTCTTTCTAGATGCAATCATTGTTTAAACCATTTTCATCCTTTTCGTACACTTACTAAAAATAAGTTTACCCTTCTCGAATTACAAGTCATGTCATTTCCACCATTTTAGAGCCATATAACATCCGCGTGCGTTGCCAACAGCACACGTTATCAAAAAATGGACACCTCTTCAACTAACAATTACGGTGGTCTCGGCAACATTTGTTTTACGCTAACGCATTCATAGTAATAATCAAGATATTTGGAGAGTTACAACGTGCAACTCCCATCTCTGTGTGCAAAGAAACGAAGTTTGCAATCGTGTTAACCACTTCGAAGGACTTGTTTCTCGGGCTATTCCTTCTAAAACTCCTTCAGTAATGTTAATCCATTTGTTTTCAAGACACTTCCTGATGATAGCGACCGACAATCCGTCGACAAGGAGGTTCGTTTTGTCGACTACCGAGTATAGTCAATTTATTCTTCAACTAGCTATACATCTTTCTAAATTTCGGTCAGAAAGATATTCTCATCAATAAATTTAAACCTAATTACCTTATATTCTTAGTTCTGTTCCTTTTCTGGAATTATTTTCATTTCCTATGTGCACTTAATTCAACAGCTAGATAATTGCTTCGTGACCATCTATATGCCGCATCTTTCTGGTAAGAATACTTCCATTTTACAATTTCGCTGTTATTGTTCTGGTGTGTGAGTCAGTAAATGCTATTTCATCCCTATTGTGGTGCCTTTCAGAGAATGGAAAGACATCGCTACTTACCTGTTCAATATGGAAGGATTACTTTAGTGCCTGTGAAAGAAGTCTGTTGCGTAACTATTTGATTAAGAATCAGATCTTCAAGAAAACCAGGAGTGACAAGTCTCTCTTGGTGTCTTAATGTATTTTCCATTGTTGGTTATCATTAACGGAGGGAGTGGCTTCATGTTCCACCGATAAATTGAAGAAAAACAAATAGACTTATACGGAAAGACAGCTGCCCTCTAGAAGGATCATGTACTTCAACTACATCCAAATGCCTCTATTGTGGTTCAGATCCTTGAGATAACTGCCTGCAGTAAACACTACAGTCCCAGATTTGAAATTATTTCACACTGAGAAAATAACACACTCCCCGTTTTCCGACAGGTCTTCTTTTACTCACATGAGTAATGAATTCCTACATACCACGCACCCCTTACAAACCAGTAAGGAACTTGCACAATTTTCTAGCGCACCTTGTTGGTGTTTCGCACGGATAACGTCAACTCGTACATCGTAACTACAAAGGCTTTATAGTATGCTCAGTTGCATTTAAAGGGGAGAATTATTTTCCGACTTTCTGGAAGATAGCTGCTGAAACTAATTACTTTGATACTCCTTTCTTCCAATTTTTGGGATATCTTCAAACATTCACTGCCTTCACATGATACTCCCTCCTTTACATACAGGCTGGTTATAATTAAACTTTCGCTACTTGAGGCAACCCCCCCCTCTCCCCATAAAAAATTGAGTGATCATAGGATAATAAAACTTTGTGAAAACATTTTTAAGGTCATGCGGCAGAAAAATAACGAATAAACACATTTTAGTTTGCATTTGAGAGGGTAATATTTGTTTATTGCATACCATGTTTACGTTGCAGGTTACAAACGCTGGTCGATGTGACGACCATCTGCATCCACGTCAGCCTGGAACCGCGCTACAGGTTGCTCTGCTACATCTCAGATGGGATGTTTGCTACCTCCCACGCTATGCTAAAACTTCAACCTCCAACGTGTATTAGTTACTTGATAAACCCTGTCCTGGTATCCCCACAGTCAGAAATTATACTGGTTCAGATGTGTTTATCTCTGTGGTGGAGCACGGCCAGTCTGCCAATGATTCGGTTTTCTCCAAGTGTGCCGAGTGGCCTCAAGAGCAATGTGAGGTGGAGGTGCATGTGCATCGAAACAATTGAGTCCAAGGCACCTCTCGCCCGTAGAACAGGTTATCAAATATTCGCAGATCACAGTATAGTGTGCCGTTCACGCTGCATGTCCCTGGTGTCCGAGTTCCGTTCCAGCACCCGTGCCTAACGGCAAGCCACGACCAAACACTCAAATCCTGGGTACTCGTACAGTAAACAAAGTGTGATGCAAAAAGAAATAACGTACCAGTTGTCTGTTGCAAACAAACTATACACGATAGAAAAACATTGCAAATGTCACTGGTTAGAGGAAGGTTTACAGATTTGACACAGCTGTACTTTAATTTGTTTGTAGCAACTACACTACTGAAGCGACTACACCGCTAGAGAAATCATTGTGTGTGTTTGAAGTTTTGAGAAGTCAGTCCACTGTTCAAGTGTAACGCGCATTCCGCCGTCTATTCAGCAAGAAGCCACCTCTGCCCAAGTAGATTTATGACTGGCATAAAAAATTCTTCGAAGTTGGTTGCACATGCAAATGGAATAGCACTGCTCGGCTGGTCGGCCACGTACGTCTGATGAAAATGTCATGCGTATCCGAGATCCGTTCAGTTTATTAGAGGGGCAGGCCAGGAACTTCAGCTTCCTCAAATAACTGTATGGCGTTTCTGAAATGACGCCTGTATATGTAGTCTTACAAGTTGCAGTTACTGCAGAAATTGCATCACAGCAACCATAACACAAGGTATTCGTTTTGCATTTCAATTCTCTAGGATATGGCAGAGGACACTTTTCTGGACGACTCATCTTTTCGAACGAATCTACGTGTCCTCTATCGGGTGAAATAAATTGCTTTACTGTAAGAACTGGGAGGTCACAAAATTTTCCGCCGTTGTGGAATATGAAAGAGACTCCCCGAAACTGAATGTCTTTTGTGCCGTTTGTGTTCACAAAGATTTTGGACCCTTCTTTCATGCGGAGGAAGCTGTGACAGGAATGTCAATACCGTGACATGCCGCAAAATGTTTCCTCAACTTCAAGAAGGTTCCAGTGATTTCATTTTTATGCTTGACAGCGCCCCATCTCACTTTCACCTCGTGATGTTGCGTTATCTTAATAACACCACCCCCAACGTTGAACTGGAAGAGGTGGGCAAGATCTTTTTCATTGCTTTTGGCCTTCCAGGTCATCAGACCTCACACTTTGCGATATTTTTCTGTGGGGAGCGTAAAAGACAGGCTCTTTGTCCCATCTATTGCAGCTATTCTTCAAGAGTCGAGAAATCCAATTATTGAGGCTGTCGATTCAATAAACAGGACCGGTTGATTCATGTATGGAATGAAATGGACTACCGTTTTCATGTTTCTCGAGCAACGCATGTGCTCTTGCTGAGTGTATGGTATGATGTCTGTGCGAACAGACAACTTTGAACCTTCCTTTATCCAGAGACATGAGCAATGAGTTCCTATCTTTCGTAGAGTTTCTGTAATAAACAACTGAAATCTATTCTTTCTTTTTGAATCATCATCTAGTTTTCCGTCTACAATGGCTGAAGTAGCAAAAGTTTAATTACATATAACCACCTACACAATCATCTCTTATTTTCTTACCCAGTATTACTTTTTCGGTTTCGATATATATTTTTCTTGGTTTCAAAGCACTGTACTTGCAAACTGTCTGCACTCCCACTTTCTACGTTGTGACCACGTGAGAAAATATTTCAGATGTACACATGACATCATCTATTGCGCCTAATATTCTGCAAAAGCGCTCTCATTTTCCTATATTCTTCGAATTATACAGGGTGCTCATTTTAACTGTAAGACATTGACATATCTCGAAAGGTGCGTGGGTGACATGGAGCATCTATGCAGTCTATAGGAATCCCTATTTTTTTTTAATTGCAGATTACGAGTCTACAGCAAAATCTACATACGTTATTTCTGAAGCATTTTCTTCGTTTCTGCAAAGATGGAACTGTAATCGAAGGAATAGAAATGTGTACACAATCATTATTTACGACACGCTACTCAAGGGCCCTTGAATATCCAATGGCACGTGGGACCCCACTTCCATGTTTCAAGTGTCTAACAGGCAAGTATTTCATAACTTCTAACTGGAGACACCATTCTCAACATCGTATTCCTCTCACATATCGAACAGGGGACTACTCGACGCGCCACCGTGGCCATGTTGCGAAGTATGACGTATCATAACAAGCAGTACACTGCGACCGCAGCTCACGTATCGCGCAAACTTAAAACAGATAGCGGCTCTGAACAGAACAATACTTTTGCGGCGTCTATTGCCTGCACACCTATCTATCATTCAAGTGGACGATGAATGTTACAACCATAGAAGAAAAAGTTAAAATGATCATGATTTAACGAGAATGTAAGAGAGATGTGTAGGCTGCTGTTGCCTTTTATGCCGAGCGTTTTCCAGAAGAAAGCTCGCTCTCGTTCGTTCTTTTACAGGGTGTATACGGGGACAAGGAAAAAAAATTCCCGGATTATTTCCGGATTTCTCCCGGATATCCCGTTTAAAAAAATACGCTTTTTCCCGGATGAAAATACACTTTTTCTGTGCTAAGTGACAGTAGGTTTTCCGTAGATTTTCCCTCGGAACTGTAAAACTTATCAATTCTTTGAATGGTTAACGTTTTATACAATCGCGTAGAACTTCCCGGGAAAAAAAAAGAAAAGACGGGCAGAGAAGTTTTGGAGAGACTTTTAATTTAAAAAAAAAGGAGAGAAGTGTTGGAAAGACCTTTGATTTGCAGCAACATACACGTTCCATATTTTCGTATTACGAAAGTACAAATTCGAATTGTACCAAAAAAAGCGCGTTAGTTTGCGGCGCGTTGAAACCGAGGTTGCGATGTCCTTTTGTAAGCGAGTCATATCTCAAGCCACGAGATCTCGTCAGCCGATGGCAGCAGCTATTCAGAGCATAGGACACGTGTTATAGTCAGCCAATAGCAAGATCACTGGTTACATAGCGCGAATACGCAAGAGGAAAAGTTAACGGTTTACATTAATGTACACAGTATCGTATATCTACAAGAAAAGCTAGCTTTCACATATAATATTAGTCTCTAAGATTAACACGCTACAACAGAAGCTAAGCTTTCACATGTAATATTGATCTTTTTTGCGTGTGTTATATTTTAAGATACATCACACAAATGTGCCAGTAAGTTTAAAATTATGACATAAATGTCTCGGCTCGAAATTCTTGTAAGTGGCTGGTCCTCAAACTGTTCAGTTTCGAACGCTCTGTGATTTAGATATCCATCCCACTTTCTCACACGTAACATAATTCATCTTGCGTAAAAAGAAATTTACTTTGAAAGTAACGCTTTTCTAACCACCGTTCGCAATACTATCCGAAGACTGTTAGAAATAGGTTCGATTTACGTTTCCAGAGAGCGCCAGAAAACAGGCATTATTGTGCGTGTGCAACTGCAGTGGTGTAGGAAGCCCGTATGCTCGTTTGTATAAAGCACTAGAAGAGCTTACATTACACCATAAAAGAAACAGGGCATCAGAGGGTACTCCAAAGAGCATCGGAATTTCGTAAACCATACTAAAATGCATAATTCGGCTTGAAGTGCGAATTGGCTTTTTCCAGATTCACAGTGAAGTAGGTCTCATCTGATATTAAGCTTTTCAGTGTGGTTCTTGGGATGTAAATTTTCTTGGAGTACCAGTACTCTACGATCTCATTTTTGGTTCTTTATTATGGCATAATGCCATATATGGCAGAAGATGATAACGTGCACTTCAAATTCAGCGAAACGTTGGGACTAGCCAATACTGTAGAATGAAACACTTCGTTTCAAATAAAATGATTGCCTCAGCGGAAAGATTAATAAAGCTAAATTTCTTTAGCAAACTTGCAAAAATAACTTCACTGTTCTGCAAGGCGATTGATGCTTGACTGCTACTAACTTGGAAATAAAATAAAATCAGAAAACTGAAATTAATAATATATTTTTGCCCTCCGTAATTATGTGAATGTATTTTAATTCACTTGATAGCTCCCGGCCACAGAAATCCGTTTTGTTTTCATTTGACTTGGGAGATGTACACGGAGAGAAGCAGCGAAATCACTTAACGTAAACACGTGTCACGTGGAGGTTAACCCCCTCCCCACTACAACTCTGTGCAAGCGTGAATCTGGCAGCTGGGGCGCGCGAGAAAAATTTTTCTCGTTTGCATCTGGCTGCTTGCTGCTGCTACCGATACAGCTAACAGCCAAACTTCAAGTAGCGGGAGGAGGTGCTGATTATACCAGAGTCAAATGCGCATGCGCAACAGACCGCTGGCAAATGGTCAAACGAACCTAATGTGAACAGTTGTGACGTCATGCTCATATCAAGCAGTTTATTGTAACGAAGAATTACAGTCTGCGCCCTACGGCCTTTGACATATTTTTGCTATTTGCAAACGCTTGTGCGTGCACGGTTTTTTGTTGTTGTAAATTGCACATTTCCTTTGTCACTAAAGTTTTATTTTTTTCCCCTCTCGTTTATATTTTATTGCTGCAGTATCATTCTCCAGCAGCAGGGTACAATAACATTCTTTGCTAGAGAATCAATTCTGCAGCCAAAATTTAAAAAAAATTTAACTGAAAGCTAAAACAATGAAAAATTCCCGAGTTTTTCCCGGTTTTCTCGCGGATGAAAAAATTCCCAGGTTTTTCCCGGATTTCCCGGTTGTCCCGGGTCGTATACACCCTGTTTTACAAGGTTGTCAACGCCTTTATGTCTGATAGTAGCGTACAGACCGGCAAAAGGAAACGAAGCAAACGTGTTACAGGAGAAGCTAATGAAATAGCTGTATTAACGGCACTTCACCACACCCCACGGATAAGCGCCCAGCAGTTACCCCGCGATTCCGGTATGTCTGTAGGTAGTATTGTCACAGTACCGCATCGTCTAAGTATCATCCCACACCAGGTGACACTGCATCAAGAACTTCATGGCATCCATTTTCCATAACCAGGTAGTGTTTTGTGATAGGCACTTCAAAAAATGCAACCGACCCCTACGTTCTTGGCCGAGGTACTATTTTCCGATGAGTCTACATTCACAAACCATGCATAATATGCATTACTGGAGTGTAGACAATCCCCACTAGTTACGGCAAGTTCACCATCAACGTTCTTTGTTGGTTAGCGTATGGTGTGTCATCATGGGGAACAAACTCATTAGTCCGTATTTTATCGACGACACGTTGAATGGACGCAAATATCGAACTTTTTGGAACAGGAACGACCAGTACTACTGCAAGATGTTACCCGGGATGTTCGACAACGTATGTGGTTTCAGCTTAACGGCTGCTAACCTCATTACGCAATTGAAGCACGGGAGGTATTAGACGGTGTTTACACCGGCTGATGAATCGGCACAGGTGGCCCTAATAATAAGACCGCTAGGTCGCCAGGTTTAACGTGGCCGGATTTCTTTTTGTGCGGGTATTTAAAAGATAAGGCGTACCAGCAAGTGCCAATAGCCCATGAATACATGGTCGACCAAATCAGAAACGCTTGTGGTGACATTCCAGCAGATACGTTTCCGTCCTGTGTATGGTCATTTGAAAAGCGAGTCCGTAAGTGTAGTGAAGTTGGCGGTGCAAAGTTTGAACACTTACTCCAATTTGTACAGTAGAATATCATACGCCTCGAGCCACGGCCCCAGTGGCGCATCGAGTGGCCCCTTGGGTCGATATCTCTGAGGAATATAACGTTGCGAATGGGGTTCCCAATTAGAAGTAATGAAATACTGGCCTGTCCTAGCCTCGCAGCATGGAGGTGCGGTCCCACGTGCCATTGGATATTCAAAGGGTATTGAGTAGCATGTCGTAAACTACGTGTGTACCCATTTCTATTCCTCCGATTACAGCGCCACCTGTGGCGAAACGAAAAAAAATGCTTCAGACAAAAAGTATGTAGATTTTGCCGTAGAATCGTAATATACAATAAAACAGCCGTTTCCATTTAAGATTTCAAAGTTACCTCCCGCCATTCACGCGCGGGATGGTGTGGGGGAAGTCGAGTGTGGTATCGTTGGATGTTCCCCTCCGAGCCAAACTGGAATTATAGCTTTTTGATCCGATGTGTAGTTTTTCGAGATATTCCAATGTCCTCAGTTAAAATGAACATCCTGTACGTTTCGAGCATAAAAATTTGGGACGATAGTCTGTATTTTCGTGGCGTGACACAAAATAGTGCACATCTGCCGCCGCTTACACTCGAATCACTTTCACTTCTGTTTCACAAATAGGTAAAGCATCATTGCACAAAAAAATGCTCTATGTGCTTTCGAATGTGCTTCTGAAGTGTTCAAAGGAACGTTCGATACCTACCCCTATCTTAGTTTTACCATACCACCATAACTGTTAAATTAGTAAAGAATGTCTAGTGATATGATCATTTCTAGTATGTTTCGAAGGTTTACATCTTGGATAGTTTGCTGCTAAAGGCATTAAATAAGTACGTGCGATACTAGCACTGAACAGGGAATTCTCACAGTACAGTACCTATAATTTCTTCCTTGTTAGCTGTTACCGATATGGAAACCTCTCTTGGACCACAGCAACTTTTCGGCCACAACATGAAATCATGTAGTCTGTAATTCCCGTTTTGTTCACAAGAAGCATTCTCGTGTTACAGAAAATCTAATAAAACTGCCGGCAGGAGGATTTTAAAAATCATTCTTTTTCTTACAGAGTCTCAACATAGCATTTTGGCTCTATCCTATCAAACATCGATGGACTTAAATTAACTGTTGTTGACACTATTTCTATGTCAGTCAACCTACAAGCTGAGCTGCCGACTACATTAGCATGAATTTACAAGGACACACTAATGTGTGTTTTATGAACAGTACTCGCGGCGTTACTCCATATGTATTTCTTCTGCAGCTCTTCTGTTACTACCTTTAACAAAATGTTTTCTCTTCCAACTCATTCTGGACATCTTTTTGTACAACACCTATTGTATTATATCTTACAATGTCTTAAGTGAATTCTAATCCACAATTTTAGGTACCTCGACAATGTTTGCATTACACTGCTAGGATGGGGTATAAGAAATCTCTGTAGCTGGCCAGCCACCTCTCCCCTCCCTTACGATATAACTTCCTTTTTTTATGTTGCGGCATGATGCATGCTCCAGAGTATGGTGGGCATGTGATTAAACAAGCAAATGTTTGTTCTGGACCTTAACCGAGGATTGGTAAGTGTTTCGGAAATTTAAGGATGGCGGCGCTAGTCTGCTTTCTTTCTTCCTACAGACGGTTTTATGATAGAGCAATATGGTGAAGGGACAAATCACTGATCCTTGCAGACAGCCTTGTGGCTAATATACCATCATCTTCAAAAACATTTAGTTTTTTGCCTCTAAAAACATCGTAGTTTTTCGCCGGAGAATAACTTTTCCTCACTTAACAGCAGAACAGCAAATTTGAATGACTCTGCACAAGAAGAGAGAAGCCCAATGTTTCCTCTGATCTGGTGGTAATGACACCAACTTCCTGCGTTACATTATGTACTGTAATAATAATCTTTTTTGTGATTCATGCAAGACGACGACCTGAGGGCGAAATATTACATATATGTCTTGTGTGCCCTTTCCAAAGTAGCTCAACCATCTCAGTATGGTAGAGAGAAACGGCTAATCATCTCCAAGTACTGGACATATCATCTAGAAATACTGATCAATTTTCCGAGAAAACAGCAAGTCTGTCTATTATTCTTTCCTACACAGAAATGCTAACCAACTAATGCTTACAGCAGAAGAGTTATGAGTGATACATGTATGAACAGATGGAAGCAACAGAGGGGCAGGCTGCCTTTTGTTGAACTGAAGATTCGAGGAGGACTTTTACTTGTCTCCCTTATATTTCCTAAATTGCACGACACCCCCAGCCCATGACGACCACAACAGTTTACTATCTCTTACTTCATCCATGCAACACTCACCACATACATCTGTCTACTAGTTACAATCTTCCTCGTCACGTTCAACTCCTTGTTAATGATAAGATAAATTAACAAGCCATGCTTACAGATTTTCAATCGTGCTTTTGTACCTTAGCAAGCTGACAGAAGAGTTCACGTTGATTCCGACCTGTCATATGTCATACAACTACAACCACTTGCACTGCTTCATACTCCCCCCCCCCCCCCCCCCACTCAGCATTTGCAATTTAGTGTAATCACTTCTGAATTTTCCTCAACTTTAATTTTATTTTCTTTATATTCATTCTTAATTCCCATTTTCAAAGTTTCCTTTCACCTGTTTGATTTTCTACTTCTGACAAATAAAATTCATGGGAAAAGATGTAAATGCTTGTTGATCTTCTCCACCATATCTGTGGAGATGGTAAGTTCTATAACTGAATATTTAAACTAAAGAAGTTGTTTAACTGTGTCAGTCATTACAGTGTTTATTATATTCTACTTCCTTGAGTGGAACAGCAGTCTCTAGATCATGCCCTCATCATCACATTACTATTAAACAAAGTCATGTGCCACTCTTTGTCATAGTTCTGAAGAAAGTGTTCTGTGATACAAAATTACCTATAGTTAATTGCTACAGTCCAAACTGTTTACTTAAAAAAAATTGAGTAGTTCATTTTGGTAGTATATTTCCAATATACATAATACAATTGACTGTATATTGGTAGGCGAGATCTTTCTTGATTGTATTGGACACATTGTCAGTGGAGAATTTCTGGTATCCAATTCCTTCTGCAGAAAATAACAACTAATACACAGGTACAGCAACAATTTTCTTGTTCTTAAAACGCCATCTCCTGGCAAACGTTGGTGATCCATCATTACAACAGTGCATAAAAAGTTTCTCTCACAGTCACAAGTTTTTCCATCTTCCAATGCTGCTCGGTCATAAATCTTTCCTTCAATAATAAGTTTTACTACTGTATGCCTCTAGCCCCCGTAATGTGTCCCCAAGCACTATGTATACTTTTGTCTTGTAATATGAAGCACAGTTCTTTTTTTTATTTTTCATGCAATGAACAACATCATATTTTCAGTATCCAGGGCCAGGGCAAAAAAAATAGACAACAGAAATACATCGCAAAGGTCTCAAATATGTTTCCAATAGTTCAATCCAAGGTCCAACTTACACACCCATAGAAGACAACAGAGAATGTGTAGAGCTGAATCAGTCTGGTTCTCAACTGAAAACTGACATCTGACTTCATGAAGCATCTTCTCATGTTGATGCATTGTTTCCCATTCTGTTCAACATTGGTATTTATGACCAATTTGTTCAATATGTAAGTCACTGTACATAGACCATACTGGTAGAGGTTCCAAAATCAGATATGATGAACACACATCTTCTGGCTTCACTGGCACAGGGATCCATGGTGGCCACCACATGTACTAATCAGGCCACTTTTTAGCGATGTCCAAACTGACCGAGAGATACTTCATAAAACTGACAAAGGCTACAAAGTGAACCTTTACAAAGAGTTTTAAATATTCTGCAATAGCTTGTAAAAGGAACGAAATAGATGACTTTTTTTTTATTGAAGGACACAAAATTTCTTCAAAATATATTTTGCTGCTTCAGAGCTGCTTTCCCTAGGTGGGGTGATGTTAATATTTTCTGAACAAGTTCATGACAAAGTGGCACTTCAAATTATACAGTCTTGTGAAATTTCCACAGACGGATGGAAGTGTACAGACCACCAGTGCTGGATACAGATTTAGAGACCCTGCCCAGTGCACAATTTTACTGTTCACAGATATTCCTTTGTGGATGTTGTGTGTGCCTGTGTGGCACAAGGCAATAATATTCACATCTAAAGGCTAATTAGTTGATGTTTAAGCTCATTTCTTTTTTCTCCAGTAAACAGGAGTGTATTATGTATCACATAGTTTCTTTCTCTGAATAGCTTCCTATTCAGAGGCACTTGATGATGAGTGCTGGTCATTTACACACTGAATACCAATCAAGGAAACAAAAAGTATTTTGTCATTCAGTGCAACTTTTATTCATCACTGAACTGTCATACACAGTTGTGCACATAATGCTTCCTGTAGTGAATATGACAAAATATAGAATAAGGCAGTGACTGATGCAGTTTAACAGCTTCACTGATTTTGGTACTTATCCTAGCAAAAGATATCCATGCAAAAAGCACCTACCAGCTTCCATTCACTCTGACGCTGAGAAGAAAGAATGAAAACACATGGCTGGGTTGCATGCAAATGGATACAATAAAATAAAATAAAACTGCAGTTTTGTGATAATTTTCAATTACAAATCACTCTGAAGCAGGGCTTCAGGAAGCCGAGGAAACATGCATATAATAGAGAGTTTAATCAAGTGTGTGTGTGTGTGTGTGTGTGTGTGTGTGTGTGTGTGTGTGTGTGTGTTCACTCTGACATAAGTAATATGTCAGTCAGCAGGCTTTCGTAGCCATTGACATTGAAGGTACAACCTTTTGGGTTATCAGGTCATGAAATATTCCTTTTCAAACAGTGGAAACAAAGTTTGGAGAGGAATATGTTGCTGCCTAATCACCTAGATGACTGTCCCTTCGAGATATGTAACAATTTGGCAATAACTTTGGTTGACACTGCTCATTTGTCATCAAAATATGTATTATCTCTGTACACTGAAAATAAGTAAAAAACTGTTTCCTGTTTGCTTCAACGAAATGGAGATAATCAATTATAGATGATTTCTCCCATGGCTGCTGTAGCAATCTCTTTCTTGTTCATTCATTGCAGCTGAATCTGAATCCACCGGCGAAGTACAGCACCAATGCCTGTTCTGTAACTCCCAGGAGGTCACCAGTACAATGAAGTCTTATGCCAGTGCTTTAAGAAAAGTTTACAGAAGAAAGGTTTAGTGATGTTACAGGAATGATGGCATACCCAGCTTCGAATGCAGCAGTATTTGTTAATGTGTTAATGCTGCAAAAGACATACACAATTAGCAAAGCAGTTGATACGAACCATATGCAGATGTCAGGGCGCCGTGTGCATGAAGTTGGTGTTCTCAGATATATCCACTTTTCACTCCAACAACGCTGCTGTTTGTATTATACACGAGAATGACTTCGTTGCACTGTTGTTCTAAAGTCGAACTGTGAGTAACGCCCTTCACACATCCCCAATATCACCTACACATATCCGATATAATGAATAGTAAAGCCTTTATCCACATTTGCTTTCGGTTTCACACACCAGCCATCTGCCTAATCTTTGTTATTGATAATTTGTTTCTCTACTGCGCTACTACTATATTATTTACTCCAACAACATTAAAGACACTCCGTCAATATTGTTTCCGGAGTTTGTTGACTTCTTTTTGCACACGCAACTGCAGATTCTTAATCCACGTCCTCTCAGACTGCACAACAACGTTACTGGCTGATAAACACTTTCACTGGGCACAACACAAAATATCTCCACTGAATGTGAATGACGCATATGATTCGCACATGCTTTGCTGGTCACATCCACGAAGAACAACCAGGAAGGCTCCAAACAATGTCTTTTTTATCGAGACGTGCATTTAACCTGGAGACGTCTTTGAATTCCAGCGCCGTTTCACAACTGCAAAAGAAAAAAAAAAGAATAACATGTCATTAAAAGTGAATAATATGTTGTTGCACATTTTTTCAACAATTGTCATTCATGCATGTTACATACAGATTAGTTCTTTTCTTCATATTTGAAAAAAAAGTACGAGTGTGTTCCCTAGAAGTTCTGTGGCAGAAGTCAAGTTGTTTGGAGCAAAGATAAAGGAATGATCTGTTTTGTTAGCTATTAGTGAATATAATAGCTAAAAAAAGGTTACACACACACACACACACACACACACACACACACACACACACACACACACACACAGTGAAAGTATTCGTCTGTATGGCTATAGTTTACTTCAGTCATCTTCAGCAATCCGCTTAACGAGACTAAGTTCCAAGGCATAAGCTATTTGTTCCGAACTTTTTCTGTGCTCTTTGTGTTAGGACTTATTTTTGTTGCATTAATTTAGTTCTATCATTTCTTCATTTTTAAAGTTCCCTCAAATTTTGTCAAGATTCTGCAGACTTTGTTGAAGTACCTCACTGAACCGGAAATTTCGTTGTTCTATTCTATACGCCACTTAACACCACATGATCTTCGTCCCCGATCACTCATCAGCCATTTGGCGTGGGAACAGGAAATTGATCTCTGGATCATTGTCGTCTGTATATCGTTGGCATCCAGACATCTGCCTGTTCTACACAAACTTGTTCTCATCACTGGACAGGCCATTTGTACCGGCTTCAAGTTTCAAAGGTCTGGGCCTACGAACCCTACAAACCTAATCTCTCTATTCCCTCTATTTACCCACTTCTATTTGCGTAATTATTTCGTAACTTCATATTAACAATATTCGTTGTAGATGAAAGCTCGATATTTTCTAATCACTATGGTTTCTTTTTTCACGGTTGCCACGTCGTCTTCCAGAAAGACGTCATCTCATTTTGACGCTTTCGTTCACATGTTTTGTTATGGCTTTCGTTGTACTCACTTATCGGTTTGTCAAAGTTCTAGCTTCTGAATAGCGACCATGCAAATACATTCTTGTAGATTTTCAACATGTTCTGTAACTGGCTGCATTTTCTTTCCATATAAGTATTATACGTATCCATATTTCAATATTCCTTTCATCTCTGATTTCGTTTGTTTCTGTCCAAAGCAATACTGGCTT
Organism: Schistocerca cancellata; assembly: GCF_023864275.1. Lineage (NCBI taxonomy): Eukaryota > Metazoa > Arthropoda > Insecta > Orthoptera > Acrididae > Schistocerca > Schistocerca cancellata. The sequence continues at coordinate 382,188,277 of NC_064629.1, read as the reverse complement.
CGGCTCATAATGGCCACGTCCAAGGAGTACGTAACGATCTACGCTATCTTAATTAAGACTTCACTAATTTAGAGATTCAATTTTGTCTTATTAGACGGCACCACTTCCCCTATCTAAACAATAATCAACACATAAAGCGTGCACTTAGTTTTAGTTGCACATGACATACCAACCATCGTGTAGCTGGTGTGCTCAACAACACCCCACCCCTTCCCACTACCCCTCCGCAATCTCCACATCCTAATAATTACCAATTAGGGTGACGGCTGTTCGGTAAACTACGACGTCTAGATGATAATTCGAATACATTATCAGTTATATTTTGTTAACCTTAGACAATAATATCTGTTGTAGTTCATATATATCTTTGTGGAGGAAAGGCTACAAAATTGTAACGAATGGAGTAACATATCAACAAAATGTCCACCTTTGCCTATAACAGCGCATAAATGACCCTTTATATTTATTTCTTCACACAACTGGAACAGAGACAAGCAAATGAAACTAGAAACTGTGGAGGATGTGCACGAGAATGTCATGAAGTGTCAGCGATACGTGTCCGAATATACGAAGAGTAGTGGGCGTGTATCGCTATAGTGTAAAAGTAATATTACAAGATATCCCATAAGATTTTTCACAGCCAGTATTAAGACTGTTCAGGAAGTGTTTCAAGTGACAAATGATTACAGATTGTTCTAGAATTCTTGCTAAACAACGAGGAAACTCATCAGGAACATCCGAAGCAAAAGCAAAGCTCTACGCTCGGGCCCTGATGGGCGAATCGCGACCGACCGCCGTGTGTCATCCTCTGCTTAGTGTCACTGGATGCGGTATGGAGGGGTCCCGGGTCATCACACCGCTCTCCGGTCCATTATCGTATATTCTGACCTTGAAGCCGCTATTTCTCATTCAAATATCTCCTCAACTGGCATCACGAGGCTGGGTGCACCCCGTTTCATTCCTTCCGCAAAAGAAAGAATCTCTAGCGGTACTGGGAATCGAACCCGGGACCTTCGTACAGCAGCCACAGTCACTATGACCACTGAGCTACGGAAGCCAACATCAGGAACGTCCTCTTCAAAATTAAATAACAACTATAGCGAAGAACAATTTGCGAGCGTAGCTAATCAATCAGTCTGCACGAACTCGATAAAAAAAAATCATGAAAAAGTGGTACGTGTTATCCCTCCTACTCCACGAACAAGATTACATCGCAAACACGCGTCTACCTTGCAACTGATGAAGGTTCAATACTTTATTTATATCTTATTTATTCTTTTTATACTGTAAGTCGACCACCGACGAAATGTAAGCCTTACTGATTCGTGTCAAGAATTTAACGCCCCTCAGTGCCGTTCACTGCGTACATTCGAAGCTGCTGTAGCCTTTTCCTTAGAAATTTCTTTTCGATCCAGGAGCACTATTGCCGGCCGCTATGGCCGTGCGGTTCTAGGTGCTTCAGTCCGGAACCGCGCTGCTGCTACGGTCGCATGTTCGAATCCTGCCTCGGGCATGGATGTGTATGATGTCCTTAGGTTAGTTAGGTTTAAAGTAGTTCTCAGACTAGGAGCCATTTGAACCAGGAGCACTATTGTAGTGGAGGAGGAGGAGGAGGAGGAGGATTGTTACTACGACGAATGCAAATAATTTTTATTAGCAATGCCATAAACATCCATTGCCGCGTTTAGTAACACGTAATTTCAGCGTCTTCACTAGACGAGTTATAATTTCATACCAAAAACTAAATGTCTGGATTCTGATGGGACATCTAGCGCCTACTTTACTCGTGTTGTTCGTCTCTGCAGGCAGACTGGTAACCATAGTGCTTTTAACAGTGGATAATTGGTACTGCTGCGGAGAGACTTAACCATTATCGGAGAAAACCAAATTAAATCGAGTGCCCAGCGTTCTTTTTTGCATGTACATTATTACTCTGTAAACCACCGAACGAGGGGTGGCCAAGAGTATACTGAAGTTTTGTTACTTTTCGAGCGGATTAATGCTGTTTGAATATTTAAATTTTCGAATTAGAGGTATGTCACATATCGTGACATTCGGGGGGAAAGCGAACCATTTAAGTGATGCCTTCGTTTCGTACAACAGAGAGCGGCTATAAAATTCATTAGAACCTTACTAACATAGATTGAGTGGATATATGAAATTTTAATCCTCTGGAGTTGTCATAAATAGGCGGAACCACGCAGTAGTATAACTGGGATTTTTCTTATATACCATTCAGAAAATGGAACTCGTCTATCTACACATGAGTCGTCTAAAGCTTTAGACTGAGAACATTTGCGTTCTGCAATACTAGATTAAATGATAAAGTTCGATTTTCGGATCAAACTGACTAAGCCGAAGAACAGGGTCAGCACATGTTCGTGAGTAGTGTAACTCTCTTATCCGCCAGGAGAGCCCAGTGCGTTAACGAGCCCCTTCCGGGACACGGAGGAGAGCCTGACCCGGATCGATTAACGACTAGAGCTCGTGAGCCGGCCACTACGTAAATATCGGGCTGGTATCTTATGTCTCGCCTTTGATACACGCTATGCAAACATTTAGAAACCTTTCTCACACTTGCACGAAGAGACTGATGACCATAAATGTTTAGTCTCTCTAAATAATAATAAAATCATAATCATCGTCTACTTTCACGTGTCACCCCATTAACTTCCTACACTTCATCGACAGCCCCTCAACGCCATACTCTCGAATGAAGAATTCAGTTTTACAGGACTCCTCCGCAATGTGAAACTCGTGGATGAATTTGAGACGGGGATGGGGGTTACAAGCATCATTTGAATTTCGTTAGATTCAATAGAAAGTCAATCTTATGTTCAAGAGAATCGAAACCCCCTTAAATGTAGTTTCAGTTTTGATTCTTGGCGTATATTTAATAGTTGACTAATAATATGGAAAACTGTACCAGCACTGTGATCTGCACTTACCGACTAACGGTGTTGTGTGTGTGTTGCTGAAACCCAAGGCCTATGTTACAAACATGTAAAAATCATTTATGCTGTGTGCTCCGCAGTTTGTATATCATTTGAAAAAAAGACACGACCTGGACTTCAGAAGTATTTATTTGCCAGTATTTACCATCAGTAGCATCTGACAGAGGATAAACATCAAATGTATTCATAAACTGGCTCCGCAGTTGAAAAGTTCAATGCATAGAACAGTGACGACGGTGAACGATCACGAACACACTAATAAGGACCGAAACATAAGCGAATCCTTTTTGTATTTACCATCTACCCCCCCCCCCCCCCACTACTTTATCTGCGTTACTGATGAAGGAGATGGAAAAAGCTGTAATCCGAAACCAGAATACGATCTACATTTCTTCGGTAGCAGAAACGTAACCCCCGAGCTTAGCTTCTTCATTCAACAGGCGAGTAAGTAATGCACCCATCGAAAAATTATCGATTGCAAATTTTGTACCACGAATATTTGAACCCGTTACCGTTAGGTCGAGCTTCCTTGCGGGAATTAGTTTTATCGATCTTTTAGTACATAAGCGGATTTGTTGAGGACCCTCTGTTGCAATAATTTGCCTAGTAATAAGCAAGGAAAGTCAAACACTTGACATAACAAATGTCAAGAAAGGAAATGTGATTTTTGCTGTTTTCTTCGTTTTTATTAGGAATTCCCCAGGTGGTTTGACGATGTGAGACTCTGAAGAATCGAGAAAGCACGCACAAGGAACATCAGTTCTACCCCAGATAAATATCCCAGGCTAAAGGAAATCACTACCTTTAATATAATAATGAACTGGAGGTAAGAACAGACCAGGATCATCGCGCCGCCTTCATACTTGTGGAACAGCTTAATTAAGAATTCTGTCTAAATGTGGATCCCAGAAACAACAACAACGAGGGGGAATCCAAAGTACCCAAGTTTTGGACTCCGAAATCAATGTATCATCTCATCAGACGATAAAAGAGCCGCGTGGTTTGGCATTTCGTGGAATGCCTAAGCAGGCCTTGAAAAAACACACCAATAGGGGTGGCGGGCTTGGGACTGGAACTCCAGCAAGGCTTGGGACTGGAACTCCAGCAAAAGGTGGCACAACACCCATACTATCTTGGCAGCGACAAAATGGTTCAAATGGCTCTGAGCGGTATGGGGCGGTCATCAACGGAAAACTATGTAAACTATGACTGGTACGTCACGATCCACGTGGGACGTCATACACTGTAATGTTCTGTAAGACGACTAATAATGAGCTTCATGACCTGGATATAAACTACTTTTCCTCCTGAAGGTCGTTAAAAAATACGTATCGCTAGTGGTACAAAGCTACAAACCATACCTTACAAATTACCAAGAGTAAGTACATTTATTGCTATTTCGCTGTGCCGATCCGCTGCACTGACAAAACCAGAACCCATGACCCTCTACTGCTCTCTCTCTTACAGGTAGTACGATATTCCCAAAGGCCTCTCAACTGCCAAAGAAGAAACCTTCATAGACTTCACAGCACGTGGCAGAATCAAAAGGCAATTTAGTAATAAATCGCTCTCTGAATTTTGGGCAGGGTGATTGACCATTTTTCTAAACTGAAAATGAGATCATTTCGTATTCTACCATTTTCAATACCCAACCTTGCGAAGACGGATTTTCTGCATTGGCTGCTTTGAAGACGAGATTCATTCTGCCTGAATATGACTGATCAATAAAAACAAATCAGGCTGTTAAGCTGGTTTTTTTCTATGATACTGCAGATACAGTTTTTTTTGTACCAAGTATTTAGTACTTTTCTAACTTATGTCACTTATAAACGCAATACTTATCTCTGCATGTTAAAAGCAACCAATCAAACTCTTTTTGGTAGTCAAGACACATGATACGAAATCAGAACGAACCTATCTGCAGCCTTCTAGATCTGACATATCTAGATGGAAAAGGAGAAAGGAAGATGCGGGTTCAATAACCTGTCGACGATGTCATTAGACTCTGAACACAAGCTCGGATTGTGAAAGGAGAGGGAAGGAAATCTATTGTGCACTTTTCAAATGAACTAGCAGGCAATTTGTCTTCAAACGATTTAGGGAACCATTAATTTGGATGGTCGGGCAGAGATTTGAACCGTGGTCCGCCCGAAAGCGGTGTCTATTGTCTCAACACTGCAACACCTCGCTCGGTTAGACTGCTGGAGAACTAACTAACGAGCGATTTTTTAAATTGATAAACGTAAAGATAGAAGTTTTTTTCTTAATATACGCATTCAACGTGGTTTTTGTTTATTTTTTACCTTTAATTACAAAGGATCTATTTTATTGCTCATTTTGTATAGAAATACAATTATGTATTACAATATAACACATTAGTATCATACTTTTCCATAAATGTTTGCTAAGCAGAAGTGTAATATAGCAACAAACTTTATTGAAATACAACACAAAATACTGGCTACAACCTTACTAAACTGGAAATCTATTTATCGTTTTCAAAAATGTCCTTATAAAACACTCGTGCTACTTCTGGTACATTAAAATGCTACAAAAGTTTTAAGACTTCCTCCTATCCTCCTCCTGTTCCTTCTTGACCATGTTCTTGTTTCCCAAGGTGTTTGTTTTCCTCACCTCCTGGCTGTAGTGTCTAGATTTCCATACCTTAACCTCTACGGAGTTTCCATAATAAATGTCCGATGCTGACAACACTACGTTGTTCTTAGACTTTTCATACACCATCACCTGCTGAGTAGTTATTGTGAAAGCCATCTTCGGTCGTAGGGCTTATAGTGCACTGAACTTGAGAGCCTTTGCTTCTCAATCTTTATTGAGTCCTTTTCCAGCATTTTATAATATCCAGTCGATGAAAGAATATCTTACTTTTTCGTTAGTCTTTTCCCACTCCGTCAGGAGTCTTAATTCTGACCACAAATAGGGAAATAATGTAACACCTTATCAATGTTCTGCTCTCTTCCATGCATGTCATTAGTGTGCACATCATTATGGCATTTTTATTTTGAATGGTAATGGAATCAGAAAATAAATGCATTTTATTTGGACCTTTTTCTGACTGACAAGGGAATGGTCAGATTTGTCATGTCGAAACCTGTGTTACTTTTTTTACCACTGTGAGTTAACATTGCAAGAAGTCTGTATGCAGAATTTTAGCTGCTGACATGACCTGGAAGTCTGTAAACAATTTTATGAAGTAAGACATTATTGTCGCATGGTTTCCGCGCTTATAACTGCCTCTTGTACAACCCTGACCTCTCTCGCTACGTTATACCAACGCCATCTAGGGACAAGGTGGCGTTAGCTGCGCGCCGCTCTCTTGCCACAGCAGTGAGAGAGCTGATTCCCCAGTGAAAGCGATCGTATGATAATTAAACATTCGTTGACAAATATGGCTGATATGTTATCTACAACATTCTTTCCAAATAGCAATGAAATAGACACAAATAAATATACGGTTTAGAACACGTCCATATTTTATTTCTTGTAATTACCGCAAAAATGCGAAATATTGATACAATGTTCAAAACTTAGGTTTTTTGTGCACCAAGAACATACAAGCAAAGACGACCCTGCGAATCACAGACGTTGTTAGATGTCCGCAGACAAAACTGGCCTGGTGTTAGGAATGAATCAGGCCCAGTATCAGTATATTTCGAGGAGTGCCACGCATATTTAATCAAATTCTGAAACCGTGGGGAGGAAAATTGATAATGTACTACTGATTGCAGCTTGAGAATATTGTCACGATGATAGACAGGAAATTGCAGTGAACTGCACACAATAATTATCTCTGTTAGTTTTCTGTAAAATGCCTTCCACTGACGGAAAAATTCTGTCTAAAGGTTGGATTACGTTCGTCGTGCCGGGTGGAATCTGAAGTATCTCCACTTCTTTGTCAGGGTGCGCTCGAAATACAGCTTCAATGAATCAGACCTTTTATGACCTGACCACGAATCTAGGAGAAGAGATTTGTTCCCGCAGATCGGAATAAAAGCATGACGCATGAAAGGTGTAACGTTTTCATTTCCCATTTTTCCAGACTTCGATGCGTCTACCGCAAGATTGTTTGCGTAGAACATTGTTCTTTTGACACGTGGTCCAAAACGTCCAGTTGCTTCTTGAAGACACACATATAGTTTAGGCAGCAATGAACCATCCAGACTAATTATGGGCATTATTGTGTATGAATGGGCGAGTGAAGTCCTGGACTGCGCAATCGCCTCAATATGTTTTTCCCCTTTAAATGACAGTGTTCTTTTCGTACGCATTTCTATTTGAAAACCTGACTGATCTGCATTGTACACGTACGATTCACTAAAACTAGCGATCTCCCTTTTTTGCATTCGTAAGAAAAGCTATCATTTCGATTTGTGTCACTTCATTTTCCGACCTGTTTCTCGATACAAATTTTGTTATTTTTCGTGCCACAATTTTATGTGATCTTTTGAAGCGACTAATCCAACTTTGAGAAGCTGTAAATTCTTTAGCGCCTATCGCGTTGGAAATCTCTAACGCCCAATTACGCAAAGTTGTATTGCTGACACTAAATGACTGTTGTCTGGCATCGGTAAATAGCTCAAAAAGTCGCGCATTTATCTCCGTCGCAATTTCCAGTCGACTCTTACGTCGTCCAGCGACTTCCTTTTTCCATCTATACAATTCACGTTCAGAACGGACAAAGCGATACTTATTTTGAACAGTACTGACACGTAGGCGTTTCTTACCTCTTTCGTTCAATCAGTACGTCACCGCTTTTTCTTTGTCTGATAAGGTAATTGTAGTTGCTTGTGTTAATTTCGGAGATAACTGATGATGGTACGTGGCGCTATCACTCTAAGAGTCTTCATGAGTGCAACTTTCGTCGGTGTCTTCGCCGTCTGTAGACTCACAGTCTGCAATATCGAGTTTTTCAGTTGTTTCTAGCCACATGTCTGCGCCATTTACATGCTCGTCCAAAAGTTTAACAACCATGTCGCACAATACATAGTCTTCACGCGTGTTTTCTGTTGATTGCTTCATTTGGCGTCTGTGGTATATCTCCATGGCAAGCAGCAAACCATTTACAGGGTTCGCCATCACCTGTGAGGGGAGATTGAATGGTCACCGTAAAGTGGCTTGCGGAGTATAGATGAACATGTACAGAACGTCTTTCACATCTCTAACCAGTTTCAGGACGGTATGTTTCGAAATACGTACCAGAAATTAAAAGGATGTGCATGCCACAGAAACGAATATTCGTTTCACCTTCCCACCAAAACCGGGCAGCGATATTCCTCTTTAGTGAACGCCGCGATAAGACGGTCGCACTTCCCGACCATGCACACAACGCTCGCGACTCGCCATTTCCAGGGGTGGCCAGCCGTCACTGCAAGCGCCAAGCAGGAAACACATCCATGTTCGTGATTTTTTTTTTAGGTGACTTCCAGTTCATGTCAGCAGCTACAATTTTGCATACGGACCTTTTTGCACAGTTATCCTTTGTCTGCGTTCAGGAATGAATCACAATGCGCAAATTGTGTAGTAAGCCTGCCTTGAATAGAATACTTCACCGACTGAGAGCATAGGCACTGGCTGATTCCGTTGTATATCGAAACATACTTAACCACCTATAAGTTTTGCTACCATTCTTTTGTAGCTTGTGCAACTTCCTCATCCTTAGTAGTGCAGCGGTTTCCCCTTCGGTTTTCAGTTGGTAACTTCCCTGTTAAAAGAAATTTACTGGCAAAATTTGGGAGTGTGTCTTTGGATATTCCTAAGGTTACTTGCAACATTGCGGTATATACAGGTACTGTCTGATTCATCTTTTCTCCTTAGACTGTACTTTATAGAAACATTATTCTTCGCTTTTGCTTCTTTCGTGATGTTCCTGCGTTTTGGTGACGTAATGTATTTTAGCAATAATTTATCGTGGCCCGTTTTGTTTAAAGTATTCACATGACAATGAAAAGTTATGATACCATCTTAAGTGAGATCAGCTGCTCTGCATTCTTTGCTTCCTATGGCTTTTGGGTTCACTGAAATGTCTGGTAAACCATGTGAACAGGCAGTAAGGGTCATTTTCTTGTCCTTCATGGACTTCGGATGATTTCACTCTGAATGTGGACCTCCTACCATCTGAGCATTCAGTTACATGTATACCATTTCCTGCATCACTTGTCTGAACTATTTTATTGTTTAACCGTGTACTCTTTTACTGCAAACGTGTCCCTTACAAAGCTGGCTCAAACTGGACGATAATAAGCAGTTAATGTCGTTGTGTAAACCACTAATTTATTTCCATTGTGGGTTCTTCCGGGAACTACTTGCTTACAGTTTTATTTTTGCTGAATCTCTCTCACATTATCACTGACAGAAACGTCCTGAATTGTTATAGTGCCTTCAGATCTCTCAGAAGCAAGACACTTTCTGTGCTTATCAACTTTAATTGACTGACAGCAATATGCAGTTTTGCAAAAGCTCAGTTTTTAACACCCTATAACAACAGCAAATATAGGATTTTGACCAAACCGTTCATGCACGGCAACAAGCTTGATTTGTAACTATAAAACTCTGAAATTTGAAAACTGAGATCTTATCGACTTTTGAAAAATGCTACTAAATTAAGCTTTACTCTTGGTATTCTTGTTGAATTGTTCACATGATGCCTTAGTGTGTTTCATACATAACTAACATGGTGGTCAGGTTACTGTTTTAAGATCTCCAGAATTCTGAACATATCTTACTTTGCGGCAGGGTACAGTAGTTGGTAGGTATGTGTACCACACAAAGGCATCTACAAAGAGCCTTCAGTTTTCAAACAGTAAAGATCGGAGCTACTGGGAAACACCACATTCCCGAATAATAGCTTATTCGCGGTAGGGTTTAATTGATTTGTGTAGTCTGCTCATTAATGAATGTGGCCACTAGCCCCACATAAGCAGTATCTCTACTAATCCTTTAACTGACATGGATGTGCTCCAGCCACACTTTATTCCTAAAAATTACTTTACGAGTATTGAAGAGCCCCAACGCATTTTATCTGGCGTTGTGGCTGTCATTTACACGGTGTAAACGATAACTGTTTAAAACTTTCCATAGTAGTGTAGAAGTCGAGAGAGTGATTTAAGACACTTGTGGTCTATCAAGCTGGGAAACAACCTGAAACTGTCCTACAAAGGCCACCTAAGCTGCAGCGCATAAGCGCCGCGCGAGATGGTAAATATTCTTATGCCACTATCTTTTGTCAACATTAGTAAGTTAACCTTTCGTGTGGGAGCAATGGAAAAGACTTTTGAACACGTTATGCAAGAAATTAATTAAGTTTCCAGGTAGGGGGGGGGGGAATCTAAATTTAACCCTTACAACAATAGTCTTGTAGTAAGTCCGAGGAAAGACAACTATTTATTTGTTAATTTTCCGCCACAGAATTTTAAAAACAGAGGTACAATTCACACAAATGAGAATTTTACAATATGTACCTGCACGACTAAATAGGCGGCGTGGGCTATCGAGACGGTATTTCAAAATCTCGCGCGAGCCTTTTGTAGGCCAATTTGAGCCTTTTGCAGGCCAATTTGAGGTTGTTTGCCGGTAGACAGACCCCAGTTGTCCCATATCAAATCCATCGTCTCGCAGTCCCCTACGCACAACTGGCAATGACTACTTTTGATAGCATTATTTTGTCGGTGGCACATGTGGAGCAGGTTGCAGGAGACTTGTAAGCAGTCCCGCCCCCCCCCCCCCTCCTTTCTCTTCCTGCCCCCTCCAGAGTCAACAATTTAAATACTTTTAACTACGAAAAATTAGTACCTAAATCTCGTTGGAGCACCTTTAGAAAAAAAAAAAAAAAAAAAAAAAAAAAAAAAAAAAAAAAAAAAAAAAAAAAAAAAAAAAAAAAAAAAGAACGGCTCCTACAGATGCTCACATACTTCTGCTGTCACATTCGCTGCGCTGGATCTTACAGACCTAATCTAGATTGAACTATACTATTCAGATTGAACTATACTATTCTTTATTTTACATATACTTTTCCCCTTGGCTAACATTATTTCGCTTTACGTTTCGCGGGAAATCAGAAACTAGTGTTCGCGCTATACACCAAGTGACGTGAAACGTGTCTCACAATTTGACACTAAACGTAGAAATTGGTGTCGACGTAGTCACTGCCATTGCCATGTACTTGCCACGTCCCAGTTCAAATGAATTAAGGCTTCGTCGCAACTGACCGCATTATTATTGCGTTTCATTTAGCTCATATTTCAGCAAACTCCGATAGCGAGAAGGTCAAAAGAGAGGTATTTCTAGACAGAGCATTAACACCTCTCTTGTCTTTCAGTTAGCTGCTTATGAATGTGTTATAGAACATCCAGTGATGTGAATGTGAGCACTGCTGATATTCGACGTCAATGTGCAATAGCCACTCACAGATGGCAGGTGGAAGCACTAGGGAGTGTATAGAAAGCGTGTCTGGAGGGATGCGCTAAACAAGGCAGTTGTCATCGTAATGCGGAAACGGAGCAATTTACCCGGCTTCCAAAAGGGCACGATCATTGGCTTTCGGGCCAAGGGTGAAAGCATTTCCGAAACGGCTAGTTTTGAAAATGTTCGCGTGTCGCCGTGGTTAAAGTATACTGTGCATGAAAAAATAGCGCTATCCGAAAGTGGCGCAAAGTTAACTGTGACGCACCGCGGACCACAAAGCGTACGTGCGTGGTTCGAAGAGCAATACGATGATTCTACCGTACTCCCCTTGCCATCAAACTCCCCGGATTGAAACCCAATCTAAACCTGTGGGTCCACCTCGATCGGGCTCTGTTTGCGCCATGGATCCTCAACCGAGGAACCTAACGCAGATGGCCACGGCACTGGAGTCGGATCCCACTCGGTACCTTCCAGAACCTCACTGACAAATCTTCCTGCACGTCTCGCAGCGGTCCGTGGCAAAAATAGGTTACTCCGGCTTTTGACAGTGTATGTTACGCATTTCACCCACTGACGCAAAGAAATCTGGGCACATCCAGGACTTTTTCACCTTATTTAATGACAGGTAAGACTCAAATTGTTTTGCCACCTCAGTGGTTAACGAGCGATATGCGAATCGACTGCTGTTAATCGGTAGTTTATAGTAAGTTGCTGGATTTACGAAACTTCCAGGTGACTAAAACAACACGTTTGTTCCTTTCCGAAGAATATTATAAAAATCTACGTTTCGAACCTTTCGTGATTTGCTGAAGTAGAATGCTCATGCCAAATATTCAACATCTTGAAATACTACGGACATAACAAACATCGCATATCACAATGTTGAAAGTGACTTTTTCATTACGTTCCACTGTTTTACTTACAAGAAATAGGCCAAAAACAGCGTAGTTTATGACTAACACAAGGGCATGTCAATGAGCTTGGATTACCTGTGTTACAGTCACTTGTAAAGCTATGACTATTTCCATCTGTACAGTTATCACTTTGCTGTCATCCATATGGGTACTTCACACTATGAGATGAGCAAAAGACCATCTACGCCTAGTTGTACGATGAAATGGTGATCAGATGCCACGCAGGCAACTCTAGACGCGATCGAGACTGACAATGTTGCATAAAGTTGATTATGCAGCTTTTATACCTCTGGAAGGACGAAGTGACTGTAATTGCTCAGCGATACACAATGGTATGGCTGTCTAAAGCATTCAAGAATGGTAATCTGGACAAAACGCTTAACAATGTGTCCAGCGCTCACAACCTACACCGAGATTTAGTTCCTCGCGAAGTAAAGCCTGTGGCATCTTTTCCTTCAGTCCCAACAGGGCCCAAAGGGATTACGTTTTCTGCTCACAAAGATGGCATCATTGACTGGGATTGTTCGGTCGCCTGTTGAAGTCTTACTATCTGAAGTCACTTCGGCGACTTGCACGTCTTTGTAATGGAGATGATATGAAATGATTAAGACAGCGCGAACACCCAAGTCCCAGCGCGAAGAAAATCCCTGACCCGGCCGGTAATCTAAACCGAGAAACTACAACGTAGAGGCAGGCACGCTAATTACTGAAGCACGAGTTGCGGACATACATGAAAGACTGTTTACTAGCATTGAAAAAACTGTTAAAGCCTACGGAAATGAACTTACAGCACTTTGTTCACAGAAATGCAGATGTGTATAGCATTTCGTAGACGCCCCTCCACGATATTCTCAGACGTTTTAGCCCACAGGAGTTGCTGTCAAGTTGAAGAGCCCACCCCGTACCTTCTGTCCAGCCAGTACAGAGTGAAAAAACTTTGTCTAAAAAAAATAAAAAATAAAAAATGAATAATTTAAATTAATTGTGATAATACCCCAAGATGCCACACCTAGCGTTTCCCAGACGAATGATAGTTTTTCGATCTATAATTAAAAAACTGCACAGGATGTTAACATGTATTTTCATACCTGGCATTAGGTTTCCCAGCACCTATTAACGTCATGCGCAACTTTCAAGCAGCTGGTTACTGTAACATACAGATTGGTTGTGTTCCGTATTTCCATATACAAGGCAAACCATTCACTGATTGGCCAAAAGCAAGAAATGACCTTACAGCCTTGCACGCAGAATGAATTGAGGAAGAGCTGACAACGTTGTTGTATGAGGTTACGTCATTAATTATATTTCACATAGAACAGCTTGCGTAAATTTGAAATCAAAGCCGCAAATGTGCTGTGTAGGGAAAGATCAAGATTGTCGCTCAACACGAAACAAGAACACAGCATTCCTCGACTATGCTTCAAGCGATCCTTTGAACTAACGTAATATATATATATATATATATATATATATATATAAAATTGTTGCACACAGCGAGGTAGAAAGGTCATTCTCGTTAACTGGTCTCCTCTTGGATTAATCTCTGAGCATACGAAATGACATCATGATCTGGAGAAGTCTGGATGTGGTGAAGTGATCGACGCCCTAGCGGCAAATATGGGGAATCCTATTATCGATTGCCAAGCAAATGTTGTTTCAAAGTTGTCGCTGCCCATCGTCCATAGAAGATGAACAGTCATGTGTGGTTAGATAAGATAATTACACTGTCGTTACGTACATATGACCCTCTTGCATTCCAGATACCAAGTCATCAAACTGGGTGGACAGGAAATGTTGTCGGTTACCTCCATATACCAACCTTGCTAGTCCGCTGATGCTGTGTTTTCCGAGGGAACACAAAGATACTATCCCCCCCCCCCCCCCCTTAAATCTACATTCCACCGGGGTACCTTACATTACTGTAGGTCTTTCTTGGACTACTTTCCTATCTTGCCACGTCGTCCTGCAACACTCAAGGACCGTTTACAACCTGTTAGGAAAGCTACACTCTCCACCGTTTAATACCCGGAAATGGAGTGACAACTAGGGCAACTACTGAAGGATTTCCTATAAACGACATCAGGTATTTCTGAGATACTATACCATACTGTATCGCAGAGGTCACCGTACTCTAATTCTTTGAACAAATAATGCTATAAATTACAGTTTAAGTAGGATTGCAGTATCTTCTACGCGTAATCACTGACTATCAGCATGAGTAGTTTCTCACAATGTCACTTCATTATCTAATAAAGATGTAATGTACCAGGAGGTTCCCCCCCCCCCCCCCCTTCTACCCTCCCACGAATATTTTCTGCAACCTGAAATGTCTGATTTAGTAATTTCTCCCGTACTACACAGAACGCAAGTACTCAAGACGGACGAGAATTATGTTAGCAGTAAACACACACACACACACACACACACACACACACACACACACACAGTAACAAAAATTTGTACTGGGAAAGGGTCTGTGACTGAAATCGGTCATACAATAAAGAATAACTTGTACAGCACCTTCACGTGCCACATAATGCCATTTCTACGATGTTATAAAGTAAGTTTACAGATCAAAAGTTTCGCAGCGTTCAACTGTGTGACCCTAGGGAACACCGAAGGAAACCACAACAACCAGCAAAACGTAGTTCAGCTAACAGGCAACTGTCACGGGCGCTACAAAACACACAAAAAAGCGACTTCCCTGAAAGGTCCGAACCGATCAGTTTAAGATGGTACGAAAATGTGGCGATTGTGAACGAACACAAAAACTAACAGGTTATGCGCGGGGACAAAGTACCCGTTCGTGTACCTATGAAGAAGGAATCGGTGTAGTCAGCAAGGCACATATGGATTTACATTGCATTACATTTTTTCGACGTGAAGTAACTACGAATACCCTGTGGACTAAAGCTGCATTAACGGGTTACAAGACCGAGTCAACATTTAAAGAATGAAAGAGCAGTTTTGAAAAAATGAAACGTGAATGGATTCACGTTAGAGAAAGAGACGTCTGTTTCCTGCATTAAAGGATCTAAGTTCCAGCAAAGTACGGTAAATAAAGACTAACTTTCGACCATCATAAGAGCGCCAAGTAGCAAAATATGGAGTGTATATCTACCAAAGTTCTTCACCAGAATCTAGGTCATTAAACACTCTAGGTCGGAATATTCGACTTGACCATAAGGGAAGAAAAAAATGGCGAAGTACAGAAGCGCACGTCAGTGCCTCTGAGTACATCAAAACTCATCCGTGCAATTCTATGGATTGAGAATATACGATACTGCATTATTAAAATAGTCAATTGTACGAAAACTGAAGCTTGGTGGGATCCTTGGCGTTACAAGAGATGAAGAGGCTTTAAGTCATCACTAGGTTTCTCTCACCCATCCATTCACTTCTATAATCACACTTAACATAAAAAAATACAAAGCACAAGCACTTGTCATAGGCGTCCACATGGCACAGGCATACAGTTGACAAACTATACATACGAAAGGAATGGGATTCTAGCTCAGTACTTCAAAGTTTCAACGAACATCCATGGAAATGATTCACAACCTTCGGTTTCGAACGACTGAGTAGACAGATGAACATGGGTGGTTGAGAAAACTCAGTCGTTTTCTCGCTACAGTCTCACTGAATAAGAGGATTGAAAACGCTTATACGAAAATCTTTCAGTGTTTTTTTCGCGTTTAGCCTCCGAGTAAAGCCGAAGGAGAATTTTCTCAGCTGTTTCTTTCCCCTGGCCTCGCTGAAATTTTACAACGGTATTGTCAAATCAGAAGCAGTCTATTAATATATGTCGAGAAGGGATACTGGTCATGGTTATCAATTATTCTGACGGAGATATTGAAGTCTGCGGCCACATAATGCTTTTCCGTAAACGTTGCCCGGGTTTTCACCCGCGTGCACTCGCAGTGTGCCATGATACACAGATCGGAGGAACGCAAAAACACAGGAAAATACATAAACTTATCTCGTATTGTGTACTCATAACCTTCCGACAGACATGACTTAAAGGGTAACTTTCATCTGGTGCTACTGACATATTTAAAAAATCTCGATCTTTCACTGCCATGTTCGCGAAGCACACTTCATAAGCGCTACGTATTTTGGTGTAAAATCTTTTGGGGTTATGAACGGAGTAACAGTGTCGTCCGCAAGCTTCACCTGCAGATGAATATAAAATTTACCTCAACGTTGCTTCAAGACGACGCTGTTACTTCCCGAGAAAAACTTGTTATGCGCAAAATTGGTCAAGAAAATCTGCGTTGCCTTGTAATCTTTTGTGTGACTATCGCCACTGGGTCGCTGAGCGATGTCTGCGTATCTATTTGCTATGAGCGCGAGGTGTGTTCCATCCGCAGAACGCTGAGGATTTTCCTTCATGGGGAGACTGGAACGGAGTCCATAAAGACTCATAAAACAAAACTGAGCAGCTCTGATTTTGAAAGTCTACACTAAATTCTCTGAGAGGAATGTGCTGACCGCATGTCAATACAACAATGGGAAGTAAGCGATCACCGGGGCAATGTACTAAAACGACAACGGCTACGGAGTTTCTTATAGTTAGACCCGTTACAGAACATACGGCAGATAACGTATTTATACAAAAGCGCGTTAACAATGAAGGCGGACAATTGTTCAAGAGGACACAATTTCCCGGATTTGAAGTATGGAAGCATGACGATAGTGAAGTTTATGTCATCGCGGAGAATATGAGAACAGCAATTCGAAAATTAAAAATCAGAATCTCCCCTGAGAGGGAAAAATAACAGCAGAAACTTTGAAAGCAAGAGGAAAAATAGATCAGAGAGATTGTATAATCTCAATCACTGAATACGAAGACGTGAGGAACTCGCAGATTTAACAGGTAGTTGGAAATTACCTGGCATGGTGTCTTACACCAAGATTTTTCTATGTATTTTTATCGGGCTTGTGACTCGTTTGATACGACTTGTTTCTGGTACTAAGCTCTTCATGTCCCAGCACCACCTGCAAACAACGCCCTCAATCATTTGTTGGGTAGTCTCTGTCTTCCCCTACAATTTTTACCCTCAATGGCTTCCTCTAGTACCTTGAAAGTAATTCCCCGACGTCTTAACTAATACTGACTCGCTTCACACCATTTCGTTAAAAGAATCGTTCAAATGATCTATGTAACATGTAACTAACTACCCTATCATTCTAGCACTGACAAGAAAATCATCTACAGATACGCAAATCTGGGAGAAATGCTCGGAGTTCAGCAAAACCATTCTGGGACCATTTAGCATATATACTTTCCACAATCAGAGCTTGTACAACATCCTCGCGGAATACAATACATCAAGGAACTTTCTTGGTACGTGGGGAGTATGCGCATCTGAGATGAAAGGTTACATACCCGGAAGTATATACACTGAACTTTAACTCTGACGACAAAATTTCGGAGGATGTTCAGGGATTTTTTTTTTAATTTTGACGTAAGGTATTCGTGGTCTCAGGTGGCTCGTTACAAAGTAATAATATGCTTACTGTACGAGTTATTCTGTTTGTAACCGCAACTACCTGTTGCTGTTAAAATACCTTCTCAATGGCGAAAACCCTATAATACGCAATCACGAAAACGTACAACCCAAAGACGTGAAAGTACTGTGATGTGGATGCTATCACTGCGGCAACAACTATAGAATAGCGTCGTTGTGACGCTATTCAATTGCATTTAATGAATCCAGGCCCGACGTGCAAAATGGCTCTGAGCACTATGGGACTTTACTGCTGAGGTCATCAGTCCCCTAGAACTTAGTACTACTTAAACCTAACTAACCTAAGGACATCACACACATCCATGCCCGATGCAGGATTCGAACCTGCGACCGTAGCGGTCGCGCGGTTACAAACTGTAGCGCCTAGAACCGCTCGGCCACACCGGCCGGCCCCGACGTGCATATCGACCAATTATTCATCAGTAATGTATGCATACTGCTATGTATAACTGTTGATGAACCATCACCACTACTAGAAAAAAAAAAAACCAGATATGATTCAGAACCCCCGAGCAGTACTTAATGTGGGGGGAGGACGAAGAGCAAAGTGAGCGTTTTTGTTGTCAAGAGCAGGTAAAGATATATGGGGTTTGAAATCAAAGGAAATGCAATTAGGCCCCTACACTGTATCGAGATACCGAAGACCAAAGGTCCCTTGCATATTTAAAAAAAAAATGCCTGAACAACCTCCAAAGTTTTGTCAGTGGATTTCAGTTTCACCCTGTACATACAGATTTGCGACAAGATGATATCTCGCCGACAGTGTTTAAAATAATGCTTCAAGAAGTTACCTAAGACATGGATGAACTCATGTGTTAGCATACGCAGACAACGTCGCAGCCTAGGCAGAGTCGGAAGGCGATAATGTGGAGACAATGAAGGACCTAGTCCAGAATGCGAGCAGTGCTGTCCTGAAAATGAACGCTGAGAAGACGAAGTGATGCTGCTGGCCACAGAAGCATTTCTGAAAGTCTCACTGCATAATGGAAAACCTGGGGTGACCAAAGCAGAGAACTAAGTACACGGGCACCTGCTTTAATAATCACAACAACAACCTTCAAGATAAAATAGCGGATTATTACTGCATCCAGAACATACTTCAACGTGAAAAAAGAAATACTTCTCACAATATCTCCCACCAAAGCAAACACAAAACATAAAATGCAGTAATACTTCCAGTGCAGTTATACGGAATAAGGTTTTTCAGTATCTCAAAGACGGGCTACGAGACAATGCTGTAGTCCGTAAGGGCGTTGATGGCCTTTTGGGCGGGGATGCACAAGACAGCTGCGCTGCTGGTCAGCACTCACTCGGTTTCCGTGTTCCGTACTGTGTGAACTTCCGTTGTATTTGAGCGTTTCATCGTGTCTTCCGTCCACGAAACTACGATTGACTGATTTCTGCGTTATTCTATGTGTTTTCTTATAATCGCTAAAACACCTAGAAGGCACCAAGTGTTCACAAACAGGTAAGGAACCTTATTTTTAAAATGTACTCGTTCTTCAAACGTGAAGCAGATCAGTTTAGGGCGAGCTGGTCTGCGAGGTTGCCAAGGTGCAGGAACGAACTGCAGTGGCTTGTGGCAATACTGGTGTACTAACTGTCAGACGAACTGTGCAGCCGGCAAGTGGAAATGTGGAATTTTCGTCTCCATTGAAAAAACCCTAACGTGTAAATGCCGGACGACTTCGATCGCGATATTTTAACGACGAAAGGTTTTCAAATTTTATGAAAGAGGCGAGTTCCCCACGGCAGCGAAATCGCTCACAGTTATGCGTACAGGTACGAATTGGGCTTCAAGGAAGTGCAAGGTCAATGCAAGGCATACTGAAAAACATCGGATTTCAATATGTCAAATCCAATGACTGACGGAAATTTCAAATGAGGTGTCGTGATGTTGCTGCTGGTAGGATGAATTTTCTAAGAACAATGCATGAAGCCAGATCAAAAGTAACGTCATCTGTGCATTACTTTGACGAGACTTGGCGAAGTCAAAACCAAACTAGAAATTTTATTTGGCAAACAACAAAGGCACACAGCGTCTTGAAAGTTCCAGTGGGAAAAGGAGGGCGTCTTCTAATGTCACGTCGATTCCGCTGCTACCGGATTTGTGCCTCAAATTAACCTTGTATTCCGATCAAAATTTAAAACCAACTCTGACTACCATTACGAAATTACTGGAGAAATATATCGATAATGTTTCAGAATCAGTTGTTGCCTTACTTGCATCCAGGCTTTTTGTTATGGACAACGAAAGCTATCACTTTTTCTCGACAGGTCACCCACTGCAAACACAAGAAGAAGTGATATTCTTTAATGGCTGCGAAGTAACTGTATACCACATATGGAAATACAAACACGAGCATAGCTGTTGGAGCTCGGTAAGATTTCAAAAGACAGTGGTAAAAAATACGCAACTGACTCCACAGCTCTGCAACATGGTCACAGGGTGATACGAGTACACCTCCATCATTGTCATTATAATCCCGTACAACTGGTATGGGCACAGGTGAAGTGATTAAGTGGCAGTAGCCGACCCTGAGAGGCTGGTCCATGAAGCAATAGACAAAAATCACCGTTGCTGTATGGGAAACTTGCCTACGTCAGAAACTGCAAGAAGATTGCCGGAAAGAAGTTGTTACAGACGAAATAATGAATTCGTTAATCGTCAATTTGGCACCCACATCCAGTGACTCCGGTTCCGAAGGCAGTCACAGTGAAACACCTGAATAAAAACGTATTTGAATGGAATGGAAATTCATTTTGCAATTTTCATGGAACACTTATTTAGTTGTCAAACCGTCTGTGCAGTAGAAAGTAGTTCAGAGCAATAATCTGTTCTGTAATGGAAATTTCATTTCACTTATCTCGGTATTCTCACTACAATATAACATCTTGCTATTCTGACAACAATACAACGTAGTTTAAAATGTTCAAGCTGCTGTAGATATTTTAGATTTGTTTCTTTCATTGTTTTCTTGATAAAGTAAGAGGCAACAGAAGGTGCGATCTGTTCTTTAATCACAATTTATTATAGAATCAATTCTGCAGTGCGATAATCACTATCAGTGGTTTTTCTTCATTTATTAGGTGCACTCAATAAATTCACCACGAAACGGTTTGTAGTGTCCAGTGTACCAGACCGTAACTAGGTAGGTTAAACTTCCACTATTGCTGCTGTTCGTGGCTAGCTGCTGTCAATGGACTTTCAGTCGAGTTGGCAACCCAGAATTCCTTGTGACGGTCAGAGGCCATTAACGCTGTTGCCGAGTTTGAAAAAGCTTGAGGATGGTCTTTGGATTAACGCGAGATGCAGATAGATGGATGGATAAAAAAGACGAACAAGGAAGTGTACAAATTGATGCGACAACCACTGCCCAGAAAATGAAGGCAAATAGAGTATGATGAAGAGGTGTGGTTCGTATGTCTAAATATCGTAGAGCCAGAACAGACACAGGAAAACGTCCGCTCAGGAGACCCATGAAACTATGGAGGGATCAAATCATGGAATACCTACACAACAGCTGGGTGTTGATTCTCTCTAGATGCAAATCGGCGAGAGTGCAGTCACTAGAGGCAGTTTGCGAGTTTGGCATACGGTTCTGAAGCTCAATACACGCCAGATAAGGATGTATTGGCACGTACAGTCGTTTCATTAATCCAGTATCTAAAACATTATTCGACCTACAGATTCATATTGTTTCCAGTATTCTGTCAGGAAAAAATATTTTCTACATTGAACACAGAATATCCATCAAATTACGTTCTACAAACAGAAAAAAAATCGCTTACAAATGGGCAAATAAGAGACGATCAAGGGAAAAATTTCATACATTACTACACTGTTAAAACAAAAAGCTAGATACTGAGGAAGCTTTCCACGATATCAGACAACAGTAACACTTGCAAACTAAATGATGTTGGCTTGCCCGACAAAATTGTGTAACTCATTCGCCTCATCTCGCTGATACGACTTCAGACTGATATTTTCGGGGAAAATGTCAACAGTTCATTACATCCAGGTGGGAGAATGAGCCATGCTACAAAATTAGAAGCTGAGATCTTGATCGCATCATAAGCAACGCTCCACTATATACACCATGAATATTTACCCTGAATACTGGTTCGAGCCCCCTTTCAGAATACCTAAACAGGAACTATAGATTAAAAAAGACCAGCCAGCCACTTCATCCTACACATAGTAAGTACGACTGCAACCACATATGCCACAACAACCGTTCTGCCCCAAATTAACTGATAAAATACACACATACACCGCGCGCGGCCGCATAATTGTTACACGTTCCCGTAGTGACAGCAGTCTGGCAGCCTTCGGCATACTTGACTGGTCCTCCAGTAACAACTGTTGATACTTTGTGGGCAAACCGCGTGGAAGCCGATTCCTCGGGAACATATCGACGCTCTCCAATACTGTCGCACGACATTTGGCTTCACACAACAAGAAATTCTCGAACGTCATAAATAACGTATAGTTCATTGATTACAATTATTTGTCAACTGCCATGTACCTACTCTAGAGTACATGGGTCATTTCAGTCACATGCATTCGTACTTTTCTAGCAGTTTTCACAATCGCTCAACTGCTTATGTATAGTCTAGCTGTAGAGCTTTGTAAGCTAATGTTTCTCGGTGAAATCTGCGACAGGCAGAGAATAGAGGATTTGTCTACGGAGGCCACAAAAGTAGGTCCAGAATCATCATTGTCTCCTGTTGAGGAGAGTTGCCGAAACTTTCACAAAGTCACATCCGTGATTGCACATTTGACACCACCACATTCAGTATTCCTTGCAGTTCCGTCGCACTGTTACTTAGTTAATACCATGGGTGCAGACAGTGGTAATATTTCTGAGGGTCTCAGCGTGACTGCTCTGGGACCACAATATTGATCAAATACACCGTTTTATGTCACATTATAATACGACAAAATATGTCTTGGCCTACTGTGAATCGCTGGTATTCGCGACTAATATTGTGTTTTGTCTGTAACAGTTTTCCCCCGTACCTTTTTCTGCAAACTTCGGCACCATCGCTTATAAGACCGTGTCATGAGTTATCAAGACTGTCAAAATAATCAAGAAAAGAACTCCAGAGATCACAGGAAGCAATTGGTACTGTGACTCACAGATCCAAGAAAGCATTCGCCAAGACGCAATAATATCTGAATAAAAGCGGCGATTTGGCTGAAAGTTACAGTAAGTTTAAATGTACACGAATATGAAAAATGTTCTGCGCCCAGAAAGCAACAAAAACTGTTCGAAGTGACAGAGACTTGTAGTCAGTCAAGAGAAAACTCAGTAGTGGATAGGCGGGAAAGGAGAGCTTTAACTTTAAACTCAAAGCAAACAAGATAGGATGATGCATCTTGAACAAAATAAAGAGTCAACATATTGTGTATAAAAAGTAATTTATGCTGAAGGAACAGAGATGAGAAAGGAACTTAGTTTTTTTTTTGTTACGGTTTTAGGGCGCAAAACTGCTACGGTCATTAGCGCCCGGTCTGTGGCTTAGGTAAAATCAGCAGCTATGGGAGGTAAACTCAAAAAGTGGGAAAACTAAAAAACAGAAGGAAAGCTTAGAAAACCACTATAGAAGGGGGGGGGGGGGTGTACCCCAAAAAGAGCTTCAAATGACCGACGTCATCACACTGATAAACTCGAGGACGTGATCGGCTGAGCACGTGTCATCTGCTAAAATGGAAGATAAAGACAGCTGTAGACGGGCGCGTAGCGGAGTAAAATAGGGGCACGCAAGTAAAAGGTGTCTCACCGTCCACAGTTGAGAGCAGTGGGGTCAAAGCGGGTGAGTATCGCCACTTAAAAGATGTCGATGGCTAAAAAAACAATGCCCCATCCGGAGTCTAGTTAAAATTACCTCCTCCCGAGACGACGAGTTCGGGAGGAAGAGGTCCAAGCGCAGGGAAGAGCTTTCACGTCCTGCAACTTATTATTGGGAAGTGTAGACCAATGTGCGTGCCATAAATGAGCAACGCGACGACATAAAACACTCTGTAGATCGGCGAAGGGAACCATGCGAACAGCAGGCTGAAGAAGAGAGACTGCAGCCTTGGCCGCTATAACGGCCGCCTCGTTTCCTCGGATACCAACGTGTCCTGGGATCCAGAGGTATGGCACAGAGACGCCCCCCCCCCCCCCCCCCCCCCAAGTGGAGCAAGTGGAGGCAGTCCTGAATCTGGTGGACCAGAGGGTGGACAGGGCAAAGAGCTTGGAGACTGAGGAGAGAGCTGAGAGAATCTGAACAGATAACATACTGTATCCGCTGATGGCGACGGATGTATTGGACAGCCTGGAGAACAGCGTTAAGCTCCGCAGTAAAAACCAAACACTGGTCGGGAAGCCGAAATCGATTAGGGGTGTCCAACAATGTAGGCACTCCCAACACCAAATGATGTTTTTGAGCCGTCAGTGTAAATAAATTTGGCATCCTTCATTTGTGCGCATAGAGCAGCAAATGCCCGACGATAAACGAGAGAAGGGGTACCATCCTTGGGAAGCTGACAAAGGTAACGAAGCAGGCAGGTCCTGGGGCGGAGCCAAGGCGGTGCTGTACCCCCAGTTGTCAAGAAAGTTTTAGAAAAGTGGAAGGAAAGAGAACGTAGCAGTTGATGGAAGCGGAATCCCGGTGGTAGTAGAGACGAAGGGCAGCCTGCATACTCTAAATCCAAGGAGGAGGCATGGAAGACAGATGGCTAGCATAACGACTCAGAAGGACAGCTCGCCGACTGGACAGCGGAGGTTCAGCAGTCTCAGCATAAAGGCTTTCCACAGGGCTGATGTAAAAAGCTCCAGACGCTAAACGCTATCCACGGTGGTGGACAGAGTCGAGACACCGAAGAATAGACGGCCGAGCAGAGGAGTGAACTATGCTTCCATAGTCCAATTTCGAGCGCACTAAGGCGCAATAGAGGCGGAGAAGGACCACTCTGTCCGCTCCCCAGGAGGTACCATTCAGAACACGGAGGGTGCTGACGGATCGCAGACAGCGAGCCGAAAGATAGGAAACGTGGGAGGACCACCGCAGTTTTCTGTCAAATGTAAGACCCAAGAATTTAGCGACGTCCGCGAACGGAAGGTCGACAGGGCCTAGATGTAGGGAAGGCGGAAAAAACTCCGTACGACGCCAAAAATTGACACAAACGGTCTTACTGGGAGGATATCGGAAACTGATTTCGATTCTCCAAGAGTGGAGGCGATCGAGACATCCTTGAAGACGTCGTTCAAGAAGGCTGGTCCGTTGACAGCTGTAGGAGATCACAAAATCGTTCACACGAAGCTCGCTATAGTTCGAACTGACTGTTTCTTATGTCCAAGAAACAAACACACCCGACTGCAACAACGTAACCTATCAAACTACTTCGATGGTCAGAGACGGAACAATAAGTGACTTAGTGTTTTAACGTCCCGTCGACAACGAGGATGAACATTTTCGCATACAATAAGGAATTTAGAATTGACCACTATCTATGAGGAAGAAAATAAAATAGACAACAGAGTTTTATCGTGTGTAAAACAAATCAATAAATCGAAAGCATGTAGGAGGAACAGTATATTAATTAAGAGAAGTCATTATGTAAGGAAGGAAGGTTGTGGAATTAACGTTAATAGTAATCGCAAGCAGTTTATTTCATTCATACTCGCGTCTCCTCCTTCCACTCCACGTTGCCGCCACTTTCGTCACATCTTTGTACTTTTCACGACGTGCATCAAACAAAACGGGGTTTGGACTTACTAAACGCACTTTCTCGCCTCGGTCCCAAAGAGTCGGCCCTATTTGTTTCCCACATAACCCTCCTGCTGGAGTGTCTTGTGGCGCCGAAGGGCGAGGGGAGGCAGTGGGAAGCTCCCAACGGTGTTAAGTGTGATCATTTCAACAGGTCGTCAGCCGCGAATGGCAATCTTCTCATACGCCACGGCCGGTGAAGAAACATTTCCCTCCAAAGCGTTCCTCGAAAGGTCGAGAGTATTAGAACTTGTTCAACTATATTTATATATTTGTCTATAATTTTCCATTAAAGAAACGAATGATACCCTTCTGTTACGAAGGCGACTAACGATGCACAAATATTTGCGAAATAAACAGGCTAACTGTTAGTGGCATTGCATAAAAGCAATTGAATCTTACGCTTTGCCTAGAACGAACACAACTGGCACAGCAGGGCAGCAAATGTATTTCGTTATGTAAAGTGAAATTCGGCGACTGAAAGAGAGAGAATAACTATCAATGTCCACGAACGAGTAAATAAAACACAGCAATAAAACCGCAAGCACTATACTCCACGGAAATTTTGATAATTACAGGCAGATATTTAACTCTGAACGTAGAAAAGCAAGAAAGAGACCTTCTATAAATTTTTTGTCCCATTCTGCAGAGGTGGAATTTGGATGAAAAGAAAATCTCAAGAATGACAAACATATTGAGAAAACATCTGACGCTTTCATGAAGATACGTTTAGAATTTTACGGGCGTATTTGGATGACCAAAGCAATTCTCACACTTTTTCCATCTGAATGTAAGTTAAGAACAATAATTTGCTGCTTGAAACTGAAATAGATGTTCAGGAAATTTGGGTCGCAGTTAACCTGGTACATGATTGGTCAAATCGTGAGCCGGAACCAAGAGAACGTGAACCGAATTAACGGTTAAAACTTTTAGTTTGAAGGAGGGAGATTGTGGGAGAAGAGGAATGCAACCTCATCAGCAAAGGAAGTTAATCGCGCTTCTCAGTTGGCCCTAACAACGTAAAAAAAGGGAAGTCGCTAACCGATACTGATATCGATTGATGATGGGTGGTCATTGAGGTTTGGAGATGTCCTCCGTCTCGCAGTACAGGAAGAAAACAATTACTCGTTTACCTTTCTACACAGAGATAGATCCGGAACTTCACGTAGCAACCGAGAACTTATACTGCAGTTGATGGCAGACAGTAAAACTGATTGACACTTTCAGCAGCGTCAGTAAATAAGATACATAATTCCGAGGCAAATTTATGACCAGGCAATATAAGTGTAAAGGAACGGAATTGGGTGACAGCTAAAAAAAACCGGAGACAATGGATACCTGTAAGTACAGAAGCCTATCAAAACAGAACTCGGAGGAAGAAGAAAACTACAGTATTAACAGGGGAGTACTACGCGGCCAGGAAAATTGATGAACTTACAATACAGCTACATGGCTGTAGATACCACGAGTTTACTTCTTCTAAGTTAGAAACAGTACTGTTTATTCTGAAAAGACGAAGAACGGCCTCCATTTAAACGAAGCTCATCTGTCCTCACCCAATGATACATCCTAGCGAACATTAGAAGTGATTTACGTAAACCTTGTAAACCATCAGTCACGGTGACCACATGAGGAGTTAAATCTTCTGCTCGAATACGATACCAATGTCTCAAGTCAGCTAGACACCCTTGTCCAAGCCATACCTTGTTTCTCTCCATAAGCGAATAGGAGAACGAGTAAAAGAGTTTACAGGACCAAACTGCAGCGATGAAATGTCGCCATCCTAACATTATGCACTGAATGGTTGACTAATTAGGTTAACAGTGAGTATAGCACAACCCCCGTACGCTGTATGAGACGCACTCATCGGTGAAGCCATGAAGCTGGGAACCAGAAAAGTCTGGACATGCACTCTTTGAGGATTAAAACCGCTGTATTCCAGTAATGCCTTTGTAGCTTTGGTCTAAGAACAGTCACCAGGCCTCTAGTGAAATGAAAATAACCTGTGTAGGACGAAATTAAGACCAGAGTAGAGATAGAAATGGCACTGGGTATATTTACAACGTAACTGTTAAACACTCTGAACAAGAAAGTTAGTCCATATTTCATGTCTGGATAAGAACCACCCGTTGGAATTTAGTTAAGAAGAGACCAAAATAATGTGTGTATGGCGATTGCAAGGAACAGCTGAACGTACCCTTCAGGAATGTTTATCACACCAGTATATTACAAAGGACAATAGCACCAAACATTGCTTCAGGAGGGAAAGCAGACATTATACTGAATACAACTGCTTATACTGCATCGAGTCAAGCGCTACAGTTATATCTCTAACATCGTGAAAGAAATTCACCAAACAGGCACAACAGAAATCTATAAGAATAAGAGCAATGAGCGAGAACAGAAACGCCTGACTGAAGACTAAGAACTGCAGTCACAGGTCAGGGCAACTCAGAGAAGCAGTAAGTTCTAGCACAAAAGTCATACAAATACTATC
Organism: Schistocerca cancellata; assembly: GCF_023864275.1. NCBI lineage: Eukaryota > Metazoa > Arthropoda > Insecta > Orthoptera > Acrididae > Schistocerca > Schistocerca cancellata. The sequence goes on along the minus strand of NC_064629.1, from coordinate 382,160,205 downwards.
TACAGAGCTACCTGTTGGTCCATATTCGAGGACGACGTGTGGATGGAAACACTTGTGTAATGTAAAATGTTTAAAGGAAACCGAAGATGGGTATGATTACCGAAATCCTCCTTGCAGGTAAATTCAGTGGCCTGTCACTCCATGCGGGACGATACCATGTAGCATATATGAGATGTGTGTGTGAACATTGCTAGAACATAAAATTATCAAATATACTACGAATTTTATGGGTCGTGCCAAAAAAGCAACATACATGAAGTAGAGGACAGCGCCACTTCAGCGGCTGCTACAGTAAACAGCAACTTTTGCTTTGATACCAGGGCGTCACAACGATACTTAGAAACATGTAAACAATAGTTTCAAGATAGAAACCGTGTTCGCTTAGAGGCGATAGAATTTGGCACGTAGTTCCATTTTAAAAAACGGGGAACCCACTGCAGAAAGCGTGGAAAGTTGGAGCAATGCATTCATGACTGCTTGGGTATTAACTGCCAGCAAGAGTTGATACGAACAAGGGTTGATAAGAGTTCGTGATGGAAGTACATCGGTTTTAGTAGTGGCAGGAATGTAAACTTACATAATTTTCCAAAAAAGTGACGCACGTAGTTGAACATCGTAAGGTAAATTTCTTCGTTGATGAAGTTAGAACGGCTTCCTTCAGCTAGTATACAACATCCACATACCAGAAACAATTAAAGATCAGAGTCCAAAAAGTAAAGCAGACACCTGCTAACAAAAACAGAGAAAAGGAAGGTTGAGGTTTCAGGTACCGTCGACGTCGTAAGCACTAGAGACGGAAACCAATTACCCATAATTTGTAAAATTCATAAACTAGAAGCTATTGGAAGTTTCCATTTGACAACAGAACTAGACACTCTCTAAGAAACAAGTACCGAATTGCTGTACACTTATAAATAACACATAAGCAGCTTCAGAAAAGAATTCATTGCCTTGGCAGAACGCTTTTCCAGTTGGTGCATACACAATCTACTAAAACAGCATGGAAAACAGAAATGTCATTGATATCGGCATACTGAAAATTGTTCATGTACCATGCGTAAACAGCTGTAGCGGTGTAAACACACACACACACACACACACACACACACACACACACACACACACACACACACCACAAAGGAATTATTTAAATATGACGGAAACGGGTAAATGTGATGTACATCTACAAACAAATAAATGACTATAATTTCGTAAAAACTGGATGATTTATTGAAGAGAAAGAGCTTCACAAATTGAGCAAGTCAACGACGCGTTGGCCCACCTTTGGCCCTTATGCAAGCAGTTATTCGGCTTGGCATTGATTGGTAGATTTGAATGCTCCAAACGTTCTCAATTGGGGAGAGATTAGGCGACATTGCTGGCCTAGGTATGATATAGCAAGTATGAACACAAGCAGTAGAAACTCTCGTCGTGCATTATCTTGCTGAAATGTAAGCTCAGAATGGCTTGCCATGAAGGGCAACAACCCGGGGCGTAGAATATTGTCGACGTACCGTAGTGCTGCAAGGGTGCCGGATGACAAAACGATCCCTCTTTGAACTGAGCCCCGATATCCAGCGGAGTCGTGTCTGGAGACTCTCCAGACAGCGGTAGGAGACCAGTCTTCCAGTCGCCCACCATACGGCCCGACAGTTAGGAGCGACGGCCTGAGGTGCCATTTCTTTTCATAGCAGAACCTCTTTGACTGTCATCCGCGTCACCCTTGCAGCACAACGGTACGTCGACAATATGTACGCCCTTATTTTGTTGCCCTTCAAGGCCAGTCATCCTGGGCTTTAATTTCAGCTAGATAATTTCTACTGCTTCTCTTCTTTCTTTTGAATAAATTATCCAGTTTTTCTGAAATTGTAATCACTTGTTTGTCTGTGTGTGTACACCAAATCAACAAATTCCCGTCCCATTCGGATAATTTCTTGGTGAAGCAAGGTTTCCTGAGGAGCCATTCGGATAATTCTTTGTGATGTAAGGTTTCCTGAGGAGAACATTTGTCGATGACATGTTTTTTGCACAGTTTGCTACGCTGGTCAAGCTGTCTCTAATATCGTAGCTGTCAACGGTAAGTTAACAGAAAGGAAAGAAGATAGCTATCACGACATCCATGAATCACGCCACCAAATGTCAGCCCAAATCTGACCATTTAAACCTTTCTTCCTAAAGCTGCACTGATTGCTCTATCTTCTATAATGGTGATACTGTTAGAGCCCATCAAAATAATGTCAATAAGCAGAAAACTCGCAGCAGATGTTCACTCTGTCCAGTTTTGCTATTTACACCACACTGAGCATGGCAAACACTTTGAGAGCTACATTGTTGACGAACAGAAACAGTCTGATGTAACACAGATACACTGGTTGGGCAAAGTTATTGTATTCTATATCCATGACGCACTGGTGGTGTCTCATAATTCCCTTTTACTACGACTTCTGTGAAGAGTTCTGACGTACCAGTACGTCTGATAATTGCTTACTTGAATATTAATGCCTCACATACTTTCAAACAGGATAAATTGTCAGTGCCTGTTTATTTAGAGGATGTGAGACAACAGTTTAAATCTGCAGAGCATATCTAAATCTACTCAATGTAGTGTCCTGACTGCGTGCAGGGTTTATGGAGAGGAAAAAAAAAAGTACTGAAGAATAAATTTAATAATACGGACTGCGGACCATTAAAAGAGGTGTGTCACCTCTAATGAGACCATCACTGCCATGAATGAGGCTGTTCTCCGGAAGTACTAGCTAACGAAAAATACTGCAACTGAAACTGCATAAACTAAACGATCTATTGTCAAACATCTTGTAAACCAAATTAATTCAACAAAGATACTTCTACGGTGCACGGATCACGAAGCATGTACTACGGACCAATAAAAAGTGGTGAGGTAGTCTGGGAGTCTTTTTTTTACACAGTTCGCCATCTGACGACTTGTCGCTTCTGCCTTGGTGCCAATGATGGTCGTATGCGTGTTTGGCGCCGTGCAGGTGAGCGCCACAATCAGGACTGCATACGACCGAGGCACACAGGGCCAACACCCGGCATCATGGTGTGGGGAGCGATCTCCTACACTGGCCGTACACCACTGGTGATCGTCGAGGGGACACTGAATAGTGCACGGTACATCCAAACCGTCATCGAACCCATCGTTCTACCATTCCTAGACCGGCAAGGGAACTTGCTGTTCCAACAGGACAATGCACGTCCGCATGTATCCCGTGCCACCCAACGTGCTCTAGAAGGTGTAAGTCAACTACCCTGGCCAGCAAGATCTCCGGATCTGTCCCCCATTGAGCATGTTTGGGACTGGATGAAGCGTCGTCTCACGCGGTCTGCACGTCCAGCACGAACGCTGGTCCAACTGAGGCGCCAGGTGGAAATGGCATGGCAAGCAGTTCCACAGCATCCAGCATCTCTACGATCGTCGCCATGGGAGAATAGCAGCCTGCATTGCTGCGAAACGTGGATATACACTGTACTAGTGCCGACATTGTGCATGCTCTGTTGCCTGTGTCTATGTGCCTGTGGTTCTGTCAGTGTGATCATGTGATGTATCTGACCCCAGGAATGTGTCAATAAAGTTTCCCCTTCCTGGGACAATGAATTCACGGTGTTCTTATTTCAATTTCCAGGAGTGTATGTAGATGTAGAGGTGCCGGATGTCAGTTAGTGGGATTGAGTTCCATCCCTGTTGCACTTGGACGGTCAATACAGCGACGGTTAATGCCTTTAGTGGATAACGCTGGAGTTGTCATCCGATGGATATCCAATAATGTTCTCGATTGGAGACATGTGGTGATTGAGCAGGCCTCGGCAACATGTCGACACACTGTAGGACCTATTGGGTTATAACAGCGGTATGTGGACGAGAGTTATCCTGTTGGAAAAAAACCCTGGAATGCTGTTCATGAATGGCAGCATAACAGGTTGAATCGCCAGACTGACGTACAAATTTGCAGTCAGGGTGCGTGGGATAACCACGAGAGTGTTTCTGCTGTCATACGAAATCGTACCGCAGACCATAACTTCAGGTGTAGGTCCAGTGTTTCTAGCACGCAGAAAGGTCGGTTACAGGCCGGCGACTGGCCTCCGTCCCAGTCAACACAAAGCCATCACTGGCACCTTGGCAGAAACAGCTTTCATTAGAAAACGCAACAAACCTCTACCCCGTCCTCCAATGGGCTCTCGCTTGAGATCACTGTAGTCGCAAATGGCGGTGGTTTGGGGTCACTGAAAAGCATACTACCAGGGCGTCCGGCTCGGCTCGGAGCTGTCCTTGAAGTAATCGATTTGTAATCGTTTGTTCTGTCACTGTAGTGGCGACTGCTGTTACAGATGCAGTACTATGCGCGCCAGAGAAATACGCCCAACACGATGACCTTCCCTCTCGGTAAGACCGCGTGGCCGCCCAAAGCCCGGTCTACTTGCGACTGTACATTCTCGTGACCGCCACTGCCAGCAATACTGTACTGTGGTTACATTCATGCCAAGTCTTTCTGCAGTATCGCAGAAGGTACATCCGACTTCTTGTGGCCATGTTACACGACCTCCTCCAAACTCAGTGAAGTGTTGTTAATGGCATCTTTGTCCCTTTAAGGGCATTCCTGACGAACAACTATCCATGTTCAGTCTCAGAAGTAACTATAGTTCACGGCCGTTAAAGCGTTTATTTAAAGCAAATCTGATTTGCATTCTCATAGTAGCGCTACTAGCGATACTCTCATGCAACTGGTGCGAAATTTGAATAGATATCATCTTTAAGATGTAGAAACAAGCCTACCTACTTATGTCGCTCAACTCCTCCTTGGTGTTGCGATTTTTTTAGCGTCAGATGTTTTTAATATGTAGTAACATGTTTTGGAGGAATACTGTAAACGAGACTAACCGGTACGCAGAACAAATTAGAGCCAGTCCAAACAGAACACGAAGAATCTAATAGTGGTGCAGGAGGAAAAAAAAAATTAGAAAAACAACGGCGGTAGAAAGATATACGCAAATTTCAAGATATTTGGAAATAATGATCTGGTTGCTAATACAGACAAATTGAGCAAGAAAGACCTGTGACCAAGTATTTGAATGATCAAGAGGTGTATACAATGAAAGAAGACATTACTATCGATGAATCGCTCATGAAATTTAAGGGATGTATGGCTTAAAACAATTCAATCCATCAAAATGGGCGGCACGATTCGGCATTAAATTTTAAAATAATGTGAGTCAGTTTCAGGTTATTGCTAAGACTTCAAATATATACAGGCCATGATAAAATAAACTGACGATCGCATCTCCGAAAATGTTGTCAAACAGTTTGTGTTGCACAGAGGACACACTCCATACTAGACAGTGGGTAAGCTTCACGAAAATTTATTTAGGACACTATGGTACAACTCTAAAATAAATGTCATTGGCAAAGTACGTACGAATAGAAAGGATATGCCAAAATATTTGTGTAAAGGGGGACGGAATACAGAATGAGGAGCTTCAATCAAAAATAGAAAGATAAATGTTTCAAGGGAGTTGTTTTACTGAGTAAAAAAAATGGCTCTGAGCACTATGGGACTTAACATCTATGGTCATCAGTCCCCTAGAACTTAGAACTACTTAAACCTAACTAACCCAAGGACAGCACACGACACCCAGTCATCACGAGGCAGAGAAAATCACTGACCCCGAACCCGGGCGTGGGAAGCGAGAACGCTACCGCACGACCACGAGCTGCGGACATTTACTGAGTACAACAAGGGAATGATTGGAATTGATCGGCAAGACGAAATATTAACCATGCTCCCCAATCATGAAAAAATATATGAAAGGATATCGAAAAATTTTCTTTTATCTGTTCGATATTGGTCCTTCAAACTCGTCATTTTGTGCAACAAAATAAATAACGGGAAAAAACAGTGTGACGTTGATTACAGGATTGAAATAGCCGAATCATTACTTAAGAATATACAAGAACCAGATTATAAAGGACGAGGGCGAATATCGTACGGAGATTTACTGTAGAAGACTGCACGTGAAACACTGGGCCCATTTTCCTACGCATATTGACTCAATAGCATCAAAATCAGGCCATCAAGACTGAAAAAGTTTGCACCAAAAAAATAAACATGGTGACCAACATGGGAGTGCAAGAGATGCGAAGTTCCATTGCATGTACCCGTGTGTTTCGAACTACACTCCTGGAAATTGAAATAAGAACACCGTGAATTCATTGTCCCAGGAAGGGGAAACTTTATTGACACATTCCTGGGGTCAGATACATCACATGATCACACTGACAGAACCACAGGCACATAGACACAGACAACAGAGCATGCACAATGTCGGCACTAGTACAGTGTATATCCACGTTTCGCAGCAATGCAGGCTGCTATTCTCCCATGGCGACGATCGTAGAGATGCTGGATGTAGTCCTGTGGAACGGCTTGCCATGCCATTTCCACCTGGCGCCTCAGTTGGACCAGCGTTCGTGCTGGACGTGCAGACCGCGTGAGACGACGCTTCATCCAGTCCCAAACATGCTCAATGGGGGTCAGATCCGGAGATCTTGCTGGCCAGGGTAGTTGACTTACACCTTCTAGAGCACGTTGGGTGGCACGGGATACATGCGGACGTGCATTGTCCTGTTGGAACAGCAAGTTCCCTTGCCGGTCTAGGAATGGTAGAACGATGGGTTCGATGACGGTTTGGATGTACCGTGCACTATTCAGTGTCCCCTCGACGATCACCAGTGGTGTACGGCCAGTGTAGGAGATCGCTCCCCACACCATGATGCCGGGTGTTGGCCCTGTGTGCCTCGGTCGTATGCAGTCCTGATTGTGGCGCTCACCTGCACGGCGCCAAACACGCATACGACCATCATTGGCACCAAGGCAGAAGCGACTCTCATCGCTGAAAACGACACGTCTCCATTCGTCCCTCCATTCACGCCTGTCGCGACACCACTGGAGGCGGGCTGCACGTTGTTGGGGCGTGAGCGGAAGACGGCCTAACGGTGTGCGGGACCGTAGCCCAGCTTCATGGAGACGGTTGCGAATGGTCCTCGCCGATACCCCAGGAGCAACAGTGTCCCTAATTTGCTGGGAAGTGGCGGTGCGGTCCCCTACGGCACTGCGTAGGATCCTACGGTCTTGGCGTGCATCCGTGCGTCGCTGCGGTCCGGTCCCAGGTCGACGGGCACGTGCACCTTCCGCCGACCACTGGCGACAACATCGATGTACTGTGGAGACCTCACGCCCCACGTGTTGAGCAATTCGGCGGTACGTCCACCCGGCCTCCCGCATGCCCACTATACGCCCTCGCTCAAAGTCCGTCAACTGCACATACGGTTCACGTCCACGCTGTCGCGGCATGCTACCAGTGTTAAAGACTGCGATGGAGCTCCGTATGCCACGGCAAACTGGCTGACACTGACGGCGGCGGTGCACAAATGCTGCGCAGCTAGCGCCATTCGACGGCCAACACCGCGGTTCCTGGTGTGTCCGCTGTGCCGTGCGTGTGATCATTGCTTGTACAGCCCTCTCGCAGTGTCCGGAGCAAGTATGGTGGGTCTGACACACCGGTGTCAATGTGTTCTTTTTTCCATTTCCAGGAGTGTATATTACACCCTTCACGATATCTCATTTGTGTGGTTGATTTTTGTAAGAGCTAATTATGTGAATTGCAAATGTATTCAGGAATTGGAGATAAACGGTATTGATTTCTATTATATTGTATTGATTCATAATAAGTCTTTTCTTGTATTCCTCACACAATTATTCCATGACGTTGTAATTATTTATCAAGTATTTCACAAGTTAAACAGGTGGATTTTACACATGAACTTACATGTCTTAAGTCGTGCGCGAATAGTACAACGTCAAACCGCTTTGCCGAATCGTGGAATGGTTCGAATGTCGGGCGATCACGTTTACATTTTGGGCCCAGGCTGTTGGAACTTACAAGTATGTTAAGTGCCAAGGAATACCCACATACTACGAAATATTTTGATTAGATTAGGCTGTAATTAAGCAACTTGTAAGAAGCGACATCGAGATAATGTACTCTGAACGGTATGTCTCATAAACTGTAGCTTAAAAATTGTTGCAGGATGGTGCATGCCAATGGAAGTAAAAGCGTAAAATGAACAAAGCAGCCCTTCAAAAGACGTGTATTCTGTAAGGTAGCGTAAATACAGGGCTATTACAAATGATTGAAGCGATTTCATAAATTCACTGTAGCTCCATTCATTGACATATGGTCACGACACACTACAGATACGTAGAAAAACTCAAAGTTTTGTTCGGCTGAAACCGCACTTCAGGTTTCTGCCGTTAGACCGCTCGAGAGCGCAGTGAGACAAAATGGCGACAGGAGCCGAGAAAGCGTATGTCGTGCCTGAAATGCACTCACATCAGTCAGTCATAACAGTGCAACGACACTTCAGGACGAAGTTCAACAAAGATCCACCAACTGCTAACTCCATTCAGCGATGGTATGCGCAGTTTAAAGCTCCTGGATGCCTCTGTAAGGGGAAATCAACGGGTCGGCCTGCAGTGAGCGAAGAAACGGTTGAACGCGTGCGGGCAAGTTTCACGAGTAGCCCGCGGAAAATTGGCTCATGCCAGAATTGGAGACCGACAGCGCCGACTTCATCTTTCAACTGGATGGTGCTCCACCGCACTTCCATCATGATGTTCGGCATTTCTTAAACAGGAGATTGAAAAACCGATGGATCGGTCGTGGTGGAGATCATGATCAGCAATTCATGTCATGGCCTCTACGCTCTCCTAACTTAACCCCATGCGATTTCTTTCTGTGGGGTTATGTGAAAGATTCAGTGTTTAAACCTCCTCTACCAAGAAACGTGCCAGAACTGCGAGCTCGCATCAACGATGCTTTCGAACTCATTGATGGGGACATGCTGCGCCGAGTGTGGGAGGAACTTTATTATCGGCTTGATGACTGCCGAATCACTAAAGGGGCACATATCGAACATTTGTGAATGCCTAAAAAAACCTTTTTGAGATTTTGTATGTGTGTGCAAAGCACTGTGAAAATATCTCAAATAATAAAGTTACTGTAGAGCTGTGAAATCGCTTCAATCATTTGTAATAACCCTGTATAGAGCTTCACGAACATTCAAAGATCCGAATCTTGCGAAAAACAAGTCCTACAACATTTTGTTAGGTGCGGTCTACGGCTGTTTGTTGATAATACTGTGGTGTTCGGGAAGGTGTCGTCGTGGACTGACTGTAGGATTATACAAGATGACTTAGGAAAAACAATCTAATGTTCGAAAACCGCATTAGTAGTGTGCTGCTTGGCATAGTCGCGTCGATTAAATATCTAGGCGCAACGTTAAGCACTTAAGGTCGGAGGGAAAGCGAATGGTCGACGTCGGTTTATGGGGAGAATTTGGGAAAGTGTGGTTCATCTGTAAAGGAGATCACGTACAGAACACTAGTGCGACCCATTCTTGATTACTGCTAGAGTGATTGAGATCATTCCTCCTCTATTTCTTTTATCAGAAAACTTACGCATCCATCCTACTTACCACTTTTTCTCTGCAACTGACCATTGCTCTTACGCGGGAGTCACGGAAAAGTTCCTTGACATTTTTTCTGGAGTTTAGCCTTGTACAGATGTAAAATGTGGACGATAAACTGATGTTGAAGATAAGATAGTTAGATCGAGTAACTCATGAAGAGGTACTCAATTGAACCAGGGGGAAGAGAAATTTATGGCACAAGCTGACAACAACGGGAGATACCGTGATCGGACATCTCCTAGAACATCAAGGAGTTGTCAGTATGGTAATGAACGGAAGTGTGGAAGGTAAAATTTGTGGGAGACAAAGGCTTTACTACAGCAAGCAGGTTCAAGTGGATGTAGGTTGCAGTAGCTATGCAGAGATCCTTATGCTTGCATAGGATAGTCTAAACTGGAGTACTGGAACAAACTAGCCTTCGGACTGAATATTACATCACCTGAGGGGGCTGTTCTCTGACCTATCAGAAGAGGTGACAGGTACTTGTCCTTCTACTCAGAATCAGAGAAACGGCGTAATTTCATATTCTTCACATACACGAAGTCAGAGAGGAATACCAAAGCTATGAATGTCTAGTGGCATGGGTACCGACGCTTTAACCTCATCTTTGCTACCGAGCAACCATAGTATTTTTGCTATGAAACTCTTGGGAATTTTACAGTAAGTCGTTTGGATATCTTTTGCAATAAAAACTCTTACTCCTATTACACACACGGAAGATTTGCTGTAATGTTAGACTTCCTATTTTCCGTTAGAGAAATCTCTGAAGTACATACGCGCTAAACTCAAAATGTGTTCTCGACGTTCACGTCAGTGTTATTGCTAATCAGTGCCGTAACTTCGTTTAAATCTTAACTTGACCCTGTGCTGGAACACTAATTTCTGCAAAATACTTTCATCCGACTCTGGCTCCTACAATATCTTCTAAACGTTGCAAGAACAGTACACAGAAAAATATCTTCTCGCGCTTCCATCCGGGTGGCTGCTTTGAAATTCGGGACGCGATGAGTATGACACTCATCCAAACGTCGTGGAATTTCAACACTGCCAACCGGAAGGAAGGCAGAGAAGATTTCGTCAGCACTACACGCCCAGAAAGACTACATTCGCATATAGTACACATGAAGTCACACAACGAACAATCTTATCCAAGTACTCGTCTCGGCGGAGTGTCTGATAGGACGACTGGTGGACTGGTGTTACCAAAAAGCAGAAGTAACACGCTTAGAGGTAAAAAAAGGTCTAGTAAAATTCACACCTCCCCAGTGTGTTGTTTTGAAGAGTCAAGACAGGCCAACATTACTCTACATGGAACTAATCGAATCATCGTCATGAATTCATAACTGTTGTGTTTTGGTGGAGTACCTCCACCTTCTGTGGGAGTGAACCTTACAGCTGAAGAGAAGCTGCAAACAAAACGGTTCGCGGTACACCCGCTACCACCAAGGCGACGTCACTTCCTGCAACTACAACACAAATTAACAGATGTATTACAAATTAGACTAATTGGTCTGTGAGCTACAGACTCTAGACCAGAGGTCGTCAAACTTGTTGGCGACACATCGAGCCGCACATGTACGATCTTATTAATTGGTAACCTATATAAATTAGTACATTATGAGCCCGCAATAGACTAGCTATAGTAGAGGCACAGTAAGTCGGCCGTCAGTCGCCAACCACTGATCGTTAGAAGTCGGTACCATTCGGAACACTTCGTGTCGACTGTTTTAGGTTTCATATTGCTACCACTCTAAGCGACACCAAAGTTGTGACTCTGTAATTGCCTGATTAAGTGTTGTATTGCACGAGTGGATGATTTAACTGTCTATACCAATATATCAAGGAGATACGTTATTAGGAAAAATCTCTAAAATTTTAGCGACTTACTTCATATTTTTACACGACAGTGTGGTAAATACTCGGACGTAGGCTATATGTTTTTTTAAAATAACACTGTATCTGTATTGTGTTGAAACAGACTGCGAGAAAGAAAATACTGTGCTGTCAAAACGTATGGTGTGATTTCGTTTTTTTTCTAGCGGTCGGATTTAACTTTTGACAGTATGGCTACTTCTGCTGCTCTGTATATATAATTTTAAATAAAAATTTCATACACAACAATGTGCTGTTTTTCTGCTCACAGTCGGTTCAAAGAGAAAATCTGTATATTGGGAAAATTCTATTTATGGCACTCTGAATCGTCCGAAACTAATCGCCACTGAAGATGCAGCTGAAGAGCCACAACCATTTCTAAACACACTGAATTCAGCTGGCTTTCCGCCACACAGTTTCAGGCATAAAGTCGGCGTTCCTGTAGTATAATACTACACAATCTCAGCCCTCCGTTTGCAATTCAGTTTGCAGATTAAAATTGCGAAAACTAATGTCATTGAAGGTACTATCCAAAGAGGTTCGCAGTTAGATAGGTCGCTCTGATACCACATATACCAATGATCCCAACCGATTTGTCCATCCATTTTAAGCGACTTCAGTTCTCAGTCAAAGTTCCGTTTGCAATGATATTAAACAAGGCTCAAGGTAAGACATTTAAATAAGTTGGAATTTATTTACGTTCAGTGCGGTTTGTTTGTGCTCACTTTCATGTTGCCCTTTCACGAAGATTTAAAAACTTAAAAACAATAAAAAACGAAAACAAAGGAACCTATTAATTGACATTCTATGTGATTTATTTTAATTTTGAGTTCCATACCTCCAAAGTAGGAGTCGCTGATCAGCAACAGGAATTGTACTTATTTTTAAATGCATTATGTAATATAAGACAATGTTCACTAAATATTTTGAATCATTTTCCTTCTGCTCATTGTGGTGTAATGCAACAGCCTTAATATAATTTCATATTTCTTGCTAAACATATGTATGCCATTTGAAGACAACCTCTATAATGAAGATTCAAGAATCCGCTACTTTCGTTTGAAATTCATACCACAGTGTTGATCAGTACGAGGCACACAAGTCCCTAAGTTGTCAGCACTGGAAGACAAACAAGAAAACTTTCCCCCCTATCCATGTCCTCACGCCGCAATGACAAATTATCTGCCTCTCTGCCCCTAAGCTACGTTGCCAACTTCAATTAGCTCAAGGCAGAATTCAACAATGTTAATTAAAATCAAAACACACCTTAAAATATTATAGTCTCTAAGTATTTGTTTGTTACTTAAAAGGAAAACCTAGGAAGCTCTTAAATTAGTTGACGTTTTTGGAAGGTTATGCGCAAGAACTTTCTCCCCTTCTAGCAACAGTATATCGTCGCTACCTGGAGCAACGACGGTATCGACTGGAAACAAGCGCATTTCTTTCCCGTTTACAAGACGAGCCGCAGACGGATGCACACAATTATAGACTTATATCGTTGACATCAATCTGTTGGATTATGGGATATGTTTCTTGCTCAATAATTATGGCGTTTTTTGAGAATAGAGTGTCTCATTTGCGGAAACGAACATGGATTCCGCAAACAGAGATCTCGTGCAATTCGGCTCGCTCTGTTCCTCCACGAGATGCACAGCGCAGTGGACAACGGTGCTCCGTGTTCCTTGACTTCAAGGAAGGCGTTTGACAGAGTCCTGCAATGTCGTCTAGTGAAAAAATCCGAGCTTATCGAGTACTGGACCAGACTGGCGACTGAATTCAAGACTTTCTTGCAGGTTAACGCATCACATCGGTCTTAACGGAATGAAATCGACAGTTGTAAGGGTAATTTCCGCAGTACCCCAAGGAAGTGAGACAGGACCGTTACTATTTAAAATGTATATAAACGATTGAGTAGAAAACATCAGATGTTGTTTAAAGGTGTCCCCAGATGATGCGATTGTCTAAAACAAATTAACAACGCCAGAAGATAGTATCAGTTTGCAGAATCAATTGCAGAGGATTGATGAACGGTGCAGCCTCCGGCAGTTCACCCTGAACTTAAATAAATGTAGCATTCCGCGCATACACTGGGAAAGGTAGCCGCCACTGTACAGCTACGCTATTGATGACCTGGAAAAAGTAGCTACCGTAAAATATCTAGGAGTAATGTTTAGATGGACATTAAGTGGCATGACCATATATAAAAAAAATAGTAGAACAAATGCCAGACTGGAATTCACAGGAAGAATCTTAATTAAATACAACCCAACCCCGAATGAATGAAGTAGCTTATGAGGCACTAGGTTGACCAATTCTTGAGTGTCGTTAATCAATATGGGATCCCTACCATAGAGGAATGGTAGAAGAAATACAAACGATCACGTCGAGAAACCTCAAGAACTTAAGAGCCAATATAGAAGCTTACCGACAATCAATCTCCTCACGCGCCATTCGCGAGTCGGACAGGGTAAGGTCGGTTGGATGGTTGGTTGGTTTGTAGGGATTGAAGGGACTAGACTAAAAAGGCCATCGGTCCCTACAGGATAAGGGAGACCAGTTAGTAATACCAGAAGTACACTACGCCATGCACCAATAGGTGGTTTGCAGAGCATGACAGATGTAGATGGATTTGGCTGTTGGTTGCTGGATGCGTAATATTTTGAAATACGGCTGAGAACCGGGGGCCGCATGCGTCCCGCTGCTGACGACCACTGCCCTAGACTAAGCGAGTTACCACACAGTTAAAGATATGGCTGGAGTACAAGAAAAGAACAGAAAATTCGTGCAGGAGTGGTGAGACAAGATGGATCCGTTCATGTGGTGTCGACGTCACTGGAAGACTGGTGGACTGCATACTACGAGGACGTGATGAAAAGTAATGTCTCCGAATTTTTTTGTATGAAAACTTTTTAAACATACGTTATTAACATTCTAAATCTTTATTTTTAATGTCTACATATTTATTTCTCAACATAGTAACCCTGGCGACGAACACATTTTATCCAACGAGAGATTAGTTTGTTGATATCGTAATTGTGGAATCTTTGTTGACGGAGCCACAACCTCACCTCTGCTTGCACCGCTTTATAACTATCAAAGGGAAGTACTTGAACGTGTTTTTTTTTTTAATTTTGGGAAACATGTAACAATCGGATGGGGCCAAGTAGGGGCTGTATGGAGGATGATCGATGACAGTGAACCCAAGGCGTTCGATAGTTGCAGATGTCGTGTGTTGTCTGACATTTTCATGCTGAAGGAGAGGGTGATCCATGTGTGGACGAAAGCTTCGAATTCGGAATTCGATCACAGCACGCTGTTTCTCACGCACCGACATAGTTGCGTTACACACCACCATGTTATATGCTACAATTCGGAACCCTCTAGCGGCAGGGGGCTGCAAATACGTAGACACGAAGAATAAATATGTAGAATGTTAATAACGTTTCCTTTATTTAAAAAGATTTACGAGTTTTGACAAGTTCCCGATATTTGTCTATTTAGGCTATTTATTAACTTAAGCTGTTTGATACTTTTGGCTCTTCTAGAGTCTTTCGTTTGTAATTCCTATAATTATGTCATTTGTTTTAATATGATGTCATTGATACGACGATAATATGTAATTAAACACGCAACGTACAACTGGAATTTGCCATAGCGTCTGCGCTAGAGCTACGACCAATCAAAAGCTACACCCTTCGAACTTCTTCCATCAGTTACCACAATTATACCTTGATTTGTACAAGACGACGGTACTTTTGTTTCAATACGTGACTACCGTAAACAACACTAACATTTAACCGCATCTACGCTACCAACATTTACTTGTAAGAAGCTTAGAAAATATAACAGCCCAGTTAATGACTAAAGAAGCGTCACCGATCGTAGGATACGATAGATTCTCAAAATATTAAATAATCTGTTGACGAGGACATGGAATTCAATGGAAATTAAGAGTAGTTTTTTCCACCAAGTTGCTGTAGTGATCTACGAAATAAATCATATCGTGTATCAGGTATGAAACCTTCTGCTGTATTTATAGATCTTATTTTATTGCAATCGATTTCGCTGTTCCATTATACCACCAGCTTCAGGTCCCTTTAGATTACTAGGTGATCATTTGGATGCCAGGATATCAGCATTACAGTTTTCATAGACAGTATGAACAGTCTGTTGTTGTTATGCGGCTTTTCTGTTTGTGGTGTGAACGATGGCAACAGTTATCGGAGCAATTTTAAATAAAAATATAACTACGAGTTTCGGTTATTCTAAGTGACTGATACTAAAAACCTTTGGTAAACTAAAGACATATGAGATCGTTCGATTTCTATAACTTTCAATAATCACCCCCGAGGGATTTGGTTTCTTCAGCTGGGACAAATTGTATGGTATTTTGACCATTGGTTATCTTATTCTGTTCACTGTGTGTATTTTTTCTTCGTTTGTGAGCTGTCTCGCCCTGGTATTTGTCTGATAAGTTGATAAAACCACATTTTTTCTCCATTGTCAATTATATCTTTAGTTGCTGCCCTATATGTATCTGATTATACGAGAGGCGGTCAATAGGTAATGCAACACATTTTTTCTCGACCAATTACGGTTGAAAAAATGTAGAATTGTTGTGCGACGTTATAGATTACGCCCGCTTCAGCCCCCGTTTCCAAGCAGAGAGCTGTCATGAAGTTTCTTTTCGCGGAAAAGCAGAGCAAAGCAGGCAGCCATAGGCGCTTCCACAATATGCCATAGGCGCTTGCACAATATCTACGGAGACCTGGCAGTGAACAAAATCACGGTGAGTCTTTGGGCAAAACGTCTGTCATCATTGAAATAAAGTCGCGCGAAGCTGTGCGATCTCCGGCGTGCCGGCCGGCCGCACACAGCAGGAACTCTTGCAATGTTGGAACGCGCGGGCACTCTCATTCCAGGTAATCGTCGACGGATCACGATCAAACACCTCGTTGCTGAACTAGACATCTCTGTTGGTAGCGCCACACTCGTCCGCCAGCGACGGTACTCAAAGATGTTTGTCCGCAGCGTTCCTAGCCCCCTAAAAGAAGACCATAAAGAACTATGAAGGACGTCATTGGGGAATTGGTTGCGCGGTACGAGGCTAACCGTGACAATTTTTTGTTGAACATCGTCACAGGTGAGGAAACATGGGTTTGTCGCTTCGAACCGGAAACAAACTGGCAATCCATGGGGTGACGACACACCACCTCCCATCCGAAGGAAAACTTCAAAGACGCAACCTCTGCCGTTAAAGTCATAGCGACCGTCTTTTGGGATTTCTGTTTGACGTTAACCTTCATTGTGCAACGATTAACTCTGAAGTGTACTGTGCTGCCCTCAGGAAACTGATGAAGCGACTTCAACAAGTTCGTCGCCACGAAAATTCAAACTAACTTCTCCATGACAACGCAAGGACTCACGCAAGCCTCCGCAGCCGAGAGCTCACAAACCTTCATCGGACTTTCTTCCTCATCTACCCTACAGCCCAGATCTCACACCTTCCTACTTCCATTTGTATGGCCCAATGAAGGATGCACTCCGCGGGAATTATTG
Organism: Schistocerca cancellata; assembly: GCF_023864275.1. NCBI lineage: Eukaryota > Metazoa > Arthropoda > Insecta > Orthoptera > Acrididae > Schistocerca > Schistocerca cancellata. The sequence continues at coordinate 382,143,230 of NC_064629.1, read as the reverse complement.
CGTGGATTATTACGCGCGGGAGGGGGAGGGGGGGGTATTGATGCAGCAAGACGTTGGCTCCGTCCGACGCCGACCAGTAGAGTGGTACCATGCGGGCATACTGGCCCTCCCAGTAAGGTGGCGTGACACCGTGGCACTGAACGCAGATTATTTTGAAAAAGTGTGTTTTGTAGCCAAAAGAGTGGGGAATAATAGGGTGTACTGAATCCTGAACAAACCTGCTTTCGGAAAAATGTGTGTTGTATTATTTATTGAACGTCGCTCGTATTTTCTCGTTCTACTGCAGCACTGATTAGTTCTTTTGGTAGGGTGTGCTAAATTTTAGAAAATTAAGACTATTGTTTTCTGGTGTGGGCAGGTATTTCATTAGTACTTCTATTTACTTTCTAGCAATAAGTTTCTGACTTACTAACTTCATTTGACTGTGCCTATTGCATTCTCAGTTTGAGTCGCTAACTTTCCAATAATTCGAAGAAGTTTCCACAGACTTCGGTTTACTATCCATACGACGGACCTCATTATAAAGTTCACGACGAGTTTGAACAAAAAAGTTGATTTTTCTGAGTTCGTGCTGTCAGAACAGTTGATGAAACGAGAAACACTAGCAACGTACCTAAAATTTTTCTTTACATGGAGGGTACCGCTATACGGTATTATGATAAGTGACATATCTTATCCGCGATTTATGTTCCTTACTATTAGCACAGCCTTTCTTGCAAGTACCCTTGGTTTTAATAACGTTTAGATTTAGTACAAAAATGAGTCATTACGGTATTATCTTCACGTTTCGAAAACACTAGTAATACTTAAAAACAGTGGTCCTATCAATCTGTTCACTGCGGTCGATTACATGTTTTTATGAAAAACTGTGCACTGATACTTTTAAAATGCTTGCTGGTACAAAATCAGAAATAAGTTTTCTAACTGAAATCTAAATTGATTGGGGTGCAAAAAGCATCATCTCATCCCAAGAACAGGGTAGTATACAGAATATCTGCCTCCACACGAAAACTAAACTCAAATTTAAAGCTGTTGAAAGGAGATAATCATATTTCTGTTCCCACTTTATGAATGCCATTACGTGCCCTAGGTAAATGTAGGACACAGTTACGGAGTGGTATTTTCACTGTAGAAGTCCGATCATACACTGCCAAGCGCTTCAGAACAAGCTCCAAACTACATATGATATAAGTTAAAATAAAATACGACACTGTATATGATGAACATAATCCACGAGAACTATAAAACAATTTGAGAGAATCTGAGACTAAAATGATTTCCAAAAACTTTTAAACCTTGGAAATAGCGGCTAAGCAACAGTTTTCTTGAAAAAATTATTTTATGCTACTGTCATTCTCAGAAAAATTATGTTTACAATTTGGAAAAGTTCTTTACTCTGTGTCAGAATTAGGAAGTTAAACAGAGTGATTTTTGCTATACAACATGATCTATTTTAAAAGTAAGCAAACTACAGTTGTACAACTTTCACTACGTGCATAAAATGATAATGAGAACATTAATTAGTTAGGGATGATTATATGTATATTGTGCTTCACACTAATTTATGCTGCTTGTAGAATAGTACATACACTATGTGATCAAAAGTATCTGGACAACCCCAAAAACATACGCTTTTCATAGTATGTGGATTGTGCTGCCACCTACTGCCAGGTACTCCATATCAGCGACCTCAGTAGTCAATAGACATCGTGAGAGAGCAGAAAGGGGCGCTCCGCGGAACTCACGGACTTAAAAACGTGGTCAGGTGATTGGGTGTCACTTGTGTCTTACGTCTGTACGCAAGATTTCCACATTCCTAAACATCCCCAGGTCCGCGGTTTCCGATGTGGTACTGAAGTGGAAACGTGAAGGGACACGTACAGCTCTAAAGCGTACAGGCCGACCCCTTCTGTTGACTGAGAGACAGCCGACAGTTGAAGATGGACGTCACGTGTAATACGCAGCCATCTATCCAAATCATCACACACGAATTCCAAATTGCTTCAATATCCACTACAAGTACTATGACAGTTAGGCGGGAGGTGAGAAAACTTGCATTTCATGGTCGAGCGGTTGCTCATGACGCCAGTAAATGCCAAACGACGCCTCGCTTGGTGTAAGGAGTGAATGTCATCTGCCAGCGTTTGTAGTGCCAACAGTAAAATTCGGAGGCGGTGGTGTTATGGTGTGGTCGTGTTTTTCATGGAGGGGGGCTAGCACCCCTTGTAGGCTGTCATCAAGGCTAAGGGTGGACCAACACCATATTGAATTACATTACCGATGGAGAGCGCCACGAACTTTTAAGTCATTTTCAGCCAGGTGTCCGGATACTTTTGATCACATAATGTACAAACTCATCCGATTTTACAACATAGTACACACTCATCTAATCAAGACACTAAAAAATGATTATTTACTAAATTAAACGAGTAATTAAACAGGGGGAAGGGTCAGGGTTGCTAAATTGGTTTCAACGAATATGCCTGGCAACATGCGTAAAAATTCGACATTCGAGCTGTGCACCTCGTCTTTTTGTCTCACCTCAAAGCTTTATTACAAAAACAGCTAAAACGAAGTTAGAGGGACGGATTCCAAGATCACACGCATGAATGAAGTCTGTTCAGTGGTTACTGTCGTCAGGAGTGATGCAACACACTAATCTTACATATCTTGTTGAGATTTTCGGGCCTAAAGAGTCCACTTTCTACGCTAATGCAAAGTTTTCTAAAAATAATTTCACCGACTCTATAGCTATGATTGACTACATACGGAGACGAGGTGGACGAAAATATGGAAACGCCAAAACACATCGCCACGTCTAGTACGTTGTAGGAAAATCACTGGCATTTAAAATAGCTTCCAGTTTTCCTGTACGTTTTCCAAACGAATCTAACAGCATTCCTTCTGCAAAATAGTGGCAAGTTCATGTAACGATGATGGTAGAGGATAGCATAGCGGTCACGCATTCTCCTCTCCGAAGTTGACCACAAAGGCGCCATAATTTTGTAATCCGGTGACTGGTCGCGTGGAGACAAACTACAATTCATCCTCGTGCTCACAAATCGAGTCCTGCACGATACGAGCTGTGTGAACAGGAGCCTATCGTCTTTGAACACTGTATCCCCACTGGGGAACAAACATGTACCTTGCAATGGACCTGATCAGCCAAAATGGTCACATAATCCTCGGCAGTTTATAATGCAGAGTTACCATGCAGGAACATGAAATGTCACGATACGGCTGACCAAATCATCACCGTACCACCGCCATGTTTCACTCTTGAGAGAGAAACTCGGCCAGAATTTGGGAAAGTGTGCAACATGATCCATCCGACCAAACGAATTTCTTCCATTGCTCCACAGTCATGGTTTTACGCTTTCGGCACCACGGGCATTTGCATTACTGATGAACGGTTTTAGAATTCCAACTCAACCTGCATTTCCCTGATTATGGAGCTCCGTTCGTGTTGTTTTGGTGCTGACAGAGTTCGCGAGTGCAACATTCAGTTCTGCAGTGCCTTTGCAGCTGTGTCCTTCAATGTTCGTCACAGTCCTCTTCAATGGCAGTGTGTCACAATCACTCAACACACACTTTCGTCCCCGTTGTGACTAAGCGAATGTTGGATTTTCAGCTTTCTCTGCATGCGGAATAATCTTAGATATGGTTCCTCTTGAAACACCAAACACGTATAACTTGGTTACGGAAGCGCCAACCATACGCGCACAATCAATTTGCCCACGTTCGATGTCTCTTAGCTCCGTCACAATGCACTCACAGCTACACAGAACAATGTTCTGACCACGACAGACACCTGCAATGTGTTGAAGACATTGCGCAGGTGCCTTTCGTGGTCAAATGCAATGGCACAACTTGCACGGTTGTCCAGCATCTGCATTTATATTCAGGCATGCATTTCTCACTGTGTTTCCATATTTTTGTTCAACCCCTGTACGTCAAGCGTGACGAGTGATGTTAACACACGAGAAGCATAGATCTACATGCTGGAGCACTTTAAAGGGGGGGGGGGGAGATGTAATCACAAACAGGTTCCTCACTTTCATGTCAGGTAATTAGATCTGTTCAGTTTTATCGCCTGCTCAAACTGACATACTTTGTATTAAATAGATATACACTGCATATTTATAGGTCTCGTCTACGCCTTCAAAGTAGTGTGTTGCTACACATGGCGTAACGTCGGTAGAACAAGTCAGCAGTAACTGAGAGCAGCTTGCCTTCGAAGTGACCACGAAAGGACCGTCCGTTGTGAAGAACTATCTAAAGTTCTAAACCAATCTAAAGTAAATGGACACCACCATGAGAGCTCACTCTTGACTGAAATCCGTACCGCAGCCATCATGTTTCTTAATACTGTACCACCTCGTAGATGTTTCTGGCCCCTTTCCTGAATAACTGCTTTCCCCATTGCCATTCATGGGTGTGTTTAGTCTCCTCCTCGCCATTCCTTACATATACAGCAACCATAATAAAAATCGGTTTGTTAGTTATATAGAAGTTTTACCAGTTACATAATTTACTTTTTACAAATATGTATCATATTGTTCAAGATTAGGTTGTAACATCTCATCGAGGACGCATTCATCACACAGAACAAGGAGGTAAGACGCAGGATAGGGAGGGATATCGGTCGTGTCCTTTCCAATGGCATTCGTTAAACGATTTATGAACACCTACACATTGAATGCCGGGCTGTTCGTTTCTCCTGAAAGTGAGTTTAATGGCTTAATCACTTTGCCCCTCGCAAGTTTCAGGTTGCCAATGGATGAATTATCGTAGTTCATCCCATTTATAGTTTAAGCACATCACCTATAGATACAATAGTTACTATCTGCTTCGATAATTACTGCAGATTTATTTTAACAATTTACTCCTGTATCTTTTGTTCTAGTAAGAGCAAGGAAGTTCCAATTAAAAGTTTAGGTAGCTAGTAAAAGGTTTTAACCAACTCAAACAATACAGATAATTCAGTACCGAATTTGAAAGATAATTGTTGACGAATCTTCAAATGTATGTGTGTTAGCATGAGACTAAAGTATTTAGTATGATCTAGTGCAGAAACATACGGATCAGTAATTATTTTCACTTACACTGAATAAACACCGATGGCTGAGACTATCTTTCTAGTAGGTCCAGCAACACTTATCTTTTCTGAAATTGCTGAACTGTAGCCAGATAGATTGTAGAGGAACTGAACCATGAAAGCCACTATTGCAATTCATTATAGACATTAGAAATAATATTTCTCGTCCAAAAAACAATAACTACTGCCACTTAGTCCTATAGAACCTATAAATGTTCCTCAGGCTTTCTGGCCGTACACACCGAACTGCTTTAATCTCCTTATAGCATTTGGTGACTCTTCATTGTTGTTATCCACATATTGTCCGCCTCGGTTGCAGCGCGGCAGATTACTACCCGAAGGGGCCCATGTTCGATTTGCGACCGACTCGGAGATTTTCTCCGCTCAGGGACTGGGTGTTGTGTTGTCCTCACATTCCTATCGTCATAATTGACACTCTATAACTGAGATGGCTGTATGTGGCGTCCCGAGAGCCACTAAATGAACAAAATATTATACACATACTCATGTGTTTCAGATATATGTAGTAACTCTTGATCTCACACAGTTACTTGAACCTATGTTTATATTGGTACCAGAAAATTTTGACTAAACGACATGAATATGTCATGTGACAAAAAGGTACTCATCACAGCTCAGTACATTATTTGGGCTAAATTATCATGGTATTTGCTTATCTTCTTTCACATCAATAATGTATTGTCACCCTTCTTTAGAAAAAGAGCCATTTATTGAGTGCACAGTTCCTAATTTTGCACACTTATTGTCCCTCGTCTATTCAACTTTATAGGCCTTAATTCGTCCTCAAACTAGCTTCAGGTCTTTTTTAAAGTACTGGCTGCTTATGGCAGTTTTTATGACTGTATTCTGTATTTCTCCAGATTGGCACTGTCTGCCTGTACAACAAAGGCGTAAACATTGTATTGTGTATTTCTACAGATTGGTACTGTCTGTCTGTACAACAAAGGCGTAAACATTCCGCCGGCTGGGTATGTACTCATACGACCATGAATTTCAGATTCCTCACATTTAAGCGACACACATGAAAATTAACGACAGCGAAAGAAACGATTCATATCTATACATCTAGTTTAACATTCGGTGTTGCTCATTATCGATCGACCTCGGCTGAAACCGAAACTCCCGCTTCTCCACGCGCAGCCAGCCACCAGATGTCTCTTTAAACACCCGCAGCTGTTCGCAACTACAAACGAGTATATGCGGTACAAGAGGAAAGTTGCACATCGATAAGTATTTTCATTTATGGGGACAAAAAATATTAGCGACAAATTAAATTCATTATTAGCCGTTTACTACGTTCTTCATAAATAACTACGTAACCAAATTTGTGACCTTAAGTCTTCAAATTCAACTCAATATCTGAAATTGAAGGGATATTTTCACATTGAAGAGATTGTTTCCTTGATTTTACACTCTTTACAGATTTATCCCAGAATATTTGTTTAGATCTATCAACGATTACGTTTTTCAAACAACAGTTCAAAACTAGTACATTAGCATTATTTGAAAATGGTCGAGCTTCACCAGTTTCCAAGCAGTAAGTGTGAGTGTACACAAGTCAGTACAGTGGCTTTACAGGTTTCTTTCCTTTTTTGCTTGCGTTAACTGGCACTATTTGCAATTCTTTTATAAAATGAAAAGAATATCACACAAACTTTCCTAATTTTGGTTTTCACCATTTCGTTCATTAGACACACAGAGTGACAATATGTATCTCTCTGTTTTAAATAAGAACACATTTTACTGTGTAATATGATACACGTCAAAAGAAATTTAAGGAAGAAACTATCGGGGTCAGACGTAAAGATTTTCAGATACAAGCAGACAACAGTAATTAGCTTCTAACATTCAGCCTACAAAACAGCACAGACTAGCAAAGTAAAAGCAACGGCTTTTATGAATGTAGATCCTGTAAATATACCTTATTTTTCAAAAGAAAAAGTAAAAAACACTCGCAGCTACTACGCTGTAGTATTCTTCAATCAAATGTTAATACCAAGCAATGATAACCACAGGTGCTGACTAACTGTAACAATAAGTTATTAACTGTACAATATTTCATCAGCTCCCGAGAGAGACGAGTGTAATTCGAAAAAGATATTACATATACTGACACACAGGCAAGGAACTTCCAATTAAATAAGATGGGGAGGAATATCAAAACCAACTTGCCACCATGATATTTCAAGCTGGTTCATCTAATTTATATGCATGGGCTTGCCCAGTAAATGTTTCAAGCCTTATTTGCATATTTTAACAAACTTTATAAAAAATCCTTAAGTTATTGCGCTAGACGGAAGTATATTAGTATTTGTGCATATGAGTCCAATCCTGTTACTTCTGTAGGTGTGATGATTTAATAGCAAAGAGATAACGGGACACTACGGCACTGGTGAGCTGTTCGACACGAGGTTGATTCTGCTTTTGGCCCGGGCATGCCGATGTAGATACATAGTAATAAACTGTAACACACAGCTGATTGTTTTCACGTTCAAGAAGTCGTGCACTGTCTCTACAGCAAAATAGAAATTGATATTAACACCGTGATGTGCTGAGTACTATTACTTCCTGCAACCTGACGCGAATGTAGTTTTAAATTATGTATAGTTTAAAAAATAAGGACTACACCGCCTAGGTCCAAATTAATAATGATTAATATGATAAAAAACATTAGTTGCACCCTTTGCCACCCAGCTCTGATACGTACGTATGTCCATTAACCGATATGATAATTGGACCGAACTGAAAACAAAGCATTGTATTCAGCTACAATAACCTGACTTTTAAACACCAAGAGCTCTGTCCCCCAATACAACATCGAGAAAGTATAGTGAACGAGACGTTATCGGATATCGAAAACAAAACAAAAAATCTGTAACCCAAATTCGAAATAATATTCGAATCACATCGTATTACGTATTTCTATGTAGAATGGGTCTATACATTTTAATTCTAAATAATGTGTGCCTCAACAGCCAATAACAAGAGACACTGTATGAAAAATATGTTAGCCAATTTTAGAAAGTCATGCGGAATTTTGATGATAAAAAAATGTCGAATTTCAGTGACTAACCAATCGTTTAGACTTTTATTAAACATCAAAGTGCTTGAGAACTATCATAATAAATTATTTCAATCCATGTATGTTTACAGCAATACATAGCACATTTGAAACCAACCCTGAAACCCTTTGGTTACTTTTGTGTGTAAAAAAACAAATCAGCGCTATTCACGCAAAATATTAGCAACATGTACTTCAACTTTCGTATATTTTCGAGCATCTTAAACCAAGATAATGTTACGATAATTGCAACACACTTTCTGTGAATATGGCGGATAGAAATAATTTCTGTTTATTTTGCACACTTCGCAGCAGAATTAAAAGGTGACATTACGGACTTCGTAGTTACTACTAGTGAAATAATCGTGACAATGTTAGATGTTTTCAACTTATGTTTGTTGATACTCTAGCCATAACGTCTAGCGCTTCGCACCTTATAGACAGAGACATTCATGAAAACGAACTTACCCTTAAAGTAAAAATATTGATAATTCGATGTGATGTACGCACAATATTGAATTCCTTGCATTGGAAGATTCCTTTACATTTGTAAGTAAACTGCACAGCCATTATGTCAATGACTCCCATTTTGGACTTGGAGGTACCCCAGCGCCATCCATCGTTTTTCCTTTACACTGCGTAACACTTCTTTTTTTAGTCGTATGTTTACAAAAAAAAATCACTATTCCGTTACAAGACAGGACGAAACACTTCTCTTATTAACGTTTCACTACACATACAAGTAAGTCACACTTCTCACACCGAAAATTAATTCTTGGTCTCACACACAACCGTTAATTCCTCCTTCGACCACCAGAGTGGCCATGTCTACAAGAGCACACAAGGGCTAGGAAGAACCCGGGCAAAACGAGAAATTTAAATATTTGTAAACAGTAAACACGAAAATATAAGAAGTAAGACTACCGTTATCAATCGCTTCACTATATGGGTAAAAACGCACTTAATTTTTCATTCATAAAACGTTCCCTATTTTTTTCCTTGGTTGGCTGTATTTCCGTGAGAGTCAGCTAACAGTCACCTACTCTGTATTTAATTATTCTTGCAAATATTCCGAAGTAAGTCGAAGCACTAAAATTATCTGTTACTTAAAATATCGATAATACACACTTCAACAGCAATTTCAAGAAACGCTAACATACATTTTCTCCCCACACACAGCTGCGCGACGCGCCAAACATCACTGAATTCACTTGAAGTTGCCATACTGGCGCCCACATGCGCCGCAGAAGCTAGTGCGCGAATTTAGTAGCTATGTTACATTATTCTTCCAGTTTATTGACGCAAAAATTATAACATAATTTTCAAGAGAACATACTTATGCGACAAATTTATTTTTCACACAATTATCTCTTTGTTTTTTTGATTGGCGAATGAATACTGGTCAAAGTCTAGGGGTCATTTATTATCTCTGGTATATATTCATTTGCTGAGTTGCCACAGTGTAGTGTAGCTGGAAGTTGTGTGTTGTGAACAGTGACATTATAATTTTCGAAAAAATGAGTCCAAATAAGAGAGTATTTGTAGTTGGTGTTGGAATGACGAAGGTAAGTAACAGAGATGCCAGACATTATCAATATTTTTTTTTCCGCACGGTTAAATACTTTAAACTGGAAAATTATTAGTGGTTTTCATTGCGATATAGATGCCTAGTATAGTAAAGCTCTTCGTCTTCAAAGGATTTTTATGACACACAGTGCATACTAGTTGCAAGGAGTATGCAGAAATAAAAGTTGTGCATGATTTGTATAATAGGTAAAATTCGTGTTATGAAGTGTGATGAGGAATGGTAATGGCTTAGACTACCTTTGACCCCACAGTGACTTGCATACTATGCAAGTATTAATTATACTGCGTTGCCCCTTTTGAAGTACTGTACGTATGAAACCGGTGGCATTATTTCAGTGGCTAACTTGTCTAAAACGAATCGACTGTTGATTACAGCAGTAATATCTCTGAAATGCTACTGACGTGCTGTAAAAGGAAAGTTTTCTTCCTTTCGTATTGTTGAAAGTAGTTATTGTTAAATTTTCCTAAAATTATGGAGCTTTTCTGGTTGTGGGCATGCCCTCAACAGTTCGAGAAAATGTTAACTTTCAGTTGTTTGACAGCTGTCTGTTGGGTATTAGCAATTAAAGTTTATTTACTTCTAGAAGTTTCAAACCTGATTTCAAATATCCGAAAGTTATTGTTGCAGCCGTTTACAAAGTGTGTATATCCATATGAAGTTAGGAAATAGGCCTATATACATGTTTTCTATCAGGTCATTTGAAATGATGTATTTAATTAAATTCCTTGCGCTCATTTCAGTTTGAAAAGCCAGGTAGGAGAGATGACTTCGACTATCCTCAAATGGTTAAAGAGGCAGTTACAAAGGCACTATCAGATGCACGCCTTCGTATTGATCATATTGATCAAGCTTGTGTTGGATATGTGTATGGTATGTATGTTCTTATGTAATCTTGTCTGTGCTTGTTTGTAGTTATACAACCAGTAATTTAATATGATCCTTTATTTTTCCACTGACGTAAATGCGCTGAATGCTTTAGTGGATAGGTGAAACTGAACTGCTGACCCACAGACTAGTTAGGAAATAGTATTGCGTTGGATGGCTTGTGTTTGCAATAGTGTTCTGTGATATAAGAAGGAAGAAAAACTTTGTGTAAAATAAATAGAGCACTTGCATTTTGACATGAAAGCTACCCACTTGATGTTCTGTGAAACTGTTATCCTGATGAACACCTGCTAATTCACACATTCACGAGTTCTTGATTATGGTACTGCTGCATTATTAGCACTGAGAAAATAAATTTTGGGGCTGAGGCTGTTATATAAAAATGTTCGAATGACATTATTGTTCCTTATGATTTTCTTTATAAAATCTACTATTGCAGTTATGCCTAGTTTGTTGTTCATTATATGAATGTGAAAGTTGTATTTTTTAAATTTTTGGTAAGTGTGAACAAAATTGTGCGGTATCCATTTTCTTGAAAATGGTCACAAGGCTGAAGTGGCAGTAATAGATGGTGTCTTTGAAAAAAATTAGCAAAATAATGTTTTGTTCATTACCAGTCTATAATGGTTTGACATTACTATAACTCAGTCACAGTTAATGTTCATAGTCTGGTTTCTTGAACATGTTTCCTCTTTCTTTCTGGATGTTTCCTTAAATGAAAGTTCCTCTTTGGTGTCCTCTTTTTCCATTTATATTTAATTGTTCACTATGTAACCAAGGTATGTATTTTAATACCTGTTAATTTATCATATCAGTAAACTTTATGCTGAATACGTGAATATGAATTAAACTGTTTTTATAGTAATTGGTGGCGTATTCTCAAGGAAGAGTTATTAACTTGTTGTAGTAGTAGTAGTAGTTAATAACATTTCTTCAAATAGGCAGTTCTACAGAAAAAGTGTGTCATATTCGGCTTCCAGCACGTCATTGGCTAGATGCATTATGTGGATTGTAATCATTTTGCATTTTCCATTGGGAGTGGATATTATCTCGTATCTCTTGTTAATGGTTCATTTGATTATAATTTATCTCCCACTCTTTGACAAATAATCTGATATCAGTGTAGGGGGCTATTTATGCATTGCGGACAAGTTTAACTGTAACAAGGCTGTACAAAATACCAGCAATTAATTATTTTATAAGCTTTGCTTACGAACTATTGGAATTCTCTTCCTCTAAACTGTTTCCCCAATGCAAATCATAGACAGTTTGTGGGAAAATTGTACCCTAAAAATTTTTGGTGGCAAAGCAAATGAATGGAGGCTCACCAAATTAATGCACATTCTTCTGAAAATAGTTTTTATTGCTCTGTAACATGTCTGAAGCCTGTGACAGGAAATGGCTGAGGTCTGAAGTCATGAAGACATGTGGTAGAAATGCTTGTCTTTATTAAAAACCCTGATCAGTGTTGACCATTAATATACGTAACAGTTATTTAGTAATGTGCATTACTATTCTTATGCTCATTTGAATTAAAAAGAAATTACACAAAAAACTTTTCCTGCTTAGACTGCAGTTTACGTTAGACATTTAAAACATGACAACTTGGTTTTACTTGTACAAAACAGCCACCTTCAAATTGTAACTGTAGGTGAATGTGCCATGTACAGTATCACTAGTGAATATCGTGCAAAATATGCATTTGTATTGAGAAAACAACCAGACCAAGACTACACTTAGTCTTATGGATTCAGTGGTTTCACAAAAAAATATTACTGCCTGTCACTGTTAAGTTTGTCTATTTGGGTTAGCTTGATTGTCATGCTTTTGAAAAAAATGTATGACTAGAGTTGAAATATCAAAGGTCTATATTTCTGTTTAGGTGATTCTACATGTGGACAGAGAGCATTATATGAAGTTGGCATGACAGGAATGCCTGTATACAATGTGAACAATAACTGTGCTACAGGTTCAACAGCACTATTAATGGCAAAACAGCTTGTCGAATCTGGAAATAACCAGTGTGTTTTGGCACTAGGATTTGAAAAAATGGAACGTGGATCCCTTAGTGCAAAGGTACGTGCACTGTTTCCTGTTGCACTTTTCTTTTTTTAAAAGTATCTTCTAAAGTTATTAAACTGTGGCAAATTAAAGTTCAAAACAAAGAGACAGGTGAAAGAAAAATGTGACTGACAAATGCAGGTTTCAGAAACTTAAATTTCTGATACATACTTGGATTTTAGCAAAAATGATAGTTCATGCGACCCATCAGATGAATCTGAGCTCGGTGCTGCCCTCCCTCCCCCTCCCTCTCCACCGTCTCACCATCCCAGACCCTAAATATTACATATGTCCCTTACTTTATTTCTCTCTCATAGCGCCATTAAAATCGTGTAAAGTAACGTGTGGAAACACTACTGCTGTATATGTATGTCTGCCCTTGAAGAGAAAGTAACATTGGACAAGAATTGGTTCTATATGGTGTAGTTAACACATAAACTGAAGTTGGTTCTTCTGTAGTCATCCTGATACTTACCCAAAATTCACTTACATCATTTCATGTAAATGTTACGCTGATTCTTCTACCCATCCATACTACCGGCAGTGAGCTTCCATGTTCAGAATACGTTTTCTTGAGTGTGATGTTTTTTTTTTATTTTTTTTTTTTACCTCTTCCCCTCCACCACACCCCACCCCAAAAAATTTAATGCAGTTTTTGTTGTAAGTAACTATAATTGCAAGGCAAATTGCAATATCATAGAACTTTCGTTTCACATTTCTGGGGTGTATTGTGTAAAGTCTCTGATCCTGAAAATATCAGTAAGACTCCACTTTGAAAAAATCCATTTTTCTGTTGAAAAATCAAGAAATAAGATTTCCTTCGCAGAGAAAGTGATTTATATCTCTCTGTTTCAGTATCTTGATAGAACAAACCCACTGGATAAACATGTGGAACTGATGGCTGACCTCGCAGGTCTAAGTAACTCTCCAATTGCAGCACAAATATTTGGAAATGCTGGGAAGGAACATATGGAGAAATATGGCACTAAACCTGAACACTTAGCAAAGATTGCTTACAAAAACCACAAACATTCAACAAATAACCCGTATGTACCAATTGTTTTGTCAAAAGCACAAAGTTTTCAGAGTTGGTGCTAAGATAAATATTAGTTTGTCTGGAAGACATGAGACATTTCATAAACTTAACTTTGAATTCATAGTTTTCCACCTTCCTATTTGGCCTATGGATTGTTCACATTTATGAATTCTGTTTTATAGGTACTCCCAGTTCCAGGATGAATATACTCTTGAACAGATAATGAGTTCACCACAGATATTTGGTCCTTTAACTAAACTGCAGTGCTGTCCTACATCTGATGGCGCAGCGGCTGCCATTTTGGCATCAGAGGAATTTGTACATGCACATCGTCTGGAAAACCAAGCTATTGAAATTGTTGGAATAGAAATGGTCACTGATCTTCCTTCCACGTTCAAAGACAACAGTTGTATGAAAATTGTATGTATTTAGTTTTTTAAATCGTCTGTGGAAAGTAACTTTATAAAACAGATATTTCTGAATGTGATTTTTAAATTTTTTATTACTGTACAGATTAATTTTTCTTAATAATAACCCAGATAGTAATTGTTTCCATAGTTTGTAAATTAATTTATTTTATTGAATGGAAAACTACTGTTGACTTGCTGATTAATAGCCCATTAAACTGAAGTATCTAGTAACTTCTTATAACTTTCTAGGCTGGCTATGATATGACAAAAACAGCTGCTGATAGACTGTTTAAGAACACTGGCTACAAGCCCGATGATGTGGATGTTGTAGAACTGCACGATTGTTTTTCTGCAAATGAGCTGATTACCTATGAGGCTCTTGGATTATGTGCTCCTGGGAAGGCTGGTGAACTGATAGATTCTAATGGAAATACATATGGTGGGAAGTATGTTGTAAATCCCAGTGGTGGTCTGATATCAAAAGGCCATCCTTTGGGCGCCACAGGTATTAATCACTTTTGTGGAAGGGGGAAGGACCACTGGTTGGTGACTCTTTGAACTTTCACATATTTAAAGTACTTCTGATAACAGGATACTAATTTTTCAGAAGTAGTTCTGTACATAATTGTAATTGGTTTTTTGCATTTTTGTATCAATTTTGTTGAACAAGTGCTATGGATGAAATTAGTTGAAGCAAAAATTTTAGTGAGTAGTGGAGTGTGTGAATATTAAAGACTGGTTATCCTTCAGGTATAGCACAGTGTGCTGAATTGTGCTGGCAATTACGGGGTGAAGCTGGTCGAAGACAGGTTGCAGGTGCTAAGCTTGGATTGCAGCATAATATTGGGCTTGGTGGAGCAGTTGTTGTTGCCCTCTATAGGCATGGTTTCCCAAGGTGATTATGAAATTTTTGTCATGGATCTCTAAGGCATAATTTTGTTTTTTATACAAGTATTTTATCTGTGTGTGCCTAAGTATACCTATCAAAGCAAACTGACATGAACTCTATAATACTGCAGGCCATCATATCCAGTGTATGCAAACCGTGTCGCTGCTGCCCCGGACCCGGCAGCTTTCAAGGCAAATGTTCTGTTCCAAGCTATGGAAGCTGCAATGAAAGATGATAAGGACAATCTCATTGAGAAAGTTAGAGGAGTATATGCTTTCAAGGTTACAAATGGCCCAGGAGGTGCTGAAGGTTATTGGATAATTAATGCAAAGACGGGGAAAGGAAGTGTTGAATACAATGGAAAAAGTAAGTTGTTTTTGTGTGTGTGTGTGTGTGTGTGTGTGTGTGTGTGTGTGTGTGTGTGTGTGTGTGTGTGTGTGTGTGTGTGTGTGTGTGTGTGTGAGAGAGAGAGAGAGAGAGAGAGAGAGAGAGAGAGAGAGAGAGAGAGAACAGGGGTTTCTGTAAATGTTTGCAGAGATCTGTCAACATGTGGGTTACAGTGGAGACGTTTATATATTGTCAATTAATTGGAACATAATGACATGTGCATGCACATGCATTCTGATGTGCATATGAGTAACAACATTCGTATTTTTCAGCCAAACCAGATGTCACTTTCATTATTGATGATGGTGATGTTGTGGACTTGATCACTGGAAAGTTGAATCCACAGAAGGCATTCTTCCAAGGCAAGATTAAAATACAGGGGAATATGGGACTAGCAATGAAGCTTCCAGAACTTCAGAGGCGAGCAAAAGATAAAATTGAAGAATTCAAGTCAAAGTTGTAAAGTGAAGAGATCTAATAACATTATCATTCCAGTGACGGGTGTGAACAGGGGTTTCTGTAAATGTTTGCAGAGATCTGTCAACATGTGGGTTGCAGTGGAGACATTTATATATTGTCAATTAATTGGAACATAATGACATTGTCATTTACTAATTATTGTACAGCTTAAATAAAGTTATTGTGCATAAGGTAAATGGTATGTATTTTGTGGCTTGTAAAGGGTATTAATATATAAAGTCATGGGCATTGATTTTAATCTTCCGGTAAATGTGGGTGCAATTTTGCAATGCTGTATCTGTGTCGTACAATGGCTGTATATCAAGTTTCAGTAGATGAAAGAATGATTCCAGAATTTGAGAGCTACTATCACCTCAAATTAGTTTGGTATGTAATGTTATGAAAATCACTGATGTAAAAAGTCTCAAATGTCATTTGCTGAACTATCACCATTTGATAAACTCATCCCAAAGCTATATAACTGAATCTGTAAACTAGTTTCTACATGTTCTGTTGTAAATTAATTGGTCAAAACTGCAACAGTTAGCTGAAATTACACAAAAAAAGGTGAAGAAACTGTGTGTGTGTGTGTGTGTGTGTGTGTGTGTGTGTGTGTGTGTGTGTGTGTGTGTGTGTGTGTGTGTGTGTGTGTGTGTTATTGATGTGCCATCATCACTTCTGAGAACACAGCTGTAACATTTTCAGGCTTGGGGTGGCATTCTGATAGAAAAGTCAGTATCCTTTATGTTGTTGGTGATTCAGATATGTCATTCGATAATATCTTTGTGCTGTCATGAAGATTAGAAAATTATATTGCAACCAAACCTGGATCCTTGATACTGGTGCTATGTATTGTTAATGGAATTACTAAAGCAACTGTCGTTCCATTGCTACATGTGATAAGTCGGAGTGACTAAGGGATCGAATTTTGTTTCGCATGATGATGATGACAAATTTAAAAGTGCTACCTATCCAACAGACTTGTGAAAATATAGTTTGATACACTCAAAATATGATTCTGTGAAATATTATGTGCATAATAAACAACGATGCAATATGAAGTCACACAATATTTTGTGAAATTATTCTTGAATTTGTATTTTTATATTGAATTTACAATAAATATCTGTTGGAGAAATTGATGATCGCTTTTTCTCAAATGCTTGCCTCATCCTATCATTTACCAGTTACATAACACCATGTCCTACCAAGCTTTGACAAGTGTCTTAACATTTCTCTGTTCATCTAATTGTAGTTCAGTCAACTTAAAATTGGCATAATATATAAATTAAATGGAATGTCTTCTAAGCCTGCCCTCCAGAAAAGTTGTCACAGTGGTATAAACCAATAGTGCAATTATCACCTACACTGTTCTGGTGGACTGTGCTGCTGTTTTATCTGCCCCCCCCCCCCCCCCCCCTCCCTAGGTTTCATTTCTATGCACTAAGAACTGTAGTGTCCTGTTTGGAACATTTGGCTAGGTGATTAATTTGAAATTAAACACTCTTATCTACATGTATATGTATGTATTAAAGTATGCAGTAATCCCTAGTTACAGTAACATGGTCAATAATACTTAACACTGAGAGACCTCTCTCTTACATGTTCCTGTGCTATAGAATTTAGAACCTTAGCTGTCAGAAAAATGCAGTTGCTTTTTGAAAGCTTTCGTAGACAAGTGTGGAGTTTTGATAGAATCAGTGTTGTAATCTATGTACATAATTCAATATTTCTATAATATATAAGCACAAAGTTCAGATGGAACACACCCGCACCTACCTTCCTCCCCCCTCCCTTTGCAAATAAGCATATTGCATTGCAGTAATTATTGTGTTTCTCATAAATACAACGAAAGTGATAAGCAAGTTACATCTGGACTCTTGATACAATTATCAGCTTTTTCAAATGACACAAATCTTGTACTCCACATGAATTTCATACTCTTGAAAGCATAGTCCTAACTTGTGACTGCTGTATCTTATAAAACTGTTAACCTTGTAAAATATTTCACTTTTATGATATCTTCTGGACCCCATGGCACTTAAGGAGCAAAAGTTGAGTAAATGTGTACATCTGTGTTACAATAGGATGAATTAAGGCCTATAAAGTTGAATAGAGATGAGGGACAATAAGTGTGCAAAATTAGGAACTGTGCACTCAATAAATGGCCTTTTTTCTAAAGAAGGGTGACAATACATTATTGATGTGAAAGAAGATAAGCAAATACCATGATAATTTAGCCCAAATAATGTACTGAGCTGTGATGAGTACCTTTTTGTCACATGACATACTCATGTCATTTAGTCAGAATTTTCTGGTACCAATATAAACATAGGTTCAAGTAACTGTGTGAGATCGAGAGTTACTACATATATCAGAAAAGCATGAGTGTGTGGATAATATTTTGTTCATTTAGTGGCTCTTGGGACGTCCCATACAGCCATCTCATTGCTACCGAGGTAGACAATATGTGGATAACAATAATTTGGACGATACAAATGTGAGGAAAACACAATACCCAGTCCCTGGGCGAAGAAAATCTGAGTCGGTCATAAATAGAACCCGTGCACCTTCGGTTAGTAATCCGCTGTGCTGCTACATGCTCTCCTGATCTGCGCGAAAAAATGTGTAGAGGTCCTAAAGTTTCTCTGTCCACTATGTCATATGAATTCAGTACCATGCTTTAAAATTTACTCGTGTGGTTGAACTTAAACAGAAGCATTTTTCAATGTGAACAAAATACCATGCTTTAAAATTTACTCGTGTGGTTGAACTTAAACAGAAGCATTTTTCAATGTGAACAATGACCAGTATCTTGGTGGCACATTTTATATTTTTGGAATACGAAAACTGATCATGGATCACACATTTCATTTTCTTGCAATTAACCTACATTCAAGGCAATATGATGACTGACTGTACCGGACAAAAGGATAAACTTAAATCAGACAAGGTGTTAGGGTAATTTGCCGCAAAGAATCGACAAAATTTCTTAATTTTCATAAATGCACATTGCACATTTTCTTGACAGTATTGTCTTGTACAATTAAGTCGCATTTTGTTCTCAATCTGTTGTGGAAGACTGCCATCCTCTCAAAGGTGTCTGACCCATTACTGACACCATACAGTGTCATTCTCTTTCTTTGAAATGACAACAGCTGTTTTCTCAATACTTTACATGCCTTTCAACATGACTACCACAAGGCCACTAACACACTGAAGGCTTATGCCTGACGCTGTGCCCACTGGTGTTCACAAGCTCCACTCTTTTTAGTGCAGTATTATGCATAAATATGTATGTCTTGAGTAAGTTGAGGTTGGTTTACAGGAAATCATATACAGTATCTTGTTCAGCATTTTGAATGTTATTTTTTGCAACTTTACTTTCAACAGAGATTCTACTAATATTCTTACAAATTTCAGTGTTGCTGTAAATCCATTATAAAGTTGACTGCTAATTTAATTTTGGTATGAATTGTGACATTTGCTGCATGTTACGAGTATAAATAGTTTTAGATCAAATAGACCCTGTACCATCAAACAGTTGGATGGTACAACATTGTAAATGCCAAAAAACAACTTGTTTCACTGATTAGCAATTACTGAGGATGATGGAAGAATAAGATTTTGATGTTGGTTTTGTAGAGTTATCAGAGTCTTGTGTTTATGCAAACAACTGAGTGTGACAGCATGTATGATGACAAGATTGTGTTGGTAATGGTGAAGGAAATGGACTGTAAGGAATATACAGGAAGCAGAACTGTAAGAAGCCCCGCTGTTCTTGGACAACAGCAGGGAGCTGTCTCTTCGCATCTGTCACTGATGGAAGTCTTATGTAACATTTGACAAGAATTTTCACTTCACAGTAACATATTCCTAGCAGTGGATGTTGGCAAATCTAACTTAGCTGAAATGTCGGAAATTGTAAGTTCTTGGAATCATATCCTGTTCAAACTCAGTTTTGATAAAACAAACCTGTAACATTCATGTGTTTTGCTTGAGCTTGCTTACCCTCAAATCCGAAATATGACAACTCACTAAGGTGTTTAGCACAGTGTTAAGAGACTTTTAGCTGCATATACGCGATTGCAGGCTTCCTCGACGTATTTCATCTATGAAATCTTCACGGGTTATCAGCCGAGTGGCGTCGTCTTCTAGTTGCAACATTTCGACGGATTGTGTATCCATCATCTTCCGGCGAAGATGATGGATACGCAATCCACTGAAACGTTGCGACTAGAAGACAACGCCACTCAGCTGATAACCCATGAAGATTTCATAGCTTTTAGCTGCATAGTCTTTCTTCCTTTCTTCTTCTCCATTCCCTCCAGTTATCTGTGCAATGTGTCTTTTAGGTGTGAATTTCCTGGCAGATTGTAATACTCATTAGTTAAACCCTTTTATAAAAAGGGGAGTAGAGATAATGTCATTATCTGCCAATTTCTTTACTACCAATGTTTTCAAAAGCTGAGAAAGTTTTATGTAGAAGAATAGTGGCGCATCTCAGTACACACAATCTGCTGCCAGACTTACAGCTTTGGTTCAGTAAAGGAGTATCCACAGAAAATGGAATTTAATCTTTGGTATTTGAGGTACTACCAGAGCTGAACAACAGGTTGAGGACAACGGGTATTTTCGTCATCAAAAGCCTTTGATTATGTGAACATGCAATACTTTTGCATAAGTTGAAACATTATGGGATTAGACAAAAAGCTAAACAATGGCTCACATTATATCTGAAAAGTAGGAAGAAGAAGTTTGTCTTCCATTGTCAACAAACAGAAAAGAGTTTTGAAACTGACACGTCGTGTAAATGTGGGGGCCACAGGGTTCTGTTCTTGTCTGTTGCTTTTCTCGATATATACTGGCACCCAAAATTTAAGGCTGGAAGCAACTTTCGCATTATGTGACACTGCCAAGTAACATAGCCCAATGAAACTTGGACCACATATGTAAGTACTGCTACAATGTAGCACAGAAGGTAACTGAAAGAAATACACAGTGAGATGAACAGAAATGACACTTTCATTCAAATACAATAATTACACTGAAGTCACCATTATTCACGATGGTCCTCTGGATGTTACAAAAGGTGAGACGCTGCAGCAGTGCATGCTGTCCAATGAGATCCCATGCTGACCACAAGGTTGGTAAGGAGTTGTGGTAGAGCATTCCATTCCTCCACCAGTACAGTTGGCAGCTGCTGGATAGCCACTGCTGCATGCGGGCATGGCGCAATATGCCTGCGCAACACATTTGGAGGTCAGTATGCCCATGAAACATTATCCCTTCCCACATCATAACACCTGGACCACCAGAATGATCATATTTGACTTTGCTGGATGTACCCTCATATGGCAAAACATGGGAACATGTAATGTACCCAGGAACACTTTCAAACATGATCGTTTTGTTGGTCCAGGTGCTCTGGTGTGAGAAAGCATGGTGTTGCATGGATGTACAGACCTCCAAATCGTTGAACGCGGTACACACACGCGTCACTGGTATTGTAACATTGTACTCCTTCCACATCGACATCTTTTCAGTGTTGCATTCATCTCTGACTTCACCCTATTAAGAACAATGTCTCAATTTGTGTAATGTCCAGGGGACCACTACAAATTGTAGTGACTCCAGTGTAATTATTCTCTTTGAATAAGAGTGTCATGTCTGTATTGTACTGTAGCAGTTCTTTCATCCACAGTTTCAGTTTAACCGAAGTATGTTATTTGGCAGTGACACAGCATGCGAAAATTACTTGCATCCTTAAGTTTTTCAAGTCCGTGTGCAGATGACAAGAGAGTTAATGTGAAACATGTGGAATGTAATATAAATTATGTAGCTAATATATTAGTTTGTAACGTCAGTACATAGCTTTCAGAGAAAATATTAACAGTTCAGAAAAACACAGTGCATTCAGTTTCTGACAAGTAAATCTTTAAAAAGTGAAATTTTATCATCTCCGAAAAGTCAGCGGGTGAATTCGGTCATTTTAAATTATTTTGACTGAAAGTAGATGTACAGTTTTCTTGGAAGTACCACACTGAAGATCTTATGCAGAAACCGAATGATGCTATCTTCACTATAAGAATTATCTCCTCTGACATTGAAACACGAAGGATTGTTTATAATTGCTTCCTTTCATTCTATTAGATGGTGTTATATTTTGGGGAAACTCTGTGCACTCAGCAATAATGTTCTTAAGTAAGAAAATGGTGGTCAGATTGTTATGCAGTATCAGTTCTCAAATTTTTTATTGGCTGTTGTTCAGCTGTCTTGGAATTCTAAATCTGCCATCCCGGTACTTATATTCCATTGTGGGATTTTTTTGTTGGCAATAATGATTCATTCAGAAAAACTAACATTCATTCAGTGAACACTGGACTGAAAAATGATATGCACTTGCATAACAATTCCTTGAGCATTATTCTGAAGTGTGAGCACTATTCAGCAGGTTTCATTTTCAACAGACTTTGAACAAACAGAAAAAAAATAAATATAAAGCCCAAGTACTGAAATCCAAGTTGAAGGTTTCTTCATGGCACACTCCTATTCTGTACAAAGCTCCTTGCAGTAGTTCAGAGTTTTGTGTGTAATGTGTCATTTATTCATATGCTATTTCAATTTTTTGTGTTTTATTAATTCATTTATTTAAAAGTTTTGTAAACAGCATTCTGTAACATCTGTACCAACTCCTGAATGAATTTTCATTTTGCAGCAGAGAATGTGCTGATTTAAAACTTACTGGCAGTTTAAAACTTGGTGCTGGACTGGGACTTGAGCCTGAGGCCTTTGCCTTTCGTGTGCAAGTACTCTGCCAACTACACGAGCACGACTCAGAGCACTTGTCCATGACAACAAAGGTCCCAGGTTTGAGTTCTGGTCTGACACAGCTGTAATGCATCAGGCAGGAGTTGTTTCTGCATAAAAGCTTCCACCTGGTCACAGCCACAGACCTTCCTAGTGTTTAGGGAACAAAGCTGGCCATCAACTTCCTCCTCAGTGATGGGTTCGATGGCATCACCTGCGTCCTCCACAAGAAAAACAGGAAGCTGTTGTTTTACAATTTGTGTGTGCACCTCATCTGTATCATCTTCTATCAAAGTAAAGTTGTCCACAAAGCAATCAGCCAAGATGTTGGCCTTGGCACCAGGTTCATAGACAGCTGCTCTGCTGACTAGCAGAGGAGGAAGACGATGCCCTTTTCTTAAGAATTGTTTGGTTAGTTGCCAGGCAGAGCCATGTTCAACACAAAACATGGCTATTTTGCATGCCCAATCGTGATTTCAGTGGTTTTCCCACTGCTACCTTTATTTCACGGCACAGATAATTTAGGTGACATTTGGTTGTAGGATGGCATGTAATTTACCACACATGCAAAAGCTGGTTCTTGTCTGAAATGGCTTGCAAAATTTCAGGGGGAAGCTGATGTGATCCGTCAGAAGGCCTTTGTGTACCTTTAGATGTGGCAGCTTCAACAGCCCAGAGTGTTTCAACTGTAAGCTGTCACAATATTTTGTCTGCACCGACGATACTCGGGTGTGGGATGGCAGCAAGAGAGTCTTGCAGGTCCTCTCTAAATTGTTCCCAATTTACCCTCCCTAGTTGCCGACATCGTTTTGGTGGCTCCACACTGTCAATGTCTATATCGAAAATGACCGGCAGATGAGAGAGCCACTCAACTTGTTGCAGTAGTGAGGTGCCCACTCCCCTCACCACTGCTATGTTGAACACGTCAGGGTGGTTGCATGTACTGTTTGGGTACTTCATCGGGTTGTACAGTACTAGAACTACTGTGTTGTGCTGCCAAAATACTCATAGTAGACGACGATCATTGGTGTTTGTTACCCTGCAGTGCCATTCAGCAGGTTTTGCATTAAAGTCCCCGCAATAAAAAGTTTACCATGGAGATACAGTAATGGTTCAAAATCTATGGGTTCTAAAGTGCGCGTCATTTATGTTGGCGGCCGAGTTTAGGTTCGTTCTGCGCATCTGACGTCACAAAACACAGTCAACCAATGAACAGAGAACGACGTTGCCACATCTCGACTGCAGTGCAGAGCATGGACGAGTGTCTTCAGTTTTAGAAACGTTCAGTCATAAATAAAGTAATAGAACAAAAGCAATGTCTTGATAGCAGACATTCTTTTATAGAAAGTTTGGAAAAAGCATTCTTTATACCAATTGCTTCATATTCTATTAATTAATTAAACCAAACAAGCAATAAGACTCCTAATTCAGGCGATAGCAAGGAAAGGTGTTTGTAACACTCTCACGAACCGCTTTTTCGCAATAAAGAACAGCGGCAATTGATTATTTCCTATTGTACTTCGACCAAGCGTGAGTAATTCATAATCATACCAACAGTGTTTGTCAGTATTTTGCGTGTCGTATTATAGTCCTCATGGCGTCATGTAGTCAGGTAAGGTGCGTTAGCGTAACGGGTAGGGTGTTGCACTGCTACGCGAAAGGTTATGAGTCCAAACCTTATGCAGTGCTTAATATTTTCATTATTTAAAAACAATATCGAAGTGCCTTACTTCACGAATTATATTCGTTTGAATGCAATTTTTTGAAATTTCTAGTGCTTTGTCTCTTCATTAACCCTTTCGCTGCTGCAGACACGTGCTCGCCGCATTCCGCGCTGTGCGCGATTTTGTCGTCACTGCACTGCTCGCCTGTGTAGACACATGGTGTTCCCACTGCTTTGACACGCTTATCATTCGATTTCACAAAAACTATTTGGCCCAAAAATTTGATTTTTACACGTCTTCTTGACTGGTACCTTCCCCCCATAAATGACTTAATTTTGTTTCGATGTTCAACGCAGTTATTATGCAGCATTAAATGTAGTAAACCATTGCACGAAATTTTGAAGAGTTTGCAGAGGTTGAAGTCCATAGCGTATACTTTCCGTATGGTCGATTTTAGTTGCCACAATGTTGAGAATGAAATGTGGACAAGATACCTAAATTTCATATAAAATTTACTGTATAACAATATCTCATTTAATTTAAGTACGACATAGGTGTCGTATGTAATATTGAGAAATATTCCGTCTTTCGCGACTGTAATAAAAGTATTATTTACACCGGACGCGTTTGGCTTTACTTTAAAGCACTTCAATCAAGGAAAGGTATGGCACATACTCAATGGTACTCATGTTCTCTTTCTTGTTTTTGTTTCACAGTCGCAGTTTTACCAATGGTACTGAAATATATTCCTCTTCTGCAACTGTAATAAGGGGCTTATTTAGACCAGACGCATTTCTCTCTTTTGAAGCATCTTCAGTGGACAGTATTTTGTCTCCTCCATTGCCAAGTCACCTTTCGTAGTTTTGTGCTGCGGTAACACAATATTCAACGTTTGTGTTGGCAGATCAGTGTTTTAGCAAATAAATGATGTTTGTGTGTGTCACACACAAAAATTATATTTGACATAGCTCAGAGCACTTCACTGATAGACGGTATATTCAAGTCCTAATGTTTTTGTAAGTCCACAGTTTTGTTTAATGTATTTTGTCTACTTCCTTTTGATTGATTGAAGTGCTTTAAAATAAAGCCAAACGTGCTCAGTGTAAATAAAACTTTTGTTACAGTCGCGAAAGACGGAATATTTCTCAATATTACATACGACACCTATGTGGTACTTAAACGAGCTAGTGTTATACAGTAAATTTTATATTACATTTAGGTATTTTGTCCACATTTCATTCTCAACATTGTGGCAACTAAAATCGACCATACGGAAAGTATACTCTATGGACTTTTCCCTCTGCAAACTCTTCAAAATTTCGTGCAATGGTTTACTATATTTAATGCTGCATAATAACTGCGTTGAACATCGAAACAAAATTAAGTCATTTATGGGGGGGAGGAATCAGTCAAGAAGATGTGTAAAAATCAAATTTTTGGACCAAATAGTTTTTGTGGAATCGATTGATAAGAGTGTCAAAGCAGTCGGAACACGATGTGTCTGCACAGGCGAGCAGTGCAGTGACAAAATCGCGCACAGCGCGGAATGCAGGGAGCACGTCTTTGTAGCAGCGAAAGGGTTAATGCGGCCGTGGTGGCTTTACTTCATGAACTGCGCGCTCCCCCCTAAACATAAGCTTGCGAACTATGCTATACTATGGCGCTGCTTCTATTGGCGCGTGCGTCGTGTGCAACTGGCAACGCAGCAATCTCCCGCGTCTGGGAGGGCATGCGCGAGCCGCCAAGATAAAAGAATTGAACTATAGTAATCTTCCAGGTGACCTGTAGACTGAACTGAATGTAATCTGGCCTGACATTGTCTCTGCTGCAACAGCAGTGGTCTCAGTTCTTGCTAGTTGTTAAAGCTGCACAACGTGGTGTTTGGGCGAGGTCTTAATGTAGACTGCAGTACCATCCCCTGCTGTGAGCCTGTCAGTGCAGTGACAAATGAAATTTGCCACCCACACATGGGTGCATGGTTTTAGGAAGGTTCCCTGAACCAGGCAGATGTCAATTGCCTTGTCATGAAGGAACTGCTGTAACTCTCCTACTTGTGGACATATGTATTCCATGTGCATACGGTGACGCCATGAACCATATTAGGCTTGGAGTGCCTGTGTTGCCTTTTGATAGATGGCCAGAAGGGCCAACTTCACTGCCAGCACAAGGATGGTCAGAAGAGTTTAGAGCAGCTCTTTGACGGTTTTTAGGAGAGAGCACGTGTTCCTAAATGATTGACATCATTTGTTGCTGTTTACAGGCAGCATGCAATGGCCTAGGACCCTGGGCTATGAAATGGTGTCTCAAATTCAATGCCAAAAAAAAACAAGGCTGTCGTAATAACGCGACGTTAAGTGCCCATTGACCTTCAGCCACTGTGATTTGTGGGAGGCCAGATCCACTGTTTTCACACTGCTAAGTATGAGGGGTAACTCTTGATAGGCAAGATAACCTGGAAACAATATATTCATGAGGTCTTGAGGAAAATGCATGCCTGTTTGAAGGCATTTTAGCCCATATTACATCCAGAATCAAGGCTTCCTCCAGGTTGTGGAATTACCTGTGCTAGAACACGTGTCTGCAGTGTGGGGAAATGCAGCTGATACCCACATTCGTCCAAGGAGTGCAAGGGAGAGCTAAGCAACTCACCTTGCACTTACCGCGAGACTTCGTGACCAGGGCCTTGCATGAGGACTCGGGCATCCCCATCATAAGAAATCGCATAAAACAGCTAAGTTCTATGAAATGTCATGTCAGTCTGAAAATCACCTAATTTGAAGTCTGGGAAACCAGCAGCACTGACGGCAGACTGCTAAGTGGCCTGACCTGCTTTGGCAGTGACCTAGGAGGCAAACACATGCATCAATGCTGGCTATGGAGAGATGACAAACAAAACAATTAGGTGCAAACAAAATAAACTTCAAGAAATGCAGGAACAGTTTTACAAAACAGCCTGTGCGAAACCAACAGCTAGAACTGTTGTATTACACGTTTATTACCTTATAAATAAATAAATAAACTTTTTTATTTTAAATTCAGTGCATTAGCATTTGTAAAATGATCCTTTCATGCAGTGTTCATTAAAAAATGACGATCATTCCACTTGGGACTTGTGGAATGGTACATTAGCTTATTTGTTTGAGTTGTAAATATTTGTCATGTATTGTTGTTTTTCTGACATGTTCTACATCCTGGAGGACCTCCTCACTACGGATCAATTGGAATGGAAGTAAATCTAATCTAATCTTTAGGAAAAGAGCAGGTACATACAGCTGTAATATGTACGTATATTCAGTGCCGAAGTAACTTTGGCTTGTGTGTTCCCACAGAACCTTATTAATAAATTAATGAATATACACGAATAAAAATCTTCAATGTGTACTATTTGATGATTGCTATGATAGATATTAAACAAAACATTTATCTGTAGGACATCTGCCATACCTCCATTGTATAAGGAGTAGTGGGGCTATATTTGGGTGGGCCCTTTTTCCATAGCTGCTCATAGGACATCAGTGGATTATACTTTAACTGCAAACATTTCCGGAAGTTTTAGCAGTCCATTGGGCCATATTAATATCCAAACAATAAAAAGACCTCATGTGACTAGTCAACCAGAGAAATCTGCCAATACTAACGGAACTTCTACCAGTAAAAGTCTACATTTGGTGGTAAATAATGTATTTATTATAATTAAACATGTATAAGGTACATTTGACAGGCCATTACCTTTCTACATACATAAAGCAATGGAGGGATACGTAATTCCACCAAGAGACGACAATGAAGACACACTCCTGGTTGATACAGTGAAATGTGTCCAACCAAACAAGCTGTTAAATGCCAATTCACTTGGAGAGAATGTCATAAATAATGAGCAGCGCACCATGTTAAATTACAGGAAAAGTGTTGTAAGCTACCGGGACATCATGAATATTGATGCGGCAGAAATGCAACAATAATGGCAAGGTGAAGTTGTCACTGAGCTAAACAACATTATAAAGAGAGAAAATGATGAGCTCAAAAAGACACCAGCTTTTATTCCAGTGTTCATTGTACCAAAGTTGCCTGAGCAGGATGCAACAGCCTTTCTCCATCTTACCTTAGACACATTTAAAGGTCAACATTTTGGTTATACTGCATTGGCATTCAAACGATTGTTTATACTGTTCAGTTGGATGCAAATCAAATACACAGTCCAGTGGTTCTGCCCTAGTGTGTTAAATGCCCCAGCATCATCCTCTATGGAGCAGAGGATGTCGTAGAAAGAAGAAAATCCAGGAGTTACAGGTCGCACAATGCATCTCGTACTCTGAGATGAAAAAGGTATTTAACACACTGATTGCCATGAGGCCACTGGCAAACTTTAAGAAGAACTGCACTTAAGAATTAAATTTTAAGTCCTTCTTTTATAACATTTTTGATATGCATAATGATTTTATGTAGTATACACTGACGGTGTGAAGCAAGGGAGGGTTCCCCAGTCATGTATTCAGGATTCAACTTTCCATTGAATACACTGTATATGTCATATAGCTGCATACAATCCTGGAGGTAATGAGCAGATGAAATGTCAAAGCAAATAGTTTCTCTTATGCCCCTATTCCTTAATTCTCTACAAGCATTGCAACAAATGTATTCAGTGGAGAAAGTGGAAGAATTGGCACAGGTCACAGTTCTCCATTTTGAACGGCAGGAGGAATGTCTCATCCCTCTGGGTATACCTCTTATCACCCACGCCAACAGGATGCAATCAAATCAAATGTGGCTCTGGGATAGGACACTGTCCATTAACACATGACTTCATAGTGTGAAGACAGGCCCCTCTTCCCCCTTTTTCCGGTCTTTGATGCCTCTGGCATACCAATTACTGGATGTTACATCTCAACTGAGGACATTCCATGTTTTAACTAGAGGGTAAAATCAAATTTAGGTGGGAACCTCCCCTCTAATTTAGCTAATGACACAAAGAATGTGATAAAACTTTTTGAATTTTGTGTATTGTCCAGATTACAGCCTATGCTTCACTGTGCAGGAGTTTGTGCACTGTTTTGAAACTTCCTAGCAGATTGAAACAATGTCTCAAAGCAAGACTCAGTCACAGAACTGTGCCTTATGCAGGTAATGCTCTTGCCTGCCGAGTTATCGAGGCATGACTCATGACTCTGCCTCACAGCTTCACCTCTGCCAGAAAGTCTCTTGTACTGTCCAAGCTCTACGAGAGTTCTCCTGGATACTCTTATGGATTAGCACTCCTGGAACAAAGGATATTGCAGGGAAATGGTTTAACCACAGGCTAGGAGACTGTTTCCAGAACTGGTATTTCACTTGGCAGTGAATTTTGTCAGGATATGGCACAAAACCTTGAAAAATGGAAACACAGATCCAGTGCTAATGTTGGTGCACTTCTCACATGTTTTTGTGCAGAACATTATAGATAATGTATTTCTTCAAAGATTGAATCATACCCGTGGATTTATAAAATAGAAATAGAATGAAAAATATATCCATGAGTGTTTAATCTTGCACCCAAATTTGTCATTTTCTTGCATTATGGTGGAAGGACAGACATATATAAAATCTCACACAGTCAAAAAACTAAAGCCAAATATCAGGGAAGAAGACACCAATCTTCATACAGGTGTCGGCACATACTTGCCATAACATAGAACACTATTTTACCTTGTCTCTAGCAGAAGTGGAGCCACTACCAGTACTGTATTTGATGCATCATCTACATACATTGTGAGCATTGTGGTTTTCTTTGTTCTGATATTTCCATTTCTGTACAAGTTTTTTGTAGTATTTTCAGAGCTTCTCCAAAACATTCATTTCAAAAATTATGTATTTTTTGTGTATTTAGTAATGGATAAAAGTCATCTGCAAGGAAAAATTGAAATGAAATCAGTAGCAACCCATGAGAACCCCAACGGTTAAACTGTTTTAGTATATAAAACCTGTATGCTGTGGCGTAGCACATTTCAATGAGAGAATATACCTTAGAGGTGATACTTGTAGAAAACCTTTCTGCAAAGTTGCCTACTATAGTATCATGGTACAAGAGTCAAATGAGACCTTCTGACACAACACTGAAAGGCACAGACACATTTCTTCAAGTATAGAGCTTTCACTAAATGGCAAGCGAGCATGAAGAGATTTTTCTAAACTCCTGGAAAGCTATGGATACAGCAGTAAATGAAAGGGGGTGAGTGGGGGAGGGGCAATTATTACCTCCTGATTATGGAAGGAGAATCACAATGGCACCAGATAGTATTATAAGTGTCAAGAAGTTAATTCTGCGGCTCTGTACTACCATAAGGAGGATAACCATTTTGCATATATGTCTTGTGATGATGAGTTTTCATCATTTATAAGCAGATTTTTACATCTAGACCTTATTGCCAATGTTGATAGTGACACTACATAATACATCTACACTGAGGTGACAAAAGTCATGGGATAGCAATATGCATATATACAGATGCCAGTAATATCGTGCACACAGGTTATAAAGGGGCACTGCATTGGCAGATGTGCCATTTGTACTCAGGTGATTCATATGGAAGGTCTCAGATGTGATTATGGCTGCATGATGGGAATTAACAGACTTTCAATGCAAAATGATAGTTAGAGCTAGACGCATGGAACAATCCATTTCTCAGTTGGTAAGAGCTGATGGTTGTATTCGAGTGTGGCACAGACCCCACACAGCCATGGACCCAAATTGTTGTAGAGGAACCGTGCAAGCTGGTGGTGGCTCCACAATGGTGTGGGCTGTGTTTGTACAGAATGGACCAGGGTCTCTGGTCAAACTGAACTGATCATTGACTAGAAATTATTATGTTATTCTGTTTGGAGACCATTTGCAGCCATGAATGGACTTCATGTTCCCAAACAATTGCATTTTTATGGATGACAATGCACCATGTCACAGGACAAAAATTGTTTGCAATTGGTTTGAAGAACATTCTGGACTGTTCGAGCAAATGATTTGGCCACCCAGATTGCCCAACATGAATCCCATTGAACATCCATGGGACATAATTGAGAGGTCAGTTTGTGCACAAAATCCTGCATTGGCAACACTTTCGCCATTATGAACAGTTATAGAAACAGCATGGCTCCATATTTCTGCAGGGGATATCCAATGACTTGTTGAGACCCTTACCATGTTGAGTTGCTGCACTATGCCAGACAAAAGGAGGGCTGAAATGATATTAGGATGTATCCTGTGACTTTTGTCATCTCAGTATATTGCTTCTGTCTTCAGTACTGAAAAACAATAATTTAATAAACTGAATACTGTATCATTTGCATTGCTTAAGTTTTCTGACGTTCTAAAATAATTTGATGCCTGCATCATAATATTGCTGTTATTGTATTCATTTGGTGATTATGTGTCATGCTATGCTTGGACCCACTGATTTGTAGGCTGTTTTAGTTGATTGTCCTCTGCACCTCTCCTTTATCAACCGTAAGCAACCTGTCTTACAAATGACCTAGGCCTGTTGCATTATTATTTGATTCCTGAAATATACTTGCAAAAAATTTCCAAAAGAGACATTCAGATTTTCTGTGTAAAAATACATTGTTTTTGAAAAAGCTATACAAAATCAAATAGGGGTAATGCAGGAGTAGGTTTAATAACGAATAAAAAAATAGGAGTGCAGGTAAGCTACTACCAACAGCATAGTGAACGCATTATTGTGGCAAAGATAGACACGAAGCCCATGCCTACTACAGTAGTACAAGTTTATATGCCAACTAGCTGTGCAGATGATGAAGAAATTGATGAAATTTATGATGAGATAAAAGAAATTATTCAGGTACTGAAGGGAGACGAAAATTTAATAGTCATGGGTGACTAGAATTCGAGAGTAGGAAAAGGGAGAGAAGGAAACATAGTGGGTGAATATGGAGTGGGGGAGAGAAATGAAAGAGGAAGCCGTCTGGTAGAATTTTGCACAGAGCATAACTTAATCATAGCTAACACTTGGTTCAAGAACCATAAAAGAAGGTTGTATACATAGAAGAATTCTGGAGATACTAGAACTGCAAAAAGGTGGGAATTTAAGGAGATGGGACCTGGATAAACTGACTATACCAGAGGTTTTACAGAGTTTCAGGGAGAGCATAAGGGAACAATTGACAGGAATGGGGGAAAAAAATACAGTAGAAGAAGAATGGGTAGCTCTGAGGGATGAAGTAATGAAGGCAGCAGAGGATCAAGTAGATAAAAAGACGAGGGCTAGTAGAAATCCTTGGGTAACAGAAGAAATATTGAATTTAATTGATGAAAGGAGAAAATATAAAAAAGCAGTAAATGAAGCAGGCAAAAAGGAATACAAACGTCTCAAAAATGAGATGGACAAGAAGTGCAAAATGGCTAAGCAGGGATGGCTAGAGGACAAATGTAAGGATGTAGAGGCTTATCTCATGAGGGATAAGGTAGATACTGCTTACAGGAAAATTAAAGAGACCTTTGGAGAAAAGAGAACCACTTGTATGAATATCAAGAGCTCAGATGGAAACCCAGTTCTAAGCAAAGAAGGGAAAGCAGAAAGGTGGAAGGAGTATATAGAGGGTCTATACAAGGGTGATGTACTTGAGGACAATATTAAGGAAGAGGATGTAGATGAAGATGAAATGGGAGATACGATACTGCGTGATGAGTTTGACAGAGCACTCAAAGACCTGAGTTGAAACAAGGCCCTGGGAGTAGACAACATTCCATTGGAACTACTGACGGCCTTGGGAGAGCCAGTCCTGACAAAACTCTACCATCTGGCGAGGAAGATGTATGAGACAGGCGAAATACCCTCAGACTTCAAGAAGAATATAATAATTCCAATCCCAAAGAAAGCAGGTGTTGACAGATGTGAAAATTACCGAACCATCAGTTTAATAAGTCACAGCTGCAAAATACCAACACGAATTCTTTACAGACAAATGGAAAAACTGGTAGGAGCCGACCTCGGCGAAGATCAGTTTGGATTCCGCAGAAATGTTGGAACACGTGAGGCAATACTGACCCTATGACTTATCTTAGAAAATAGATAAAGGAAAGGCAAACCTACATTTCTAGCATTTGTAGACTTAGAGAAAGCTTTTGACAATGTTGACTGGAATACTCTCTTTCAAATTCTAAAGGTGACAGGGGTAAAATACAGGGAGCGAAAGGCTATTTACAATTTGTACAGAAAGCAGATGGCAGTTGTAAGAGTAGAGGGGGATGAAAGGGAAGCAGCGGTTGGGAAGGGAGTGAGACAGGGTTGTAGCCTGTCCCTGATGTTCTTCAATCTGTATATTGAGCAAGCAGTAAAGGAAACAAAAGAAAAATTTGGAGTAGGTATTAAAATCCAGGAAGAAGAAATAAAAACTTTGAGGTTCGCCGATGACATTGTAATTCTGTCAGAGACAGCAAAGGACTTGGAAGAGCAGTTGAACGGAATGGACAGTGTCTTGAAAGGAGGATATAAGATGAACATCAACAAAAGCACAACGAGGATAATGGAATGTAGTCGAATTAAGTCGGGTGATGCTGAGGGAATTAGATTAGGAAATGAGACACTTAAAGTAGTAAAGGAGTTTTGCTATTTGGGGAGCAAAATAACTGATGATGGTCGAAGTAGAGAGGATATAAAATGTAGACTGGCAATGGCAAGGAAAGCGTTTCTGAAGAAGAGAAATTTGTTAACATCGAGTATAGATTTAAGTGTCAGGAAGTCGTTTCTGAAAGTATTTGTATGGAGTGTAGCCATGTATGGAAGTGAAACATGGACGATAAATAGTTTACACAAGAAGAGAATAGAAGCTTTTGAAATGTGGTGCTACAGAAGAATGTTGAAGATTAGGTGGGTAGCTCATGTAACTAATGAGGAGGTGTTGAATAGGATTGGGGAGAAGAGAAGTTTGTGGCACAACTTGACTAGAAGAAGGGATCGGTTGGTAGGACATGTCCTGAGGCATCAAGAGATTACAAATTTAACATTGGAGGGCAGTGTGGAGGGTAAAAATCATAGAGGGAGACCAAGAGATGAATACACTAAGCAGATTCAGAAGGATGTAGGTTGCAGTAACTACTGGGAGATGAAAAAGCTTGCACAGGATAGAGTAGCATGGAGAGCTGCATCAAACCAGTCTCAGGACTGAAGACAGCAACAACAACAACAACAATCAACTGACCCTGCCATTCTTAAATAAAGTACTCCATAGTTTAAACTGTGTTGAACTCGTTACTGGTTTATGCCTCAATATGGGTTTGGTATTATTGATAACAAAAAATTAATTTACAAATGTTACAACATAAGCAGCAGGGCAAAACAAAAGGAGGCATATGTTACACTTGAGTGAATGGAAACAGTGGACTGAAATGAAATTTTATAAATGTGCCGATTTAAATAAGTTTTGAAGGAAAGTTCTCGTAAAATGTAAATATTTATGGAGTAAAGGAGACCACTTGACAATAAGCAGAAGCACCGGTACATTGATAGGCACACACAAAAAGAGAGGAAACTGGCTAGCTTTTTGGCATAATCCTTTCATGAGCTCTGTGTACCTGTTGCCAACTAAACTCAATGCTTGGGACTATTTTATTTCAGCTGTATGTAAATGGCTTGATATCCAATAAATATTGCAAAAATATTATCGGATTTGCAGAGTGGTGCAAGTGTCTTAATGAGAAGTAATAATGTTGAAACATTCCATAAGGCTATAAGAGAGACTTTGAATAATTCTGAAATTGGTTCAATAAAAACTTATTCATTGTGAATGAAAAAAATAAACTATAGCATTAAACTTCTACAGTCCAAGAAACAAGAATAACTAGAATATAAACATACTATGGAAAGACAAAACTATTCAGTCAGCAAACAACACAAAATTTGCAGCAATTTGCCTCCAAGCTAATCTAAGATGGAATCCAATTGAATCCACAGAAATTGTTGCCTGAAAAGCATTTATTTTGTTTTTGTTTACCCTGAATTAAAATGATGTGTTTCGTTTTTGCAGAATACAGCATGCAGTACTAAATGTTTTTGTGCGTTTTTAAAAGACTAATGGAGGGGGCAACAAAAATCAAACCAACATTCCATGTATGTAAACACTGTAAAAGACTGGTTGGATGTCTAATTACCTTATTCCTACATAAGTGTCTGGTTTTTATCCAGTATACATGTTTCACTAAGTACCCACAGGGAAGTCAACAGAAATTATGTGCAAATAGTATCACGAAGAAATATTTATCCGTCGTATTATTTCTCAGCTGACTTGTCCCATATCTTACTTTACCTTATACAAAAAATTGTGTATGAGGGCGAATAAAATAAGTACAATACAATACAATACAATTATTTTCCTCTAGAAGTGCACTGCTGATGTGGAAAGCAGTAGAGAGACTTCTTAATTCTGCTACCTAAAAACCTATCTGTACATTATCCAAGATAACACGCTGTATCCTCCCTACCAATACATCCTCAATGTAGTCACAAATTTTATTCAGTACTTCTTATGATCACACTTTTGATAATAAGTGTTGGTATGACACCAAGTAAAATGCTTTTCAAAAGTAAAGAAAAATACAGCATTTACCAGACTCCCTTGACTGTGGCTTTCAGGATGTCACATGGGAAAAGTGTGAGTTGTATTTAACATTACCATTGTTTTTGGACTACTTGTTAGCTGATTGGGTAAAGTCATTCTGTTCAAGAGACCTCATTATGTTTGAGACTGGAAGATGTTCTAAGATTCAACAATTGGTGCATGTCAAAGATACTGGCTGATATAATTTTGTTGATCATTTCTGCTACCGCCGTTGTTGATGGATGTGACCTGTGCTTCCTTCCAAGTGCTTTGTTTGTGATATCTGTAATATAGTGTGGTTCAAAGAGGAGCCAACTTAGCTGCAAATTCAGTATAGAATCTGAAAAGGATTAGACTGGAACCCTTATTCTGCACTCAGTGCCTCAATGAAGAGAGTTTTTTGAATTGATGTAAATGTGGTGTTAAAAAAACCAAGATGGCGGAGCGGTTGTGTGTACAAGTGAGTGGTGTTGTTGCGAGAAACGAAAATGGTGTCGGTAAAAATTCAGTAAGTGTAAATTGTAGGGACCAAATTATGAAGCTAAATGAGCGCATTTCTAGCCTTCAGCAAACCATCAGTGTATTGAATAGTGAGATGTCTAAACATCGGAAAGAAATTAGTCAAACAAAATTCCATTTCTTTTCCTCAAAAAAACTCTAACGAGTTGACGAAAATACCATATGAAAATAGAACTGTAAATACGAAAACATCGCCAGGGAGTGAAAACACCAAACAGTTGGCGATTAAAAACAAATTTCATGTTCTTTCCGTGAGTGAAGAGGCGGATTTACGCTTAGCATAGGTAAGGGATCATGAACTTTTGAACAAACCTTATCAACAGAATGGTGATACAGGCTCTAAGTTCAGAATTAAGGCTAACAGTGACGGTGAGCATGCCATCTTTTGCACGAAGTAATGGGACGAATTTGAAAGACAATATCAACAAGAACGTAGGCCTACAACAGTGCAAACACAAAAGTAGTGTATAATTTTTAACAGATAGCCACGGTAAAAACATGACGAGACTTTTCAAAGAAAACAAAAAATACGACGCAACAGGTATTGTTAAGCCAGGAGCAACAATGAAACACATCATTGGTGTCGTCTTACACGATCAAAATGTCGAGAAAAATGACTACGTCGTGTTTATAGCGGGTGCAAATGATATAGCAAAAAACGAAGCAATTAACTGCCTAATGGAACTAAAAATGTTCCTGGAATGCAATAAACTACGAAATACAATAGTTGCAACTCTACCACACAGATATGACCTACTTAGTACCAGTGGTGGACACTCCAACTAGAGTAACAGCCAGTTCTAGCACTTTAATAGATAATGTATTTGTAGATAAGGATATTTACAATAATTTAACTGTGAAAAATATTATAAATGGCCTTTCTGATGATAAAGGGCAATTCCTATCTCTAAACCAAATAAATGTACGAAGGAAAGAAAATTTAATTTGGAAAAACTTAAGGATTATAAGAAAACACACCATTGAAAGCTTTAATCAGCAATTGCAGCTAGTGGACTGGTCTCCTGTGTATGCTGCAATTGATGTTAACTCAAAATTTAATACATTAATCAATGAAGTTACAAGTCTTTTTGAAGAAACCTTTCCCACAAAGTCAGTGAGAGAAAACCTGTTAAAATCTGGAAACAAGCCTTGGATTACTAGAGACATCAAAATTTCTTGTAAAACAAGAAGAGGATTGTATGCAGTAGCCAAGAGATCAAAACATCCCAGTAGGTGTATGCCCTATAAACTCTACAATAAAGTTCTGAATAAGACCATACAAGCAGCAAAGAACATGTGCTTGATGACAGAAATTGATTACTCGAGCAATAAAGTAAAAACTATTTGGAATTTTGTAAAGAAGGAAACAAGGAAAAATGGAGTTTGTAGTGAAAATATCCAAATAAAAAACGCGTATCATCTTGTTAGCAATCCAAAAATATTCATCTTGTTAGCAATCCAAAAATAGTTGCAGACACATTAAACAAACATTTTTTTTAACAGTAACAGAAAAAATAGGTTTACAAGGCTCCATGAACCAAGCCATCAATCTTTTGAAAGCCAGACTACCTAGCTCAGTACAACACATGAAGGTAACAACAGTCACTGATCAAGAAATTGAAAGAGTTATTAAATCTCTGAAAAGTAAAAACTGTACTGGAATAGACAATATTTGTAGCAAATTATTAAAATACTGCTGCAGCCATATAAGTAAAGTCCTTTTGCCACATTTTTGATGCATCACTTAAGCTAGGAATAGTTCCTGAGAGGCTAAAGTATGCAGTTGTAAAACTGCTGTATAAGAAGGGAGATAAGGTAGATGCTGCTAGTCATCAGCCAATATCACTATTGACAAGTTTTTCAAAGGTTTTAGAGAAACTAATGCATGCCAGGATAGTTAATCATCTCAGGAATCAAAATATCCTCAGCGAAAGTCAGTTTGGATTTCAGAAAGGCTCATCAACAGAAGATGCAATATTTGCGTTTGCTGGCAAAGTCTTGGAATCTACAACAAAAAACTAAAGCTGGTTGGGATTTTTTGTGACACTAACAAAAGTGTTTGACTGTGTCAGTAACCAGATTCTTTTACAAAAAGCTGCACATCTCAGTATATCAGGGAAATGGCTTGACTCGTATCTGTCACACAGGAAACAGAAAGCTGTAGTGGACAGTTAAAATGGAGTCCCATTATATTCAGAATGGGGTACCATCACATGTGGAGTGCCCCAAGGCTCCCTACTTTTTATCATCTTTATAAATGATCTGCCTCTCTGTACGGAATATTGTAGATTCACCATTTTTGCTGATAACACTAGACTACTTATTGATAATTCAGTACATGAACTTGAGGAAACAGCAAATAAGGTTTTAAGTGAAACAGTGAACTGGTTTAATATTAATGGCCTTTCTTTAAATTACACTAAAATAAACTACGTTCAGTTCCACACAACATTCAAAGATGAATAAATAGTAATAAAAATAGGTGAGCAGGTGATAACCAGGTTGGATACCTCAAAATACCTAGGCTTGCATATTGACAGCAAACTGAACTGGTCAAACCATGGCCTGAATCCATGCAAAAGACTGAGTTCAGCAACTTACACATTACACGTTGTTTCTTCCTATAG
The DNA here is from genome assembly GCF_023864275.1 of Schistocerca cancellata. Classification (NCBI taxonomy): domain Eukaryota; kingdom Metazoa; phylum Arthropoda; class Insecta; order Orthoptera; family Acrididae; genus Schistocerca; species Schistocerca cancellata. The sequence continues at coordinate 382,104,135 of NC_064629.1, read as the reverse complement.
AAATATGGAAACAATGAAGTCAGCCTATTATGGTTATTTTCATGCCATTATGGCATATGGAATTATATATTGTATGGAGTCCATCCTAGAGCCACATGAAGGAATCTTTTTAAGAAACTTGGAATCCTTACATCCACTGCGCAATGTATATTCTCTTTGATGTGCTTCATAAGGAAAGAAAAATCCATTTTTAAACTGAATAGTGAGTATCATAGTCATGAAATGAGAAGAAACACGATATCCACTATGAACAGGAAAATCTAAGTATGGTACAGAAAAGAGTCCATTTCACTAGCTGTAAAATTTTTAACACCCTCCCATCAAGAATTAAGTGTTTGGTAGAAAATGAGCTCTTGTTTAAAAAAAAAAAAAAACTTTAAGTCAGTTCCAGTTCACTGCTTTTACTCCATTGAAGAATATTTAAATTTATGAAATGTGTTATATAAATACTTACGTGTAAAGTGTATTATTGTAACCTTAAATATGTATGCCTTGAAATGACTTTCAGCCTGTATATTTATAACTTGACTTGTCCAATGTCTTATTCATAAGCTGCTATGTAGACAACAGGACCAATAAAAAATATAATACAATACAATACAAAGGATCATTTTGTATGATAGAATAGTTCCTGAACTACAGTGTTTAGCATTTATTGTACTGTTAAATGCAAATATGTGCCCAAATCTACATCTGTAATCCTGACTATTGTTTACTGTAAACAAATATTTTGCAATATATATTTTCTGTAACACTTATTATTTTGTAATATTTATTTATCTCTCAAAACTGATTTTCTGTAGTAGAACCTAAGTTACTGTTTACTGTAATATGAAATCATTTTATTGTTTTATGTGCTACCATTGATTTCTGACACGTTCCATATCCTGTGATACTGTCACAACATGTATCACCGGAACAAGAAATAAATAAATAAAATAAATAAATAAATTGGTTTACACAGGCAAGTACCTTCATTTTACTTCTACACTCCTGGAAATTGAAATAAGAACACCGTGAATTCATTGTTCCAGGAAGGGGAAACTTTATTGACACATTCCTGGGGTCAGATACATCACATGATCACACTGACAGAACCACAGGCACATAGACACAGGCAACAGAGCATGCACAATGTCGGCACTAGTACAGTGTATATCCACCTTTCGCAGCAATGCAGGCTGCTATTCTCCCATGGAGACGATCATAGAGATGCTGGATGTAGTCCTGTGGAACGGCTTGCCATGCCATTTCCACCTGGCGCCTCAGTTGGACCAGCGTTCGTGCTGGACGTGCAGACCGCGTGAGACGACGCTTCATCCAGTCCCAAACATGCTCAATGGGGGACAGATCCAGAGATCTTGCTGGCCACGGTAGTTGACTTACACCTTCTAGAGCACATTGGGTGGCACGGGATACATGCGGACGTGCATTGTCCTGTTGGAACAGCAAGTTCCCTTGCCGGTCTAGGAATAGTAGAACGATGGGTTCGATGACGGTTTGGATGTACCGTGCACTATTCAGTGTCCCCTCGAGGATCACCAGTGGTGTACGGCCAGTGTAGGAGATCGCTCCCCACACCATGATGCCGGGTGTTGGCCCTGTGTGCCTCGGTCGTATGCAGTCCTGATTGTGGCGCTCACCTGCACGGCGCCAAACACGCATACGACCGTCATTGGCACCAAGGCAGAAGCGACTCTCATCGCTGAAGACGACACGTCTCCATTCGTCCCTCCATTCACGCCTGTCGCGACACCATTGGAGGCGGGCTGCACGATGTTGGGGCATGAGCGGAAGACGGCCTAACGGTGTGCGGGACCGTAGCACAGCTTCATGGAGACGGTTGCGAATGGTCCTCGCCGATACCCCAGGAGCAACAGTGTCCCTAATTTGCTGGGAAGTGGCGGTGCGGTCCCCTACGGCACTGCGTAGGATCCTACGGTCTTGGCGTGCATCCGTGCGTCGCTGCGGTCCGGTCCCAGGTCGACGGGCACGTGCACCTTCCGCCGACCACTGGCGACAACATCGATGTACTGTGGAGACCTCACGCCCCACGTGTTGAGCAATTCGGCGGTACGTCCACCCGGCCTCCCGCATGCCCACTATACGCCCTCGCTCAAAGTCCGTCAACTGCACATACGGTTCACGTCCACGCTGTCGCGGCATGCTACCAGTGTTAAAGACTGCGATGGAGCTCCGTATGCCACGGCAAACTGGCTGACACTGACGGCGGCGGTGCACAAATGCTGCGCAGCTAGCGCCATTCGACGGCCAACACCGCGGTTCCTGGTGTGTCCGCTGTGCCGTGCGTGTGATCATTGCTTGTACAGCCCTCTCGCAGTGTCCGGAGCAAGTATGGTGGGTCTGACACACCGGTGTCAATGTGTTCTTTTTTCCATTTCCAGGAGTGTAATTGGCATGGCAGTGACAGAATATTCACAGCACACAGTCACAACTGAATTCTGGCACAACAAACACCTTACAATAGTGTCTTCACATTATGTTCACACTGACACACTAAATTGCTGGACCAAATTATTCAAACATTTGCTCAAAGGAAAATTTAATTATAGCTAACACCAGTCACTAGTTGCATTTGATATATTAAGTAAGTCAAGTGGATACCCTGAGCATGTGAAATGGTGACAGACATGTACTTGTTACTTGGATCTTACACAAACTTCTTACATAGATGTTGGATTTTATTATGTGAATTTGCTAAATGATGTTGATGCTGAGATTTCTGGGCCCTGATTGAAGACTCCTGGGTGGGTTTGGCCTTATAAATACTGGCATATGAACATTTTAGTATTTTGAAAACTACATAATGGTTTGAAAAATTGGCAGGTCAGATTTTTGTAATTTAGATGAGCTGTACATTAGAACAATAATTTGGTTTACAAAATACAAGGTTATTACAAATGATTGAAGCGATTTCACAGCTCTACAATAACTTTATTATTTGAGATATTTTCACAATGCTTTGCACACACGTACAAAAACTCAAAAAGTTTTTTTAGGCATTCACAAATGTTCGATATGTGCCCCTTTAGTGATTCGGCAGACATCAAGCTGATAATCAAGTTCCTCCCACACTCGGCGCAGCATGTCCCCATCAATGAGTTCGAAAGCATCGTTGATGCGAGCTCGCAGTTCTGGCACGTTTCTTGGTAGAGGAGGTTTAAACACTGAATCTTTCACATAACCCCATCACTTCATCACTGAAAACAAGTTTCACACTGAACGCATTCTCTTCCACGAGCTGTTGCAACCGCGCCAAAAATTCAAAGCGTATGACTTTGTCATCGGGTGTCAGGGCTTGTAGCAATTGTAAACGGTAAGGCTTCTGCTTTAGCCTTTTCCGTAAGATTTTCCAAACCGTCGGCTGTGGTACGTTTAGCTCCCTGCTTGCTTTATTCGTCGACTTCCGCGGGCTACGCGTGAAACTTGCCCGCACGCGTTCAACCGTTTCTTCGCTCACTGCAGGCCGACCCGTTGATTTCCCCTTACAGAGGCATCCAAAAGCTTTAAACTGCGCATACCATCGCCAAATGGAGTTAGCAGTTGGTGGATCTTTGTTGAACTTCGTCCTGAAGTGTCGTTGCACTGTTATGACTGACTTATGTGAGTGCATTTCAAGCACGACATACGCTTTCTCGGCTCCTGTCGCCATTTTGTCTCACTGTGCTCTCGAGCGCTCTGGCGGCAGAAACCTGAAGTGCGGCTTCAGCCGAACAAAACTTTATGAGTTTTTCTACGTATCTGTAGTGTGTTGTGTCCATATGTCAATGAATGGAGCTACAGTAAATTTATGAAATCGCTTCAATCATTTGTAATAGCCCTGTATGTGATGGGTTAGTAAAATGCAAAAGAGTATGGGACCATTTTTATATCTGTGTTTGGAATAACTCATTTATGAATATAGTAGCCATGCTGAAAATTATGAGAAATTAAGCAAATTTTTAATTAATAGCTTAATTAATTAATGATGTCATTCAGTCCATAAAAATTAGAGCAATAAAAGTATGGTGGTAGAAGCTGGAATTTAACAAGTACTATGGCTAAACCTCCAATAGAAGTTTTGAGTGTGTGAACTTTAATATTAATTATCTGTTAAGGCAATGAGTTCCAGAAAAATCAAAACATCTTTCTGTAACGTCTGTCTGCTGATCTTGCTAATGGGTAGTGTCAATATTTCTAAAACTGCCTATTAGCTCTGTCCAGGTTAACATTGGACACTATAATTTCAATTCTCAAATATTTTCAGTTAACATAGTTTTCAGCAAAACTAAATTCATTATTGGGATCTGCATCTTGAAAACTATGGTTTGAATAATAAATCTACAAGAAGCACAAACTAATTAATATTTGGACAGATTCAGACACATGCTGTATATGCACTATGCAGACAACTAGATGAAAGTTGAAAAATCAGAAGCGGAAAAGTGTAATTGTAACATGTGGAGTGGTTCCAATTTGCTATGTTATATAATCACACACTATCTGATCAAAACCATCCAGGCACCCCTAGGTAATGACAAATTGACAACTAGGTGTCACAAGAGGCAGGGTGTACTGTATTGTCAAGCAGTTACAGTGGACTGGATTGGTCAGGAGAGCTCAATGAATTAGAACATGAACTAGTCACTGGATGTCACCTGAGTAAAAAAAAAAAATCCACAAGGGCACTTCAAACCTTCTAAAACAGTCCAAGTTGACAGTTGGCAATGTGATTGTGAAATGTAAACACAAGGGAACTAACGTAGCTAAAGCAAGACCAGACAGACGTCATGTACTGACAAACAGCAACCACCAAGCATTTTGGAAGTTGGTTGTAATAAGTCACATTATGTGCAGAAGGAATGATTCATCAGTTCCAAAGTGCTACTGGTAGTCCAGCTAGCACAATGAGTGTGCATAGGGAATTAAAAAGAATGGAGTACAGTGGTCAAGCAGCCCCTCATAAGCCACACATATCTGTATGCAGTAGAGGAACAGTTCAGAGATGATGAATGTAGCAGCATGGCAATGTACCATGTCAGAAAGGAGCATCCATGAGGCAATGGTTTTCAGGCAATAACATTCTGGGTGAGTTAGAATGTTTGTTTCACTCCATACCCCAGCATCCAGCATCACTACCTTTTCTGTTTTAGGCTCATGAGGGAGAATGGGCTGCCATTCCTCAATAGACATTCAGACACGTCATTGAAAGTGCCTCAGCTGAGTTCAAGCCATTATAAATGTGAAGATATAATGTCTAGTAATAAGTGTCTGGATTATTTTGATCAAATAGTTTATTTCTAGTGGTATGAGAATTACACTGTTGCATTTTCTTTTGGAAAGGACATTCGAAAATGGAGTTCAGCATTTCTACTTTTGCTTTGCTCCCATCAATTTCAGTTCATATGTCATACATGAGAGTCTGTATACTAACTTGGTGCCACTGACAACATTTATACATGACCAGAATTTCTTTGAGTTTATGCCCATCACAAACTGTCCTACTTGGTACATTTTTAACCAGTGCTTGGTCAACTGTTCTTCTAAACTTCAGGCATAGTTCCTTTACATGCTTCTGCCCAGAACTAAATGTTTCAAGTTCCTCCTTATAGTTTGACACTACTGCTTCTTTATCTAGTTTACTAAACAAGTAAATCTTTCTTCTTGTTTTAATTGCTCTATATACTTTGGTAATCATTGTCACTACAAATGTCTCATGGTAACTGATACTATTTCCAACATGAACACCCTGAAACAGCTGTATTTGTTGCTATTTGAACCAACATATTTCCACTGAAAATGGATCTTCAAACTATCTGTTCTTGGTAGTTTTCAGAGAAAGCATTAAGTGTTCTTTCACATGATCACCATTGGTCATGGAAATGCTCTTTGATCTGCCAGCTTTAACACAAGTGCATTAGGCACTCCACTTTTTCCCTGTAAGTTTCTCATTTTCTAATGACAGTGATATTCATTTTTTCTGCTGTTTTCCTGGAATTTTATAACCATATACTGATGGACAAGTACATCACATAAAAGCCGTTTGGGATCAGATTCTAGCCCAATAATAAACATTTCCTTGCTGGCTCATACCCATGTGATGATATGAGTTTTGTGCATCCATATTGAACCACTGGTTTTGTGTACAGTATTGTTTTTTTATGACTTGCCTTGAAGGCATGATTGGCCTCAGAATACTGTTTTTCATCGCATTCATCAGCTCATACATTTTATAACCATACCAGACAACCTGCTCCACTACCATAACTCTTCAGTTACCTTTCATGAGTGGAAATAAAATAGAGTTCCTATTTTGTAGGCTGGTTATCTACACTTAGGACAGGTATGTTTATTTTACCATCATACAACAAGGCCTCCATGTATACACCTTGTAGGATTTGTTATAAATGTTTGAGTCTTATGGTGAAATACTGTTATATCTTATAGAAAGCTAATAAACAATTTACTTTTTTCAAAATTATTTTTACTTCTGCTAACACCAATAACTGTCCACTTTCGCTGGAACATTTCACAATAGTATTTTTTAGAAATATAAATGATATGCAGTTTGTCTCTGAAGAATAAAATCTACAGCTGCATAAATACTACACAGGCCACCATATGGTAAATGTTAGAGGGTTCCTTGTTCCACTGCTAGTCATTCCATTTCTTGTTCCACTCACAAATGGAGTGAGGGGGAAAAATTGCCATTATGCTTCTGTATGAACATCATTCTGCAGTCTGTAGAGTCATTCTGCAATATGTCACAAATGTCAATTCTGTAAACTTCCTCAGTAGTTCTTTCCAGAGATTCTCATTTGAGTTCAAGGAGCATTTCTGTAATACTTGCATTTGAGTTCAAGGAGCATTTACCTACCAGTAATAAGTATACCATTTATTACCAGGTCTTCATCGTGCACCAGCCATGGGTTGACAGACTGTGTCAAAGTTACAATCAAGTATAGCAGCACACCTCTGAACTGCTTCAATGTCTTCTTTTAATTTGACCTGTTGGGGATCCCGAATACTTAAGCAAAGTGTTCTGTCCATGGCCTCCTTTATAGATCAGTAAGACTTTCCTAAAATTCTCCAACTGATTCAAAGTAAACCACTCATCTTCCCTACAACCAACTGTACATGCTTGTTCCATTTCATATTGCTTTCCAACGTTACATCTAAATATTTAATCACTGTGGCTTCAATACACTAATACTGTATTCAAATATTACAGGATAGTTTTTCCTAGTTATCTGCATTAACTCAGATTTTCCCACATTTAGAGAAAACTGCCATTCATTACACCAAATATAAGTTCTGTCGAAGTCATCCTCGATCTTCCTATAGTTGCCCAGTGATGACACTTTCCTGCATGTTACAGTGTCACAAGAAAACCACTGAACAAACTCGTGTACAGAGGACATCAAACTGTTTATGTTTATAGACAACAAGAGCAATGCTATCACACTTCCGTGGAGCACTTCTGATGATACCCTTGTCCCTGATGAACACTCACTATCCATGATGATGTACTGTGTTCTGTTGCTTATAAAGTCCTTGAGGCACTCACATATCTGAGCACCTATTCCATATGTTCCAACTTTCATTGACAGACTGCAGTGTGGCACTGTGTCAAGTTTAGTTTTGCGTGAGCAATGCTTTGTAAATCTATGCTGATTTTTTAGTGACACAAAGTGATTCTCATAGTCTGTCCTCAGTAGCACCACTCTTGAGCACCACAATACTGAAAGTCTAAATAAGTGTCAGCTGGTGTTTGCTCAAAGACGTACATGGCACCATAATATAGATTCCACTAACACACATTTATTCCTTCCAAAGGTTGATTATTAATAATGGTGACCAGTTTATCAACTGTGAAAACTTCTTAGCTCACAGAACTAGATCAACACCTATGATTAACTATCAACAGTTCAGTGGTGAAACTGAATAACGATTGTTTGCACAATCCATAGTTCACATTTACACAAAAATGTCACAGTTCACAAACAGTACCATAATAGTGTATAAAATGAGAATACAATGTGGTAATCCAACTAATTCAGTCCATAATGAGCAACATCATGTCTAACAGTCATCCATTTTGATGACAATGACATTCCACACTCCGTGTCAATCATAACACAGTTCAGTTGAAATGTTCCTTAATTTGAGGTACTATAAACATTGAAAGTTTTTAAACATTAATATTAATAAGTCTCATTGTTGTCAGTGTGCATATTTTTCTGTAGAAAAAACATGCATGACTGTTGGATGGACCTACACTGAGAGTGCGCCCAATGTTCGTCTTTTTTATGGGCTTTCTAACTGCAGACTTCCAATCTTGGGTGATGGGCACAAGAATAAACTGTTATTTTGTAAACTTCATTACGCTTTAAAATCAGCTAGGCTAAATTTCACTGTTTTGGATGAACTATTAGAACTAATGTGGTTTTGGCTGACAGAAAATGTAGCTGGTCAGAAATTTAGAAAAATACATGGGCACTGTTATTCTTACATGATGTGGACCCCATTGTTTGCATGTATGACTGCATTATTGCAAATTACAGTAGTTTACATGAAATTATTAATTAGTGAGTTAATTAATTAGTGATGTGCATCATATTGTACGGAAAAATTAAGGTAACATAAGTAGGTACTCAAAAGTGAGAATCTAACAGTTGTTAAGCTAAAATCTGCAATTAAAATTGGTAGTGTCTCAGAACTTCAAGTTTAATTATTTCATAAGGTAATTAGTTTTAGGTAGCTCAAAATACGTTACTTGAAAATTGGAATACTTAGCTTTACAATGGTATGTGTCATTATATGGAATTACACTGATTAGCTCACCAAATTTTACACTTACCATCATACTATAGTGCCAACTTTAATTAACTATAGTTTTTAATTAAAATGCTCTATAGCCAAACTAATGTTACTTATGGAACCATCCTAACTGAAAGAAGTAATTAACAATAATTTGAAATGGAGGAAGCTTAATTACACTTTTGGACTATCAGTACATATGCTACATATAACCTATATAACTGTATTGAACGTAAGATAAAAATTAGTTTAAAAAATCATTATTTTTTCGAGTAGAAAGAACATAACAAATGCAAGAACCCAACGTTCTATGTCACAATTTGTGAATTGAACCTTCTCTGTCATGAGAAAATTTATTGTATTTGGACTCAGAATATACTAAACAATTGTGCAGCAAATCAGCATTAAAGACATGGTCTGTAATTTTGCAGGTCTGTCTTTTCACCATTCTTATACATGGGAGTGACCTGTATGTCTTTTCAGTCACTTGGGACTTTGCACTGGGCAAGAGATTTTGAGTAAATGCAAGCTAAATAATGGGACCTTTGTTGAGCAGTATTTGCTGCAAAACTGAATTGGTATCCAATTTGAACCTGGCAGCTTTTTTGTTTTTATCACTTTCAGTTGCTTCTCGACACCAAAGTTGTCTATTTCTATGTTGTCCATAAGCAAGTTTCTGCAATGGTCAGATGATGATATGTCTGAATGATACTCCTGCATGAATGATTCTTTAAACATGAAATTTAAAACTTCTGTTCTCCTTTTGATGTCTTATAGTGCCACACCAGACTGGTCAATAAGTGAATGAGCAGGAGCCTTTGACCTGCCTAACGATTTTGTGTATGAGCAGAATGTTCAAGGATTTGTGGCAAGATCTTTTGCTAAAATATTAAGATGGAAGGTGATGTATGCTTCATGCCTTAATCTTTTTACAGACACTTGAATTTATACTAACTATTGCCTGTCAACAGTTCTGAACTCTTTTTTTTAACTGAGAGTGCAACAATGTCTATTTTCTCAGCATTTTCTGAATTTTATTTTGAAACCATGGTGGGTCATTTCAATCCTTAATCCACTTGCCCAGTGCATACTTCTCCAGAGGGTGATTTACTATCAGTGTAAACTTTGCCCATCTCCTTCCATCATATTGGAACTGAATGGTGACCATACATTGTGTAAGTAGGCTGGTAACAACTGCTTACATGCTCTTGTCTATACAAAAACTCCTCTAGATTTCTTGAGGCTTTTATGCACTTACACTGCGGTACAATCCTCCATTTTAATATTATTTTAGCTTTAAGTGAACAATTTAACCATAAATTCAAAATATCATTAATACACTTAATATACTAGGAAAATGTAATAAAAAGACAGGTTAGAGCTCATTGTGTGGGAAGCGATCATTCCATTTGACAAAATTATTGTGCCTAGTAAGGTCAAAACTGTATCTGACTACAAATTTAAATGGATTCATGTAACCAGCGTAAGTGAAATCAAGTAAATCATTAGATGTTCTTACCAGCCACCCATTCTGCTGTAACACTCGTAGAATGATTCAAAGAAAGTCTCCTCTCAGTACTGTGGGAGTACCACAATCATGCAGTATTAGCCGGAGATGACTTTAATGTACCAAGTAAAGACTGGGATGTCTATTGATTGATTGCAGGTGGTGTAGATAAACAGTCTTAGGAAGTGTTTCTCAACACTTTTTCCTGTTTGCAGCCCACATCCAATGGACATATTTTAGACTTACTCGGTAAAAACAGGCCTGACATTACCACAGTGTCAGTATGGAGACAGGGATTAGTGATCACAATGTCATCATAGTCACGATGGTTACCAAAGTTAATAAACCCACCAAGAAGGCTAGGAGAGTTTTTGCCCTGGAAAGAGCAGGTAACCAGTTGTTAGCATCCTACTTACACAATGAGTGGACATTATTTAGTTCAAATATGGCTGAAGTAGAGAAAAGACCCATCATGGTTTAAAAAATATTCAGAAAATTCTGAGAAAATGAAGACTGTTGCACTCTTGGTTAAAAAAAGAATTCAGTTAGTACAAATTCAAGTGAGTATAAAAAGATCATTGCATAGAGCATACATCTTCCACCGTCATGCTATAGCAAATGAACTTGGCAAGAATCCTAGAAAATTCTGGTCCTATTTAAAATTACTAACCCGTTCAAAACCTTTTATTTTTTTCAGTTATCATCCTGTGTGATGTGGCAATAGGAAAAAGCAAAAAGAAAGTTAAAACTTTAATTTCATGTTTAACGAATCATTCACGCAAGAGGTTCATACACACATACCATTTATTGACCACTGTACAGACTCCCATACAGAGGACATAGGAACAGGAATCTTTCATTGAAAAGAAATTGAAAGAGTTGAAAACCAAAAAAATTCCCAGATCAGGGAGGAATTACAAAACAGTTTTACATTCTATTTTGGCACTGGACCCTTACTTAAACTGGGTTTAGTGTGTATCAGTTGCCCAGCACTAAGTATTAAATGACTGGAAAACCAGCATGGGTGGCTCCTATACATATATAAGAATGGCAAATGACCAGACCTGCAAAATTAGAGATCAATATCTTTAATGTCAGTTTGCTGCAGAATTTTGGAGTATATTCCACACTTCAATATAAAGAAAATTTCTTGAGACAGAAAATCTTATTTCCACAAATCAGTATCGATTTAGAAAGCGTTACTCATTCAAAACTCAGCTTGTCCATTTCTTGCATGATATCCTGCAAACCACCTTGGATGAAGGAGAACAGGAGATTTCACATTCCTAGATTCCTGAAAAGTTTTGACTGTGAGCCACACTGCAGACTGTTAACAATTGTCTGAATCTACAGAATAGTTTCTCAAATACGTGGGCAGCTTAGAGACATTTTAAGTGATAGAATCCATTTAAGCGACAGAACCCAGTGTATTGTCATGGATGGAGAGTGTTGATCAGGAGCAAATGTTTCATCAGGAATGTCCCAGCGAACTGTGATAGGACTGCTTTTGTTCTTTATATGCACAAATGGTTTGTCACATAGGGTGAGAACCAATCTGTGACTGTTTTCTGATGATGCTAAATGTAGGGGGAAGTGCCTTCATTGAGTCACTTATAAGGATACAGAATGACTTGCTCTGAATGTGGAAAATCATTAAGTTAATGGAGATGAATAGGAAAAACAATCCTGCAATGTTTGAATACAATATTAGTGTTGTGGTGCTTGACACATTTATGTCATTGAAATATCTAGGTGTAATGTTTGAAAACAATATGAATTTTAATGAGCAGATAAGGTCAGTTATAGGGAAGGTGAATGGTTGAGTTCAGTTTACTGGGAGAATTCTAGGAAAATGTAACTCATCGTAAAGGAGACCACTTACAGATTGTTTGGATAATCCATTCTTGAGTATTGCTTGAGTGTTTGGGATTCTCACCAGGTTGGATTAAAGGAAGACATTGAAGCAATTCAGAGGTTTGCTGCTAGCTTTATTGCCAGTAGGTTTGATAAACAATTGAGCATTAAGGAATGCTCTGTGAACTCTTGAAGTATCGAGGTTGAATTTCCAAGATTGTTGGTGCTTTGGCATTCTCTCCACCAATTGCAAATGCCATTGCATATTATAGTCATTTTGTCTGGTTCTTGTCCTTTCCACTTTACACTGCTTTTTGCATTTCTAAGCTCCTTTTTAAGAATTGACCTAGTCTTATACCATGGGCAGAAAGCATTGAAGTTTATTATGTTTCTCAGTCCCTTGGTTTCCACAGGCTTAAAGGAACTAGTTTTCATTCAGAATATATGCTTGGGAAACCCATTATCTAGAAGCATAGCTGTGGACAGTACTGAGCTAAGGGACAGTCTTACTGGTGAATAAGTGTTCTGAATCCAGTGACAAGGTGTGAATATCCTGCACCAGTTGTGTGAACAATGGTACATCCAATATGAGAAATTTCTTTCCAGAGCATCAATTGTCAGTCAGGTGCACTTGTTGTCTGCTTTCATCAATCCGGACATTAGGCCTGCCATTGCATTCATCACCATCCACAATTGTACAATCATTTTTAAAGTCTCAACATCATTGTTTAACTTTTTCTTCACTCATTACTATAGAGAAATAAACTGGTCACAATACCTCATGAATCTGAGCAGCTTTAGAGCCTCTTGCGCAATAGTAATAGTAATAATAATAATAATTATTATTATTATATTATATAATAATAATAATGATAATAATAATAATAATAATTATTATTATTATTATTATTCCCGTGGAGGCCCAGGAAAAGAATAGGCCTCTGGTATGTTCTGCCAGTCATAAAAGGCGACGAAAAGAGCAAACCACTAATAGGGCTAACCCCCCTTTTAGTGTGATTAGTTGGTTCAGGACGGAACTAATGAAGCCTCGGACAAGCGCTGTCATGGTCAGGGATGACGCTTGAACCCTAAGCCCGTCCACAATGGTAACGACACTGCTAGCCACATGGAAAATGATTTAAATCCAAATAGAGGTGTTTTGCAGGATATGCTTCCTGCAACTACTCTAGAAGGAAAACAAAGACAGAGGATGAGATGGTTAGATGAAGTTAACCGACACCTCATGTTCTGTTATTACCAAGCAACAAACTTAGGAACCAACACAACTGGATACAGATTGTGGCGTAGAGCGCCATAAATATTGATATTTGTTCTGTGCGTAAGTGTGCTATCTTTGAGGAGAGGGCTTTGGAGAGGATGTTGGACGCTAACGGCAGTTAGCCTCCAGACTTGTATCTGTGTAGAAGCTGAATGTGAGTAAATCTGTATCTGAGAGAATCCTAGTTGTTTACCTACAACTGTTCCATATTCCCTCACTGGTGGCCTCGTTTTTGTGCAAGTTACCACCCGAAGGTTATTCACACACCTACCACGTCGGGTTTCTCTGCGATCGCGAGGGCCTTTGTTCAGCTCCAGACAATGGCCTTTCAGCATTCACCGCCGCCCGGATTCCAGCAACATTTCTCCAGCACTCCTGCCGTCGTAGTGGACATGCCGCAAGAATCTTTGGAATCCTTCAGCCAGAACATGCAGTGGAATTCATCGAGTGCCGCCAGTTTCTTCCAACCGCCAATGGTCGTGGACTCTGGCTTTGTTAGCCTGGGCCTTCCCACGTGTTCTCCACAGAGTGTTGGTCAGAACATTCCTACTCCTGTGGCGAACACACAATTCAATACAGTTCGTGGCATTGAGTGAGGTTTTGCTACTTTGGAAAATCCAGTAGTAAATTCAAACTCGAATCAGTTCCCGCCACATGTGTATTCTTCCGCACCGGCTAGTCAACAGGTGTTCAATGCTCGCCAAACAGCAAATATCACACCGAGTGTGCATCCTAGTGGACGTGTGTGGGATCCTTGTGTTGCTTCTAATCAAGTCAACATCTCTGTGCTGGACAGTAATCAGTCCGACATCTACAACCAGCCCCACCACTCACGGTCGAGTGAATACTGTGTGCATAACGGACATTCACCAGTGTACTTAAGCATTTGTGGCTTCTCTCCAAGCTACCACGTCAATGAGAATGCACATTTTGACTACGATCCTCACACCGTTCAAGCGTCCGTCGCTTCTCAGCCCCCCCCCAGCGTCAAGTGAATTTCGTGATTCCCGCATTACGGGACGCCAATAATTCGGACTCGCAATCCTCTGCATGCTCTACTTCCATCTGTAGTAATAGGCCTCACCTCCGCAGTGACTGCAGTGCCGAATCTGTCGAAATTACCAGACTTCAAACCCGCTAACCCGGAGTTCTGGTTTAACCTGGTTGAGCAAACATTCAATGTCTGTGCTTTGGATGATGACGCACGCTTCGCCTGCCTCATGAACCATCTTCACGACCGCGTCGATTTAATTTACGATCTGGTCAAAGCACCCCCCCTAGCAGGGAAGTATGCTGTGGCGAAACAGATGATACTGGAGCGTGTCTCAAAAGCCAGGAGAGAAAATGTGCGACAGCTCATCTACGAAGAGCGTCTCGGCGACAGGTCTCTGTCCCAGCTGTGGCGGTGCATCCGTCTTCTCGTCAATGAGCAAGTTATGCCTGATGACACGCTCACAGAAGTCTGGACTGAAAAGCTGCCTTTGCCTGTCCAGACTGCAATCTCTGCGTATGAAGATAGGCCAGTAAATGATCATTTACGCGCCACCGACAGAGCATACTCCGTCAGGCAACGTGAGCTCCGTGCACTGCATTCTGGACGTGACCACACTAAGACGCTTTCTGACGCCACGCCCTTGTCTGGTGCTGCTAATAACAAGTTTGTTAAACTAGCCGCCCTGCCTGCACCTTCAACTCCCCGCAATGACAGTGCATCGGCCTCTGTGGAAGACTCTGGGGCACATACTCCATCACCTAGCAACTACCCACAGGAGCACAGGCCCGCCCAAACTTACTGTTTCTTCCACGCGAGATTCGGGGAGCAAGCTCGCAAATGCCAGTCACCGTGTTCTTACCCAAACTCCAACTGCAGGTAGGCTATGGTGCCACCTCCTGCGATGTAAACAATGGGCACCATCCCACGTTGCACTCTGTTTCGGACAATAACAGTAAGTGTGGTCGAGTCTATGTTCGCGATTTACGATCAGGTGTATGTTTTCTTGTAGACACTGGTGCAGACGTCTCTTTGCTGCCGGTTTGCCTAGCAACCAATAAAGTGCAACCACACAAAACAGTACTTCGTGCAGTGAACTTGTCTACCCTACAGTGTTCGTGTTCCACTTTGTATACAGTGAAACTTTCGCCCGAGTGCAAGCTGGAGTGGACGTTTCTAGTGTCAACAATTGAAGAACCTATTCTCGGAATTGATTTCCTCAAGCACTATCAGTTGTCACTAGATTTTGTGCAAAATACTGTGTTTTACCCCCCCCCCCCCCCTTAACAAACATATTCCTTTCGCTTCGCCGAGTGGCAGTTCGGCTAACACCAAACATGTGTGCTGTGCTAAGAAGTGTGTAAACCTATCCTTGGAGCTGCAATCTTGGAGAAACAAGTGGCTAGTGGAGTGCACCAAGTCTTCGAAGTTGCGGATGGAACGTATGGAAATGCTGCTACATCTCCGCGACATACACCACGTGTTGGCCTCCACACAACAACGCCTCGCAGCACTACAAGCAGACGACTCGTCGGCTACAGACAAGGTCAGTCCATGCCAATCTGGTGTTCCCGTGCCCGTGCACGTTAACGACAATGTTGCGAACTCTGTAAACTGTGTCAGCACCCCCTTTTGTAATGATAGGGTATGCCCGAGTGCTCATGCTCCTTGCGTTCCGAATGGACAATTAACTTGCCAAGCTTGTGGCAATGAACTACGGCCATCTGCTGTTTGGCCATGCCCACTCGTGCCTACAGTGCTCATAGCGGCACGGCCCGCTACCAAGAACCAGTGTACCAACTTCGCCCATGTTAACACGTGTGCGGCCTTTACGCAGCCTACGAGCGGGTGGCACACCTGTACTTCCGTGCCCTCAGCGCCACAGCTTGGCCCGTCCGCCACTGCCTGCTCCGCTTCACGGACATCTGACTGTCGTGCCGCGCCACGTATTGCAGTAGTCACTAACAGCACAGTTCATTGGTTACGTCTAACCGATGGGCCGCCCATATCGCAACGCCCATGCTGCCTCAAGCCGCAATTTATGAAAATTGCAAAAGAACAATTGGACGATCTGTTACAAAAGGGAATAATTGAACCTTCTTCCGGTTGCTGGGCTAGTCTTATCCTGTTTGACCAAAAGAAAGACAGTACTTGGCGTATGGTCGGAGACTATAGGTGTTTAAATGTCTGCACCATCATTGATAAATATCTGATCCCACACATCGCAGACTTCAATCATGCGCTCGCAGGTGCAAAGTACTTCTCTGTTTTGGTCTGGTAGCTGAACGGTTTGTCTGGAGAGACATGAGCCGTGACTGTCAGTCTTGGGCAAGGGCATGCATGGTGTGTCAACAGAACAAAGTTTCCAGGCACACTTCTCCACCCATTGGCTGTTTTGCCCAACCGCCAGGCCGGTTTCACCATGTTCATGTCGACCTCGTAGGCCCTTTGCCCCCCTACGAGGGTTTCCGTTACTTGTTTACAGCTATTGACAGGATGACTCGGTGGGCTGAGGCTGTGCCTATTCTGAACATTACCTCTGAGACAGTAAGTCGAGCATTCTTAGATTCGTGGATCTCTAGATTTGGCTCACCTGTTTACCTCACCACTGACCATGGGCGACAATTCGAGTCTTCAGTTTTCTCTGACTTATGTAAAATGTGTGGTATCGTCAAAATTCATACTTCTGCATACCACCCCCAAAGCAATGGGCTTGTCGAGCAATGGCATCACACCTTAAAGTCTGCCCTGCGTTGCCATGACTCACTATGGACAGAGGCACTGCCCTTCGTGCTTCTTGGCATTCGTGCGACTTTCAAGGAAGACCTCAAGGGTTCCGTAGCCGAGTTTGTGTATGGCCAACCTCTGGTTTTGCCTGGAGAATTAGTCACTCCGACCCCACTTCCATGGCCATCTGAACTCCCTTCACTTCTCGAGCGGGTGCGCTTGCACTGCAGCAAAATTCAGCCGCCACCTCCGGCTGCTCATACACCTCCGCGCGTGTACGTACCGCGCACGCTAGACTCTTGTGAGTACGTGTTTCTCAGAGACGACTCAGTCAAAGCCCCGCTTCAGTCACCCTACACAGGTCCTTACAAGGTCGTCAAACACTCTGAGAATAACATGGATCTCCTCATAAAAGACTCTGTAACCACGGTCTCACTCAACCGAGTAAAACTAGCTTTCATTGAGCCTCAGATGAACCTCCCTGATTCTGCCCCTATTTCTCCCACTCCTGCTTCGAGCAGCCATCCATCTTCCCACACCATGCATTTGGGTATTGACTCTCCACAGCGTGTTTCTCTGCCGAGCACTGCTCCTTCTACGTGTTCATCTAATTCGAGTGGCCAATCTTTTCAGGGCTTCACTCCTCACAGCCCTCACAGTCGAACTGCCAACCACTCGGATTCTACCATTGTGTTACCATCTTTGTGTGACAGCTCTTTGTCACGCCGTTCAATCCATGCTGGCTCCTCGTTGCCTTCGGTCATGCTCCCTCGTCTGTCAGCTGATCACCCGAGGTTGTCTCCTGCACAGTCCAGTGCACCTGCCACCCCCATCTTAGCAGATGCTTCCCCCCTGCCATGGCTTTCCCACACCTCCCTGCCTCCCTACCATTGCTTGTACAGGTGCCATCCAAGAATTCACAACACATGTGCACCCTGATGACATACATAAATTATCTGTTGTCGTAGATGGCGATACGGTGTGTGTGGTACTCGCATGTGACAATATTGAGGGAGGAAGTGCAGAATCTCATGTGGTGCGCCACTTTAAATTGAGCAGAAGTGCTGCGTGTGGCAATTTGCGTGCCTTTTTTAGGCCTTCTGGCAAGGTGATTCTCCGCCTGCCGGCTGACGAAGTGCTACACCTTCACTCCAGGATGGGACGTCGTCTTCAGTCTTCAGCCGCTGGCGTCGCTTGCTGACTTCACCGTCGACGTACCGGGTTTCACCCCCCGGTCTCCTACCAGTCGACCGCTTCCGCCTGACGCAGAAGAACTGTGCGTTACCTACCTAACTTCTCACCCCACCCATTCACAGGGACGTATTCCATACTGTGCAGGGGGGCTATGTGGCGTAGAGTGCCATAAATATCGATATTTGCTCTGTGCGTAAGTGTGCTATCTTTGAGGAGAGGGCTTTGGAGAGGATGTTGGACGCTAATGGCAGTTAGCCTCCGGACTTGTATCTGTGTAGAAGCTAAATGTGAGTAAATCTGTATCTGAGAGAATCCTAGTTGTTTACCTACAACTGTTCCATATTCCCTCAAGATCACAAGTATACACAACATTTATTACCAGATACCCAGAATTAAAATTTTTAACAGAACAACAACTAGCTGATCAGATCCGTGTAATAATAAAAAATAACAGGATACCCCAGTCAGAATTAGAAAACATCAAACAACAAGTCCAACAAATACTGGAACAAAATAATGTTCAATCAGAAGAAGAAGAAAATACAGTAATGGAAAACACCCCAGAGCAAAAAAACAAAGAACAACATGCATCAATTAAACAATCAGAGGAAAACGAAATCTTAAGACAGCCACCAGAACAGGCAAAAATAGAACATGAAGTGACACACATGTTAGATATAGAAGAAAAATTTCAGCTGACATATATAGAATACAAAGACACAAATACAGACATTAGACCATTCTTGCATAGACCACCAAATAACCCACAAGTCGAAACAACAATAACAACTATCAACACAATCATACACAACCAAATAAATGAAAATACAACTATGGAAGAGTTACAACTACTGGTCTATATAGGAGCACTCACTACACTAAATATACGCTAGGCAGAGATCAGAACCAACCAACATACAGAAGAAACCCACAAAACCAGCATGGCAACACAGGCTACAGATCAGAATAGAAAAACTGAGAAAAGACATTGGACAGATAACACAATTTATAAGAAATGGAATATCAGACAAAAAACGAAAAAGGTTAGGTAAAATCTCACAACAAGAAGCGATAGAGCAATTAGATGAAAATAAGCATCTGGTGAGCAAGATGTATAAGACAGGCGAAATACCCTCAGACTTTAAGAAGAATATAATAATTCCAATCCCAAAGAAAGCAGGTGTTGACAGATGTGAAAATTATCGAACTATCAATTTAATAAGTCACAGCTGCAAAATACTAACGCGAATTCTTTACAGACGAATGGAAAAACTGGTAGAAGCCGACCTCGGGGAAGATCAGTTTGGATTCCGTAGAAATGTTGGAACACGTGAGGCAATACTGACCTTACGACTTATCTTAGAAGAAAGATTAAGAATAGGCAAACCTACGTTTCTAGCATTTGTAGACTTAGAGAAAGCTTTTGACAATGTTGACTGGAATACTCTCTTTCAAATTCTGAAGGTGGCAGGGGTAAAATACAGGGAGCGAAAGGCTATTTACAATTTGTACAGAAACCAGATGGCAGTTATAAGAGTCGAGGGGCATGAAAGGGAAGCAGTGGTTGGGAAAGGAGTGAGACAGGGTTGTAGCCTCTCCCCGATGTTATTCAATCTGTATATTGAGCAAGCAGTAAAGGAAACAAAAGAAAAATTCGGAGTAGGTATTAAAATTCATGGAGAAGAAGTAAAAACTTTGAGGTTCGCCGATGACATTGTAATTCTGTCAGAGACAGCAAAGGACTTGGAAGAGCAGTTGAACGGAATGGACAGTGTCTTGAAAGGAGGATATAAGATGAACATCAACAAAAGCAAAACGAGGATAATGGAATGTAGTCAAATTAAGTCGGGTGATGCTGAGGGAATTAGACTAGGAAATGAGACACTTAAAGTAGTAAAGGAGTTTTGCTATTTAGGGAGTAAAATAACCGATGATGGTCGAAGTAGAGAGGATATAAAATGTAGACTGGCAATGGCAAGGAAAGCGTTTCTCAAGAAGAGAAATTTGTTAACATCGAATATAGATTTAGGTGTCAGGAAGTCGTTTCTGAAAGTATTTGTATGGAGTGTAGCCATGTATGGAAGTGAGACATGGACGATAACTAGTTTGGACAAGAAGAGAATAGAAGCTTTCGAAATGTGGTGCTACAGAAGAATGCTGAAGATAAGGTGGGTAGATCACGTAACTAATGAGGAGGTATTGAATAGGATTGGGGAGAAGAGAAGTTTGTGGCACAACTTGACTAGAAGAAGGGATCGGTTGGTAGGACATGTTCTGAGGCATCGAGGGATCACAAATTTAGCATTGGAGGGCAGTGTGGAGGGTAAAAATCGTAGAGGGAGACCAAGAGATCAATACACTAAGCAGATTCAGAAGGATGTAGGTTGCAGTAGGTACTGGGAGATGAAGAAGCTTGCACAGGATAGAGTAGCATGGAGAGCTGCATCAAACCAGTCTCAGGACTGAAGACCACAACAACAAGCATAAATTACAAGCATTGGCCAAACGACTTAGGAGATACAAAAAAAGTGAAAATAGAAGGAAACAAAACCAAACATTCAACACAAACCAAAAGAAATTTTACCAGACAATAGATAACACACACATTAAAATAGACAATCCACCAAACATAACAGACATGGAACACTTCTGGAGCAACATATGGTCAAACCCGGTACAACATAACAGGAATGCACGGTGGATACAAGCAGAAACAGACACATACAAGATGATACCACAAATGCCTGAAGTGATAATTTTGCAACATGAAGTCACCCGAGCAATTAATTCTACGCACAATTGGGAAGCCCCTGGGAAAGATAAAATAGCAAATTTCTGGCTAAAGAAGTTCACCTCAACACATTCACATCTAACTAAATTATTTAACAGTTACATTGCAGACCCATACACATTCCCTGATACACTTACACATGGAATAACTTATCTGAAACCTAAAGATCAAGCAGACATAGCAAACCCAGCAAAATATCACCCCATAACATGCCTACCAACAATATACAAAATATTAACTTCAGTAATTACACAGAAATTAATGACGCATACAACACAGAATAAAATTATAAATGAAGAACAAAAAGGCTGTTGCAAAGGAGCATGAGGATGTAAAGAGTAACTGATAATAGATGCAGAGGTGACATATCAAGCTAAAACTAAACAAAGGTCACTACACTATGCATACACTGATTACCAAAAAGCTTTTGATGGTGAACCCCACTCATGGTTACTATAAATATTGGAAATATACAAAGTACATTCTAAATTGATACAGTTCCTAAACATAGTAATGAAAAGTGGAAAACCACACTTAATATCCAAACAAATTCAAATAATATCACATTACAGCCAATACAGATTAAGCATGGAATATACCAAGGAGACTCATTAAGTCCTTTCTGGTTCTGCCTTGCTCTGAACCCACTATCCAACATGCTAAACAATACAAATTATGGATATAATATTACTGGAACATACCAACACAAAATCACACATTTGCTATGCATGGATGATCTAAAATTACTGGCAGCAACAAATCAACAACTCAACCAATTACTAAAGATAACAGAAGTATTCAGCAATGATACAAATATGGCTTTTGGAACAGGCAAATGTAAGAAAAATAGCATAGTCAAGGGAAAACACACTAAACAAGAAGATTATTTATTGGATAACCACAGCGACTGCATAGAAGCGATGGAAAAACAGATGCCTATAAATGTCTAGGATACAGACAAAAAATAGTAATAGATAATACAAATATTAAAGAAGAACTAAAAGAAAAATATAGACAAAGACTAACAAAAAGAGTGAAAACAGAATTGACAGCAAGAAACAAGACTTAAGCTATAAATACTTATGCTATACCAATATTGACTTACTCATTTGGAGTAGTGAAATTGAGTAACACAGACCTAGAAGCACTCAATACACTTACACGATCACAATGCCACAAATATATAATACATCACATACATTCAGCAACAGAAAGATTCACATTAAGCAGAAAGGAAGGAGGAAGGGGATTTATCGACATCAAAAACCTACATTATGGACAGGTAGACAATTTTAGAAAATTCTTTATATAACGAGCAGAAACTAGCAAAATACACAAAGCAATCACTCATATAAATACATCGGCTACACCATTGCAATGTCATAACCACTTCTACAACCCTTTAGATCACATAACATTAACAGAAGAAAAAAAAAAAAAAAAAAAAAAACTACATGGCAAGCACCCGTATCATCTAACACAGCCACACATCGATCAAGATGCATCCAACACATGGCTAAGAAAAGGCAATATATACAGTGAGACGGAAGGATTCATGATTGCAATACAGGATCAAACAATAAATACCAGATATTACAGCAAGCATATTATTAAAGATCCCAATACCACAACAGATAAATGCAGACTTTGCAAACAACAAATAGAAACAGCAGACCACATCACAAGTGGATGTACAATACTAGCAAATACAGAATACCCAAGAAGACATGACAATGTAGCAAAAATAATACATCAACAACTTGCCATACAACATAAACTAATAAAACAACACATTCCCACATACAAGTATGCACCACAAAATGTACTGGAGAATGATGAATACAAATTATACTGGAACAGAACCATTATAAAAGATAAAACACACCACATAACAAACCTGACATCATACTCACCAATAAAAAGAAGAAATTAACACAACTAATTGAAATATCCATACCCAATACAACAAATATACAGAAGAAAACAGGAGAAAAAATTGAAAAATACATCCAACTGGCTGAGGAAGTCAAGGACATGTGGCATCAGGATAAAGTTGACATTATACCAATTATACTATCAACTACAGGAGTCATACCACACAATATCCACCAGTACATCAACGCAAATACAGCTACATCCAAATGCATATACACAACTACAGAAATCTGTAATTATTGATACATGTTCAATTACCCGGAAGTTCCTAAATGCAATGTAACATATACCGTACAGTTAAAAGGAAGTCACGCTTTATCAAGATCCATGTCACTTTCCATTTTTAACCAGACATAACGTTTGAGAAAGGAAAGAAATAATAATAATAATAATAATTTATAGCATGCACTTCTCAATTGGTGGGAGCAACATTTTTCAAAGTCATTGTTGTTTGTCTTCACCCACCGGCCGTTGTGGTTGAGCGGTTCTAGGCGCTTCAGTCTGGAACCACGTGACCGCTACGGTTGCAGGTTCGAATCCTGCCTCGGACATGGATGTGTGTGATGTCCTTAGGTTAGTTAAGTTTAAGTAGTTCTAAGTTCTAGGGGACTGATGACCTCAGATGTTAAGTCCCATAGTGCTCAGAGCCATTTTTGTCTTCAGCCACAGTCAAATTACTACTGAAGCAAAACAATTGTTTCTCTCATTTTGTAAATAACCAATAGATAGTGTTGCATTTGTTTAGCTTTCTTCTCAACTGCCAACATTTTCATAAAAATAAACAGCCCTTACTTTTTGAATATGCATAATAATTTCTTTCTGAGTCATTAAGGAAGGTACTAGCATGTTAAGATTGAAGAATTTAGCTCAAAAGGATATTGAGTTAGAATGTAGATAACAGTGTGTCAAGTGACAAAAATTTCAAAACATTTCTAAACTGTTTCCTATATGTTTTCAACAAAACCTTTCCACCTCAAGCCTGGTGCCAAAGAGAGGCCAATTGGATTACACCAGGAATAAAAGTTTCTAGTGCCAGGGAAAGACAGCTTCACAATGAGTTAAAAAGTAAGAAAAATTCTGACTTTGTGGGGTATATAAAGAGATATAAGAATACATTAAAAAAAGTTGTACAGGCAGCAAAAAGTTGGCTAACAACATGTAAATTAGTAAACATGAAAATAAATCAAAGGCAATTTGGGGTGTTGTCAGATCTAAATTGGGAGTACAGAACAAGTGCCAAGAAATTGTCCAAATTAAAATTAAAAGTGATATAATTATAGATCCTTTTCAAATGTCAAACTGTCTTAATGTTTTTTTTCATAAATGTGGCAAAATCAGAAGTAGATATTACAGCCCACCCAAGGTAGATGTCAACTTTGTAAAAAAATACAAGCCTTTACATTTAAAAAAAATATTCCAAAAAATGTAGAAGATGCTATAGTGTCTTTAAAATAGACAAGAAATCAGATGAGTGAGATGAAATTCCAACCACCGTAGTCATGGCTGATTATAACATAATTTCTCATCCATTGGCTAAAATTCTTGTAACCGGCTAAGGGAAATGTATCTGACAGCAAGAAATATTAGTGACCCAGAAATTATCAAACATTATAAAAACTACTGTGCTATATTAAGAAAAGTTATTAAAAAATCCAGATGTATGTATATCATGTCTGAAATCAGCAACTCTGATAATAAAATTAAAACAATTTGGAATATTATTAAAAGAGAAACAGGTTAACCAAGAGCACAGGAAGACAGTATTACCATCATATTGAATTAAAACTTTCTGAACAAAAAGTCAGAAGTTGAAAATATTTTTAATAATCATTTTTTAAATGTTGTGGATATAGTAGGATCCAGGTGTTCATTAGAAGATGCTAGGCAGTTAATGGAAGAAGCCATACCTATGCAATTTGATACAATTGAAATCTCACCCACTTCTCCCTCTGAAATTAGGAAATTAATAAACTTGCTTAAAAGCAAAAACTCACGTGGAATTGATGGCATTTCCAGCAAAATACTAAAAGCTTGTTCTCAACAGATAAGCAAGATTTTCAGCCACCTGTGTAATAGCTCTCTGGAACAGGGCATTTTCCGTGATAGACTGAAATATGCTATTGTTATACCTTTGCATAAAAAAAGAGGATAGATTTGATGTCAACAATTACCGTCCAATCTCCCTTCTAACAGCTTTATCCAAAATTTTTGAGAAAGTAATGTATTCAAGAGTAGCTTCACATATCTGTAAAAATGAAGTACTAACAAAATGTCAGTTTGGTTTCCAGAAAGGTTTTTCAACAGAAAATGCCATATATGCTTTCATTAATCAAATTTTGAATGATCTGAATAATCGAACACCACCCATTGGGATTTTTTGTGAACTCTCAAAGGCTTTTGATTGTGTAAATCATGAAATTCTGCTAGACAAGCTCAAGTATTGTGGCATGAGTGGGACAGTGCACAAATTGTTTAATTAATACCTAACTGGAAGAGTGCAGAAAGTTGAAATAAGCAGTTCTCATAATATGCTAAGATCAGCACATTCCTCAAACTGGGGAAGTCGTATCAAGGGCCGGTCTTGGGTCCTTTGTTGTTCTTAATATATGTTAATGACTTGCCATTCTATATTCATGAAGAGGCAAAGTTAGTTCTCTTTGCTGATGATACAAGTATAGTAATCACACCTGACAAACAAGAATTAACTGATGAAATTGTCAATAATGTCTCTCAGAAAATTACTAAGTGTTTCCTTGTAAACGGACTCTCACTGAATTTTGATAAGGCACAGTACATACAGTTCCATACAGTAAATGGTATGACAGCATTAATAAATATAGACCTTAATCAGAAGCATATAGCTAAGGTAGAATATTCAAAATTTTTAGGTGTGTCCATTGATGAGAGATTAAATTGCAAGAAACACATTGATGATCTGCTGAAATGTTTGAGTTCAGCTACTTATGCAACAAGGGTCATTGCAAATTTTGGTGATAAACATCTTAGTAAATTAGCTTACTGCCCCTATTTTCACTCATTGCTTGCATGTGGCATCATATTTTGGGGCAATTCATCACTGAGGAATAAAGTATTTATTGCACAAAAGTGTGTAATCAGAATAATAGCTGGAGTCCACCCAAGATCATCCTGCAGACATTTATTTAAGGATCTAGGGATATTCACAGTAGCTTCTCAGTATATATACTCTCTTATGAAATTTGTTATTAACAACCAAACCCAATTCAAAAGTAATAGCAGTGTGCATAACTACAATACTAGGAGAAAGGATGATCTTCACTATTCAAGATTAAATCTAACTTTGGCACAGAAAGGGGTGAATTATACTGCCACTGAAGTCTTTGGTCACTTACCAAATAGTATCAAAAGTCTGACAGATAACCAACAAGTATTTAAGAAGAAATTAAAAGAATTTCTGAATTACAACTCCTTGTACTCCATAGAGGAATTTTTAGATATAAATTAAAAAAAAATAAAAAACAGAAAAATTATAAAAAAATTAAAAAAAAAACAAAAAAGTTGTTATATTAACTTAATTATGTTGTTAAATTAACTTAACTATGTCATGTATTGGAAAATTTGACTCGTTCCACATCATTACGAAATATCGTATTCATGATCCGTGGAACTAGTATTAATCTAATCTAATCCAACCACTTGAGGAAGGATATTTCCCAGATGTGTTAGAATATGCTGAAATAAGACCATTGTTCATGAAAGGCTCACCAGATGACATGGGAAATTACTGCCCTATTTCCCTGCTGCCAGTTTTTGCTAAGATGATAGAAAGGATTGTTGCAAAACATCTCAAAAACTTTTTTATAGAAAACGAAATTATAGTTAAAAATCAGTTTGGATTTCAAAAGGGGAAAAATACAATAAATGCTATCAGGGAATTCACTGAAAAGATAAGCTCTACTTTAGACAAAGGTAAAAAGGTCACAGGTATATTTTGTGATTTGACCAAAGCTTTTGACTTGGTCAATCACTTATTACTTCTACAAAAGTTAGAGAGATATGGTATCATGGTCACGACATTACAGTGGTTCAAATCTTATTTGTCTGAAAGAAAACAGAGTTATTCTAAATTCAAATGGAAAAAAATCATTCTCAGACAGGAAAAAGATTTGTACAGGGATCCTGCAGGGCTCAAGTTTAGGGGCTTATCTTTTTCTGCTGTACATAAATGATTTACTTTTAAGTATTGATGTTCACCCCATTTTATTTGCATATGACATGTTGGTTTTAATTGAAAATGAAAATGTAGAACAAATTCGTAATACTGTGGAAAATATAAAGGGAAACCTAAAATTATGGTTTCAGCAAAATGGGTTAAAAATCAATGTCACAAAAACACAATTAGTGCAGTTCAGTGCTAAAACATCATCAGTATTTC
The DNA here is from genome assembly GCF_023864275.1 of Schistocerca cancellata. Classification (NCBI taxonomy): domain Eukaryota; kingdom Metazoa; phylum Arthropoda; class Insecta; order Orthoptera; family Acrididae; genus Schistocerca; species Schistocerca cancellata. The sequence goes on along the minus strand of NC_064629.1, from coordinate 382,076,623 downwards.
CCATAAAAATCATTTGCACTTATCAGGAAATGACTGAAGCAAGTTATGTAAAATTTCTAGGTCTAAATCTTGACAAATATTTAAATTGAAAGGCACATGTAGACTTCTTAGCAAACAGACTAAATAGCCTAGCTTATGCAATGAATGTCTTATCTGATTCCACCCTTATGGACACCAGGAAGATAATCTATCACAGCTACTTTGAAACGATAATTCAATACAGAATAATTTTCTGAGGAAACTCTTCAAACCATCTGAGATTACTTACACTTTAAAAGAGAATCATAAGAAACTTGTGTTTAGTCCAAAAAAGAACATCACATCACCCATTATTTAAAAAATCAAAAATACTAACCACTCCTTCTCTGTACATCTACAAAATTTTTGTTTTCATAATTTAAAAGTTTACAACGGGATTAAAAATTTACAATAAATTAAATGGCAAAAATCTGTTAAATACAGAGTTTGACACACTAAAAAGATTATTTAATACACCAGTGAAGAAAATGTAATTATTCAATTGAAGAATTCATGCAGTACAGTTTGGCAATTTGAAAAGAAAAGAAACAATAAAGCTTATGTATTGTATAATAAATTGTATTACAAGCTGCAAAGTGACCATAAGTGTTATTTATGTTCTTGTTAAATTGTTCATGTCTAAAAATTCAGAAATGCCTGCTTAAATATGTTAATTATTATAACCTTATTTTTTTTAAAGTAATTTGATGTGTCTCCAGTGCAAAATCTTTGACCTATAACTGTACATAAGACGAATAAACTACATTCTACATTCTACGTATGTGACTGTGTTATGCCTTATATCTAAAGTGATGTAACCAGGATGTAGAATTATTGCTATTAAATTTTATTTCATTTATGTATTTAGAATATGTATGCCTCATCAAATTTTTTGGCTTACTACATCTAAAATTATGTATGTGTTATGTAAATTTACAGAAGCAGTATTGTGGTTAAAATTTATTAGCTATCTAAGCAAATCTGCAGTTTGAATCAGTAAAAGTAATGTTTTTCATGTAAAACTGACTATGCAGATATGTATTGGTCATGCTCCATGGGTGTACGACATAAGCTGCTTAATAAACATAAAAAATAAAATAAAATAAAATAAAAAAGAACTGTGAAGCTTTGCTGACATAAGTGACACATTACTACTAAGGGTTGTTGCTTTGGAACTATGGTGATAGATTTTAATCCTTCATGGTAAGTTGTTGCATGGAAAACTGTTTAAATTACTGGTTTTCCAGTTTTACAATAATATTTTCTACATACAGATATAACATCTGTCAAAAACATGCAATGAGTGCAAAGATATACTATCACAATAGCAGTCTGTGGGTTGAAGAATACAAAGGGAGATTAAATCTCTCATAAGAATAAAAGAGTCCTTCAGCCTAATACATCTCCTTAGCACCTAAACCATGCCCCACTTGCATCCTTACACAATGCAAGTAAACCTCAAGGTACAATAAATTAGAGACCAGTTTCTCTTCTATCATCATTCTCAAAAACAGCACAATCAACTATGGAAAAACAGGAACTAAAAACATATCTCTCTGGCGAAGCACAATTTGGCTTCAGAAGCAGCAGAAGTATGGTATCAGTATTGGTAGAGTTATCAAAAGTTGTACTGGAGGCACTTCACAAGGACAGCTGTGTAGTGGACTGCAGCCTCAGACTTGTCTTTGATATAGTTGACCTTAAAATGGAATATACAGGGTGGGGCAAATAAAAATGGGCCAGATGAGTGGATACAATTGGACGTGAATTTATGCATATAACCTCACCCTGTGACATGAACACCTCGTGTATGCTCCCCATGTGATCCTCACTTGTTCAGAGCACAGTGCAGGCTGTGTCATTGTGAGTGGAACAGTGCAAAGGGGATGAGGGTACTCACAATGGAGCAGCACATGTTCAGTGTTCATTGTGGAAAGTTACATGACAAAAGAGTCATGGAAACCATGTGGACAGTTGTTTGTTGAGAAGCTTAATGATGTCAAAGTGCCAGCAAAGAGTTCCATGCAATGCTTAGTACAAAAATGGTGTCACACAGAATCTGTTTTGAACAATTCAAAAAAACATTCCAGAATGTGCTTGCACAGCAGAAAATGTGGCTGCAGTTCACCAGAAAATGCTTCAGAGTCCTACCTAACCAATCCAACACCAGCCGTAAGAGACTGACATATCATCAATCCTGCAGATGAATACCCCACCTGGAACTGCACTTGCATTCCTACCAAGTATCTCTCATTCATGTATTAAAACCAGCAGATGCTCCTCAGCACTTCAGTTTTGTAAGTGGCTGTTCACTAAGATACACTGTATAGCTTGGACATGGATCTGTTCTATATTTATTTATTTTATTTATTTATTTGGTCCTGTCAATTACATATTATACAGCCAGTGTACAATTAATATAGGACAAGTCAATTGATGCTATTACAGTAGTACATTAACATGTATACATCACATTGCACAGACATTGGTTTATTTTACAAGAACAATTACTTGCATGCAGTATTAAAGCCTGCACTATGCCAAAAACAGTTTAAGTGATTGTTTAAAATAGTAGAATAAGTGAAGTGCATATTTTTATGCTACTGACATGTATAAGGAAATAAATTTTCTTCATAGTCATGGTTTGAATGAATACAATTTTTAACTGCATTCCTTAAGAAGAGGTTTAAGTGAATGCTCAAGAGAGTGGGATACATGGAAATTCACATTTTCTCATAATGAAACAAATAAATTTACATTTTATCACCACAGTTTCAGTTAAAATACAAGTAACAGCATCACACTTTATCTTTAAGGGAGTGCTTTTCTTAGGCAGTTTCCCCCACTCTTTTACATCATAACTCTAAGTATTCATTCATTTTATAGAAAGTTTGTTCGATGAGAAATAATTTTAGTTTCCTTTTGAAAACCTGTACATTATTTATTTCTTTTTTTATATTGATAGGGAGCTTACTGAAGACCTTTATACCTGACTCAGTAACTCCCCTATGTACTTTAGTGAGAGATGCAGAGCCTTAATGAAAATTTTTCACCTGTCTTGTGTCATGGTTGTGGATGTCACAATTTTTCTGAAACAGTTCCCTGTTGTTGGCTACAAATAACATCAGTGAGTATATATCCTGACCTGTGATGGTAAGTATCCTGAGAGATTTGAAGAGACCTCTGCAAGATGTCCCATTAGGGACTCCAAATATTAGCCCCACTGCTTGTTTTTGTATTCTGAAGACTTTTTCAACACCTGCAGCATTTCCCCAGAAGATTATGCCATAGGAGAGAACAGAATGGAAATATGCAAAGTATGACAACAACATTATTTCTCTGTCTGCTAACTGACGGAGAGCTCTTGGTGCAAAGCACGATGAGCTAAGTTTCTTGACCAGATGATCAATTTGTTCTTTCCATCTTAGGTGCCTGTCTATCTGGATACCTAGGAATTTTGTATGTGTGGTTTCATTAATTTTCTGATTGTTAACATGTATTTCAGGAGCTTTAATTTTTTAATATTTTTGTCAGAAACTATATCATATTGGTTTTTGAAATATTTAAGGTGAAGCCTGGTGTCACCTGAGTGGTTATGTCAACTTACACAATCACAGGTTATGGATAGTGGAGAATCTGCATAACTTCCACAAATCATTACTGCATGATCAAAAGGCTGGGATGTGGTGTGCAGTGTCTGCACAGTACATTAATGGTCCCATCTTCTTTGATCAGACACTGGCTTCGGCACATTACACTGCCAACATTTTGAAACCATTTGTGGCAGCATTAACAAAGGAGGCATTTCCTGACCAGGGCCCAGAAGTGCCAAACTGTAAGATACCTTGAAAGCCGATTATACAATGCAGAAATAGCATTCTTAAACTACTGTGAATATTTGCTGGTCAGCACCATTGTTCATTATTAAAAATCATTAACTAAAATCAGTAGAGCCAGTTAGAAATAATGAATTTGTGAGGGCCTACTGTACCATGATATGTAGACATAGGTTGCATAGGGATCAAATGTATAAAACAACACATACAATGAAACTTTTTTAATTATTCTACCATTTACACATGATTGTTGTCTCTGTACCTTTTGAAGAGACACACGTATGTTTTAAAATTCCACCTATGAGTAAATGTCTATAATTATGTAAGTAACTAAGTATATTGGTAGGGCCTTTGTCTTCAGTTACCTATAAGAGATGAAGCCTATTCCATTGTGATTGTGATTTTGATTTTTATTGGTTCCATAAATTACCTTTTGTACAGCCATGTACTTGCAATATAGGACATGTCATTATGCTTACAACCTAGACAAAATATACTTATAATAGTTTACACAGTAACACATAACTGTTTTCACACTGTTACACAATGGACAATGATTTACAATACACAATGACTTACAGCACCAGAGTTAAAAAAATTCAATTTTGTGTCATAGTATTATCTTACTTTATACAAGAGTGGTTCTATTTCTAATTTACTTTCTAGTACTAATTTCTACTTCTAGTTTCTCTTAATGTGATACATGAAATTTGTTACTCACAGGATGAACTTTTGCCCACTGTTTGCTCATGTAGTCAGCCACACTATAGAATTCTTCTTCTGTTATAAACTTTTTTAAGGTTGCAGGGAACATCATCTCAGTTTCTGGGTTTTGTAAATCTCTCACCAATGTTCATATGAACTTTATGCCAGAGTATTTAGGTTCCTTTTCAAAAAAAATCTGAAGTCTATGTGAAATGCACCACAAATGTTTTCTGTTCCTTGTGTCATGGGGATGAACAGTATCATTGTTCTCCAGTTTCATGGGATCTCATAATATAGTATCAATGATCTTGAATATATACAGAGATGGCAGCATCAAAATATTAAGATCTTTGAAAGTATTGCTACAAGATTCATTTTTCTTCTTTTTCAATATAATTCAAAAGGCTCTCTTATGTGGTATGAATATTATTTTCGTTCCTGTGATGGTTGGGTTCCTTAATAATGTTATTCCATATTGCATACATGGTTCAGAAAGTCCATGACAGACAGTGCACAAGAGGTCTTGATGTGCATACTGGGCCAGTTGTTTCATAATAAATATTACTGAACTCAGCTTATTTGAAACAGGATTTATCTGCTGCTTCTAATTTAGCTCACTGTATCATTCTACCTAAAAATTTAACTGAAGCTCAAAACTGTTGGAAACATTTATCACAGTCATACCATCCGCATTCACTATCTTATTTCATTTTCATATACTTGTACATTTTTTCCAAATAAATTGAAGAGCATAGGTCCCATTATATATCCTTGAGGTACACCACACTTAATGCTTCTAGCTTCTCATCTGTATAAGTTAATGGTTACATATTGGCTCCAGTTACTAAGGTATGGTGTTATCCAGTCTGCTGCATGTCCACGAATTCTCTAGTTTATTTACTAGGACTGCATGATTAATTGTGTCATATGTCTAGGATTGGTCAAGAAAACTCCAGACACTGCCATCTTGTTCAAAGCCTGTACAATAAACTCTGTTAATGATTCAATTGCTGTTTCTCTTGATTTTCTTTTCTGGCATCAATGCTGTGATGGAGTTACTACATTCTATTTTTCCTTGTAAGCAGTTTGTTGAGCATGAGCATTTCCAATATTCTGGAGAATAATTTAGTTCAGCTCAGTCTCAGTAGGACTAGCTATTTGTTGCTGCTTTTCATTGTTGGTTTTTGGTTTGAATTAATTTTCTGTGAAATTCTAAATATGACCAACTCAGTTCAATTCAATTCAACTTCACTTCATTATTCACCCATTAACACTATACATTGTAAGGATGTATTCAATTCATAGCCAGGGCTAGCTACAATAAAATTTCTTATATTTAGGTTATTTACAAACTTACATGTAAATACAATCATCTTACATCAGTATAAGTAAATAATTCTACTTTTCATTTTCAGATATTCTCTAGTGTTGTAAAAGCTTCATGTCATTACAAATTGTTTTACTTCTACTATAAACTCATAAAATACTTTAAACTTCTTTATTGTAGTTGGCAATGCACCAAAAATTTTTTGGGGTCAATAATGCACACATTTTTGGTAAAGGATTTTTTTGTGGGCGCCTCTCTGAAAATCATCTCTCTTTCTTGTGTTTTAATTATGAACCTGATTATTCAAGATTGAAACATTTCTGGTGAGATTTCAGAAAGCATGCATAAACAAAATGTATATACTAGGAAGTATCATTATTTTAAATTCTTTAAATATTTCCATGCATGGCTCTCTATGGGGAACTCCTTCCATTATTCTGATAACTCTTTTCTTAAGTTTTGAAAGTTTGTTTTGGCACAACTGTATAACCCCAGAATATCACACCATATTTAAGCAAGCTGTTCATATAAGCATGATAGACGTACAACAATGATTCAATTCTGCAACAGTCCTGAAGCATTCTTAGTACAGAACAGCACTTACTTAGTTTTTTACTCAGAACTTATAAATGCTTCTCCAATCTGAAATGCACATCCACCCATATGCCTAGCAATTTTGTGTATGTAGCTTGTGCAATAGTGTAGTTCCCAAACCCAGTTTTTATGCTGCTTCTAGTTTTATGTCTAATCTTAAACAAGGCTGCAAGACAGCAACTATGTAAATCTGAAGAGGTTGAAAAATCAGTCAAACTGTTGCAATTGGTTGGCTGATTTTTCAACCTCTTTTACTTCTAATTTCACTGAAATTCTGCCATGCTGTTTGTTTTCCTTATTTATGAGCAAAGTGTTAGCCCTAAACCATTTTCCTGCCTCATCTGTTGTCTTAGAAACATTCTGCTGTAGGTAATCTTCAGTGCATCCCTTTTTTAAAAAATGCTTATATCACTGACAACCATTACTGTTTCTGCTGCCCTCAGGTGGCTTAGCAATCATTTACATAGACCAGGAACAACAGAGGGCCCCAACAAAGATTGGTGAATTTCAAATAGTGAATCACAAATATAGATGAAAAGGATGAATACTTAAAGGGTACTGGTGCATTAGTTAGCTAGTTGGTTAGCTACCTGCATGTCCATGGATCATAATTGTGACTTCTTGCAATGATGTGGATAGAGAGTCAGTTTTACATCTTGTAGGTGGAAAATATGGCAACATGCTGACCATTTACATGTCTTTTTCAGCTAAATGAAACCTGTATAACATCTAGTGGGAATTCAGAGCATTCATTTGATCAAATGCAAGTGTATAGAATGATGGGGAAAGCTATCAATTTAAGAAGCTTAGACTGTGGATGAATTATGAGAGTTTACTGGTTATGATCAAGTAATATGGAAATTGTGAGCTCTTCATGTAGTAACACTGTTCACGTTACGTCGCACTTCACTTAGCGTAGACCGGGACTGTATCCTAGGCATGCCCGATGTTGACTGACTGCGCTCTGCCTGTCCTGCCGGAGTTGTTGTTGTTACGCTGGCAGAGGGCGCGTCCGAATTCTCGCGTGCCCTCTGGTGGACGGGACTCTACTTGCGGCAACTACTGTCCATGATGCGCCGTGCCAATGTGCGCCTCCCGCGATCTTTCTGGTGGCTACTACACTCCTCCTCCTTCGGGGGGTGAAGCCACTGTGATCCACTGCGTCGAAAGGTGGAGCGTCGGGCAGGAGCGATGACCTCCACATCCATGGGATGGCCGGAGTCGAGGGAATCTGCCAACCCTCGAGCCGGAACCTTCGAATATGGCTGGAAATGACCCACACGAAGAGGCCCCCGTCGTCCCACAACCGGAGCCCGAAACAGAATGGGCGACAAGCTGTCGAACTCCGGATCCTGTTCCACCTCAGGAGGGGCAAGACCCAGTGGCGGGAACGAAGGGGAAGGGACGACCACAGGGGAACTAGCCCCCTGCGAAACTGGGCCAGCTAGGGGGGCCAGCTCTCGCTGGGGCAGCTCGAATGACGGCGATGCCGGTGCTGGAGCCACTGGAGGCTGCCAAGGCTGAGAACCATCATAGTGCGGCAGAGTCACAGCGGGGAGAGGAGGTAACGTCCCCTGTGAAACCAATACAGGTGCCGGCAATGGGGAAGCCGGTGTCCGAGAGGGCGGAGGGTGGGTGCCCGAACGTGGACGTAGCTGATTTTGGTGACGACGTACCACCCGGTCCCCCACCTGCAAGGTATAGAGCCGGCGGCCATGTCGGTGCAGGACCACCGCCGGTATCCAACGTGGATTGCGACCAAACCCACGGGCCCAGACTGACATACCCAGTGGAAAGCCAGGTACTCTGTTTTGGGAAGACTGGCGAGGACCAGGCTGGAGGAGGTGCAGCAGAGTCCTAGGTTGACGCCCATGGAGGAGCTCTGCGGGGCTGCGGTCTCCCATTGGTGTGGTCCAGTATGCCGTCAAGAAAAACGTCAATGCTTCCTCTGCAGGAAATTCGTGCACATACTTTTTCATCTGCGTCTTAAAGGTGCGCACCATGCGCTCAGCTTCCCCATTCGATTGTGGATGGAAGGGGGGAGAGCAAACGTGCCAAATACCGAAGCGCCTACAAAAATCCTGGAAGGTCTGCGAAAGAAACTGCGGTCCATTGTCCGAGACCAGGGTGATTGGCAGACCTTCCACAGAAAAGATTTTTGCTAGTGCCTGGATTGCAACGTCTGAAGTGGTTGAGGAGCAGCGAACCACATATGGGAATCGGGAATAAGCATCAATGACAATGAGCCAAAAGCCATTGAGAAACGGCCCCGCAAAATCGATGTGAACACGTTCCCACGCCTGGGTTGCCGGCGGCCATGAAGAGAACGCTGCCCTGGGAGATGCTTGTTGGCTCGCACACTGGGAACAGGCGGCCACCAAGTGCTCAATTTCTCTGTCAATACCGGGCCAGTACACATGCCTGCGAGCCAAGGTTTTAGTACGGGAAACACCCCAGTGCCCCGCATGTAATAACTTGAGGACCTCCCGTCGTAAACTTGCAGGAACAACCACGCGAGGAGCTGTATCATCGGTAGCCAGAAGGAGAACTCCTTCCAAGACCGAGAGACGGTCTCGTAGAAGAAAATAATTACTAAGAGGGTCCGAGGCCCGGCCTGGAGGGCGGGACGACCACCCCTGCTGAATGAGGCGAACTACTTGCCGGAGAACCGGGTCAGCCGCTGTTTCCCTGGCGACTCGAGAACTAGTGATCGGGAAGCCATCAACCGCCTGGCGGGACGCCACATCCAAATGAAAACACATAATCTCCTCTCGATCAAATGTAGGGTCTGGGCCCACCGGAAGACGGGAAAGAGCGTCGGCGTTGGCATGCTGGCCTGTAGAGCGAAAACGAATGTCATAATGGTACTTAGAGAGGAACAAGGCCCAGCGCTGTAGTCTGTGGGCCGCCCTATCCGGAATCTGAGAGGCGGGGCCAAATAACGATATTAACGGCTTATGGTCAGTGATTAACTGAAACTTCGTGCCATACAAGAAAGGGTGAAACTTGGTAACAGCGTAGACAATGGCCAAAGCCTCTTTTTCCACCTGGGAGTAATGGTCCTGCGCGGGACTAAGCGTTTTCGACGCAAACGCCAGTGGTTGCTCGGAACCATCTGCGTTGCGATGGGCCAGGACCGCCCCCACCCCATACTGTGAAGCATCCGTAGCCAGGACTAACGGCTTATGGGGATCAAAAGTAGCCAAACAAGGGGCTGACGTGAGGAGGCCCTTCAACGAGGTGAACGCTCGCTCGCATGCCGGCGACCAATCAAAAGGAACACCCTTGTGCAGAAGGCAGTACAGGGGGTGGGCTATAGTGGAAGCCCTGGGAATGAACCGGTGGTAATAGGCTATCTTGCCTAAAAAAGCTTGTAACTCCTTCAGCGATGTGGGCCGAGGAAGGTTGACGATACCTTGGACCAAACTTCCTAGTGGCTGGATGCCATGCCAAGAGATGGTGTAGCCCACATACTCAATGGACGGTTGGAAGAAGGTTGACTTCTGCAGGTTGCAACGCAAGCCCACAGACCTGAATTTGAGAAAGAGGGTGCGAAGGTTGTGCAAGTGGTCCGTCGTGCTGCGGCCCGTGACAATTATGTCATCCAGGTAATTAATACAATGAGGGATTGTCGACGTGACATGCTCAAGATAACGCTGGAATATCGCCGGGGCACTGGATATTCCAAAAGCCAACCGCTGGTATTGGTAAAGGCCAAACGGGGTGTTGACGACTGCCAGCCGTTTGGAGTCCTCATCAAGTGGTATCTGATGATAAGCCTCTGACAGATCGATTTTCGAAAAATAGTGGCCTCCCGCCACGGCGGAGAACAATTCATCAGCACGAGGCAAAGGATAGGTGTCCACCACCAATTGGGAATTAATGGTGGCCTTAAAATCGCCACAAAGACGTAATTTTCCAGAGGGCTTCTTGACAATAACGAGGGGCGAAGCCCACTCACTGGAAGAAATGGGAAGAACGACCCCTAGGGCTGTCAGCCGGTCTAGCTCTTCCTTTACCTGAGGGCGGAGAGCCAAGGGGATCTGCCTCGCGCGTAGAAAACGCGGGCGAGCCGACGCCTTCAACGTTAAGTGAGCTTCAAAATCTGAAACACGCCCCAGGCCCTCCTCAAAAATGTCTGGAAAGTCTGAGATCAAAGATTCTAATGAGTGATAGGGAACGTCTTCGGAGACCAACTGTATGGTGTCAGCGATAGAAAAACCGAAAGCTTGAAAGGCATCCAGGCCAAAAAGGTTAGCGGAGCTCGCATCACTGACAACAATAAAAGTAATAGGCCGAGTGACTGATTTGTAAGTCACGTCGGTAGTGAATTGACCCAGTAGGGGAATGAACTGTTTACCATAACCGCGTAGACGCCGGTAAACTGGCGCCAACGGGGGCGATCCAAGGTCGGAATACGTTTGTGCATTCAACAACGAAACTGCCGCGCCCGTATCTACTTGCAGTTGTAACCGGCGCGACCGAACTGACACCTCGATAAAGAGTTTGCGTGCCGATGCGTCGGGAGCCTGGCCCGATGAAACTTCCTGAATGTCAACGTCCATGTCCTCTGTACTTGCTTCCTTCGATTCCTTTGAGGCTGAGCGGCAAACTTTAGCAATGTGACCGTTTTTATGACATTTGCGACAAACGGCCCAACGCTGGGGGCACTTTGACCGATCGTGATGTATATAGCACGACGCACAGGACGGCAACAGGGGCCGGCGGCCGGAATTCTGTTTACGCGCCGCGCGGGAGCGGCCGTAACGGCCGGATTGTACCGCTCGCACGTCGTCCACCCCGGACACAGTGGACGTGGCCGCGCCGCCCTGAACCTCCGCGACGTCGCACCACGCTTCCAGCTGTTGACCTGCTGCGTGAGAGACTTCATACAATTGAGCAATGGACAGGACTTCGAGGGAAGGGTCTTCTAACTGCAGGGCCCGTTGCCGGACCTCCCTATCAGGGGCCGAACGAACAATGACGTCGCGTACCATAACATGGGCATACGACTCCCGCGACTGCTCCGTGACAAAATGACACTTGCGACTAAGACCGTGCAGGGTGGCGGCCCACGCCCGGTAAGACTGATGGGGCTGTTTCTTGCATTGATAGAACTCGACCCTAGCCGCCACAACATGCGTGCGGCGGCGATAATATGAAGACAGCAATGAACACAATGCGTCAAAAGACAAGGACGAGGGTTCCTGCAACGGCGCCAGCTGCCGCAAAACTTGATACAGCGAGGGAGATATCCAAGACAAGAAGAGAGCACGACATACCTCCGCATCGGCAACATGAAACGCCTGGAAATGCTGCCGAAGGCGATGTTCATATGCGTCCCAATCCTCCGCCGTCTCGTCATACGGGGGAAAGGGAGGAGGGAACGGCGCCGGAGCAGACGGCGGTGAGAGCAACGCCGGAAGCACTTGTTTCATGGTGGCCATGAGCTCCGTCTGCTGCGCAACCAAAACCCGCACCAAATCCTCCATGCCGTGGAGAAACTGCGAAACCGGAACAACGACGCAATACGCGAAAGAACGACCCTACTCGTCGCCAATTGTGTAGTAACACTGTTCACGTTACGTCGCACTTCACTTAGCGTAGACCGGGACTGTGTCCTACGCATGCCCGATGTTGACTGACTGCGCTCTGCCTGTCCTGCCGGAGTTGTTGTTGTTGTTACGCCGGCAGAGGGCGCGTCCGAATTCTCGCGTGCCCTCTGGTGGACGGGACTCTACTTGCGGCAACTACTGTCCATGACGCGCCGTGCCAATGTGCGCCTCCCGCGATCTTTCTGGTGGCTACTACACTTCAAATGTTCATGTAAGAAAGGTTGATGTGTAATAAATTGCCAACATTGATTAATGTGTGTGACCCTGTAATATTATGCAGGGGAACATGTGAGTCTTCTGGAGCTTACTGAACATGATACACTGCCACAGATGCAATACTGTTGCAAGTCACTTACATGAATGCTTCAGTTTATCCAATAATCTCAACAGTTATGATTACAGTGGGTGCAAGTACATCGTTACTGATTAATTGAGTAATAGAAATGGTTCACCTTATAAGGTGAATCTTTGTCTTATTCCATATCACCAGTTATGTCAGAATATGTTATCTCCCAAGCCAATATCTGCTCAACATCTAAGTCATGGAATTACATAGACTGGTGAAGGTGATATTACTATATGCAGGAACTGCGGTTGTTACCACAGACACTATTAAAGTTTTGGGCTATGTTAATACTATTCTTGGCCACTTATGTCCCCTTAATAGTTGGTATCTTTTCTATTGATCCATTTTACAAAAGGATAATCACCCATACCACAAATCCATGATTTTGCTAAAGTGGACTGAGCAGCATGATGCTGAATCCGAATTGGTTTCCTGACCCATATATCACAAGGTATTAATCCTAGAAAATGTACCTGGGAAATAACTCAGAGCCAGCATATAGCTCACTAAATATTAATTCATAACACACAGGGACTGCATGGTCATCTGATGTCACCTGAATGGGATCACATACCTCAAAGTTTTGCTATCTACTATGTGTTATTAACCTCTAACTTTCATTCCTTCCAAGTTATGTATTTGGTACAGTAGGGCAGATGTTTGCTGTTATAATTTGACAGCAATAAGCATTAAAAATTAGTTGCATGCATCAGAAAATTTATCACATTGTCTGCTATAATTTAATGAAAAACACCCCTTGATATATGAGATCTTGTTGAAAAGTAATGCCTCTGAATTTTTATGTTAAAACTATTAAAGATTTTTAAATAAAACAAACATTAATAATATTCTACATCTGTATTCTTCATCTCTCCTAACGGGAGACCAGTTTGTTTACACATCACTTTAGAATGTTTGACTTTGTTGACAGAGCCACAACCTCACCTCTGCTTGAACAGCTTCATCACTATCAAATTTAAGGCCACAAGGTGTTCTTTAATTTTAGGGAACAGATGAAAATTGGATGGAGCCAAGTCAGGAGTGTATGGAGGATGATCGATGACAGGGAACATGAGGTGATGGATCATTGCAGATGTCGCAGCACTCATGTGTGGTCCAGCATTGTCATGCTGAAGGAGAGGATGCTCCATTTGTGGACAAACTCTTTGAATTTGAAATTCAATTACATGATGCTTCTTCTCACACACTGACACAGTTATGTTACACATCGCCATTTTATTCACTACAATTCGAAGAATAAAAATGTAGAATGTTAATAATGTTTGTTTTACTTAAAAATGTTTGAGTTTTCTCATGAAAAATTCAGAGGCATTACTTTACAGCACACCCTCCTATTTACTTGTTCTGGGTGTATTTGAGTTGGTCTATCTTAGCTATCTCATCCTATATATTGTCTGACACACATTGAGAAGGTAGGCACTAGAGCTGCAGATTGAGAATTAATAAGGGTGGAGAACTTCGATATCTTCCATGGGAAACCTCATTTTTTATTGCAGATTATGTGTTTATGGCAAAATCTACATATGTTTTGTCTGAAGCATTTTCTTTTTATCACCACAGATGGTATTGTAATTTGAGGAGTAGAAATGGATTCACAGTCATAATTTATGACATGCTACTCAATGGCCTTTGAATATCCAATGGCACATAGGATTCTGCCTCCATACTGTGAGGGTAGAACAGGCCAGTATTTCATAACTTCTACTTGGAAACCCCATTTGGAACATTGTGTTCCTGTGACATATTGAACAGGGGATTAGTCAACATATCACTGTGGTCATGGCTTGAGACAGACACTGCTGTACTTTTCCATTTAGAGTAAGTGTTCAACCATAGTACCACTAGCTTCAGTATACTTAGTGATCCACTTTTCAAATGACCATACACAGAACAGAAGCATATCTGTGGGAACTTCAGCACAAGTATTTCTGATGTGGTAACCATGTCTTCACAGCCTGTTGGCACTTGCCAGTACACCTTATCTTTTAAATAACTGCTCAAAGGAAATCCAGCAACATCAAATCCAGTGACCTAGCAGGCCAATTAATAGGGCAACCTCTGCCGATTCACCGACTAGTGTAAACACGATCTAACACATCTCATGCTTCAGTTACATAATATGGTGGGCAAACGTCATGCTGAACCCACATACATTGTTGAATGTCCAGTGCAGCATACCCCAGTAGTACTGGTAGTTCCTGTTATAAATATGTTCAATATGTGCATCCATTCAATGTGCCGTTTATAAAATATGGACCAATGAGTTTGTTCCCCATGATGCCTCACCATGTGTTAACTGGCTAAGGATTTTGATAACCACTTTACTGTAACCAGTGGGGATCGTCTAGACTCCAGTAATGCACGTTACACCAGTTAACATGACCATGGTTTGTTAATGTTGACTCATTGGAAAATAGTACCTTCACAAAGAAAGTGGTGGCTGTTTGCATTTGTTGACATGTCTACATCTACATCTACATATATACTCTGCTAGCCACCAAGCGGTGTGTGGCACAATTCGCACCAAAGTCATATTCCCCCCCCCTCCCCCCTCTGATCCACTCACAGATTGCGCGAGGGAAAAACGACTGTCTGAATGCCTCAGTACAAGCTCTAATTTCCCTTATCTTTGAATGGTGACCATTGTATGATTTGAAAGTTGGTGGTAATAATATATGCTCTACATCCTCAGCAAATATCGGATTTCAGAATTCAGTGAGCAGCCCTTCCCATTTCATGTGCCATCTATCTGCAAGTGTGTCCCACTTCAAACCTTCTATGAGATTTGTAATGCTCTCACGATGGCTAAATGTACCAGTCATGAATCTTGCTGCTCTTCTTTGAACCTTCTCAATCTCTTGAATCAGACCCAACTGGTAAGGGTCCCATACAGATGAACGATACTCTAAGACTGGACGAACTAACGTATTGTAAGCTATTTCCTTTGTTGAAGGACTGCATCGCTTCAGGATTCTACCAATAAATCACAATTTAGAGTTCACCTTGCCCATTACTTGTGTAATCTGATGGTTCCATTTGAGATCATTTTGAATAGTCACACCCAGATACTTGATGGATGTTACTGCTTCCAAAGACTAGGCATTTATTTTGTACTTTTACATTAATGGGGATTTTCACTTTGTTATATGCAGTAGGTTATGCTTACTAATATTGAGAGATAAATGTCAGTCATTACACCATGCATTTATTTTCTGCAAATCCTCATTGATTTGTTCACAACTTTCATGTGATGCTACTTTCCTGTAAACTACAGCATCATCAGCAGACAGTCTAATGCCACTGTCAATACCATCAACTACATTGCTTATGTAAATCGTAAAAAGCGGTGGAACTATTATGCTGCCCTGGGGCACACCTGATGTTATGCTTGTTTCTGCTGAAGTCTCCCCATTCAGGATGACATACTCCTGTCTGTCTCTTAGAAAACTTTCTATCCAATTGCATATTTCATTGGATAGACCATAAGCACGCACTTTATAGAGCAAGTGACAGTGCAGAACTAAGCTGAACGCCTTTTGAAAGTCAAGGAATATGGCATCAACCTGGGAGCCGGTATCTAGAGCCTGTAGAATATCCTGCACAAAGAGAGCCAGCTGTGTCTCACATGACCGCTGTTTCCCAAAACCATGCTGGTTTCTGCAGATGAGCTTCTCTAAGTCCTTTCTAGGTCATTATGTCTGAACACAAAATAGGTTCCATGAATCTACAACGAATCGATGTCAGTGAAATTGGCCAGTAATTATGTGCATCTAATTTTCTACCCTTTTTATAGATTGCTATGACCTGGGCCTTCTTCCAGTCCTGTGGAACTTTCCGCTGTTCCAAAGATCTCTGATAGATGATAGATAAGAATGGTTCTATAATTGTAGCATAGTCAATATAAAATCTTGCGGGGATACCATCTGGGCCAGATGCCTTCCTGGCGTCTAAGGATCTTAACTGTTTTACAATCCCAGATACACTAAACACTATGTCGGCCATCCTTGCATTTGTTTGATAATTGAAACGGGGAATGGTGCTGAAGTCCTTTCCTGTAAACAAGTTTTTGAAAGCTAGGTTTAGAATTCTGGCCTTTTTTTTATCATCATCCTTTACATTACCCATACTGTCAACAAGAGAAGGTATTGAATTATTTGTAGCATTTTTTTGGTTGTTCACAAAACACTACCCAGTTATGGAAATCAGCACGAAGAAGTTCTTGATTCAGTGACACATGGTATGGGTGATGCTTCTGACAATGCAGTATTGTGACAATACTACCTACAGACATACAGGAATAGTGGTGTAATTGCCTGGAGCTTCTCTGTGGGTTGTAGTGCACTGCCGCTAATACAGCTACTTCATTAGCTTCTCCTGTAACACTTTTGTTTCATTTTGTTTTGCCGGTCTGTATGCTGCCATCAGACATATAGGCATTCACAACCCTGTAAAAGGGTTGTGTACCCGTTTCTATCCCTCCGACTATGGTGTCATATGTGGCTAAGCGAAGAAAATGCTTCACACAGAATGTATGTAGATTTTGCCATAGAATTGTAATCTTAAAAAAAATATGAGTTCCCATTGAACATTTCAAAGATACCCCTGTGTGTGTGTGTGTGTGTGTGTGAGAGAGAGAGAGAGACAGAGAGAGGGAGAGAGAGGGAAAAGGGGGGGGGGGGGATAACTTCTTCCAGCAGGCTTGTTTCATCTGTCAATATACTTGTGTGCACTCCCTTTTTTCTGTTAG
The DNA here is from genome assembly GCF_023864275.1 of Schistocerca cancellata. Lineage (NCBI taxonomy): Eukaryota > Metazoa > Arthropoda > Insecta > Orthoptera > Acrididae > Schistocerca > Schistocerca cancellata. The sequence goes on along the minus strand of NC_064629.1, from coordinate 382,059,414 downwards.
TGTTTATAATGAGGTTGAAAAAAGGTAGACAAAGCACAGATAATTGAAGTACAGCCCACTTAATGACCCTGATTTCATATACACATGGACTCTATAGCCACTCACTGCTTGCTGTTGCCAATATATGATTTTACTCGTTCTGCTGTCTCTCTACAAATGCCATAGTTTTTATATGTTTCATTTAGTGCATAGGTGATTGTGTCAAAAGCTTTACACAAATCCAGAAAAATTTCAGATACTGAGTTTCTTTTGTTTGATGCATCTATAACAGATTCTGTTAGGCTGGAGATAGCTGTTTCTGTAGACTTCTATTTTTGGAAATCATGTTGTGCCAGTATCAGGACATTATGTTTCTCTAGGAATGTAATTAGCCAACTATGCACAATCATCTCTAGTAATTTTGAGATATTAAAGATAGTAGTCTGTAGTTATTTGGGTAATCTTTGTTGCCTTTCTTGTATAATGGCACTACTTTGATTATTTTTAATTCTTAAAAAGATAGTCCCCCTATGAATGACCATTTTGCTATATCCAGATGTGGTTCAGTTATTTCCTGACTCACATGTCTTTTCAGATAATTTTGATGATTTCATCATCACCTGCAGACTTTTTGGATTGTGGAGTTTTGGGGAAAGATCCAGGTGCATTGAAATCACACATGTTGAGTTCAGAGATGTGTTCTGCTACAGTGTGGTCAAATCTGCTTGTGGCCACAGTTTGAAGTAATCATTCATTTGGGTGTACAGCTGTTTGGTGATCATGCTCACATAAAATGCTGTGCAGCAATTAATGCAGAGCTGATATATCACTTGACTGCTATCATAGGTGATCCCCCCTCTGATAGGATAGGATAAGCCCATGACAAGACGGGAGCAGGATTTGCTGGAAAGGTATAATGACAGGCCTTGCAATGCATCCTCCAAAGGGTGATGAAGGGTTGGGACAGTATGTGTTCTGTAAATTGGGTGAGCATAAGGTGGGCAGGTGCCAGGATACCACTTTGGAAGGGATGGAAAGGATTGTAAGTAGGCTGATCTCGATTTCTGGGCATGATGATCATGCAAAAAACTGTTCATATCGTTTGGAAGAAAGTACTGGTAACAGTTGTGTACAAGGAGAAAAGAACTGGTTACAATCATTTACAAGGAGAAAAGAGCTGACCTAGAGAACTAGCACACTACGTTCTAAGAAATGTCTATAGCAGATCTCTAAAAATATAATGAGTTTAAACATTATAAGCTATCCTGAACTAAATTGTTTCCTCCCTGCCGATACCATGTGTAGAATCTGGGAGGACAAAAAGTGACACTCAAACCACACTCTTCAGAAATAATAGCACACTTATCCTAAGAGGTATGTACCAATGTAATAGGAGAGTTTATTTTATGACCCATAAAACTTTTTAAATTTTGGATTACATCAACACATACAAAAGAATACTATTATATTGAATATCTAGTGATATCTTTGACTGGTATGGATATTTTTTGACAAGCAGACTACAACATCTAGAATGAAATTTTGGTGGAGTATGTACTGATTTGAAACTTCCTGGGAAACAAAACTGCGTGTCGCAGCAGGACTTAAACCCGAGACCTTTGGTTTTCACTTGCATAGCTCAGTCAGTAGATAACTTGCCTATGAAAGGTAAAGGTACCAAGCTTAAGTACCAGTCTGCTGCACATTTATAATCTGTCAGAAAGTTTCAGAAAACAGTATGTCATCGTAGACTGAAGGCCATCAATGAACACTGAAACAGTATCAGATGTGCCCCAATGAAGTATGATCCAAACACTGCTAGTAATACTGTACAGGATAAATGTTTTACTTGACAGTCTGGTACTTGCACAAATTATCTATTTTGAAATAACATATAATACTACTTCAAGTTTATCCTTGTTACAAAGTAACCTGCCAGCGAGGAACTAAACAGCCTCTGCATGTAAAATGTGTTCTTTTGACATGTGGAGGCTGTTCAGTTCCTAAAAGACTGCTTAATCTGTAACCAGCATAGGTCTGAAGATGGATTGTTTGCTCACCAGACAACATATTAGGCTTTTAAAACATATTAGTCAACCCTTTAAAAGAGCACATTGGTCATTTTGAAGCACTGAAGATGGTGTTGAGCTGATACCAGGTGGTCATGTGACCTTCCACCACAGATTTCAGCCATGGCAGTGTAGTGCTGTGTGCATGCCAGCATATCAAGGTGGGTCAGCATCGAGACATCACACAATGGCAGGAAGTTATTATTGAGTTTGGATGTGGCCATGGCCACACCATGAATGAAGCTGTCTGATAATGAATGTTAATACTTTGACATGTCCTATATTATATGTACATTTACTGTACACAACGTAATCTTACAGGATCACATAAAATTCTATTCAATTCAATGTATTGCTCCAGACTGTTCAATGTTTCTACAAGGAGTGGTGTACCACTCATAGCCATGTAATGTAGCCTAAGAACAGTTATCATAAAACAATCCCAAATAACAGGGAATGGAGACAGATGTCACTCCTTGTGAATCGTAATCAGATGCAAACTTGACATGAATTGATGATTTCAGTGGATGAATGTCAGTACTTAAATACAGAGACTCCTACAGACCATTATTTAAAAGTCTCAGTGTAATGCTAATACCTTGTTTATATATCTATGAAGCACTCAACTTCACAAAAGAAAGCACCTTAAAAACTGTGATTTTCATTCTCATGATTCTAGGAAAAAGCATGAGCTAATATCAATAAAGTAAGTGCAAGCATTTGTAAAGGAGGAATATAACATACTGACATTAAATATAACCACATGCCATCCTAATTGAAACAGATGCCAAGTTTATGTAAGTCTGAAGTGAATATGAGATATTAATACAAATACATGAAAGCCACTAAATAGAAATCAGGGAGAATAATTGAATGCACCTTCTTGCACTGACATAGCTGCCAAACAAAATGCAAAGGTCATCAGAAGTCAGAAACTGTCGGTGGTGATGGCTAGAAACCACTGAGCTATCTCAATTATGTACAAAAACAATGAAATTCTGATGTTCTAATTTATATCACCACTAGAAACTTCTTGAGTTATGTATGTGTAAAACTCTCTCTCTCTCTCTCTCTCTCTCTCTCTCTCTCTCTCTCTCTCTCTCTCTCTCTCTCTTCCACTTACACAATTTCATACCCATAATTTCACTTACCTCTTTGCCAAGTTTACTTCGATGCTCTGTCTGTCTCAAACAATCTAAACAGGGAGGCAGCACTACTCATATTGTTGAACAAAGTGCAGACCTGGGTCACTGTGAATAATTTATGTATTCGTCAGTGGTATAAAAGCTATCTGATATTAGTAACTTACTCATCTCTTTCTTAAATGTACCTAATGTTTTCATATTCTTTATTTTTTCAGCCATGCACTGAAGATTATTTCAGATTTATGTAGGGCCTTGCTAAGTATTTCTGTATGAAAATCATTCCTACTTCTAGTTTCACAATTGTTAACATGACTGTTTAATGTTGAAAATTCCCTATGTGATTTAAGATAACATACTCATTCATATTCAGGGTGGGATGGTTAAAATTGTTAGTGTAAATGTCTGACATACTAAACCCAGATGAAATAAAGGTTTCAACAAAAGGTGTTTGTATCGAAAGAGGACATCCAATAACACTAAACTCGATTCCCCTGCCCCATCCCCAGGGAGATGGAGGAGGGTTAACTTTGAAATATTCAACAGGAACCATCAATTTTTATTGTGGATTTGGATTCTCTGGAAAAAAAATGTAACTTTTGTATGGAACAATTCTATCGTTGCATGATGTATGGCGCTGTAATTGACACAAATTAAAATGGGTTAAAAACCATTAAAAAGTGATAGGGGAATGTTTGATATATTAACCATTGTCTGCAGTACATTTTGTATGTTTCAAATAACCATATGTGATGCACAGATGAATATGCATTGCAGTCCATGGTCAGGCTCTTGCTGTGGGTGCAAGAATGTAGTTCAATTGTGTCGAGCATGACTGTGGCCATACCATGAATAATGGACGAGAAAAGGGCAGCACGAAGTGCTCGTGGCTCACATTATACTGCATTCTTCAAACTGCAAACACCTCTTCCTAAGTGTGTAATGATGTTGGCAACTGCAGAGAATATAGATATCAGTACTGTGTACTTTGCATCAAATAGGCACGGAGGAGACGGTTATCGACAATATGTAAACTTGTTCCCTGAGAGGAATGTTCCTTCTGCAACAACATTTTGCGCTATTATCCAATTGTTCACTGGAACTGGAAGTGCTCAGCCCACATAAGGAAACTAACTAGGCATTTGATGAATGAAATTTTCGCAGTACATGTTTTAACTGTAACTGCTGCAGATACTTGCATGAAATTCCCAGGAAATTGCATGAGATACAGGAATTTTGTTACAAAAAATTCTGTGCATACTGCATAAACACAAATATCACCCATATCATCTATTGTTGCATCGAGCCATACATGAAGGTGATTTTCAAAGTCTCTTGAACTTTTGCAATTGGATACAACAACTAGCAGCCAATGATGAGTTTCATTTACAGGTACTTTTCTCTGATGAAGCAATGTTTATGAATTGTGATCGAGTGAATTGGCATAATATGCATTATTGACCAATGGACCAATGGAGAAGCCCCACTGGTTAAGGCAAGTCAAGCTTCAGTGCCCCTGGAGTGTCAATGTTTGGTGTGGTGTGCAGGGCCATCTTTCACCTATTGGAGGCCCTGGGCACATTAGGATAACGGGGCCCCTATGACCTTGACAGAGCACCATTTTGTTAGAATAGGCAAAGAAAGTAGATAAGCAAGGCTCTAGATATATTTTTATTTATTTACAGTCACATTAAATGAAAGATAATATAACACAAGGTATAATCCACAAAAGTAACTCTTCTAGCATTCACAGGTTAGTGCTTAAAGATGTTAGTGCTTAAAAATCTATGTTGGTTGAAGAGGTACCCTTGTAGATTTGAAATGACCAAAATTGTTGATCACTTCTTCAAAATCTATATTTTTGAGCATATCACATTCTATGGACATAGGGAAAACTGGTTAATCTCTCTTAAAGCATTGTACTTCTTAATTCATTTTTTATTCTTTTCAATTTGGAGAAGCAGTGTTCTGCACTGCAGTTGGTTACCATCATGCTTAAAAAGATTCTTAATGTGAATCTACATTTGGAAATGTGTCTTCGATTTTGTTTTTTACCAAAAGGCGATATATTTTCAATACACTATTAGTTCCGCCGTTTTTACTATGAATTTTTTAAAATATTCTGTTAAATGCAGACATTCCATTTCCAACTCTTGCTTGTTAATCTCTTCATAATAAATTTCAGCAAATTCTTTGAAACTTTGTCTCAGTTCTTTGAAATTTAGAGGTTTAATGAAAAAAAAAAAAAAGGTGACTAATGTTCTCATACGAAGTTAATCGCTGCTTTAGCTGAACGCTCAGGGTATTAGTTATGGGAAGAAAGCTTTTTACTTTGAATTTCTCTTTACCATTCAGTTGGATTGACAGTGCAGAGCCATCAAAAAACTCTGGTGTGAGCTTCTACATTTTGTTCTTTGAGATAGGTCCTTGTAATCAGGTTCCAAGTTTCTTTCTTTGGCAGATGATTCGAAACCATCAAATTTATTCCTGAGGTTAATGATAAAATCATCAAGTGAAGCAAACAAATTAGTTGCACTGTGCAGTGTTATTGTTTCTTTCTGGAGATAATTACTTGTTTTGTCTATTCTTTCCAATGTAGAACTCCATATTTCTGCTAGTATAATGAATTCTAGCTCTCCCATTTCTCTGGACAAAGTGCTTCATGTCTATTTTCACATGGCTGTTCTTTATCTTCTGTGATGAACATCAAAGTTTCTATAATTTGTTTATGACCTTCATGCAAGGTGCTTACTGCATCAGCTTGGACTGACCACCTGGTTTGTGAAAGACTTTAACAACTTTTTTTGAACCTAAATGTTCTGTCAGTATATTCCATTGGTGGGTGGAGCTCAACAAAATGTTGTACACTTTATGAACCATTTCAAAAAACTTTGTTGCCACTCACACGCAACTGCTTGGACACCTACCAAGTTTAGTGAATGTCCCGCACACGGTACAAAGGTGACGAAATAACATTTCTCCTTTATTCTTGCTTGTTGACCAGTGTACCCCCCCGACATATTTGAACATTATCATAGCTTTGTCCTCTGCAATCTTTTATGGGAATATCATGATTCTCTAAAAAATTCAAGATGATTTCCTTTAAATATTCAGATTTATGGTCTTTAATTGGTATAAACTTCAGGAATCTTTCAACAGGAACCCGGTCCTTTATGTATCTAATTATAAAAGTTAGCTGGTCAACATGAGACAGATTGGGCATACTGTCAACACTAATGGAAAAATATTTTGGTAATTTAACTTCATTTATAAGTTTTTTTAGGACCTGTTTTCCCATTATGTCAATAAACTCATTACAGATATTCACTTGTAACCTTACCCTCCCACACATCACTATTAAAATTCTCTATCTATAAAAGTTTCAAAAGCTTCAAGAGGTGTAAGATATACAAAAGAAGAACTTTTTACTTATCTTCATTTTCTCTTGTTGGTGTTGTCTCCAAGTCTTGTGTCCCAAATTGCTTTATTTCTTTAGTCCACTGATTGCATTCTGTACCTATGTTACAGTAACTGTATACAGAAGCATATAATTTTCATTCTGGGGCATTATACTACCATTATTTGGATTATATTAGTTTTTAATTAAATTTTGAGCTATATTTGTATAATATTAATTAAATGTGTTAGCTCTAGGTTACATAAGCTTCCAGTAGTTTTGTAAATTCGTTTCACAATCCTTTCTCATGGTTAAACTACTAAAACTATAGATATAGTTAGTGTCTGCACGTATTTGAAAATTACTTGGCTAACAGTAAAATAATATGTACTGCCAAAATCTCATAGAAAATATATTTTCTCAGTTAAGAGTGTTATCTATAACAGGTACTTATCATAAAGTATTAGTATCATAATTCTTGATTATTAATAAACCATTTTTCACTGCTTCTTCCACCACTGCCCCTTCTGTGATATGAGGCCCCCTCCCACAACTGGATCCTGCATAAGTTCTTACATATACCCAATATGAGAGATGAATGGTTTTCATCTAGCTCTTTGCTTCACATCCACACTGCCTGCACGAAGACTTCTGCAACAATAGTTGATGATGCAACCTTCTAGTAACTGCAGCAAAGACTGACTTTAGCTGAATTGGGGTCATGGGACTATTCTGTTTGGGATTGGTTTAAGGCTGCATGGTGTCCATAGCACTGATGGACTGTGGGGCTGCTATTCATCAATATGTACTCATTTCGTATTGCTTTGCACAGTCATGCCCAGATATTTAAACAATGTGGCTGTGCCATGCAGGACACTAATAATGCTGTATCTGAATATTATGGGTTTGTTTTTCCTGCTCATCCACATTAACTTACGTTTTGCTTTATTTAGAGCTAGCTGCCATTCATCAGACCAACTAGACATTTTGTCTAAGTCACCCCGTATCCTCCTACAGTCACTCAACTTCAGCACCTTACCATACACCACAGCATCATCAGAAAACAACTACACATTGCTGCCCATGCTGTCTGTCAAATAATTTATGGATATAGAGAATTATAGTGGTCCTATCGCACTTCCCTGGAGGATTTCCAATGATAGCCCTGTCTCTGATGAACACTCACCATCAAGGACAACTTATTGGCTTTTATAACTTAAGAAGTCTTTGAGACACTCACATATCTATGAACCTATTCCATAGGCTTGTACTTTTCCTGTGTTTATTTTATGGACAATAATTGCCTCTTCTTCTTTTTCCTGAAACAGGTAGTTGGTTCGGCAATATGACATCTTTTTGAACACCACATCTTTGCGTGGTATCAACAATTTTCTTTGGAAGATTAGGGATCTGAATACAAAGTTCCATTAGTGGTCTTACCATTTCCTCTGCTAAATATCTTAGGAACAAACGCCTTTTATCACTTCTTCCACTTTGGTATGTCAGATGTTGGGCGGAAAATAAAATTTCACTGTTCATTGCTGTGACGTCCATCATATTCATCCATAATGCAAATGGCCATCTTCTTGTTTGTCTCTTGCAAGTGTAATAATGAATTTTCTGGTCCATTTGATCTACTCCACCCTTCGTAGAGTTATAGAACTTTATTATATCTGGTTTCTGTTTTGCATGAGTTTCATCAATGTTTTCTGTCATGATGCATTGTGCTAATGAGAACTACAGACTTTTTCTTTTTGGGAACATAACTCACCATTGTAATGTCACCTCTAAATGCAAAAAAAGAGGAATGAATCGCTCTTGAGGCAGATGGTTTCATCTCATTAGGAATTTCTGGTTTATTTTGTTTGATTGTTCCCACCACTGTAATTTGCTTCTGAAGCATCTGTTCTGCCAGCTGCATACTAGTAAAGAAGTTGTCAACAGTAATATTTTTTGATGGTCCTTCAATGCTTTTAGCAAGATCTTTCACAACATTCAATCCAAGATTTTTCTGGATAGGTTCATGGGGCTTCCTTCCCATACAAACAATTCTGTCTAAAGCATATGCAGATGTAGCATCATATAACCAAAATGTTTTTATGCCATACTTGGTTGGTTTAGGGGGCATATACTGGGTGAAGCTGCATCTTCCACAGAATGGGACTAGCTGTTTGTCAACTGTGAGCAAATCATTGGCAATGATTCTATTTCTACACTTGTCAAGAAATAGTTCCCATACATAGCGAACAGCTGCAAGTTTGTCATCTGCAGATCTCTTTTTCTTGCTTAGATTGTCAAAAAGTAATACTAATTATTTTTTCATTGTTTCATTTCTTCCTTTTCTGTTTTTCTAACACTGTTTTGAGAGGAATTCCAGTCAGAATTGCATAATGTTGTTTTTTGCTGACTGCGGTTTCCAACATTTTGTTGGAAATTATTTCCAGAATACAAGAAATTGACTAAAGAGTTTGTTGAGAAATTGCTGTTTTTGCCTTTATGTTGCCTTTATGAATTTTTATTGGAATGAATTATTCAGGCCAGAATCACAACAAGAAGTTTCAGCTGTGTGTTGTCACATACACTATGTGATCAAAAGTATCTGGACACCCACGAAAACATAGATTTTCATATTAGGTGCATTGTGCTCCCACTTACTGCCAGGTACTCCATATCAGCAACCTCAGTAGTCATTAGACATCGTGAAAGAGCAGAATGGGGCGCTCCACGGAACTCACAGACTTTGAATGTGGCCAGGTGATTGGGTGTCACTTGCGTCATACATCTGTATGTGAGATTTCCACACTCCTAAACATCCCTAGGTCCACAGTTTCCAATGTGATAGTGAAGTGGAAATGTGAAGGGACACATACAGCACAAAAGCGTACAGGCCAACCTCGTCTGTTGACTGACAGAGACCACCGACAGTTGAAGTGGGTCATAACGTGTAATAGGCAGACATTTATCCAGATCATCACACTGGAATTCCAAATTGCTTGAGTATCCACTGCAAGTACTATGACAGTTAGGCGGGAGGTGCTCATAAGCACCGGTAAATGCCAAATGATGCCTAGCTTGGTTAAGGAGCATAAACATTGGACAATTGAACAGTGGAAAAACATTGTGTGGATTGCCAAATCATGGTACACAATGTGGCAATCAGATGGCAGGGTATGGGTATGGCGAATGCCCTGTGAATGTCAATTGCCAGCGTTTGTAGTGCCAACAGTAAGATTCGGAGGTGGTGGTGTTATGGTGTGGTCATGTTTTTCATGGAGGGGGCTTACACCCCTTATTGTTTTGCATGGAACAATCACAGTACAGACATACATTGATGTTTTAAGCACCTTCTTGCATCCCACGGTTGAAGAGCAATTCAGGGATGGCGATTGCATCTTTCAACATGATCAAGCACCTGTTCATAATGCACAGCCTGTGGCAGAGTGGTTACATGACAGTAACATCCCTGTAATGGACTGGGTTACACAGAGTTCTGACCTGTATCCTATAGAACACCTTTGGAATGTTTTGGAACGCCAACTTAGTGCCAGGTCTCACTGACTGACATCGATACCTCTCCTCAGTGCAGCACTCTGTGAAGAATGGGCTGCAATTCCCCAAGAGGCCTTCCAGCACCTGATTGAACATATGCCTGTGAGAGTGGAATCTGTCATCAAGGCTAAGGGTGGGCCAACACCATATTGAATTACTTTACTGATGGAGGGCACCATGAACTGTTAAGTCATTTTGTCCAGATACTTTTGATCACATAGCGTGTATCAGAAAAATCAAGTTTACACTTACTAAGTTGATTTTTATTTCGTATTCCTTTTACCTTTCCCCCATATCTTAGTCAGTTACTGATTATTCTGTCTGCTGAAGATTTTTATTTTCACTGACTGGCTCATAGGGAGATAATGCAGCTTCATCATGAGAAACACCACTACATAAATTTGTAGTTGGTTCATGTTTCTGGTGATCTGTTACTAAATATGCTACAGATTTGTGTTCTGGAATGAAATCACCATGTCTGGATGGACTAGAAAAATTTCTTTTTACTGGAAATCAGGTAACAGTTGTCCATAGTTGCTGCTTTCAGATATGCTTCATTACAAATAGATGCTATGTCATAGTTATTTTCTGATACCTGCTAGCCCTCAAGAGCCTGTCACAAGCTGTGTTCAAAGACCTCTCTGAGCGCCCATAGAGTGCAACATCTAGTGCTGAAGGCAATGAGATGTGTGTGGTGGAATGAAAATAATGTGAATGTTGTTCTCTTTATGAAATAAGTTGCTCTCAAGCACAATGTGGCAGCTATGAGTATCCAATATTAGTAACACAGGGTCATCTGTTGTTAGCTTGGTGCTGTGCTCAAAATGTTGTAGCCAGTCCATAAACAGAACTTCATTTGACCAGCCATTGAAGGAACATTTGTAGAGGAAACCAGTTGGGCCACCTTTTTTCCCCGAAGAGGAGATATAGAACATTGGTGTTATGAAAGCTCCTGCAACACTGATAGCATTCACAACAGTAACATTCCATCCTCTCTCCCAGCTTACAACTACACCAATCTCGTTTTGATACATAGGTGCTGAAATTTTCCCATTTTCTTATTCTGTGGATATGCCTATTTATTTGCTACGATAAATTCTTGTTGCCTGGAAAAAGTATTTTTCGAAATTCTGTCCAACTTTGAAAACAGTAAAAAGTTCACCTTTATTGAAACCTAGAACTCTGTTGATATTTGTAGCTTATGGTTTTCTTAAGCTTGTTGTAGGATTTCTATTTTTAAAATAAGACAGACAGTCTTCTTCAGCCATTTTGGTAACAGGAAAGTCATAGACAATTTGTCACAATTCAACCAGTATAGTGCCATAAAATAATTATTGTTCATGTTTAGGAGCAAAAATCTTCTCCCCCAAGGAAGGTGATTATTCATAAAGTGTAATTCTCGGTATGTTCAGTTCCTTTGATATACTATTCAGTGATCTCCCTCTCTTCACTAAAGTTTTTTTTTACTGTTTTTTTTAGCCCTCTCTGGTTTTCTCATCTTTGCAATTTGAAATTAGATATAAGACCTTACTTATGCATAAAAAACATTTCTATGAAGTTTACAGAATGAGAAATTATCAACACTCTATTGACATTGCCTTAGATTCATTTGTTGATAAAAGGGTGAATGGCTTTTAAGACCATGATGCACAAATTTTAACGTTAAAAGGCCTTTGTGCACTTGTCACATATAATTACAAACTATGTAGGAAAGTTAATCCGACAACAATAGAGAGTTTTTTAAACCTCGTCAGGGAAGAAGAGTGGCAGGCTGTTTATAGTGCCAATAACATAGATAACAAATATAATGCTTTCCTTAACACATTTCTCATACTCTTTGAGAGTTGCTTTCCATAAGAACATTCTAAACGGGGTGCTAACAGTAAAAGGCAGCCCGGGTGGCTGACTAGTGGGATAAGGATATCATGCAGAACAAAGTGGGAATTATATCAAAATGTTAGAAGTAGTCACAATTAAGCTACAGTAATCCATTACAAGCAGTACTGTAAGGTGCTTAAAAATGTTATTAGGAAGGCAAAGAGTATGTGGTATGCAAATAGAATAACCAATTCACAGGTTAAAAATAAAACCATATGGTCAGTTGTGAAGGAAGTGTCTGATCAGCAGCACAAGTTCAATGATATAACGTGAGTTTGCAGTAAAAATATTTATGTTACAGATAAATCAGATATATGTACAGTAATTAACAATCATTTTCTGAGCATTGCTGGTGAATTAAATAAAAATTTAGTTTCTACAGGGAGTCATATAACTCTCTTGGCAAATGCTTTTCTGAGATTGATGCCTGAAATACCCCTCTGTGATACTGGCAAGGGGGAGATTGAGTCAATAATTAAATCACTGAAGACTAAGGACTCTCATGGATATGATGGAGTGCCTAGGAGAATATTGAAGTACTGTATTATGCCCTGTATTTAGCCGTGATTGTAATTTTTCCTTTAGGAATGGTCAGTTTCCTGAAAGATTAAAGTAACCAGTAGTAAAGCCACTTTATAAAAAGGGAGAAAGGGATAATGTAGATAATTTTAGGCCTATTTCTATGCTATCAGTGTTTGCTAAAGTTATTGAAAAGGCTGTGTATTAAGGATATTTGATCATTTTATATCACACAATTTGCTATCAAATGTACTGTTCAGCTTTAGAAGTTGTTTGACAACTCAAAATGCTATATTCTCTTTCCTCTGTGAGGTACTGGATGTGTTAAACAAGAGGTTTCAAATGCTAGGCACATTCGTTTGAATTAAGTAAGGTGTTTGATTTTGTTGATCACGGAATATTGCTACCCAAGTTGGACCATTACAGAATACAGGGAGTAGCTCACAATTTGTTCACCTCTTACTTTAGCAACAGACAGAAAAAGGTCATTATGTACGGTGGTGAGAATGGCTGTGATGTGGGGTCTGAGTGGGGTACGGTTAAGTGGGGGGTGCCCCAGGGATCAGCGTGGGGCCACTCCTGTTCCTTATTTATATAAATAATATACCCTCTAGTATTACAGGTAACTCTAAAATATTTATTTTGCTGATGACACTAGCTTGGTAGTAAAGAATGTTGTGTGCAACATTGGTTTGATATCAAATAGTGGAGCTTATGACATAAGTTCATGGCTTGTAGAAAATAAACTAATGCTAAATCACAGTAAGACTCATTTTTACAGTTTCTAACATGCAGTTCAACAAATCCTGACTTTTAATTTCACAGAATGGGCTTATGATTAGTGAAACTGACAGTTCAAATTTCTAGGTGTTCAGATAGATAGTAAACTGTCATTGAAAGCCCATGTTCATGATCTTGTTCAAAGACTTAATGCTGCCATTTTTACTCCCCGAATGGTATCTGAAGTAAGTGATCGTTTAACATGAAAAGTAGTCTACTTTGCTTATTTTCATTTGCTTATGTCATATGGTATTATATTTTGGGGTACGTCTTCCCATTCTAAAAGGATATTTTTGGCTCAGAAACTGACAGTTCGGGCAATAGGTGGTGTAAGTTCACGAACCTCTTGTCAACCCCTGTTCATGAGTCTGGATATTTTGACATCAACCTCTGAATATATATATTCCTTACTGTCATTTCTTGTTAACAGTGTTAGCTTATTCTCAAGAATATGCAGGTTTCACTCAGTTAATACTCAGCAGAAATCAAGCATGCATTTGGATCGCACTTCCTTAACTGTTGTGCAGATAGATGTGCAGTATACTGCTGCATCCATTTTCAGTAAGCTACCACTAGAATTAAAAAATCTTAGCAGTAATCCATGTGCAAGCAAATTGAAACTGAAGAGTTTCCTCATTGGTCACTCCTTCTATTCTGTTGAGGAGTTCCTTGAAAATTAAGATGATTTTTGTTGTATTGTTGATTGTGTTTACTTGAATTTATTGCTTGACTTTTTTCAGGTTTATGAACATTTTATTTTTATCTGTTATTACTTTTATGTTGTAATTTCATGTATTGACACGTTCCATGACCTTGGAAAATTTCTGCTCAATTTGATCCTATGTAACTCTATGTATATTTAAAAAATAAATAAATAAATAAATAAAAATTGCTCTACTCAGACAACATGACAGAGGTCAATCTTTATTGATTATTGATTTATTGGTCCATTTCATTTACAGCTGCACAATGTTCAAGAGATATTTGGATTTTTATGTTAATATTAACGATTTTATATATAATTATACCTTTTTAGGTAAAACAGCACACATTAATACATCAATTAATACTTGAATAAATGTTGTTACACTATACAGGGTGTTACAAAAAGGTATGGCCAAACTTTCAGGAAACATTCCTCACACACAAATAAAGAAAAGATGTTATGTGGACATGTGTCCAGAAATGCTTAATTTCCATGTTACAGCTCATTTTAGTTTCATCAGTATGTACTGTACTTCCTCGATTCACCACCAGTTGGCCCAATTGAAGAAAGGTAATGTTGACTTCGGTGATTGTGTTGACATGCGACTAATTGCTCTATAGTACTAGCATCAAGCACATCAGTATGTAACATCAACAGGTTAGTGTTCATCACGAACGTGGTTTTGCAGTCAGTGCAATGTTTACAAATGCGGAGTTGACAGATGTCCATTTGATGTATGGATTAGCATGGGGCAATAGCCGTGGCGTGGTACGTTTGTATTGAGACAGATTTCCAGAACGAAAGTGTCCCGACAGGAAGACGTTTGAAGCAATTGATCGGCGTCTTAGGGAGCACGGAACATTCCAGCCTATGACTTGCGACTGGGGAAGACCTAGAACGACGAGGACACCTGCAATGGATGAGGCAATTCTTCGTGCAGTTGATGATAACCGTAATTTTGGTGTCAGAGAAATTGCTGCTGTACAAGGTAATGTTGACCACGTCACTGTATGGAGAGTACTACAGGAGAACCGGTTGTTTCCGTACCATGTACAGCATGTGCAGGCACTATCAGCAGCTGATTGGCCTCCACAGGTATACTTCTGCGAATGGTTCATCCAACAATGTGTCAATCCTCATTTCAGTGCAAATGTTCTCTTTACCGATGAGGCTTCATTGCAACGTGGTCAAATTGTAAATTTTCACAATCAACATGTGTGGGCTGATGAGAATTCGCACTGAATTGTGCAATCACGTCATCAACACAGATTTTCTGTGTACGTTTGGGCAAGCATTGTTGGTGATGTCTTGATTGGGCCCCATGTTATTCCACCTATGCTCAATGGAGCATGTTATCATGATTTCATACAGGATACTCTACCTGTGCTGCTACAACATGTGCCTTTACAAGTACGGCACAACATGTGGTTCATGCATGATGGAGCTCCTGCACATTTCAGTCGAAGTGTTCGTACGCTTCTCAACAACAGATTCGGTGACCGATGGATTGGCGGACCAATCCCATGGCCTCCACGCTCTCCTGACCTCAACCCTCTTGACTTTCATTTATGGGGGCATTTGAAAGCTCTTGTCTACGCAATCCCGGTACCAAATGTAGAGACTCTTCGTGCTCATATTGTGGACGGCTGTGATACAATAAGCCATTCTCCAGGGCTGCATCAGCGCATCAGGGATTACATGTGACGGGAGGTGGATGCATATATCCTTGCTAATGGAGGACATTTTGAACATTTCCTGTAACAAAGTGTTTGAAGTCACACTGGTACATTCTGTTGCTGCGTGTTTCCATTCCATGATTAATGTGATTTGAAGAGGAGCAATAAAATGAGCTCTAACATGGAAAGTAAGCATTTCCGGACACATGTCCACATAACATATTTTCTTTCTTTGTGTGTGAGGAATGTTTCCTGAAAGTTTGGCTGTACCTTTTTGTAACACCCTGTATACAGAGAGATAATATACAAATGATCTTCTGTATGAGACTCCATTGGGTTAACATAGAAAAATTTATTTCTGTAGATATTCATTTACTGTGTAAAAGCATTGATCGATGAAGTACAACTTCAATTTAGATTTGAAATGAGCAATGTTCTGTACATGTGTTATTATATATGGTAATGCAGAGTAGAGTTTGATACTAGGATGGATAAGACTGTTTTGAAATAAATTTGTGTTGACACATTCTTATAATTTTTTTTATGGCATCTCCAGAATTTTCCCAGAACATAATCCCATACTGGAGGTGTGATTGTATGACTGCATAATATACACACTGAAGTGCATTGTAGGTGGTACATTTTTTTAATGTCTGCAACACAAAACAAGAAGTGCTTGATTTTTTGTTTGTTTGCTCAATACATGCTTGTTATTACAAGTTGTCTTCTAGATGAAGTCCAAAAAATTTGGTACAGGCTGTTTTGGCAGTTGTCTGTCCATATAGCTCTAAACTGGATGATATCAGATTTTTTGTTTGTGCTGTGTTACCATAGCTACAGTTTTTCCAGTGTTTATTATTAAGTCATTGTTATCAAAGTAACATGTTAGCCTGTTAGTGACTTCTCTTATGTTTTTTACAAGGGTTTTTATGAGTTTCCTGTAATTAATGTGCTTGTATCATCACCAAGTTGGAATATTTTACTGCTGTCATTGCTTATGTTTAGGTCATTTACATATCTACACCAGATCTACATCCATACTCTGCAAGCCACCTGATGGTGTGTGGCGGAGGGTACCTTGAGTACCTCTATCAGTTCTCCCTTCTATTCCAGTCTCCTACTATTGTTTGTGGAAAGAAGGATTGTCGGTATGCCTCTGTGTTGGCTCTAATCTCTCTAATTTTATCCTCATGGTCTCTTCGTGAGATATACATAGGAGGGAGCAATATACTGCTTGACTCCTGGGTGAAGGTATGTTCTCGAAACTTCAACAAAAGCCTGTACCGAGCTACTGAGCGTCTCTCTTGCAGAGTCTTCCACTGGAGTTTATCTATCATCTCCGTAATGCTTTCGTGATTACTAAATGATCCTGTAATAAAGCGCGCTGCTCTCCGTTGGATCTTCTGTATCTCTTCTATCAACCCTATCTGGTACGGATACTGCTGAGCAGTATTCAAGCAGTGGGTGAACAAGCATACTGTATCCTACTTCCTTTGTTTATGGATTGCATTTCCTTAGGATTCTTCCAATGAATCTCAGTCTGTTATCTGCTTTACCGATGATCAACTTCATGTGATCATTCCATTTTAAATCACTCCTAACGTGTACTCCCAGATAATTTATGGAATTAACTGCTTCCAGTAGCTGACCTACTATATTGTAGCTAAATGATAAGGGATCTTTCTTTCTATGTATTTGCAGCACATTACACTTGTCTACATTGAGATTCAATCGCTATTCTCTGCACCATGTGTCAATTCGCTGCAGATCCTCCTGCATTTCAGTACAATTTTCCATTGTTACAATCTCTTGATACACCACAGCATCATCCGCAAAAAGCCTCAGTGAACTTCCAATGTCATCCACTAGGTCATTTATGTATATTGTCCTATGACACTCCCCTTAGGCACACCTGAAATCACTCTTACTTCAGAAGACTTCTCTCCATTGAGAATGACATGCTGCATTCTGTTATGTAGGAACTCTCCAATCCAATCCCACTATTGGTCTGATAGTCCATATGCTCTTACTTTGTTCATTAAACGACTGTGGGGAACTGTATCGAACACCTTGCGGAATTTCAGGAACATGGCATCTACCTGGGAACCCGTGTCTATGGCCCTCTGAGTCTCGTGGACGAATAGCGCAAGGTGGGTTTCACACGATCATCTTTTTCGAAACCCATGCTGATGCCTACAGAGTAGATTTCTAGTCTCCAGAAAAGTCATTATACTCTAACATAATACGTGTTCCAAAATTCTACAACTGATCAATGTTAGAGATATAGGTCTATAGTTCTGCACATCTGTTCGATGTCCCTTCTTGAAAACGGGGATGACCTGTGCCCTTTTCCAATCCTTTGGAACACTACACTCTTCTAGAGACCTACGGTACACCACTGCAAGAAGGGGGGCAAGTTCCTTCGCGTACTCTGTGTAAAATACATAGAGGAAGAACAGAATAGGACCCATTCCTTATCCTTGTGGCACACTATATTTAACAGTCAGTTGCTTGGAATTATATTTCCTATTTACATTATCCCTTTCCTGATCTATTTCCATATATTGTTCCCTGTTCTTAAGATAAGATCTGAGCCAGTTGTTAGCTGTTCCTCTGATGCCAAGATTTTCTAGCAATTTATCATGATTTATGGAATCAAATGCCTTTGACAAACCTAAAAATATGTCCATGGTAAACCTTTTTTTGTCTAATGCTAACAGCACCTCAAATAGAAAGGAGTGAACAGCTGATTTGGTTGAACAGCTTGCTCTAAATCCATGGTGAGATTCTGACAGAAAGACGTCTATTAGTCTCTTATTGAAGAGCCTTTCTAATATTTTTGAGAAAGCAGTTTGTTTCCTGTCTTGCACAATGGCTTTACATTTGCTATTTTCAAACATGAAGGAAAAGTGCCTGTAGCAAAGGATAGGTTACATAGGTAAGTTAAGGGCTCAATAATCAGGTCCCTATATTTCTTTATAAATAAAATCAGGTATATCATCTACTCCTGTGGATTGTTTTGTTTTGAGACTTCTTATTGTAACCTGTACTACTTCTGCATTTGTTGGGTACAGGAACACTGATTTGCTTGAGACTTTTTTTCCTGTTTCTGTATGCTGTTTTCTATTGGAGGTCTGTTGTAGTAGTTTCTCTGTTACATTTATAAAATAGTTATTAAACATATTAGCTACTTCCTCTGGGTTATTAATGTTTTCCAAGCCAGTCTTTAATACCATATTATTAACTCTATTTTTGTCAGTATGGGTTTCGTTCTTTACAACTTGCCAGAATGCTTTGGTTCTGTTTGAATCATTTTCTATGTATTTGTCATTGTCTCATTTCTTTACCTCTTTTATTATTTTATTTAAGATAGATTTATATTTTTTGAAGTAACTATCAAACTCTGAATTTGTGTTGCAACTTTTTGCAGGTGCATTTTCTAGCACAAGATTTCATTATACCACTACCAATCCACTTGTTGCATTTAGCAGTTTGGGTTGTTTTGGCTTTCAGTGGAAAAGCAAGATCAAAATAATATCTAAATATATTCATGGGTGTCCTGAAACTTATCAGAAATATTTTCTGTACTATACACTAACTCCCATGATTCTTGTTGGAGATACTTCTGGAATGTTTGCACTATAGCATTACTGAAAGTTCTGCCCATGTGTGTAGTCTTCCTCATAGACTTATAAGATAAATTAGTGTTTACACAACAGCTTATAGCCTGCACATGACAGTCTGCCAGTCGAGCTTTAATTTCTACTGATTTATATTTTCTTTGGAGCTGATTATTATTTGGTACTATAATGATTCGTTTCACATGTAGGGGAGTGGATTGTAATCTCCAAGTATTTGGCTGTTAATATGTTCATCAACTCAGATTTTGAATTGCTTGGTTCATTAAAGTCTACATTTAGGTCTCCACATATAAGAACTGTTTTGTGGTTTGTCCCTACTTTGTTTAGCAAAGTATCAAGATGAGTGTTGAATTTTTTAAGTGGCTGTCTAAAGGTCTGTATAAACAGATTATAATTAACTTAATGCTGGAATTTCTATGACTGATATTTCAAAATCTTTCTGTGTTTAAGGATTCGGCATTGTCTAAGTTACTGAATTTGATATCTTTCTGTATGTATATGCAATTCCCTCTATGTGTAAACTCATATCTACATGTTTGTGCTGCTAATGCACAATACGTTATTTTCACTGTCTTTAACTCATTTTCTTTCAGTCAGGGTTCAGATAAGCAAAGTATATTAACATATCTGAGTTCACTTGATAGCGAGATTTCCAGCTCTCTTACTTTAATCCTAAGTGACTGTGTAATCTGATGAAGAAGAGTGACCTGGTGAGATTTTAGTTTGTTCCAATTGTACTTTGCTGACAACTTATCTTTATTCCTAAATTTCAATTATGTGGGAAATGTTCCTTCTCATCTGTAAGCGTGAGTTGGTTTTCTGTGTTGGTCATAAGAAAACATCCTGATGGTGAAAAGGGGCAGGATGTGGTTTCTGTTTTTGCTGCAAGGACTGCTACTGGAGATGTTGTTGATAAGTGCACTTTTTATCCTGATTTGGTGTTGAGGCCTTTTGGAAATAAAAAAAATCTTACAGATGACATGGATGCCTCACATTTCTTCTCACTGGAATTACTTAACTTCCTCCTGTTGCTGGGGTGGTTGTAGTTGATGTTGACGTTGTTACTGCTGTTGTAGGTGTGACTTTTACTGTTGTAGATGATGATGATGTGGGGTCCTTGTTGCTGGTAAACTTTCAGCTAGTGGTGAATTTTCAATTGCTACTGCTGTTGGCATTGTGGGTTTTGTTGAGGTTTAATTTGGCACAGAGGTTGGAGTGGAAATTGCTGTGTCTGCAGAGGTGTTTGTTGCTGTCAGTGCTTCAGTGTCTATTTCTTCTTCACGATCTGATGCTGCTATTATTTCAGAAATCTTTTGGGATATAATTCTCTTGTATTTGCCATTCATGTGCTTACCAAGCTTAGTGTAACAGTCTCTCTCTAAATAATCCACGTTTATATAAAACACACCGTATTGTTTACATATTTAAGTGAACAGTTGATTTGCTTTGTGTTTTTCTGTGTTTAAGCATGATGTAGGAATTAAATTATGGCTTTATGGAATTCCTACAACCATAAGATGTTTCTCTCCCCTGAGTTTTAGCAATGATTCTTGACTATGTGTTGTGCTACTCACGTCATTTTTATAGATGTCATTCCCTCCTGGTATGGTTTTCTTCCCATGTGTTTATGTTTTTTGGTATTTCTCACACTGGTGCTCTTGATTTCATGTATCCACAGGCTTCCAGTTCATTTTCGCCATGCCTCGACCATGCTCATCAGAATGAATGAATATTTTATTTTTATCGGTACTTGTAGTCAAGCTTTTACCCTGTAGCATAGCCTTGTAGAATGTATATTGATTTTCACTCACATGTGAACTTGATTTAGTCTGTATCTTGTTGTTTCTCACTGGACTTTGATTGCTATCTCTCTTATTTACAGTTAAGTTGCATGAATACAGCTTTTCAGTGTCTGGTGATGTGTGTGTGTGTGTGTGTGTGTGTGTGTGTGTGTGTGTGTGTGTGTATTTATACTATTTTTCTCTACCTTGTGCTTACAGTCTTCTTTCAACATCATCAGATTCTAAGTTAAAAAGTGATTCATCATGATTCACACAATTTGTATTTTTTGGGGTGATGTAATCATCACTTTGAATTCTTTTTCCACAAAAAATTGTCACTGAGATGTGTCATTTGCAATTCAATGTGCAAATGTGGTTTCTAGTCATTTGAAGCTCTTGATGTAATGCAGCCATGATGTTTTCTTCTGCATATGCACAATTATTTCCTGTAGTAATATCTCATCTGATGCACTGTACAAAGCCACAATGACAACACGGTTTGCTTTGTTAATGCTTGAAAAGTTACAAAACTCATGCTGTAAGAAACACTAGAAAATATGCTATCTACCTACTGGTACCAATACCTTAAAGTTATTTCAGTTAAAAGAGTATTGAAATGTTTACTTCAGTTTAAGCATCAACAAAATATTACATTAAAATTCAATAAAAATTAATTTTTACTGTCACAATAAGACTATTATTAAAAATAAACTCATTGCCTATGCATCCTATTTCTGGCATAGTCCAATATACTGCTGCACTTTCTCCCACTGACTTAAATGCTACTCAATGGAAGAAGCTACTCAGACACTGAACTTATGCATAAATGATGTCAGAATGATCTTTATGCATCTAGCAGCATATTTTGAATAAGCTGAAGGTGACACTGATACCAGCTCCCCTAATGGGTGAGGAATTCAAGTTGTCCTCTCAGGTTCCTGCCTAACCACACCACTGGAAATTGCAAGATATTTTGAAAAAATGGCCAAATATTTTTTATGAGGAAGAATATAAATGTCTTGCTGGTCATTTCACTAACAGAAATTTCATCCTTCATTTTCTGATTAGACAGAATGTGAAAGAAACCCATTCCTAAGAGAGTGCACTCTTATTTGTAAATAATATTGAACATTGCAGAATACACTCATATTACATTCATAAGAAAGTTGCATAGTGTGTTAAAAAGTCCAAGATCAAAAAGAAATATTAACATATAACAGGACACAAACTTCCTTCCTTCATCTTTGCAATCCATGTCCTTAACTACTATGCTATGCCGAAGACACACAACTTTCAACTTCACTGTTGTTTGTCTTAATATCTCCTGAAGGCTTTTACTGTTGGTGCATCATTAACTGACATTTAATTACAAGAAACTGCATCAAAGGTAATGTGCTAGTGATAAATCTTAAATGTATCATTTCCTTGAAACAGGGTACTGCAAATTACAATAAAAAACAGTAAAATATGACAAAATCGATATGGCCTCTATTGCATCGAGTGACATGTCATTTTGATATCACTTTCCAGTAACCCAAGTGTATCACCACCATCTCCTCTACTACCATTTGAGAAAACAATTGTGTTGGCATTGCCTGGTATGTCAGTATTCCTCAAGTCTCTCCTACATGAAAACCACAGGAATGCATTGAAAAATGACAGGCATACTGTGAAGACATATTCTGTCTGAACGGAAATTAGTGAAAGGAACATAGAAGAGGTTTGCAATAACAGCAGTATGTGAGTTAAATTATCACTAACCTTAATTCAAATGAATAGTGGTCTGATACGAACAGCCTATGTCATTTAGTGTGACTATATATCAACAAAGGCTATCTGGCAACATTTATGTGGAAGCTGGTTTGTCATAATGCATGGAATACTATTATGGAATAGAGAATATAAATTAAACTGGTGTATCAGTTTATAACATGCAAAATATAAACTGACAGAAAAGAATCAGAACTCCAAAAAGTAATTAATGTAAAGTACTGAAATTTCATGAAAACCTTTGTCTACGTAACACATTTAAGTGATTAACATTACAAGGCTAATGTTAGCATGAGATAAACCACTGCTAATGTGAAATGCTGGTACATTAATAACCGGCGTAACAGCCAGAATGGTGAATGCAAGTGTTGTACAAGTGCCGGATGTGAGTTTGTGGGATGGAGTTCCTTGCCTGTTGCACTTTGTTGGTCAACACGGGGATGGTTAATGCTGTTAATGGATGACACTGGAGTTGTCATCCGATGACATCTCATATTTGCTTGATTGGAGATGGATCTGGTGATCAAGTAGCCCAAGGCAACATGCCGACACTCTGTAGATTATGATAGGTTATTACAGTGGTATATGGGCAAGTGTTTATCCTGTTGAAAAACATCTCCTGGAATGCTGTTCATGAATGGCAGCACAGCAGGTCAAATCACTGAGCTGACATACAAATTTGCAGTCAGCATGCATGGGATAAATATGACATCACTCCTGCTGTCATACAAAATCATACCCCAAACCATAACTCCAGGTGTAGGTCCAATGTGTCTACCATGCAGACAGGTTGGTTGCAAGCCCTCAGCTGGCCTCCTTGTAACCAGTACATGGCTATTACTGGCACCAAGGCAGAACCAGATTTCATCAGAAAACACAACAGGCCTCCAACCTAACATCCAATGAGCTCTTGCTTGACATAATTGAAGTCGCAAATGATGGTGGTTTGGGGTCAGGGCCTCTGGCTCAGAGCTGTCCTTGAAGTAACTGATTTGTAACAATTCATTGTGTCTATGGTGCCAACTGCTGCTCAAATTGCTATTGCACATGTAGTACAATGCACCAGAACCACACGCTGAACATGACGGTCTTCCCTCTGTGTAGTGCCGTATGGCCATCTGGAGGCCGGTCTTCTCGTGACTGTACATTGTCGTGACCACTGCTGCCTGCAATCGTGTACAGTGATGATGTTCCTGCCAAGTTTTTCTGCAATATTGCAGAAGGAACATCCAGCTTCTCATATCCATATTAGACAACCTCATTCAAACTCAGTGAGATGTTTATAATGGCATATTTGTCGACTTAAAGGCATCCTTGACTAACATCTACTCACCACATCTGGTCTTGAAGATAACTAGTGCTCGTGACCATTATATCATGTATTTAAAGCAAACCTTATTTGCATCCTCATAGTGGCACTACTAGCACCACTATTATGCAGCTGGCACAAAATTTGAAGAGACATCATCTTTCACATGTAGAATCGTGCCTACCAACATCCATTTATGCCGCACAACTCCTTCTTGGTGTTTCAATTCTTTTTCTGTCATTGTAGTTTGGTAAAATATAATTACATTAAATGTGTTCCTAAAAATTCAAAAATACACACAGTTATTTCCAGGTAATCTATTATTTCAGTTCCTTAAATATACTTTATAATTGTGTGCATATAATTATAAACAGTGCTATAATTTTCATTTCAACACAGCAGTTTATTTTCCCGCAGAAGAACAGGTAGTGAGATGTGGAGATCCTGACACTGTGGTACCCATAAAATGTGGAGAAACTGTTGCTGCACTTCAATCAACTGTTTATGGAGAAAAATAACACAAATTACATATGGGTTTACTTATGGTATTACAAATTACAGATCACCTGCTTATGGAGAAAAATAACCCAAATTACATATGGGCTTACTTATTACAAACTACAAATAGTGAAGTTCATGTAATCACTCAATGAATAGAAGCAATGGTACTGTAGAGACTCTCTAATAGATATTTGAAACACATTTATATTTAGTATACATATAAAGTGTTCTGGTAACTCGCCGGACAATTTTATTTCTATTTAGCGTGTAGGCCAATCATTCTGAACCACCTTGTATTAGCTGGGATTACATGCATATTTCCTTTTGCTCTAGTATTGTGATTGTGTAAGTCAGTTTTTTTTCTTTTACTACTATCACTGTCAACCACATTTATTAAAAATATACATTAATGTACATATCCATAATATGCATGCATAATAATCGTAGCACTTTCAGTGTTTTAAACAATGGTTTGATTTGATCTGATTTTTATTTGCTCCCATTTGATTACATTTTGTACAAAGTGTGTACTTGTCATATAGGACAAGTCAACATAAACCTATTTTCTTGCAATATTAACCTATTTATTGCAATTTAATACCTAAAAGTGGCAATACTTATAATAATGATGCACACATTTTTCACCCATTTTTTAGGTCCTGAAAATTATTTACATACTACATCATACTCATATTTACATTTTTCTCTCAGTATTCATTTTCTAAAGTTATTTACATATCATAAGGTGTTCAATTAGTTACAGTACCTCTATAAGAGCAATAGTAGCATTTTTCATTCATTGATACATGTACTCTTTGACACTATAAAATTCTTTTCCCATTAAATAATCCTTTAAAATTTTTTGGAATGTCTTTTTGCTCACATTGTCCTGCAAACTCTTTGGAAGGTACTTTATGAGTCTGACACTCGTGTATCGAGGACCTTTATCAGATACTTTCAGTTGGTGTTGTATACTACTCAACTGTTTGTTTCATATGTATGAGGTTCTGCATTTCTTTCTAGTACTGCATTTCCTTTTATTAATGATATTATTGTTTTGTAAATGTATAGAGATGGAAATGTCAGTATTTTTAGACTATGGAAATCAGTCCTTTTTTTTTTTTTTTTTTTTTTTTCAATGTAAATATTCTTTTTGTATTTTTGCTGCTGGAATTTTCCCAAACAGTAATTCCATATTGCAGGTAGGGCTCAAATAGAGCATGGTACAATGTATGTACAAGCTCCTTTTTGGCATAATGTGCTAGCTGTTCCATAACAAATATTGCAGTGCTTAATTTTACAGCAACGTTATCTATATGTTGACTCCAACGGAGCTTATTGTCAACTGTAATCCCCAAAAATTTAGTAGTGGTAACTTCTTCCAGTCTTGTTTCATCTATGAATATATCTATGTATTTCTTCTTTTCTCTGTTTGTGAACACCATGAACATTGTCTTTTTTAGATTTAAGATTAAGTCATATTTTATAAGCCACTGTACTGTGTTATTTATTGACATAAATGCACTTCTTCAAAGTGTTTCCAATTTTTTTTCTACATCATTAGTGTCATGTCATCTGCCTATAGTATTTTTTTATCTTTCTCACTGACATCAATATTGTTTACAAATAGATTGAACAGAAGTGGGCTAAATACAGATCCTTGAGACATTCCGTATTTAATTTTTATGATTTCAGATCTGCATCCAGTTTCTGTTCTCACATACTGCTATCTGTTTCTGATGTGTGATTTTATCCACTTGGCTACATGTCCATGAATACCATAGCTTTCAAGTTTTTCAATAAGTGTATTTGGGAAACAAAAAACTGATGATGGTCAAAGTAGAGAGCATATAAAATGAAGACTGGCAATGAAAGGTAAAGTGTTTCTAAAGAAGAGAAATTTGTTAACATTGAGTATAGATTTAAGTGTCAGGAAGTCTTTCTTGAAAGTATTTGTATGGAGTGCAGCCATGTACGGAAGTGAAACATGGATGATAAACAGTTTAGACAGGAAGTGAATAGAAGCTTTTGAAATGTGGTGCTGCAGAAGAATACTGGAGATTGGATGGGTAGATCATGTAGCTAATGAGGAGCTACTGAACAGAATTGGGTAGAAGAGAAATTTGTGGCACAATTTGACTAGAAGAAGGGATCAGTTGGTAGGATACATTCTGAGGCATCAAGGGATCACCAATTTAGTATTGGAGGGAAGCATGGAGGGTAAAAATCATTGAAGGGGACCAAGAGCTGAATGCACTAAGTAGATTTGGGAGGATGTAGGTTGCAGTGGTTACTTGGAGATGAAGAGGCTTGCACAGGATATAGGAGCACGGAGAGCTGCATCAAACCAGTCTTCAGACTGAAGATCACTACAGGAAGAACAACAAGAAATGATATTAGCCACGATTGCAGGATCAGCCATTTTATTGCACCCATTTCTTAAGCTAATCATTTCTTTTGCTGCTGAACTATTTCATGACTTATTGTTCACATGTTTACACATGGGTTTCATATTGTTATTAGATTTATCACTTTCCTGTTTTAAATAGGTGCTTTTGGATTTTTGTATCAGATTCCTTAATATCTGAGAGTTCACTTTATATTGCCACTTCATTTCAGAATTGTTAGACAGTCTGGCTCATTGATACAATTCCTTTTTCATTTTACATTAAATTTGTATCCCTGGACTAATCCATCACTTAAATGTAGTGTTACACTGGTTTTCTCTAACTCTTTCCTTAGGAAACATAGCATCAAAAAGACTTGTAAATTAAGATCTGCTATATTCAGTGTGTGATTTGCTGGTTTGGCCCCTCCAGCCAAAACCCCTCCCCTTCTGTATCAAACCATCCCATCGTTTGATTTTAAATTACCTATCCCAACCAGAGATGTTTATTTATTTTATTTTTACTAAATTACCTATCCCAGCCAGAGATGTTTATTTATTTTATTTTTACACATAAAGTATTAGTACACTATTACTATTTTAACATTAACGAATTTGCTCATTCATTTTGAAGAAAACAATTTGTATTCAAACATTCCAAAGTGGATTGTCATTCTCATGCTGTCATTCTTGATTTAATCTAACCTCCAATATCCATTACTTGCAAGCTTGCAAGGCAAGTAGCATTATTAGTTACTTGAGTACCTGTGGATTTTTTGAGAACTTTGGAATTTCAGAATGTCTTTCTTCAAACAAAGCAAAATTTCATCATTGTTTAACAGCAGTGCAATATTTGAGACATGTGGAAAATGTGCAAACATTGACAGTCTGAATACTAACAGTGGTTATAAAACTAAAATTCCATATGGAGAGGTCTCAAAAGACCCTTCGGTACTGTTCGATGGCTGAATCATCCTCAGCTGGTAGGCATCACTGGGTGCAGATATGGAAGCACATGTGGTCAGCACACTTCTCTCCTGGCCGTTGCCAGTTTTTGTGACTGCAGCCACTACTTCCCCATTTCTCCATCAAGTAGCTCCTCAATGCCTCACAAGGGCTGAGTGTATCCTGCTTGCCAACAGTGCTTGGTAGACCTGAACAGTTACCCATCCAAGTGCTAGCAAAGCCTGACAGCGGTTAACTTCAGTGATCTGACGGGAACCAGTGTTACCACTGTGGCAAGGGCATTGGCAAAAGTTAAAATAGATGTTGAGTCTAAAAAATAAAATAGTACTGATGGGGTTAACAAACAGAAATATAGTGAATCCTCAGGGACTGAAAACTGTGAGGAGTCTCAAGGTAGGAATGAGAGTAGCAGTATGCTTGAAATTACTTTATAAAGTTTTCAAAATTGGCAAAAGACCAAGCCATGGCTATCTGACAACAAGAAAAACTTGGTAATATGTAAAGTGTGTTCAAAAGTTCTTGGACTTAAGGTGGAAAGCACGAAACATGTTTATATAGGCAACACATTTTTTCTGGTGTTTTTGCTAATAATGGCAAAAAACAAGGCTATAATTGGGGATCCTGCAAAATTCAAATTACATATGACATGTGTAGGAATCATAGATAGCATAGTATGGAAAAATGCATGACTGAAAATATCAAGTTGTGGAGAAAGCAACATCGAGAAAAAGGAATCACTACAGCTTTGTTGTTCAGATTCACATATATAATAGCTAAACGCAAATTATCATTCAAGTTATATACCACAGTAGTCAACGTAAAACAGATTAATGGTTTATCAGTCAGTAATGTGATTCATTCTGACCATTCATGCCAAGAATATCATTATGTTTGTAGGAGAAGAATCTGGTACAAACTTTAGTGTCATGATGGATAAACTACTTTTAAGAAGGTAATCAAAAATTATATATCAGTAATTAATAGGCATCATAGACAAGAAAAATACACCTCTGGAAAAAAAAGTAGTGCACCTGGAAAGGCAATATCAATTTTGATCCAATGACGGCATATGCAACCTGGAGGGAGTAGATGTACTGATAATGATTTCAGTGTCATGTGCCAACAGACAGCACAGAGACATAGCTACTAGTGTCTGTGTCTACCCTTTAATAGGGAATGCCCATCCACAGCTGGGAGGTTCAGTGTGGTGCAGATGAGTGACATGAGCAGGCAACCGTGCCACAGAGATGCGCTCATGCTTCCTACAGCCAACTGAGCGAGTTCAAAAGGGGTCAAATTGTGGTCTTCTGAGCGATCAGATGGTCCTTTCAGAGAATAGCCACACAAGTTGGATGTGCTGGATCAGTTGTACAATGATGCTAGAATCAGTGTTCACGTGAACACCCTCACACCTGAAGATGAGGTTCTGGATACCCATGTAGCACAGACACCTGCCTGGATCATCATATTGTAAGGGCAGCAGTGGCAGATCATACAGCTACCACAGTACAGATAAGAGGACTTGTGAGTCCAGACATGTCAACACAAACTGTTGCAAACTGGTTATTGGCAGTGGGGCAACAGGTGTGCACACCTGTTGCCCCTCTTCCACTCACACCACAGCACTGACATGCACGGCTCGACTGTTGCCATCAGAGGATCATGTGGAAGATGGAATGGTGTAGCATGGTCTTCATCAGTGAAAGCAAATTTTGCCTGCATGCATGTGATGGTTGTTTGCACGTATGATGTAGGCACAGTGAGTACTGTCTCGTAGAGTGCATTCATCCAACACACACTGGCCTCATTCCATGTCTTTTGGTCTGTGGTGCAATAAGCTGCAACTTTTGTTCATGTTTGGTGTTTCTGGAGGGGATGATAACCAGCACTCAGTATGTGCAGAATGTTGTTAGACCCATTCTTTTTCCATTCTTGCAGCAGGAAGGTGATGTGTTGTTCCAACAGGGTAAGGCTTGCCTACACACTGTCCATGACACACAATGTGTTCTGCAAGATGTGCAGCAACTTTCCTGGCCAGTATGATATCCTGACTTGTCTCCAATCAGGCACATGTGGGATAATATGGGATGAGAAGTTGCTCATGTGACTCATCAACCATCAACCAACAAACTACATGAGTGGTTTGAGCAGGCATGGCATAACATGTCCCAGGAGATTATTTGCCATCTATATGATCAACTGGATGCCAGAGTCAGTGCCTGCATTGCCACCCATGGAGGCTACACCACGTTATAATATGGGAGTTTCAGCATGGGTCAATACCTGATACTTCAGAACCATTTGTGCTATTGAACTGTAACTGTAATCTTTTCATGTACTCCATATGCACTGTTGCAACAATAAATCTTGAGTGAAAAGGGAACCTCTAAAAGAATGTACTAACTTTTTTCCAGCAGTGCATAAAAGTATACTACCCCACTAGCATGCCAGAGGTAAAAGGAAAGATTCACACACTGGCTGCATTATATACTTCAAACCAGTCTACTAACTATAGGTTCTACCAGACTGACTCTATTGTTTCTTGATTTATTAATCTCGTGGTTTTCCAGAAAGGTTCAATTTTATCTTAAGACTGAACTGAAACATAGCAGAATTACAGCATCATGATCTAACAGCTAAAGACTTGACTGACTGTCAAGCTACCTTGCCTAGACTTATCAACAAAAACATACAGTAAAGTTGCTGCCTTTACAGGTAATACTTTCTCAGTTTTTTTCATCACAGATGGATAATTATACAGTTTACATAAGTATGTAATAATCAACATAGCTTCTGCAATCATCAGTTGTGCTTTGTTTGTTCATGCGATCCATTTGGCAGTTGATAATGGAGCTCAGGCTGCTACAGAAAGCTTTTGATACAGTTTTGTAACATTGCCTAGTGACTAAAATACACCTTCAACACAGTTCTGTTCCATTACCTAACAAGTAAAATACATGTATATGGAATATCTGAACACATACATGTTTGAAACACTCCGTGGGATTAAAGATATTGAAGATATTCTGGCAAACAGTACTCAGTATTAAGTTATTCTCAGTGGGGAAGGGTCCCCCCCACAGACACACACACACAAAGAAGCAGCATATGGTTTGCATGTATTTTTATCAGTCCTTTTAAATCATATTTGGACAGCATGTACATTGTGAAATTGGACAGGTCACCTTTTTATATCATAATACACAAATCCTGATCATCCAAAAGAAATCATATGTATTTAAACATTATGATTATTGTCAAAAACTTCTAATCACTTTTATATGTATAGATATATTGTATTCATCATAGCAGACAATGGTAGTCACAGGTGTTCAGTTAGCTCTATTTCTACAGCATACAACACATTCAACCATTTCACATTTAACAAAATCTATACAAAGTTTCTGCATCATTGTATTATTACAATAATAATGTACACATTTAGGTCTTTAGCCTATTAGAGCCCTGTTCCTGTGAGTCCGTTTCCTTCATCCCTCTCCCTTCCCCTTCAACCCTTCTGCCAGAAAAAGGAGCCACTGGCTCCGAAAACTTGCAGATTTAAATACTAGTGATCTACAGGGTTATTACAAATGATTGAAGCGATTTCACAGCTCTACAATAACTTTATTATTTGAGATATTTTCACAATGCTTTGCACACACATACAAAAACTCAGAAAGTTTTTTTAGGCATTCACAAATGTTCGATATGTACCCCTTTAGTGATTTGGCAGACATCAAGCCGATAATCAAGTTCCTCCCACACTCGGCGCAGCATGTCCCCATCAATGAGTTCAAAAGCATCGTTGATACGAGCTCGCAGTTCTGGCACGTTTCTTGGTAGAGGAGGTTTAAACACTGAATCTTTCACATAACCCCACAGAAATAAATTGCATGGGGTTAAGTCGGGAGAGCGTGGAGGCCATGACATGAATTGCTGATCATGATGTCCACCACGACCGATCCATCAGTTTTCCAATCTCCTGTTTAAGAAATGCCGAACATCATGATGGAAGTGCGGTGGAGCATCATCCTGTTGAAAGCTGAAGTCGGCGCTGTCGGTCTCCAGTTGTGGCATGAGCCAATTTTCTGTGGGCTACGCGTGAAAGTTGCGTTCAACCGTTTCTTCGCTCACTGCAGGCCGACCCATCGATTTCCCCTTACAGAGGCATCCAGAAGCTTCAAACTGTGCATACCATCGCCAAATGGAGTTAGCAGTTGGTGGATCTTTGTTGAACTTCGTCCTGAAGTGTCGTTGCACTGTTATGACTGACTGATGTGAGTGCATTTCAAGCACGACATACGCTATCTCGGCTCCTGTTGCCATTTTGTCTCACTGCACTCTCGAACGCTCTGACGGCAGAAACCTGAAGTGCGGCTTCAGCCGAACAAAACTTTATGAGTTTTTCTACGTATCTGTAGTGTGTTGTGACCATATGTCAATGAATGGAGCTACAGTGAATTTATGAAATCGCTTCAATCATTTGTAATAGCCCTGTATATATGGTCTCCTTCATAGATGAACAACACTTTCATAAAATTTTCCCAATACACCGAAGTCAATCATTTGCCTTCCCTACTCCCAATCTTAGATGCTCATTCCTTTTCACATCACTTTGCAACATTACATCTTGATATTTAATCAATGCGGCTGCACCAAGCAGTACGCTACTAATGCTGTATTTTAACTTTAGGGGATTGTTTTTCCTGTTCATTTACACTAACTTACAGTATTCTAAATTAGAGCAAGCTGTCATTCATAACACTAAATAGAATTTTTTTCTAATTGCCTTGTATCCTCCTACAGTCACTCAACAATGACACCATCCCGTACATCTCAGCAAAGAGCCACAGGCTACTGCACACCTTGCCAGTCAGGTGGACAACACTCTGAGTTCCATTACTTAAGAAGTCGTCAAGCCACTCCCCTACATGGAAATCTATTCCATACGCAATACCTTCATTAACAGCCTGCAATGACGCTCCGTGTTAAATGCTTTCTGAAAATCTAGGAATGTGGAACCTGCTTGCTGACATTCATCCATAGTCCACAGGATATCATGTGAGAAAAGGGCAAGCTGAGTTTCCCATAAACTGTGCTTTCTAAATCTGGGCTGGTTTGTGGACAGAAGCTCCTCCATCTCAAGGAAATGTAATATATTTGAACTGTTTATATGTTGAAGAATTCTGTCAGATATTAGTCTTTAATTTTGTGGATCCATTCTTTTAGCTATCTTAAATGCAAAAGGCACCCGTCCTTTCTCCAGTCACTAGGGATTTTGTGCTGGGTGAGAGATTCATGATAAATGGAAGCTAAGTAAGAGGCCAATGCCATAGAGTACTCATTTTAAAAGTTCTAATCAGATTTACATGTGTAGATATATAATCTTCATCATAGTGGACAGCTTGTTTCATGCTTGGAGTAGTTCGTTTTGATTTAGTATTGTATTTGGATGTTTGTCATATGTATTCTGGTTTCTTCTTGTCTTGTGTGTGTGAATATCCTGGTTTTTAACTACAAGCTGGTTAAATCATCTTATATTTACCTAATGAAGAGTTGTTGTTGTCCTGGTCTTGAGTCCCAAGACTGATTTGATGCAGCTCTTCATGCTACTCTATCCTGTGCAAGCTTCTTCATCTCCCAGTACCTACTGCAACCTACATCCTTCTGAATCTGCTTCGTGTATTCATCTCTTGGTCTCCCTATACGATTTTTACCCTCCACGCTGCCCTCCAATACTAAATTGGTGATCCCTTGATGCCTCAGAACTTGTCCTACTAACTGATCCCTTCTTCTAGTCAAGTTGTGCCACAAACTCCTCTTCTCTCCAATCCTGTTCAATACCTCCTCATTAGTAATGTGATTTACCCATCTAATCTTCAGCATTCTTCTGTAGCACCACATTTCGAAAGCTTCTATTCTCTTCTTGTCCAAACTATTTATCGTCCACGTTTCACTTCCATACATGGCTACACTCCATACAAATACATTCAGAAACGACTTCCTGACACTTCAATCTATACTTGATGTTAACAAATTTCTCTTCTTCAGAAACGCTTTCCTTGCCATTGCCAGTCTACATTTGATATCCTCTCTACTTCGACCATCATCAGTTATTTTGCTCCCCAAATAGCAAAACTCCATTACTACAGGGCTATTACAAATGATTGAAGTGATTTCATAAATTCACTGTTGCTCCATTCATTGACATATGGTCATGACACACTACAGATACATAGAAAAACTCATAAAGTTTTGTTTGGCTGAAGTCGCACTTCAGGTTTCTGCCGTCAGAGCGCTCGAGAGCGCAGTAAGACAAAATGGCGACAGGAGCCGAGAAAGCGTATGTCGTGCTTGAAATGCACTCACATCAGTCAGTCATAACAGTGCAACGACACTTCAGGACGAAGTTCAACAAAGGTCCACCAACTGCTAACTCCATTCGGCAATGGTATGCGCAGATTAA
The DNA here is from genome assembly GCF_023864275.1 of Schistocerca cancellata. Lineage (NCBI taxonomy): Eukaryota > Metazoa > Arthropoda > Insecta > Orthoptera > Acrididae > Schistocerca > Schistocerca cancellata. The sequence continues at coordinate 382,024,899 of NC_064629.1, read as the reverse complement.
AGCTTCTGGATGCCTCTGTAAGGGGAAATCAACGGGTCGGCCTGCAGTGAGCGAAGAAATGGTTGAACGCGTGCGGGCAAGTTTCATGCGTAGCCCGCGGAAAATTGGCTCATGCCACAACTGGAGACTGACAGCGCCGACTTCATCTTTCAACAGGATGGTGCTCCACCGCACTTCCATCATGATGTTCGGCATTTCTTAAACAGGAGATTGAAAAACTGATGGATCAGTCGTGGTGGACATCATGATCAGCAATTCATGTCATGGCCTCTACGCTCTCCCAACTTAACTCCATGCGATTTCTTTCTGTGGGATTATGTGAAAGATTCAGTGTTTAAACCTCCTCTACCAAGAAACGTGCCAGAACTGCGAGCTTGCATCAACGATGCTTTCGAACTCATTGATGGGGACATGCTGCGCCGAATGTGGGAGGAACTTGATTATCGGCTTGATGTCTGCCGAATCACTAAAGGGGCACATATCGAACATTTGTGAATGCCTAAAAAAACTTTCTGAGTTTTTGTATGTGTGTGCAAAGCATTGTGAAAATATCTCAAATAATAAAGTTATTGTGGAGCTGTGAAATCGCTTCAATCATTTGTAATAACCCTGTACTTTAAGTGTCTCATTTCCTAATCTAATTCCCTCAGCATCACCAGACTTAATTCGACTACATTCCATTATCCTCGTTTTGCTTTTGTTGTGGTCCATCTTATACTCTCCTTTCAAGACACTATCCATTCCGTTCAACTGCTCTTTCAAGTTCTTTGCTGTTTCTGACAGAATTACAATATCATCAGTGAACCTCAAAGTTTTTATTTCTTCTCCATGGATTTTAACACCTACTCCGAATTTTTCTTTTGTTTCCTTTACTGCTTGCTCAATATACAGAATGAATAACATTGGGGAGAGGCTACAACCCTGTCTCACTCACTTCCCAACCACTGCTATCTTTTCATGCTCCTCGACTCTTATAACTGCCATCTGGTTTCTGTACAAATTGTAAATAGCCTTTCGCTCCCTGTATTTTATCCCTGCCACCTAGAATTTGAAAGAGTATTCCAGTCAACATTGTCAAAAGCTTTCTCTAAGTCTACAAATGCTAGGAATGTAGGTTTGCCTTTCCTTAATCTTTCTTCTACGGTGAGTCGTAAGGTCAGTATTGCCTCACGTGTTCCAATATTTCTACGGAATCCAAACTGATCTTCCCCGAGGTCCACTTCTACCAGTTTTTCCATTTGTCTGTAAAGAATTCACGTTAGTATTTTGTAGCTGTGACTTACTAAACTGATAGTTCGGTAATTTTCGCATCTGTCAACACCTGCTTTCTTTGGGATTGGAATTATTATATTCTTCTTGAAGCCTGAGGGTATTTTGCTGGTCTCATACATCTTGCTCACCAGATGGTAGAGTTTTGTCAGGAATGGCCCCTCAAGGCGGTCAGTAGTTCTAATGGAATGTTGTTTACTCCAGGGGCCTTGTTTTGACTCAGGTCTTTCAGTGCTCTGTCAAACTCTTCACACAGTATCATATTTCCGATTTCATCTTCATCTACATCCTCTTCCATTTCCATAATACTGTCCTCAAGTACATCACTCTTGTATAGACCCTCTATATACTCCTTCCACCTTTCTGCTTTCCCTTCTTTGCTTAGAACTGGGTTTCCATCTGAGCTCTCGATATTCATACAAGTGGTTCTCTTTTCTCCAAAGGTCTCTTTAATTTTCCTGTAGGCAGTATCTATCTTACCCCTAGTGAGATAAGGCTCTACATCCTTAAATTTGTCCTCTAGCCATCCCTGCTTAGCCATTTTGCACTTCCTGTCGATCTCATTTTTGAGACGTTTGTATTCCTTTCTGCCTGCTTCATTTATTGCATTTTTATATTTTCTCCTTTCATCAATTAAATTAAATATTTCTTCTGTTACCCAAGGATTTCTACTAGCCCTCATCTTTTTACCTACTTGATCCTCTGCTGCCTTCACTACTTCCTCCCTCAAAGCTAACCATTCTTCTTCTACTGTATTTCTTTCCCCCATTCCTGTCAATTGCTCCCTTACGCTCTCCGTGAAACTCTGTACAACCTCTGGTTCTTTCAGTTTATCCAGGTCCCATCTCCTTAAATTCCCACCTTTTTGCAGTTTCTTCTGTTTTCATCTACAGTTCATAACCAATAGATTGTGATCAGAGTCCACATCTGCCCCTGGAAATGTCTTACAATTTAAAACCTGTTTTGTAAATCTCTGTCTTACCATTATATAGTCTATCTGAAACCTGTCAGTATCTCCAGGCTTCTTCCATGTATACAACCGTCTTTTGTGATTCTTGAACCAGGTGTTAGCTATGATTAAGCTATGCTCTGTGCAAAATTCTACCAGACGGCTTCCTCTTTCATTTCTTCCCCCCCCAATCCATAATCACCTACTATGTTTCCTTCTCTTCCTTTTCCTACTACCAAATTCCAGTCACCTATGACTATTAAATTTTCGTCTCCCTTCACTATTTGAATAATTTCTTTTATCTACTCATACATTTCTTCAATTTCTTCATCATCTGCAGAGCTAGTTGGCATATAAACTTGTACTACTGTAGTAGGAGTGGGCTTTGTGTCTATCTTGGCCACAATAATGCATTCACTATGCAGTTTGTAGTAGCTTACCCGCACACCTATTTTTTTATTCATTATTACACCTACTCCTGCATTACCCCTATTTGTTTTATATTTATGACCCTGTATTCACCTGACCAAAAGTCTTGTTCCTCCTGCCACCGAACTTCACTAATTCCTAGTATATCTAACTTTAACCTATCCATTTCCCTTTTTAAATTTTCTAACCTACCTGCCCGATTAAGGGATCTGACATTCCACGCTCCGATCCATAGAATGCCAGTTTTCTTTCTCCTGATAACGACGTCCTCTTGAGTAGTCCGAATGGGGAACTATTTTACCTCTGGAATATTTTACCCAAGAGGACACCATTATCATTTAATCATACAGTAAAGCTGCATGCCCTCGGGAAAAATTATGGCTATAGTTTCCCCTTACTTTCAGCCGTTTGCAGTACCAGCACAGCAAGGCCGTTTTGGTTAGTGTTACAAGGCCAGATCAATCAATCATCCAGACTGTTGCCCCTGCAACTACTGAAAAGGCTGCTGCCCCTCTTCAGGAACCACACTTTTGTCTGGTCTCTCAACAGATACCCCTCTGTTGTGGTTGCACCTATGGTACAACCATCTGTATCGCTGAGGCATGCAAGCCTCCCCACCAATGGCAAGGTCCATGGTTCATGGGGGGAGGTAATGAAGAGTATTACTTGCAAAATATATAAATAGGCTTGCATGAGCTCCTTGGAGCTGCACCTTCCATGGCTCATACAATTCTGTTTCAGTCTCTGAAATGAGTGTTGTAGCACTCGAGTCACTCCAGATGACTGTGTCATATCACTGTACATTCTGCTTTGGCAAAGTACATATTTTATTCTTTCCTTTGACGTGCAGTGTGAAATAATTTTTATGCAGTAAAAGATGGTGTTTAGTTTATTGGTTATGTATTTTGTATGTTGGATCCATCTTGATCGTCCTGGCCCCATCCTCCAAAAAACTTTATAGCCTTACATTTTCCAGGGTTCTGGTTTATAACTTTATGAGTACCATTAATTGATGTTTATTCTGCATTGTGTGAAGATTCATAGTAATTGTTTTTTGGACTTTTGTTCCTATATAGTTTGAGAGAAACCAATTTGCAATGTCTGAGTTGCATATTTTGATTTCATTTTTGTATGGCATAGCCGCTGCTGTTCACGATATATACCATCCATCCACAAAGTTCAGAGACAAATTTTATACAGTAGTTTTGGTGCAGAGGCAATTTCATTGCAGTAACTGTGTTTGCAACTTGACTAACAAGTGTAAACAACAGATGTGATTTGAGCAGTCAGTTGTTAGCAGGCAGTGTTAAGTGGTGGACATGTGGCTGTCATTTGTCAATGTTTTTGTGGTACAAGTTGTAATGGAGCAACATCTCTTTATCAAGTGCTCAAGATATTCTGCAGAATGTTTTGAAGAATATAAAAGTGTGTGCAAAGTTTGTTTCACATACCTTGACTGCTGAACAAAATGTGTATGTCTGCCATGACTTGATTGAAACACAAGCTGTGGACAGTTCTTTTTTATCAGTACAGACTTACCACAGATCGATAATGTGGAGAAAGTCACATGGAGGCTTAATGTTTTTATGAGTGTGAGTTGAACAGTTTTCCAGAGAATAATTTTTCTGATAGTTTCATATGGTTGTTTGAACATTCTGTGCATTGTACTCAAGATGTACTATGTAGAACATCTGAAATATTAAAACCAACATCTTAACTTTTTTTTTATTAATCCAGTCTCAAATCGTTTTGGACTGAAGGGGTATAGTACTTACCATTAAAATTACAAGACAATGAAGAAGGCATCCAGAACACGTCAAGTTGGCATGAAATGTGCTACACACTTAGATATGCAAATGATTAGCATTTCAGTGCAACCACACAAAGTAGGTTTGAGGAATGCTGCCACATTCTGAATATAAGGAAATATTATGCAGCATGTTTCACATTGAGAAAGTACATTCAAATGTTGATTGTTTGTGAGAAGTTTGTGTTATGTCTCCTTTAAGTAGAAGACATGTCTACTAGCATGCGTTGGAATTCAACAGTGGCAAGATTTTGGGCTATCGAGACTGCAGTTTAGTGCTGCTCACTGCTCATGTTTGTCAGGATCCTGAGACTGCCATGCAAATATGGAATCAATGGATTCAAGAGGGCCATGCTCAGTTCCGTGCAGTATCTTTATGGCCAACACTGGACACAGAAATGGCACCAAGTTGCCATTTCAGTCCTGTGTACAGCATTACAATGGAAGTATTTGTATGTGTTGTGACTAATCTTGATACAGGGGTGTTCACAGTTGCACTAGCCGACATATTCTCCAGATATCTCACAGATGGAAAACATCTGTTCATGGGTTGCCACCACTTCCCAACCACTATGATTGATGAACTCAGGCATAAAGCTGAAGCAGCACAAAATGATGTACTCACATCATCCAAGCTCAGTTTGAGACTTGATAGCCAGCTGGGTTAGAGCCATTGTTGCTGCCATAGGTGGCAACTCTGTGTACTAAATTTCACGACCTGCATACCCCAAATCACTGACAAATGTAATAACTCTTGGTGTTGCAGTTTTAATGCTCAGTAGTGTTTCAGTATATAAATGAGCTGGTGGAAAATGTCCATCACTCTACATGGCCGTTTGCAGATGACAGAGTTGTGAACATGGAGATTTATTACATGATTGGTTATCAGTCATAGTGTTCATGTATCTTGGAACTTTTGTCGACAGGGACTGAAGTTGGAACAATAACACAAACATAGTTCTGGTGAAGGAAAATACCAGATTTAGTTTTATTGTAAGAATCCTAGGGAGGCATGTGCCTAATTCTCACATGAAAGAGGTTGCACACAAAACCCACATCCGACCAGTTCTTGAGTATCGTTCATCAGTCTGGGGTCCTTACCAAATTGGTTGACAGAGAAGGTAGAATATACCCTTCTCATTTGCTTCACATGATCAGGCACAGTGGACTGCATACAGCTACAAGGCTCCTCTTCCACTGGCTTTTATTTCCTACTTTCTGTTATCAGTTATCCTTCATTCTTTCTACCTATCTGCAGCAAATCCTAACAAATTCCATCTCTCCACCTTTTCTCTGGTATGCCTAGTGGTCTTCTCCCATGGGGGGTAAAATCTATGTATTCAAAGACCAACAGTGTTTATCCACCCGTGTGATGTGCCCTGTCCATACAAGCCACTTGGTTCTTATCTGACCTATAATATTTGGCCTGTCGTAGATATTATCGAGCTCACAATAGTGTCGGATCCTCCACTCCCTAGTTACCGGTACCTCAAGCAGACCATGCATCTCCCTTAAGACTTTCCGCTCGGAAACGAGAAGGTTATTTACGTCTTTTTCCAGACACTCCATGTTTTGCATCAATATAGCCCACGGCTGGATCATTGTGTTTTATAGCTCGAGTTCGAAATTCCATGAGAGACCGCGTGCATTAAAAATCTGACTCAGACTGAAGTATGATCGATTTGCAGTTGGGATCCTCACTTCGATTTCTGCCTCACATGATGCGTCCTCTGTAAAGATTATCCCCAGATCTACATGGGTTTCTGTAGTCGGTGTAAGAGTATCGCAGAAATGCTCGACAAATTTCGGTGGGAGACGTTACAAGAAAGATTTTGTGCATCATGGAAGGTCTTATCTAGAACATTCCGAGAGCCCACGTTTCAAAATGTGTCAAGAAAAATACTCCGCTAAAATTAGAGATTTTAGGTTCATACAGAAGGGTGCCTATAATCTTTCCTCCCACATATGGAATAAGAAGAAGGAAAACGGTACTGGTACACTATGCATCATCCGCTACACGCCCTGAGACGTACAGATGTAGATGTAAATGTAAATAATCCATTGACAGAACAGCCAGCTTGTTATAAGACTTCATTTCTGGGCATTGATAAATAATGTAAATACTGAATTAATGTGGGCTTAATGGTTTAGTAGCAAATTGGGAACCTGGAGACTGTAAAGGTCCCGGGATCGAAACCTGGCCAGGCACTGGAGTTTCTCACTCTGCATTTATTCTAGTCTTCGCCTCTAAACGACGTGAAGATGTGCCAACAACGACACGTGGTTTGGATTCGGCGTTAAACCGTAGGTCTGATTTCCCCTGTGGGATTATTGGGGTAGGTTCAGGGAGTGCAAATCGCCGAAGTGGCGTCCAATTGAACGGTCTTTCAAACTGGCGGCTGTATATCCCTCTTGAGGGAGTCCTCGCCAATCTTGTTATACGAGTTTATTATTTGTTACTGTAATACAGAACTCTTCCATAGTTCCCATACGTTATACTGTTTGCTACGTTTCAATACTTGGTTAGCACACATTGGCTTAAAGTTCAAAGCGCAAACAGTAAACGCGAGAAAAGAATTCAAAGATAGCTGCAGTTGTTTACATGATAGGCCAGACTTTCATACATAATGCGTTATTTCTTATCTGCAACAGAGATTCGATCTGCGTCTTTATCATTGTGTTTTGTATCGAAAGACAGATCGAGAAAACCATTAGCTGAGGCCGAGTAGGGGCCACTTTGGTTACCACACTGGATTCATGTTCAGTTCAAATTCTAATCCCGTTACAGAGAATAAGGGGGCGCGCCCGAACCAATTGTCCATTTAGACCTTGCTATCCTCCTCTATCATCTCATCGTTGATGGGACACTGAATCCTCCATATGGTACAATGTAGTTTGAAATTGCTGCATTTGTTTTCAGCTAGGACTTGCCAATATTTCACGCAAGAAAATTCCGTACCGTATCTTATGATCAGTTACAGAAAGTGGGAACTACATGTTTTCTGTTGATATAATTTTCGCCACAGACGCATTTTTATTCATATCGCCAAAAGTGTCTTCACATCATGAGTTACCAGTCTCTTCATCACGTTATTGCTTTCATTTAGCTCGTGTTACAACTTCCTGTTAAAACACTAACAACTGACGCTGGTAAATGTGGCGCTGTTAGCAGTGTGAGCCGTACCAAAATGAAAAATGCATTCAGTTTTTTGTAAACAGAGCTTTTTTATTTTATTAGTTTAAATGGCATAACCAAATAGAAAATTAAGAGTGCTTCATACAAGATTAAAATGAAATTACCAAGGCGTGCTGAAAAGTAATTCCTCCGACTTTTTTTTTTCTTACTACTCGAATACAGCAATCGCAAGTTCGCCCGGTATTCATACCACAGTCTTACGTTAGGCTGTGGTTGTGATTGCTAGTGAGGAATAATAAATATTTTGTTACATGTACACTGGTGGGAACTGTATGATAACACCGTATAATACCATGGTTTGAAAATGGACGTAATGGTCCCAAACTAGTCACTACAAAGAAATGACTACAGTCACGGATATTGGAAGAAAATAATAACTTAATATCCAAGTTGCTGGTCCTATCCTCCATCAGTATGTTGGAATTTCATTAATTTTCATAATGTTCTAATCGATTAGAATCAGACATGTTATCAACTGGCCTAGAGGCCCTGATAATTGTAGACTTGACACTAATGTCTTTTCGATACACACAAGCTCTTTCCTAATGCCCTCCCCCCTCCCCCACCCAAATAAGTGTTCTAGGATAATCGTATTCCATAGTACTTTTTCCAGATAGTGAGTAGTCTGGTTAATATTGATAAAAGCCTTCCAGAAATACAGGAAAATATGTATCCACACATACATTTGAATTTGGTCAACGTTGCGAGAATATGCATAGCATTTTATGGGTTATTTCCATTAGAACTAGTCAACATCCATATCCATGCAAGAATCGAACCCACGACCCCACTCACCTTGAGAGACAAGATAGGCCCTGCTCTTTTTCACTTGGCGACTGGGCAGATAAACCAGTCGATGTGACGTTTCCTGGCGGCTTTTACCCGTATTTGCGGAGCGTCAACCGAGATTGTTGCCACTATTACAACATTTATTGACTCATCCTATAAATCTTTCCAGATTGTGGGACACACACACATTATATATATATATATATATATATATATATATATATATATATATATATATATATATATATATATATATATATATATATATATACTCCTGGAAATGGAAAAAAGAACACATTGACACCGGTGTGTCAGACCCACCATACTTGCTCCGGACACTGCGAGAGGGCTGTACAAGCAATGATCACACGCACGGCACAGCGGACACACCAGGAACCGCGGTGTTGGCCGTCGAATGGCGCTAGCTGCGCAGCATTTGTGCACCGCCGCCGTCAGTGTCAGCCAGTTTGCCGTGGCATACGGAGCTCCATCGCAGTCTTTAACACTGGTAGCATGCCGCGACAGCGTGGACGTGAACCGTATGTGCAGTTGACGGACTTTGAGCGAGGGCGTATAGTGGGCATGCGGGAGGCCGGGTGGACGTACCGCCGAATTGCTCAACACGTGGGGCGTGAGGTCTCCACAGTACATCGATGTTGTCGCCAGTGGTCGGCGGAAGGTGCACGTGCCCGTCGACCTGGGACCGGACCGCAGCGACGCACGGATGCACGCCAAGACCGTAGGATCCTACGCAATGCCGTAGGGGACCGCACCGCCACTTCCCAGCAAATTAGGGACACTGTTGCTCCTGGGGTATCGGCGAGGACCATTCGCAACCGTCTCCATGAAGCTGGGCTACGGTCCCGCACACCGTTAGGCCGTCTTCCGCTCACGCCCCAACATCGTGCAGCCCGCCTCCAGTGGTGTCGCGACAGGCGTGAATGGAGGGACGAATGGAGACGTGTCGTCTTCAGCGATGAGAGTCGCTTCTGCCTTGGTGCCAATGATGGTCGTATGCGTGTTTGGCGCCGTGCAGGTGAGCGCCACAATCAGGACTGCATACGACCGAGGCACACAGGGCCAACACCCGGCATCATGGTGTGGGGAGCGATTTCCTACACTGGCCGTACACCACTGGTGATCGTCGAGGGGACACTGAATAGTGCACGGTACATCCAAACCGTCATCGAACCCATCGTTCTACCATTCCTAGACCGGCAAGGGAACTTGCTGTTCCAACAGGACAATGCACGTCCGCATGTATCCCGTGCCACCCAACGTGCTCTAGAAGGTGAAAGTCAACTACCCTGGCCAGCAAGATCTCCGGATCTGTCCCCCATTGAGCATGTTTGGGACTGGATGAAGCGTCGTCTCACGCGGTCTGCACGTCCAGCACGAACGCTGGTCCAACTGAGGCGCCAGGTGGAAATGGCATGGCAAGCCGTTCCACAGGACTACATCCAGCATCTCTACGATCGTCTCCATGGGAGAATAGCAGCCTGCATTGCTGCGAAAGGTGGATATACACTGTACTAGTGCCGACATTGTGCATGCTCTGTTGCCTGTGTCTATGTGCCTGTGGTTCTGTCAGTGTGATCATGTGATGTATCTGACCCCAGGAATGTGTCAATAAAGTTTCCCCTTCCTGGGACAATGAATTCACGGTGTTCTTATTTCAATTTCCAGGAGTGTATATATATATCAGCAGATACATGTATTTTAGCTTTATCCACAAAGGTTCTTGTAGTAGCTGAACTGTCTTGTTTCAAATCTTTTGTATCTTAAATGATCTAGAAATTCTGCTACTGAATAGAAGCAATGATCCAATAAGAATGCCCTTACGGTTTTACAAAAGAGTAAGAATGATGATATGTCTTTTAGTTTACACGAAAGACTACTGTAAATTTGAATAGCGCTTTTTACTGTGGAGGTTTTATAGGATGATGTCCTTATTGACTGGACATGAAACTTTTCTTTTGTCTTGTATCGTGTTCATGGATATTAAAATTTTCATTTACATCTTTTAAATTCTTTCTAATGTATTTACAGATTTCTAGTACATCCATGCAGGGAAGAGGGAGAATTGATGACTTTTGAAAGAGGGGTTTGCAAGAATCTGTTTGTCGAGCATGTTGCATTGCTCTTACGGTTCTTTTTTGAGTTAAGTAGATGACTGAACTAGGTGGTGTATTACCCCAGAAAATAGTTCCGTACAGTAGGATGCTTTGGAATTGGGGAAAGTAGACAGTTCGGACAGTGCTGTAACTTGCTTTGACAGAGAGTAAATGCAGACTGTAACATATTTTCTTAAGTGTTTCATTAATTTTGTTTGTATGTGTGTGCCATTTGAAGTTGAGCAGATGAAATGTTGTTGGAGTTTATTGTCACACTGGTGCAGCATGCATCACCTTTTAAACAGAAATCATCAGTCCTTAAGCAACTTAATACTTTTCATCTCAACATATTTGCAAAATATTTTACCCACTTGCATTTTCACAATAATTTTTGAATGTTGTGGAACATTTCATTTCTTAATTATATGTATTTGCTATTGCAAATCTATCGTATGTTGTAACACATAATTCAGTTCAACATTCTAATTTGTTTAATAAATACTAATCTGAGAACCGCGAACTTTGATCTCGTTTAGGTCAACAGTAACGAATACACAGCCTAGAACTGAAAAGCGAGAACTAAGAACCGAGAACCGAGAAAAGAGAACTAGGAAACGAGAGCTAAGAAACGAGAAATGAAGAGCAACAACCGAAAACCGAGAACTTCACGGTGAGAACTGAAAACGGAGGACCGAGGTCGGTTTCCCAGAACAGCAAGAACTCGTTAGAATCGAGGATTTCACAGTTTTCGTTTATAGGATTGCCCATCACTGTGCTATATATGTTTAAATCATAGCTGCTTCCAGTATTTGCAGCTATGGTGTTGGTAAGTGGTATTACAATATTGCCAGTGTTTATTGTGGGGGAAATTTGTGTATGAAGTAAACAGTAAACTATTGCAAAACTTTTCGTTCGTGAATGACTGAGTAAGAATGTTAACTGTCCAACGAATATTGTGAAATTTAGCATTGGGCACAGAGGAAGCACCGACATAACTCACGTGAAGTGGCTGTTTCTAAATAAATATTGGATAATTAAGACTGGGCATGTCAAAAGAACTTGTTACGCAAATAGTTACATTTGAATATAACACGAAGATGTTGAAAAATTATTTTATGTTAATGGGTATCACTATCGGTACAATAAAAATGTCATTCAGGTGTTTTCCTGATCTCAAATTTAAACTAGTGTAATTTTGTGATTTGTTATGGAACAATTAATAATGTTAAAAAGTACAATTTACTTAAGTAAGCATAACTCTTCCAACCATGCGGATTTCAAGCTGGTTTCTTTTCGTGTTTTTTGTCCAGATAAAAGTATTGCGGTTCTTGTCACGAGACTGCTTCACTTCAGAACTTTAAATGTTTAATGTATTTGTAGATATCCAAGTAGGATGCACAATGATATTATAATCAACTATTTTGTTCAAATATATTAGTGGTATTGCTGTGTGACTGAAAACTCAGTTGTATCCTATACTTATTCACGTGTCCTGTACCTTTAGTGCAGTAATCTGCAAATGTCTTGACCATTATTTTTTTTAAGTATAAAATAATTTGAAACGTTATTGTCGACACGAAGATGGAGTATTATCCACGATTGATGATCTAACACAGATATGAACGCAAGACAAGTTACACAAAGGGAAACTTAATCTGTACTATCGTTAATCATCTCCATTTCACAACCATTTTCCATTTTAGCTTTGTTAGTAACGAAACAGTTCATGGCTCGTAATTGGGACGAAATCGAACGACATTCTCTAAATGTCGCGTTCTTTGGTACTATCTGCTACATTAAGTGTTATTATTGTATCGTTCGAGAAGCTATGGGCTGTATAAACAAAGTTATATCACTCAAAATTTGCCTTGAACAAAGTTCAGGTAGACGCACAAGATTAGATAGGCTTCGCTTTTCTTGCAATTCATGGTATTTGCTTTAACGATAACCGCACGCACGCTGTACTGCAGGATAAGTGCTGAGCCACAGCAGAACTCCGTACTCTGGCAAACGACTTTACCTCCTACCACAAAATAACTCGCTGAGTGCTGAAATGGTAGATGTTTCAGGATTGTGTATGTTACACATTGTGCTACTTATGGACTCCTTGTACGAAGCACTTGTACAGGATAATAGCTCTAATGGTTACACTCCCTCCAACTTTGAAGCTGTAGCTTAAATCACGCGTAATGTAAGTAAAAGGCTTCCTACAAACACTACAACACAACATTTACTTTACAGCAAAAAAAAAAGGTTCTAATATTAAGTAAATGGAGATGTAATCTCCATTTTCTCAGAATCTGTCCCTAAAGTAAACGTAAAAATTAACGTGAAGATTTGATGGATGCTCAGACATTTACTTCGTTTTGTCCTGTCTGAGTTCTTACTCCGTCTTTATTTGATCTTCCTATCTCTAACTTGCGTTATTTTTTTTAACTTTTGCACTCAAAGACTGAAGTAATGTTTGTAAACACCAGACAAAACATATAACAACGAACTTGAATTACAGTGTAAATTTCACGCTGGAAAGCTTAGTTGTGCAACTGAGACTAAATTCTAATGCTTTTAAATTTTAATTTTTTTCTCAGTCACCGCGGCGCCATATGAGCGATAGATATAAGGTCGTTGAAAGGATGACTATATTTTGTTCACTGATTACAGAGCCATGACTAATAAGAGATTCGTTCTGGAGGACTGCAAAGAAATATAGTAATGTTTGGAGCAAATGGAGAGCGCTGCGAGGAATCCCTTCATTCCATAAACCTGAAGTTTATCCCTCACACCATTCATTTTTATTCGAACCTCATCGACATTCAGGATGAGGTATTAGCTACAAGTATGGAAACGAAGCTACTAATAAACTGGCTAGTTTGAAATGATTTGTGGTAGTATACACAGGACATTAGATGACAAGACAGTATTGATACTAAGCAAAGATTGTATAAAATAATGACTGCTCCTGTAGTAACATACGGAAGTGAATCCTATAAATTCATTAAGAATGAAGAACAAAAAATACAGCCAACCTAAAATGAAATTTTTAGGTAAAGTAGATACATGTATGTTCAGAGATAACACACACAACAATTTTATATGATTAGTTTGAAATAAATTCGCTGAGTGCTAATATCTTGTCATTGGCTGTATTAGGTATAGAAGTACTACCTTTTAGTGACATAACGAAAATTTGTGCCAGACTGGGGCTCGAACCAGGATTTCCCGCTTACAGCGAATCCGTGTACGGCTCCTGGACTGATCCAAATTTCCACATGTAACATTGTCTACATCCTTGTACCATAATGCCTTACACTTATGACTTGATGCTCGCAGCATTACTCTGGATTCCCATACCAATGAGAACGAGACTATGAGGAATCGTGACCAATGATGTTATCATCTTTTTCCCTCCTTGGTAAGTAATACTTACTTGCATGTCTGAAAAAACAGACATTACAGCCGATCGACAGCTGTACACGATTAGCTCGAAATAAACTCAGTGCGAATACCTTAGCATCCGCTGGATGTGCCGCCTGTTAGTGACATATGAAAATAAGTAATGGAACAGGACTCGAACACAGATTTCCAGCTTACAGCAAGTGGTCGCCTTAACAACTTCGACTATCCGTGCGCGTCTCCTTGCTCATGAATGTAGGGGCCTATGGTACAAGGATGTAGACAATGTGACATGGAAATCTGGATCGGTCCTGGAGGTTTGCTTGGGTAGCTGGAGACAATAATTGGCAAGTCTGGGTTCAGTTCCCGGCCTGGCACAAATTAACAGTTAGCATATCTATACCTCATAACCAATGCCAAGATATTCACATCCGGCGAATTTATTTCGAACTAACCTGCTGGCCATTAAAATTGCTACACCAAGAAGAAATGCAGATGACAAACGAGTATTCATTGGACAAATATATTATACTAGAACTGACATGTGATTACATTTTCACGCAATTTGGGTGCATAGATCCTGAGAAATCAGTACCCAGAACAACCACCTCTGGCCTTAATAACGGCCTTGATACGCCTGGGCATTGAGTCAAACAGAGCTTGGATGGCGTGTACAGGTACAGCTGCCCATGCAGCTTCAACACGATACCACAGTTATCAAGAGTAGTGACTGGCGTATTGTGACGAGCCAGTTGCTCGGCCACCATTGACCAGACGTTTTCAGTTGCTGAAGGATCTGGAGAATGTGCTGGCCATGGCAGCAGTCGAACATTTTCTGTATCCAGAAAGGCCTGTACAGGACCTGCAACATGCGGTCGTGCATTATCCTGCTGAAATGTAGGGTTTCGCACGGATCGAATGAGGGGTAGAGCCACGGGTCGTAACACATCTAAAATGTAACGTCCCCTGTTCGAAGTGCCGTCAATGCGAACAAGAGGTGACCGAGACGTGTAACCAATGGCACCCCATACCATCACGCCGGGTGATACGCCAGTATGACGATGACGAATACATGCTTCCAATGTGCGTTCACCGCGATGTCGCCAAACACGGATGCGGCCATCATGATGCTGTAAACAGAACTTGGATTCATCCGAAAAAATGACGTTTTGCCGTTCGTGCACCGAGATTCGTCGTTGAGTACACCATCGCAGGCGCTCCGGTCTGTGATGCAGCGTCAAGGGTAACCGCAGCCATGGTCTCCGAGCTGATAGTCCATGCTGCTGCAAACGTCGTCGAACTGTTCGTGCAGATGGTTGTTGTCTTGCAAACGTCCCCATCTGTTGACTCAGGGATCGAGACGTGGCTGCACGATCCGTTACAGCCATGCGGATAAGATGCCTGTCATCTCGACTGCTAGTGATACGAGGCCGTTGGGATCCAGCACGGCGTTCCATGTTACCCTCCTGAACCCACCGATTCCATATTCTGCTAACAGTCATTGGATCTCGACCAACGCGTGCAGCAATGTCGCGATACGATAAACCGCAATCGCGATAGGCTACAATCCGACCTTTATCAAAGTCGGAAGCGTGATGGTACTCATTTCTCCTCTTTACACGAGACATCACAACGTTTCACCTGGCAACGCCGGTCAATTGCTGTTTGTATATGAGAAATCGGTTGGAAACTTTCGACATGTCAGCACGTTGTATGTGTCGCCACCGGCGCCAACCTTGTGTGAATGTCTGTAGCAGGCCATCTTCGTGGTGTAGCAATGTTAATGGCCAGTAGTGTACAATGGACTCGCTTTCGAGAGCACGTCGATTCAAATCCGTGTCCTGCCATCCAGATTTAGGGTTTTCCGTGATTTCCCTAAATAGCTTCAGGCAAATGCTGCGATGGTTCCTTTGAAGTGGCATGGGCGATTTCCTCCCCCATCCGAGCTTGTGCTCCGCCTCTAACGACCTCGATGTCGAGGAGACGTTAAGCCCTAATCTTCCTTCTTTAAAATATAAATTCTGTTGTAGTTCATTACGAACTTCCTCATGTGAGTATTGTCCAGAAACATTTTTTGTGCCTTAAAAAAATTCGGTTACAATAAAGACGCAGCAAAATGTTTCCAGCCCAATATTAGGGTAATAAATATGCTTCAAATGACGTTAAGTCACAGCTGTTAAATAACTCACGTGTAAAGACTTTTATTTTGATTGAAAAATGGTGTATCCTGGTTTGTTAAAGATAAACGGCAGGTTCAGAGGAGTTGACTTGGAACGTAGACCTGGTTACATTATCTTTCTTTAAATGCAAAAATTTGCGAATATTGCGTATTGTCCAAATAAACTCTAAAACGAGGTGTTTTTGGTGCCTTTGGGTTTAGCACACGCAAGGACTTTAAACATTTACATGAAGATGCAAAGGCAAATTGCAGATCGCAGTGTCCCAAGAAAAATTGACTGGTAAGAAGGAAGGAAGAAAGTGGTTTAAAGCAACGTTGACGACGAGATAACTAGGGAAGGAGCACAAAATCGCGTTGGGGAGGAAAGGGAAACAACCATCCCGGAATTTGGGGAGACGACGGAAAAATTAAGTCTGCATTGTCACACGGGGATTGTAATCGCCCTTCTCCATTGTAGCACGTCACCACCTCGCTCTGTTCTCAAAATCTTACGTCATTCTGTCAGGATGGAAAGAGAAAATCTGAGCATTTGAATTTAACAACTGAAGTAACAAGTCCACAGAACCAAATTTCAGACTATTTTGAAAACAGTAATATTTTGTGATATTCATAAAATCTGATCGGTATTTGCGACTGTATAATTTAGAAAAACGATCACAAACCAGGGCAATGAAACTGAAACATTTTCTCTTTCGGGTGATGGGACTGCTGACATTAGCCGTAAGCAGCGACTTTTGGAATAAGATGTGTATAAGACATGTTGATGTTGGCACTATAGTAAAAGAAGAATTCATAAATTTCCTTCAGTTTGATTAATTTTATGCAGATAGTATTACAGACGTTATTCTGACTAAGCTTATTGTCTTAGGGTTTGACGGATGCACCACAATGACAAGTAAAGATAATGATGCTCAGCAAAAGATTAGAAATGAATTTCCAAGAGCTGTGAATTTTCATTGTTCAAGCCATCGCTTGAACCTAGTTTTCAGTGACCTTAATAATGTGCCAGAATATAGAAACATTGTTGTAACAATAAAGTAAGTCATCTCTTTTGGTAACAGATTCGGCTTGTTGGTAGAATACTACGAAAATGCAATCAGTCTACAAAAGAGATTGCTTACAAATCACTAGTGCTATCCAGCCTAGATAATTTCTCTAGTGTGTGGGATCCATACCAAATAAGCCTAGGAGGGGGTCTTGAACGTTTACGGAAAAGGGCAGCACGAATGGTCATAAGTATGTTTGACCTGCGGGAGAGCGTCACAGGTGTTGAAAGAACTGAACTGGCAGACTCTTGAAGACAGATGTAAACTATCCCAAGAAAGTCTACTGACAAAGTTTCAAAAACTGGCTTTAAATGAAGACTCTAGGAATATACTACAATCCCCCAAATATCAATCCCATAGGGATCGTGACGGTAAGATTAGATTAACTACAGCACGCACACAAGCATTTAAACTATCATTTTCCAGCGCCCCATTCGTGAATAGAACTGGGAAAAGCCCTGATAACTCGTACAATGGGACGTATCCTCTGCCACGCACTTCACAGTGGTTCGCAGAGTATAGATGTAGATATAGATGTAGAAAATAAAAAATTCCAAGCGTTTCGGTTTTGTGTGAAACAAGATAATCAGAAAAAATACACATCCAAATGACTTTTTTTTCTAAATACTTTATGGCCATCAACGAAGCTGTATGAAGTTTCTTAATTGACTAGGAGGAGAATCCAGAAACACGTTCACAAGCCTTTCAGTTAAACGCTACATTCTCCGTGACGTTCATCCTGTGCTAAAATCATATCTTGAGCAGTTAGTCGTGAATAAATAAGAATATGTGGATTTATACTTGTATTTGCACCCACAATCACAAATGGAATTCCTTGATATTGTGAGCAATAGTAACTCGAATTTCCTGAAACTTTCTTGAAACGTAAACACACGTGTGGTTTTATGGAAACTGATATTCATACATGTAGTACAGTGATAGTCAACCTGGTCCCTTCCGTCCACTACTGGACGTTACAGCAGTGATTTTTCATAATATTTTGACAAAGTATTTGGTAAGTAATTATTATGATATAGTTTAATTTGCTGCAGCTCTGCTTTAAAAATTTTGTAACGTTAAGTTACTTCCCTGCTTCATAAATCGGCGTCACTGTGGAACTGGTGGGCGGTTAGAAAATTTTACTACTAACAGAGGTACAAAAATGCGTGGCAGGTGAAAAAGGTTGACTACCCTGATCTAAAACTACAGAAAAAAATCCTCATCATTGGATCATTCCAGTGGCAGTTCAACTTACTTGTTACATAGCAGCTCTTTTTATTCCTTGCTTCGACTCTCTGATTGCGTCACTTGAGTGTAGGTTTACTGATAACGTGACGCCATTCAAAGCAATTTTCATTCATCCCAAAGGTATGAAAAGTACAGATACAGTGTTGTGTTACTGAAAACTTTGAAGCGGAAAGCAGCAGCTGACATATTTTATGGAAAAAACGGGACGGTGACAAAAAAGTTGAGTTACGTGATCTATTTTCAGAAATCAACAGCAGGACGCTTAACTGTAATCTTCCTTTTTTTCGGAAACAACACGTTTTGCTTCTGTTAATACGACTTAAGTAAAACACGTCACAGTTCTATTGGCAACGTGCATCACCCTCATGCAAGTGAGTGAGTGGCTTAGGGATAAAATTAGTTAACAGCGTCATTCAAGTTTGTGGTTACTAAGCGCTCGCACAGAGAGAATAAAGAAAAGAATTTGGAACAGTAACCCATAGATGAGATTCCTACAAACAAGTGAAATCCCCAGTTCCCTTCTTTAGACATGTTGTGACTCTTCAGGCTTTCACTTTGCCGGCCGATATGTTCAATACTGATCTTGACTAGACATCTTATTGAAAACATCGGTTTCCATCACAATGTTCCCCAGAATTAAATTAATACTTTTAATTATAGATCCTTAGGATGTTCAAGATCGAGAAACGCATGGCGAAAATATTACAGGAAACTGTTGATAAAAACTAAGAGGCTTTTCTAGGTAATTAGCAACCAAATGCAACAGGCCAAGGGGCAAGTTAATGATGGATGAGTACCAGAGGCGAACCGAGGATTAAGAATATGAAGAATAACAAAGCATCTGACCCTGGAGGAATACCGATAGAGATAGTGAAGAGTTCCCCTTAGGTGGTATTAGAATTTCTTGTAGACGTCTTTGACAGCTAAGTGAATGGAGAGGAAATCGCTGAGCGATGAATTTTAGCTTATGTAAGTTCAGTTAATAAAAAAGGCGGTATAACAGATTGCAATAACTATACCGTAATAAGTGTATACCGTAGTATAAGTAGTATATCGTAATACGTAACAATCATCTGTTAGTAGACTCTATGGTCGAATGATATAAATAATAACAGAACAACAGGTGTACTGGGTGGCCAGAAGCATTCTGAAAAGCTTCTAACAGTGTTTCAGTGTAGGTTGTGCTGAAAAATAATTGTTACGAAAAAAAGTCGATGCTTTGCGCCGTTTCGGAGTTGATTAGCATTGAAGTTAGCCAATCAGGCCACTGTAGGATCAAATTCAAGTAGCCCGCCAGATACAATTAGTGTCAGTTGTTCTCATAGCGTAGATTGCAGTGCACGAGACTACTCAGCCTTTGGCTCAAGTCCGATCCTTACTACTGCCCGATGGCTAATTTTTCAACTGATCTCTTGTTCGGTTTTAAAAACCAAACGGAGGACGCGTTTCCCGACCCCGTCTATGGAGGACCACTTGAATTTGAGTGCGAAACGGCTTGATTCGCTAACTTAAACCCTAATGAACTTGGAAACGTCGCAACCTGTCGAATTTATTTACTTTTTTATTTTTTTAACAATCATTTCTCAGCACACCATAACCTGCAACACTCTTACAAGCCTTTCAGACTGTTTCTGAGCATCCTGTATACAGGGTGAGTCACCTAACGTTACCGCTGGATGTATTTCGTAAACCACATCAAATACTGACGAATCGATTCCACAGACCGAAAGTGAAGAGAGGGGCTAGTGTAACTGGTTAATACAAACAATAAAAAAATGCACGGAAGTATGTTTTTTAACACAAACATACGTTTTTTTAAATGGAACCCCGTTAGTTTTGTTAGCACATCTGAACATATAAACAAATACGTAATCAGTGCCGTTTGTTGAATTGTAAAATGTTAATTACATCCGGAGATATTGTAACCTAAAGTTGATGCTTGAGTACCACTCCTCAGCTGTTCGATCGTGTGTATCGGAGAGCGCCGAATTACGTAGGGATCCAAAGGGAACGGTGATGGACCTTAGGTACAGAAGAGACTGGAACAGCACATTACGTCCACATGCTAACACCTTTTTATTGGTCTTTTTCACTGACGCACATGTACATTACCATGAGGGGTGAAGTACACGTACACACGTGGTTTCCGTTTTCAATTGCTGTGTGGAATAGAGTGTGTCCCGACATGTCAGGCCAATAGATGTTCAATGTGGTGGCCATCATTTGCTGCACACAATTGCAATCTCTGGCGTAATGAATGTCGTACACGCCGCAGTACATCTGGTGTAATGTCGCCTCGGGCTGCCACAATATGTTGTTTCATATCCTCTGGGGTTGTAGGCACATCACGGTACACATTCTCCTTTAACGTACCCCACAGAAAGAAGTCCAGAGGTGTAAGATCAGAAGAACGGGCTGGCCAATTTATGCGTCCTCCACGTCCTATGAAACGCCCGCCGAACATCCTGTCAAGGGTCAGCCTAGTGTTAATTGCGGAATGTGCAGGTGCACCATCATGCTGATACCACATACGTCGACGCGTTTCCAGTGGGACATTTTCGAGCAACGTTGGCAGATCATTCTGTAGAAACGCAATGTGTGTTGCAGCTGTTTGGGCCCCTGCAATGAAGTGAGGACCAATGAGGTGGTCGCCAATGATTCCGCACCATACATTTACAGTCCACGGTCGCTGTCGCTCTACCTGTGTGAGCAAGCGAGGATTGTCCACGGACCAGTAATGCATGTTCCATAGATTCACTGCCCCGTGGTTTGTGAAACCCGCTTCATCGGTAAACAGGTAGAACTGCAACGCATTCTCTGTTAATGCCCATTGACAGAATTGTACTCGATGATTAAAGTCATCACCATGTAATTGCTGATGTAACGACACATGAAACGGGTGAAAGCGCTGACGATGCAGTACGCGCATGACACTACTTTGACTCAGTCCACCGGCTCTCGCAATGTCCCGTGTCTCATATGTGGGTTCATGGCAACAGCAGCTAACACACCAACTGCACCCGCTTCTCCTTTGACGGGCCTGTTACGGACCCGTTTGCGTGCTACGACCATACCTGTTGCATACAGTTGGCGGTAGATGTTTTGCAATGTGCGGCACGTTGGATGCTCTCTGTCCGGGTACCGTTCTGCATACACCCTGCAGGCTTCAGCTGCATTTCGTCGACACTCGCCATAGATGAGTATCATCTCCGCCTTTTCAGAGTTCGAATACACCATGGTCACAGTTCCTACAACACTACACTATCACAGACGTGTGGTAACACTGTGTACTACAGTTGGTCTGCGTGCGGAGACGAATGCAGAATAACAATAGCAGCAAGCGCTACAAATTGGCTCTGAGCACTATGGGACTCAACTGCTGAGGTCATTAGTCCCCTAGAACTTAGAACTAGTTAAACCTAACTAACCTAAGGACATCACAAACATCCATGCTCGAAGCAGGATTCGAACCTGCGACCGTAGCGGTCTTGCGTTTCCAGACTGCAGCGCCTTTAACCGCACGGCCACTTCGGCCGGCAGCAAGCGCTACATGCGGACACTGCGACAGCTAGACCAAACCACAACAGTGCACTACAGCCACACTCCTAAACACGGTCGTCATCGTAAACATGTCCCTGCAGATGCTGCTCGCCGACCGTGGCCAGTGTTTGTTACAACACGCAACTGAACGTCGGAGGTTTCAAGCGTCAACTTTAGGTTACAATATCTCCGGAGGTAATTAACATTTTACAATGCAACAAACGGCACTGATTACGTATTTGTTTATATGTTCAGATGTGCTAACAAAACTAACGTGGTTCCATTTAAAAAAACGTAGGTTTGTGTTAAAAAACATACTTCCGCGCATTTTTGTATGGTTTGTATTAAACAATTACACTAGCCCCTCTCCTCACGTTCGGTCTGTGGAATCGATTCGTCAGTATTTGATGTGGTTTACGAAATATATCCAGCGGTAACGTTAGGTGACTCACCCTGTATATGGAGCAGTGAAGTGGATTTAGGGCTGTTACATCATGCATAGGCAATACATTCTGCATCAGACTGCATATAGAATGGAAATGTTTATAATATTTATTGTTTTCAGGAAGTCTTATGTATCAATTAAAAGTTTATGGGAGCCAATGGAAGACAGAAAACCCATTAATAAGGTTCAAAAATGGTTCAAATGGCTCTGAGCACTATGGGACTCAACTGCTGTGGTCATAAGTCCCCTAGAACTTAGAACTACTTGAACCTAACTAACCTAAGGACAGCACACAACACCCAGCCATCACGAGGCAGAGAAAATCCCTGACCCCGCCGAGAATCGAACCCGGGAACCCGGGCGTGGGAAGCGAGAACGCTACCGCACGACCACGAGATGCGGGCCATTAATAAGGGACTGAGACTATGTTTCATCTTTCCTTCTGTTGTTATTCTCATTCCAAAGAATAGTTTGCTGCAACTCCCCATTCTAGTCTACCCTGTGTGTCTACATAACTGCGTAGAAACGGCATCATACATCCATCTGAACTTGATTTTCTTGGTCCTATTATACAGTGTCTACCCATTTTACTACTCCTTTTTAGTACCTTCCTTACCAAATTCAGAATTTCTTGATGCCTTATGATGTGGCCTGTCAACAAATAGTAACAAAGCTTTCTTCTCCCCAACTCTTCATTAATTTCTCGATCTAGCTATTTAATTTTCAGCGTCGTCGTGCAGCAGCCCAAGCCCATATCAACAGCCTCTATCCTCTTCTAGTCTGTACCGATCATCGCATACATATAAAGCTACACTCCAATTAAAAGTTTTCAGAAAAGACTGATACACGTAACTTCTCGCTCTCTAATTCTCTTTTTAGTAACAACGTACGGTAAGTCCTGGTTGAGAATTACGAATTATTTACGGATAAAGGAGACGACCCACCGAAAGGCAGAAGCGCAGCATCGTCGATAGGCACACAAACAAAAGGCACAGACCTTTGCTAACTTTCGAAATTCACTTCCTTTTTCAAGCTTATATAGAAAACACACACACACACACACACACACACACACACACATACACACACACTCACATGCACACTCCTGTCTCCATACATTGTGCTCATCAACTAGCTTGACAAAGGAAGTGCATTCCGAATGATAGCTCTGTACCTTTTTTTTGTGTAGCAATTGATGACGCAGCGCTTTTACCTTTTGGTAAGTCGTCTCCTTTATTCCTATATAATTCGTAATTCTCTTTTCAGTAAGCTTTTACTGTTATCGCCTGTCTATATTTTATATCATTTTTACGTTTCTCGTCGTCAGATAGTTTGCTGAGCAAATAGCAAAACTCGTCTACTACATTCAGCGTCTCACTTCTTAATTTAATGCTGTCAGCATTATCTGACTTAATTGCTCACTATCAATTCTCAACTGATCTACGCCCTACACTGTTCCTAACATAATTACAATGTCACTGAAAAGTCTTAAAATTTTCATTTTCTCTGCCTGAACTTTTACTTCCTTCCCCAGCTTCTCCTTAGTTTACTACTTGCTCAGTCAACAAACTGAAGAACATCTGCAAACCTGTTTCATGCCCATCTGAATTACTGCCGCTCTTTTATGTCCTTCGACTCTTATAACTGCTGTCTGGTGTTTGTACAAATTGTAGCGTACCTTTCACTGTCTGTATTTTTTCCCTGATGATTTCACGATTCTGTACTGCAGTCAAAATTGTCAAAGGCTTTCTCAAAATCAACAAATGATACAAATCCAGGTTTTCCCTTATTAAAAACTATCATCTCAAATAAGGCGTAGGAAGAATAATTCCTTAGCGTGTCCCTACATTTCTAAGGAACCCAGACTGATCATCTTCGAGATTGGCTTCTACCATTTTCTCCATTCTTCTGTAAATAATTCGTGTTAGTATTTTACAATCATGAGTATGAGCTGTGACACTAGATGGTTCGGTGATGTTTACATCTATCAGCACCTTTCTTTTTGGAACTGAGATTATTAAGTTATTCTTGATATCTGTTGGCATTTCGCCTGTTTTATGTCTCTTGAATACTAGGTGGAACAGTTTTCTCATGGCTGGTCCTCCCAAGAGTTTTTCAGTATTTTACAAAATTCTTCTAGCGTTATCGCATCACCCAACTCATCTTCATCCACTTTCTCTTCTATTTTCTATAATATTGTCATCAAGTTCTTTTCTCTTCCAATCTGTACATCCCTTTCACACACGCTTTCCACTTTTCAGCTTTCTCTTCATTGCTTAGTAGTGGATTGTTACTCTAGCTCTTGATGCTCATATCGCTGCCACTCTTAGCTTTTGATTCTATATGTTGTGACTTGGCAAGACAGCCAAGTCACTATGCGAGGATGCCGAAAGGCACGCGTTAAGCTCACACAGACTGGCGTGAGGTCTGGAACAGTTAAGGGAATTTATAGTAGCAAATAAAGTACGTAGTTGAAGTAATACTTAACTTTAATCCATAATTGGTGAACATCGGTCTGACGGTACAGGCATCACAATATAAATAACAAATGTGAATGGCGCCTTGCTAGGTCGTAGCAAATGACGTAGCTGAAGGCTATGCTAACTATCGTCTCGGCAAATGAGAGCGTAATTTGTCAGTGAACCATTGCTCGCTAAGTCGGCTGTACAACTGGGGCGAGTGCTAGGAAGTGTCTCTAGACCTGCCGTGTGGCGGCGCTCGGTCTGCAATCACTGACAGTGGCGACACGCGGGTCCGTCGTATACTAGCGGACCGCGGCCGATTTAAAGGCTACCACCTAGCAAGTGTGGTGTCTGGCGGTGACACCACACTATATATTACATTTCTGCATTACCTCTGTTTGATTTTGAGCTGAAAATCCTGCACTTATCTGGTCATATATCCTGTTATTTCTTCCACTGTACTTAACTAGCTCTCTAACCTATTATGAGATTATAAGATCTAACATTCAACGATCCAAGCCATAGAACGCTAGAGTTGATCGTCTGTTTGGAGATCCGAATGAGGTACAATTTTACCCAAAAGGATGCCATTATCATTAAGCTGTACTGTACAGCTGCGTATCGTAGGCAAATATGACTGTAGTTTCCTCTTGCTTTCACCCGTTCGCAGTGTCAATACGCGTACATCAAGGCCATGTTGGCTAATGTTACAAGGCCACATCAGTCAACCGTCCAGACTGCTGCTATTCCAACTCCTGCTGTCCCTCTTCAGGAATTACGTCTGGCCGCTCCACACAACCCTTCCCATGCATATGCATCTACGGTACTCTATCGTTGACGCACACAAGCCACTCCACAGCACCAAGGTCCATGTTTCGCGGAAAGTGGGGTGGGGAGGGGGTATCTCTAATACACTGTTAAAAACATAATGTATATTGATAAGGCCCATAAAAACTGGAAGAGGAAATGACAAAGTATGCATCTGTGAGTAGGAAATGGGAGTATATACAGTCTGCTGTTAGCATACGACTAAGTTACTGCAGACGAGGATGAGAAAGACACAAGTTACATGTTCAGAAGATTAGTTGAGGGATACGATGTTATAAATGTTGGAAACACGCGGTATATGGTCATAGGAGGGGACTTATTAAAAATATAAGCTCCTGTAGCTACTTGAACGTCACATTGACAGGGAATGGAGGAGAAGATCAGAACAAAATAAGGAGAGAAAAAGTTATAACTAATCAGCTGTATAGCTATTATGGAAATGCAGTATCTCCAGAGATCCACAGCAGTGACTGTGTAAGAGTTTTGTGGAAAAGACTGTGTTATATGGGGTGAAAGTGGGGGCACTGACAAAGTAAATGAAAGAAAGAATCCACGCATAGGAAATGATGTACTGGAGAAAGTGTTGCAAAATAGCAATACTGGACAGGGTAAAGAATGAAGACATCAAGCTAATGATGGAGATAGATACATTGGTACTCTGTTCAGAAAGGAAACTAGAATACTTTAATCATATGAGGCGTGTGGATGGTAACAGAAGACTTCAGAAATATGGGCATTGAGGACTTCTGGAAGAAAGATCTAGGAAGGACTGAAATACAGGAACTGCCGTGGAAAGACCGCTGTCGGAAAATTAAAGAGGCATGCAGAGTAGGTTGGGGCAGAGGTGAATTTGAGTTTCTTATCTACTGGGACAAGTACACCACCTCTATTTTCAATTTATCAATCCTGTCGATATAAACTTCAGTTTTTGCTACAAATCTCACTGCTCCCAATTTTGTGTTTTAAGCAGATTTCTGTAACCATTACTATAAGAAATTTGCTGCTTTTGTAGAAGTGCTTCAAACTCTGTCACTTTGTTGCGAGTGCTTCGGCAATTTACCACTAGGATTTTAATACTGTAGCCGGTGGGGGCATTTCTTTGGATCTTACACTGATACTTACGGGCCATCTACAGCTATCGTTATCTGGGCCAGTTGGAAAGTCGGCTTCTCTAAAAAACAGTCATCTGCCTGGATAGCAGCCTCTGGTTTGTGGTGCACACCTAACCTGTTTAGGTGTACACTACAGTCCTCAGCCCTATGTCGCAAGTCTAAGAAGTCGCAGCTTAACTTGTCACAGAAACTTTGCAGTCACTGGTTCAAGCCATCCACTCGACGCAGACTCAGGGGCTACGATAAGTTCTGGGGACAACGTTGCAGATTGTGAGCTAATTCAAACTCCGTGAGCAAAGCCGGTTCTTTCAACCACCTCCACCATCGCTGGAATGATCCAAGTATGGCGTCAGAGACTAGATAACAGGCATAATTTGTCCCAACATGCACCACAATCTACAGCCTGTTGCACCCTGTTCCCTCAATAGCTGCCGGAATAGCCTCTTCGAGATGTTGGCGGAGGCCCCCAGACACACTGAGTGCACATGGCGTTCCTTCCCATTCCTTTGCCGCCATTTCTCTTATGGCACCATACTTCGCTGTACATTTGAGCTGCCGACGAGAGAGAACGAACCTGAAGGAAGTAAATAAGATTTAATGGGCCCTGAGAGTAGTAGAGACAAGAACGAGGGCGTGGATGCATGTGTGCTTAACTTGCCATGGGAGCATTAGCATTCTGTTGATAGGCTTGTTTCAGTGACCGCGGAAACAGCGTGCCTCTTCTCGAGATACGAGCAGATGTCCATCGTCAGCTTCCATGACACTTATGACTCCAAGGTAATGATGCTCAGCACAAGTTGCAACTAAGATGACAGCAGACTTGCGCGCCAGTCTTCATGACGAATCATAATCAAATGATTGCGACTACATACTGCTTCAGAGTGTGCTGGAGAGCGTGCTTCAGTCGGTTTTCTTTCCTCATTCGGTGTGCTACTCTTGCAAAACGTAGTCTGCACCACCAGTTTTACGGGGGAAATTGTGCTGGCCTCTTGTGCTGTTTTATTGCTGAACAACAATGGAATTTTAGTTTCTTATTTTGAGTAGGCCAGTGTAACGGCAACCCAAAGACACTGAAAAAAGGTGTTCTTTCACGACAGAATGACCAGGAAGTAAGTTTGATGCAACGGCTCCTTTTTTTCCTTTTTAACTAATACATCTTCTGACTATTTTAATAAAGTGATTTCCACTACTCTCAAAATTATTCGGACCTTTTCATCCTGCGGTCCTTTTCTTTGGCATCACCTTCGTTAGTTCAGAACTGTTGGGAAAATTACTTTTGTGGAGGAAATTTTCCTATCAACTTCATTATCTCATTGATTATAAAGGTAGCCGATCTGTGATTAAGTTGATCATAATCTCTTCTAGGGATCGAATCTGTGATTGGATTTCCATTTGTCTGCAAGTGTGTGTGTGTGTGTATGAGAGAGAGAGAGAGAGAGAGAGAGAGAGACAGACAGAGAGAGAGAGGCGTGACGCAGTACAAGTATTAGACAACGATTCGAAAGGAAACATAACGAAACATCCATTTACCACTTAAAAACATGTGTTTGTATTAACACTTAAACGTTAGGTGTTTACATTATTCCAACACAAAAAAGAAACCAGCACACTGTACGTACAGAACAGTACTGATGCATTACAACAGCGGTTCGATGTGGCGACCATCAGCGTTGTTACAGACGTTGTACCTACGAAGCACGTTCTGGTGCCCACTCTCCATCCCAACTGGTGTCACTTCAGTTTCTAGTGCAGCGGCCAGAACTCGTGCCAGCAGATATTTCTCTGTCTCTACAGGAGTATGATAAATTAAAATTTGTATGAGATCCCACAGTAACTAGTCCATAGGAGTTAAATCCCGCGTTAGCGGCGGCCACGTGATTGGGCCACCTCGGCCTATCCATCTTTCACCGTATCGTCTGTTGAGATGTATCCGAGCTGCATGTGAGAATGGAAGTCGTGCATCATTGTGTTGAAACCATATTTCCTGATGAAAATTCACCGGCAGTCAATTACGTTTCGTAGGAAGATCAATTCTGCACGATCAGTTAGCACGAGTGGAAGAAGGTATAACCCAATCACATGACTGTCCAGAATACATGGCCAAAAACCGATGCTGAAAACCTTGAACGTGCGTGGTACAAGAGTTTTCGTCTGCCCAGACATGGCTATTTCGCGAATTCAGAACACAAAAAAATGTCCAAATGTGTGTGAAATCTTATGGGACTTAACTGCTAAGGTGATCAGTCCCTAAGTTTACACACTACTTAACCTAAATTATCCTAAGGACAAACACACACACCCATGCCCGAGGGAGGACTCGAACCTCCGCCGGGACCAGCCACACAGTCCATGACTGCAGCACCCTAGACCGCTCGGTTAATCCCGCGCACTCAGAACACAGTCCCTAGTGAACTTACATTCATCTGTGAACAGAACTCGACGTGGAAACGGGGGTGTGTCGATGCAGTGGTGCAGGAACCAAGTGCAGCAAGCAACGCGTTGTGGAAAATCAGCTGGATTCATAGCGTGTGCCCTTTGTAACTGGTACGGATGTAATTGTTGATCGCGCAGAACGTCCCAGACGATATTGTGACTAACACTCATTGCACGCGCAAGTGTTCTAGTACTCATTAAGGGTTTCTCCTCACCGCGATGCAGTATATCTTTCGGGCGTGCGGCGTTGCCATGGAGCACCCCACAGTCCTGCCTGCGCACGGTGAAGGTACCTGTTCCTCGGAGCCGCTGCGTAACTTGGGCAAAAAGTTTGTGCACTGGCGTGTTACATTGGGGAAAACGTTCGAGATACACCCGACTAGGAGCTCTTCCGCTACCTCGAGCTTCGCCATACACAAGGAGCATGTCTTTGTATTCCGAAAACGTGTGCCGAATCATGTATACTGTTATGGGAGATGAACAGGCGTCGAATAGGTCTCGCAGTAAGGCAGACGTTAAGTGACATCAAGTGACCGTCTGACGAAGTAAACGTCATTCTGTTTACCCTATTGTATACCAGGACAAGCAACTCTGAGACTTTCCTCAGCAGATGTGGATGCGTTACACATCTGAATTAAAACCGTCGTAGTGCGGAAACGGTACCTTTCTGAACATGGGTTCCAATACAAAATACACTGGTGTCCAAAATTAAAGCAACAAACCTCTATTTCCCCGGCATGTGTATAATTCACGATGTAATCATGTGTTTAATTCACGATGTAATCATACAAACTGCCAACAGATATCCTTACGACTGTGTTCTGAACGGAAGATGGTATTCTGGTCAACGGACAACAATGCCAACCTTGGCATCAGGGTACCTCTCAAACAGGGTAGTGTTTGCCGGGTAGTCCCACCTCCACAATACCGTATACACGGCCACAGACGGTACAGTATGGCACAGAGAAGACGCATACCAGATTCTCTGCGGTGGGGCGCCATAGGAAGATTGGAAGCAGGATAGTCGCAAACTGATGTGGTCCAGTGGCTTAGGTGAATCGTTCTGTTCTTTCTCGGACGTGGCGACAATTTATAGAGACCAGGACAGTGCCGACCACGTGTGACATCAGGAAGAGGACCGTTATTTGGGTGTAAGGGCACAACGGTACCGCCTTACTACTTCACAGCAAGTGGTATCTGACCTCGCAGCATCCGCTGGACGTGTTGTATCGAGGAAAATGGTGTACAGAAGGCTTCGGCAGAGTGTTGTTTACTGTCAGAAAAAAAAATGGAAATGAGCATTTGGCGTCATTGGCCTGGAGGCCCCTTGTGGGGCAGGTCCAGCCGCCTTGGTGCAGGTCTTATTACATTCGACGCCACAGTGGGCACCCTGCGCGCCGGATGGGGATGAAATGATGAAGACAACACAACACCCAGTCCCTGAGCGGAGAAAATCTCCGACCTAGCCGGGAATCGAACCCGGGCCCGTAGGACGGCAATCCGTCACGCTGACCACTCAGCTATCGAGACGGACTTTATTGTCACCGACATGCTGTATGTGTACCTCTGACGCGTCTTCACAGAAGAGAACGGCTAGGGCGGAGTCGTCAAGATGCAACCTGGACAGTCGAACAGTGGGCCAATGTTCTTGTCATAGATGAGCTCCGATTTTGTCTGGAAAGTGATTTCCGATGGATTCGCATCTGGCGTGAACGTGGAATACGATTTCGGTACCCAAACATTGTGGAAACTTACCAGTAGCGAGGAGGATCCCTAATGGTGTGGGCAGGGATTATGTTGAGCAATCGAACACCTCTTCATGAAATTGTATGGGTGAATCAGCAAGGTTTAACTGCTGTCAGGTATCGTGACGAGGTCTTGGGACCTCACGTACGGTTGTTGCGAGGACTTCGTACTGATAGACGGTAATGATCGATCTCATAGAGCACAGGTGGTTGATGTCTCCTTGGAAACGAAAGATATTGCACGCACGTCGTAGCCTGCTCGCTTCCCTGATTTGAATACCACAGAGAATGTGTGGGATGCACTAGGGAGACACGTTACATCACTACAGCATCCACCAACCACTCTCCAAGACTTGCGAGCAGCTCTGCAGGAAGAACGGGCGTTATTGCATCAACATGAGACTGATGACATCACTTACAGCATGCCCCGTCGTTGTCAGGCCTGTATTGCTGCCAGAGGAAGTCACACCCAACTTTAACCAGTTGTCAGAATGTGTGTGCAAATCCGAGAAGTTGGAAAAAAACGAAGAACGTGATTGTTAACCTCTATGCATGATGCAGTTGTTTACGTTCTGTATTCTTAACATTGTTACTACTTTACTTTCACCTCTTTGTACTGTTTTGTGGCAAAATAAACGTAACCTTGCAAAAATTTCCGTTTGTTGTTTTAATTTCGAACACCAGTGTATTATGTAATCACTCCACTCTACAAGACCTAGAAGTCTGTAACGGGTATTTCCGAACATCCTGTATACAGGGTGAACGAGAACGCTACCGACAAACTTTCAGGTGTTGTTCAGGGATACCTTGTGGGTATTCTGGCGTGAGAGACCTTTGGTCTCTGTGCGGCTCGTTACAGGGTTATTGTGTGTTTCGTTTGGTTTCTTGTCCCATTTAGCTTTGTATCTGAACTGCACTGAAAATAGTTCACAACAGTGCAAATGTCAATAGTATGCAGTATGTTTCTTGTTCCCATTCGCTCGAGATACCTGCTATTGACAACAGGAGTACCCATTTTGCTCTTTGCCTTCAAACTTGCATTCAGTGCTGTTTGGTTCTGTTTTGGGTTTGTTTTTCTGGCAGTGCTAGCTGTAGATTAACAGTATACACAGTTATATGAATAGTTTTACAGATGAATAGTTGACCGATATGCCCCTCGTGCGTTGGTTCACTGAATGCAGTGGGAGAGCGACACAATGACACTACACTGAGCTCTCTGTACGTCCATCTTTTCAGAGATGTTCGCGGGACTCGGCGTAGTAAATCGCCGAAACTGGTAGCCAAATAAAATAAATTTGGAATTTAGACGGGTGAAAGGTCTTTGATTTGACATTCTATGCTGAGCTGTTCCGCAGTGACGAAGATCAACTCACAGTACAGTGTTTCGTCTGAAGGTTGTTGCATTACTTTGTATTGTGTGGTGTACATTTTTATTGCTTTATTATTCTAGTCTCTGACACAAATGAATTATTTAGACGATGACCGGTTTCAGTCTGTAATCACCATCTTCAGATCTAAAATATATAAATACACTCCTGGAAATGGAAAAAAGAACACATTGACACCGGTGTGTCAGACCCACCATACTTGCTCCGGACACTGCGAGAGGGCTGTACAAGCAATGATCACACGCACGGCACAGCGGACACACCAGGAACCGCGGTGTTGACCGTCGAATGGCGCTAGCTGCGCAGCATTTGTGCACCGCCGCCGTCAGTGTCAGCCAGTTTGCCGTGGCATACGGAGCTCCATCGCAGTCTTTAACACTGGTAGCATGCCGCGACAGCGTGGACGTGAACCGTATGTGCAGTTGACGGACTTTGAGCGAGGGCGTATAGTGGGCATGCGGGAGGCCGGGTGGACGTACCGCCGAATTGCTCAACACGTGGGGCGTGAGGTCTCCACAGTACATCGATGTTGTCGCCAGTGGTCGGCGGAAGGTGCACGTGCCCGTCGACCTGGGACCGGACCGCAGCGACGCACGGATGCACGCCAAGACCGTAGGATCCTACGCAGTGCCGTAGGGGACCGCACCGCCACTTCTCAGCAAATTAGGGACACTGTTGCTCCTGGGGTATCGGCGAGGACCATTCGCAACCGTCTCCATGAAGCTGGGCTACGGTCCCGCACACCGTTAGGCCGTCTTCCGCTCACGCCCCAACATCGTGCAGCCCGCCTCCAGTGGTGTCGCGACAGGCGTGAATGGAGGGACGAATGGAGACGTGTCGTCTTCAGCGATGAGAGTCGCTTCTGCCTTGGTGCCAATGATGGTCGTATGCGTGTTTGGCGCCGTGCAGGTGAGCGCCACAATCAGGACTGCATACGACCGAGGCACACAGGGCCAACACCCGGCATCATGGTGTGGGGAGCGATCTCCTACACTGGCCGTACACCACTGGTGATCGTCGAGGGGACACTGAATAGTGCACGGTACATCCAAACCGTCATCGGACCCATCGTTCTACCATTCCTAGACCGGCAAGCGAACTTGCTGTTCCAACAGGACAATGCACGTCCGCATGTATCCCGTGCCACCCAACGTGCTCTAGAAGGTGTAAGTCAACTACCCTGGCCAGCAAGATCTCCGGATCTGTCCCCCATTGAGCATGTTTGGGACTGGATGAAGCGTCGTCTCACGCGGTCTGCACGTCCAGCACGAACGCTGGTCCAACTGAGGCGCCAGGTGGAAATGGCATGGCAAGCCGTTCCACAGGACTACATCCAGCATCTCTACGATCGTCTCCATGGGAGAATAGCAGCCTGCATTGCTGCGAAAGGTGGATATACACTGTACTAGTGCCGACATTGTGCATGCTCTGTTGCCTGTGTCTATGTGCCTGTGGTTCTGTCAGTGTGGTCATGTGATGTATCTGACCCCAGGAATGTGTCAATAAAGTTTCTCCTTCCTGGGACAATGAATTCACGGTGTTCTTATTTCAATTTCCAGGAGTGTATATACAACTGGTGAGCAGTGTGTTTTTTAACATAAAACATCAATATGTATCACAATATACTGTCATACACTAGGGAAAATTACAGATAAAATATGGTATAACGTACCTTTTTTTACACCATGTCCTAAAGTGATACGGCCATAATGGTATCGTCAAAACATATAAATATAGTCAGCGTAGCATCGTCACATAAATTTAAAATATGGTGTAGAAGAGGCCACATCGTCCACATAGTGATTATTGCCAACTAGCTACTGAGGTACAGTAGCATCTAGAAACCTGTTTGCCTTCACCTTCCCTAGATGTCGCTACTGTGGGCTTGCTTATATGTAGTCATCATTTACGCAAAAACATAATCTGATAAAAGCACATTTGATAAAATGCATGTAGCAGACTTATTAAAATTGATGACTATCATAGAAACCTATTGTGATACATTAAAAGATGAATGCAGTTACCTATTTAACTGTTAGAGGGGGACGAGAATGAGGTTACCGCATTTGCTCAAGCCATAGGCAACATGCACCAAAAAATAGCGTTTACTACAGTAACAGAAGTGCGGGCTCAATTAACTATTTAGACCTTACCATTAAGAAGGTTGCCATTTGCAAGCACATAACAAAACTGTATTAGGAATGCATTTAGCAGAAACCGGCCACACTGTAGACAATATCGAGAGGTGTATACGTATTTTACACAGGGCAGGAAAGGGTCGCGCTCTCGACTTGCTGGAAGAGTTAGAAATTTACAAAGCCACAAGGCATGAGCCCACCAGTGTACGCAACCCCTACTTTGCTTTGTTTGATAACATACTACGACAATCAAATAATGCCTCGTGTATTTATACCTAGCCTTACTTGATGAGTCATGTTGAGAACAGAAGACATTTCCCTTACTTCCGCACAGTAGTCGCTCTAATCTTGTAACTGATTATCTCCTACCTACTCATGGAATGTATAGCCAAACTATATAATTTTATTTATTGAATGCTTATATATTGTTTAAAAGTTTTCTGTGGGAGACATGTCACGATGTATGTAAAGCCCTCTATTGGTTAAGTTCTTACGATCGGTGCGCGCCTACATAAGATCCTAGCGGCCGACCCAACAGAGGGCGCTGTTCATTGATCTGTCTCTTTTTCAGCTGTCATATAGACATTTTATCTTTAATAAGTAATTTATAGGTTGCCACAGGCAATGTATTACGCTATATTAATTGTTGACCGAAAAATCACCATAAAAAAGGATCGGACCTATACTCTTCATAATTCTTTTAATAAATTTACATAGGTAACTGCATTCACCTTTTAATGTATCACAATTGGTTTCTATGATAGTCATCAATTTTAATAAGTCTGCTACATGCATTTTATCAAATGTGCTTTTATCAGATTATGTTTTTGCGTAAATGATGACTACATATAAGCAAGCCCACAGTAGCGACATCTAGGGAAGGTGTAGGCAAACAGGTTTCTAGATGCTACTGTACCTCAGTAGCTAGTTGGCAATAATCACTATGTGGACGATGTGGCCTCTTCTACACCATATTTTAAATTTGTGACGATGCTATGCTGACTATATTTATATGTTTTGACGATACCATTATGGCCGTATCACTTTAGGACATGGTGTAAAAAAAGGTACGTTATACCATATTTTATCTGTAATTTTCCCTAGTGTATTACAGTATATTGTGATACATATTGCTGCTTTATGTTAAAAGACACATCCTCACCCGCCGCATCCACCAGCACCTCCGCCAGCACCGCCTCCTTCCCGTTACCGAGTCTGGCTTTCGGCCGTCCTTCTCTTCCGGCGATCTTCTCCTTCACCTCACTCATCTCCTTTCCGACCAGCTTAATTCCCGTCGCTCCGCAATCTTCCTCTCCCTGGACCTCGAACGAGCTTATGACCGCGTATGGCATTCCGGTCTCCTCTTCAAGCTCCAAACCTTCGCCCTTCCCATTAACTACGTCCGTCTGATCGGCTCCTTTCTCTCCCACCGTGCTTCCTACGTCACCCTCCATAACACAGACTCCTACACCTTTTTCCCCTCCGCCGGTGTGCCCAGAGGCTCCGTCCTCTCCCCCCTTCTGTACCTTTTGTATACGGCGGACATGCCGCCGCCGTCACCCCCCGTCCACCTTCTCCAGTTTGCCAGTGACACCGCCTTCCTTGCCCTTGCCCCCACCCTGCAGCGCTCCCAACACCTTCTCCAATCCCAACTTGACCGGTTCACCGCTTGGTGCAACCAGTGGTTGCTCAAGGTCAATCCCTCCAAAACCCAGGCGATCATTGAAGGCAAAACCACCCCTTCCTTCCGCCTCCTTGATTTATATCTCACCATCTATGGCCGTCCTATCGCCCTCACTCCCACCCTTAAGTACCTTGGCGTCACCCTCGACCGTCGCCTCTCCTGGACTCCCCATCTCCTGACAATCCAAGCAAAGGCACACTCCCGACTCTGTCTCCTCAAGCTCCTTTCTGGCCGTACGTGGGGTCTGGACCCCTGCACTATCCTCCACACCTATAAATTCCTCATCCGCCCTATCCTTTGTTACGCCCATCCGGCCTGGATCTTCACTCCCCCTACCTTTTATAAATCCCTACAAATCCTTGAACGCCATGCTCTCCGCCTCGTCTATCGCATCCGTCTCCCCTCCCCCACGCGGATCCTGTACGATCTAATCCCGTTCCCCCACCTTCTCCTTTTCCTTGAAAGGATACGGATCCTGTACACCTCCAGCAAACTCGATCCTCCTCATCTGCTTGTCTCACCCATCCTCTCCCACCCCCACCTGCTGCCGCGCCTGTATTCCCACATCCCACCCGGTCTCCATCTCTCCACCCTCCTTACCCTCTCCCAAGATGGCTCCCACCAGCTCCCCCTCCCTGATGATGTCCTCCTCCCCTCCATCTACCCCTCCTATCAACTTTGATCCTCCGCTCCCCCACTTCCTGTGTCCTTTCCTTTAGGCACCCTCCCTCCCTACTCTTCCCTTCCCTTCTCTTTCCTTTCCCCCCGTCCCCCTCCCTCCTCCCTTCTTCCCCCGGGCTTCCTCTCCCCTTCCTCCCTCCCCCTATCTCCCTTGCCCATGGCATCTCTGCTCTGCTCTCCCCTCTCCCTCTCCCATTCCCCTTCCTCCTCCTCCTCTCTTGTCAGGTCCCCGGACTCGCATATGCTCAGTGAACATTCGCGCGACGGAGATCATCGCCATCAGTGTCTCGTGTGTGTGCCTTCGTTTGTGTTTAGTGTTTGTTCGCCGTCACGCCACCACCGTTCACGTGTGCCATCGCCATCATCCATGTTATGTGCGCCGTGTCAACTAGTGTTAGTGTTTCTCGTCCAGCGTGAACGGCTCCATGTTTTTTGTTTTTTAGTGTATACATTTTTTGCCCGCCGTTTTGACTGTATTCTCTGTGCCACCTCTATGTACTACTTATTGTCAAACGCAAGGCTGAAGAGCGGCGTACTCTGCTGCTGACAGCCCGCCTTTGTATAAGGTGTTTAAAATCACAATAAAGAAAAAAAATTAAAAGACACACTGCTCACTAGATGTATATATTTATATTTTTTAGATCTGAAGATGCTCATTAAAGACTGAAACCGGTCATAGTCTAAAGAGTTCATTTGTGATCAGAGACTGGAATAATAAAGCATTTTACAGTATTGGATCACTGTTTGTACAGGCCAACCCAGAGGTGAGAATTCTGAGCCCTGTTTTGTTTTTCTTCCCTCATGACACTCGATGCTGTGTTTGGTTGAACAAACACGCACAACAGCATTTGTGAGACCTCCTGTTTATCAGCCAGGTTTTCCACTGTTAACTCTTTGTTTTGTGTTCGATCGGTTACCTTTCCTTGATCCCAAGTAAACAATACCGGTTATTACATACCAACTTTACTTTCTCGTACACGTTTCCAGTTCATAACCTGTTACTGCTCTCAGGGTATTCGGCCAGTATCAGCTGCTTGTTCATCGGGAGGACGTTCAATGTTCCAGAATCGTCCGACTCGATCTGCCACTGAGCGGTACTCAGCGAAAGGGGAGCGGTGTGGAGAGGGGGGCGGGGACTGCCAGTCGAAACCCACAACCCAGGGACAGGTACCTGAAGGGTGCATCTTGGCGCAAGAGAAAAGTACACGCCTGTTTGTAGTTCCTCCTGCAATGGGAACAGCTGCTTCAGCTACTGACACAGGTGTGAATGTAACAGATACATACACCCGCCGACCCACTGTGACATTTCTAATTGCAGCTTTGATTTGTAACTTCTTGCTAAACTCTTCTAATTGTCCCACAATCTTTTCATTTACATTGTTCTTTCATTCCTGAAAATTACCTTCCGTATTCTCAAGTGTAAGGTTCAATTGAATCCAACTGTTCTGAATGTGCTAACGTGACTAGTCTTGCTTCCCTCACCTGGCCAGTTAGCAACTCCAGGGTAGAGCTCTGAGTTTCCACCTTTCCTGCCATAGCAATTACTTGGTGGTTCGCTGAGATGTTAAAAACATTAGTGCTGGATTGGGATTCGAGGGAGATTTCCTCTTTCACGGGATTTAATCATTTCGGGTCGATGAAGTTCCATCATTTCGTTGTTTCCCTAGGATTCCTAGTGAGAAGTCATTTAGTTTACAGATGTGGAAAACGACGTGTAGCTGCAGGGTCCGGATTTTTATGAGTTAAAATACAGCGAAAATTATCACTATAATTACCTGAAAACACCGATAAAATGACGTAAATAGGTGTAAAACAAATGTAAAGCGAGTTATAAAATGACTAGAGTAATGAAAAACTTTGTAGGCGGTTGGAACTGAAATTCGAAAAAAATAATTAATTTAAAATCGCTATGTTTTTCTTTAAGAAATCTCATTCTGTAAGGACAGACGGAGATTATTGTATAACGAACTTACAGCTATTGCAGCTTTTGTATGAAACCCCCAGGTCTCCACGAAAGGTGCATGCATGGGTTCGAATCCTGATTCGCCACTAAAATTTTCATCATGTTATTTCAAGCTCTAGAAAGCGCACACATAATTACTGGTGTATTGTCTCTTCGTGTGCTCTCAACAGTAACGATGGGTGCTTGTTTTGATTCCCAGTAAGACACATAATATCAAGTTTAAACATGCCACTCCTAAGGATTTCGATACTTACCGTGTCTTCGTGTGAAGCTTTCAACAACGATATGAATGGGGTTTGATTCCCAGTGAGCACAGAACTATTCGTCACGTTATTTCTAACATTCGAACATCTAGCTGGTTGTGAAAGAAACAGATATTTGATTTCTGTCTGTGGCTGGAAATGAACGGCGATAGGTGCCAAGTTCGAATACTGGTAAGACAACAGTTTTTCGTTTTGTCATTTCAGGTTCAAACATCTCGCTACTGGTAAAAAATTTCTATCTGAAACATTTAATTTGGCTTAGTTAACAATCCGGTTAGGTACTGTGTTCGAATTCATCCAGAATACAAAAATTTATGACACGTCATTTCAGATTTAAACATGCGATAATTTTGTTGCTTGTGAATGAAACCATATGTCGTGGTTAGTTGACAAGGTTGTTGCAGGATAGGAATTCCGGTGCAGTACAATAATTTTCGTCATATAATTTCAAATTCAGGCTTTGCTAACTAACTAAAAATGAGATATTTCAGGTCTCTTTATGTCTAGTCAGCTTTGACGATTGGTACTGGTTCGAGTCTCGATCAGGCACAAAAACTTTGCTTAGTGGGCATTGGCTACAGGTGCTGGGTTTGAATTAATATACAGAACAAAACTGTTCTTCGTGAAATTTAAAGTTCAAATATGTGCACAGATAGCTGATCAAGAATCCTTAGGTATTTGTTGTCACTTTGTAGTAGATAACATGGGTGATAAGTGACTTTCGGGCTGTAAACAGATCCATATGTCTGCATGAATACGAAGAAATTACTAGTGATACGTCGTTAACGTTGATGTTTCCACAGAGCACTTGGAGCTGTTAATCGCGGTGTTTCTATCTGGTTAGTTCATTAACCAGTTCTTGCAAAACCACTAGCCACATGAACGGCAGTTAATACGTGGTAGGAAAAGCCTTTAGGAGCAAGAATACCTAGAATCAGCACAGAACTTTGGGAGCACAAATATTTTAGAAAAATCTATTATTCACAATAAAATTAGTTTTGACTAATGATTACTGCATGTTTTATGCAATAGAGTTACAGATGTCCGTTGCTTGAGATACTAATGAGAGTTGTAGCGTTTTTGGAATGACACTTGTGATAATAAATTTGAGTTTACAAGCATTAAGAACTGTCTCAGCTCGAAGAACGTGTTTCCTGATATTAGAAATATCATGGTCTTAATTTACATCTGGTGTGATCGCCATACAGGGCAGTGGTCTTCAGTTGTCCCTTATGGTAACCATTTTGTATATTCAAACGATTGTAATGAAAATAGTTTCACTGACCTGCAAGAAAGTAACGTCATACGGGCTGCATGCAAATTAGGTAGAATGCAACTGAGGTCATTTGGATGTTTTTTGGCACGGCAGTATAGTGTTATTCACGAGTACCTCCAGGGTTTCTGAAGACCACTGCATGAAAACTACAAGAAATAGACATATCTCAGTAGATTTGAGCATCTCTCCGAATTTTTAACGCACATTGCAGATGCTCAGTATGGGCACATTTTTGACGAAGCAGGCCTCAATGCGTGTGTGAAATTCATTAAAGTAGATATCACCGACGCACCGGAAGGCGCGAGAGCAGCCGGCTTAGGAAATGTGTTCATTGGGTTGCCTATCTGCAGGAACGAACTAATTAGAGAACGCAATAAGGAGCGGATGGTTTGTTTACATATTCTGACACGCCTCCCCCCGAGTGCAACTACGTCACGACTCGTATCACGAATCGCAGCTTGGAGAGGTGCGCTGTCCACTGACATGCCTCATTTTTCTATGTCTTGTAGTTTTCGTGCAGTAGTCTCCTGGATCCAATTAGGTGCTTATGAATAACCTTTACATTACTGTCCAGAGCATGGTCAACTAGTTTTTTAAACTTGAGCCACAGTTCTTCTACATGGACCTGTTCAGTGCTAAATGGTTCAGGTGCCCCATTGAGATATGGTACTACAGTGCCCTCATGTA
The DNA here is from genome assembly GCF_023864275.1 of Schistocerca cancellata. NCBI lineage: Eukaryota > Metazoa > Arthropoda > Insecta > Orthoptera > Acrididae > Schistocerca > Schistocerca cancellata. Next base: position 381,983,835 of record NC_064629.1, on the reverse strand, counting down.
GTTTGCTGAACATACGAGGGCTACTCGGAAAGGAAGATCCGATAGCTCACGAAATGGAAACGACAGCAAAAATTCGATGTAGCTTTGCCCAAAGTGTCGGGCAGTGTCTCTAGTATGCCTGTCCCTATCGCCTCACGTCGCTCTTTTCAGTTCTGCCCTCAGAGAGAGCACGTAAAAATGCCTAGAACTGAAGTTTCTCCCGCCAAGTACGGGTGCCCGCTGCGAAGTTTCACCTGATTTCGTGTAACCACACATAACAGTCTCGTGATGCACTTGCTTCTTCATGACAATTCTCGGTCGCACGCTGCAGTGACAATGAGGAAGGCCCTGGAGCGTTTTCGATTTGAAGTGGTTGATCACTCACCATACAGCCCGGATTTGGCTCCCTATGATGTTCATGAAAGAAGGTTGTATACATGGAAGAATCCTGTAGATACTAGAAGGTATCAGATAGATTATATAATGGTAAGACAGAGATTTAGGAACCAGGTTTTAAATTGTAAGACATTTCCAGGGGCAGATGTGGACTCTGACCACAATCTATTGGTTATGAACGGTAGATTAAAACTGAAGAAACTGCAAAAAGGTGGGAATTTAAGGAGATGGGACCTGGATAAACTGAAAGAACCAGAGGTTGTACAGAGTTTCAGGGAGAGCATAAGGGAACAATTGACAGGAACGGGGGAAAGAAATACAGTAGAAGAAGAATGGGTAGCTCTGAGGGATGAAGTAGTGAAGGCAGCAGAGGATCAAGTAGGTAAAAAGACGAGGGCTAGTAGAACTCCTTGGGTAACAGAAGAAATATTGAACTTGATTGACGAAAGGAGAAAATATAAAAATGCAGTAAATGAAGCAGGCAAAAAGGAATACAGACGTCTCAAAAATGAGATCAACAGGAAGTGCAAAATGGCTAAGCAGGGATGGCTAGAGGACAAATGTAAGGATGTAGAGGCTTATCTCACTAGAGGTAAGATAGATACTGTCTACAGGAAAATTAAAGAGACCTTTGGAGAAAAGAGAACCACTTGTATGAATGTCAAGAGCTCGGATGGAAACCCAGTTCTAAGCAAAGAAGGGAAAGCAGAAAGGAGGAAGGAGTATATAGATGGTCTATACAAGGGCGATGTACTTGAGGACAATATTATGGAAATGGAAGAGGATGTAGATGAAGATGAAATGGGAGATACGATACTGCGTGAAGAGTTTGACGGAGCACTGAAAGACCTAAGTTGAAACAAGGCCCCTGGAGTAGACAACATTCCATTAGAAATACTGACGGCCTTGGGAGAGCCAGTCCTGACAAAACTCTACCATCTGGTGAGCAAGATGTATGAGACAGGCGAAATACCCTCAGACTTAAAGAAGAATATAATAATTCCAATCCCAAAGAAAGCAGGTGTTGACAGATGTGAAAATTACCGAACAATCAGTTTAATAAGTCAAAGCTGCAAAATACTAACGCGAATTCTTTACAAACGACTGGAAAAGCTGGTAGAAGCCGACCTCGGGGAAGATCAGTTTGGATTCCGTAGAAATATTGGAACACGTGAGGCAATACTGACCTTACGACTTACCTTAGACGAAAGATTAAGGAAAGGCAAAACCTACATTCCTAGCATTTGTAGACTTAGAGAAAGCTTTTGACAATGTTGACTGGAATACTCTCTTTCAAATTCTAGGTGGCAGGGGTAAAATACAGGGAGCGAAAGGCTATTTACAATTTGTACACAAACCAGATGGCAGTTATAAGAGTCGAGGGACATGAAAGGGAAGCAGTGGTTGGGAAGGGAGTGAGGCAGGGTTGTAGCCTCTCGCCGATGTTATTCAATCTGTATATTGAGCAAGCAGTAGAGGAGACAAAAGAAAAATTCGGAGTAGGTATTAAAACCCATGGAGAAAAAATAAAAACTTTGAGGTTCGCCGATGACATTGTAATTCTACCAGAGACAGCAAAGGACTTGGAAGAGCAGTTGAACGGAATGGAGAGTGTCTTGAAAGAAGGATATAAGATGAACATCAACAAAAGCAAAACGAGGATAATGGAATGTAGTCGAATTAAGTCGGGTGATGCTGAGGGAATTAGATTAGGAAATGAGGCACTTAAAGTAGTAAAGGAGTTTTGCTATTTGGGGAGCAAAATAACTGATGATGGTCGAAGTAGAGAAGATGTAAAATGTAGACTGGCAATGGCAAGGAAAGCGTTTCTGAAGAAGAGAAATTTGTTAACATCGAGTGTAGATTTAAGTGTCAGGAAGTCGTTTCTGAAAGTATTTGTATGGAGTGTAGCCATGTATGGAAGTGAAACATGGACGATAAATAGTTTGGACAAGAAGAGAATAGAAGCTTTCGAAATGTGGTGCTACAGAAGAATGCTGAAGATTAGATGGGTAGATCACGTAACTAATGATGAAGTATTGAATAGAATTGGGGAGAAGAGGAGTATGTGGCACAACTTGACAAAAAGAAGGGACCGGTTAGTAGGACATGTTCTGAGGCATCAAGGGATCACAAATTTAGCATTGGAGGGCAGCGTGGAGGGTAAAAATCGTATAGGGAGACCAAGAGATGAATACAGTAAGCAGATTCAGAAGGATGTGGGTTGCAGTAAGTACTGGGAGATGAAGAAGCTTGCACAGGATAGGGTTGCATGGAGAGCTGCATCAAACCAGTCTCAGGACTGAAGACCACAACAACAACAATGATGTTCATCTCTGCTCCCACGAACCATGGGCTACGAAGACAGCATTTTGGCACAGACAACGAACTGCACGCGATGGTCTAGCGGTTCTGGCGCTGCAGCCCGGAACCGCGGGGCTGCTACGGTCGCAGGTTCGAATCCTGCCTCGGGCATGGGTGTGTGTGATGTCCTTAGGTTAGTTAGGTTTAAGTAGTTCCAAGTTCTAGGGGACTTATGACCTAAGATGTTGAGTCCCATAGTGCTCAGAGCCATTTGAACCATTTGAACGAACTGCAGACCAGTGTAGAGAAGTGGCGGAAAGCACAGGCGGCTGCCTTCTATGACGAGAGTATTCAAAAGTTGGTACATATGACTAAGTCGGAGAGGCGACTAAGTAGACAAGTAGCTGGAAGCCGTAGCAAACTGTTGCCTAGCTTTGAGTTTCGCTGTGGTTTCCATTTCGCAGCCGATCGTACTTTATTTTCCGAATAGTCCTCGTATAGACCTTTCTACTTTTTTAGTTGTCCTTTTTACTTCACTAATCATTATTGGTACATCTGCCAAGGGTCACTGATATAGGTTTCAATGTTGGTATTCTCAAGGAAATCAGGTCTATTTTTTGCCGTTAGATACCACTTATATGAGACGACGGCGATAAAAAAAATGAGGCTGGGCATCTGTACATCACTATCCGACGACTCCACGAAAGGCATTACTATGTCACATTGTTCATGCAGCTACAGCATGAAAGTGGATCTCTTTGTCGTTGGGACATTAAACTGTGTTGTTAAGTAAAAGAAAGGTAAAGGCCGTAGTATGGCCCCTGTCAGGACTTAGTCGAAAAATGTGGTTGACGGTGAATCAGGTGACCGAGTAGACCACAGACACAGTCTGGAAAATCCACACTGGCTATCCGATGAGAGCGATAACTCCCTAAAGACTTGCTCTTGGACACATTGTCACAAAAGATAGTACGTGTGCACTTTGGGATGTATTCAGCTTATCGCTTTGGGCGCATTAAATTTCGAGTCGCCAGCGATGACGAACAACGATCATAAGTTACGGATTTTGATGCCAGATCGAGGGTCGCTCGATAAATCTGTACAAAGGTTAAGAGACGCCGAACCTAGTAGCCATCGATACTGTTGTTGGCATCTTGAAACTTCTGATTGCTTGCAAACGGATTAGGAGATAAAATTATTATTTTGTCCTATGTTTGGCAGCCATTTAAGCGATCAGCCTGTGCTACTGAGAACATATAAAATCAAGTGAATTTCAAGTGGTTGTTAAACAAGTATTTAAGTACGGATACGTTTATATAGTAATTGTTTCGCTGATCTGAAACTGTTCATAATATGCCGAGACACTTTTCTGAACTCATACCTCCGCAAAATCTTCATAAAATTCCGTGATATGGTAATTTCTAACGGCAAAAAAAGAGCTGTATCAGAATGCTTAGTCACAGATGGTTATAGATAACCGAGTCCGCGAGACATTGAGCGGATATTTACATATGAGGAAATTAACTTCTAACTAGGCACATGGAAGCAAAATTATCGCGCTACAAAGAAGTGAACATTACACAGAATGATGTTTTATAACATCTGGGCTCCTACTGATGGCTGCCAAAATGCAGCGTGCTAAACGGTTGTTAGTACTAAAAATAACTGAAGCAGAAATATATTAAATTTTCTAAATTCAATGGAACTACTTTATTAAATTCTCCAACCTCCTCCATTGTCTCTGAATTTTCTACAGTCGACTCGTTCCATTATTTATCTATTTTTATTTTTTTAAAAATAAAGAAAGTTGTAGTGGCTCTCGGGACAAAGTTGTCATTTGAAATATATGCTGAAAAGATACTTACTAAACACAACTTTACAAATGTGTCACACGCATGGTATTAAAAAAAGATATCGCTAATAAAATATATCTAGGTGTAAGGTGGTTATTTTGGGAAATGACATCAATTTCTTACAGAAAATCACGTTTTTCTGAATTTTCTTAAATGTTACCTTAAGGATTTCATTCCGGCAGCAAAATGATTTGTGTTCGACGTTTGCAGACTCTTCTATATGGAGGTTGTAACATATCACGCTGTATTTACAGCAAAGCAACAAACGTAAGTGAAATATGCACCATATGTACTACCATGCTCAAAAGTAACCGAATGACCTGACTTTTTTCCACCTGATTTGCGTGCGACCCCATAACGTAACTGTCTTGCAGGTCCTCTAATTACTTTTCGGTACAGTCGTTTGACTATACAAAATGATTGCAATACGTGACCACTAGAGTAAAATGCTCTGTATGGCAATAACTCCTGATATAAACAATTACTACGAAACCAAAAGTATCAAGAAACCCCTTATTAGAGCTGAGACGGTCCTTAACGCTTGTAAACTCAAATTTATTGCAACAAGTGACGTTTCTAAAATATTACCACTCCCATTAGTACAGGGTTATTACAAATGATTGAAGCGATTTCACAGCTCTACAATAACTTTATTATTTGAGATATTTTCACAATGCTTTGCACACACATACATAAACTCAAAAAGTTTTTTTAGGCATTCACAAATGTTCGATATGTGCCCCTTTAGTGATTCGGCAGACATCAAGCCGATAATCAAGTTCCTCCCACACTCGCCGCAGCATGTCCCCATCAATGAGTTCGAAAGCATCGTTGATGCGAGCTCGCAGTTCTGGCACGTTTCTTGGTAGAGGAGGTTTAAACACTGAATCTTTCACATAACCCCACAGAAAGAAATCGCATGGAGTTAAGTCTGGAGAGCGTGGAGGCCATGACATGAATTGTTGATCATGATCTCCACCACGACCGATCCATCGGTTTTCCAATCTCCTGTTTAAGAAATGCTTCTGCTTTAGCCTTTTCCGTAAGATTTTCCAAACCGTCAGCTATGGTACGTTTAGCTCCCTGCTTGCTTTATTCGTCGACTTCCGCGGGCTACGCGTGAAACTTGCCCGCACGCGTTCAACCGTTTCTTCGCTCACTGCAGGCCGACCCGTTGATTTCCCCTTACAGAGGCATCCAGAAGCTTTAAACTGCGCATACCATCGCCGAATGGAGTTAGCAGTTGATGGATCTTTGTTGAACTTCGTCCTGAAGTGTCGTTGCACTGTTATGACTGACTGATGTGAGTGCATTTCAAGCACGACATACGCTTTCTCGGCTCCTGTCGCCATTTTGTCTTACTGCGCTCTCGAGCGCTCTGGCGGCAAAAACTTGAAGTGCGGCTTCAGCCGAACAAAACTTTATGAGTTTTTCTATGTATCTGTAGTGTGTCGTGACCATATGTCAATGAATGGAGCTACAGTGAATTTATGAAATCGCTTCAATCATTTGTAATAGCCCTGTATCTGAGAAACGAATGCCCATAACTCTACCACATAAATTATTCTGTAATCCTTACTCAAAAGTAAATTCATTTGTGAATAAGAAAATTTTGAAGAATTTATGAATAAAAATTCTAAGATAATTCTAAATATTCTTGCTCTCTAAAAGGTTTTTCAAACACCCGTTAACCGTCATTCGCTTGGCGAGTGGTTTTGTATAAATTATCTACTGAACTAACCAGCTACAAAAACGGTGATCATCAACGTCAGGCGGTCTATTATCACCGTCAACAACGTATCACCAGTAATTTCACTGTATTAATAATGGAATGTGGATGTATGTGCAGTTCGAAAGTCACCTATCACTCTTGTTATCCAGCTCAAAGTGACATTAAAAATACATGTTATTCATGTTTCTGAACTTTAAATGGTATGAGAAATTGTTTTGTTCCGGATGTGGATTAAAAGCCAGCACCTATAAGCAATGCTAACTAAGCAACCTTTTCTTTCCTGACCGAGGCTCGAACACAGGAGTGATTTTCATTGCCGACTAGGCGTAAAGAGACGTGATACACTTCATTTTTAGCCAATTTGGTAAATATGAACTTGATTCTACGAGACGAAACTTTTTGTACTGGGCCGGCGTTCCTATCCAGCAACTAGTGTCCTTGCTAACAAACCATGAAAGATATTATACACGGTTTGACTCACAAGTAACAAACCTGAAATGACGTGACATAGAGTTGTGCTCACGCTATGCAACTCATTACGTTCTGGTCGATGTCCTGACTTCTCATCCTCCTCCAGTATTATTTGGCTATTCGATAAGCAGCTTTCCTTTGGCCTTTGTGACTTGTTAGTACGTAGTATTGTGCTTCCGTCAACACTCCGTTCTTCAAAGATGGGGGTACCACAATATGTCATCGTATACAACAACACTTGATGTGTCGCGAATAGTGGCTGTGTCCTAAATGACTGGCGGCCCACGTCGGCAGTCTGTGCTTCTTGCCACTCGGCAAGGCTTCTGCAGAGTGCTCATACTACTCCAGTCTTTCTGTTCAAGCCACTGGCATTGTCTTTTTTTTCTGCTGGGTTTAAGAACTGCCTCAAAGTCTAGGTCACTTAACATTAATGGCAAATGGCTTGATCTACTTGAAGGATCTTTCAGTTCTAGTTACCACTTTAACGCTGCATGGTCCGTTATAACTTCGAATTTCCTACCGTACAGCTGACAAAAGAAGAAGTGACGCCATGAATGACACTCAACATTTCTTTCTCTGTAGTTGACTAATGCCACTTGCCTTTATTCAACTGTCTTGATGCGTATGCTCCTGGTTGTTCCTTGCCATCTACATCCTGACAGAGAGTACAACCAATCGCCTGATTGCTTGCATCACAGAAAGGATACATTTCTTCTTGTATTTTGGAAAAACAGTCCAAGGAAAAAAGACGCACGGCGAAGGAATTATGCGAATGCGACGGAAATTGGTAGATGTGACGTAAATGCACAGACGAACAAATGGTTGCAGTTTCAGAAAAAATGGCTGATTTATTCGAGAGAAAGGGCCTCACAAATTGAACAAGACAGTAACGTGTTGGTCCACCTCTGGCCCTTATGCAAGCAGTTATTCAGCTTGGCATTGATTGACAGAGTTTTTGGATGTCCTCCTGTGGATATCGTTCCAAGTTCTGTCCAATAGGCGCGTTAGGTCGTCAAAATTCCGAGTCTGGCTAGAGGACCCTGCCCATAATGCTCCAGTCGTTTTCAATTGGGGAGAGATCCGGAGACCTTGTTGGCCAAGGTAGGGTGTGGCATGCATGATGACAAGCAGTAGAAACTGTCACTGTCTGTGTGCGGGCGTTATCTTGCTGAAATGTAAGCCCAGGATGGCTTGCTGTAAACGGCAAGAAAATGGGCCATAGAATGCCGCCGACGCACCGCTATAAGGGTGCCGTGGATGACAACCAATGAAATGGCACCTCACACCATCACTCCTGATTGTTGGGCCGTATGGCGGACGACAGTCAGTTTAGTATCCCACCTCCGTCTGCGGCGTCTCCAGAAAGGTCTTCGGCCCGAAGTCTCATTGACTGGACTAGAATTGCCTTCAGTGACCACCGAAGAAGTGTCCGGAGACGCCCCGGACAGCGATGGGATACCAACCTGACTGTCTGCCATCATACTGTCTGACAACCAGGAGTGATGGTCTGGGATGCCATTTCATTTCATAGCAGGACCCACTTGATTGGCATTCACCCAATATGTTCTTGTCACAGCATCAAAATTTGGTACACTATCGTTTGACCTTATCAAAAGATATCTGATAGAAGTTTTCTTTCCTAGTATGGGAAAAATTACAAATATGGCTAAAAGCGGGGCTAACATGTGCAGCAAAGTACTTTAATATTCTGCTAGGCACCCCATCATATTCAAGAGAGTCCTTAATCTTCAGTGATTTAATTATTGATCCAATCTCTCCCTTGCGTGTACCACAGAGGAGTATTTCAGACACCAGTCTCCGAAAGGCATTTGCCAAGAGAGTTATATGATTCCCTATAGAACCTAAATTTTTATTTAATTCACCAGCAATGCTCAGAAAATGATTCTTAAATACTGTACATATATCTGATTTATCAGTAACAGAAATATTTTTACTACGAACTGACTTCATATCGCTGACCTTGTGTTGCTTACCAGACACTTTCTTCACAACTGACCATATGGTTTTAATTTTATCCTGTGAATTAGCTATTCTATTTGCATACCACATGCCCTATGCCTTCCTAATAACATTTTTAAGCACCTTACAGAACTGTCTGTAATGGGCTACTGTAGCTTGATTGTGTCTACTTCTAACATTTTGATGTAATTCCCACTTTGTTCCACATGATATCCTTACCCCACTAGTCAGCCACCCGGGCTGCCTTTTACTGCTAGTACCCCGTTTAGAACGTTCTAATGGAAAGCAATTCTCAAAGAGCATGAGAAATGTGTTAAGGAAAGCGTTATATTTGTCATCTGTGTTATTGGCACTATAAACATCTTGCCACTCTTGTTCCTTGAAGAGGTTTAAAAAACTCCGTATTGCTGTTGGATTAACTTCCCTACATAGTTTGTAATTATATGTGACATTTGTTTGAGTACAAAAGCCTTTTAGTGTTAAAATTTGTGCATCATGGTCCGAAAGGCCATTCACCCTTTTACTAACGGAATGCCCACCTAGTAATGAAGAATGAATAAAAATATTGTCTATGGCTGTGGAGATCTACCAACATCCTTTTTCTTGCACCATCATATAGAAAATTTATATTGAAGTCACCACATATAACTAATTTCCGGTACTTCCTATAAAGTGAATCAAGAGCCCTCTGTAGCTTGAGCAGAAATGCTTTGAAGTCATAGTTAGGGGACCTCGCCGGCCGGGGTGACCGAGCGGTTCTAGGCGCTACAGTCTGGAACGCGCGACCGCTACGGTCTCAGGTTCGAATCCTGCCTCGGGCATGGATGTGTGTGATGCCCTTAGGTTAGTTAGGTTTAAGTAGTTCTAAGTTCTACGGGACTGATGACCACAGAAGTTAAGTCCCATAGTGCTCAGAGCCATTTGAACCATCACTAAATTCAACTGCCCTTGCACAGCATTCAAATATCTGTTCAGTGCAGTGCCGTGATACATCTATGGACTCAAATGGAATACTGTGTTTTAAGTGCATAGCCACTCCCCCACCCCACAAGAAACTCCTTGAAAAACAGCCAGCTAATCTGTATCCTGGTAAAGAAAGCCTCCGAATTGTCAAATTATTTAAGTGGTGCTCCGATGTACCAGTAATTTCAGAGTCAACATCTCTAAGCAGTTCACTAACTTTTATCTCTAATACCTCTTGTTGTATCATCAGCAGTCCCCAATCCAATAACGTTTGGTCGGCTCTGGTCCAACCGACTTATGCCGTTTGCATTAGCCATGACTGGTGTCTTAAATTTTACTCAGTGAACCCAGTTAATTAATTATGTTGCAACACATTTATCTACTCTATCGCCAACACATTTCTCCCAATGAAACCATTAATTGCACAATTCACAACAAATCAGTCTGATGTATGATTTTCCGAAATGACTTCGATTAAAATACAAGAGTAATCCATATATCGATGATGATTGTGATGGTGCATGTCTTGAGGTTGAGGGTCTAGTTGTCAGTGATGCAGCTGCTCACGACGGTCCTGTTGTAGGTGGTGACATCGGTGTGAGCTTAGCTGCCCTCCATGACTCAAGAGAAGGCGACCATGCAGGTGGATTGCTACTGCTAGAATGACAAACAATGACTGTAGAGGTGCAGATGATGGTCTGGTTGTGGCTAACAGTGGAGATGGTAAATCGAAGTCATTCAGCATTTCTGAAAGAAAAGCAGCACAATAGTCTATAAGTATCATGCGAAAAATTCACGCACACACACACACACACACACACACACACAGTGCAGAGAGAGAGAGAGAGACAGAGAGTGAGAAAGAAAGAGATACTAATGCATATGCAAAAACACACTATCAATGGCCTGATCCCAAGTTGTATGTGATGCACAAACTTCTCCACAACAAGCTCCATCTGAGCTATGTGCATGCACTTGTCATGCATAATACTGTATCATCAACCCTGAGATTGCATGGTCAAATCACTGTCTAAGCATATCTCCATATCTGACTAACAGCCCTAATGCTGTGAATTTTACTAGAGCCAAATCATCAGCCTGTGACAGCATCAAATAGTCACCATCATTCTGCACTCTGCAAGAGTAGTCCCTACGGATGGGATACTACACCATGATACCCAGGTGGGATAGCGTATCAAGGTACCCAGTGCATTGTGTGGCATGGGCCTCTAGATTTATATCCAGAGTATGTACTGCAGCATCTGGATACAATACCCATACTATGCATTGCAACCTATTGCACTCAGATGCAACACATGGTGCAATTTGGATTAGAGTGGAACTCATGGGGATGAAGCCTCCTCCCTCCCTCTTGTACGGTGCACCTGTACATACTTTAATTTCTTCTCTCCTAATAATCAGCTGGTAAGACCTACAACAGCAGAAAAAGAATGAACTATTAAGTCTCTCACTCCCTCTGACATGGCAACAAATGGTTCAAATGGCTCTGAGCACTATGGGACTTAACTTCTGAGGTCATCAGTCCCCTAGAACTTAGAACTACTTAAACCTAACTAATCTAAGGACATCACACACATCAATGCCCGAGGCAGGATTCGAATCTGCGACCGTAGCGGTCGCGCGGTTCCAGACTGTAGCGCCTAGAACCGCTCGGCCACCCTGGCCGGCGACATGGCAACAGTTGAGCTGTTAAGTTTCAGCTTGTGTAAAATGTGTTAAGTCTCTTCAATAGTTTGGACTGTACAGTCTCTCTCTCTCTCTCTCTCTCTGTAGGTGTAGTCTTGTGCTTTTGTGCCTAGTATTCATTGGATGTCTGAGATGTGTAGTGGAAAGCTCGCTTGTTATTGGCTATTACATCACTCGACATTGAAACCTCACCACCACCACCTCTCCCAAACGCTTTATACAGGGCGTTTACGTAAGAGCATGCAAAAATGTAACAAGACATAGAGAATGCTCCACTGAGCAATGTGAGGTCGTGAACCTGGGGTCAGAGAAGCCAGCTTAAGGAGATGTGGAAGTAAACTTGTGTACCGCTTTGTCTAGCATTACCGTTTTCCAGCTTATTTACAACTAACGTACGTACAAGTTTACATGTACTGTGCTGTTTATGTATTTTTACATTCTTTACTTCCTGCAAAGAAATAAGGAGAATGAGCCTCCGTATCTTCCACCTGTACTTGAGGTTCTTGCAAAGAGTTCTGTGTGAGTTGATGGAGAACGTTCACTTGGCTGTTCATGAGAGGATGGGGCTACATCATTCCTGGTCGTTCGATTGGATGGGGAGGTCCTATTCCATGGCAGGTGAGGTCACCTGACCTGAATCCCATTGATTATTTCGTATGGGGATATCTAGAGTCACTTGTGTGTGAGACTCCGGTGGATATGGAGATGGAATTAGTTGCCGGAATTGTGGCTGCCTGTGATGAGATCCGAAACACACCAGGGATATTTATCAGGGTGTGTCATATCTTGTCAGCCGACGTCATGCTTGCATTGAGGTTGATGGTCATCAGTTTCAGCACGTTTTGTGAGATACGGTACAAATGGTACATTCATTGTTTCAGCGATGGTATTTGCAGTTAACTGTAACTGAAGTAAATAGAAAATTACACAGTAACGTGATTTTATTGATTTTATTCCTATTATTTCCTTAAGCTGGCTAATCCGACGTCAGGTTTCCTACCTCAGGCTGTTCAGTGGAGGATTCTCTGTGTCCTGTTAAGTTTTTGCATGCTCTTACGGAATCACTCTGTGTAAGCGAAATGGCATCTCTGTTTTAAATTAGTTTGTTCCTCACATCGTTAGTGTAAACAACATCATGAAGCGTAGTAGAAGCAGTAAAAGTAGCAGCCGAAACAGTGTCTACAAACGTGCTTATCTCAATGACGATGATGATACACCATCCCCACTGACAGAAGTGGCTACTAGTTAATTTGAGTGGATACAGGTGTCCAAAATTAAAGCAACAAACCACCGTTTCCCTATAGTGTGTTTAATTCACAACATAATCATACAAACTGTCAACAGATGTCCGTACGATTGTGTTTCGAACAGAAGATGGCGTTCCGGTCAACGGACATCCACACCAACGATGGCGTCAGAGCACGTCTCAAACAGGGTAGTGTTTGCCGGGTAGTCCCACATCCACAATAGCCGTGTACACAGTTGCAAAAGTGCAGCATGCCACTGAGAACACGCCTGCCAGACTCTCTGTGGTGGAGGCCACAGGAAGAATGGAAGTAGGACAGTCGCAATCTGATGTGGCCCAGTGGCTTAGGTGAATCGTTCTCTTCTTTCTTAGACGTGGCGACAATTTATAGGGACCGTAACTGTATCCCAAAGACCAGGGCAGGGCCGACCACGTGTAACATGAGAGAGAGAGGACCGTTTTTGGCTGTAAGGGCACGACGGTACTGAATGGCAACTGGCACCTGACCTCGCAGCATCTGCTGAACGTGTTGTATCGAGACGGACGGTGTACAGAAGGCTACGACAGAGTGGCTTTTATTCTCGGAGTCCTGCTGCATGTGTACCTCTGACGCTTCTTCACAGAAGGGAAGGTCTAGAGCGCAATCGTCAACATGCCACCTGAGTGGTCGAACAGTGGGCCAATGTTGTTTTCACAGGTGAGTGCCGATTTGGTCTGGAGAGTGATTCTCGACTGATTCGCATCTGTAGTGAACGTGGAACACGATTTAGGGATCCAATGGTGTGGGCAGGGATTATGTTGAGTAGTCGAACACCCCTCCATGAAATTGTATGAGTGAATCATACTTAGCTGCTGTCAGGTATCGTGACGAGAGTTGGGACCTCATGTGCCGTTGTTGCGAGGAGCTGTGGGCCCAGACTTTGTACTGATGGACAATAATGCTCGACCTCATAGAGCGCAGGTAGCTGATGTTTCCTTGGAAACAGAAGATATTGCACGCACAGCTTAGCCTGCTTGCTCTCCCTATTTGAATCCCACAGAGCATGTCTGGGATGCACTAGGTAGATGCGCTGCATCATATCAGCATCCACCAACCACTCTCCAAGACTTTAAAGCAGCTTTACAGGAAGAACATGCGTTATTGTCTCAACATGAAACTGATGACATCATTTACAGCATGTCCCATTGCTATATATGCAGGTCTATATTGCTGCTGGAGGTAGTCACATCCCATACCGAGCACATGAACCAGTTGTCAGAATGTGTGTGCAAATCCGACATGTTGGAAGAAAAGAAGAACATGATTGTCTACCGCTATGCAAGTTGCAGTTGCTTACGTTCTGTGTTATTTACGTTGTTTTACTTTACTATCACCTTTTTATACCGTTTTGTGGCAAGATAAACGTAACCTTGCAAAATTTCCGTTTGTGGCTTTAATTTTGGACACCAGTGTAGCTGCACCTGAAGCATGCGGGTGTCCGGATATTGCCGACAAAGGTCTCAAAGTTTGTGTGTGTGTGTGTGTGTGTGTGTGTGTGTGTGTGTGTCTGCTGATTGGTCGCAGGTGTGGCAGCTGGCTAGCGGTGGCAGCAGATGAATGGCTTTAGCACAGCCGACAGAGAGGTGGCAGCTACAACAGCAACCAAAAATGTTGTCTAACAATCTAACCACTGGGATTGGGGGGTGGGGTGGGGGGGTTGGGAGGAAGCCAGGCTGGTGCAGTGGTGGTAGTCCAGTGTCCATGTCTTTATGATGTATTCAGAAGGGGCTTTCCTGCAGTTTTGATTAAATAAAGGTGCAATTGTTCCTACTCTATTCCTATCGTAAATTGTTATACTTAGGACGGGTCAGCTCTTCGATTCAACACTTAAGGTGACTCAGGTAGGGAAAACTTTTTGCCGACCGTGGTGGCCTAGCGGTTCTAGGCGCTTCAGTCTGGAACCGCGCGACGGCTACGGTCGCAGGTTCGAATCTTGCCTTGGGCATGGATGTGTGTGATGTCCTTAGGTTAGTTAGGTTTAAATACACGCCTGGAAATTGAAATAAGAACACCGTGAATTCATTGTCCCAGGAAGGGGAAACTTTATTGACACATTCCTGGGGTCAGATACATCACATGATCACACTGACAGAACCACAGGCACATAGACACAGGCAACAGAGCATGCACAATGTCGGCACTAGTACAGTGTATATCCACCTTTCGCAGCAATGCAGGCTGCTATTCTCCCATGGAGACGATCGTAGAGATGCTGGATGTAGTCCTGTGGAACGGCTTGCCATGCCATTTCCACGTGGCGCCTCAGTTGGACCAGCGTTCGTGCTGGACGTGCAGACCGCGTGAGACGACGCTTCATCCAGTCCCAAACATGCTCAATGGGGGACAGATCTGGAGATCTTGCTGGCCAGGGTAGTTGACTTACACCTTCTAGAGCACGTTGGGTGGCACGGGATACATGCGGACGTGCATTGTCCTGTTGGAACAGCAAGTTCCCTTGCCGGTCTAGGAATGGTAGAACGATGGGTTCGATGACGGTTTGGATGTACCGTGCACTATTCAGTGTCCCCTCGACGATCACCAGTGGTGTACGGCCAGTGTAGGAGATCGCTCCCCACACCATGATGCCGGGTGTTGGCCCTGTGTGCCTCGGTCGTATGCAGTCCTGATTGTGGCGCTCACCTGCACGGCGCCAAACACGCATACGACCATCATTGGCACCAAGGCAGAAGCGACTCTCATCGCTGAAGACGACACGTCTCCATTCGTCCCTCCATTCACGCCTGTCGCGACAGCACTGGAGGCGGGCTGCACGATGTTGGGGCGTGAGCGGAAGACGGCCTAACGGTGTGCGGGACCATAGCCTAGCTTCATGGAGACGGTTGCGAATGGTCCTCGCCGATACCCCAGGAGCAACAGTGTCCCTAATTTGCTGGGAAGTGGCGGTGCGGTCCCCTACGGCACTGCGTAGGATCCTACGGTCTTGGCGTGCATCCGTGCGTTGCTGCGGTCCGGTCCCAGGTCGACGAGCAAGTGCACCTTCCGCCGACCACTGGCGACAACATCGATGTACTGTGGAGACCTCACGCCCCACGTGTTGAGCAATTCGGCGGTACGTCCGCCCAGCCTCCCACATGCCCACTATACGCCCTCGCTCAAAGTCCGTCAACTGCACATACGGTTCACGTCCACGCTGTCGCGGCATGCTACCAGTGCTAAAGACTGCGATGGAGCTCCGTATGCCACGGCAAACTGGCTGACACTGACGGCGGCGGTGCACAAATGCTGCGCAGCTAGCGCCTTTCGACGGCCAACACCGCGGTTCCTGGTGTGTCCGCTGTGCCGTGCGTGTGATCATTGCTTGTACAGCCCTCTCGCAGTGTCCGGAGCAAGTATGGTGGGTCTGACACACCGGTGTCAATGTGTTCTTTTTTCCATTTCCAGTAGTGTAGTTCTAAGTTCTAGGGGACTGATGACCTCAGAAGTTAAAGTCTCATAGTGCTGAGAGCCATTTCCTCATGTCAGCGCGTTGTAGGTGTCGCCACCGGCGCCAACCTTGTGTGAATGCTCTGAAAAGCTAATCATTTGTATATCACAGCATCTTCTTCCTGTCAGTTAAATTACGCGTCTGTAGCACGTCATCTTCGTGGTGTAGGAATTTTAATGACCAGTAGTTTATGTACGACAATTGAGCTCACTAAGACATCTTGTATTTTTAAATTTCCCTCATTTTTTTAAAATTTCTCGTCATTTTATACATAGGACATCAATTCTCCTACCCCCCAAACAACCCTGCATCATCTATGGTGCCATTATAGGAAGGGTAATTGGTAGACCTGTGTGACACTTCAGACTATTGTGAAGCCCCCCGCAGCCCCACTTGTTTGCAGGCCTGTTATGACATCTGCAGGGGTGCTGGTCATTAAAATTGCCGCATCGTGAAGATTGCCAGATTGCCCTGGCGGTTATCTTGTAGTGCAGATTGCCTATCTACATTTACCCTGGGGCCATATGCCCATAGCTATACTACTCATGTGGTAGTATGAGCTCCCTAACTACGTAACTGTGAGACTTTAGCCAATTAAAAATGTGAAATTTTTTCTGCTCTTCCTCTATCAATTCTGAATCTTGGAAATCATACCTTCCTTACATAATATACATCCGTGACTGAGTCAAAACATGTTAACATTTATGATGTTGCCTCCAGGTCATCGGTCTCATCGGATTAGGGAAGGAAGTCGGCCGTGCCCTTTCAAAGGAACCATCCCGGCATTTCCCTGAAGTGATTTACGGAGATCACGGAAAACCTGCATCATGATGGCCAGACGCGGGATTGAACCGTCGTCCTTCCGACAGCCAGTCCCTAGTGGAATGGTAGCAGTGGCCAACGTGTCTTGCTCAAACCACTCGACAAATTTTGCGATGCCAGCTGAATGAAAATATAAAAAATATATATCTAAAATAAAGTACCGAAACATTTTATACTGCAAAATCGCCTGGAATTTTCCAGCAATAAAATGACAGTCAGATCGTTGAAGTAAGCAGATTATCATTGGAATTTGACGCGACTCACTGCATACAGTTCTGTTTTTGTAACAGTAGATTCCTAAAAGTTGTAATTATAATGTATGCAAATGATGAAATATAAAAAGTAAATAAAGTTGAATTTTTGGAAGAATAAACAGTTCACAATCTGAAATGGAAAAGGCGGCCGGGCGGTTCTAGGCGCTTCAGTCTGGAACCGCGCGACCACTACGGTCGCAGGTTCGAATCCTGCCTCGGGCATGGATGTGTGTGATGTCCTTAGGTTGGTTGGGTTTAAGTAGTTCTAAGTTCTAGGGGACTGATGACCTCAGATGTTAAGTCGCATAGTGCTCAGAGCCATTTTTTGAAATGGAAAATCAACACTCTAGACCAAGCACTTTAATTCAGCTACATTTGGGGTTCAGATACAGGTCAGATTCATGGGTGCTTACAAAACTTGCCAGAGCATGATAACTACATTTAGCGAAATAGATCGTTTAAGAGAGAATTTAAGATTTTTTGCTGTCATTAAATGCGATAATTTTAAGTTTGGTCTATTTACATTTGTTATGATTGACGGTTAAAATATACGAATAACTGTAATTACTCACATTTATTGTTTATTCTACTTATACGCATAATCCTGCGAAATACGTAGCGAGAAGATCATTTAAAATAAATCAATTAATCTTTCTGTTGATCAGATCCCCACAGCAATTCTTAACACTAACGTTGAATGAACTGAACGTGAGGTACAATACCTTTGGCCACCATATAATTCATATTTCCATTTTTATATTGTAATAGATCACATCTTTAAGTCATTGTACTTCACTGTGTTTAAGTAGGATGTACTTCTTCGTCCTCATCTGCACATCCTAGAGACTAATGCGGTGAGACCTATGTGGTGTGATTCATGCAATATGGTATACAAACGTGACTTAAAACAAACACCGCCTGAACAGGCCTTGAAGGCCCAACGGTATTAACCATCCACCATGTCATCCTCAGGTCTTAGGCGTCACCGGATGCGGATGTGGAGGAGCATGTGGTCAGCACACCGATCTCCCGGCCGTTGTCAGTTTTCGTGGCCTGTGCCTCTACTTCTCAGTGAAGTAGCTCTTCAATTGGCCTCACAAGGGCTGAGTGCACCTCGCTTGCCATCAGCACTTGGCAGATCTGGAGAGTTACCCATCCAAATACTCGCCAAGCCTGACTGCACTTAACTTCCGTAATCTGACGGGGACCTGTGTCACCACTGTGGCAAGGCCGTTGGTAAAAACGTGACTTAAAGAAAATAATATTACAACACTTAGCCTCTGGTAACTAATTACTGTCTGATGTACAACTAGTGCTTTTAAAAGCTTGTACGCTGTTGAAACTGGAATAAAGTAAGTAGTCTAGAAACCACGTCCTTTTCCATGTGGGATCAGCACTTCCGCATCACGTAGTGTACTTAGGGGGATGAGGTTTGCAGTCAACGATCTTGAAGACCTTAATAACGCAAGAGATTTAAATCCAAACACACTGGACGTAGCTAGCTAATGGAAGTGGAGCTTAGCTAGTCGTAGTCTTTAAACTCTCCTCTCGAAACAAAAATACAAATATCTCGTATGATCCATGCCTTGCAGCGACCATGATCTTCACCACCTTCAAACCATCTTCCATGCCGTAATTGCAATACATATTTTTATTTAAAGTTCTGTATTTGCTTCATTGTTTACGTTCATCGGTAAAAGATTCAAAGGTAGCAAATAAAAGTGTGAATCACAGTAAACTCATCACACTGACCTGCAGACATTCCTGAGCCCAACTTTTGACTTAGCGTACGTACGACTTAAGACATCGTTTGTTGCGCATAATACCTTTCTCATTCTCCATTAGTCGTGTATGCACCTTTAATCATTACGTGCTTAAGGACTGCAATTCGTGCTTTTATTTCTGTCTCCAAGACTCTTGATAATTATCGAAAACACTGCAACATGCCCAGTATATTATACTAAAGCGAAGATGTTGAAAATGGTATTGTTTAATAAGAATTCTGATACTTGAAGAGAGAGAAAATGTGCTTAACGATTGTGATAACGCTGATCTACAAAAACGGCAAATGGAAAGAGTAACGGAACTGCCGAGTGATTAAATACAACAAAACATTCACGAAACGTCTATTTTATGAGAACGCTCAGCTTGTAAGTGCAGGTTTCCGTAACTAATTGTCGGTTTCTAGCAACTGACACTCGAAAACAATGCAAGCTGAGTCACTTGATATGAGGCAACTGATCATCGTGATTATCAGCTTATCGGTCGACTTATGTGGGCGGATGTCCTATGACGATAATCATGACACCTGTACTCGTTGGCTCGGTTACAGCGTACCGCACCTCTCAGGATGTTAACCTGTTTTGCTGCGATGTTGAAGTTTAACCATGGGACCAAACCAATTTACGAGGTCGTGCTGATATGTAATGTCCCCAAATTTTTTAGGTGAAAATTCTTAAAACTTTTGGTTGCTACCATGATAGTGGAATGTTTGACTTTATTGACGGAGCACAACCTCTTCTACGCTTGCAACGCTTCGTCACTATCAAAATGAAGTCCTCGAAAGTGTTCCTTAAATTCTGGAAACAGATACAAACCGGATGGGGCCAAGTCGGGACTATATGGAAGATAATCGATGACAGTGAACCCAAGGCGTCGCAGCGCTCGTGTGTGATCTGCGTTTGTCACGCTCCGTGTATGAACGAACACTTCGAATTCGAACCTCGGTTAGAACATGCTGTTTCTCACGCACCGATATGGTTACGTTACACATCGTCATGTTTCGCGCTTCAACTCTGAGCCGTCTCGCGGCAGAGGGCTGCAGATATGCAGACATGAAGAAGAAAGACGTCGAATGTTGATAACGTTTGTTTTATTTAAAAAGTTTTAAGATCTTTCATACAAAAATTTCGGAGACATTACTTTTCAGCATCCCCTTGTATATCTCCTTGTTTATTTAAAGTGATGCCGAAGTGATTAGCAACTGGAGTCTTTGGACGTCGTTGAAATTTATTACACATTAAATTGCCAATATGTCGAATAAATTACGTACCCTCGTTTTCGTTAAGACACATTCTCCTTCTCTTTACACCTAGCCTATGAGCAAAATACCTCCATAATGTAAACAAAAAGCGATAATTATTTCCCTCCTTTATTTCCTTAAGCATTATTTGACATTTAGGCTTCCCCGAAACGAAACACTTGCGTTAAACTGCATACTGCACCTGAAAGTTGAAAAACCTTGTTGTAACGAATTTTTTATTCTACATAAGAATTGCTCACTGCAATAGAAAGGCTTTCCGTATAGTGTAGTACTCGTAGATATCTTTTATGGAAAACATCTTGCTTGTAACTTCTTGGCAGATTAAAGCTGTGTGTCGCACCGGGATTCGAACCAGGAACCTTGTTTAGGCAAAGACTGGGGATCTGGAGAGATTCATTCTGGGGACGTTGAAGTTTTTTATTAACTGATGTCCTATCAACTATGTATGTTGTCCTTGAATCCTTGACCTAGTGGTTTTCATTCTGATGGTCCCCCGGTGTCATAGAGCAAGATTTCTTTTTTTTTTCCTTAAGTTATGGGCTAAACAGAATTTTTAAATGTATGAAGTCTGGCTTAACTAGTTGGTGAAAAAATAAATGTAAACCTTAGAAAACGTTTATCTGGTACTATAAATTTTTTGCGCCTATTATAAGTTACGTCGGCTATACGAAAATACTATTAGAGTCCAAGAAATTATAGGGCGGGGAAGGTGGGTGGAGGGGGGGGGGGGTGAGGGCAAGTTAAATCCTAACAGTCGCAGGAGACATCCGTCACATAGTAACCGCTGTAGCTTAGCGGCGGTTATAAAGCGTTCCCTCGCTGTCGTCTCAGGGGAGTTCAATTTCTGAATGAGAGATAAATTTAAAATGTCTGATAAAGTGACAAGGCACCGTTACAAGTTAACGCATTGGCCGGCAGATGGCGGCACCACCTATACTCACATGAATGTGAACGGTAGAAGACGCTAGTACCGGCTTCATACGGCAAGCCATCAGTATAGGATAGCATTTTCAACATGTGGGACGCACCCCACCCCTCCCTATCACCACCTCCCCTCACCCCACACACACACACACACACACACACACACACACACACACAGTGGCGTGCTATCGCGAAATGATGGCCGTGATCTTACTGAAAAGAAGAAAAATACAAATTAAAAAACTGATCAATTTACTGAACGGAAAGTACAGCAAAATACAGTTCGAAGTAAGAAAATACGAAAATTCACATTTACACTCATATAATGTGTTTATAAATGCGACTGTATCAGTACTACACAATGAAATTAATAATTAATATTTCAGTACTAAATTAAAAACTAATTTACTAATTATCAGTGGCTCCCACAGGCAGAGCAAAGTTTTTTGGAGGGTATAACATTAGAAATGCAAATTCTAAGTTCTTTTTCTATGTTTAGCTCAGATTTATATTTGTCTTCAAAGCAGCCAACGCAGTAAATCATGTTTCGCAAACGAAGGATGTTGGAAGTATTTATACTAGATGAAATGCTCTTGTTTTCAGTGCAGAAAACTCATGATTCATCCCTGCCCAAAATTCCAAGAGCAATTTATTACTATCTTTTGATTTCGCCACTTACAGCGAAGTCTATGAAGATTTCTTCTTCAGCAGTAGTGAGACCTTCAGCAGTATTCTGTAATGAACCTTTAACCTGATCATAACGTGCTACCAAGTTTTCATCAGCATGAAAATACTTTTTAAAATTCTTTTCCAATGTGTTTAAATGGTTTTCAAAGGTTACAGAAACAATTTTTAAATTTTTTTCTTCAGCCTTGTAAGTTTTAGTATATTCGCCCACATTTGCAACATTCCTAGGTCTTTTTGCTTCAAATTTCAGTTCTAATTTTCTAGAAAAGCAATAACTTTATCACTCGTTTCCAACATATGTACATTTGCTCCCATGAGTTGAAGACACAAATATTTAATCTCTCGAATATGTCGACAAAGTAGCTCAGTTTCATTACATATAAACTATCTCAAGACTTCTCAGTCTTAGCCGGTTTTCGTCTTCTACAAAAATGACGATTTCATTTCTTAATTCACAAACACGTTGCAAAACTTTTCCGCGTGATAACCATCATGCTCCACAATAAAATACACTGTGCAACAGAATTAAAGGATCACTTTTCTGAAACCCCGGAATTGTCTTCCATTACTACGTGGACGTTTCAATTTTTGCTCACAGGTGCCTACAACCTTCCTTTGTAATGGTGCAAAAGAATGGCCACCTGCGGCTCATCCTCTGGTTCGAAGACGCATTGAAGACTAAGGTGTCGACAAATGCGAAAAAGAGGCTAGATCTCAGATGTTCACGTGACTTGAAGGTGGGTTAATGATGCCACATTGAAACCAAATCTCACCACAATACTGCCCGACGCCACTGTGGACGAGTCATACGATGGGAAGGTCGTCACCCTATCCTTGCCCACACTTCACCCCTTCTTTTGACGACTCTGCGATGGAGGTCAGAACGGTGACACCCATCGTTGAACTCGCGGTTTTCTAATGGTTGGACGAGGAAAGCATTTCAGACACACCGTCGTCCAGAATCTGTACGAAAAGGCTTCATGGGGTGACATTAAAGTCGTCAATGAAACCAACCTTTCCCTTGAGGCGTTGATTTCCACACATTTCGCTGTCGAAAACGACAGTTCTAAGTGAAATGACCAACAGGACGACATTCTTGACAACCTTTGACAATACCACAATTTTTGCTCTCGTGTACAGATTGGAACCACTATGACATGATCCGAAGCAGCAAATGTTTCTGATGCCTTTTCAGACCTCCTGTTTCACCCCTCTTGTGCCGTGACCATGCAGGGGTGTGACATGGACACAAGTCTGAATACAGCGGCAAAGGGCTCCTCTAAGACCCCGAGTTCCCAATACCCTCGTTGTCACCTGCCGACATTTATTGAGTATTTTAAAAATGCACCTTTATAGAGACAACCCGCGAAGTAGCTCTAGACCCCTGCAGGCAGAAACTGACATCGCAGTGGTGTCAAATGGTTGCCTGCATGCAGGCACCTAGCGCTACTTCACAGGAGCATTGCTGCCTCTGGATCACGGGGTCCCAGGTTCGATTTCCGGCCGGGTTGGGGATTTTTCTGCCTGGGGACTGGGTGTTTGTGTCATTGTCATCATCATCATCATCATTCGTGACAGTGGCTGGATTGGATTGGGAAAAAAATTGGACAGTGTAAAAATTGGGAGTTTGTGCGGGCGCTGATGACCCCCAGTTGAGCGCCCCACAAACAAAACATCATCATCATCTCTGTAAAGGCACATACCTAATATTCTCAATAACTGTGGGCAGGTGCCACCGGGGGTATTGCCGAAATGGGGGTCTTAGAGGAACCCTTTGTTTTTCTATTCGCGCATATATCAATGTAGCACCTCTATGTGATCATGCCACATGAGATCATACAATATGAGGGCTGAAAAAGCATATCACCCTTTCCTGCTTCTGATCATGTTCGAATTTCGTCGAATGGTTTTGACCGATCCCTAGTGGTTCCAATCGGTACACGAGAGCAAAATTGCAGTTGCGCTACACTCCATAGGGGTGTGATCATATTCAGTGGGATGCAGCCCCACAATGTCCTTAGAGAGGGTTTGAAGTATCCGGGGGTATCAGTAGCGTCAAAGGTGCTCAAGAACGTTGTCCTGTTGCTCATCACACCGAGAACTGTCGTTTTCGACCGCGAAATGTATGGGCATCAACGCCCCATGGAAAGGAGGGGTTTCATTGGCGCCTCTTCGTGTCGATTCTGAGCGGCGGTGTGCCTGAAATCTTTTCTGTGGCACCCATAAGAAAAGCGAGTGATTTCAACCCTGAGTGTCGCCGTTCTGAGCTCCATCACAGAAGCGTCAAAAAAGGGGTGAAATGTGGGTAAGTCGGGCGGGGGTGGGGAGTCGTGACACGTCCACGGCGGCGTTGTGCAGAAATGTGGTGAAATTTGATTTCAGTGGACATCGTTAACCCACCTTATAGGTCACATAAACTTCTGAGCTCTAGCCTTTTATTCCAATGCGTCGACATCATGCTGTATGATGCGTCGTCGAGTCCAAGGGTGACGTTACAGGGTGCCATTCTTTTGCACCATTACAGAGGAAAGTTGTAGGCACATTTGAGCCAAAATTCAAGCTCCTGCGTCGTGATGGAAGACAATTACGGTGTTTCGAAGAAGTGATCCTTTAATTCTGTTGCGCAATGTAGTAACGCTGAATGTGGTGCACCCATGTCTTCACTAAGAGCAGAAAAAAAATCTTAATTCTAAGGGTCTCATTTTTATTTAATTTACTATGATTGCAATCGTTCCTAGTATAGTATTCAGGCTTCGGCTCATTTCTTTGGCAGTCAGAGCTTCACTGTGGCCGGCCGCTGTGACCGAGTGGTTCTAGGCGCTTCAGTCTGGAACCGCGTGACCGCTACTGTCGCAGGTTCGAATCCTGCCTCGGGCATGGATGTGTGTGATGTCCTTAGGTTAGTTAGGTTTAAGTAGTTCTAAGTTCTAGGGGACTGATGACCACAGATGTTAAGTCCCATAGTGCTCAGAGCCATTTGAACCTTTTTTTTGTGTTAAGACACACTATGGAGATCTCCGTTTTACAGGTGCTTGTATACTGCGGTATCTTCCAGTCACTGAATGAGAACCATCGGTGAATATTCCACCGCCATTTTCCGTGCTTCGTTTGCCTCGTTTATAAAATCATTTAAGATAGTAAATAGTGAAAGTGCTTTGTTTTCAGTTCTGTTGGTTTGCAGAAAAGCAACTCTTTTACTGCCGATTTACCATCACGAAATCGAACAAAGGTAATGAAATGAGCGTCATTATTGCTATCTGTTGCTTCATCAAGCTGAACTGAAAATAATTTGTCACGCAACTTCCTGATAAGATGAAGCTAGTCATCTTCAGCTCTATCACCAATTCTACGGGCAACAGTAACATTTGATGAAGTTATGGACCGCAATTATTTGGCAAAGTTATCTCCAAACGTAGTTTCTAAAATCTCAACTGCACTGGCAAAAAAGCTCTCTTCACCATGTACCGTTACGAGTATGTAGGAGAGTTATTCGTCCACCTAGGCCTGGTATTAGGAGAGGTGAACTTGTTGCATGGTTGAACACCAGCGAGCCCACGGCAAAGGGCTCACCGCGGCCAGCCTGGCTAACTGACCGGTTCGGGCCAGCCAGGTGCGGAGACTAGCAGCGTCACTGGGAACAGTTAAATCCCAACACTGGGAATTTGGATGACAGTCGCTCACACGGCATTTGTGCGGGAGAAAATGTTACAAGAAATGGCGGAGTGTTAGACAGGCTGAAAGATGGCTTCTTACAACTCTTTGAGAGTCTATAATAATGTGCAGTCAAATATTCATGCAAATCTGAATACATCTGCAGTTTCAGAACAGTGAGGTGTATCCAATGACACAAAAATATTTCAATATTTTTAAAACTGCAGAATCTAGTATTTCACAGCGAATAAACATTTACTCAATGAACCTCTGAGTTAACAACTTTTAATCGCTTCTTGAGATTTCAAAAACGATTTCTCAGATTATAGCATTGCACTGTAGCTATCATCCCCGAAAGCTACTTATCTGTATCTATTTTATTTACTGCTTTATGGCGGCTTTTATATCTTTCTCATTTTGCAAATGTTTGTCAGGAATCGCATTCTCCACATTTACATAAGCAAAAGAACACAGCATCAATACGTCATACCACTATATTTGTGTCGTTATTTAAAGAACAGTTGACTGTATTATTTAAATGTTGATTGCAAATGCTGTTAAAAAACTGTGCTAATTTAAAAGTGGTCATCTGCGTGTGTTAACGGACACCACAATCGAAAAGAGAACCAAAAGACGCTTCTGTCAAGAAGGTACAAATAATTGTTTAAATAATATTTAATGACAATCTGTTGTGTACCATGAACATACTTGCGCAGAAATGCTGGCTTATATTTTTATGAACCAACTATTGCTTATATTTAAAGTAAATGAACTGAGTGTAACCAAATGTTTATGACATTTCTTTACTCAAATATTGTTACTAGTTTAGTTACCGGGAAGTGGTCATATTGAGTCAGGCGACGTCTGTAGAGTGTAAGAACGAAGCATTTTTGGTGGGGCGGCCTTCAGCCAGTAGAAAGGCAGACAGTAGCGGAAGACTATGGGATTCAAGTGGAGACGGACTTTTCGAGTGAAGAGCTCAAGGGAGCGGTTCGAGACACATCGCGTCGAGTGCTGGGAGGAGACGAAACTGCCTGTAGTAACGATGGATATCCGATCGTAAAGGTACTTGATTCTGGGCGGTGAACGGCCGGCACCATACTTTAACTTCTGAAGGTGCTTTATATTTCGAGAGATCTCAATGTGCTCCACAATAGGATCCTAACTTTTGCCGCTTGATATATCGAACTGAGAGTAGATAGAGTATTATTTACTATCTTTGGATCGCGTGTGTTAATTTGAAAATTACCATGTTGAACTCTGAACTGTTTTGATCTGGTGAAACTGTCGTGTGATGTGATCACGAAATGGACTTAGTGTTCGCGTACCTTTCATGACTATTTAATTTAGGGATTTTGCTTCCAGTGTCGTAACGTTCTCATCGTAACTTTACTGCATTTGGTATTTGGTATTTCTATTTTAACTGAATATCGTAGGACCACTTCCCGTTTAATTGAGATGTCCTTTCTTCAATAACCATTATTCAACATAATTCTCTGTAGTCTACATGAATTATAGATTCTCTGCCTCGTGATGACTGGGTGTTGTGTGATGTCCTGAGGTTAGTTAGGTTTAAGTAGTTCTAAGTTCTAGGGGACTGATGACCATAGATGTTAAGTCCCATAGTGCTCAGAGCCATTTGAACCATTTTTTTGAATGATAGAAGTCAGAATAGAGCCCTCTTTTTTAAATCATTCATTTATCTTTTATTTTATATTTCTGTGCATTTTATTAACTCGGAGTTCTAGCCAATGCATAGACTATTTAACTGCAGGATCACATCTACAGGTTCTTATCTGCAGCGAATTAGCTGCGGAGCATGAGAGCAGACTTGCGTGGCTTGATCCTGCAAGTACATTGAATTACTGTTGTTTCAACAGAACTGTGCATAGCCCAGATACCTAACGCACTCGTAGCGACAGGTAAGACCCAACTGGTTTGCTCGTACGGGATGCTGTTTGGTAGAGCAGTACTCAGCAGCAACCATTAGGTACCGTCGAAACCAGTGGTGCGAGGCTTTTTTTTACATCTGGCTGTGTTACGTGAAACCTTTATAAGAAACAAGCATAGCAGTTTCATGCACAAAGTTTTTTTTAAAAAAACTGTTTTTGCTTTCCAAATAATTTTAATTTTAGTTCGAAGAATTCTCAGGGCTTGTTAACGAACTCACTGTGAAGTGTAATGAAATGTCGTTAAAGTTTATTGGGTTCCATGCTGTCTGCTACCATAATTTTTGAGCAAATGACGCACAGAGGCCTTTCTTATTCATTTACTTCAGTACTGGTAAACCCAAAATTTAAGTATTCTTGAGAATATTCCCTTGATTTCATTTTCGTAACCATGACCACTTTTTTGCACTTTTTTGATGTTTCACTATCATCTAATGCTCGCTGACGTCCACTTCAAAATTTATCCACAATTCCGCGTAAAACTACTGCGTTGAAGTTTTAATTCCTTGAACTGCAGTTATACGTAATTTACAATATACGCCTTTACGACAGATTCTATAGCGATAGAAGCATCGACTGGACTGAGAATGGCTGGAATTGAACAAGGGGCAACATTTATACACGTTTACGTCGCGGTCGTGTAGACGTTCCAGAATGTCCGAGGCTGATGGGAACTTCTCGCAAAGCCATGACAACGTTCGATATGGTAGAAGCTTAAAGTTTATTTCTCGCGGCAGTGGTTGTTGGCGAGCAGTAGCGCACAAAAAGTTAACTGACGCCCCCCAACTTACATGTCACCACCATTCTAAACACTTCTTGTCGAACGCGCTCTTTGTCTCATTGTGAACGATCTAAACGGTGTGGCACTATAGCCATCGCCAACACCTAGCTAGAAGATGTTCGTTTTGACTTGGAATTATTGGAACATTCACATTTCGTCCAAATTAGTACTTATGATTGCGCACCATACTGTGAAGGCAGGCAGCATTTAAATACAACTGTACATTTTGATGATAATTCCCAGCCCCTATACAAACAAAACAATTTTGACACTCGACAGGTCGTGATCTTTGTCATAATCGATTTCGCGGGAATTGTTACGGCTTCGAGGGAGCAAGTGAGGGAACAGCGAGAAAGTTTTATTTCACCTGCAGATAGTGTCTACTAGCTACAAATAGTGCCTCTTTTGATGATGATTACGTGTGTAATTTTTGCCATCGCCACTGATCGGTACAAGACGCGGATGCTCGTGAGTTGTCAGCACTGGAAGGTAAACAAGAAAACATTCCTCCTCTCACGTCCTCGCACCTCACAGTGGCCGTGCTACTTTCCCTATTCACTCTGTACTCCCCTTAGGTAATCCATTAACTTTTCACTTGGTACTTATAAGACAGAGAGCAATAGAGGGGCATGGATTCTGATGTTATCAGTGTAGCGGATATGTGTTGAGCAGTAGCAATAAATTTACTTACTCTTGGTAATTTGCAAGCTTTTTGACTTTGTAGGTTGTGTCAAAATATTCAAGATTCATTAAGATGTATATATATTGTTATCATATGAGGAGGGGATGCGAGGGAAACAATGAAAATTATGATTGAAAATCAGGTCGCGAACGCTGGAAGGTTGAGAAACGCTGGTGTAGGAGTTTCCTACATGTGTCAACTCCACAAACCGTTGTCTAAGTTCCATCACAAAACCAAATCGGAATAATTTTGTTTCTCTGGTTTTGAGTTAGTGTTCAAATGTTCAAATGTGTGTGAAATCCTATGGGACTTAACTGCTAAGGTCATCAGTCCCTAAGCTTACACACTACTTAACCTAAATTATCCTAAGGACAAACACACACAGCCATCCCCGAGGGAGGACTTGAACCTCCGCCGGGACCAGCCGCACTGTGAGTTAGTGTCATATTCCGTGATGTTTCCTTTGCAATTCTTGAACGCCCTGCTGAGCACATCCGCTTACCCCCTCCTCGTCCACCTCCTCCTTTAATAGAATGCCTCCATATGACCAATCCAGCACCAACACATTCCACCGGTTCTACACCTACTTACTATCAATATCCTCTCGCAATGCAATTTCCACAGTCTCCCCCTTTCAGACAACGGAATCCTCCTTTCGTTTCGTATCTAAGGCAATCCCTCGAATCTTTTCACACATCATGGTTCCTCCTTTCTTTTTCAATCTACTCATTTCTTCCATTTTCACACCACGACCTGACTAGTTACTCTTTCCGTAATCATATCGCTCCTGACTCAAACTCTTACAGTACCACATAACAGCCCACCAACTCCATTACCAGTCCACTCCTCACAGCACAATTTGACCTTCCAACTCCCAACGTACCCCTTGCTGGAGCAGGTCCTTTAACTTAGTGCAATGTGGTTACTCATGTTAACATCACTAACGTACAACTTTTCTTTTCAATAATTTTTTTATTAAATTTTTTTAAAATTATACCTGTACTAGTATTTATTTATAAAGTCTTTTCTCTGAAGTCTACCAAATGTACAAATTTTAGCCCAACTTCCCCCTGACGGGGTAGTGAATAAAATTACAATAGAGAAAAATATCGTCTGGATAGGCCAAAATCGATCTTTCCCATCATTATGTAGTCCGGGTTTATGCTCCGGATCTAGTAACCTTCATATCGACGGAGCGATCAACTCAAATCTTCCTCGCTCTGTGGAGTGAGGTGTAAGGCCCAATTCCTTCCGGATATTGTTTGTTGCAGCAGTGATTCGCTGTCGTAACAAAGTAGGAGCGACTACTGGTTGCAACTGTAGATCCTCAAGACGAATGGACGCATCGTATTCAGGCGAGCCTGTGAAAGAAAACAGCCCAGAAATCGATCTACATATTATATATATGCGCAGTGCGGCTTCTTTTGGTTTCTGTGTCACTCTGTGACACCCTTATTAGATTGGACTCTGTCCATAATGTTTCCGAGTTGTTGGATTACTTTCGCTTTGACCCACGATTTCTTCCCATTCTTGTACATGGTAATGAATACTTGATCACTGACTCTGAAAAGCTTTGTTTCCGACCGTAGTGTATGTTTTGTCTATATATGCCAAAATGGCTTTAATATTGACATTAGTGTATGGTGATGTCATAGATGCAATTTTTCTGCTGGTAATTTTGTGTAATGTGGAGTGGCTCATGCACTGTGAAAGAAAAATTAATATTGAATCATCCCGATTGTATTTCTGTGTTAACTTTGTCGTGTGAGATTTACAAATCTTCCGATGATTCTATTTGCTTTCTGGTGAAATAGTGGCGTTTTGAAATGTGCTGTGCCATTATGTTTACAGAAAAGTCCGAAATCCGGAGATGAAAACAGAGTGCCATTGTATGTAACTATTGATTCAATTGAGAAAATTCATGACAAAGCTTGTATTGTTCCATATGTGGTTCTGTACTATATATGGAAATTTAGAAAATGCATCTAAGACAGTCAACCAGTAGCTCCACAAATTCATCTACATCTACATCTACATCCATACTCCGCAAGCCACCTGACGGTGTGTGGCGGAGGGTACCTTGAGTACCTCTATCGGTTCTCCCTTCTATTCCAGTCTCGTATTGTTCGTGGAAAGAAGGATTGTCGGTATGCATCTGTGTGGGCTCTAATCTCTCTGATTTTATCCTCATGGTCTCTTCGCGAGATATACGTAGGAGGGAGCAATATACTGCTTGACTCTTCGGTGAAGGTATGTTCTCGAAACTTTGACAAAAGCCCGTACCGAGCTACTGAGCGTCTCTCCTGCAGAGTCTTCCACTGGAGTTTATCTATCATCTCCGTAACGCTTTCGCGATTACTAAATGATCATGTAACGAAGCGCGCTGCTCTCCGTTGGATCTCCTCTATATCTTCTATCAACCCTATCTGGTACGGATCCCACACTGCTGAGCAGTATTCAAGCAGTGGGCGAACAAGCGTACTGCAACCTACTTCCTTTGTTTTCGGATTGCATTTCCTTAGGATTCTTCCAATGAATCTCAGTCTGACATCTGCTTTACCGACGATCAACATTATATGATCATTCCATTTTAAATCACTCCTAATGCGTACTCCCAGATAATTTATGGTATGAACTGCTTCCAGTTGCTGACCTGCTATTTTGTAGCTAAATGATAAAGGATCTATCTTTCTGTGTATTCGCAGCACATTACACTTGTCTACATTGAGATTCAATTGCCATTCCCAGCACCATGCGTCAATTCGCTGCAGATCCTCCTGCATTTCAGTACAATTTTCCATTGTTACAACCTCTCGATACACCACAGCATCATCTGCAAAAAGCCTCAGTGAACTTCCGATGTCATCCACCAGGTCATTTATGTATATTGTGAATAGCAACGGTCCTATGACACTCCCCTGCGGCACACCTGAAATCACTCTTACTTCGGAGGACTTCTCTCCATTGAGAATGACATGCTGCGTCCTGTTATCTAGGAACTCCTCAATCCAATCACACAATTGGTCTGATAGTCCATATGCTCTTACTTTGTTCATTAAACGACTGTGGGGAACTGTATCGAACGCCTTGCGGAAGTCAAGAAACACAGCGTCTACCTGTGAACCCGTGTCTATGGCCCTCTGAGTCTCGTGGACGAATAGCGCGAGCTGGGTTTCACATGACCGTCTTTTTCGAAACCCATGCTGATTCCTACAGAGTAGATTTCTAGTCTCCAGAAAAGTCATTATACTCGAACACAATACGTGTTCCAAAATTCTACAACTGATCGACGTTAGAGATATAGGTCTATAGTTCTGCGCATCTGTTAGACGTCCCTTCTTGAAAACGGTGATGTCCTGTGCCCTTTTCCAATCCTTTGGAACGCTACGCTCTTCTAGAGACCTACGGTACACCGCTGCAAGAAGAGGGGCAAGTTCCTTCGAGTACTCTGTGTAAAATTGAACTGGTATCCCATCAGGTCCAGAGGTCTTTCCTCTTTTGAGCGATTTCAATTGTTTCTCTATCCGTCTGTCGTCTATTTCGATATCTACCATTTTGTCATCTGTGCGACAATCTAGAGAAGGAACTACCGTGCAATCTTCCTCTGTGAAACAACTTTGGAAAAAGACATTTAGTATTTCGGCCTTTAGTCTGTCATCCTCTGTTTCAGTACCATTTTGCTCACAGAGTGTCTGGACATTTTGTTTTGATCCACCTACCGCTTTGACATAAGACCAAAATTTCTTAGGATTTTCTGCCAAGTCAGTACATAGAACTTTACTTTCGAATTCATTGAACGCCTCTCGCATAGCCCTCCTCACACTACATTTCGCTTCGCGTAATTTTTGTTTGTCTGCAAGGCTTTGGCTATGTTTATGTTTGCTGTGAAGTTCCCTTTGCTTCCGCAGCAGTTTTCTAACTCGGTTGTTGTACCACGGTGGCTCTTTTCCATCTCTTACGATCTTGCTTGGCACATACTCATCTAACGCATTATGTACGACGGTTTTGAACTTTGTCCACTGATCCTCAACACTATCTGTACTTGAGACAAAACTTTTGTGTTGAGCCAACAGGTACTCTGAAATCTGCTTTTTGTCACTTTTTCTAAACAGAAAAATCTTCCTACCCTTTTTAATATTCCTATTTACGGCTGAAATCATCGATGCCGCAACCGCTTTATGATCGCTGATTCCCTGTTCTGCGTTAACTTTTTCAAATAGTTCGGGTCTGTTTGTCACCAGAAGGTCTAATATGTTATCGCCACGGGTCGGTTCTCTGTTTAACTGCTCAAGGTAGTTTTCAGATAAAGCACTTAAAAAATTTCACTGGATTCTTTGTCCCTGCCACCCGTTATGAACGTCTGAGTCTCCCAGTCTATATCCGGCAAATTAAAATCTCCACCCAGAACTATAACATGGTGGGGGAATCTACTCGAAATACTTTCCAAATTATCCTCCAGATTAATCTACAGGGTGAGACAGGAGGAAAGATACATGCTTTGAGGCCGATAGTATTAGTGATTCTCAACAAAAAAACGTAATATGAACGTATGCCCTATTGCGAATGGATTCCGAGCTAGAACACGTTTAATGTCACTTTTGTACGTTTTTCTTTAATAACTCGAAAACCGCACACTCCAACGAATTAGCAAAAATAGCTGACAACACAATTAGCAATAATTTACTATGATTTATTGAAGGAAGTTTCACAATATTTAATACTTGTGTATGGGAATACAGATCAATGTTTACTGGAACTTACCTGTCTTTAAACACTGGTATAGTCCTAGGGCCAGTAAACAATGACTAACATCACGCCAAATTTCGCTGCACTGTTCTAACGTATACATTCGTAGTACGCCCCGCATTAGTTACTGCGGTTATTTCACACAGTGTTGCTTGTCTGTTAGCACTGACAACTCTAAGCAAAAGCGCTGCTCTTGGTCGTTAAGTGGAGGTCGTCGGTCATTGCGTTGTCCGTGGTGAGAGGTAAGATCTGAAATTTGGTATTTTCGGAACACTCTTGACGCTGCAGATCTCGGAATATTCCCTGACCATTTCCGAAATGGAAAGTCCCGTGCGTCTAGCTCTATATAACATTCCGCGATCAAAGTCTGTTAATTCACGCCGGAAACCTTTTCACATGAATCACCCAAGTACAAATGACTGCTGCGCTAGTGCACTACCTTTTTATACCTCGTGTGCGCGATACTGCCGCCATCTGTAAATGTGCGTATCGCTATCCCATGACTTTTATCACCTCAGTGTAAAGCCACTCCCACTGCTTTTGATCCTGAGACCTCCAGTGGTAGGAAGACTGACAATTACATATCTACAAAATCATTTATTGGAGGAATAACAAGAAGATTTAGTCTCCGCATCTCTGGGAAAGCGATCCCATGCAAACATGTATGTAGCGACCCAGTCTGGGAATAGAAGGTAACAGTACCACCAGGGCACGAGCCCTGGCCTGTCAGTGTGACGCCACTTAGAGACCAGGGGTATGACGTCACGCACTTCCGTATGGCCAGTGGTAACTCAGTTTCCAGCGCAGTCGTTGCACTACCATTGAATCGCGAATGATAAATTCGCTATGATGATCCTAAACTAAACTCCGTCCGAACAGTTCGCGGAAGACCCTAACGGTACTGATCTATCGCCGTGTCATCCTGAGCGTATAGGCGTCACCGGATGCCGATGTGGAGGGGCGTGCGGTCAGCACACCGTTCTCCCAGCCGGTGTCAGTTTTCGTCACCGGAGCCGCTATTTCTTAATCAAGTAGCTCCTCTATTTGCCTGATAAGGGCTGAGTGCACCGCCGCTTGCCAACAGCGTTTGGCAGACCAGACGGTCATGGATCCTAGTGTTAGCCAAGCACAACAGTGCTTAACTTCGGTAATCTGACGTGAACCGGTGTTACCACTGCGGCAAAGCCGTTGGCTCTGTGATGATCCACCTGAAACAGATTACTGAAGCTTGTATTTTGTTACCCTTAAAACAAAGTACATACTGTTTGTTTTCAAATTTATTATAGCAGACTTGAAATAAAGAGCATCATTGCACCAAAGTTTTATTTGCGCTGATTTAGTTTTATTATCACGGGTCACGGGCCATTGTCAGAGAAAACAAAATTACAAGATTTTAAACTTGTATTATTAAATAATTATTAAAATTCATCTAAAAACTACCGCTGTACAAGATTTTGGTAACATACGAGATACATATACACTCCTGGAAATTGAAATAAGAACACCGTGAATTCATTGTCCCAGGAAGGGGAAACTTTATTGACACATTCCTGGGGTCAGATACATCACATGATCACACTGACAGAACCACAGGCACATAGACACAGGCAACAGAGCATGCACAATGTCGGCACTAGTACAGTGTATATCCACCTTTCGCAGCAATGCAGGCTGCTATTCTCCCATGGAGACGATCGTAGAGATGCTGGATGTAGTCCTGTGGAACGGCTTGCCATGCCATTTCCACCTGGCGCCTCAGTTGGACCAGCGTTCGTGCTGGACGTGCAGACCGCGTGAGACGACGCTTCATCCAGTCCCAAACATGCTCAATGGGGGACAGATCCGGAGATCTTGCTGGCCAGGGTAGTTGACTTACACCTTCTAGAGCACGTTGGGTGGCACGGGATACATGCGGACGTGCATTGTCCTGTTGGAACAGCAAGTTCCCTTGCCGGTCTAGGAATGGTAGAACGATGGGTTCGATGACGGTTTGGATGTACCGTGCACTATTCAGTGTCCCCTCGACGATCACCAGTGGTGTACAGCCAGTGTAGGAGATCGCTCCCCACACCATGATGCCGGGTGTTGGCCCTGTGTGCCTCGGTCGTATGCAGTCCTGATTGTGGCGCTCACCTGCACGGCGCCAAACACGCATACGACCATCATTGGCACCAAGGCAGAAGCGACTCTCATCGCTGAAGACGACACGTCTCCATTCGTCCCTCCATTCACGCCTGTCGCGACACCACTGGAGGCGGGCTGCACGATGTTGGGGCGTGAGCGGAAGACGGCCTAACGGTGTGCGGGACCGTAGCCCAGCTTCATGGAGACGGTTGCGAGTGGTCCTCGCCGATACCCCAGGAGCAACAGTGTCCCTAATTTGCTGAGAAGTGGCGGTGCGGTCCCCTACGGCACTGCGTAGGATCCTACGGTCTTGGCGTGCATCCGTGCGTCGCTGCGGTCCGGTCCCAGGTCGACGGGCACGTGCACCTTCCGCAGACCACTGGCGACAACATCGATGTACTGTGGAGACCTCACGCCCCACGTGTTGAGCAATTCGGCGGTACGTCCACCCGGCCTCCCGCATGCCCACTATACGCCCTCGCTCAAAGTCCGTCAACTGCACATACGGTTCACGTCCACGCTGTCGCGGCATGCTACCAGTGTTAAAGACTGCGATGGAGCTCCGTATGCCACGGCAAACTGGCTGACACTGACGGCGGCGGTGCACAAATGCTGCGCAGCTAGCGCCATTCGACGGCCAACACCGCGGTTCCTGGTGTGTCCGCTGTGCCGTGCGTGTGATCATTGCTTGTACAGCCCTCTCGCAGTGTCCGGAGCAAGTATGGTGGGTCTGACACACCGGTGTCAATGTGTTCTTTTTTCCATTTCCAGGAGTGTACATACATATACATATCGATAGTGATACAAGCTGTTGCTAAATTTTAACACTGAATATCGGTGATTTAGTAACAATATAGAAATATTGAATGTCATGCTTCTTATGCTTATAGTACAGTTCTGAAGTGCAATGTATACCGTTGCATTTTAAAGACGAATCCAAACCATTAAACGTTAAAAATATGAACACAACCAGTCGAGCCACAAACATTTATGCCTCATGAAATCTAATGTAAATTTCATGAACAGCTTGCCTTTAACGAAGAAAATAAATTAGGTACTCTTGCAGTATTAAGCGTTTGCAAATATTTAGAAGTGACAAACCTCGTAAGAAATGTAAGCGTTTAAATGCGGCTGCTTTATTTTCATACGAAGACAAAAAAGGAAGTTCTTAAGCCATTAAATGGCGACATAAATAAAAAGTAGGCATTCTTAGCAAACCAAAAGCAACTTTGAAAACATCTGCCTCAAACCACCTGGTCAAACATACGGTAACGCTTCCCAAACACTACTTAATGACGGAATGATAAACTACTGCTCAAGTTTATCTCATATGAAAATGAGTCATCTCACACCCAGTGGCAGTACGAAAATTTACTGTTGAGAGTAAATACTGTTTTTTTTTATATGAGACTGTGCAGTTCTTGAATGACAACTTGAGACTAGACGGACGTCTGACAATGCTATACAAATGGCACTATATGCCAATTTTAAAAACGATAAAAAACAGTTTTTTTGAATAGTCAGTTTTAAAGATGATAGAAACAATTGTTTTGAATTCTATACGAACGCCATGTGAAGGAGAAAGCCAACCTGCATGTTTCCAGCATTTAGGGAGATAAAGGAGACATACGCTTACATCCAAAAGCTAAGAATTATACATCCACAATGACACTACACTACAGACAAAACACTAAAAATGAATTCACAAAGAAGAGAAGCTTCAGTATTTGTAACGGTAGATATATAAAGTAGAATATGGAACGAGAATGCGAAATTTTGACATAGTTTAAAACGCTAGCAATTGGGGAATGAAGCAAGCACTGAAATACAAACATCGGGTACCCTCCAATTAGGCAATCAGAACTGTAAGAGACGTATCTGAGAATGATCAGCAAAACATTGGACAAAGGACGATTGTAAGATGACAGCCCTCTGGCCTATGCCCGAGAGGGAGGCCTGACAGCGCACACGAAGTAGAAATGAGCAACGCGGCCGCTGTGCTTGCGCCTAGCACTGAATCAGCACCAATCACACACGTGTATCAACACATTAACTTACGTCATACTCTGAAATATCAAAAAAGATTTCTCAAAGAGGCAAAGGAAAGAAGACTAGGAAATAAGTAATTGCTTCATATGTTCTTGATTTACAGATCACTGAAGACAGATAAAAGTTCATGAATCTTCAAAATTCATATCTTTGTAAATGAGTGCAGCACAGGTAAAAAAAAAAAGCAAAATAACGAAAAATAACAATCCAATTGCAGTATTGCAGGTTATTAAGTATTTTTGGGCAAAAGTAATCAATTCCTTGTGTTCCTTGTATTTTTGGTATTTGTTTAAAGAGCAGTAGCGTAGATAAAATTAATGCATAAAATCTCAATGCAGCATATGCAGTAAGAGACAGAGACAAAACAAGAGCAATCGTAATTTCGATAGCTAAAAATAAAAACAAAAGCAAGAACCCAGTTCCAGAAACACACTACCACGTAAAATCTGCTCTTTCACACGATCCAGTAATCCTATAGTATTAGGTAGTAAATAACGATGCTTCCTTTGCAGTTAGTTTTTTGTTGTTTTTGTCTTCCATTCGAAGACTGATGTGACGCATTCTCCACGCCAGTCTGTGCTGTGCAAACCACTTCATTTCCGAATAGCTGTTGCAACTTACATCTTTTTGAACATGCTCACTGTGCTCATTTCATGACGTCCCTCCATAATTTTTACCATTCACACCTCCCTTCAATACGAAATTTGACGATTCCTTGATGTCTCAGTATGTGTCCTATCAACTGATTTCTTATTTTAGTCAAACTGTGCCATACATTTAATTTTTTCCTTTGATTCAATACCTCCAAAGTAGTTGCTCGATCTACACATCTAAAGTTCAGCATTCTTCTGTAGTACCAAATTTCAAAGGGTCTTGTCTCGTCTTGCCTGAACTGCTTATCGTCTACGCCTCACTTCTGCACAAGGCCACACTTCAGACAAATACCTTCAAAAAAGATTTGCTAACACTTAAATTTATATTTCATGTTAACAAATTCCTCATTTTCAGAAATTCTTTACTTGCGATAGCCAATTGGCATATTATATCCTCTCTTCTTTGTCTATCATCAGTTATTTTGCTGCCTAATTACAAAAATCTACTACAGATTTTAATAATTTTTGTTAAGACTGTCAACGTTGAATGGAGCGATCTGTCGTAACATTTTTTTAAAGAATGGATTAAAAATCCTCGCATTCAAGATTTCAAAAGTATTTTTTGTGATTACTAGTTTCACATGCACACGAGCAATCTTCAGATCATAAAAACAGCCTTGATTAGTATAACTTCCATAACGGCTTAACACATCGTCGTAAAATTTTTGAGAGACGACATTCCTACAGAATGTATAGGTGGAATAATTTGACATATCGTTTACATACAGTCAGTTAGTACGAAGGTCAGAAAACTTAGGCGTCACCTCGTTAAAGTTTAGTAACTGACTTACTTAATCAGTATTTATGTCGTCTCGTAGCAGAGATCATCGTACGTACAACAGATGGGAGATCGGTGTGCCTCCCTACCGCATCGCAATACGCCAGTAGCAGAGAATGGCGGCAGCTTGTCCATTAGGGTTGGAGAGGACAGGTTGGTAGTGAGTATAGTTAGTCGTAGAAAGCACTGTGCGAGCGTTCCTAAACTAGGAGCCTGCAGGTGCCGTGTATGGCGAGAAGGAATAGAGAGTATAGTAGATTGGTACATGAGTTCGTAGCTTTTTTGCTTTGTATGTTGGTATTAGGATTGCTGTGGGTTTATGTATCAATTGTTATTCTTTATTTGTAGATCACTGTGACTATTGCATGTTTTTATTTTGTCATTTTGTGATGATGAGTGGAGGAGCTGTGGACCCTAGAAAATAGTGTCAAGTGGAGAAATCGGTACATTTCTGACATATTTTTCAGTTTGTGTTCAGTAGAGAGGTGACAACAACGAAGGCAGCCAGAGCCCTTTGCGCCGTGTGTGGAGATAATGCCAACGGACAGAGCACGACAAGAAAATGGTTTTCTCGTTTAAAGGAGGATCTTTTGACATTAGTGACTCTCCACGTTCAGGAAGACCTTCGGGGTTTGATGAAGATCGTTTAAACGTATTAATCCAATACGATCCACATCAGTGTACTAGAGAACTGGCAAATGTGATGAACTGTGATCATTCCACCATCATGCGAAATTTGCATGTAATGGAGAAGGTTTAAAAATCGAGTGTACAGGTGCCGCATGTTCTAAGTTAAAATTACAAAAATTAGCGGATTGCCGTATGTGCATCTCTGCTTGCTCGTCATCAACTGTCTCGTGAACAACACTGACCATTCCTATCCTGTGTCGTTTCTGGTGCCGATAAATGATGTCTTTATGCTAACAGAAGGAGAAGAAAGGAATGGTTGAGCCCAAACAAAGGAGCAACTTCCCGTACAAAGAACTGCAAAAATGTTCAAATGTGTGTGAAATCTTATGGGACTTAACTGCTAA
The DNA here is from genome assembly GCF_023864275.1 of Schistocerca cancellata. Classification (NCBI taxonomy): domain Eukaryota; kingdom Metazoa; phylum Arthropoda; class Insecta; order Orthoptera; family Acrididae; genus Schistocerca; species Schistocerca cancellata. The sequence goes on along the minus strand of NC_064629.1, from coordinate 381,943,542 downwards.
GGTCATCAGTCCCTAAGCTTACACACTACTTAACCTAAATTATCCTAAGGACAAACACACATACCCATGCCCGAGGGATGACTCGAACCTCCGCCGGGACTAGCTGCACAGTCCAGGCCTGCAGTGCCTAAGACCGCTCCGCTAATCCCGCGCGGCACAGGCTAATCCCGCGCGGCTAAAGAACTGCGCGCATCCACAAAAGATAACTCTATGCATCTGGTGAAATAGGACAGTGTGGTGTACTACGAATTGCTTCCCCGAGGTGTAGCCATCACTGCTCACATTTTTTGTCAACAACTGAGACGTGCTCAGACACAATCCAAGAACAAAGACCAGGAAGTTTGCGTGAAGTGATGCTACTCCACTACAACGGCCGCCCGTATTCTGCTAGACTAACAAAAACATTATACAGGAATTAGGTTGGAAAGTCATTCCGCACCCACCTTGTTCACCTGATTTTGCGCCATCAGATTTTCATCTTTTCCGCTCTCTATCTAACAACCTTGAAAGATCTTCCTTTCTGGATGGAAATGCGCTCCGAACATGGCTCGATGTGTTCTTCGGCTCAAAACCACCTGATTTCTACAGTCTCGGAACGGAAAAGTTGCCCCAGCGTTGGCATCCGGTTGTAAATAGTGGAAGAGGAACATACTGTTTATGACCAAAGTCTCTGTTACGTGTGTCTGTTGTGTTTATTAAAATTATGGAAAAAACGCTTCGAACTTATGCACCAACCTAATAAACCTCCGTCAGAAGCAAAGATGATGCAACACGCGGCAGCAAGCGTAACTCAGGCGCGAATAATTCTATGGCTCGTTGATTACATAAGATGGTAGTTGTCGATTTAATGAGCCAAGAGTACAAGCTGTGTGTATAAAACAATTTTATGATACTCTGAAAGTGCTGCAGAGATATTAATTTATAAAAACGATTGACAAAGCTATAATCAGTCTAACTTAACCGAATGACAACGGAAACTAGGGGATGGTACTCAGCTAACTTTGCAGCACGCCAAAGAGTCAATCGACTTGTAAGAGCAGTTTAGTAAAATAGCTCTGTCGGTGGAGATAATGAAGTTATAATTCGATAATAACATTAATAACGTCCATCACTTTTCAGGAATTGGTTTCTTTCGCAAAGCAATAAACGAGATTAGCTGGTAACCCGACTTTAACTGCTTTTGTAGATGTTACAGCCTACAAAATAATTCTAAATCTCTTATTTTAGAGTCATGACGCCAAACGGCGTTATCCTCTGCAGCGCCATCGGGAGCAAAATTGAGAACTATCTGATTTTTAATCCGGTTAGAATTGATTGAACGAGCTGCAAGCAAAAATGTGAGCAACAAACCTGTTGTCCCATGGCCCACGATTTCAGCTCTATCAAAGGCTTCTGTCTGCATTTAGCCTGAGGGTGATGTGGGTGGTGACAGAAAGAAAATATTTCTTGCACGAAATTGAGAAATGAGAATAAAATGTGTTATTCACCTGCAACCTCAAGAAGTTATGAATATTAACAGCTCCTTCACAGTATGTATATTTGATATTAAAATTCATCATCAATAGTCCATCGCAGTATGAGAAGAACAGCTAAAATAACAGAAGAAAAGTGAACTTTATTACTCGTTGCTAAACCTGTCAGTGGCTCAGGAAAGAGTTAAATATGCCTCACGTACCCATGTAAACAAACGTATATGCGGCCTATAAGCTGAATCGTTTCGCATCATTTCAGTTCAAAATGGTTCAAATGGCTCTGAGCACATTGGGACTTAACATTTGAGGTCATCAGGCCCCTAGAACTTACAACTACTTAAACCCAACTAACCTAAGGACATCACACACATCCATGCCCGAGGCAGGATTCGAACCTGCGACCGTAGCGGTCACGCGGTTCAAGACTGAAGCGCCTAGAACCGCTCGGTTACAGTGGCCGGCGCAAAAAGGTCATAAAAACAGAAGCTCACTCATCAGAACTACACTGCAGATTTACTATCATTTCAGTAAAAAAACTGTGCAAAAGATGAAAGTTAATGTAAATAACTTACTAAATCACGACTGCACTATGTCATTATCATTGTAGGGAATTCTTCAGACGTAAAAAGAACTTCGGGCGTACCCCGAGGAAGTGTTATAGGTCCACTACCTTGCACAATATGTAGAGGATGTCTTTCCTAAGACGTAAGGCGCATTTTCTCTGGTGTTTAGGCAGATATTTGAAGTTTCGTTTTTGCGAAGTATGTAGCTGGAGTCAACATATAAAAATATTGCTCGTCACGTCTTTCATGCGATGCCCAACGTCGACGGAAGCGGCGGTTTGTTTCCCGTTACGAAGAAAACGATTTTCAAATCGAAATTTCACCTATCCAGTCCCCAATTAGTTTAGTGCGGCACTCGTTTAACTAGCATGTATTAACAGGAACAGTAAAACACGAAGAATAACCATTACCCGCGCTGACTGCTACCGTCATGATCAGCCGACTCGTGTCAGACGCTGCAGGAAAGGCGTTCTGGATCACGGAATGGTGTACTGTTATACTTCCAAGAGCGTACGTTCGTAGCGGAATCAACAAATATATTGCTTCCTTCTGTGTACAACTCGCGAAAAGACGAACATAAAATTAGGGAGATTTGAGCCCACGCATAGGCTTACCAGCAATCGTTCTTTACGTAAACTAAGCGCGACTGGAACGGAAAAGCGACAGTGGTACAGGATGTGACAGTGGTACTCAAGGTACTCTCCGCCTCACACCGCAGGATGGCTACCGGAGTATAGACGTAGATGTAGATGTAGATGCAAAAGAGAATTTATATTAACAATTGCGCCACCTTGTGCAGTAACACTCAGCAGGTCTGATGTCTCTACACGTCACTTATGAGGAAAGCACTGATATACACTACTGGCCATTAAAATTGCTACACCACGAAGATGACGTGCTACAGACGCGAAATGTAACCGACAGGAAGAAGATGCTGTGATATGCAAATGATTAGCTTTTCAGAGCATTCACACAAGGTTGGCGCCTGTGGCGACACGTACAACGGGCTGACATGAGGAAAGTTTCCAACCGATTTCTCATACACAAACAGCAGTCCACCGGCGTTGCCTGGTGAAACGTTGTTGTGATGCCTCGTGTAAGGAGGAGAAATGCGTACCATTACGTTTCCGACTTTGATAAAGGTCGGATTGTAGCCTATCGCGATTGCGGTTTATCGTATCGCGACATTAGTGCTCGCGTTGGTCGAGATCCAATGACTGTTAGCAGAATGTGGAATCGGTGGGTTCAGGAGGGTTACATGGAACGCCGTGCTGGATCCCAACGGCCTCGTATCACTAGCAGTCGAGATGACAGGCATCTTATCCGCATGGCTGTTACGGATTGTGCAGCCACGTCAACAGATGGGGACGTTTGCAAGACAAGAACCATCTGCACGACGTTTGCAGCAGCATGGAGTATCAGCTCGGAGACCATGGCTGCGGTTACCCTTGACGCTGCATCACAGACAGGAGCGCCTGCGATGGTGTACTCAACGACGAACCTGGGTGCACGAACGGCAAAACGTAATTTTTTCGGATGAATCCAGGTTCTGTTTACAGCATCCTGATGGTCGCATCTGTGTTTGGCGACATCGCGGTGAACGCACATTGGAAGCGTGTATTCGTCATCGCCATACTGGCGCATCAACTTGCGTGATGGTATGGGGTGCCATTGGTTACACGTCTCGGTCACCTCTTGTTCGCATTGACGGCACTTTGAACAGTGGACGTTACATTTCAGATTTGTTACGACCCGTGGCTCTATCCTTCATTCTATCCCTGCGAAACCCTACATTTCAGCAGTATAATGCACGACCGCATGTTGCAGGTCCTGTACGGGTCTTTCTGGATACAGAAAATGTTCGACTGCTGCCCTGGCCAACACATTCTCCAGATCTCCCACCAACTGAAAACGTCTGGTCAATGGTGGCCGAGCAATTGGCTCGTCACAATACACCAGTCACTACTCGTGATGAACTGTGGTATCGCGTTGAAGCTGCATGGGCAGCTGTACCTGTACACTCCATCCAAGCTCTGTTTGACTCAATGCCCAGGCGTATCAAGGCCGTTATTACGGCCAGAGGTGGTTGTTCTGGGTACTGATTTCTCAGTATCTATGCACCCAAATTGCGTGAAAATGTAATCACGTGTCAGTTGTAGTATAATATACTTGTCCAATGAATACCCGTTTATAATCTGCATTTCCTCTTGGTGTGGCAATTTTAAAGGCCAGTAGTGTACTTTCTGTTTCTTGGCCGCCCCGGAGTGGCCGAACGGTTCTAGGCGCTGCAGTCTGGAACCGCGCTACCGCTACGGTCGCAGGTTTGAATCCTGCCTCGGGCATAGATGTGTGTGATGTCCTTAGATTAGTTAGGTTAAACTAGTTCTAAGTTCTAGGGGACTGATAACCTCAGGAGTTAAGTCCCATAGTGCTCAGAGCCATTTGAACCATTTTTTTTTTTGTTTCTTGGCCAATTTCTAGGACAGTCTCCACTATATCGATTGATATAGCATCATATGCATACTTCCGAATCGTTTGTGGATATTCCCATGCGAATTTCGTCGTTTTTACTACATTTTTCCTTTCCTATGATACATTGTAAGGTGACAGGCAAATCTATTCAGGATGTCTAAATATAATCTACCAGTCATATACAGCAGGTATACACATTTCAGGGGATCTCCACTTGATTCAGAAGGCACACGAGGACAGGGGAGACGTAAGTCCAGAGGGGTATCACTCCACGACCCTCGAGATTTCGTTGGCGATGCTTCTATTTGGGAACGTCTACCTGTACTTCGTGGATCCTCTGACACATCACACCCCCTGTCCCTTTTCCTGCTGCATTCGCGAGGGGTGCGCTGGAAGAACGATTACTGCTGAGCCTACGTAAGGGCTGCAGTTTCTCTGATTTTGCCTTCTTGACGCTTTCGCGAGGCATGTCAGGGAGGAAGAGAGAGATTGTTTGATTCTTAGAGAAGCCACGTGGTGAGGCACAACGCCTCTCTTGTAGCGCCTGCTGCTAGAGTTCAGTGGACATATCCGTGACGCTCTCACCCTAACGAAACGAAACGATGACAATACACGCTACTCTTCTCTGTATCTTTCCTGTTTCCTCTATCAGTCCTTCCTTGTAAGGGTCCCGTATTGAAGAACAATACTCAAGCATCGGTCGAACGTGGGTTTTGGAAGCCACTTTCTTTGCGGCCGCATTACGGTAGCATCTGCTTTGCTATAACTAAATATCTGGGGACATTCCAAATTAGGTCGCTCAGCTGTTATTCGGCTGTTCCTGACGAGATAATAATTCGAGTGTCCAGCCCCGGGCCCCCGAGCAATGTGAAGTACGCCTGGTCTCCTATTGCTTGTCCAACACAAGGACTCGCATTCTGGTTCAGATCCTCATCTAGCCATCCACAGTTATGTTTTTTGTCGTTTCCTTAAACTGATCAAGGCAAATTCCGTGATTATCTATATTAGTAAACGGTTCACACGGTTCATTTCACCCACTACCTGCTGCAGGTTGTCTATCTAATGGCTTACAGGGACAACAAAATTTTGATTTTCAGTATTTCATGCAATTGCTGAGCAAACTTAAAAATTTAAAATACTATCATAATCTATTCATTAAGAGGTATAGCTTTAAGAAAAAGTATAACACAATGAGACACATATCGTAGTTAGAAACTGTGTGTATGTCTTGAGTAGAGTTGTAAACTACCATAGACTACTACGGTAATTTTCCTAGTAGCTTCGGTCAGTTAAGGTCGAACCGGTGTTACCTTTACGTTACGTGCGTGTGTTGCTTACCTGTTGGGCGATGCCTCATAACGTTCGCTTTCTTTACATACACTACGTGATCAAAAGTATCCAGACACCCCCAAAAACATTCGTTTTTCATATTAGGTGCATTGTACTGCCACCTGCTGCCAGGTACTCCATATCAGCGACCTCAGAAGTCATTAGACATCGTGATAGAGCAGAATGGGGCGCTCCCCAGAACTCACGGACTTCGAATGTGGTCAGGTGGTTGAGTGTCACTTGTGTTATTCGTCTGTATACGAGATTTCTACACTCCTAAACATCCCTAGATCCACTGGTTCCGGTGTGATAGTGAAGTGGAAACCTGAAGGGACACGTACAGCACAAAAGCGTACAGGCCGACCTCGTCTGTTGATTGACAGAGACCGCCGACAGTTTAAGAGGGTCGTAATGTGTAATAGGCACACATCTACCCAGACCGTCACACACGAATTCAAAACTGCATCAGGATCCACTGCAAGAACTATGACAGTTAGGACAGTTAGGCTGGATGTGAGAAAACTTGGATATTATGGTCGATTGGCTGCTCATAAGCCACACATCACGCCGGTAAATGCCAAACGACGCCTCGCTTGGTATAAGGAGCGTAAACATTGGACGATTGAACAGTGGAAAAACGTTGTGTGGAGTGACTAACCAGGGTACACAATGTGGCGATCCGATGGCAGGGTATGGGTATGGCGAATGCCCGGTGAACGTCATCTGCCAGCGTTTGTAGTGCCAACAGTAAAATTCGGAGACGGTGGTGTTATGGTGAGGTGTTTTTCATGGAGGGGGCTTGAACTCCTTGTAGTTTTGCGTGACACTATCACAGCACAGGCCTACATTGGTGTTTTAAGCACCTTCTTGCTTCCAACTGTTGAAGAGCAATTCGGGGATGCGACTCCATCTTTCAACATGATCGAGCACCTGTTCATAATGCACGGGCTGTGGCGGAATGGTTACACGACAATAACATCCCTTAATGGACTGGCCTGCACAGATTCCTGATCTGAATCCTATAGAACACCTTTGGGATGTTTTGAAACACCGACTTCGTGCCAGGCCTCACCGACCGACATCGTTACCTCTCCTCAGTGCAGCACTCCGCGAAGAATAGGCTGCCATTCCCCAAGAAACCTTCCATCACTTGATTCAGCGTATGCCTGCGAGAGTGGAAGTTGTCATCAAGGCTAATGGTGGGCCAACACCATACTGAATTCCAACATCACAGACGGAGGATGCCACGAACTTGTAAGTGATTTTCAGCTAAGTGTCCGGCTACTTTCGATCACATAGTGTATGCGGTCAGTGTCTCATGAGATTCCCCTAAAAACCGGAAGCGGTGAATCGTGTAGAAAGTGAGTGAGGACATATAAAGAGACGGGTAACTTACAGAGCATTTTTTTTTTTTTTTGGTTCTACATGGTTATCCTCGTTACTTAAGAGTAAACAGTATTTATATCAAAACTGAAACTGTCAATGTTTCATTCAGGTTTTATTCGAAAATTGTTGATTTGTAACGTGAAACGGAGGAATATTATTGTAAAAATAAAGAATACAATAAAAATTTATCATATAGCGTCAGAAGACGAAATTGCTTCAACAAAAAGGTAAAATAAAAACAACACAAAATAAAAACATATCAAACATTGCTCAATACTTCGTCGAACGAAATAGTAGTAGATTCCCTCTTATAGACGAAGTGTGAAGGAGGAGGAAATTGATTTTTGTGGACGAAAGGAGGTAAGGAAGTAAGAAAGGAATAGATAATTAGGTGAGAAGGAGATAGTTATGTCTAATTTGTTCCGTCGAGCACGGTGAACAAATAACTGGGGAGATACTGTGAGGGGAATATGTGAAGCATATATGATATGTGGAAAGTACGACAAACTGATATTGAAATAAGATATGAGGGAAATAGATATAAGAAGTCGTTAGGAGGTAATAATTAGGAAAGAGAATGGAAATATTAAGCTATGAAAGAAACATGTTATAAGAATAGAGAAAATAAAAGGGATAAATTGTATTTTGAAGTTCTGTTACAGCTAATACCAAAAAAGTAGAGATTGCAGAGAAAAAGACGTGGGAGTCGGAGTCAAGGTGCGAAGTTTTCAAAATAACATAATATGCTTGTAGTTAGGAAACTAAAAAAGAGGTAATGGCAGAAATTCATTAACTTACTAACCGTCATCACCATCATTTTCACTCTTACTCTCCATCGTGATGATGAGGAAACCATGATCTTTAAGAAAATAGAATGGGGAGAAAAAATGATGAATAAGTAAAAATAGCGAAAAGAAAAAGATTTTTTTAAATAATGTAAATGATAACATATGTAAAATACTTACAATTTTTAATGTTTGTAAAGTTTGTAGTGGAATTTAAGGGAGTAAGGGTTATATTAAGATCTATAACGATATCAGAGGAAACAGAGAATAGGGGGGTGTAAGGAAAGTAAGATTATCAAATCAGGGACAAACATTGTATTAGATATGAAGTCAGCAGACAAGATGCTGCATCATTGCGGCCAGATCGACGGCACCGCGCGGGATTAGCCGAGCGGTCTAGGGCGCTGCAGTCACGGACTGTGCGGCTGGTCCCGGCGGAGGTTCCGAGCCCTTCCTCGGGCATGGGTGTGTGTGTTTGTCCTTAGGATAATTTAGAAAAGTAGTGTGTAAGCTTAGGGACTGATGACCTTAGCAGTTAAGTCCCATAAGATTTCACACTCACTTGAACACACACACACACACACACACACACACACACAGATCGACGGCAGGACTGAGGAGAGCAGTTAGGCGTGAGAGGAAGGGACACTGAGTGTGAGTGTCTGGTACGTCAGCTTACGAGAAGACGAAAGAAGAGGCCTTGGTGAAAGCAACGTTCCTAGAGGATAACACCTCTGGGCAAAAATTTGGAGAGCTACAACGGATCCTGTATACAATCAACATGTACCATGAAGTGAGCCTTACTTATATGTAAGTCACATACAAGCTTCATAACAATGGTTTTGTGAAAGTGTTAGATACTTGGCGTTTATATCGCGAACTGTTTAAAAGTAGCTTGTGGAGAAATAAAGGATGTCCACCGAACCTGAAAGGAGGCGGACATAGTACAACAAGGACGAGCAAGAAACGCATTTCTGTAACTCAAAGTACAGAATAGCTGAAACTATCTTCAGACCATATGGAATTCAAAAACTGTGAAACAATCCCTGAACACTCATGGGACGGAGCGAGAAAACAAGGAAAGGCTTTTCAATCTATCTATATGAACAACTGGTTACAGTAAAGAATACACAACAATTTCAAAGAAGACGCCATAAGAAAGGATATACGATAACGACGTTAAACTGGTCTCAATCCCAATTTCCGATCCAGAGAAGAACGAAGACACAAGTGAGAAGACAGCAAGATGCACCAAGAACAGAAGATGTAACGCAGAAGATTTGGAAGAAGGAAGAGCCTGGGCCAGAAGAGATCAAGAAACCTTTTCAAATCCCTTCCCATATAAGACTCTTATTGTATTTAACTAACAACGAGAATCCACTTTAACTGTTCTAACAGTATAAATATCCTATATTCCTTATGGCAAATTGCAACACCTTCAAATGTCATATCGAGAAAGGTATGACTACTCGTATAGAAATCTACAGGTGAATTGACTCTCAGTGAACCGGCATAAAGATTCGACGAATGATGAAGAAAAGTTTTATGCTGCCAAATATTAATCTTCAATACGTCACCATGGGCATATGCAACCTGGAACAAAGGAACCACGCATTCACAGCATGCTTAGACCTTCAGCAACCTCTCTCTCTGCACGAAGAAAAAGTGAAAATTTCAATGAACCATTTTAAAAATGTAGGAGAAAGAATTGTCTGTGATACACTACAATCAGAACAAATTGATAAAAGATAATTTTGATAGTGTTTGAAAATATTTGAATTTGAAAACTTTTATGTTTTAGAAATAGATCTTTATTAATGATGTTCTTTTTAAAAATTTATCTTGACATATCAATAATATTTCCCTGAATATATATTTTTCAACATGTTTAAATTAAAAAAACCTAATATTAACATTTTTGGGAGGTTGAGATTCTAGTGTGTAATGTTTGCATCAAAAATATAGGATAGATAAATATGAATGGGTTTAGCTATTCCATGATGTCAATGTAAATTTTGTAAAGTAATTAGTAGGATTAGAAATTTAATATGTTTGTGAAGGTCAAATCTGAAAATTTTTGTAAAATTGTAATGCATAGAGCTAAGATTTTTGGGGAATGTATACATGATTATGAATAGGATTAAGTCTGTAAAGTCATGGGAGGTTGAGTTTAGAATTAAATCTAAAAGCTTTATTGTAAGAAATGAAAATTTCGTAGATAATGGTTGATATGAAATCTAGAGAAAAGTAAAATTTATTATAAAAGAGGGGAGGATAATGTTAAATGAAGGTTTCCTCAACTTCAGTACATATCCATCATCATTTAACATAAATTAGGTAAGCAAAAAACCGATCAGTCAATGAATGTTAAATTTTAAAAGAAAAAAGAAAATCACTTGAGGGCCCTAATTTAAAACGTCATTTATGTGTTCATGTACTGTACAAAAACTACCGAACTGTAGTTTTGGCAGAGCGCATCTCTAGACTTGAGGCAACGTAACTCAAGGCGCATAAATTCCCCAGACGGCACTTAGCGACTTCCAGCAAACTTTACACATAACTTCCAACCTTTTCTAAACTTTTTCTCGCTTCCACGCTTAACGCCAAATATTTAACACTTTAACTCATTTTAAAGTAATTAGAAATCTGAAGCTGTTTTATACACGGGAATTCGATTCCTTAAAGAATCTGGGATTTCCTGGTTCTTAGTAAAGGACAACGCCGATATCCTTCCGTATGTTTCGCAGTCCTGGCTTTCACGCTCTGTCATCATCGGAATGTCAAATCCTAATCGTCCTTCCTGCTTCTTTGTCGAGGACCTATCGTATGTTGTACATTGCCATAAAATGTCGCGGTTATTTCGCATAAAGAAAAGGGAAAATATCCGCCTCAGTCATTGAGAAGAATCCACTAATGCGTATGAACGACCCAGTGAGCCACAACGCTGTACGAGAGATTTGTTCCATAAACGTAAACCCCGATTTTATTTTAGAAATGTGTTTGAGCCCTTCCTCTTATCGCAGGTCACTTATCCATTTACGCAACCAGAACTGTTATCAAGTATCTATTTATTTTAAAAGTGAGAAAAACAGAAGTTCTGGTTTTAGGGTCAAGCACTATGTCACAGAACTGGTATGAGCTGGTTATCGAATCGCCTGCAAAGCAAGCGTCGAATTAATGCTGTTCAAGCGAAGGTCGTTAAACGGGCCTGTTCTGGCCGCGACGTGACAAGGACACCGAGTCCGCCTGCCTGCGCGCACCGGGCGTGCGATTCTAAAACGGAATCTCGTTTCTCGTCGAGCTCGCAAATGATATGTTAATACCAATAGTTTCAGTGCAAAATGAATTTAACACAAATCAGCTTTTTCGATGGAAGAAGGCCACATTTATACATTTTATAACGATTCTCTAGCAATATCCGACATGGAGAGTCCACACTCTTCTTGATGATCTTTAGAAATATAGGTTTTGGTTAAACATACGCAAGATGCATTCAACAGTCTTGCAGTTCCGCGAGAGAAATTCTCTACATCTACATACATACTCCACAAGTCACCATCGGTGCACTGGGGATGGTACGTTCTACCACTACTAGTTATTCCCTTGTTCCACTCACAAATGGAACGGGAGAAAAACGACTGTCTGTATGCCTCCGTACAGGTCTAATTTCTTGTCTTCACTGTCCTTATTAGAAATGTACATAGGTGGCAGTAGAATCATCCTGCTGTCATCTACAAATGCCGATTCTTAAATTTTTTTTAAAATAGTGTTTCGCGAAAAGAAAGTCGTCTTCCCTCCAGAGATGTCCATTTGGGTCACGGATCATTTCCGTAATACTCACGTGTTGATCGAACATACCGGTAACAAATTTAACAGCACGCCTCTGATTTGCTTCGAAGTTTTTCTTTAATCCAATCTTGTGGGGACCCCAAATACTCGAGCAATACTCAAGAATTGGTCGCAATAGTGTGCTATACGCGGTGCTCTTTGTAGATGAGCTACACTTTCCTAACATTTTCGTAATAAACTGAAGACGGTCATTCGCCTTCCCTATAACGAACTTCACGTGCTTGCTCCATTTTCTGTCGCTCTGCAATAGGCCTCTGTATTTAATAGATGTTTTGTGTCAAGCAGCGCATACTGTACTGGAACACTATAGGACTGGTTTTCCTACTCATCTGCATTAACTTGCATGTTTCTACATATAGAACAAGCTGCCATTAATCATATTAAATAGAAATTCTAGGTCATCTTGTATCCTCCGACAAACACACTCGATGGCAACACTTTCCTGAACATCACAGCATCATCAGCAAATAGCCGCAGATTGCTACCCACCCTGTCCGTCATATCATTTCATGTGTACAGATCACCAGAGCGGCCCTGCCACACTTACCTGGGGCACTTCCGACGATACCCTTGTCTCTGATGAACACACTGTCGAAGACGACGACCTCTGGGTTATATTACCTAAGAAGTCATCAAGCCACTCGCATATCTGATTACCTGTTCCGTATGCACCGACCGTTGTTAATAGTCTGCAGTGAGGCACTTTGTCAAATGCTCTCCGAAAATCTAAGAATATTGAATCTACTGCCCGGCGGAGGTTCGAGTCCTCCCTCGGGCATGGGTGTGTGTGTTTGTCCTTAGGATAATTTAGGTTAAGTAGTGTGTAAGCTTAGGGACTGATGACCTTAGCAGTGAAGTCCAATAAGATTTCACACACATTTGAACATTTTTTTGAATCTACTGCCACCCTTCATCCATGGTTCTCAGGATATCGTGCGTGAAAAGGGAAAGTTGAGTTTCTAACGGCCGGTGATTTGTAAAAATCTTTACTGATTTGTGGACAAAATTCTTTTTGCCTCGAGAAAGCTTATTCTATTAGAACTTAGAATGTGCTCAAGAATTCTGCACCAGACCTATTTTAAGGTTGTAACTCTTCAGGCTTTCCCGGCGATCTAATGACATCTTGGGTTGTCGGGTGTTCTGCCGGATATCAGCGTCGTACTTGCACGATATTTCGGTCACGTAGCTCGTGAACTTCATCAGGTGCGACCTGAGACTGCTCCTCGAGTGTTTTTTAATTTTTTTAATTTTTTTAGCACTTTTCATTCCTTCTCCTAAGGGGAGAAGGCGGGCTGCTTTAGGGCTTGTCTGTTTGCCCTTTATCAGCCATAGGGTACATTTTTATTTTATTTATTTCCATTTTTCTTATATATCTGATTACATGCTATTATCTTATGTTGGGTATCTTTAATTTTACGTTATTTTTTGGTGTATATAATGTGGGAGAATATTGATTGATTTTGTTATGTATTAACTGAACATGTTTAACAATATAACTAACTTAATAAAACTAATTGTTTACTTAATTGGAATTAGTTTATAACTGGAAGTGACACATTATTCTAATGGGGGATTTTTTACAGCGCTTACACTTATTTTTCCCTCTGTAATATTTTTATGTGATGGAGTATGTTGTTTTGGATGATATATTCTAGCTTAGACTAATCTTAATACTAATGTTTACAGGTTCTCCTTTCCTGTTTTGTAGTACTTGGAGCTGATTGCTACAATGTTTTTTTTTTGCCTTATTCTAGTTTTACATAGTCTCCTTTCCCTTTGGTGGTACTTGGAGCTGGTTTTTTTGTTAACAATAGTTCTTATCTTGTCTATGATTTCCTTAATGTTATTGTGTTTTGTTCTATGGGGTGTGTTGTGTGTTGAGTGTGAGGGGCTGTCGTGGTGCACTAGGTCATTTGATGCTGTGCTATTGTCTTTTGTCTAGGTGGGGTGTGGTGGTTTCGCCTCCTGTCAGTTGTGTCATTGTGGGTGCTAAGTCGGGGAACTCAGTTGTTGTATTTTGTGCTAGTGTACGCGCCGGGTAAATGTATTTCTTTTTTGGGCGTCTTGCTGTGCGTGGCTTGGTCGTCAGAATGTCTTCTATGTCGGGTCGTTTGTGTAGGATGTGTGAGCCGTATCTTGCCCTGAGTTTTGTCAGTCTTGTTTGCAGAGGGGTTATTTCTGTCGCCTCGTATACTTCGTCGCTAGGGGTGCGGCATGGTAGTTTTGCTATGCTGCGTAGTAGTCGGCGTTCTGTCGAGTACAGTCTGTTTGCTACTGTCTTTGGTATTCCGCCTAGTGGTGCAGCGGCGTATTCGTATATTGGTCGTATGTATGTCTTGTATGTGTGTATGGCTGTCCTGGTGGAGCAGCCATACAGTCGTCCTTGTATTTGTCGGATTAACTGTTGTCGCTTCCTCGTTTTGTTGAGCAGGTATTGCAGGTGGGCTTGGTAGTTGAGGTGTTTGTCTAGGTAGACACCGAGGTATCTCGCCTTGTCAGTCAGTTGTAGGGGTTCGATCCATAGTCGGAGTGTTATGTCTTCTTGTTTTTGCTGTCGTTTTTTCGTCAGGTTGCGGTGTTGGAATAGGACTAGTTGTGTTTTAGTCGGGTTAGGTCGGATTCTCCATTTAGTCATCCATGTCTCTAGTTTGGTCAGGTATTTTGCTGCTTTTCTTTGTATTATGTCTGTTCTGAGTCCTGTGCACCAATATGCAGTGTCATCTGCATATAGGGCGATTTTTTCGTGTTGGTCTGTTGGGGTCGGTATGCCGTGTGTATAGCGCGTACAGTAGTGGGGATGATATTGCACCTTGCGGGACTCCTGCCTCTGGGGTGAATGGCTCAGAGGTGGCGTCTTGCACATGTACTCTGCTGTGTCGTCCGGTGATTTGAGTTTTTATTAGGCGTACGAATTTCGGTGGGATGCCGGGTTTGAGCAGTTTGAACAGGAGCCCATTGTGCCATAGACGGTCGATGGCGCGCTCTATGTCGAGGAATATGGCTAGCGTACAGTGCGATCTGTTGAAGCCCTGGGTGATGTCACATGTCAATTTCAGAAGTGGGTCTGTGGTGGAGTGGTTGGGGCGGAAGCAGGCTTGGAGTAGGGGGAGTAGTTGTTTGTTGTCCACATATTTTCGCAGTCTGTCGGTCAGTATACGTTCGTAAGTTTTTCCTATAACGTCCAGTAGTGAGATAGGTCGGTAGGAGAGGGGGTCCGTTCGTGGTTTGTCGGGTTTGGGGATCATTATGGTCTTACTTGTCTTCCACGCAGTTGGGATTGTTTCTGTCGTTAGGCAGTAGTTGAACATCAGTGAGAGGATTGGGATTAAGGCAGGGAGGGGGGCGTTCTGCAGGTGGATACGTTTGATGTTGTTTTGTCCTGGGGCTGAGTTTCGTCCGGTCCGTATTGCGTTGGTGATTTCAGTATCTGTTATAGGTTTGGTCAGTTCGGAGGTGTCTTCTGTTCCTGCTGTTGGACTTGTTAGTAGGTCAGGGAGTTGGTTCTCTACGTGTCGGTAGAAGTCGTTGTCGAACTTGGCGTCTGTTGGGAAGCAGTGGATGATTCGGAGGGCGTTCTGGAATGTGTCTGCTTGTGTTTTAGGGTCTGTGATTGGTTCGTTGTCTACTATTAGTTTCTGGTTGGGGGTTGCTGCTCCGTTTTCCGTCCGCTGCGGTTCTAGGTGTTCCCTCTGCGGTCCGCGCCCACCAAACCCGCTCCTGGGGGTTTCATCTGTGGTATCGCTGTTCACCAGGGTCCCACTGAAGGACTCACTAGAACTGATTGCAGAGAAATTTGACGGTGCTCTGTTGGACCTGTTCAGTCATACACTGACATCCACGTATTTCCTGTACAGAAACCAATATTACGAGCAAACTGAAGGTGTAGCTATGGGCAGCCCACTGTCCCCTGTGGTTGCCAACATGTTTATGGAGAGTTTTGAGGAGAGGGCACTGGAGACAGCCACATTTAAACCCACAGGCTTCTTTAGGTATGTGGATAACACCTTCGTGATCTGGCCACATGGGATGGACAGGCTCAATGAGTTTCTTGAACATCTTAACTCATACCACCCTAATATCAAGTTCACCATGGTACTGGAGAAGAATGGTCAGCTGCCATTTCTGGATGTACTAGTCCAGAGGAAAGCAGATGGATCAATTGGCCACAGTGTGTACCGAAAACCAACACACACTGATTTATATCTGCAGGCCAGCAGCTGTCACCACCCTGCACAGAAGAATAGGGTTCTGAAGACTTTGGTCCACAGAGCACGTGCCCTGTCAGACCAAGAGAATCTACCTATAGAGATAGAACGTCTCAAAACAGTTTTCTCCAAGAATGGATACACGGACAGACAAATTGAGAGGGCACTCCAACCAGCCACTATACCACAGGTTCCTGAAGAAGACCAAGATGAAGCAAAGAAGGTGGCATATCTGGCCTATGCTGGCTCTATTTCTGCCAGAATCAGTAGGATCCTCCGTAAACACAATATCAAGTGTGTTTTCTGTCCAACCAGCAAGATCGGGGGACTGCTGGGGAGTGTCAAAGACGACCTGGGGTTACGAAAACCAGGGATTTACAATATACCTTGTCAATGTGGCATGTCCTACATTGGCCAGACGACAAGAACTGTGGAGATCAGGTGCAAAGAACATCAGAGGCACACTAGATTAAGACAGGTGACTAAGTCAGCCATTGCTGAACACTGTCTAGAACTAGATCATGCCATGAAGTATGAGGATACCAAGATTCTAGCACAAACACCAGATTATGGGACTGTGTTATAAGAGAATCGATAGAAATTAAAATGGCTGACGATCTTATGAACTGTGACACAGGGTACCAGCTAAGCAGAGCCTGGAATTGTTAAAGGAGCAACGGGGCCAGCTGCAACACTACACAAACAGAAGAATCAGAGACATGGAGATGGAAAACGAGCCCCTGACGGACTGCCAGGCCCACTCTTCACTCTTCACTCTCTTCTACCTTACGGGTCTGCCCTGACCCGTGCAGGAGCAGGCTAAGCAGTGTACTGCTATTCCTGCATAAGCCTCTGGGGGTGGTTTTGGAGACCTCACTTTACGGATTGTCTTGACGGCCTAATAGGCCTATGAAGTCTTGATGTTTTCCAAAGAATTTGATTATTGCTTCCATGGTGATGTTATTTCCAAGCTCCAGGAATTCCTGGTAAGCTGGGTGCTGTTGTATTTCCGGACGCGCTTCCCCAGCCGCTGCGCCCCGGGCTGAGACCTCAAAGATGTGTTCCCAGTCCATGGGCGTGAAGAAGGGGTGCTGGTTGATGATGGTCAGGTCCTTCCTCGACACCAGTCCTCTAAGAGCCTTGTTGTTCCTGACTGGTCCGTAGGGCTGGTGAGGAAGGGCCAGTTTCGTCCTGTCGGGTAGAGTAAATGGATAGGGGTTGTCCAGGTGCGGGTATGTCCCGTCACGAAGAGACGCGGCGACCTTCTGCAGAACAGGCTGCACGCTGTACTCCGTAGGTAGCGGCAGGCATTCAGTCTCCGCCGCAGCAAGTGGGGGTTTCTCAGTGTGCGTCTCCTCGTCGTGTGCCCGCGGCTCGACCTCCCCGTCAGGAGGGAGAGCAGGCTGCTCCACTTCTATGTCCATGGGTGCCCCTACGCCGCCCGTCTCGTCAGCTGGCGGCGCAGGTGTCTCCGTCTGGGTGGAGGCGTCGACCCCCGCTGGCCGACTCGCAGTGGAGCTGACGGTGGGGGTAGACGTCTTCTTGAGGACCCGCAGCTCCTCACGCAGCTGTTGCAGCTGGCGGTGAACAGCCACGAGTTCCTCCCTCATGACGGCCCTCTCGGCCGCAAGGGCGGCGTGGAAGGCGGCCAGTGCGTCGTCCATGGCGGCTTCGCGATGGCACGGTCCACCACTCCCGCGGGAACGGGGGGGTGGGACGTCCGTCTCGACGCCAGGTACCTCTGCAGGGCGTGGGGCGGCCATCTTGCTTCTGTAGCCCCGCACGTAGGCGCAGCTGCGCGAGTTTGCGGCGTGGGCACCGCCGCAATTCACGCACTTGGCAGCCGCACCGCGGGGCTTGGTGCAGTTGCGTGTGTCGTGTGCCTCAGCACACTTCAGACACGCTAAAGTGCCCCTGCACACTTTTGCAATGTGCCCCATCCTTTGGCACTTGAAGCATTGCTGCTCAGTGCGCTGTTTCTTCTTGTGGCGCCGTCTGCGTCCGCGATCCTTGCCGATCACATCGACCAGGAGTTCCAGCGCGGCCGCAATCTTGCTGCCCTTCCTGCGTCCGGCCATGTCGGTTCGTCAGCGTGTGGAGGTGCGTGCGCGCCGGCTTCTTCTGCTGCCTCGTGTGCAACGTGCCTGTGCGCTCCGTCCGCAGTCTCCCGCCACTGCTGGCGACCAGGCGCACCAGACCGAAGATGGAACACCCAGAAGTGGGACTGGTGGGCGCGGACCGCAGAGGGAACATCCAGAGTCGCAGCGGACGAAAAACGGAGCGGCAACGCTCCAACAGGTCGTGGTGAGCGGGCGCGGACCGCAGGGGGAACGCTTGGTACCCCAGACCGTAGATGAAACCCCCAGGAGCGGGTTTGGTGGGCGCTGACCGCAGAGGGAACATCTAGAACCGCAGCGGACGGAAAACGGAGCAGCAACGCTCCAGCAGGTCGCAGGGAATGGGCGCGGACCACAGAGGAAGCGCCTGCAGCCGTTGGTGGAGGGAGAAGGCCATAGGCATAGACGAGGCAGCGGTCCGGGAAGGGCTGCTGCGAGCCGGGTTTGGTAATGCAGCCGCAAGGTTGCACAACCGGACCAACAGGAAGAGGGCGCCGCTCTATGCCGTGACCGTGCAAACGGTCGACGGCGGGAGCGACATCTTCGACTTGCGGAAATTGCTGGGCTTCCCGGTGACGACAGAGGCTCTCCCGACCGCCATGGACCCTCTGCCCCAGTGCTTCAGGTGCCAGGGCGAGGGCCATGTTGCGAAGTATTGCCGCAACGCGGCGCGGTGCGTCAAGTGCTCAGGCGAGCACGACAGCCGCGCCTGCGACCGCGGCAGCAACGCTCTGCCGACTTGTGTCCGGTGTGGCGGCCCGCACGTCGCCAGTTGGCGCGGTTGTGCAGCCTTCTCAAGCCGCAACCGTGTCGGGGGCGGCGAGGCGGCCGCGGCCGCACCGACGCAGCGGCAGAAGCAAAGACGACGTCGGAAACGGCGTAGGGCGCAGAACAGCCCGGCGCAGCTGAGGGACGGCGCAGTAGCAGATCCACCTGCCAGGGGCAGGGACGACCGCTCGGAAACGGGCAGCCAGGACGCAGCTCGCTCTCCCGTGAAGAAGTGTGACCTCGAACTCGCCACCGCCGTGAAAGAGGCCACAGCAGCCCTCAAAGCCGTCATGGCGGCGGAGAGGGCTGCCTTCGCAGCCGCCGTGGCTGCAGAGAAGGAAGAGGCCTTGAGGCAACTGCGAGCAGTCTTCGCCCAAGGCCTCAGCGCAGTCGTACCTGCGAACACTCCTGCGACCTCGCAGAAGGACGTTCGCCCGCCTATCACAGCGGCTGCCCCAGAACCGCCGCCCCAGCGGAACCGGTGATGACGCCGACCGCTGCGGGAGCGGCCCCTCCAAGGGACCGAGAAGACAGAAAGGCAGTCATCATCGCGCAAGCGCGAGCGAACGGCGTGCATTTCTCCGACGCTGAAGAGGCGCAGCTCACTGAACAAGCGGAGCTGCTCCAAGCTGCAATGCAGAAGACCTGCGCCGTGCAGTAGAGGAGGACGCTGAACGGTAGCCGATCGCCGCCGTTCTGCACCAGCCTGATGAAGCTGCACCAAGTCACTGACGACAAGGCGCAGCAGAGGGCCTAACAGCAACGCATGCGTTGGCGCGCCGGACTCTTATGTTACAGGGAGGAAGCCACTGCGGCCGGCCCAGGAGACTACAAGCGAGCCCAGCCGCAGCACCCGGACTGACCCAGCTAACGACCACGCAGCACACAGGTAACGTTGCACGATACCTCACGCTAACCTTCCCTCACCTTGCATGCTCTGTCGCAGCTAGCAAGCCGCTACTGCCCTTACTACCCGTCCTACTGTCGCAGAGGTTTTTTTCCCTTGGCGCTGGCCTTGGCACTTTTTTTCCTCTGCCCTTACAACCGCTACCCTTCAATCGTTTTCGACCACTTCTATCTCCTGATGGACCATGTTAATGAGTAATCTTACCCAGACGCATGGATAACATCACAGCCTGCATCCTGTGACGCCTGATTCGAAAACTAACATGTTTACGGAGGTGACAGTAGAACTTTTGGTTTGGTCACCACGTTGGTGTGGGCGTGGAGGGGCCCCATCCTTTATAACTCGAGGAGCAGTCTCAGGTAGCATCTGATGAAGGTCACGAGCTAAGTGACCGAAATATCGTGCAAGTACGACGCTGATATCCGGCAGAACACCCGACAACCCAAGATGTTATTTTAAGGTTATTGGTCTGTGATTTTGCGGATCCGTTCCTTTACGCGTCTTCTGTACGGAAGTCACCTACGCTTTTTTTCGAGTCACTTGGACTTGACTGGTGACTTATTTCTTTTCAACTCTTACAGTTGCTTCTTTCCGCCAGGGATGCCTATTTCTACATCCGCCGTACGCGATGGTACATCTGTGCGGTCCACCTGCGTGAATGATATTTTTTACGCGAAATTTAAAACTTCGGCTTTCCTTTTTTTGTCTTCTGTTGATAAGCCAGTCTGGCCGATTAGTTACGAAACAGAGACCCTCTACCCGCAGAGTAATTTTACGCCGCACCGCAATTTTCTTCGGTTCTCGGCAAGATCTTTAGCTAACATATGACGATGGAAGATGTTGTACACCTGTCGTATACATCTTCTTATAGATGCACGAATCTCTACTAACTTTTGCCTGTCGACATTTACACATTCTTTTTTGAAGCTGGAGTCCAACAATTTTTGTTTCTTCAACATTTTCCGAATTTTGTTACTAAACCACGGTGGGTTTATTCCGTTCTTAATCCACTCACTCACTACATACTTCTTCAGGGTGCTATTTACAGTCAGTTTCAACTTTCCCTCTAAGTCTTCTACGCCCATCATACTGGAACTAAATGATAAACATTCATTGTGTAAGTAGGATGCTAACAACTGCTTATCTTCTCTTTCCAGCATAAATACAGTCTTAGCCTTCACTACAGTCGACATAATCGTCTTGAGAGGCTTCAGCGACTGTATACAGGTAGATATTTAAGATCATTCTCATTTATTGTACCGTCTCACTTGCACACTTTTTTAATTCGATTATGTGTTTTGATCTCCCTAGATCATCTTCAGATCTAAGTAACTGCATCAGCGATCAGTCTTGTCTACTCAGAACAACATATCAGAGTACTCTGATATGATGTTCTAAGTAGACTGAGTGATCGAAACCTGTAATCGAACTAAATGTGTGAAACTGAGACGAAACAATAAATGAGAATTATCTTAAATATTTTTCTTAGCCTTCTTGATGGATTTATTAATTTAGTAGCTACGATGACACAGAGATTGCTAAATCCTTGTCTCTGTACTGACACTGTCTACAACGTCGGGACTATTTGTAGCTACGAGGTCTAAAACATTTCGAGTGCGCGGGAGTTGTTACACTATTTTCTTAAGACAATTTCAGAGACAGCATTCATAATTTGTTCGCAAGACTGCCTTTCCATACAACCTGCAATGAATTCATCAACGTCCCAATATATAACTGGTCATTTAAAGTAGCCACCAACTATTTTGCATGGTCGGCGTACTTCCGCGCTATTGAGTGTAGACTCTCTTTGAATCATTCTGCAACCTATATGGCCCAGTCAGGTAATATATAAAATCATCAGATGACTTACTCGAGTTTACCTAGGCCTGTTACTCGCGTCCAGATAACTTCACAGTCGGACTCGGTTACCATATCGGTAGATCTTACAGGTTGGTTGTAATTAAACTTTTGCTGTTTGAGAGAGCCTTCAAGAAAAATGACTGACCGTAGGACAATGAAATTTTGTGGAGAAATTTGTAAGGACATGCGGAGAGAAGTAACGAATGAATCATTGAAAGAAACACATTTTACTTTTCGCATAAAGGGTTTCAAATCGGGTGATCTTGATGTTTACGCAAATTGGAACGACCGGCCAATAATTCAGCTTTCTCCAAATGTGTTACAGAGTAACTGAGTGACCGCACTAGCAGTATGAGGTGGAGCTCCATCGTGCATCATAACAGTCGAGTACAAAGTACCTCTCTCCCGTAAAGCAGGGATCACATTTTGGTGTAGCAGATCACAGTAACGTGTGCCGTTCACGCTGCATGTCCTTGGTACTGGGGTCCGAGTTCCTATAAGAAAAATTGACTAATCACGAAATGTACGGCGAAGCCACACCACACAGCGACGCGTTCACAATGCAGAGGAACTTCATGAACGTTCGTTGGCAGTAACTATCCCCAAATGCGACAACTGTGACTGTTCACTGCACGAGTGAGCGTAAAGTGTGCTTCGTCACTCCACAAAATGTTTCAAAACATGTCGTCAACTTCAGTCCTTGCAAGAAACGTAAGAGCAAAGTCTACTCGAATTTCTGCGTCACGTGGGAAAAGTTGGTGATTACTGTGAAGTTTGTACGGATATCATTTCACATTTGTTGGCAGTACTTTTCGAACGATGGACCATGGAAGTTCAGCTGTCGTTACACAAATCGTGCACTGCACGTTGCATCCAGCACATTGCATCCAGCATTCTCAGCCACGACAACAGTAACTTCTTTTGGCCGAACGTTTCCAACCTTGTAACCACCAAGAACACCACGTTTGAACCCTCTCATATAGAAATTAAAATGCGTTTCTTTGGGTGGTTTATTCGTTATTTCTCTTGCACATGTCCTTACAAATGTTTCCGCAAAGTTTCATTGTCCTACGATTATTCGTCTTTCATGGGGATCCTCTGAAGTAGTGAAAGTTTAATTGTAACCACCCTGTATATTTTGGCGATTACAATGAACTCTCTCTCTTTTGTGGCGTCTAGTCTGTTTTTCGATATACTTTCCATACTTCGTTAGATATTTAGGAGCTTGCAATTCGGATTTCATCCAGCTCTCGGTTTCGAGTATGATCTGAGCACGATAGCTTTCCCGGAGGTCGGTAAATTCAGGGACTTTGTTATGAATACTTCGGCCGTTTACTGTTACAGTTTTGACGTTTTAAGAGACTCTACTTTGTGCGCAATATAATTTCTCTCTCTGCCAATCAACGTTCATCAGACAACCTAAAACTATCACCTAGCCTAAAAAAAAAATCTGCATGTGCTCTCCTCAAGCACTGTGCTACGCAAGTAGCTGCTTCTTCTGCATAGTGCACCACTGGTGTATCAAGGGGAATACTATAATCTTCCATCCCATAAAGCAAGTCTAGAATCTGCAGCCAAGACCGTCATAGATTCGAAGGAGCCTCTGGTTGTGACTATCCACTTGGCTCCAAGTCAAAGGACCCTGATCAGTTTTGGGTACGATACTGCAAATTGTGAGCTCAGATTGCACCCCATGAGCGAGACCAGCAGTCTTCCCTTCTGCCAGCCACGTGTACGAACTGAGGATGCCCACAGGCCCATGCGGCAGGCGTAATTCATGAAATCATGAGCCATAACATGAAGATGACTACACCCTGCGCAGACAGCTTCCTCCACATCTCGGATGAGAGCAACCAGCAGATATAGCGAACGCACATTGGACTTCTTTCCGGTCTTGTATGCTATTTCCCTAAGGGACTCCATAACGCACTTAAATTAGACCTCCCAATAACTAGCAGACTCTCTCCCTCCGGGTGCCTGCTAGAATCTTTCTGCAGACTTGTTCATTCGTAGGGCGACTGGATGAGACCAGGCGACCAGTCTCCACATTCACCCTCTGGGTCGAGCGTGGCGAAGGCGTTACAACAGCTGGAGGCATCAGCCTGCACACGGCTGACCGAGTCCCTCTGGCCCACCACACTTGTCACAGAGCCAAAGGAAACAAACTGCCCTTGGCTAATGAGATAGTTTTCTTTTAGAAAAGAAGAAAAGTCTTATGACATTGTTAACTGGCAGACACCACGTGAAAGGTTCATCCGCATAACTGAAAAGGTCTTTGTTCTTGTCGCACAATGCATTGCGAAATTGAGAGTTGTGTCTTAAGTGCGAGTGTGATGTGTCTTTGTAGAGTTATATATGTATTGATGACGATGATCATAGAGAATACCGAATACCGAATACCGGTGACGGATCATTCACATCCTGTTCTGTCAAACTACATGAGACGTTCAAGAGGGAGTTTTAATTTAATTCAGGGCATTAATGCCAAGTAAGGTGATCATAAACTGTACAACATAAGCACTCGTCCCATTACCGACTAACAACTGGCAATCATAAGTTATTCCACCACCAGGTTTCGAAACAGCTACCGCCGAGTCCTTGCCACCACATGAGCGTTGTAGGCGAGCCAGTTTTATGCTAAAGTTAACAAATGAAACTTTGTGACAGTTAAAACTGTGGGCCGGACTATGAATTAAACCCTTATTTTCAGGAGAAACAAGCTTTTCACACCCTTTAAGCTGCCTTTTTACCCACAGATCTATCCTTTTGCGTCTCACAACTTGCTCACAGCTTCAGTTTGTCTGTACTTGTCATCATCCAATGAGGCAACGATTGCGGCAGACTGAGAGTGACTGCATGCATAGCCAGAATAAAAGAAACATGGAGCGGTACATTGGACCTTAGTGACCTCTCACTACTGAGGTCATTAGATATGGAGCACTGAATCAGTTTGAAGAGGAAGGGGAGAGAAACGTCCTCAGTTTTGTTCAATGAGTCGAAAAGGTCTGGGAGCATAGTTGTATTGAAAAATGAGTCTCTGTTTAGAAATTTTAGAAGACAGGCAAGTCAGCAAGAGGACTAGTGATTCATGAATCTAGCAACCGATATATGCATATAAAAAGAAGGGTAAATAACAAACCTGATAGACCTTCAGAGGTAGATTTGAAAGTTGAGCGTGTACGTATTTTCGAGTACTTGCCGCAAAAATAACACAAAGCCTGTACCCACTAGAATAGATGTCCATATATTAAACGTTAATGGATGCAATTATGCTTTCAGGAAATTAATGTCTTTCAGGAGCTCCAAATGACAACATAGTAAGTTCAGATTAGGCCTGTTGCCACATAAGGACGTCCCGCTGACCAAAGCTGAACAAGAGCTTAAGGGGACATGGACGTGAAAATGACTGAAAAACAGAGAAACAAAATTTATCTCATCTGAAAGACAAATTTCTCCTGTTTCTAAAAATGTGTGCGTTATCAATTTTCAAATTTTTTATTTGTTCTTAAACGCTCTTTGAACAAAAGTCTGTACACCAGCCACGTCTTCTTTCAGTTCACTGTCGCACTGCCACAGTCATGCAAACAATAAAGTCAATATACAGGGACTTTGCAGATACAAAATTATTTAGCAGATGTCTACATGGCCACACACAGAACCATAATAAGAGTCTCAACAGTTGTGCGTGGCAACAAGTACCAAAAACAGTGTTTATTGGAAGGACGGTAATCAAAATAGGTGTGATGGATGCTGTCATCTGTTTCAATTATGGTGCAGTTAGCAGGACAAAAATAACGGACAAATTGATGGCTAAAATGGCTCAAATGGCTCTGAGCACTATGGGACTTAACATCTATGGTCATCAGTCCCCTAGAACTTAGAACTACTTAAACCTAACTAACCTAAGGACAGCACACAACACCCAGCCATCACGAGGCAGAGAAAATCCCTGACCCTGCCGGGAATCGAACCCGGGAACCCGGGCGTGGGAAGCGAGAACGCTACCGCACGACCACGAGATGCGGGCTACAAATTGATCAAACCAGGAAATAATATGATAGTTCCTCCGAGCCGGCCGGAGTGGCCGCGCGGTTAAAGGCGCTACAGTCTGGAACCGCACGACCGCTACGGTCGCAGGTTCGAATCCTGCCTCGGGCATGGATGTGTGTGATGTCCTTAGGTTAGTTAGGTTTAAGTAGTTCTACGTTCTAGGGGACTTATGACCACAGCAGTTGAGTCCCATAGTGCTCAGAGCCATTTGAACCATTTAGTTCCTCCGACTGCCATAGATCGTCAGCGAGTAGTTGAAACTGAAAGGCTGCGGTGGCCACCACTGAAGAGTTCAGAGTACGGAAAGGACTCCTGAAAAGGTGTAGAGGATAAAGAAACAGCTGGCCAGAAAGAATATGCTGCTGGAATGTTCTGAAAGAGGCTTTCGGTGAGTCAAATGCACTGTGAACTGTCTTTTCTCATTTTCTCGAAACTACATTTTCCGAACTTTAGGTACATACATTACTGGCCATTAATATTGCTACACCACGAAGATGACGTGCTACAGACGCGAAATTTAACCGACATGAAGAAATGCTGTGATATGCAAATGATTAGCTTTTGAGAGCTTTCACACAAGGTTGGCGCCGGTGGCGACACCTACAACGTGCTGACATGAGTAAAGTTTCCAACCGATTTCTCATACACAAACAGCAGTTGACCGGTGTTGCCAGGTGAAACGTTGTTGTGATGCCTCGTGTAAGGAGAAGAAATGAGTACCATCACGTTTCCGACTTTGATAAAAGGTCGGATTGTAGCCAATCGCGATTGCGGTTTATCGTATCGCGACATTGCTGCTGGCGTTGGTCGAGATCCATGACTGATAGCAGAATATGGAATCGGTGGGTTCAGGAGGGTAATACGGAACGCCGTGTTGGATCCCAACGCCCTCGTATCACTAGCAGTCGAGATGACAGGCATCTTATCCGCATGGCTGTAACGGATCGTGCAGCCACGTCTCGATCCCTGAGTCAACAGATGGAGACGTTTGCAAGACAACAACCATCTTCACGAACAGTTCGACGACGTTTGCAGCAGCATGGTCTATCAGCTCGGAGACCATGGCTGCGGTTACCCTTGACGCTGCATCACAGACAGGAGCGCCTGCGATGGTTTATTCAACGATGAACCTGGGTGCACGAATGGCAAAACGTAATTTTTTTGGATGAATCCAGGTTCTGTTTACAGCATCATGATGGTCGCATCCGTGTTTGGCGACATCGCGGTGAACGCACATTGGAAGCCTGTATACGTCATCGCCATACTGGCGTATCACCTGGCGTGATGGTATGGGGTGCCATTGGTTGCACGTCTCGGTCACCTCTTGTTCGCATTGACGGCACTTTGAACAGTGGACGTTACATTTCAAATGTGTTACAACTCGTGGCTCTACCCTTCATTCGATCACTGCGTAACCCTACATTTCAGCAGGATAATGCACGACCTCATGTTGCAGGTCCTGTACGGGCCTTTCTGGATACAGAAAATGTTCGACTGCTGCCCTGGCCAGCACATTCTCCAGATCTCTCACCAATTTAAAACGTCTTGTCAATAGTGGCCAAGCAACTGGCTCGTCACAATGCGCCAGTCACTACTCTTGTTGATCTGTGGCATCGTGTTGAAGCTGCATAGGCAGCTGTACCTGTACACGCCATCCAAGCTCTTTTTGACTCAATGCCCAGGCGTATCAAGGCCGTTATTACGGACAGAGGTGGTGGTTCTGGGTACTGATTTCTCAGGATCTATGGACCCAAATTGCGTGAAAATGTAATCACATGTCAGTTGTAGTATAATATATTTGTCCAATGACTACCCGTTTATCATCTGCATTTCTTCTTGGTGTAGCAATTTTAATGGCCAGTAGTGTATATCTTCACTATGGTTTGAGCTCTGTTCACCAAATTTCTCCCAAGTGTAGAATGGTATAGTCTCATTGTATTATGCCTAATACATTGCAGAAAATTTCTATGTTTGTAATTCTGCATATAATTTTAGCGGTAATTTCTGAGCAAAATAATTATGTGGTATAATAAAGATATTTCTGTTTCCTCAGGTGCACTACAAACTACAAAACGAGAGGCATAATGTGTTCCTAAGAATGTTGACAGCAGCCTGCCACAGTATGAATGCTGTTAGACTGATGATGCACCAGAAAATAGTACCAGAAATGAAACTAGTGTTATAAAACCATCTATTAGACAAAGTGATGTAATTCTTGAAGTATAACTGACAAGTTAATAAATTTCCTTGTACAGCTTCAATTAATGTCATTCATTGTTGGTACAAATGGTTCAAATGGCTCTGAGCCTTATGGGACTTAACATCTGAGGTCATCAGTCCCCTAGAACTTAGAACTACTTAAACCTAACTAACCTAAAGACTTCACACACATCCATACCCGAGGCAGGATTCGAACCTGCGACCGTAGCGGTCCCGCTGTTCCAGATTGAAGCGCCTAGAACCGATCGGCCACACCGCTCGGCAGTGTTGGTACAAAACCGCAACTTCCTCCGCATTGGAGGTCACGGGTAACGCGCACCGAAAGCAAAGCATAAAAACACAGGCCGTTCACGTCCACCTCCCCTTAAACTACTTGAGAAGTGAGTTCTACAAATAATCTGTGGGAACATTCAGAGAGAAGGCATGTGGAGAATTATAAAAGAGACAGAAATCGACCGTCTAATACAAAGAGATGACAAGGCGAGGTCAGTATTGGAAAAGAGAAGCACTATCGCGACGTGTCTCAAGAACGGCCGCCGCAAGAACAATAAAACGTGTGTTAAGAATGGAGAGCAGCTGAGAAAAGACAGAGTGGAGGAACTCGAAAGCACGGTTGTACGCTATCCGATCAAAAGTATCCAGAATTGACCACTAGATATCACCAGCATAAAAGATGGTAGGGAGTACTGTGTTGTCAGTAGAGAAGCATTAATAGCAGAATGGGTCGTTCAGGAGAGCTCAGTGATTTCGAATATGGATCAGTCACTGGATGTCGCCTGAGTAAAATATCCATCAGGGACATTTCAACCCTTCCAAAGGTAGTCATTCCCACTGTTAGTAATGTGACTGTGAAGAGGAAACTCGATGGTACAACCACAGCTAAAATAAGACGATGCAGACCTAATGAAATGGCGAACAGGGAGCGTAGGGCATTGCTGAGGGTGGCTGTAAAAAATCGCACGGAATCAGCAGAAGGAATCAGTCGAGAGTTCCTTAGTGGTACCAATAGGCCAGCTAGCACAATGACTGTGCATATGGAGTTAAAAATAATGGTGTGCAATGGTCGAGCAGCTCCTTAGAAGCCACATATTTCTGTAGCCAATGCTAACGGGTTTAAAGTGCGGCGCCACTGGACCCTGGATAACTGGAAACGAGTGATCTGGAGTAAAGAAGCACGCTGTATCCTGTCGCAAAACGATGGAAGGGTTTGGTGGGGGAGCCGCGCGAACCGAGGCAAGGGGCGGCTACCCCGCGCGGCGTGGTTAGGGTATGGTTCAAATGGCTCTGAGCACTATGGGACTAGGGTATGGTACCCGCACATTTCTCAAGAAAACGCCAACCGTTGAAGGATACGAACACAGTTTACACCATGGCGATCTACGTACAGGTGAAGAATAGTTCGCAGACGATGATTGCTTGTTTAAGCATGACAGTGCTCCCTGTCATAAAGCAGCATTTGTGAAGCAATGGTTTGTAGACAACAACATACCTGAAATGGAGTGACCTACCCACAGTTTCCGTCTGAATCCTATTGAATGATTCTCGAGTAGCTATCCTTGAGCTTTTTTTTCTTTTCTTTTTTTAAGATTCATTGGTCTTTAAATCAAATTGAATAGGATTGGGGAGAAGAGAAGTTTGTGACACAACTTGACTAGAAGAAGGGATAGGTTGGTAGGACATGTTCTGAGGCATCAAGGGATCACCAATTTAGTATTGGAGGGCAGCGCGGAGGGTAAAAATCGTAGAGGGTGACCAAGAGATGAATACACTAAGCAGATTCAGAAGGATATAGTTTGTGGTAGGTACTGGGAGATGAAGAAGCTTGCACAGGATAGTGTAGCATGGAGAGCTGCATCAAACCAGTCTCTGGACTGAAGACCACAACAACAACATAAATCAAACTGATCGGGCGGGGCTTTGAACAATGCTCCCCAGAAATAGGAATTCAATGTTGTAACAACTTCACCATTTGGCTGTGTATACAGGGTGTTACAAAAAGGTAAGGCCAAATTTTCAGGAGACATTCCTCACACACAAATAAAGAAAAGATGTTATGTGGACATGTGTCCGGAAACGCTTAATTTCCTTGTTAGAGCTGATTTTAGTTTCGTTCTTCCACCTACGCTCAATGGAGCACGTTATCATGATTTCATACTTGTGCTGCTAGAACATGTGCCTTTACAAGTACGACACAACATGTGGTTCATGCACGATGGAGCTCCTGCACATCTCAGTTGAAGTGTTCGTACGCTTCTCAACAACAGATTCGGTGACCGATGGATTGGTACAGGCGGACCAGTTCCATGGCCTCCACGCTCTCCTGACCTCAACCCTCTTGACTTTCATTTATGGGGGCATTTGAAAGCTCTTGTCTACGCAACCCCGGTACCAAATGTAGACTCTTCGTGCTCGTATTGTGGACGGCTGTGATACAATAAGCCATTCTCCAGGGCTGCATCAGCGCATCAGGGATTCCATGCGATGGAGGGTGGATGCATGTATCCTCGCTAACGGAGGACATTTTGAACATTTCCTTTAACAAAGTGTTTGAAGTCACGCTGGTACGTTCTGTTGCTGTGTGTTTCCATTCCATGATTAATGTGATTTGAAGAGAAGTAATAAAATGAGCTCTAACATGGAAAGTAAGCGTTTCCGGACACATGTCCACATAACATATTTTCTTTCTTTGTGTGTGAGGAATGTTTCCTGAAAGTTTGGCCGTACCTTTTTTTAACACCCTGTATACACACTCAGTTAAAATGTTTTTTTTTTTTTATAAATAGGTGATTTATAATATCCTTCTGTGTTCATTGCGGCAAATTTGCAAGGACAGTTGTGCATAAATACACCGCCACCTGGATCGATGCAAATACCTGACTTCTCGCTTAATTTTTAATATCAGCACTGCCGCATGTAATTTGTTGTACCCTAATCGGCACTAATATTTCTTAGGTGTTGTTAAGGACATTGTTCACTTGCATGCATAATGTCGTGACGGTATTAAAGAAGATTAACTGCCATGTAAAAGCACGTCATCCGTTATTATTAAAATTTCTCTTTCAATATTTGCAAAAAGGTGTTGATTATTTCTGTGTGTAAGAGAGTCAAGAATGCACCAACAGATGTTACTGACAGTCTAGAGTAAATATCAGAACATCCTTTTTATAAAAATGCAGTTGCAGGGTGTATGCAGAACAGCAGAAAATTTCTGGAATGCAATGTATGTGTGGACACGGAATATCAGTTCCTTAATTTACAGCGTCACTACAGTGAATCACTCATCGCACTACAGATATACAAATGAGAGCATAACGTTACTGTAAATATATAATACAGATATAAAGGATTTACAAGTAAAAGCCTCTGTAGTCGAGGCCAGTAACCCGGGTTTGTGTTTTGGCGCTCGAGCCCTGGGAGCGGAATAAATTTCCGTCGCCTGTATTTGGCCGGCAAGAGGTGGAGCGGTGGTGCTGTGTACAGTTTCTGACGTCTCACCAAAGTCCTCAGCTGAGTTCCATACCTTCACGCAGAGTCGACATCCATCGAACAAGGACATTAAGCTCGGTCCCCCCTTGAGAGACGCACAACGCACGCTACGTGTAGGCTCCGGCTTTCATACTCTCCGTTCTTCTCATTGTTACGAACAACACAAGCATGACACTAAACTCTACACGAACTCATAACAGTCAGATACACCGAAACAACACTCATACAGCGCGAAGGAAAATTGACAAATTGCGCGAGTAAGGAAAACTTTCCAATCCGGCGGCTGAATAACCATTTAAGAGTCTTCCAAACAATAAATCCATGCGGCTTTATTTTTACGGTGCCGAGAAGTCACAACCGTAACACTTAAATGAGCGACGTGCGCACGCCAAGAGTATTGGTTACGTGCCAGAATCAGTTTGCAACAACAATACCGTTTCTCTGACAAGAAGAGTCCAAGCGCCGTGGCAATAGCATGATATCTTTGAAGAGACAAGGCCAGATAGTTATTGCTTTTCATGTATGGGTTCGTCCGCCCCCGGCAGCTGAGTGGTAATAATTCCGTTTCAGCCGCGCTAGCGAGTGGCCGCTGTTAACTGCTGCGCTGCACTTCCGTGTTGACATCGTTGTGCTTTGCCGAGTGCTGTCCGTCCGTTAATCCCCGTATTCGTTCATATTCCTTGTGATCTGATCGCTCTTTCTGGTCTTGCTGCTGCTAATTGGTTGTTTTACCGAAATTGCGTCGCTGGATTAAGCATGGCTACAAACCTTAGGAAGAATACTCTGGTATTTGCTTTTGACAATGAATCCCGTGCTGTTCAGCCAACATTACTGGAAATACATGACTGGATTACACAGGTAATTGGTCTCAATTCTGTAACCGTCCATATCTGGCTACTGGATCAGGAAAAATACTGTGTTTTTGTCAAGTTAATCAGTGGTGCGACTGCTGATAAAGTGTTACGAAAGTGGCGCTATGAAGTAGATTTTGTGCATGGAAATGGTTATAAAAGTAAGGTTTCCATCTATAGAGCGGACATCCATTACAAAACCGTTCGTGTCTTGAATCTTCCCATTGAAATTGAAAATGATAAGATTAAGGAAGCTCTTTCAAAGTACGGGGACGTTAAATCAATTGCAAATGAAAGATGGTCGCCTCGCTTTAAGCTGCATTGTTTCAACGGGGTCCGCTGTGTAGAGATGGACGTTAAGACGAATATTCCGTCTCACATAACTGTTTGTGGGTATAAGGCACAAATTGTTTATACAGGTCAGGAAGCTCCATGTCATATATGTAACGAAACCGGCCACTTCAGACAGGAATGTCCGCGGCGAACTGTTGTTCTTAAAAGTAATTTGATACAGCGTCAGAAGCTTACCGTAAATGATCTGTTACCAAAGAATAGCCTGAATCAACTGGTTGAGGATGTTAACGCAGCGGGCCAAGCTGATGTCTCCCTTCACGATAACAGTCAATTTCCCCCGTTAACAACAAAGGGAAACCCTGTTACCACTACTCGTGAAACTGAAATACAACCGAAAAAACGACCTCTGGAGACAACCGATAGTTGTTCAGAGGACGAGCTGTCCTGTCCAACTCCCTCACTTCGCAAGCAAAAACAGTGCGATGAGGAGGCAGAGGAACCGGAAGGCAAAATGCGAATGGAAACTGATGAACAAATGGTTCAAATGGCTCTGAGCACTATGGGACGTAACATCTGAGGTCATCAGTCCCCTAGAACTTAGAACTACTTAAACCTAACTAACCTAAAGACATCACATACATCCATGCCCGAGGCAGGATTCGAATCCGCGACCGTATTGGTCTCGCGGTTCCAGACTGAAGCGCCTAGAACCGCTCGGCCACAACGGCCGGCAAACTGATGAACAGAAAGATAATACACATACGGTACCAGAAAATGAAGGGGGTGTAATCAGTATTTATTTGCAAGAAACAACAGGTGCAGTAGCCGATTGCAAAGATCAGCAGCTATCTGTTAATAAACAAATTCAGGGAGAGGTTGCAACACTGCCGTCTCCATTTGTTTCCCTCGATCAGGAAGTAAGTGATATTAATAAAGAACGAGGAAGTGGTGGCCAAACTGAAATCACGGTCAACACCTCAGAGCAGACGCCGGCAACCGAAATTGCGAAAGCGTCTGCTGCTGCTCCAGATAAGCCGTGAAGTAAAATACTGACGCAACCAAATGAGAATGTAGTTCGTAACCAAGGGTAGGGAGAATCCGGAAAGGGCGACCCAAGCCCAAAGAATGTTCGATCCGAAACGGTCCTACACGAATCACTGGAGGAAAAATCAGAAAGTTTACCAGGAAATCAGTCTGCTTGCGGTACAAGAGAAAACATCAGATGTAGAAAAAAACGGGACAGTAACTAATAAACTGATTAAAGCGTTATTCCTAGTTCAGCCTTCCGAGAAAACTGTTATAGCTTAACTGAACCCTGAACCACAGGAAACTAAATTAGTTCATCAAAACAACTACATAGTGACAGCGCAATGACGCAATCTTATTCAAATAGTTCAAAAATGGTTCAAATGGCTCTGAGCACTATGGGACTTAACATCTGAGGTCATCAGTCCCCTAGAACTTAGAACTACTTAAACCTAACTAACCTAAGGACATCACACACATCCAGGCCCGAGGCAGGATTCGAACCTGCGACCGTAGCGATCGCGCGGTTCCAGACTGTACCGCCTAGAACCGCTCGGCCACCCCGGCCGGACAATCTTATTCTGTCACCACTATAAACATAAATAAAATTACGTCCGGTTTGAAATTATCGGCCCTTAAGGAATTTTTGTACGAATCCGCGACTGATATTGCCCTGTTACAAGAAGCTCTAATTTCGGATTTAGTAATTCCCGGTTTTGTCAGTTACATAAATGTGTCTCCCGAAACAAGTGTTGGAACAGCTGTTCCGGTGAGGAAAGGGATTACAGTAAGTGAGGTGGAACGACTGGAATCCGGAAGGGGAATAGGACTAAATATCTATGATGTGACTATCATCAACTTGTACGCCCCTTCAGGAAGTTCTCACCGAGCTGACAGGGCACGTTTCTTCAAAGATGACCTAATGTACTTGTTAAGGAAACCTCCAAGACAGTTATTACTTGGAGGTGATTTTAATTGTGTTTTAAATCGAAAATATCAGTTACCTAATTTTAATTTCTTAAGTGAACTAAAACACCTAGTTACTGGTTTAGAATTAAAGGATACATGGGAAATCAAATACCCCTCCATTGTTGCGTTCACTTACGTTACGGCAACATCAAGTAACAGGATTGATAGATTATATATTTCTAAAAATCTTGAAACTTCCGTGACAAGAGTAGAAACCATTCCTACTTACTTTTCAGACCATTCAAGTGTCTTAGCTTGAATAAATCTAACAAGACAGCCAGTTCGCCGATTCAAGAATCAGTGGAATTTGAACACATCCTTGTTAGTAAATTATGATTTAGAAGACCTGATTAAAGAAATATGGGCAATATGCCTGCGTGCTCGTAGTAGATATGTCACTGCTATCGACTAGTGGGTTAAAATGGCGAAGCCAAAGTTGAGGAAGGTTCTTATTCAATACAGTGCCCAGAACGCAAGAGAAATAAAATGCACTATAGAATATTACTATTCCGTTTTGAGAAATCTATATGATGAAGTCTCAGCAGGTTCCTCGCTCCGGATAGCAGACATCAAAAAAGTCAAAGCCAAGTTACTTAATATCAAGAGAAGTCACATGGAAGGGTTGAAAATTAAATCGAAAGCAAATTCAGTGTCAGAAGATGAAACTACTTCTCTGTATCATTTAGTGAGAAGGACTTTTATTGATGAAATTCGAACAAAACACGGTACAATTCTAAGAACCCAACAGGGTATCATGGACGAGATTTATAGCTGTTATTGCGAGCTATATTCTGTACATCTAAGTAGTGATGCTTCCTTGGAAGAATTCCTTGACACCCTAGCCCCACAGCTGACAGAATATGACAAAGAAAATTTTCTCGAGGTTTTCAGTGAAGAGGGCGTGTATGATACTCTGTGCGCCTAACCACCAAAAAAATCCCCAGGACCGGATGGTCTGCCAGCAGAGTTTTACATCCGTTACTGGCCAATAGTAGGTGCGAAAATCACGGACATTCTAAATGAGGTTATTGAGGGTAAAATGATTCCGGCTGAGTTTAAGGAGAGTAAAATTGTTCTGGTGCCAAAAAATGATGGAAACAAAGATTTAAATAATTTTCGTCCAATTTCACTGCTGAATTCTGATTATAAATTACTAGCTAGAATAGTAAACA
This sequence comes from Schistocerca cancellata, assembly GCF_023864275.1. Taxonomy (NCBI): domain Eukaryota; kingdom Metazoa; phylum Arthropoda; class Insecta; order Orthoptera; family Acrididae; genus Schistocerca; species Schistocerca cancellata. Next base: position 381,907,761 of record NC_064629.1, on the reverse strand, counting down.
AGAGAATTTCATGCCTTACAGATAAAATTATTAGCCAGCATCAGAACTGCGCGCAAGCCAGAACCATTTTTCAAAATTCTAGTAGAATTCAGGGATATCATTGCAATAGCTTCTGTAACAAACATAAAATGTGCTTTAGTTTTTTTTAATTTTTATAAAGCGTTCGATGTAGTAAATCATGAACATCTTCTACAGACATTGAAGAAAGCCGGCCGGTGTGGCCGTCCGGTTCTAGGCGCTTCAGTTTGGAACCGCGTGGCCACTACGGTCGCAGGTTCGAATCCTGCTTCGGGCATGGATGTGTGTGATGTCCTTAGGTTAGTTAGGTTTAAGTAGTTCTAAGTTCTAGGGGACTGATGACCACAGATGTTGAGTCCCATAGTGCTCAGAGCCATTTGAACCATTTTGAACCATTGAAGAAAATAGGTTTCAACGATAGGGTCATACAGTTGATTAAGAACATAGCAACTGGAATAAACGCCAAAATAGCGGTGAATTGTCAACAATCCAGGCCGGTGCAAGTACAACGAGGTGTTCCTCAAGGAAGTCCTCTGGCCATGTCGCTCTTCGCCATTTCGTTGGAACCTTTCCTCCGACATGCCCATCCTAGAGCCTATGCTGACGATATATGGGTCATTATAAGGAATAATGACGAGGTAACCACGCTAGCAACAGTGATTGATTCGTACTATAGAGCATCTGGAGCCAATGCAAACGAAAAAAAAGTAAAATGTTAAATCTCAGAGGTTTTCATAATATCAACGTCGAGTGGGCAAAATTAGTCTGACAACATAAAACACTTGGGATCACCCTGACAACATGCCCCATGAAAATGACGGCTTTAAATTGGAAAGTTGCAGCAGACAAAGTGCAAGGAGCCATTATAGAGAATTTAATTCGATATATGAACCAAGTTCAAAGAACAAAGTATATCAACTCACGCATCCTTGCTAAAGCTTATTATACTGCCCAGCTGTTTCCAATAACGAGAATGATAGCGAGGAGAATAATGTCCAAAATCACTAACTTTTTGTGGAGAGGTGAAGTGTTCAGAGTACTTGCTAAAGTAGCCACCTTAGATCCTAAAATGGTGGACTAGGATTAACTGATATAACGGATAAAGCCTCTGCACTTTTTATCAAAAGGCAAGTTAATTTAATAAAAGCCTCGCGTGAAAGTATAACCAGCCAACTTTTCGAGATCATTAAACCTCGAAGCCTGCTTCCCCCGATTGACGTGCAGAATATCAACAGTCGTTTACAGCATGTGAGGATTTTCTATGTTGAGTTTAGTTATGTAAGTGTAGAACTCAGGCAGTCACGACATTTAACATCAAGAGCCATAACGCGGGAACGAAAGAAAAGCGAAGGAAGGAACAAAACAGAACGTCAGTTTCCAAACATTGAGTGGACTGAGATTTGGAAAATCATTAGTTCTAATGTGCTCACGTCTAATATAAAAAGTCATGGTACAAGACAGTTAACAACACAGTTAGCACCAATGAAAGATTATACGCAATCGGACTCTGTGAAACAAATTTATGTCAACAATGCCATATAGCTGACACAATAATTCATAGATATACTTGCAGTGGTCACATGAATAGTTGGAAGTAAGTGGACCCGGGAGCAAATAGCTCTGATTACAAGGACATCCCCTGAGTATATATCGATGTCATTGATACACAGCCGTCTAGTTCAAGGTACGCATGCTGTGCGAATTCCACAAAACTAGAAGGCATTCGAATCACAAGAAAAAGTAATATGTTAAAAATTATATATGAAAGAATGGTCATTGGTTAATATAAAAAGGAAGGCTGTGTTGCCAGTGATCTATTGTAGTTACCTTAAGGATATTATTTAAAATTTTACTGTATATTTTTGGTGTGTGCTTTTTCTACTTCAGAGAGTAGTTTTTGAAATTTTATCAGCTAATATACAGAACTTATGTGACAGTCAGATTGTGTGTCTAATAGTATTAAAACACAAAACATTAAAGCTGCATTATTGGTTTATATTAAAAATCTGGAAGTTGACAGTTTTTATGGAAATGTCCTGTCCACCCCCGGTAGCTGAGTGGTCGGCACGATAGACTGTCAATCCTAAGGGCCCGGGTTCGATTCCCGGCTGGGTCGGAGATTTTCTCCGCTCAGGAACTGGGTGTTGTGTTGTCATAATCATCATCATTTCATCCCCATCGACGAGCAGGTCGCCGAAGTGGAGTCAACTCGAAAAACCTGGACCCGGCGAACGGTCTACCCGACGGGAGGCCCTGGCCACACGACATTGATTGATGGAAATGTCCTTATCTGTTAGTTAAAACCATAAGATTATATCTGTTATCATGTAATATTCAATGGCTGGCACATTGCCCTGTTCATTTTTGCAATGAAAGACTTATTATATAGGTCTGATCACTTCAGATACTTAACATTCAATTAATGTCCAGAAAGTGTAGTTGGAAGGCTAGTCAACTTTATAATATCTCCTTTCCGCCAGTCTCAAGTATTTTAGAAATTGTCTAATATGATTATTAAATTGTTTTTATGTGCGATGGCCATCAATCTTCCGTATTCTGTATTTGGTGACTTCCATACATTTGTGTGAAATGCTCATAGCTAGTCTGGGTAAGCTGAGTAGGTTAAAGATCAGTTTCTACCACTAACCTGTCTCTCACAGAGACGATTTCCTTGTGTACATTAATATATTAAAAATTATCCCACAAACTTGCTGATATCCTTCATGAAGAGCTATTTATGCTTCTGTAAAGATTGGAGCACATGTAATTCAAAGTGCAGATTTTATTTCTTCAGGTTTGAAGTTTGAACGTCTTAAAAAAACTTTTCTTGATGTTTAACTTAATTCTTTCTGGTAATTTAGTCAGTAACACAATCTTCTGTTGCATTTCTTTAACATCAGCAAAACTGCAATGATAAAACTTTTTGTTTAAATCATTTCATGTATAAGATGTGTACATGGTTAGTATATGTACTTAGTATGTATTTGAAATGCGTAACATTGTTTCTTTAATATATATATATATATATATATATATATATATATATATATATATATATATATAAAGTGGTCAGCACGACAGAATGTAAATCCTAAGGGCCCGGGTTCGATTCCCGGCTGGGTCGGAGATTTTCTTCGCTCTGGGACTGGGTGTTGTGTTGCCCTAATCATCATCATTTCATCCCCATCGACGTGCAAATCGTCGAAGTGGCGTCAAATCGAAAGACTTGCACCCGGCGAACGGTCTGCCCGACGGGAGGCCCTAGTCACACGACATTTACATTTACGTATGGATTTAACATTTTTACAGATACGTCGTTTTTAAGCGTGAGATTACAAGGTCATAGCTTGAAGGATACTGCTCTTGCCTGAAGGGATCTCGCACATCACAATTTGAGGCACTTGAAACCAATGCACCAGGAATGGCTCACATTTCCCTTTCCAGTGTAGTTCTCGATAATTGTATGTTACTATTCTGTTGTTGTAATTTCATGGTTTGACCTTGTAGCTCTTGCACTCCTGTAGTTTCAGCACTGCACTCCTATTTGGAAAGAGCGGGCTTCCTCGTCTGGCAATCCTGAGTTGCGTTTCCCGTGGCTACCTCAAAGCAGATCTAGCTAAATTCCAAAATTTGAATTTATCCGCATTGGCTATTAGGGTAATCGAGAATGATTTAAATTCGTCACATTCAGAAGGTAAACATATGAATTCAGTCACAAATAATGGGTTCTTTTACAAATTACTTCGTATTTCGAACCGTGAAGGCCCATCTTCAGGTAATAAGTAATAGGGAATAAGCAGACGAGCCATTTGGCCCGAACGGCCGCCGTAGCGTCCATCAGCTAGTTGCGTGATGTGGATATGGTATGGAGGGGTGGCGGTCACTACATACCGCACTCCCGGTCGTCGTCGGGATAGTAGATCTGGTGCCACTGCTACTCGGTCTAGCAGCTCAACTAGTATCAAGAGGTAGTATGCATTCCGTTCCAGTCCTCTCACCAGGGAAAAATCCCTGGCAGTAAGGAGTATCGATCATGGGTCTTCCGCATGTCACTCAGCCATGCTGACCAATCAAGTACGGAGGCGGACCCATCTTTAGATACAAGGCATACTATTTCGTCATCATTTGTACATGGCAGCTCCCATTGGTCTCCTTCTGTTATCGAATGTACATACTTGAAGATGGATAATAATTTAAGTTGTAAAAATACAGATTTAGCACGTTACACTGGTTCCTCTTTCACACGTTAACATTATGAATAGCTGTTCGCACTTACCAGGTATTTAAAATGTTAATATGTGAAAGAAAACAGTGTAATGTGCAAAATATGTGTTTTTACAGCTTAAATTATTCGTCCTTTAAGACTACAGAACCGATAAGACAAACAGACCAGTGGGAACTGCCATGTACAAATAATGACAAAATAAGATTGTACACACCTGGAGATGGGCCTGCAGGGCTCACAACGCAGCGTGCTTTTTAGTATAAGCCTTTATTGGTGACTAAAGGCAGTTGTTTTTCGTTGCGAACGCCAGAACGTTTCCTTAGACGCTGTCTCTGCCCAGTTTCTCCACCATCGTTGTTATACCAAGCTAGTGCTCCGTCTTAATGGCTTCGTTCTCGAAGGGACGTCAAACCCCAAGCCGTCTTCCTTCACATGCCCCGCAAACAGCGTGGATCTGGGTAGCCGTGGCATTCTCCAAGTTTTCCTATTGTAATGATAGTTCCTCGTGTATGATTGCAGGCCCCCTTGCTCACGAGCAACGGGTACATGTCTGTAGAGCAATCCATAATTAATTGATGACGGAGTACGAGCAACCATCTTTCTTCGTACAACCGGTGAATACAAAAGAAAACGGGTGGAAAATTAGGGTTCATTCCATCTCGTCAACGAAGCACTAATTTGGATCGGACATGGTTTATGAACCAGATCGACCGTATCCTTTTTGGAAGAAATCATCCACCATATGGCGGATTGCAGGAAACAATTAAAATGCAGTGGCTGATTTTCAAATGGCACACTCCTAGATACCAAATCTTTCTCTACAGTGTTTTCTCCTGCAGAGGCCTACAACGAGTCAATATACGAATATTTTTATAGACAGCAATACGCTTGAGATTTTGTAAGATTATTTGCAGAATTTGTTTCTGTAGCGATAACTCCACTACTATCATTAAAGGACTGCTTATAATCCTAAAGTAAAGATTTTTCTCTACTAGCACATCCCACAGCATATTCGTTCGAAGTGGTCAACTCTCATTCGAATAGCAAATTAATCAATTGGTTCGAAATGGCTCTGAGCACTATGGGACTTAATATCTGAGGTCATCAGTCCCCTAGAACTTAGAACTACTTAAACCTAACTAACCTAAGGACATCACAAACATCCATGCCCGAGGCAGGATTCGAACCTGCGACCGTAGCGGTCGCGCGGTTCCAGACTGTAGCGCCTCGAACCGCTCGGCCTTAATCAATTGGTTTCACATTTTATATAACCTCAACAGCACGTTGGTGTTGATCATGTTTTGATCAGAAATCCTCCATTTTTGATGTCGCTAGCATTCCAGTTTCGAAATTTACTTATCATGTCGGCATGGGAGAAACACACTGTGACTTCATGGTGGTGGAGAGAAGGGGGCGTCATTACTTTTGTGATATTAGTGGGAGAGGTAGAAACCTTGGAACGAATTACCTTTTTAAAATTTTTAAAGCACTTTCGTCCTGGTAGTTTCTTGAGATTGTGGTTTATGAGAGAATGGTGTGTCTTTGCGTAATTGGATAGCGTTGCAAAGGGTAGGGAGACTAGGATATCTGGCTGGCGTGATGCAGGACATCGAGTGTATCCCACACTTACATTGGTAAAAATTTTATCGTCTACCTTGGACTTACGTGGTGTGCGGGAAAATGAGTCCTCAACGAAATTCCACGTGCCACCATTAGAAGGCAATGGTGTCCGACGCTTATAACTTAATGCTAGTGACTGATATGCAGTTCTAAATGTATCCTTATCACGCTCGTGGCTTCCCGTCCAGTTGTCTGCTGTTGTGTCAGATGGGTCCGCTTCTTCTTCCCGCTACGGCAACTCTCGGAAGCGGTGCAGCGTCTGCTAGCTTCTCAGACTTCTATTTGTTGCCCTCATTGCTGCCGTGTCAGTTGCAGGGTCTTACGCAGAGAGTAAGTTACACATGTCGCCCCACGCTAAGACCATTGCGCAACGAGAGTGACGCATTGCCAGAACAGACTATGTTTCGGGTTTCCTGCAGACAAAGTTCAGCCGCGGTACGGGATGACAGGTGCATCGGAGTGTGGGAGTTACATGGCAACTGAAAGCGTACTCCAGAATTGAAGTACACAGGACAATACGATTCTTATGGCCAAAATTCAGGGCCGCATTTAGAGGTGTGGACACCCTGGGGCAACAAGGGGTGGAGGCTTGTAATCATTTTTGTTAATAGGTTAAATAATTTTTTTCTTTATGTGTTTCAATAATTTAGAGTGAGGAAAAAATAAAACGACAAAATTAAATAAAATATAAGAAATAAACCAAATTAAGATATGATGTTAACAAATGGGTCCTTACGAGTTCTTTTCGACGAAAAATCGTTGATGATTTCGCTGATTTCCAGTTCCCCGAGTAAATCACTTTCATTGCTGAGTGGGGATAACTTTGATAGGCGGATATGATTCATCGTAGTTCGCAGCCTATTTTTTATAATTTTCATTTTTGTAAATGAGCTTTCTCCAGTGCAATCCTAGATCATCAAAACCAAGTACACTCTCAGTGTAATTTCAGTGTTGGGGAATGTAGCTCTGAAACTTTCATTGCTAACAATTTGATAGTAGAACAGCTCTTTAGATTGGCCTTTTTGATACTTATTTTTGTATAAACGAATACGATACAAGCTGGACGAACTCATTACCTAGGTTCTAAATCGCCTTTGTAAATTTTTACCAATTCTTCTGCAGCAGCGTACAATTTTTCAGCGTCCATCTCCTCTAAGTGATTCAGGAACCTAAATCTCGAACAGACAGCATTGTATGTATGCAATCTTTCAGTACGAGAAACGCATAACTAATCCATCACTGGGAAAAAGCCTGACACTTTCAATATCTCTTTCGGCGACAGATTAGCGTTAGCCTCTTGCACTTTCATATAATCGAGCGGATTCAACCTCATATTCCTTGTTCAGAAGCGTGATTGTACGTACTGGTCAGTATTTGATAGTCCTTTAGCTGCTACTTCGTATTTATCAAACTCATTCTTTTGGATTCGACAAATGATTTCCGTCATCCCAATGCACGCATGGCAGATTCAAAAATCATTTTCGGGTCATGAAACATATAGTTTGTAGAACTAAATCGCTCCAAAATGTCGTTCCAAAACAATGACAAATACAGCAGTTTTGTGACTACTCATCTTTTCCGAAATATGCTTTGCTTCATTTATCACGGTGACTTTCGGCTTCTTATCTGAAGATAATGTTGGTTAGAGCTTCTTTGATTTGGAAATAACCGTCGAAAATGGCTTTCGTAGCTTCAGCTCGACAAGACCAGCGAGTATCGCTAAGATTTCTCAGACTGTGAAACTGTCTGCTTCTTTTCTGCGACAAATTTTCAACTAGAATTCATATCATTCTATACTTCTGTGAAAAATATATAAATTATGAACGAAATTGAAGAACTGCACAGCAGATGGACAGATTAGCAGCTGCTTTTCCAATTAAATGAAGAGAACGACCACAATATTGTACAAACATCGATATACGATTTTCTTCAAACTCAATGCCTGTATCCCTCTATATTTACCACTCATATTATCAGCATTATCGTATGATTGGGCGCAGCAGTCGAATAAATGTCATATTTTAGTAAAGCGTTTGCTGTGGCTTCACCAGTATGCTTGCAGTTTGGTATAAAGGTCAGAAATCTTTCCTTTGGCATCGATCCCTCAACATATTGAACGACTTCATTAAGTTTATCAATATGCGATTCGTCGGGCATGGAGTCCAGTGACACCGAATAATTCTTAGAATGTTTAATTCTCGATATTATTTCATCGAAGATTTTATCACCCATGGAACTTATGAGATCTTTACATGTCGTAGACGAAAGGTAATCGACGTGCTCACTCCCTTTGTTTGCATGTTCTTTCAGATGGGTTTCGAGAAGGGGTTCATACTCCGGTAACAATTCTAAAATACGGAAGAAATTTCCATTTCTCGGTGAACCAATAATTTCATCACCACGCCGAAAAGCTAATCCGCGTTCAGCAATGAATTTAATAGTACTAACAATAAATCTGAGGAGTTTCTGCCTATATTGCGAATACTTTTGTGCCTCTCGTATCGCTAGCTCTTGATCGATAGATCCTGTGACTACTCCACATTGCACTATAGCCATTATATGCAGAATAGTCAGTCACTAGAAAAACATGCAATAATTAGTAAAAACCAGTTTGGATTCAGAGAAGGTATCTCCACAACCGAAGCAATATTTTCATTTACGAATAACGTTTTGGAAGGTCTAAAAAAAAAAAAAAGACATTGCCTGTGGGCATATTTTGCGATCTGTCTAAAGCCTTTGACTGTGTTAGTCATAGAATACTTATAGAGAAAGCATGCCACTATGGACTCTGAAGACAAATGGGCAACTGGCTCAAATCCTACCTACAGGGCAGACAACAGAAAACAGTACTAGATGGTAACAATAGTCACATAGGAAGGGTAGAGTCCGACTGGGGAACAGTAAAAATATGGAGTTCCACAAGGTTCTGTCCTTGGTCCCCTGCCATTCCTCATATATATCAATGACCAACCATTGCCATCAAACAAAGCAAGCAATTTTACAATGTTTGCTGATGACACAAGTATTGTGATAGACAGTAAGATACCCTCTAATCTAGAATTAAATGCCGACCATTTACTTGAGGGTGCTCTGAACTGGTTCACAGTAAATTCTCTATCAATACACCTCTGTTTGTTTGTTGTGGTCTTCAGTCCTGAGACTGGTTTGATGCAGCTCTCCATGCTACTCTATCCTGTGCTAGCTTCTTCATCTCCCAGTATCTACTGCAACCTACATCCTTCTGAATCTGCTTAGTGTATTCATCTCTTGGTCTCCCTCTACGATTTTTACCCTCCACACTGCCCTCCAATGCTATATTTGTGATCCCTTGATGCCTCAAAACATGTCCTACCAACCGATCCCTTCTTCTAGTCAAGTTGTGCCACAAACTTCTCTTCTCCCCAATCCTATTCAATACCTCCTCATTAGTTACGTGATCTACCCACCTTATCTTCAGCATTCTTCTGTAGCACCACATTTCGAAAGCTTCTATTCTCTTCTTGTCCAAACTAGTTATCGTCCATGTTTCACTTCCATACATGGCTACACTCCATACAAATACTTTCAGAAACAACTTCCTGACACTTAGATCTATACTCGATGTTAACAAATTCCTCTTCTTGAGAAACGCTTTCCTTGCCATTGCCAGTCTACATCTTATATCCTCTCTACTTCGACCATCATCGGTTATTTTACTCCCTAAATAGCAAAACTCCTTTACTACTTTAAGTTTCTCATTTCCTAATCTAATTCCCTCAGCATCACCCGACTTAATTTGACTACATTCCATTATCCTCGTTTTGCTTTTGTTGATGTTCATCTTATATCCTCCTTTCAAGACACTGTCCATTCCGTTCAACTGCTCTTCCAAGTCCTTTGCTGTCTCTGACAGAATTACAATGTCATCGGCGAACCTCAAAGTTTTTACTTCTTCTCCATGAATTTTAATACCTACTCCGAATTTTTCTTTTGTTTCCTTTACTGCTTGCTCAATATACAGATTGAATAACATCGGGGAGAGGCTACAACCCTGTCTTACTCCTTTCCCAACCACTGCTTCCCTTTCATGCCCCTCGACTCTTATAACTGCCATCTGGTTTCTGTACAAACTGTAAATAGCCTTTCGCTCCCTGTATTTTACCCCTGCCACCTTCAGAATTTGAAAGAGAGTATTCCAGTCAACATTGTCAAAAGCTTTCTCTAAGTCTACAAATGCTAGAAACGTAGGTTTGCCTTTTCTTAATCTTTCTTCTAAGATAAGTCGTAAGGTCAGTATTGCCTCACGTGTTCCAACATTTCTACGGAATCCAAACTGATCTTCCCCGAGGTCGGCTTCTACCAGTTTTTCCATTCGTCTGTAAAGAATTCGCGTTAGTATTTTGCAGCTGTGACTTATTAAACTGATAGTTCGGTAATTTTCACATCTGTCAACACCTGCTTTCTTTGGGATTGGAATTATTATATTCTTCTTGAAGTCTGAGGGTATTTCGCCTGTCTCATACATCGTCCTCACCAGATGGTAGAGTTTTGTCATGAATGGCTCTCCCGAGGCCATCAGTAGTTCAAATGGAATGTTGTCTACTCCCGGGGCCTTGTTTCGACTCAGGTCTTTCAGTGCTCTGTCAAACTCTACACGCAGTATCTTATCTCCCATTTCGTCTTCATCTACATCCTCTTCCATTTCCATAATATTGTCCTCAAGTACATCGCCCTTGTATAAACCCTCTATATACTCCTTCCACCTTTCTGCCTTCCCTTCTTTGCTTAGAACTGGGTTGCCATCTGAGCTCTTGATATTCATACAAGTGGTTCTCTTCTCTCCAAAGGTCTCTTTAATTTTCCTGTAGGCAGTATCTATCTTACCCCTAGTGAGACAAGCCTCTACATCCTTACATTTGTCCTCTAGCCATCATACACCTCAGCGAAACTAATTATATTCATTTGCATTCTGGTCACAAAAGTCCACAGTAAATAAACATTATACATGAGAGCCAGCAGATAGAGAGAGCAGATTGTCTGAAATTCTTGGGCACAAGCTTACCTGGAAACAGCACATCAACCAAACTCTGAAAAGGCTCAGCCCAGCAACATTTGCCATTCGGATAATCGCCAAAATCGGAGACATCAATGCCTCAAACTCTGATTACTTTGGCTACTTTCATTCACTTATGTGTTACGGAACAATCTTCTGGGGAAATTCACCACTATGGAAAAAGGTTTTTACAAGTCACGAAAAGGTTGTCCGAATTTTGTGTGGAATGCCTCCAAGAATCTCATGTCGCAATCTATTTAAACAAATAGTGATCTTAACCACTGCTTCACAATACATCTTTTCAATCATGACATTCGTGCTTCACAATCCTTCTCAATATGAAACAAATGAAATGTACCATCATCATAACACAATGAGGAAATGTGACATTCACTGTGACCTGAAAAATCTGTTCCTGGTGCAAAAAGGAGTGAAATACACAAGCGCAAAAATCTTCAATGCACTTCCAAGTAATATAAAGTGCCTACGACGTAAAAAAGTACTGTTTAAAAGTAAGCTAAAGGAGTTCTTGCTTGAAAAAAGTTTTTTATTATCTAGAAGAATTCTATAGCAGAGATAGATAATTTTATTTTCCAAATACTATTGTATATTCCTGCCTCAATATATCTTGCCGTGTTAATCAGATTATTTGGTGATCTGTAAAAAATTGTTTGGACAAAATCAGAATGTTGTGAGTGTAATTTTATCCTATATTTGTGTTTCCAACTTGTATTATTAATCTTTGTTTATTGTCCTTATGGAAACTAATGTAATAATGAACTAAATGTTTTTGACTCATTCCACATCCTTGCGCTAACACGCAGAACTGGATCTACGGAATACGTATTGCAATAAATAAATAAAGAAATTACCGATCCCAGGTGGATCTTGGAAATCTCAAGATCGTATAGATAATGAGATGCATGCTTCCAGTCATAAAAACCTTCTCCACTCAATTTCGTATTTTGAGTGGACATTAATTTACACACATAGCATTATATTCTACCCGTAACTGGAGGAAAACGAAACCAAAATCGGTTGACGGTCCCTTGATTTTGATTCTGACGTGTGAACATATTCTTTAAATACACTCCTGGAAATGGAAAAAAGAACACATTGACACCGGTGTGTCAGACCCACCATACTTGCTCCGGACACTGCGAGAGGGCTGTACAAGCAATGATCACACGCACGGCACAGCGGACACACCAGGAACCGCGGTGTTGGCCGTCGAATGGCGCTAGCTGCGCAGCATTTGTGCACCGCCGCCGTCAGTGTCAGCCAGTTTGCCGTGGCATACGGAGCTCCATCGCAGTCTTTAACACTGGTAGCATGCCGCGACAGCGTGGACGTGAACCGTATGTGCAGTTAACGGACTTTGATCGAGGGCGTATAGTGGGCATGCGGGAGGCCGGGTGGACGTACCGCCGAATTGCTCAACACGTGGGGCGTGAGGTCTCCACAGTACATCGATGTTGTCGCCAGTGGTCGGCGGAAGGTGCACGTGCCCGTCGACCTGGGACCGGACCGCAGCGACGCACGGATGCACGCCAAGACCGTAGGATCCTACGCAGTGCCGTAGGGGACCGCACCGCCACTTCCCAGCAAATTAGGGACACTGTTGCTCCTGGGGTATCGGCGAGGACCATTCGCAACCGTCTCCATGAAGCTGGGCTACGGTCCCGCACACCGTTAGGCCGTCTTCCGCTCACGCCCCAACATCGTGCAGCCCGCCTCCAGTGGTGTCGCGACAGGCGTGAATGGAGGGACGAATGGAGACGTGTCGTCTTCAGCGATGAGAGTCGCTTCTGCCTTGGTGCCAATGATGGTCGTATGCGTGTTTGGCGCCGTGCAGGTGAGCGCCACAATCAGGACTGCATACGACCGAGGCACACAGGGCCAACACCCGGCATCATGGTGTGGGGAGCGATCTCCTACACTGGCCGTACACCACTGGTGATCGTCGAGGGGACACTGAATAGTGCACGGTACATCCAAACCGTCATCGAACCCATCGTTCTACCATTCCTAGACCGGCAAGGGAACTTGCTGTTCCAACAGGACAATGCACGTCCGCATGTATCCCGTGCCACCCAACGTGCTCTAGAAGGTGTAAGTCAACTACCCTGGCCAGCAAGATCTCCGGATCTGTCCCCCATTGAGCATGTTTGGGACTGGATGAAGTGTCGTCTCACGCGGTCTGCACGTCCAGCACGAACGCTGGTCCAACTGAGGCGCCAGGTGGAAATGGCATGGCAAGCCGATCCACAGGACTACATCCAGCATCTCTACGATCGTCTCCATGGGAGAATAGCAGCCTGCATTGCTGCGAAAGGTGGATATACACTGTACTAGTGCCGACATTGTGCATGCTCTGTTGCCTGTGTCTATGTGCCTGTGGTTCTGTCAGTGTGATCATGTGATGTATCTGACCCCAGGAATGTGTCAACAAAGTTTCCCCTTCCTGGGACAATGAATTCACGGTGTTCTTATTTCAATTTCCAGGAGTGTATTTCCTAACAAAGCATGAATTACCTCGCGACTGATCCTGTAGAATTGAATTGTATAAAGTTACTTCATCACCATTTTGATGTCCTGTAGAACCTTTTTCCTCCCAATATTTACTCATTTCTTCTGTAATACCGTCACGCCAAAGACCAATGTCATTTTCGAAACCACAAAATTCTGCTTGCTATTGGTTCTGATTACAAGGTTTCGTCGATTCTGTGGTGTCACCCGATGCAACCGCTGGATTATCTAGAATATTATCCCCCAAATCTCCACCTATTGACGAATCTCCTCTTGTATTTTTAGAATCTTGCGGAAATTCTTGTTTCGTTGACATGATACAATAATTGGTCAATCGGGGTGTTTTTGCTAAAGTTCCTTCAGTTTTCTTTTCACGTCCTTTTTGCAATTTCCTCTTCTGGGAACGACTAGCAAATACTCGAGAAGTTTTGTAACTATCGCACATGTTTCCACTATAAAAGAAAGGTTGAGTCTCAACCGGCAGGACGGAGTGGCCGCCATGTCACTGACTGCGTGGCCCCTCCCGCCGGAGGTTCAAGTCCTTCCTCGGGCATGGGTGTGTGTGTTGTTCTTAGCATAAAGTTTAAGTGGTGTGTGAGTCTAGGGACCGATGACCTTAGCAGTTTGGGCCCTTAGGAATACACACACATTTTTTTGAGTGTCAACCGTTGAGAAAACATGCAACTACAAAAGGAAAGCCTTTAACCAGTAAAGAAATAGTCACGGAAAATCGATAATAGAGCAGAAACCAAAATTAGCAAAGTAAGTTAAACGAGATGGCATATGGGATCGTCAGAACACAATAAAGTGTTACGAGAGCACATGGAAAATGAAAAGAATACAACGAATATGTACTAAAGCCTTTTCAGTTGTGGACTTTATATTGGAGATTGCAATGTGAATATCAAAATGCTTACGTGTGTACATACCAGTTCAGAAGGACGTGATTTAGAAGGATTTACATTTCTTGCACAACGTTCATAGACTCTTAAGCTCACTTGAAACAATGTAAAATGAACGTCTCATATTTCGTGGATCCCCCACTACATGCAAGCCACGTGGCGGAGCCTTGTTAGCGCTACGACCGACCGTACAGTCTAAAACAGGGAAAAACCGGTATAGAGAGACAAAGATGTACATTCGGTGCTCGATTCCTCTTTGTGATTTTTTTTCTCATAATAAAATTGTGAACTCAAATAAACAATAATGTGCGATTAATTGATATTCTTCGATTATTCTAGAACTTATTTTTTATTTATTTAGTGTTTACGTTATGCATTAGGGCATATGAATAACTGGTTCATTTCAATTGTTCCAAAAAATAATTATTTTCTTATCTAACTATATATACGAAATAGGTTCATATTGCTGCCAACAACAGCTTCGAATCGGGAGTAGAGAACTGCCCCGATTGGCAATGGCGTACTCATAAAAATTTCAGTGGAAAATGGTACCTGCTTATTTCGTCTGCTTGACATCATCTGACTCGTACTTATAATAAACTATAGAATGAAAACGTTATTGAAGCGAATTTCATACTACACTACTGGCCATTAAAATTGCTACACCACGCAGATGACGTGCTACAGGCGTGAAATTTAACCGACAGGAAGAAGATTCTGTGATATGCAAATGATTAGCTTTTCAGAGCATTCACACCAGGTTGGCGACGGTGGCTATACCTACAACGTGCTGACATGAGGAAAGTTTCCAACCGATTTCTCATACACAAACAGTAGTTGACCGGCGTTGCCTGGTGAAACGTTGTTTTGATGCCTCGTGTAAGGAAAAGAAATGCGTACCATCACGTTTCCGACTTTGATAAAGGTCGGATCGTAGCCTATCGCGATTGCGGTTTATCGTATCGCGACATTGTTGCTCGCGTTGGTCGAGATCCAATGACTATTAGCAGAATATGGAATCGGTGGGTTCAGGAGGATAATATGGAATACCGTGCTGGATCCCAACGCCCTCGTATCACTAGCAGTCGAGATGACAGGCATCCTATCCGCATGGCTGTAACAGATCGCGCAGACACGTCTCGATCCATGAGTCAACAGATGGGGACGTTTGCAAGACAACAACCATCTGCACGAACAGTTCGACGACGTTTGCAGCAGCATGGACTATCAGCTCGGAGACCATGGCTGCGGTTGCCCTTGACGCTGCATCACAGACAGGAGCGACTGCGATGGTATACTGAAC
Source organism: Schistocerca cancellata (assembly GCF_023864275.1). Taxonomy (NCBI): domain Eukaryota; kingdom Metazoa; phylum Arthropoda; class Insecta; order Orthoptera; family Acrididae; genus Schistocerca; species Schistocerca cancellata. The sequence goes on along the minus strand of NC_064629.1, from coordinate 381,892,132 downwards.
GACGAACCTGGGTGCACGAATGGTAAAACATCATTTTTTCGGATAAATCCAGGTTCTGTTTACAGCATCATGATGGTCGCATCCGTGTTTGGCGACATCGTGGTGAACGCACATTGGAAGCGTGTATTCGTCATCGTCATACTGGCGTATCACCCAGCTTGGTAGTATGGGGTGCCATTGGTTACACGTCTCGGTCACCTCTTGTTCGCATTGACGGCACTTTGAACAGTGGACGTTACATTTCTTATGTGTTACGACCCGTGGCACTACCCTTCATTCGGTCCCTGCGAAACTCTACATTTCAGCAGGATAATGCACGACCGCATGTTGCAGGCCCTGTACAGGCATATCTGGATACAGAAAATGTTCGACTGCTGCCCTGGCCAGCACATTCTTCAGATCTCTCACCAATTGAAAACGTCTAGTCAATGGTGGACGAGAAACTGGCTCGTCACACCACGCCAGTCACTACTCTTGATGAACTGTGGTATAGTGATGAAGCTGCATGGGCAGCTGTACCTGTACTCGCCATCCAAGCTCTGTTTGACTCAATGCCCAGGGGTATCAAGGCCGTTATTACGGCCAGAGGTGGTTGTTCTGGGTACTGATTTCTCAGGATCTATGGACCCAAACTGCGTGAAAATGTAATCACATGTCAGTTCTAGTATAATATATTTGCCCAATGAATACCCGTTTATCATATGCATTACTTCTTGGTGTAGCAATTGTAATGGCCAGTAGTGTAATATAATAATCAATTAAATAGCTGTAGTATTAATGGAGAACTATAGGCCAAATGAACTAAGACTTTTTTCTAAATATAATTTTGCATATTATTTGCTATCGTTAAAAAAATTTGTAGGTTGTGGGGCCCCTCTTTGTGGAGGCCCAGTGGCCTCTAAATCCGGCCATGGCGAAACGTCTAAACTGCACACAGGTTCACCGTGAAATTCTGGTGGTGTGTGGACTAAGTGCAAGCTGCGTCCAGCAGCAGTGATACGGTGCCAGCAGCTTGACCAGGGCCGCACAGCCCCTACCTATCTTCGTTATCTCCTTTCCCGAATACCGAGCGAGGTGGCGCAGTGGTTAGACGCTGGACTCGCATTCGGGAGGACGACGGTTCAATCCCGCGTCCGGCCATCCTGATTTAGGTTTTCCGTGATTTCCCTAAATCATTCCAGGCAAATGCCGGGATGATTCCTCTGTAAGGGCACAGCCGACTTCCTTCCCTAATCCGATGAGACCGATGACCACGCTGTCTGGTCTCCTTCCCCAAACAACCAACCAATCCTTTCCCGAATACAGTTTTTAAGATTTTCCCTCCTTCATACACCCAGCCACTTTTCCTATGAAATAATCGTCCCTGGTACAATGGCAATGATCTGCGTCATTGAGCTCTCAGTTTACCATATGACAGTCTCAATTACTGGTATTCACCCAGTACCTCAGTGAGAATTTTGATACCCTGCCCTTCCTTATGCAGCTCTACGAATGCTTCCTGAAATCTATGGACTTCATTTATTATCTCTCACACATAAATGGTCAGCCTCAATGTCCATTGGTGGCTCGTCAGCAACACATCTGGTTATCGAGAAAATAACACACCTCCCTCCAGTGGTTGGGCAACGGCCTTGCCACAGTGGATACACCGGTTCCCGTGAGATCACCGAAGTTAAGCGCTGGCGGCCGTGGCCGGCACTTGGATGGGTGACCATCCAGCCGCCATGCGCTGTTGCCATTTTTCGGGGTGCACTCAGCCTCGTGATGCCAATTGAGGAGCTACTCGACCGAATAGTAGCGGCTCCGGTCAAAGAAAACCATCGTAACGACCGGGAGAGCGGTGTGCTGACCACGCGCCCTTCCTATCCGCATCCTCCACTGAGGATGATACGGCGGTCAGATGGTCCCGATGGGCCACTTGTGGCCTGAAGACGGAGTGCTTTTTTTTCCTCCAGTGGTTGAACAAGGACTTCATGCGTTGCTCCTCTGTTGATGCTGTGCAGTCACATCAGGATCACCACAACTCAGGGGACAAATGCACTCATACAACCATAGCCACTGCATCACAGACACAGGCTCAATGCATTAAACAGAGAGGGGACATCAACTCTGGGATCTGGCACAGTGAAACTTCATGGATCTGAGAACAAAATTCTAGTCGAAATCACATTGTTTACACTCCTGTTGTGATTCAGCGGAAGAGTATTAAGACATTTCCTTAATAGCTCAGTGTTAAACAGATATCTCGAAATTTCTCTTTATAATATCTTTGGTAGTGTTCAGTAGACATTAGTTATTTGTATAAATATATTCTGATATTTGGTATCTATTGCATTTGCATAAAGTGTCTGGTCCCTATTTTACATATTCCATGTAATGGTTTAAGATGTCCTTTTTTTCATATAAATACATTTTTATATGCGAACTGCTAGAGATAATGGTCAGTGTTTGTAGATTATATATATATATATAGTACATCAAATATAAAAGATCACTGCCAACAGAAGTTGAAAAACTTGTTTCAGTTTTTCAATTATACAAATTTTATCTGCAGAACAATAGTTAGCAATGTATTGAGATCCTTTTGACAAAAGGCGTGACACATTCCCACCATGACACTCTGAAAAGTGTCTTTATAGTGCATGTGGTGTAAGAGGAAATGTTCCTTAAATTGACCATGGCAGGTAAATGAGAGACTGGATCCCTTTAAAGTATTTGTGCGTGATCATAATAATCTACTTCTTCAATAATCCCCCTTCCTTTGGAGAATATGTTTTTAGACAGTATTGAATCTTTAATTATCAAGATAAGAAACTGGTTGGGATACATACTAGGTTCTCATCCACCTCTTAATACCTGTGAAAAGTTGGCTCAGTTCCCATGCACCATTGGTTTATATAGTTATATTCGAAGTAATGAACTAGTAGTTTCAGTGAGCATTAAGCATGCCTTCAACTATCTATGAAAGTATCTTGTATAACACAGTGATTTTATGTAGAAGCTTAACTCAAATCTTCTTGAATTGTGGTAGTAGAATACATGCGTTTCCTGTATGTGAATAATGAAAATCTTTACTGAAAGCTGACGCTCTTGCTTTCATAAATATGAAATTATAGAAATGTTGCTGATATATCTATCACTTAATTACCGAAGAACACTATGAAACGAACATTACCAAACATGTCTCTCATATGCAGTCAGACTGTGAATTGTAGACTGCTGGTAGCCTTTATATGTGACTGGTGAGATGACTTTCATATTGGGGTATGCAACCTAGTCCTCTCAGTGAAACAGTGGTGTTGAGCCACCAGAGGCACTTGAAATTTCGAAACCATCCCCATTATCGACATTGAAACAGGGTCATCATCAATTCACAAACAGAATTAGATTACCATGAAGCCGACTATCAAATAGGAATTATAAAACGATAAAAATTTTGGTGACCAAAGCCAGGCATTAAAGAGGCCTTTTTTGTAAATAAAAAAGGAGCAGATTTTAGAATGAATGTAGGGCCAAACTTCAACTTCGACCATCTTTTAAAATCATCTTACATAAGCATCTTGCTCCTAATAGTTGTCCACAATTCTGTAGTACATCATTCACTAAAATTGGCTAAAATCACTTTGATTTTTCTGGACGGCACTGTTTGTTGTTCTTGTGTGTGCTCAATTATTTAGAAGTTCCAAAAGCAAACAGATGCTGATGCTTCATTACTGACATTATCCAACGTGTGTGCAATGAATAAACAATTATTCACAACTTCCATTATTAAATTTCCTTATTTCACCCATCGTAATTTTTCTTCATCTGCACATGTAATAACTTATGTGTACTACATCCATTTTCGTCACATTATTCATTTCCTGGATCTGACGTCATATTTTCCAAGACATTATGACAAACCTTCACAGACTCCTCCTGACAACCATCTTCACTATGAGTGAAGCGCCCGCATCTCGTGGTCGTGCGGTAGCGTTCTCGCTTCCCACGCCCGGGTTCCTGGGTCGATTCCCGGCGGGGTCAGGGATTTTCTCGGCCTCGTGATGGCTGGGTGTTGTGTGCTGTCCTTAGGTTAGTTAGGTTTAAGTAGTTCTAAGTTCTAGGGGACTGATGACCATAGATGTTAAGTCCCATAGTGCTCAAAGCCATTATTTTTTATGAGTGAAGCATCGACTTACAAGTCACACTGAAGTACTAGCTGTGTTACATGGAATGTTGATGTGGCAAAGACCTTGGCAGAGACACACTTTAAGCTAATGTCTATGCCACATGACTATTCCATGTAACACAGAAACTACTTGTATATGACTTGCTTTTCCCACGATAGGTCGATGGTGTTTCTGTTATGAGTGGTATGTAGTAGGAGAAAATGCTGTGACAAGATGGGAATTGTAGAAGATTTCTTTCGTTTTTTATCCAAAAGAAACCACAACCATTTCAAGATGTCAACACCAACTGAGATTTCATAAAATTCTAAAAACAATTGCATGAGATAAATGAGTCAATTGTTGTGACTGGTTTATGTTCAGCTTCATTTTACATATACTATTATAGTTGCTATTAAAATAAAGCACATAGCTTTTCTCACCTTGGTTTCATATTAGAATCTAAAACCACTCAGTCACTTTAGTGTTGTTTGTCACAGCTAAAATGAGCATTTAAGCAAACAATCTTTCCCATTTGCCAGCGTCCTGCACCTTTTTGGAATGTAGTCAGTACTTGGAGACTACAACGGTTCATCATGGGAGAAGCTAACAACGTGTGACACTGTCTCTGAAATCAACACAAAGCAGCCAACAAGTGAACATCTAATATAAAATTTTACACAGCTGGTTCTCTAGGGGAATACCACATGCAGTGAGTGTGGAAGATAGAGCCTGGAGTAGACTCAATCTCTTCATCAGTTATCATACCCGGTTTTTGAATTTGTGATGTCCCCTCCCCCTAAAAAATATACTGTGCATGTTGTAATATTCAAGCTACAATTCTTAATAGATTATATATAAAATCCTTATTATCATTAATAACAAATATGAATATCAAGACGCTAAAATAGTCTAACTTCTAATACATCATAAGGCAATGAATGACTGTTGTCCAGACCATTAAAGAATGGTGTGATAGGATAAAGTTTACAAAATCCATCACACTCCTCTCCTTGCCCAAGTGACTGTTAATGATGAGCATGGTAACTTTACTTTAGTAATCATACCAACCATTTGGTTGAGGAGAGTATGTTGATCTGTGGATTTTGTGACAAATAGATCTGACCTTACTTAATTAGTGGTTACTTGGTGTTGTCGTAAATTGCATGTTATTATAATCAGAAGATAAAATGTCTGCTTGTTGCAAAATTCAATACCGAAGCCACTGTCCAAGAAGACGACAATTTTGCTCGCAGATGGTAACTAAATAATTAGATAAACTTCAAATGTGTATAATTATTACTGTCAAATGCCTCACTGCAAATGATGAATCATTCGATCTGCTGTCATTTTGGCAATGTATTTGTACATGACCTGTGTGGCTGTAGATAGAAAATGACTCTGAACATAGATTCAGATAATGACTGTAATATCTGGGTTGTGGAACTGGGATAATAAATCATTCTGGGACTCAATTTACTTGAGCCCTACCGACCACTTGGCTGTGTAGAAAGTGTTCTTGGGCACTGAGGCATAAATTGGTGAACAGAAATATTGCGTAACATGAAACCTTTAACCAAGCTGTACCACAAAAATGTTTCTTGTGTATCACTCTGTGAAAATGTGGAAGATCTAATAGCTCTGAAAATTCATTGGAGGACACCTATTATAAATCGTTTCACATATAGTCACAGTCACCATCATCACCTAATATAATACTGAATGGTGCTGTGCAATGATTACGATACTAGATTCCTGTTGGGTAGCAATAGTTTTCATATTGCCACCCAGCCATTATAATTTAGGTTTTATGTGGTTATGATAAATCATTTCAAAGAATATTGGGATGGTTTGTTCAACAAGACAATGAACAATTTTCTTTGTAATCCTTATCCAAATGAGCTTTATTGGTATATAATTATGAGCATTATCCACTATTTTCTTGTTATTCAAAAAATTAGATGCTTTTCATCCTATGACACATTCAACTACGTTGGCAGCTGGAGATAGTAGCAAGCCCAAGCTATAGTGTTATGTGTCTTTTGTATCATTTTTTTGTGAAGTGACTTTACTATTGATTGTTTTAGATTTGTGGCAAATATTTCTCTAATAAAAGACGATGCACGTTAGAATCAATGGAACAGAACTGTCAGGTGATATCACTGTCATATTGTGGACAATTCACACTAGATAGAACGTCAACATGACGTCAGTTCCATTAGCTCTGTACCAAATGGTGAAAGTAAGGCTATGATATACCATCTGTCACATAAAAAGCAGATCAAAGCAGAACTTGTACAATTCGGAACTCTGTCCAAAGCCTACAAGTATTTCAGTCCCGACGCATTCAGTACACTACTGTACGCTAATACTTCGTATAGAGTGGAATGCGCCTAACGCGGAAATGAGATGCCAATTTTAAGGCTTAACTAATAATTCGTTGCAGATTGCGGAAAAGAGCTTATACAGCACTACTGTATTACAGTATACATTAGTTATTCACGACTGTAAAAGGACGCTACTTTTAACACAAAGACTGCACAGCTGTGACAATGCTGTTGAACAGTGCAAAATAAATTAAAAAAAAAAGAGTTTCGACACAGGGCGGCGTTGTGCGTGTGGGCATCAAAGCGCGCCGCTCTGTGCAACAACAAATAAGTTGGGCGCTGTTGTCGGTACACCAAAGAAATGGTTAGCTCGTTTGTCGTCTTTTCCCGTTTTCCATTATTACTGAAGGGCGCTGGAGCACACTGGAATATTGTTGCGCACTTACGAACACGCCGCTGCAATATCCACAGTGAAAGAGATGACTTTCGTTCGGTTAAACCATGGTTGTACCCAGCAAGGTCAATCATTCCAAACAAATGCACTTTGTGAAATTCATTTCAATAGCAGCACTGTGATACCGTTAACATGATCTCGGACACAAAGTATGTATTGGTAACATTTAATGAAAAGATTAAGATAGGCGGGGCATGTGAGAAAGAAACTCTCTGTATGCGAAATGCTTGCGCATTTAAATGTGTTCAAACACAAATTTATGATAGCTTAAGAAACAGGGATAAGGAGCATGAAATGGAACGGGCAAATCAAAGGGAGGAAGACGGAAAATAAAGAAATTAACGAGATAGTGTGGGAATGATTCGTAAGTGTGTGAGCGAAAAACTTACCCTTTTCTGAACCCATGTTGCAGTGTGACGTTCTGAAAGTCGCTGAAGAGGTTGGAAATAAGCAATATGACATCCACGGGATGGGCTTAACGGTTTCATAGCTAATCACCACATTATGTGACATGAAGATGTGTGGCGAAGTTAAAAACGTCCAGGAAAGACTGGGAACACGATGGAAGACAATACTGTACAACCTAATAGAGAATTAATTAAAATGAGAAACATTCCATATAGTGCAGGTAACTACATGCAAAGTGATGACTTCCTGTCAACTCACTCTACCTTTACATCAGCAACATATTTAATAGAAATCCGCAACACAGAAGATGATCAAGAAGAAACAAAGGAAGAAGAAGGGGAGTAAAAATTTACGTAGAAAAATTAACACGGCTGAAGACGCTATTGCATGCATAAACGATGTTATGCAATTTCCAGCGCACACAAATCCTCGCAAGCTGTTGGAACCATTGTATGGTGCAAAAAATTGCCTAGAATAAACATTTTTGAACAAGGAAAAAAGTGACAAAAAAGTGAAATGTAAGGTAAATAAACGAGAGAATAATGTGTATGTACATACAACAATAAACGAGTTTGAAGTTAGAGAAACAACGCAGAAATGTCGTGTTATTTATCAATTTTTGTGAAGTGTAGTGTCCTGCTGTACAGTTTACAGTAAATGAACATCTATTGTGCAGGAGTGACGGTAAGTAAATAATTGCATAATTACAAATTTATACTTTTGTGTATTATACCTGTAAAATTTTACGTAGCGTAATGAGTTTTCTGTAATTCGGAAATTTGTTTCAGTCCCATGCGTTACCATTATGAGCCTGTTTTCCTTTAGTATTGGAATTAAGGAAGTAACAACGATAAAGTTTATTATTGGCCAAAGCAAACTTCAAAACAGATGTCATTGATCAACTGTGTAGGGTAAAATGCTGAGAAGGGAAAGAAAATTAAAAAAAAAATAGATATTTATTTGCTAGCTAATATATATGCACACAAATATATCAAACAATATTTTTAAGGGGATTCATAGAGCCTGTTTACATTATCCATTACGTTTTTCCCAGACGTAACGAATAATATCACAGACAACTGTATTTTTCTCCTTCAGTAGAACTGACTTCTTCACTTAATAAAAGGTTAGTTACTCAAAATTGCTTCATCAAATTGTGTTTTTACTTATACATAGCGTAAGTGTCTGCTTTGTTCAGCAGTTGTAAAATCTTAATCATTCTTCACTTTGTGATATTAGGCCTCTCTTATCAAAGAACACTAAACGGAAGAAATATTCAAGCTATCAAGGAATATTTGCAAGTCATCAGGACACCAAAGCAAAATTTTGAAATAAATACTAAGAAGGCACCAACACGAAACGCACTACTGTAACTTGAGTGGGAACAGGGCAGGTAGGTTAACTTCTAATGTTAGCAGCTGACATCGTCCTGCCGCCTCCCCCCGAGCCACCCTCAAGACTAATGTCAACGTCAAAACTTTATTCCCAAGAAACCTTGCTGGTGACATCCTATTACATTCCGTCCCATTCCATGCTGTTCACAGAGTGTGTGAAAGTGGCCAACTGAAATGTCTTGTGGAATGTTTTGACATGACATTCCAATCTGCCAACTGTGAATCGGCCTTAAATGGTACATCAGTTATCTCAGTTAGCTAATGACTCCGGGAGTATTTCTAAACCTCATGTAGAATTCATTAGATTCAAGTAATTACAGAATGACAATGTTCTACCTAGGATGTAACAGGAAGCACTTTTAATATATGGTACAACAAAATGTACAGTTGGATGGATACCTTAGAGTGCTTTGTAGTATTTGTAAGTTTAATTTTTAAGCAGTATAAACAAGAGCGTATATTGAATAGCATAGAATCTTTATATGCCTTTCAGTATGTTTTCCATACAGTTCGCTTCATCAGCGGTATCAAAGAAATAGATGTGTATTCTAAAATAATAATGATAATGCAGTAACCATATATTATTACCAAACAGTGATAAACCAACAACAATAACAAAAATAATACATTATGTTAATCACATATGCAATTGTATCATACATAAGTATGTTTTAATTTAAGTATGCATGTAAACAGCAATGTAAATAATCTATGCTGATATGATTCTGTCACAGACTTATAGACTTAGTTCATAATATAGCTGTCAGCTACTTATTGATTGTTTCTTGTGCGTCACTGTTAAGAAACTCATCAACTGAATAGTATGGCGTACATTTGAACAACATTTCTATGATACACTTAAAGTTATTCAGAGGTTGGTTAATCACTGTCTCTGCAGAATATTAAACTTATGTACTTCTGGCTCTTAGGTTTTAATGTCAGCCTTTACTATGGTATCCTAGGTTACTAATATTTACAGTATTATGTACATGCGCTTTGTCTCTTAAGTTAAAATTCTTTGTTTTCTTTAGTATATATTTAAAAAATAATATATTTACGAGAGACATTCAATAACTAATGCAACACATTTAGGTTTAAATTGAAACGTCCCCTTAGAACAATTATACACGACTGTGCTTAACCTGACACAATATTATTTAGCGCAACGCAATCTGACTTTCAAAAATCCCTACAAAAGAATGGCCCTGACTAACATTAACCTATACCTTTCACAAATCACTTACCTCACAAAAATCTTCGTTACTGGAACTACTGCAATACAGCGAGCGCCACTACTGCCAGCTAAATAAAAGATTCAAACTACGGAAGTCACTAACTACTGATAGGGATAGTTAGCAAATGAAAGATTTTAATAGAGAACAAACAATGTATTTACCTTAATAGTCATAATATATATAGCAGTTCATGACAAATTACAAAACTCCGCCATCTCTCTCCCCACATCCACCACCGCTGGCGGCTCACCTCCAACTGCGCAACGCTACGCGCTGTTCACATCCAGCTGCCGCTGCCCAACACTACAATGGCAGACAACAATGCAAACTAGCCACAGGCTGCACACAGCACAGCCAGTGATTTTCATACAGAGCGCTGCATATCGTTGCCAATAAGAAAATATAAACAGCCTACTTACATAGAGAAAACATAAACGGCCTACTTACATAGCCCCCATGCTCCCCACAAAAAATTGTACAAATTGTTTTGGCCAGTGGCCAATAATGATTTGATAAAATTTTTCATAAATACAATAACAAAGAAATCAAATGCACACACTTATTGATACAATGTTGATCAGAAGCTAAAATTTTCTCACAGTCCATAAAGACAGTCCTGACCATTCATCATAAGAGTAAACCTGCAGTTTGTTTTCTCAAAGTCTGAGCAGTAAAAGACAATGCACACGGAACTAGTGGATTTCCATGCAGTCGTGAAGAAGTAGTGTTGTCCTTCCAACGGAAAGACTGTGCTGACTCTTGACATGCAGACAGGTAATGGGCCACAACAGATAAAACCCACAGCAGAGTCATTCGACGTTTTGAAGAAGATTGTTAGGTAAGTCGTCACAGAGCAGACCCACTGTAGTCCTGGTAGAGAATATGGTATTGGTGGGCCACCAGAGGCGCAGACCCACTGCAGTCCTTGTAGAAATAATGGTATTGGTGGGCCATCAAAGATGCAGACCCACTGTAGTCATTGTAGAGATGGCCAGCAGCCATCTGTTGTGACTGTGCAGGTGCACAATCACCACTGAAGAGTCTTGCAGATAATATAGCAAGTCCATAACCACCACTTGTGCACTCACAAATTTTTTGGAATTGTCCTTAGAACCAGCAATGCTGTTATCCAGTCCCTTGCTGAATTATTAACACACGTGCAAACACTAACAGTCCCTACTTCTCACATATTGTCCATATACTATGACCAACAGAAACATGTGCAGTGACATGTAACTTACAAGTTACTTAATTTGATAAACTGCTGTCAATTACAATTTTATAACATGAGAATACAATTACAAAGGTACAAAATACATCATTAAAGAACATAACAATACAGATAACATTTGTAGTACAGGCTTTACAACAGAATATAATTAAACATATACATCAGTGTTACAGGAATTATGACATAAGTAAATACATAAACGATCAGAATAACTTTTGAAACATCAACTTTACACATGAGCATTAAAACAAAACAGAATAAATAATGTCTAAGCATCTTTACAAGGTAAATAACATATTATTAATGCCAATTATATTTGAGGATAACAGTATTCCTCATCATAGTGAATATAGCTTAGTATTAGAAGAAGAAAAAATTCTATGAAACTACACAGAGACAGGAAGAAAACAAATACACAAGGGTACACAAACACATAGTGGGATAACACAAAAGGAAAGGACAGGGTTTGTTTTACTGCAGTATTTTGCATGGAGATCTCCCTTCGTTCATCATTATTCCCAAAAGTCCTATCTAAGCCTGCTTTCTGTATTCTGTTCACATCCTCTGTCAAAAATAGTTTTTCTTCACTGTACAGTATCCCTTTTTTTTTTGCCCAAACCATTTTCATATAGCTTCTCAATACATTTCTTCCAAGTCATCATAGTTAGTTTCTTATATAGTCTACCCCTCTTAAGCTAACTTAAATCTACTGAGCACAGATATATATACCAAGGGACGAGGCAATGCAGCATCACATAAAACAATTAATATAAACAGCAATGAAAAAAAACGCAGATTTGCGAAGCAAGCAGCATTAAGAAATTAGCAAAGCAATTGTAATATTACAACTAATATAAGGCAATGTGCAGCAAACAATAAAAATAAATCATTAGTAAAACTGGCTTAACAGAATAATACAAAGTCAAATTCAATAACACTATGCCTGGCAAACAGCAGCAACTTATACCTAAACATGACAGCTCAAGCAGAAAAAATATTACAGTAAAAACAACAATGCAGATAAGGGAAATGTATATTCACATCTTAATGTCTATGTAATTAAAGTGGTGCACCACAACAACTTATTGTAAAAAAATATTACCATGTACTTGAAAAGAAAATTATGTGTCCAGTTACTGTTACTAGTCCCTTCTTATTGTTCTTTCCTTTCCAAGTGCTCCTTTTTTGAAGAATGTGGATCACAAAATTATTATTTAATAGATCTGTTGACAGAAAGTGTTCACATTAGCAAATGCATTTTATTTTACTTTATAAAACCAATGCTACAACACAGCTGGAAAACAGGTATCAAATGAAATAAGCAATTACGCAAACCAAAGCATAAAAACATCATTCAATAGCTATGTGGCATTTCGTAAGTCAGTAGCTCTCAACTCTCATAGAAAGACACTTGTCATAATCAGGTGTGCAGATGTACGAATATTTCCCATCAATTCATAACCATTTCAGTAATTAGCACAAAGTACGAGTAATCATATGTTTTCAAGTAATGAGCGTGTTGTATTAGCGATGCTTTCTACAAAGGAATGTCAACAGCGAGGTCAATGGCCTCTTTTTTTCTCCCCCTAATGGCTTTCTTTTGTCAGATGACTACCTCTCAGCTGGGTGCCCACGACGCATTACGTGCAGGTGGTCACTTAACTTTCTTACGGAAATATTTACGACAGCAGTTTCCGCTACAGTGACAGTCTCATATACAAAATTTCACGGGTCGAGAATTTGCATTGCAAATGTGTAGAAACAAAATGTTATGAATATAACAGTGTCCGAAAAATTTTCGCCGGCATTGTGATACATTCACGCATTTACACACATTTCATAACTCTTAAAGTACGATTCTTGGTTTCCAACATCCTTTTTCACAAACCAGAGTGCCTAACCACTACTCATTATTCCTTACCTTATTCGTCGACACTTCTTCAATATTTCATCTGAATAAATACGTAGCATAATCAAATAACTCTTATAGCATCAGCCTATTAATCATAAACCTACCTCAGCAGCATAATACACATCGTCGTCGTAATAATAACATCATAACACCTCAGTCAAATCTCAAAAACGTCGTAGCTTTCTGCAATAATTTCAAAACCTAAAGAAAATTCTCTGCTCATTTCAGTAGTGTCATCTACCTCAAACGTACTTTAAAAATCATGATCCCATACCAAATACATCATTCAAAGCTCTCATAGTATCACAATGGTACCAAAAAAATATGAACAGTTCACAAAGTACAGACAAATACAATTTCGTAAGTGTGAAGTAATCCAACTCTGTAATTGCGTAAACATGTGTCACTGACGTAGTAAAAGGTTTGTCTCTCTCAGCTAAATGATCAGATAGCTGTGTAATTTATGTGTTAGAGAAATATGGTACCGATGTGTTAAGTTGTATAAGCAAATACCATATTAGCTAGGGCTCCTTGTGCTTGCCAAACACATGGTACACAAAGTAAGCGTGTACCCCCCTGAGGATTAATGTAACTATTATCTCAGGTGTTACAGATTACAAGAATGGAATGAAATGTATTACGGAAAACCTTTGTATCATTGTACCTCAAATATCTTTAAAAATAAATGATTTAAGTACAAAATTAATCACTCAAATACGTGTCCTGTAGCGCTAAATATGCGTCTTGCTGTAAGATCATCTCTATGGAAGTGTCGTAGTTATTGTCCTCCGAAAGCTAAGTTCTGCAGAAGTCAATGTACTTACCTCATGATAAACAAAAGTGAAATGCTTTGCGTATAGATATCTTAGTTATTACGCTTATTGTTGTGATGAAGAAATTACTGTGCTGTAACGTATTGTTGTGCTACAGAAAAGGCTGTCTCATTGTAGCTATACCACAAAAGGTACTATTAAACATGTTTTACTTTCCAGAAGAATTCAGAAAAACTGTGCAGATATAAAATAGATACACCGCAAAAGCAACATTGTAAATTGTCACTCATTAGTAGCGTCGTGATAAAATCGTGTAGCTGTCACATAAACTAACCACTGTCTCATCTGGTATCTCACAGAAAGTACTTTAAATCCAGAATGTATTTTCAAGTAAACCAAAATGTTGCATTAGAATCTCATTAGCAGTACTGGTAAATGTTCTAAGTATGTGAGCCTTATAGTCGTTACGTAATCGTGCAACTAACAAGCAAGAATGCACACACACAATAACACTGTGACGTCTGTTCACAATAACATTGCATTCGTAATTTCTATTTAAATTAGTTCTCTTGGTTCTTGACTGGATATTTAACTTTAAACATTGTTGCATGGTAACAGTTTCTAAAGCATACTAGTAACGTGAAGTGAAACGTTTTATGGCAAAGACAAAATTAAAAAGCAGTTTATCTTTCAATAAACGGTTTTACATGTGAAATGTGGTGTAGCCCTTTACTCTTCCTAGTACGCGAATTTCAACTTCAACGCAATTATCATGTGGTATACGTCGGATTCTGTAAGGTCCATTGTAAACTAGAAAGAATTTGTGACTCAAGTGTTTCTTCTTATGTGACAATGAATGAGCTTTAATGAGAACTTTGTGACCAATATACAATTTCTTTGCATTTGCTTTACCGTGTAGTTTTCTCCTTTTGCCTGCTGCAGATTTTATATTTTTAAGAGCCAAATCAATTATGTCTTTGTGTCGAAGTTTACGTGTATTCGGGAAAGGTACAAGCTCTCTGATTCTGTTCGGTGGTTCTTCATTCTTTAGTACAAGAGTAGGTGGTAAAGCAGTGGAATCATGAGGCATTTCATTCAGCACATTTTGAAATAAGTGTAAATATCTGTCCCAATTCTGATGCTTTCTGTGACAATAAAGTCTGCAAAGCTTATTGATTTCTTTCATAATCCTTTCAGACGGGTTACAATGTGGTGAATACAATGAAATAAAAACAGGTTTGATTTTATGGTTCCGAAGCATGCGTGACCAAACCGCAGATCTGAATTGTGGTCCGTTATCTGAAATGACTTTACTGACTTGTCCAACTTCACGTAAGAAATTTTTAACAAAGGCGTTGGATACAGACCGTCCAGTGGCATTACGTAACGGTGTGAAAGAAACAAATTTTGAAGTAAGTTCAACAGTGACTAGAACGTACGAAAATCCATTCGATGTTCTGACAAGGGGTCCCAAGAGATCAACAGCAGCAAATTCTTTTAATTTAGAAGGAATAATAGGAAACAACGGAGCACGATGTGAGATAGTAGATGGTTTCGCCTTTTGACAAAGTTTACAAATAGACAAGACTCTTCGAATTCTCTTTTCCATATTGTTAAAATAACAAGTCGTTCGAAGAATATGATAACATTTTCGTGGACCAAAATGTGCGTAGCTGAAATGAATATACCAAATGAGCTTATTAACAAAATCGTCTGGAATGCAAAGTACCCATAGCTTGTCATCAACAGTGCAGCGTTTGAAGAGTATGTTGTTTCTAACCAGGTAATAGTGCCGAATCTGAGTGTGTGTCTTTTCATGCCATTTACTTTTGATGTCTTTCCAAATCGGATCTTTATCTTGTTCATGAGCAATGCCCTTTAAAGATGTGGTGATGAAGTTTTCAAAGGCGACTTTCTGAATGTAAAGAATACTGAAATTTTTCTCAAGGTTGCCTTCTGTGTTACTTTTCTCAAGCCCAGCCGGTGCGCGTGACAGCGCGTCTGCAACAATGTTCTCCTTGCCGGGAATGTAGACTATTGTGAAGCGGAATTCTTGCAGAAACAATGCCCAACGTTTTAACCTGTCATGATTTAATTTTGAAGACATAAGAAATTGTAATGCACGATGATCACTGTATACTTTTACGTGCTTACCAGAAAGAAAGAAACGGAATTTGTTAAATGCCCAAACGATAGCTAACGCTTCTAATTCAGTAACGGAATAATTTTTTTCAGATTTTGTTAGCACTCGGCTAGCAAAAGCAATGGTTTTCTGAACAGTAGTGTCATTTTCTATGGCTTCTTGAAATAAGTGGGCACCAAGACCGACTTTAGAAGAATCCGTGCTAAGGCAGAAATCTTGTGACAGATCTGGATGAGCTAGTATTGGCGCGTTAAGTAGCGATTCTTTCAAAGTTGAATTCCAACTGTGCTTGTTCGTCCCAGTTCCAAATAGTATTTTTTCCAGTGAGAGAACAAAGTTTTGGTGTAACTAGAATTTGCATATTCAGAAAACGACGGTAAAAATTTATGAGACCTAGAAAACTGCGGACTTGTTTTTTTGTGGATGGAACTGGAATGGCTCTGATTGCTTCTAACTTTTCAGGATCCGGCTGAATGCCTTCAGAAGAAATAATATGTCCCAAAAACTTCACCTTTGACCTACCGAATTCAGACTTTTCCAAGTTAACTGTAATTCCAGATTCTGCAAAAATACGTAATAAACTGTTGAGGATGCGGTTATGTTGTTCCCATGAGGCTTCTGCTATCAGAATATCGTCCACATATAAGGTGATGTGACGTTTTAAGAACTCAGGTAATATGGAATTTAGCCCGCGAATGAATGCTGCCGAAGAAATGTTCAAACCAAAAGGAAGTTTCCGAAACTGATAACAAACGCCGAAACAAAGGAAAGCTGTGTATTTTCTACATTCTGGATGAAGTTCGATCTGATAAAAGCTGGATCTGAGATCAATGGAAGACAACACTTTTACACCATTAAAATTTTGAAGAAGTTCTTCCATCGTCTGCGGCCTGTCTGTTTCAGGAATAATGATAGTATTGATTTGTCTCGAATCTAAGACAAGCCTGATCGATCCATTTTTCTTCTCAACAACATGTAACGGATTGTTGTATGAGCTTACTGCAGGCTCAATAATGCCCTCGTCAAGCATAGATTGTATTTCTGTTCTAACACGGTCCCTATAATGTGCTGGAATTACGTACGGTCTAACACAAAATTTAGTATGCTCACGAACACGAAATTGATATTGAAATCCCTTGATTGTTCCTGTTTTGTGAGTAAAAACTGTGGAATGTGCTTGTAAAATCTCAAAAAGGTCCTGCATATCAGTGTCATTACAATTCTCAATTGTTTGAATTTTATTCTGAATTAACTCATTAATTTCAAATATGCCGTCGATATCATCCCTGTCAGTACTTGCAGAGTGATTGTTAGTGTCTAGTTCCGTAGAAAATTCCGAACTGTTGTCTAACAGAACGTAAAGTCGATTAATTTCCTCATCATGGTTTGAGAGCCAGTCTTCAAATTTCAAAGCTATTGACTTACCTTCTTTCTCTAAACTTATTTCAGCATCGTGAAAGCTTAAGATTGCTTTGTATTCATTCAAAAA
Source organism: Schistocerca cancellata (assembly GCF_023864275.1). Classification (NCBI taxonomy): domain Eukaryota; kingdom Metazoa; phylum Arthropoda; class Insecta; order Orthoptera; family Acrididae; genus Schistocerca; species Schistocerca cancellata. Next base: position 381,874,621 of record NC_064629.1, on the reverse strand, counting down.
GTCTACTCCCAGTATAATTTCCGTCGACAATAATGGAACAATAAGAAAGTTCATAGAGAAGCTGTGGCTTTGGCAAAAGAATTCTAAATTGGTTTGTTGGCCTACATCTACACTTTTTCCAAAGATTGCACCTTGTAATTTAATCTTACGTAATGGAAGTGTGGGGCAATCGTTCGATTTGTTGCATTTGTTAAAAGCTGTTTCACTAATTACTGAAATGGGACTGCCAGAGTCAAGTACTGCCGTAAATTTTATGTCATTTACAGTAATGTGAATCACAGGATATGCAATGTTGTTATGTTTTACGTTGTGTTCCTGGAGTAAGATGTCCCTAATGTCTTCCATTTTTACGTAATTACTAGCTACGGCAGCTGTGTCGTCAGTTTCATAAGTACGTCTTGTGGCTGCCAGCGGTGTGAGTCATTGCCTATTGTCTCTTTGTTGGCGCGTGTCGTTATTGGGATTTGGAGACCTAACTTCTACAAATTCACTGTGACGAGAATCCCGCCAGTTCTGATGCAGTTCAGGTCTGTCGTTACCATCATATCGTCTGTCGTCATGTCGGTAGATTCCATAGTTTCTTTCTTGTCGGTCACGTGGTGGAGAATTTCTCCCTGAGTCGTAACTGCGCGCTGGACCGTTGCGTCTAAACTTATTCTGTCTCCCTTGATAATAATTGTTTTGGTTCCCATATTGTCTGTTTCTCTGATTGTCTCTGTGATAGTCATTACCGCGGAGAGGTGATCTTTCCCTGTAATTATTACTACTCTGCCAACGGTTGTCATACGGGTGGTGTCTGTTTTGGTCACGATTTGTGTTGTGAGAATAGCCTTGTCGTGTCCAGTTATTATTTCTTTCATCGTGGAATTGCGACGGATGTGACCTGTAGTTGTTGTGTTCCTGTTTTCGCGTTATGCGATTGTCAGTGTCAATTTCTAGTTCTTGTAACAGTCCCTGAAAAGCTTCAATGTCGTCTTTGCAACGTCCTGCTAAAATAATATGTCGTAAATGTTCAGGCAGTTTAATTAAGCAAATGCGGGTGAGTTCTGAGGGGCTGTATGGGTTTGACAGGTACTGATTCTTGTGCAACATGTCTTCAAAATATTTCACAAGACTGGAAAATTCAGATTGTTCGAAATGTTTCATCATTATGATGCCATGTTTTACTCGGTCTTGTGTGGCTTGAGACCAATATGCTGAGAGGAAGGCATGGTAAAATTCTCCTTCACTGTGGCAATCGTGAATGACCGATCGCATTCTTACAGCTGGTTCATTCTCTAAGTAGCCACACATAAATTCTAACCTGTGCTCCAATGACCAGTTAGGAGGGAAACAATGAGAGAATTGATGGAGGCACGCTTGTGGATGAATGTCGTTGGCAGAATTCTTAAACGTTTTGAATTTACGTGTAGTAATGAACAGCTTATAGTCAAAATCATCGTGTCGACGAGTAGCATATCGGTCATTGTTACGTCATGTCGGCGGTTCCATCTCAAAATTCGGTGTACCTTGCCAATTCCTTTCATAATTACCGAAATGCCCTGTGTTATTATTTTGTGGCTTTTCCGTATTTCTATGTCCCTCTTCCCGCATTGGAGCGCGAGTGTCCTCTGAAATACGTAATTCTTGTATTACCTGTGTCAGCTGATCTTGTACTTCCCGGATTTCTCTTTGGTGTTGTGTATCAATTTGATTCAGATTTTGTTTCAGTTTCCTAATTTGTTCGCACTCTTCTGTGTTATTAAAGACTACTGGTTTTGTGTCATTCAGATTATCATCTACCTTCATAGATAAATCATTTAGCTGATCCGAAAGTTCAACTACTTTCTCTTATAATGAACTAATTTCCTCCATGTGTCTTTCTGAACCAATTTTCAGAGTATCTACTGTGTCCTTTAAGTTTTCTTGAGTTTTTGAAAGTTGCGTAACCAAATCGGTAGATGCAACTGAGTCTATTTTAGCTTGCAAGGTCTCATGATTTTCATGAACAATAGTTTGCAGTTCTTTTATGGCTGCTTCGTGATTCTGTAATGCATTTTTATGACGCGCAAAAATAGGTTGGAAATGCTCACAAATTTGTGTTTTTACGTCATTACAGACTTTCTGACATTTCGATTCAATGTTATGTAACTCAGCAGTTAAATCTTCCCGTGTTTGTTCAAGTGTGGTGTCTAACTTTTGAAGATTTTGTTCCATTGTGTCTAACTTTTTAAGATTTTGTTCCACTGTGTCTAACTTTTTAAGATTTTGTTCCACTGTGTCTAACTGTTGCTGTGTTTGTCTCTGGTATTGTTCCATTGTGTCTAACTTTTGAAGCTTTTGTCCCATTTGTTGCATTAATTGTAATAACAATGCATTAGTGTCTGGAATCTGTTCCTCTATGCTTTTCGGCAGTGCATTTGCACCAGCAACATTCACATTTTGACAAGCAGAAAATGTGTCTTGACTCATTTGAGAAAACGGTGAGGACCCAAAACCGAAGTCTACAGTATTTGCAATATTGTTTTCTGTCATTTCGGATTCCTGAGGGGAGCTGTTGCCGACCGATCGATCGATAATGCTTCCCTGTTCACTAATTGTTTCACTGTCTACACCATTGTTTGCAGCCCGCTCCATTTCCCTATGTACAATTACCAAATTACTACTTTCAACATTAGTTAATTCATTACTCGGTGGCGCTAACACACTGCTTTCGTCTTCACTGTCATTTCTCAGTTTACTTTGGAGCCTAGTATTACGTTTTTCACACGCCATTATTGTCACAATATTTCACACGATAACACAGAAAAGCACAATTTGAATAGCAAAAATAAGAGAACACATTAACATAGCACTGAAAATAATATCTAGTTAATTGCAAGCGCAGCTGCGAAATACTTGGTGCAAATCTAAATGCATGCCACAACTGTGTACAACAATGAAAAACTACAACTACAAAGGAGATTCTCTCTACAATTACGCGCTAGCAATAAACAAAATCTACACTAATTACACAAACTACAAGAAAAAAACAGAAGATTCCAGTGAGGTATCCTCGGCTAAGGGTCGACATATGAAACGTCCCCTTTGATCAATTATACACGACTGTGCTTAACCTGACACAATATTATTTAGCGCAACGCAATCTGACTTTCAAAAATCCCTACAAAAGAATGGCCCTGACTAACATTAACCTATACCTTTCACAAATCACTTACCTCACAAAAATCTTCGTTACTGGAACTACTGCAATACAGCGAGCGCCACTACTGCCAGCTAAATAAAAGATTCAAACTACGGAAGTCACTAACTACTGATAGGGATAGTTAGCAAATGAAAGATTTTAATAGAGAACAAACAATGTATTTACCTTAATAGTCATAATATATATAGCAGTTCATGACAAATTACAAAACTCCACCATCTCTCTCCCCACATCCCCCACTGCTGGCGGCTCACCTCCAACTGCGCAACGCTACGCGCTGTTCACATCCAGCTGCCACTGCCCAACACTACAATGGCAGACAACAATGCAAACTAGCCACAGGCTGCACACAGCACAGCCAGTGATTTTCATACAGAGCGCTGCATATCGTTGCCAATAAGAAAATATAAACAGCCTACTTACATAGAGAAAACATAAACAGCCTACTTACGTAGAGAAAACATAAACAGCCTACTTACAAAATAATGTGGAATTTGTTGAGAGATGTGGCGCTATAAGTAACCTCAAAAAGGCATCTGTAACAGAGGTGATTTCCAAGGAGAAAGCTGTCACTGAGTTTCTTTTTGCAGAAAACCAGTGTAGTAGGGCGAGATACTAGCAGCTCTGACACAAAGGTCTTTGTATGTCTGTACCATAGAAATTTTTGATCTTCATGCAAGCCGGGTAATTTGACGTTCTTTTTTTTTTTTGCATTTTGTTAAAATGTCTGCAGGGTGAAGTAAATTTCTTCTGTTTTTATTTTATTTATTATTAAGTTACTATCTTGTTGTAATCTACAACAACTAATAGATTTTCTCCAGCTATACGAATTGTCACATTGTGAGTATACAGTACACTGTCACCTGGCATGTAATTTGGGAAATCATCGATACACATTACGAATAGAAAAGATCCAAGCGTTGCACCTTGTAGAATTCGTCTCTTTATTTTCAATAATGTTGACTCCTGTTTGGTTGTTTTTACTAACTGTATCCTGTTGTTGAAACGTGATTGAAATTTTCAAATGTGTGTGAATTCCTAAGGGACCAAACTGCTAAGGTCATCGGTCCCTAGACTTACACACTACTTAAGCTAACTTACGTTAAGAACAACACACACACCCATACCCGATGGACGACTCGAACATCCGCCAGGGGGGCGGGAGGGTGCTCATGATCCGTGACATGGCGTCCCCAAACTGTACGGCCAATCCGCGCGGCAAACGTGATTGATATAACTGTAGCAGTTTACCTACAGTGCCATAGTGATCTAGCTTTTATATCATCATACAGTCAAACCTCCATATAACGATTACCAATACAACGATAAACCCGCGTGCAGCAATAATTTTATATGGCCCCTACTGATTTTCTGAATGTACTCTGTTAATTACCCCTCATTACAATGATGAAGTAAATTTAGCAACACCCTGTTATATCGAAAACAAAATTTCGAGGAACTTATTATTCCCTACTTCTAAGAAATTCACTGTAGCAGTACGTATTGTTTATTTAGCTACTAGACTTTCGGCACTTTATTTCCAGGAGCTTCGCTACATGCTACAATATTGTATTTGTTCTAGCGGTAAAGAGAATAGCGTACAGCCGCAGGCGATCTGAGCTGAGCGGCAAATGTCAAAGAGCTCCTTTGTTTGAACGAGTGTTTATATTTGTCCATTGTTGAGCTTCAGTAGCAGACAGAAGTGTTTTGTTGGGCTCGTACACAGCTAACCTCTATGATTTTTGCAATTTGTGAATGTTTTTAGTTGAAGTTAACGCTTTGGCCTTGCTAAGATTTGGACAATGGCTGGGTGTTGGAAACAAATAAGGTTGGAGACAAAAATGGAGGTTTTCTAAGGCATTGATAACGGAATGAAATAAGTAGACATGGCGAGGAGGTATGGAAGTGGACAATCAACGTTAGCTACGTTGCTTAAAAAACGAAAAGAAATTGAAGAAAGTTTTGTAGTTGGCAAATTTAACCCTTCAAGAAAAAGAATGAATGTGGCTGTTGCTGATGGTGCAGACAGTGCTACACTGCAGTGGTTTAATGAGATGCGAGTGCAGAGTGTACCAATTAATAGTTCGTTGAATGTCAAAGATTCTTAGATTTCGCTAAGTTGCTTGGCGATTTTAATTTTAAGGCAAGTAACGGATTGTTGCAAAGATTTAACGACAGGCATTGGATCATTTTAAAGTGATTTAAGGAGAAGAAAAATCAGCGCCTTTAGGTGATGCAGAATTTTAGAGGAAAAACGTCATGTGTAAGCTGTTAGAAAAATACAGTCCTGAAAACTTGTACAACGCAGATGAGACGGGATTGTTTTATCAACTGGTGCCAGAGAAGACGATGGCCTTCAGAGGAGAAAAATATAACGGAGGGAAGCAGTCTAAAGTACACCTAACTGTTCTTCTCTGTAGCAACGTGTCAGGAATACATAAATTGACACCACTGGTGATCGAACGATCAGCAAACCCACGGTGTTTCAAAAATGTAAGAGGCTTACCAGGTAAGAGAGTACATACATTTTATTTTACCTTCCTTTAATTTATAAGTTAATTCGTTACAGTATAGTTTCAGTTGCAATGTTGTGCTACAGTCATATTGAAAATGTTATTTCTTTTATGGCAGTCAATTTAAAGACAAATTGAAAAGCATGGACGACGTCCACTCTTTTTAGTGAGTGGTTGCTTTCGCTTGATAAAGAGATGACAATGAAGAATAAGAAAATTGTATTGCTGGTGGATAATTGTAGTGTGCATAACAACATGCCAGCGCTGAAGAACATTGAACTATTTTACTTCCACCTGAACTGTACTTCGATTCTTCAGCCATTAGATATGGGGATAATTACGAACTATAAGACGAAATACTGTTCACGTTTAGTTCAACACGTGATCACAAACATTGAAAGAAAGGTGAGGAATCCCTACAGTTTCAATGTGAAGCAGACTTGTGACATGGCTGCTGGTTCCTGGAACAGTGTACAGCCGAATGTGATTGTGAACTGCTGGAAAACTACTAGAATTTCCGAAAGTGAAGATGTTGGTGAGAGTGTTGTGGTGGATGAAATAACGCAGGATGATATTCCAAGTGAACTGGAGATTTATTTAGCAGTTACTGGTAAAACCATAGATCCTTCAGTTGTTGAATATTTGTCAGTGGATGATGAGGCGTTAGTGTTTGAAGCATATACCGACGAATCTATCATCGAGGTGTTAAAGAGTAATTCGCCTGTTTAAGATTCTTACGATGACAGTGATGTGCCAAGTGCGAATCCGCCTCCTCTGATGCAGCTCATAGGTCAGTTGGAATCCATTCAGCATCTTCAGTCCCGTGTTTCAGCGCAGCATTTCATTGCATTAGAGGAGATAAAGACAATATTCACAAGAGAACCTATAAGAAAAAGAAACAAAGGAAAGTAAGTAATTTTTCTGTACATAAAAGTAAGATACTCTACAGGTACAGTATTAATAAATGAAGCGAATAAAATGCGTTTCATTATTTGTCTTTTAATATTATTTTCCATCACAAAAGTACTACAGTGATGTACTTCTCACCCACGAAAACATGGCTCCTTGCTCCGAGGCATGATAACAACCTCATTATAACAATAATCCTGCTACAACAATTTAATTTTCATGGTCCCATGAATTTCGTTATATCGAGGTTTGACTGTATCATGTGAGACAGAGTCAAATCCTTTGTTTAAATAGGTGTTGCATATATCAGTTTCTTGTTTTCATAATCTGTATATGTATATCTTTATATATGTTATTGAGAAGACATTTCAGTAAGTAGGTTTCAGTGTTTGTATTAATAGCAATGATTATTCATCCTTTTGTCATTTTCTGCAATGAAATGAACAAGATATACACAAGGAATTAGACTACATTTATGGAAATAAATTTTTGTCTTAACATTAAGAATGAAAATATTGTGTTCTCCAGTGGTAAAGTGCATGCCTGAAAACCAAGAAATCGTGGTACAAAATGACACTGAGATCATCGATTTTTCAGTCAGCGTTTTAACCTAGGCTTCACCTATCAACACTGTGAGGAGTCACCAGAAACAACAAGTTGTTCAGCCTCCACATTAAACTGTAGGTCAACTTTTCCTAGTTACGTTACTAGGGTAGATTAGGGACATGCAAGACTCCAGATCGGCATCTAATTGAAGGATCTGCATCAGGCCATTGAGGCACATGAAATTATAGTTGTTATTAAGATCTCATTAATTACAGCCTTATATTTATACTGAAATACTAACACTACTCTATTCACATATAATTTAATTCATATAATTATGGTTGCTCTTTGCCAAACTCACTATAAACAGATTTCTGGATTCTCATATGTCTGATTTTTTTTTAACTATTCCTAAAGGTGCTTCATGTTTTGTAGTATTTATCTCTGTATGATGTGCACTGAAGAGTGTTTTATATCTATTGCAATGCTTTTATGATACAATACATTGCTATGTACTTCTGCATGAAAATTATTCCAACTGAAGTTTATGTTCATTAATGTGATTTGTAATCATGCCATATGATAAATAAATAAATAATCATTACTACTAATTTCATAGTTGTGCCTTAAGGTAAAATGCATATACAACATCAGTCCAAAAGTTTCAGGACTGGATTAATAAAACAATAGAGAAATTGAGAAGACATTCAGCTGCTTTGATATATATGTTAGTGTTATTATAATTTCTGAGGCTATGTAATTAATAATGCTGTTACTTACTTAGAGACACGACAGCTGAATAATTATTAGAATTTTTTATATTGGATAGAGCATGGGAGATGGTAGGATTTATAAGGCATGTATTAGGGGTACTATAATCTTTTGGGAGTGTGGGTTTCCCTTCGCCTATATTGGATAAATCGCGATGCTACATTAGACTAAGTGCATCAACATGCCACCCGGCCTTAATTAAGTAGCCGAACATATTGCACAGGAGCCTTCAAATGCGTTTTCCTTTTATAAATTTCCTTTGAAACAGTATTGGAAATATTACGGAACTTATACTACAGCATATCATCGCAGTTTTTTACACCCAATCTTTTAGAAAGTAAAGAATCTCTGTCACTGAACAAGAAATCCAAAATATATGAACTCGTAACTGTGGAGGTATTGCCTGCTTCGCAACTTATTTTCAGTAAATTTGCTTCGGAATTTTTCAGTCGAAAGCGTACAGTCATGTCGCAAGCAATATAACAGGAATATCGATTATCGATTTTTTGTTTACAATGCTGTCAAGTGATTTACAAACATGAAACGTGTTATGTAATCATGATTGTGTTGTTGTTGGAGTCTTATCCCGTTTCCCCAATGAAGATTGATGTAATAAACCAGTCTCCTTGTATAATCTTGACGGAATATAATTTGCTCTTTTAGTCTAAGTCTGCCGTTTTGCCAGAACATTGCTTATCGACTTGGAAACACGACTTCGCGTTTTGCCGGATGTTTAGTTGCGGGAACCAAGGCCGTTTAGTGTAGCAGTAGCAAGTAGTGAACATGTTAGGCACACGAGCGTTCTTCATACTAAGTAGACAGTTTTCTAGTAGTCAGGTAAGCCTGTTCGGACTTTGTGCTTTACGTTTGATATAGTCCAGTACTGTTATTCAAGTACACGGATACTGTTTTTCTAATTATTGGGTACCGGTATGTCGTCTTGTAGACTTCACCAGCTGTCAGTGTCAGGGACGACTACAGTATTATTTCTTTTAGCTTTCAACTTTACTGTTACTGCAGTCGGATTTTGAAAACAAATCACGTTACTCGTTTGAATTGTTTATTTATTTATTTTTTTCTTTCGGCTTCACATATTGCACCCCAGCAAGAATAGTGACACAACTGAAAAATTCAATACCTGAGAAAAATCGGCTTACAGAGTTTTATGCAAATTGTGTTTGGATAGTATAAGCTTCCTTTAAATTTCAGGTAATTATTTTTGGCAGTAAATTCCATTATATTGTATATAAAAGTAATGCTAATATGTAGTTCTGTTCTCGTAGTTGATTTTTCTCAAGTATGTTTTTAAATGTATTTTATTCCGTTCGAACTTCTGGGTTGCCTTTTCATCTCGGTTTTCATGTACGTACAACTATGTATGTTCAACAAAACTTGAAAAGTATGAACTTTCTACCACTTTGAGTCTATCGTGTTTCACAAGGTGTTGCTGAAAATTTAATCATGACGCCAGTTGCAGAGCACTGGTAATTGCCTTTGACAAATACTTGTGTATTTGTATGGAGGATGAAACTGAATCCGGAAAGTTTGTCTTGATTTTAAGCGAAATACCACTGTAGTTGAGTCTGCGTTCAATATTTGTACATAATTACTGCAAAGAAAAGTTCACAGCCAGTACACACTTCTCCAAATAGAAATAATGGAACATGCTTCATGTGAATATAATTTTTTTGGTTTGCTTGCAAGAAGCTGTTTTCAAATATTTGTGAGCGAACTAATTTATTCACATAATCATACAAAATGTAAGATGCTGCCTCAAATTTTCAATAATCTTTCATAGTGATCTGATAGTTCACACTAAATATTATCTGGTGTAACACATTTCCTGTCAGTAAACCAGTTTATGAGAAATAAAATTGCAGTTCACATGGCTTCAAAAGTTCCTCATCTAGCCCCAGCGAGGTGACGCAGTGGTTAGCACACTGGACTCGCATTTGGGGGGACGGCAGTTCAATCCCGTCTCCGGCTATCCTGATTTAGGTTTTCCGTGATTTCCCTAAATCGCTTCAGGCAAATGCCGGGATGGTTCCTGTGAACGGGCACGGCCGATTTCCTTCCCCATCCTTTCCTCACCCGAGCTTGCGCTCCGTCTCTAATGACCTCGTTGTCGACGGGACGTTAAACACTAATCTCCTCCTCCCAGTATTAAAGTTGCATGTTTAAGTCATAAATGATTCAGCAGTTACATGTCTTTAGTTGTGGATACTGGTAATGAGGAGTCACAGGTGCAAAAATTATACAGGCTTCTGATCATATTTTGTAAATCTAAAAGTTGGTGTAATGATTGTTAATTGCCATCAATTTTGTAGAAATATGAGTAGCTCCAAATTGATGAATGAAGAGAAATAGACTGTGATATAATTGTGTTGCTATTGAAACAGGCCACCCCCCCCCCCCCCCCCATAAATATTTTGTAAAAACTGTACAGTGATAGTAAAAGCGGCTGCTCACTTAAATTTCTCACATAATTGGATGTTAGTTACTGAACTTGAATGAAATAATCATGTTTGACTTGCCCTGCAAAAAATTATAATAAACCCTTGCTCCAGTGCTTCTTATGTATCAATTGTGAACACATCAATTATGAAACCCTTCCTCCATGGTTAATCCAGTAATGGGGTTAAGCACATGTTATTAGCTATGGCTATATTTCAGCATAACACATATTAAACTGTAGTTTAACTCCCTAAGTTAGGAAAACTGAAGAAGCGAAATCTCATTGACTAAGGATGTGGGTATGGGGGGGGGGGGGGGGGGGGGCTGCACTGCTTCCCTAACACTCTTATAGAAAGGAAAAAGTGTAGTGAAGTTAGGTGTTTTTCATTCATAAAAAAATTTAAGTCAGTATTATGTAGGTTTTTAACACAGTCAGAGCTGGATCTTTTTTTTTAAGGCTTCTTGCAACTCACCATTCATCTTCCAAAATATTAAGTGCTCCATACTCCCTCCCTTCCCCCTTTGACTCATGTGTGGGCTCCCTTGTCCAGGTTCAAAGTGCAGTATGACTTACCTGTCAGAGAGCTACAGCCTCTATAAAACTGTTCTTCTACTTTTGTGGGAATTAGTTTATGTTTTCCTAAGTTATTACAATTTATGTGAGTTTTATTCATCTGAAGCTCAGGTACTACGTCCCTAATGCAACACATTGCCTCAAGAGTCAGTGCTGTGATCACACCACTTTGTCCTGCTACTGGCAGGAAACATCTGGGGACTATGGCCATGATACACAACCAGACAGTAATGCCATGTTCTTTGCCAGTGACTTGTGTGTAATGTTTAGGTAATCACAATCTAGAACTGAGTCTGTCCATCTATTTTGAAGTAAAGTCATGAAGCAAATACGATATTTGGAAGTAAGGAATTCATCAAACTTGAGCTGGTAGGTATGCATTCACTAAAAGTATTCTTCCATATGGCTTGCACTAAAATCTCTAGTCTTTTTCATAGGCATGAGTGTATCAAGATATTTTCACACGTAGACATTGACAAATCAAACACTGTGTCAACTATGACAAAGTCATCACCCTTGCCAAACAAGCACAGAATGGAACCTAAAAAAATAAATTAATTATAGTGTAAAACTATGTACTTGTATTTACAATAAGTTATTTTTGAAGATTCCCATGCTATGGGTTTATAGCTCCCATAAAAAGGTCTGCCTCATTCAGCAGAGGGCATTACAGAAGTGTCTAATTCCACCCATCTGCTTTTACCAATAAAGTCAACAATATGGCGGAAATGGCTAGTCCAAGCATATACAATATGATGACAATGATGTCACTACATACACACACCAATAAATGCAAACAAAATTAAAAATGACACAACAAAGTCTCAAGCAAAAAAAAAAAAAAAAAAAAAAAAAAAAAAAAAAAAAAAAAAAAAAAAAAAACTAATGGGGAAACTGGGGGCAGAGTCAATATACAACAACAAAAAAACACTGCACCATCCTAAAACAAATAATTAAAAAAACTATTTTAATTACAACATTTCTGCTACACCAATAAAACCACAGGAATCGAACATTTCTCTTGACCTATATAGCTCAACTGCAACTATCAATACCAAAACACTAACACCTACAGCTCCAAAAAGTGGAACCAAAACCCCCACCAACTCAGAAACCCAAACACCCCATATTCACTACTGGAATTAAAACACGAACAACGTACCATAATTATACAACAGACAAAACATCACAATTACTATAGAATAAAACCAAAACAAAAGTTGCTTACCAATAAAAGCCTCCGACAATACCACCTAGGTTGGCCACTGTGTGTGTGTGAAAAAGCAGTAAGAAAATTAAACTTCTTTCTGCACAACAAACACCAAACTAATCAGAGCTAACAAAAATTCTAAACACACACACAAAAAAAGACTGTAGTAACTCACTGAAAACACCTCCACAACCCATGTTACTACACCAACTACCTAAACACAAAACCATGTTAGTACAATGACTACCAAAACTCCAATGAACCCAATGCCACAAACATAACCAATTCAAAAACACTGCTCCGTAGTGACATCACACACCACTACAGTGCAAGTCAAAGCAGACAAGTACAATTGGATGCTTCCGTTGACCCGAGCAAAGGGAAAAAGATGGAGCGACAAACTTAGTCAGTGTTGGGTAATACACTTGATCTTTCTGGCCTCTTCCAACTTTCAGGCAGTTTTAATTGCATGTCTGCCTAACGAGCTAACAATATGCTCTGTCTGCTTGCCCTCTTAGAGTCATGCAACAGATCTCACCCATCTTATTGCAAAAGTCCTCCATCCATTTCTTGACTTGTGGGTTCTACAGTCACCTGCCTTGGCAATCATCTTGTCGAGAGCCTCACACTGCCAGGAAGGATACATGTCTTCTAAACAGAGAGCAGTATATGCTCTTCAGTCATTGTAGTTTATCATTGATCTATTTTTTTGCTCATAGCTCTTCTTGTTCACAATATTATTTACTTTTATTGCTATAAGAAATATTCCAGCAACTGATATGATATGTATACACAGGTTCTTCTTAATAACTGCAGCAAGACTTATCCTATCAATGTCCCCATACACATGAGGAGGAAATAAAAGTGCTGGCACATATTAGCTCACTTCAGTAATCAAACCGGTAACTATGTAAGTATATTATGGAGGGAACCTGAAAAGGAATCAGGTGATGACAATTAGTTGGACAATGCGTAAGTCTGGCGTGTGTTGTGTGTAAAAATTCTGGTGTAGATCTACATCTACATATATACTTTGCTAGCCACCAAGCGGTGTGTGGTGGAGGGCACAATTTGCACCAAAGTCATATTTCCCCCCTCTGTTCCACTCATGGATTGCGCTAGGGAAAAACGACTGTCTGAACGCCTCAGTACGAGTTCTAATTTCCCTTATCTTTGTATGGTGATCACTGCGTGATTTGAAAGTTGGTGGTGGTAATATATGCTCTACATCCTCAGCGAAGATCGGATTTCAGAATTCAGTAAGCGGCCCCTTCCATTTCGCGTGCCATCTATCTGCAAGTGTGCCCCACTTCAAACTTTATATGAGATTTGTACACTCTGACGATGGCTAAATTTACCAGTCATGAAATCTTGCTGCTCTTCTTTGGACCTTCTCAATCTTTTGAATCAGAGCCAACTGGTAAGGGTCCCTTACAGACGAAGAATACTCTAAGACTCTACGAACTAACATATTGTAAGCTATTTTCCTTTGTTGAAGGACTGCATCGCTTCAGGTTTCTACCAATAGACCACAATCTATAGTTTGCCTTGCCCGTTACTTGTGTAATCTGATGGTTCCATTCGAGATCATTTCGAATAGTCACACCCAGATACTTGACGGATGTTACCGCTTCCAAAGACTGGGCATTTATTTTGTACTCTTACATTAATGGGGATTTTTGTCTTGTTATACGCAGTAGGTTACACTTACTAATATTGAGAGATAAACAGCCAGTCATTACACCACACATTTATTTTCCGCAAATCCTTATTGATTTGTTCACGACGTTCGTGTGATACTACTTTCCTGTAGACATGAGTGTCATCAGCAAACAGTCTAATGCTGCTGTCAATACCATCAACCAGATCGTTTATGTAAATCATAAAAAGCAGCGGACCTATTACACTGCCCTGGGGCACACCTGAAGTTTCGCTTGTTTCTGTTGCAGTCACTCCATTCAGGATGACACACTGCTCCTTGTCTGTTAGAAACTTTCTATCCAACTGCATATGTCATCGGATAGGCCGTAAGTGCGCTTTTTGGAGCAACCAACAATGCGGAACTGAGTCAAACACCTTTCAAAAGTTGAGAAATATGGCACCAACCTGGGAGCCAGTTTCTAGAGCCTGTTGTGTATCGTGCACAAAGAAGGCTAGCTGTATCTAGCATGACCGCTGTTTCCTAAAACCGTGCTGGTTTCTGCAGATGAGCTTCTCTGAGTCTAGAAAGGTCATTATGTCTGAACACAAAATATGTTCCATAATTCTACAATAAATCAATGTCACTGAAAACTGACCGGTAATTATGTGCATCTGATTTTCTACCCTTTTTTATAGATTGCTATGCCCTGGTCCTTCTTCCAGTCCCGTGGAACTTTCCACTGGTCCAATGATCTCTGATAGATGATTGATAAGAATGGTGCTATATTTGTAGCATAGTCAACATATAATCTTAGGGATACCATCTGGGCCAGATGCCTTCCTGGCGTCTAAGGATCTTTACTGTTTTACAATCCCAGATACACTAAACACTATGTCAGCCATCCTTGCGTTTGTTCGATAATTGAAAGGGGTAATGGTGCTGCAGTCCTCTACCGTAAGCGAGTTGTTGAAAGCTAAGTTTAGAATTCGGCCTTCTGTTTATCATCATTAGTGTTTAGTTATTAAGACTCTGAACTAACATTCAGGAGGATGCCAATTCAAAGTCCTATCCAACCATTCAGAAGTTTTCCATGGTTTCCGTAAACACCTAAGGCAACTACAGGGATTGTTCGTCTGTCAAGAGCACAGCTGAATTCATTCCCCAGTCCCGTCTTCTGCTGTGTCTCTAATATCATAATTGTCAGTGTGACATTAAACTCTAATTGTCCCTTTTTCAAAAATGGCTCTGAGCACTATGGGACTCAACATCTTAGGTCATAAGTCCCCTAGAACTTAGAACTACTTAAACCTAACTAACCTAAGGACATCACACACACCCATGCCCGAGGCAGGATTCGAACCTGCGACCGTAGCATGTCCCTTTTTGTTCTTTCACATTTTAATCACTGACACCTCTTACAATAAGGGATTAAATCATCATTGGAGGACAGGATAATGACAAAGTGGACATCTTTGTAAATTACTTATACCACTCTTCATTTTCTCCCTTATTTCTCATGCTTAGTACCTCATGAAGCATTAGACTACAACTCTGTCCCTGACCACCTCATGCAACTCCCTGTCAATTTTCCCTTTGTGGAATTAGTGCATTATGGAGCATTGCTGCCACCTGCCAAGGAATGAGATTTTGATGACACTCATGTTGTGAAAAGTCGTCTGAACATGCAGGGCACACATATTTTAGCACTGTTTACAGGAACATTCAAGCCATTAGTTTCTTGCCATGTTCTGCTGTCCATATAGACACATCTCAGTGATAGGTGTTAGTTATTCATATTCCAGTGACCTCTCAGTGATCTCCATCTGTATGACAGAGAGAAGTTCCTGAAAGAAAGCTGCCAAATTGAATCAACTGTATCTACTTTAGCGCAGGACCACAGAAATTCACCCACTCTTTTTATGGCTGTTTCATAATGGGTATGACCCAATTCTGACTCATAATAAGAAATTGGCATCAAATATCAATTTAAATTGTCCAGATTTTTCTGAGGAATTAATTTTCACATTTGTTTGTCGTCAGCGTTCAACAAATGTAGTTAATTCATCGTATAAAATAAAATGTATTATTTCCTGCTGTATGCCTAAGACATCAGCTACGTCATGCACCTCTAAATGTGTATCATGCCGATACCAAATTATGTACTGCATTGATATTTTCATTTACAGTGGCAGTTTGTGGACATCCTTAAAGTGGATTATATTCAGGAGTAGTGCAGCCAAATTTGAAGTTTTTTACGCATTTCCTAACTCTTAAAATGAAGAAGCAAACTTCTTATAACCAGCTACCAACTTTGCCTGAATTTCCACTGGCATAAAACTGTACAAAAGAAAGAGTTGCATAATGGCACAGGTTTCCAGTTTATTAATATGAATGATGCATATACAACATGATTACTTTAAAAAGCCATTCTGTAGGTCATATTGACCCTCGGCTCACACCATCGCACAACACGTACTAACAAACAAAAACAAAATTTATTTTAAATCAATGTATATCAGTGCCAGGACAAGAGATTTTATCCTTTTCCAGATATTGCAATGTCATTTTAAGAGACCACTGTTTACTGCATGCTGATCTACATGATTTTTGTGAATCAAGTTACCTATTTTGAACTAAAATTAATCTCTTATGATTAAGTGAACTGCCAGAGAATGTAAATCCACATGACGCCAAGGAATGAAGATATGCAAAGTAAACTATGAGAAATGTACCACAGGTACTGATGGCAGACAATATTGTCGTTGTTAGTTTAGTTCAGCATCTACAGGAGGTCATAAACACATGCCTTCAGTGTCCATTTCCCATCTATACCCACTCCTACATAAATTGGTGTTCTCCACTTCGTACCCTGCCAACGTTGTTTGGGAGCAGAATGTTATCCATAAAACATTTCAAGTAGAATACAGAATGTAATGATTTTTATTGTAACTGAGTCAGCTTTTTATCTGTAGAATAGAAGCTGATTCTCTGTAGTACATATTTTGTATAGTTATTTGTTTTCTGCCATGAATCAGTAAAATCAAATGTATTTCTTTGGTAAAGAAAATGGTGTCGGAGTTTTCTGGCACACTAAGCAGAAAGTCATTAAAGGGTGTTATGAAAAGAAGTGGTAAGGGTACAGAATCCTCAAACTCAAAACTGTTACTGTGCCACAGTGAGAGAAATGTTAATTGCCTGTTATGAAACTGTGAAACAATTTCCTGCTTACTACCACAGAACCAAAAATGAAACCAACTACATGACTTCTCACTAATTCCATAATGCTGTACTCATACTTTATTTGGTAGTATACTCACTCAAAAGCCCTCATAAAGTCACAAGAGATACACAGTAGCCAAAGACATGTTTTTAAAAACTCTCAGTGCTGTAGTGCAACAAAGAGTAAATGGCCGCTGATTGTCAACTCTTCTAGCTTATCTTGATTGTCTGTTCAGTAAGCAATAGTTTACTAATATAGACAGCTACTACTGTATTGTCTGAGGGGTAGTCATAAAGTTTAATTACTACTGTGATAAAATAAAGTTCCGTAACTAATTTAACTTGTTCGCAGATACATGCCTGTAGTCCAGGTACACATTGAAATCCATGCACCACTGTCCTGTAGAACAGTGCTAGAGGTACCAAAGCAAAATGGCACAGCCCATTGAGAACATTTAGTATCATACAGTAATTCATTCTCAGAAACTGCAGAAATGTTGTAGTTACGTCAAGCCAGTCCAAACAGCTATAGAAGTCGTATGGATTTGTCTGACACTGCTGTAACATTTTCACTGCTGCCAAAAATTAATCACTGTACGTAACTCCCCTTTGTTTTGGCTCCACTGGTGGCATGCTGTGGTATTGTGATGCAGGGATTTCATTGTATACCATTACTGCAGATGTTTATCTGTGAATAAAGGAAAACTTAACTATGTAACTTCATTTCTTCAAAGTGATTATTAAAATTTTATGACTACCCCTCATACATTTCCTTTTCACTAGTTTTGAAGAAAACACGCAATAATGATATTGGCATAGACTTGCTTATTTGGTCTGTTCCCCCCCATCTTGTCAATGGCAAAGTCTGTCTGGGAAGGTACATACCTGAATAAAAGTCATGCACTTGGAGCTAAGAATATTGCTGGTGTAGGATTTTTCCATGTATTACTTGGTGTCTTTGCAGTGGAAAGTTTCCAGATGAACCCAAGACATGTAGTTCAGACAATGGCGAAACATTGATA
This sequence comes from Schistocerca cancellata, assembly GCF_023864275.1. NCBI lineage: Eukaryota > Metazoa > Arthropoda > Insecta > Orthoptera > Acrididae > Schistocerca > Schistocerca cancellata. The sequence goes on along the minus strand of NC_064629.1, from coordinate 381,856,577 downwards.
TTACCATGAGTGCCAGGTTGGGTCCAGCCATCTATTGCCAAAAAGCAATTTCTGACAAGGTGTACACTTCAGTTCTACCCATAATACTGCATGTAACTGCTCTCTCTACATATGGTAACTGGCTTCTGTATCACCTATGACTGAAGACACGTCATTATGTGATAATGAGAACCACTGCTGAACACTGTGGCAACTCGTAACTCTGGAACACGGAAGAACAACTCCAGGCCATTACTCTTTTAAATTTGATCTATGAAATAGTCATCTAATTCATGGAGAGATTCCACTTCAGTACCCATACTAAAACCTGGGAATGAATATACCTGTCTGTATAGTTATAGTATTGTCCTTACTAGATACAAAGAAGATACTGTGGAGTAAATGTTGAAATGCTATTGCCTGCCAGACAATACCACAGTCACAGATGTGGTGGTTCACTAAAAATCTGACGCTATGGGGGCAGCTGTATGAGAGGCTCAGCTTGGCAGGAAGCACCTAATAAATATATTTTTCAATCTTGAGAAGGCATGTGATACTAATTGTAATCATAATATCTTCATATAACTCAATGAATGGCACTTCCTTCTGGCTATGTCATTCCATTTTGTGTATGGGCTTTATTCTCACAATGTTCATTTTGGATGCAAATTTGGTGATGCCATATCAGTTGGTTTGGACAAGAGAACTGTTGCTGGATGTCAGAATTTTTTAATGTTATTTTGATCTGGGCTTTATTTAAAAAATTGCTTCAGTTGAAAATTAGGAAAACTTAAATTATAAAAAAATTATTGAGTCTCTGAGCTCTTTCTTTTTCTTTTTTCTCAGTTATATACCCGCCTATTGGGACCTTAAAGTACAGTGCCTTAAAGTGCTTAATATTTCTAAATAAACAGAAAGTGAAACAAATAGCATGGGAATGGACCAAACTAGTCTGCTCCAGAGAGTGAGCCTGGCTGGATGGATGCATGTTTTATGGCTCTACTGGATTGTCATACTCAAAGGTATTAAATATGCACTTCAAGGAAGTTAGCCAGAAGAGCATTTAGGACTAGGCCTATTATCAGTCTCTGTGCAAAGATGAGTGTCATACATTTTGCTAAAGTTACCAACTTTTCATGGTTTCATGGTGCAAGGTGTATACAGAGTGAGTCCATTCTACACATCTGGCCATTAAAATAGCAATACTGTGAAGGCAACAGGCAACAAGTGTAAAATTGGAATGAAATGTACTGTGTGTCTGGATATGTGAATTATTAGCATTTCAGTGCAACAGCGTAAAGTAGGTAGTAGTAGTGCCATCTACATTCTGTGTATGAAGAAAGATTACACACTCATTTCTTGGTTGGTTGTTAGAGGGTCATATTACGCCTCAGGTAAGGGAGGGAAAAGGCTACAAGCACATGTGGAATTTGACAGTGGTAGAATTGTGGTCTATCAAGAACTGCAGTTTATAGTTCCGTGATATTGCTGCTCATTTTGGTCAGCATCTCGCAATTATTGAAGGAATACGAAAGCTATCGATGGGTTTATGCTGTAGCTCAGTAGCCCCCCCACAACTAGCATCCAAGAGGACAGATGTGTTATTCGCTCAACTGTGCAGGAGTGTTCAGCCATGTCACATACCTCGAGTCAGTAAATGGGCTTGTTTGCAAGAAGGCAAGTATCCAGATGGACACAGCGATGATGTCTGGAGTACCATGGACTGTCAGCATGGTAACCATTTTTTTTAGCTTCCCTTGACATAGCAACAGAGAGATACAGTGTATCCATTGACAACAGTGGAAACGGGAGAGTTTGTCTCTTTATATGACTGCTTGTTTTGTGTACTGATTCGTCACTGAAATACCCTTACCCAAACAGCACGACACTTAACTCTGATTGTGTCCTGTGAATGGTTTTAAGAAATCACAAATAGTCAGGGTCATCTAGCAGAAACTAAAATGCACAAGGCTGATGCTGGAATTTTGAGATGATAAGAACTGACTCAGAAACTTAGGAGATTCGGAAGGTGCTTCAAGAGAACAAATTGGTTTGATACAACAAGTTTCTTAATATAGCAAACAATGATTACACTTCGATCCACTTAGTTTACCCCATGACTGAGTTAAGAATGAAGATGAAGAGTGAATACTGTCATACATGAAATACATTCAGTTGAACTGCAATTGAGTCTAAATTATGATTGGAGCTAGATGCTGTCTGCATTCTGTATAGTTTTGAAATACATAGCAAGACTTAGATGGACAGCACAGCTGTGTGCTTATGTAGGTAGATTAACAGCCTCTCAATTAGACTCTGCTTCCCCCCCCCCCCCTCCCCCCTCCCTCCGTCCTGTGGATCTGGGGGTTAGAATAGGCCCGAGGTATCCCTGCCTGTCGTAAGAGATGACTAAAAGGAGTCTCTCACTTTTCGGCCCTATAAGTTAATGTCCCATTTTATGGTTTGACCTGCAACTTCCCAAATTTTACAGAAGTGCGGGCCATATGGGGAAGGGCGCCTTACATTGTGGACGAGTTACCCATAGTGCCCTTAGTTTCGATCTCCTGAACCTCTTGTCATGGCTTTGCATCTCCACCTGCCATTCAAGTATTTGGGTGAGGACACTTTCCGGGGTATGTCATCTTCTCCCGTGGTCTCCTGTCCTCTTTCGCCCCCATGACAGTATTGGATTTCTCTGCACCCAATACCCAGCACAGTAGCTAGTCCGTTGTGGTGGGGCCATCATGTACCCATTTGGTGGTAGCCCCTGACAACACAGGGATCGCACTGCTGATGCCTGAGCTGTAAACTCCTCACGTATCCCAAGGAGTAGATGCCTGTCTTCCTGGGCCATCATGCCAGGTGGCCTTGTCTGTGGCTGGGTGGCACCTATGGGGAGAGCCCCTGATCAGAGTGGGTGGCATCAGGGTGGATGACCTGCAATTAATCAGACTAAGTCATCTCTTGCTGGTGACTGTACAACACCAGCAGTCTCTAAGAATGGTAAGATTGAATACAATGCTGACAGGTATGACCCTAATCCATTTCCCTCTGTCGCTACACCATGGGAGGAACGTAGGGCTACAGAACGGAGAGAGCCATATTCACCTCGGCTTTTAGTCTGTAGCAGAACTGATGGGGACTCCTTTCTACCTATAAAGCCTCAAGTTTTTGTTGAACATCTTGAGGATAAGTTTGAGGAAGTGACAGCGCTGTCCAAGATGAGAAGCAGTGCAGTCTTGATTCAGACAGCATCCCCAGCCCAATCCTGGACGTTACTCACCTGTGACCGGCTGGGTGATATTCCTGTTTCCGTCTCTCCCCTTAAGAGCCTCAACATGGTCCAGGGGATTATTTTCCACTGCGACCTCCTCTTGCAGCCTGATGACGAGCTCCATGCCAATCTAGAATGGCGGGGTGTACATTTCATCTGGTGCATTTACAGGAGACCCAATGACAACAGGGTTGCTACTGGTGCTTTCATCTTGGCCTTTGAGGGTAATTCGTTGCCTGAAAAGGTCAAGGTGATAGTTTACCACTGTGAAGTTAAACCGTACATCCCTCCCCCTATGCGGCACTTTAAGTGCTGGAAATTTGGGCACGTTTCTTCCCACTGGACTTTCAGTGCCACATGTTGAGACTGCAGACGTCCACTGCATTCAGATACTTCCTATGCGCCTCCTCCCACCTGTATCAACTGCAGGGGGCAGCACTCCCTCTGCTCGCCAGACTGCACAGTGCTCCAAAAGGAGTGGAAAATCATGGAGTAAAAGACCCTGGACACTTTGAGTTACCAAAAAGCTAAACGTAAATTTTAATGATTACACCCTGTTCAGTTGACATCCACATGCACTGCAGCTACATTACCATCGCCATCACAAGTACCAGTCATACCACATTCTGTATCATGAACAGTGGGCCCTCCGGGCCTCCAGAATACATCTGCCCCCGCCCCTGGTGGTAGGGGGAAGATCTCCTTCCGTTGCTCCCAAAGTACCTACTGTGGGAGCAAGCCCCCCCCCCCCCCCCAAATGCAGGGGACATAGCTCCCCTTCCCCCAGCCGGAGAAGCTACAGCCTCCTCCCGTTCATCTCATGCAGAAGGGGTCCCTTGGGATCCTCTCTTCCAAGGTCTTCACTAATGCCACAGCAGACACTCACCAGTGGCTAAAGGAGCCATAAGCTGCTGGATGAAGAGCTTCACAGTCTTCCTCCGTGCATGAAGCAACTTCAGACGAGGCCTCTGCCAAGAAAAAGGACCCTCCGGTGGAGCCAACACCACCACTCCTTGCCAATTCTGCACCTGCAGATGAGGTGGAGATCTCAGCATCCCTTGAGGACCTGGATCTCACTGATGCCTCATCGACAATAGGAATGGATACAAACACTCAATCAGTGGCAGCAGGTGACCCTGAGGTGTAACCTGCCTCCTTGCATGCTTCATGCCTTCCCAGCCTCATGATAACGTCATTCTCCAGTGGAATTGCTGTGGTTTTTTCCAACACCTGCCTGAGCTACGGCAACTGATAAGCTTGACACCTGCTTTCTGCATTGCCCTCCAGGAAACCCGGTTGCCAGCAATGCGGACCCCTGCCTTTCGCAGCTATAGGGGATATTACAAGGGCTGTAGTGACTATAATAACGTGTTGGGTGGAGTTTGTGTCTATGTCCTGAACTCAGTATGCGGTGAACCTGTGCCTTTTCAAACGCCTGTTGAAGCTGTGGCTGTCAGGATAAGGACGACGCAGGAAATAACTGTCTGCAACATATATCTTCCTCCAGATGGCGCCGTACCCTTGAATGCACTGGCTGCACTGATTCATCAACTCCCTAAACAATTCCTACTTTGGGGAGATTTTAATGCCATAACCCCTTGTGGGGTGGCACTGTGCTTACTGGCCAAGGTAGATATGTCGAAAATTTCCTGTCTCAACTCGACCTCTGCCTCTTAAATCCTTGAGGCCCTCACAAATTTCAGTGTAGCTAGTGGCACTTAATCAGCCATTGATTTATTCTTGTGCAGTCCAGGACTTCTACCATCTGTCCACTGGAGAGCCCACTTTCTGATCTTCCTGTCTCTCCCCCAGCACCATTCCCCCTGACATCTACCAAGATGGGCTTTAAACAAGGTGGACTTGGAAGCTTTCACCTCTGCTGTCAACGTTGAATCTCCCCCACTTGGTACCATCAATGTGGTAGTTGAGCAGGTCACTAGAATGATCGTTTCTGCAGTGGAAAACATGATCCCTTGTCCTTTAGGGTGCCCCCGGCGAAAGTCAGTACCTTGGTGGTCGCCGGAAATCGATGAGGCCATTAAAGAGCGTTGGCAAGCTCTACAGCAACATAAACGGCACCCTTCCCTAGAGCATCTAATAGCTTTTAAATGTGTCCGTGCCCGCATTCACCAGCTTATAAAAAGATGCAAACAGGCATGTTGGAGAGGTACGTCTCAACCATTGGGTGCCATATGTCACCTTCCCAAGTCTGGACGAAGACCAAACGTGTTTGTGGGTACCAGATCCCGACAGGTGTTACTGGCATTAACATCAATGGCGTGTTATCTACCAACGCAAACGCAATTACCGAGCACTTTGCTGAGCACTATGCTCGAGCCTCTGCATCAGAGAATTACCCCCCAGCATTTTGCACCCTCAAACGGCGGATGGAAAGGAAAGCCCTCTTGTTCACTGAATGTCACAGTGAACTCTATAATGCCCCATTTACAGAGAGGGACCTCCTCAGCATCCTTGCACATTGACCTGACACAGCTCCTGGGTCAGATTGGATCCACAGTCATATGATTAAACATCTCTCGTCCGACTACAAGCAACATCTCCTCGTCATCTTCAACTGGATCTGGTGTGATGGAATCTTTCATCACAATGGTGGGAGAACACCATTATTCCGGTGTTCAAACCCGGTAAAAACCTGCTTGATGTGGATAGCTATCAGCCCGTCAGCCTCATCGACCCGCCCACGGGGTCCACAACTCTTTTGTGGATACATGCGTAGCGAGCACGGGACTCTGAGCTAGTGTGGCCCTCCTTCCTTTCCGGGCTGCATACCTTCCTTTTCCGCATCCTTCCCCATCCCCCATCTCCCCCCCCCCTCCCCCCATCTCTGCCTCTTCCCTTCCCTTTCTACCCCTCTGGGGTACGTTTAGTGCCTATGTCTGGAGATGGATGCTAGAAACTGTAAATCGGTCTCTCTTCTATGCTTTCTCTGCTGGCAAGCCTTTGTCCTTCCTTTTTCCTTACCTCTTCTCTTTACCCTTTTCTCCACTGCGGCATTTGAGACCTCACTTCTTTCCTTTCCTTTTCTTTGTTCCTCCCTTTCTCTTTTTTCCTCCCTGTGTGTGTCTGAAGGCCAACCCATGCATTCCCATGCGTAGCCGGTGACTGGGTAACGCGTAATTCCCCGCCATGGGTAGACAGGTAGGACACGTATGTACCCCTTGGTAACGGTCAGGCCCAGGGAGGGGTGATTACCCGAGCTGATACCTTCCGAAAGTGCCGATTGGTCCCTCCGTCCGTTTCTCTGGAGGTGTGACCTGAGGTGTGAACAATCACCTAAGGCGGGACTGCCCTCGGAGAGGGCCCCCACAAGGAAGGAGCGCACCATCGGAGACGCCGGTAATCATGGGGGATACTTCCGCAATGGTTTCCTCATCATCTACAGTGTCTGCTCACAAGCGTAAGTTCAATGAGTCTCAGCCACGGACAGTTCTTCCATCGTTGCCACAGTTCCTTGTTGTTTCTCGGTCGGATGAAGGTCAAGTTTTCTCCACAGTCAACCCTTTCATTATTCAGAAAGGTGTCAACGCAATTGCAGGTCCTGTAAAGTCTTGTTCCCTTTTACGAAATGGCACCTTGTTGTTAGAAACAGTCAGTGCCCTCCAGGCACAAAAATTGCTGCATGCTTCACTGCTACACACCTTCCCTGTCTGGGTGGAAGCGCACTGCACCTTAAATTCATCACGTGGGGTCGTTTATACACGCTCCCTCGACGGATTGTCTGACAAGGAAATTCAAAACTACCTGTCTGACCAGGGCGTAACGGCTGTTCATCATGGGTCATGAAAAGGGTTGACAAGAACATCATTCCAACCCAAACTGTCTTCTTGACATTTGACAAAGTTCAACTTCCATTGAACATAATAGCAGGCTATGAGATAATTTCCTTTCGGCCTTACATCCCAAACCCTACGCGTTGCTATCGGTCTCAGCAGTTCAATCATACCAGCCAGTCCTGTTCCAATCTGGCCAAATGCGTTACGTGTGGCAAAGATGCCCATGAGGGTGCTTGTCCACCTTCATCCCCTCGTTGCATCAACTGTATAGGTGACCATGCTACTTCCTCTTGTGATTGCCCCATTTTTAAAGACGAACGGCTCATTCAGGAAATCAGAGTGAAGGAAAAGGTGTCGACCTTTGCTGCTCAAAATCTATTCGCCAGTCGAAAGCCCACTGTGCCTCACACAGGTAAATACAGAACTGTCCTTGCCTCTCCTCGGCCAACAAAGCAGGCAGCCACGCAGACTTGTTATCTCACCTTTAGTGCCACGGTCGTCAGATCAACCAGCGCAAAGATCGCCCGTTCAACATCCCCACTCTCACCTGCTCACTCTATGGCCATCACCCTTCATCGGGATGGGGTTCTGCTAAATCTCGAGCCCCAAAATCAGACATCCGGAGTTCCAAAAAAGAGCCTACTCGTGAAGATTTTTTACGTACCCCACCTTCACAACCATCGGTTCCTCCTTCATCTCAACGTCCAGTTTCCAAGAAGGCAAATAAGAAACCCAGTTCCTCTCCTTCTCCCCCATGGTGTGTTTCATCTACAGCACCACCTGGCGGTAACCGCCCTTGGCCATCTTCTGTGTTGCCGAGGCGCACTGCTGCCGGCCGATCAACTGGCTGATCGCTGGTGGCAGGAGCTGCTCCCGGACAACCTATGGATGAGGATCTTCTGCCTTCAGCTGATAGCCGTTCCACGCTGTCGGTCACAAGGTCTGAGCAGTCGTTGAGTTGAGGGCAACCTTGGTCACATTCTTCCTTTTTCTGTCCACCCAATGTCCATTATCCATTGGAATATCCGTGGCATTCGAGCCAATCAGGATGAATTGTCGATCCTCTTACGATCCTACTTGCCGGTCATCTTCTGTCTTCAGGAAACAAAGCTGCATCCCCATGATCACTTTGTTCTCCCCCATTTTCAGTCAGTCCGATTTAATCTCCCCTCAGTTGAAGGCACTCCAGCACATGGAGGACTCATGATTATTCTCCATGATACTGTCCATTATCACCCAATCCCCTTAAACAGTTCCTTCCAAGCCGTCACTGTCCGTCTTTCCCTTTCTGGATACACCTTCTCTCTTTTTACTGTATACATTCCATCGTCCACACCAATGGCAAGAGCTGATATCCTTCATCTTCTTGGTCAGCTTCTGCCTCCCTATTTGCTGGTTGAGGACTTCAATGCCCACCACCTGTTTGGGGATCTCCACTTCCTTGTCCGTGCGGCTCACTATTGATAGACGTCTTCCACCAAGCGGATCTTGTTTGCCTCAATACTGAGGACCCTACATTTTTGTCTGCCTCCACGATAAATTTCTCTCATTTGGACCTTGCAGTCGGTACTGTTCCGCTAGCTCGGCGCTTCGAATGGTTCGCTCTTGCTGATACACACTCCAGTGACCACTTTCCATGTGTCCTTAGATTGCAGCCACCAACTGCCATATATGCACCCGAGACGCTGGAAGTTTGCCCAAGCCGATTGGACACTCTTTTCGTCTCTAGCGACATTCGATGACCATCACTTTCCTAGCATCGACGATGAGGTCACTCATATTACAGAAGTTATTCTTACATCTGCGGAACGTTCAATACCTCGCACTTCCGAATTGCCCCGACGCCCCCCAGTTCCTTGGTGGAACGAGGCATGCCGAGACGCAATATGTGAGCGGCGATGTGCTCTTCGCGTTTTCCGCCACCATCCTACTTTGGCCAACTGTATCCGCTATAAGCAGTTCCATGCGCGATACCGTCACGTCATCCGTGATAGCAAGAAGGCAAGCTGGGACTTCTTTACTAGCTCATTTAACACCTTCACTCCCTCCTCGGAAGTTTGGAGTCAGATTCGACGGTTATCTGGTGCACCTATTAGTTTCTCCGCGGTCTCTGGGCTCACTGTTGCGCATGATAAATTAGTGGACCCTGTCGAAATTTCTAACTCATTGAACACCTGCCCAATGCGGTTTCTGAAAGCATTGTTCTGCAGTTGACCATCTTGTTGCTCTCTCCACTTATATCATGAACAATTTTCTCAGGAAACGCCAAACAGTAGCAATATTTTTTGATCTGGAGAGAGCATACGATGCCTATTGGAGGACAGGCATCCTCTGCACGCTGTTCTCTTTGGGCTTTCGAGATCGGCTGCCCCTTTTTCTTCGTGAATTTATGGCAGAGTGCACATTTAGAGTGCAGGTGAACACTACTCTCTCCTGTACTTTCTCCCAAGAAAACGGGGTACCCCAGGGCTCCGTGCTAAGTGTTGTACTGTTTGCCATTGCCATCAATCCAATTATTGATTGTCTCCTTCCTGATGTCTCGGGCTCCCTCTTTGTGGACGATTTTGCAATCTACTACAGCTCTCAACGGACCAACCTTCTTGAACGACGTCTTCAAGGATGTCTCAATCGCCTCCACTCTTGGAGCATCGAAACCGGCTTCCGCTTTTCTCCCAGTAAGACCGTCTGTGTTAATTTTTGGCATCATACGGAGTTTCTTCTGCCTTCCTTACATCTAGGCCCTGTCAACCTTCCATTCGCGGATGTCGCAAACTTCTTGGGTCTTATGTTTGACAGAAAACTGTGCTGGTCTTCCCACATTTCCTATCTTTTGGCTTGCTGTCTGTGATCCCTCAACATCCTCCGTGTCCTGAATGGCACTTCCTGGGGAGCGGACTGAGTGGTCCTTTTCAACCTCTATTGCGCCTTAATGCGCTCAAAATTTGACTATGGAAGCATAGTTTACTCCTCTGCTCGGCCGTCTGTTCTTTGGCGTCTCGACTCTGTCCACCACCGTGGATTACATTTAGTGTCTGGAGATTTTTACACCGGCCCTGTGGAAAGCATTTATGCTGAGACTGCTGAACCTCCACTGTCCAATCGGCAAGCTGTCCTTCTTCGTCGTTATGCTAGCCATCTGTCTTCCACGCCTGCAAATCCGGCCCATGACATTTTTTTCGACACCTCCTTGGATTTAGGGTATGCAGGCCGCCCTTCCTCCCTACTTCCACAGAGAGTCCGCTTCCGTCAACTGCTCCATTCTCTTTCCTGCCGCTTTCCGAAAACCTTCTTGACAACTTGGGGTACAGCACCGCCTTGGCTCCGTCCCCGGATCTGCCTGCTCCGTGACCTTTGTCAATTTCCCAAGGATGGTACCCCTACACTTGTTTACCGTCGGGCATTTGCTGCTCTATGTGCACAAATGACGGACGCCACATTTATTTACACCGACGGCTCGAAAACATCCTTAGGTGTAGGGAGTGCCTATATTGTTGGCGACACCCCAAATCGCTTTCGACTTCCCGACCAGTGTTCGGTTTATACTGCGGAGCTTTACGCTGTTCTCCAGGCTGTCCACTACATCCGCCGCCATCAGCAGATACAGTACGTTATCTGCTCAGATTCTCTCAGCTCTCTCCTCAGTCTCCAAGCCCTTTACCCTGTGCACCCTCTGGTCCACCGGATTCAGGACTGTCTGCGCTTGCTCCACCTGGGGGGCGTCTCGGTGGCGTTCCTCTGGCTCCCGGGACACGCTGGTATCTGTGGGAATGAGGCGGCCGATATGGCGGCCAAGGCTGCAGTCTCTCTTCCTCGGCCAGCTATTCAGTCGCTTCCCTTCACCGATCTACGGAGCGGTTTATGTCGCCAAGTTGCTCATTTATGGCATGCGCATTGGTCAACACTTCCCCGTAATAAATTGCGGGAAGTGAAAGCCCTTCCTTGCGCTTGGACCTCTTCCTCCCGAACGCGTCGTCGGGAGGAGGTAATTTTAGCTAGACTCCGGATAGGGCACTGTCTTTTTAGCCATAGACATCTTTTAAGCGGTGATCCTCCTCCACTCTGTCCCCACTGCTCTCAGCCGTGGACGGTCAGACACCTTTTAATTGAATGCCCCTATTTTAATCAATTACGCTCCCGTCTACAGCTATCACCTGATCTATCGTCAATTTTAGCAGATGACACGCGCTCAGCCGACCGCGTTCTGCAGTTTATTAGTGACAGTGAAGTGACGTCAGTCATTTGAAGTTTTTTTTTTGGGGACACTCACCCCCTGTCTGTAGTGGATTTTTAAGCATTCTTTCTACATTTAGTTTCTCCAATTTTATGAGTTTGTTCCCATTGCTGCTGGTTTTCAATTTCGGTTTTTTACTGTCTTAAGTCACGGGCTGGGCGCTAATGACCATAGAAGTTTTGCACCCTAAAACCACAAAAAAAAAAAAAAAAAATCCTCCGTGTCCTGAATGGCACTTCCTGGGGAGCGGACTGAGTGGTCCTTCTCCACCTCTATTGCGCCTTAATGCGCTCAAAATTTGACTATGGAAGCATAGTTTACTCCTCTGCTCGGCCGTCTGTTCTTTGGCGTCTCGACTCTGTCCACCACCGTGGATTACATTTAGTGTCTGGAGATTTTTACACCGGCCCTGTGGAAAGCATTTATGCTGAGACTGCTGAACCTCCACTGTCCATTCGGCAAGCTGTCCTTCTTCGTCGTTATGCTAGCCATCTGTCTTCCACGCCTGCAAATCCGGCCCATGACATTTTTTTCGACACCTCCTTGGATTTAGGGTATGCAGGCCGCCCTTCCTCCCTACTTCCACAGAGAGTCCGCTTCCGTCAACTGCTCCATTCTCTTTCCTTCCACTTTCCTAAAACTTTCTTGACAACTTGGGGTACAGCACTGCCTTGGCTCCAACCCCGGACCTGCCTGCTCCGTCACCTTTGTCAGTTTCCCAAGGATGGTACCCCTTCTCTTGCTTATCGTCGGGCATTTGCTGCTCTATGCGCACAAATGAAGGATGCCACATTTACTTACACTGATGGCTCAAAAACATCGTTTGGTGTAGGGAGTGCCTATATTGTTGGCAACACCTCCAATCGATTTCAGCTTCCCGACCAGTGTTCGGTTTTTACTGCGGAGCTTTACACTGTTCTCCAGGCTGTCCAATACATCCGTCGCCATCAGCGGATACAGTGTGTTATCTGCTCAGATTTGCTCAGCTCTTCCCTCAGTCTCCAAGCTCTCTACCCTGTCCACCATCTGGTCCACCGGATTCAGGACTGCCTCCACTTGGGGGGCATCTCTGTGGCGTTCCTCTGGATCCCAGGACATGTTAGTATCTGTGGAAATGAGGCGGCAGATATAGCGGCCAAGGCTGCAATCTCTCTTCTTCAGCCAGCTATTGGCATGATTCCCTTCGCCGATCTGCGGAGTGTTTTATGTCGTCGTGTTGCTCTTTTATGGCAACACTTCCCAATAATAAATTGCGGGACGTGAAAGCTCTTCCCTGTGCTTGGACCTCTTCCTCCCGAACTCGTTGTCGGGAGGAGGTAATTTTAACTAGACTCTGGATAGCGCACTGTCTTTTTAGCCATCGACATCTTTTAAGTGGCGATCCTCCCCCACTCTGTCCCCACTGCTCTCAGCTGTAGACGGTGAGACACCTTTTACTTGAGTGCCCCTATTTTACTCTGTTACACGCCCGTCTACAGCTGTCACCTGATATATCTTCCATTTTAGCAGATGACACGCGCTCAGCCGATCGCGTTCTCGAGTTTATTAGTGCCAGTGAGATGACGTCAGTCATATGAAGCTCTTTTTGGGAACAAACAACCCCCCTTCTATAGTGGTTTTTTAAACTTTCCTTCTGTTTTTAGTTTCCCCAATTTTTTGAGTTTCATTCCCATTGCTGCTGGTTTCCAGTTTCATTTTTTACCTTATCCTAAGTCACAGACTGGGCACTAATGACCGTAGCAGTTTTGCGCCCTAAAACCATAAACAAAATTAAAAAAAGCCTCACCAACATTCTTTTTAAGCTGTTAGAACGTATGGTAAGTTGGCAGTTGTGTTACATTCTTTTTAAGCTGTTAGAACGTATGGTAAGTTGGCAGTTGTGTTGGGTCCTGGAGTCATATGGCCTACTGGCTCCATGCCAGGGCAGTTTCCACCATGGTCACTCCACCATTGATAATCTAGTTTCCCTTGAGTCTGCCATCCAAACAGCCTTTTCCAAATGCCAACACCTGGTTGCTGTCTTTTTTGATTTACGAAAAGCTTAAGACACGACCTGGCGACATCATATCCTTTCCACATTATATACCTGCTCCTGATTTTTATCCAAAATTTCCTATCGCTCCATACTTTCCATGTCCAAGTTGGTGCCTCCCATAGTTCCCCTCCTATCCAGGAGAATGGTGTCCCGCAGGCCTCTGTATTGAGTGTCTCTCCATTTTTAGTGGCCATTAACGGTCTAGCAGCAGCTGTCGGGCCGTCGGTCTCACCTTCTTTGTATGCAGACGACTTCCGCATTTCATACTGCTCCTCCAGTACTGGTTTTGCCAAGCGGCGCCTACAGGGAGCCATCTACAAGGAGCAGTCATGGGCTCTAGCCCACTGCTTCCAGTTTTCATCTGCAAAGTCCTGTGTCGTGCACTTCTGTCGGCGTTCTACCGTTCATCTGGAACCAGAACTTTACCTTAATGATGATCCACTCACTGTAGTGGAGACATATCGATTCTTAGGACTGGTTTCCTATGCCCGATTGATGTGGCTTGCTCATCATGATCAGCTGAAGTGGAAGTGCTGGCAGCATCTCAATACCCTCCGCTGCCTGAGCAGCACTAACTGGGGTGGAGATCGCTCTACGCTGCTGCAGCTCTACAGAGCCCTTATTCAATCCCGCCTTAACTGTGGGAGTCTGGTTTATAATTCGGCAGCACCCTCAGCATTGCGTTTACTCAACGCAATGCACCACTGTGGCGTTCGACCGGCAACAGGAGCTTTTAGGACGAGTCCGGTGACCAGTGTCCTGGTGGAGGCTGTAGTCCCTCCATTGGAAGTTAGACATGCACAGCTGCTCACCTATTACACTGCACACATTCATAGTTCTCCTGAGCATCTGAATTATCGTCTCCTTTTCCCATCCACGGCAGTTCATCTCCCACATCGGAGGCGCAGGTCAGGGCTTAAGATTGTCGTTCGTGTCCGATCTCTTCTATCTGAAGTGGAGTCCTTGCCTTTACCACCTATACTAGAGGTCCATTCACGTACACCTCCATGGTGTACACCTAGGCCAAAGCTTCGCGTGGACCTTTCACATGGTCCTAAGGACTCAGTTAACCCTGCAGCTCTCTGCTGTCATTTCCTCTAAATTCTTGACATGTACCGGGACCATGAAGTTGTTTACACTGACGGCTTCATGGCTGATGGTCATGTTGGCTTCACATATGTTCATGGAGGACATATTGAACAGCACTCATTGCCAGATGGTTGCAGTGTTTTCACTGCAAAGCTGGTGGCCATATCTCATGCTCTAGAGTGCATCCACTCATGCCTTGGTGAGTCGTTTCTTCTCTGTACTGACTCCTTGAGCACCCTACAAGCTATTGACCAGTGCTACCCTCTCCATCCTTTGGTAGTGACCATCTAGGAGTCCATCTATGCTCTGGAAAGGTCCAGTTGTTCTGTGGTTTTTGTGTGGACCCCAGGCTGTGTCGGAATCCAAGGAAATGAACTTGCTGACCAAACAGGCTACATAGAAACCACTTCTGGAGATCGGCATCCCTGTAACTGACCTGCGATCATTATTATGCCACAAAGTTTTTCAGCTTTGGGAGATGGAGTGGCATAATCTCAGTACGCACAACAAACTGCATGCTCTTAAGGAGACTACGAATGCGTGGAAGATCTCCATGCCTGCCTCTCACAGGGACTCTGTGGTTCTCTGCCAGTTCCGCATTGGCCATATGTGGCGGCTAACACATGGCTATCTCCTCCATTGCAAGGACCCACTTTGGTGTCACTGTCTCTCACATATGACTGTCGTCCACATCTTGCTGGACTGCCCACTTTTAGCCACTCTGTGGTGGACTTTTAACCTTCCCAGCACCCTACCTTCAGTGTTGGGTGACAATGCCTGAACAGCAAATTTAGTTTTATGTTTTATTCATGAGGGGGTTTTTATCATACCGTCTGAGGGTGGGCATTTAGCCTTCTCTCTGAGGTCGCCACTCTCCCTCCGTTTTAACTCTGCCGCACTTTCTTTGCATTTATTTGTCTTGGTGGTTGTCTTTTACCTACATGTGTTCATCTCACCTTGTCTTTGTGGGGTGGACATTTTAATGTGTTACAGAGTGGCTGGCTCATCCTCTTTTATTATTGTGATCAGCCAGCCCAGTCCATATGCTCTGTTTTAATACCTTCTTCCACTTTTCCTTCTGGTGTATGTTTCCTCCATTTTTTGTTCATTTTATTTGTTTTCTTTTTAGGTGTGGTATTGGGCGTTTTTGTACCTTGTACCTTGAGCCTTGCTTGCATCAGGAAAAAGGGACTGATGACCCTGTAGTTTGGTCACTTTATACCACAAACCAACCAACCAATCAATTAGACTTCAGGCTAATAATTCCAAATTCTGTAATTGTTTCACTGACTATCTCTCAGACCGCTGGTCTGAGGGGTTATATGCTACTCTGTGTGATGTTGTTCTTGTCCTGTGTCAGCTCATGAGATTTTCAGGTTCCATTGAATATTGAATGTCTTGTGCCATCCAGAACATTCTCCAGAAAGTCATTGGCTTCTACCATGTACTGTATCTGCCAAGTGCAGCCTATGCCTTATTTTCTAAGTTGGCTAACTCGAAGTTGTGCTTCTGTTGATAATAGTATTTGAAGTACAGTTCAATCAGAGTTTTCTCTGGAATTATTGGGAATTGTCGGCAGCCCTCTGTCCAATGCCTTAAATGTTATCTTCGCATACACAGAAATCAAATAATCGTCGTTGGCTGTACCTGTACCTTCACTGGTTTATACTCATGCTTGCTATATTTTAGAGATGTGAATATTTTGTGCATAGACAACAGTATAGCTTCGCTATGCACGTATCTCTGTGTGGATCCTCCAAGAAGAACAAATGTTGCCAGATTACATTGTTCGATCCCCCTTGCAGTAGCAGGGGCTAGAATAAACTCACAGTGTCATGGCAGGATTTGGGGTAGGAGATGGAAGTGGGGGAGCGGTGGGGTGGGGTTGTTGTGTACCCTTACAGTTGTAGCCCCTGACATCGCATGGATTGCACTGCTGATGCCTGAGCTGTAACCTCCACATTTTTGCTGCAATCTGGGGCACTAGGACTGTGGGCAATGGGTACTAAGCTAAGTAGCCTTTGTCGTGACAGGGTGACACTTATGGGGTGAGCTTTCAGAGTGAGTAGTATTGTGATCTGCAATGAAATGTACCAAATGTAGCTATACCAATGGCTGTGCCAGTATGGCCGTCTCAGCAGACAGAAAGCAAGATTTTAATGCAGAGGCTTACAACCTCATGGAATATCCATTTTTGAGCCTACACAATGAGATCAGAATCGGGCAAGGAGAAATGGAGGTTGATACTTCACCCAATTTTTGTTATGCTCCCGAACTGACAGACACTCTTTTGCAATGACAAATCCTCTGTTTTTCATTGAAAATATTGACCATAACTTTGGACAAGTTGCTGAATAGAGAAAATGAGAAATTTATTTTTGTTGATAAAGCTTTGAATGCCAACCAATTGCAGGCACTTCAGGCCTATGATAAGCATGGAGATGTATCAGTTACTCTCTCTCTCCCTATAAACTCAATAGGATTCAAGGTGTTCTCTTCCAACGGAACCTCGTCACAAACAGATGAACTGAATGCTGCTTGCTGAGTCCGTTTTGTTTATTGCATCCAGAGAGGATGGAAGGATCATAGGGTAGACACTGAAGCTTTCAATGGAAATATTTTACCTGAGAAAGTTGGGTTCATGGTTTATAGGCGTGATGTCCAGCCCTATTTTCCTCCTCTTATGTGATGTTTTAGATGCCAGAGGTTTGGGTACATGTTCTCTCTCTGTACTAATGAGGCTACTTGTGGGACATGCAGAAGGACAATTCAAGAAGACAGCCCTTGTGAACAAGCCCCTACATGTGTAACCTGCCCAGAATACCATCCACCTTATTGCCGACATGTTAAGTTTTCAACAGGAAGAAAAAAATCTAAGACTATATAACATTTGACCACCTGTCTTATCAAGATGGTGAGAAAAAGTTTAAATGACTCAACTCAATCAATATGATGTCAAACTTTGCAAATATCATGTCAAAATCCACATCTAGAGCATTGACAGAGTCTGACAGTAATTCCTAGTCCCAGCCAAATGCCAATGCCTGTTTTATAGATGGGGGAAGGACAGCAGCTCATTTGACACCCAAACCTGTAGTAGCAATGGTGAGCCCCTCTTCAGTGAAACTAGAGATGCCTCCTCCTCCTCCATGAGGGAAGAGGACACCTATCTAGGTGCTCTCCTCCTAGCATGAAACAGATCAGCAGTCTACCACCAACCAGTGGCTGACAGAGCCACAGGCTGTAGGCCAAGAAGCATTGACAGGAAAATCCTCACAAAAACCAAAATCTCACAGGGACAAGAAGGAAAAATCGAAAGTTAAACCAAATTCTACTGCTCTGTTCGATTGCTGCCCCCCACCTCCCGAGATATCGAGCTTATGTATACTGATAAAGAATCATACATTCAGGTGAAAAATGACTTATCAGCAAAGTTATTTGTATTCCAATTTACCCTTCATGGCTTTCTGACATTCCTTCAGTGGAACTGTAATGACTACCACCACCACATGGTCAAACTCCATTAATTAATGACCACTTAATCAACAGTTGGCATGGCACTTCTGGAGAAACAATTCTCAGAAAGCCAACTCCCTACTATTAATACATTCAGCACTACACCTGTATGCCTTATGAGTGCGCACGTATTGACCGTGCCGATGGTGCCCCTATCCTGCATTCACAGCTTTTCGATCCACTGAAACATTTTTTCTCACATGCTATATGACTGCTAGCTGTAGGATAGCCATAGTAGTTCATATTTTGACCACTGGATGTAACAGAAATTGATTTACAAGTGTGCCTTTACTAATGTGTTGTATGAACATCAGACACTGGTTGTCAAAATTGTCATGAAGAACAGAAAGGGCCTACCAACAAGTTTCAAAACACGAAAGCAGAAACAAAATGAAATATTCTGTTTTTGAGGAAGGATCCTATTCTAATGCTGGAAAAATAAGCATGATGTATATTTCCTCTCCACAAAACATCAGCCAGTCATGAAAGAGGTTCTGTTTGATCAAAAGGAGGTTTTACAGAAACAATGAAGCCAAACGTTGTCATAGATTATAGCATGATCAAGACTGATGTAGATTGTGTCAATCACCTGTACAGCTGTTACCCATTAGCAAGCAAAACAGTGAAGCAGTGCGAAAAACTTTTCTTTCGCATTTTCTAATGGCTATTGTGAATTGT
Organism: Schistocerca cancellata; assembly: GCF_023864275.1. Lineage (NCBI taxonomy): Eukaryota > Metazoa > Arthropoda > Insecta > Orthoptera > Acrididae > Schistocerca > Schistocerca cancellata. Next base: position 381,837,981 of record NC_064629.1, on the reverse strand, counting down.
TTTATTTTGTTCAAGGATGTCACCAAGCAAAAGATATATCTAATGGTATTTATTAAAGAAGTTAGCATAGACTTGGTAGCTGCAGGAGTCATTGGAACCAACACCAACCTCTAGCCTAGATAGAAATTTTGGTTACCGTTTTCAAGAAAAAGTACCACCCACTGCTCCCAAAGTAAACACCATGTTCTACTGTGAAGTTTGTTCTGACAAAGGAAAGAGAGAGACTGGCAATCAGATAAGGAAAGAAAGTAGGTGGTGGTACAATGACTGCAATGCTGGACTTCTATGTACCACAATGTTTTCAAGACTACCAATTAGAAGTAAATTATGTATAAATTGCATGTAATAATTTTTTGTCATAAAATACGAAATAAATACTCACTTGTGAAGATTTTTGTTTTTATTTGTAATTGAAATCTTTGTGAGAAAATGTACAACTTTTGCCAGGGGTTGGGGGAGTTGTTTCATGTTTTGAGTAACACTAATACACCAGTGATATATATATATATATATATATATATATATATATATATATATATATATATATAAGATGATGAGACTTACCAAACAAAAGCGCTGGCAGGTCGATAGATACACAAACATACACACAAAATTCTAGCTTTCGCAACCAATGGTTGCCTCGTCAGGAAAGAGGGAAGGAGAGGGAAAGACAAAAGGATATGGGTTTTAAGGGAGAGGGTAAGGAGTCATTCCAATCCCTTTCTTTGCCTTTGCCTTTACAAATGTCTGCTTGTGTCTGTGTATATGCGGATGGATATGTGTGTGTGTGTGTGTGTGTGTGTGTGTGTGTGTGTGTGTGTGTGTGTGTGTGTGTGTACCTGTCCTTTTTTCCTCCTAAGGTAAGTCTTTCCGCTCCCAGGATTGGAATGACTCCTTACCCTCTCCCTTAAAACCCATATCCTTTTGTCTTTCCCTCTCCTTCCCTCTTTCCTGACGAGGCAACCGTTGGTTGCGAAAGCTAGAATTTTGTGTGTATGTTTGTGTATCTATTGACCTGCCAGCACTTTTGTTTGGTAAGTCTCATCATCTTTCTTTTTACATATATTTTTCCCACGTTGAATGTTTCCCTCTCTCTCTCTCTCTCTCTCTCTCTCTCTCTCTCTATATATATATATATATATATATATATATATATGGAGTTTAAAATGATGCTAGGTGAGTGACTGTTGTTTAATTATTCTTTAAATTTGCTAGAAAATCGCCAGTTCACATATGCTATCAAAGAGGAGAGATATCAGTTTTAAATGCGTTATAAACTACAAATTGTAGTATAAAAATCATGTTAATGCTAAGAGCACATCTGAAGGTCTCTGCCTGCTCATATGCTCTGACAATTTCAGTGAGCATGTCCCACTAACAATTGCATTAGAAGCCATGGCTATTTATGTCTACCTTTCAGTCAGGGTAATAGTATGTACCATCTATATCATGTCACGGGCTGGTGGAACTAGTGGAACAGGTGCCTCCACGCTTCTTCCTACTGGGGAACTTCAGTGCCTACAGTCCTGTATGGGGTAGTGAAACCACATCTAGCAGGAGCCAAGTAATATAACAATTAACTTCAGAACAGGAAGTCTGCTGACTTAACACTGGAGCTGCAACACATTTCAGTATTGGCCATGGAATGTACCCAGCCATGGGTCTCACAGTCTGCAGTGCGAGCATCTTGCCCATGGTAAAGTGGTACATCTGTGTCAGTCTGTGCAACAGCCAGACTTTGTCAAACCACCAATTAATACGACTTACACCATATTTGTCATTTCGTAAAGCCAACTGAGAAGTGTTCATATCCGAACAAAATTTTGAAACCAGTCAAGGGAAGGATATCCAAGGAGTGGTACAAGATACTAGTGAAAGGATTATACACTCTTTGGAAGTAATGACAGATGCCCTATTATTCAGGCCCATTCCACTGGAAATGTGTGCCATTGCAGTGTAAAGAAATAGCTTCAGCTGTGAGAGGGCATTGAGGGACACTTCAATGGCATGAACGCCATCCTTTTGTGGAAAACTTAATAACATTCAAGAGACTTTGAGCAAAGGAAAAAGCATGAGTATTTGGAACAGTGTGTCATCTGAGAGAGCTGGCACCTCATTGTCTCAAGTATGGACTAAATTCAACTGCATTTATGGTCACCTAGTGTCTACAGTAGTCCCTGGCATTTCCCTGTATGGTGACATCTGTACTGATCCTGTTTTTATTACTGAATGTTTTGCAGTGCACTTTACCACAGTGTCCTCATCCAGTAACTACTATCCTAATTTACTAACCTGGGAACACGTGGCAAGTATCACTACTTATCCTTCCATTCATGAGGTCTTGAGTTATATGATGTTCCCTTTAATGAATGGGAGTTCTGCAGTGCATTAGCTGCGTGTCATGACACAGACCATTGACCTGAAAAAATTTCCAATCAAATGCTTAAACACATTAATAACAACAGCACAGAACACACCCTTGGGTTGTTCAACCACATTTGGCAGGAAGGGGAGACCCCCCCCCCCCCTTTTCCCCAATGCCAGGAGAGTATTATTATTCCTATCTTGAAACCAGGAAAAGACCTTCAAATTCTGACTAATTATAGATCAATCTCTTGTATGAACAGGCTGAGTAAATTATTCAAAAGAATGGTCAACTGCTGACTGTGTTGTTGCCTGGAAGCCAGAGGACATTTGTCGCAATTTCAGAGTGGCTTTCGGGCATTCCAGTTCATTACAGATGAACTGATTCATCTGGAATGTGGAGTGCGTGATGCTTCTCTGCATCACCAACATCTAATCACTATGTTCTTTGATGTGCAGAAGGTGTAAGACACCATCTGGTGACATTACGTCCTGTTCACTTTGCATGGGTGGAGCTTCTGGGGCTACTTACCCATTTTATCCAGTATTTCCAACTGTTCCAGGTCCGGATAGGTTCAAACCTCACAATCAATACATACAGGCAACTAGGGCTTTTTGCACATGCCCTTTAGACAGCCTCCTGGTGGAAGCTGGTATTCCACCACTGAACATCAGAGGCCAGAATCTCTTGGCGAATTATGTGGTTACAGTCTGTCAGGTGACTACCAATCTATGTTACTCAAATCTGTTCGCAACCAACAGCTCAGACTGTTTACAGATCACCCAGAAATCAGTAGACTAGCTGGGATATGATTAGAAGCTCCTATGCAAGGACGTCCACCTGCCTCCTCCTTGTCTGTGTTTGTAGAGCTCTCCCGTGGCAACCTCCCCCCCCCCCCCCCCCCCCGTCCCCGTCACATCCCCGGCCCCCTCTCCCCACCCCCTCCCCGTGTGGTATGTAGCCAGTCCTATGATTCAGAAGGATCTGTTTTGTGGCTCTAAGGAAAATGCTGATCCCACCATTCTCAGACACCTATTCCATTTGATTCTCCATGACTACCCAAATGTAACATGCATTTACAAGGATGGATTGCCAGTGACAGGATTGGTTTTGCTTTTGCACAACTAAGGGGCACAAGAAGTATTCTTTGCTGAGTGCATGCAGTATACACATTGCAGAGTTGGTTGCTATATTGTGCACTGTGCAGTAAATCGAAACTCTTGTGCCAAAGGCCTTCCTGGTTTGTAGTGACTTCATGAGCTGCTTACAAGGCATATCTCTTTGCTACCCCAGAAAGTTTTTGGTCGGCGACTTCCAAGACCTATTATTTGGCCTCCACAGCTCCAAAATGACAGTGACATTCATCTGGAAACAAAGCCACATGGGTATTCCGGGAAATGAATTCACTGACAAATTACCTAAAGAAGCAATTGCAGGAGACAAACTTGAATTCTGAGTGCCGGGCACAGACCTATGATAATAACTGTGGCATCAAATTTTGAAAACTTGAGATATGGAATGGCAGGTTACTGGAGCCCTCAACAATCTGAGAACAATTGAGGGAACCACCAAGCTGTGGCGTACTTCTCTCCAGGCATCTCAGAAAGATGCCGTCGTACTATGCCAATTGCTTATCGACCACCCCAGAATTTACAAGAAGTTCCTTTTGCATCTAGAGGACCCCCCTCAAAGCAGCTGTATTGGTCATTTCATGATAGCCCATATTCTTGCAGTGTGAGTCGTACTGGCTGATCTGAGGTGAGCCTTCAACCTGTATACCTCCCTACCCAAGATCCTTGCAGATGATGGGATAGCAGCTAACAGTCTTACATTTCCTAAGGGAAAGTGGATTTATAATAAAATTTAATGGACCTCAGTGTTAGCTGTCAGGGGTGGATTTGGAGGGGGGCATCTCTTGCTGCAGCATGTATTTTATTTGTCCAAGAGTTTAAGATAACTAACTCTGTAGTCCATCCGGTCATTATTTTCTCACCCCATTTTAGTAGTCTAGAGTATGATGACACTTCTTGGTGTGGACTGCAGTGATCAGCTATGGCTTTTAGTTGCCTCGATTTTCTCTCTCTTTTAACCATAATATTCAAGCTAACTGTGATGACAAGGTCACAGACCCTTGAGCTGATAGTTCTCTTTTTCTCATTCTGCATTGTTTTTACACAAATTTCCAGTTCAACAAGCAGCTGATAACCAAGTAGTTCAGTCCCTTCAAACCTGTAATCATCATTATTATGCATTCGTCTTGTCATGTGGGTTCAGGTTCTGGCGTGAAGGTATGAGGTGCCATTGGTTTCATAACACAGATTACCTCTGTTCCACAAAACTGGTATTTTGGACAGAAGACATTACATTTTTGATGTGTTAAAGCTGGTGGCAATGCTCTATCTTCAATGTCTCTGTGACAACATCTTTCAACAAGATAATGTTGCCCAAGTCATACTACCCTACTTTGATACAGAAGATGTGTGATTTTTGCTGTGTTCAGTACATTCTCGAGATCTGTCACCCACTGAAAACATCTGGCCATGGATTGCTGAGACAATGGTTGTCTGCCACTATAATTGATGAACTCTCACTTAGAGTTAAAGCAGCATGGATTGGTGTGCCCATATCTGTCCTCCAGAGCCAGGCACCACCCTTCACTCCAGCAGCAACATCAAGAGTCTACATCATTTGCCTGTTTATTATATTACAATCTTCTAACTATAGGTGGGCTACTTATTTAGTTTTAAATATGTGTGGTGTCTGTTCTTTTGGATCTGTCTGAAAAAACAGACACCATTATTGATCCCACAGCTATACTTATACCCGATGAAGTGAAATGAATTCTGACATTGAAAATATTGGCCATTGAAATGAATTCAATGGCAACAAGTAAGAATTCGTGCAGGACCAGGAACCGAACCTAGATTTCTCGCTGTATGTGAGTGGTGCCTAAATCACTTCGGCTGTCTGAGCATGCTTACCATCCAATGCAAATTCCTGTCTTGTCACACACTACTTAAGAGTGACCCCTGTCAACCATACTTTTGCTCGCAGCATAACGCTGGAGCCCTGAAAAAGAGTTCAGGAGAGAGAGTGCGTCAGCACTGAAATGATCTTAATGGCTGTCAAGCCCTATGTATTTATATATGTATGGTGTCTGTTCTTTAGGACATGTCCAAAATATAATGCTACATTTTAACACTGTTTTTTTTTTTTTAATTTTTGTGATAAAGTGAAGGAAAGGTACAAATATCTAGATCTGGTGAGTAGGCAGCTACGCTGACTTAAAGATGTGCTGCTAACCCACCATCATACAGCCTTATAGCAGCCCTTCCAATCATGGCAGATGATCACTTGAACAGGAGCCCAGTGTCCACAGACAGGAACTTCATGTGGGACTTACTCTTTTTCTGGATCTGAATTTTGAAGTGAGCATAGTTTGCTGGGAGCTTCAGAGGCCTACAGCTTAACCTCTTTCTTATACAACCACTGTGTGCTGCCTGTTTCCCTCCAATATGCCTAATTTGGAGCTGATTATGTCTTAATCTTTTCCTTTTATAGGTGAAAATTATGCCTTGTTATATAAAGTACTTCTGCGTAAATCCAATATGCACCTCAAATTTTCTTAATGTGTTCAATTCAGCTGACATATGTCACTTGGTTTATAAACCTTTCATAAATTATCTCTCACATTATCATGTTTGTTAACAATGACGGGATGATATCTACAAATCTGAAGGGTCAGAGACTATCTAATGCACCTATACTCCTTTTGTAGATGCTGCTAATGTTTGATGGTGTCTTTTTCATCAGCTAATTGCTGATGAGTTTCATCAGATGTATTGGATGATGACAGATTTATGTTGTTATTATTTGAGAAGTTCTACAACCATTTGTGCCAGTTACGCCACTTCACCTATCACTGTCCAAATTGCAATTCAGCACGTCATTGACTCAACATGTAATGATTCTTATTTTAAGAAAAAAATCTGGGATGCTTCTTTCATTCAATCAATTATATGTGCAAGGACTGGAGAAAACTACTTTGAACTTTAGCAAAATGCAAATTATAATCACAAGGACCCTGGGAATGAGTGTAACAGAAATAGCAAGGCTTCTTGAATTTTCACATGCTGAAATCGGTACAATGTAATTGAAGTGGATGGATGATGATGAAACATGTAGAAAATGTCAAAATATTGCATGTCAGTATCTCGTCTGAGAGTATGAATATGTGCACCTTAATTATTCTGTAAAGAACAATAGGCAACCTGTTGCACAACTGACAATTTTTTTTGGGAAAATGACATGCATTTCAGAGTGCTGACAACTTGTACATCACAAATTAATTCTTTATAACTTGAGTGTAAATTATGATAGAAGACCAAATAAGTTTTAGATATTTTAAAAACATATTTGGTGCATTTTAATGGGCAGCATATGTATTCATTACATTAATTGCCATCAATATTATGATCAGATTAACTATTACACTTCTAATTAACCACACAAAACACTCGTTATCCTTGTTTCACAAACTTTGTCATTACTGCACAGCCTAGGTTTCAGGTTATAAGTTCATTTTCTAGTACACATCTGATTCTAAAATTGAGAACCAAGCACAGATAAACATGTGATCTTCTTACTCTTTCAATTATTGACTTAAAACTGTGAAAGTTATCTCTGTTCACAACTTTGACACAGTTACATATGGGTTTACAAATTTCATTAGGACAGTATTTACAATAACTATGACTAAACATACATTGGAGTAGAGCTATACACAGGAATGGAAAATTTTTGTCATTATTTACTCATGAACAAAGGCACCAAAGTTATCCTTCTATGCAGAGGTTGTAACATTGTCTAAAAGGGGTCAGTAATTGAATTACACTTTCAGTCTCATTGGATTTTGATGTATGAGCAGTTGTCATACTGTAATGTTCTGCATGAAAGCAGAACAGTTGTGCTTGCTGTTCATTATATCAACAACAATAGGCCAGTTATAAAATTACAGATGCTGCATAGGCCTACAGTGCACACCTGTAACTTCTAATATTTCATTACAACTTTCTCATTTCAGAGCACTTTCAACAAATTAAAAATTGCTGTGATTGGACAGAGTACATTTGCAGCTGAAGTCTACAGACTTTTGAAGAAAGATGGACACAAAATTGTTGGAGTATTCACAATTCCAGACAAAGGAAACAGGGAAGATCCGTTAGGTATACACATTTTAATGTTTAAACATCCTCACAATACTAGGTTAATGGACAATACTTTAGTAGAACAGAATTACTGATTTTCAGAACCATGATGTTGTTGTTGTTGCATTGTTATTTAGTTTAATGTATGTCCACACATCTAAAACTAATATAAAAGTTAAAAGATGTGTTCATTTATGGTCAAATTTAAAAAATATAAATTGTATGTCACAAGATACAGAATGCTTCTGACAGCATTTGATGATTGATAATAATAGGGGTTCACCAAATAAAAGAGAAAGGAGTATTCTTGCTCATTAATAAAACTCTCCTGAAATCTTAAATGAACAATTTTAGCTTCTCATGAATTGCACCAAGTGCTTTGATGCATCTGCTTTGATGCATCTATTTATTCAATAAGATCACCATTGATTGCTTTTTGATCTCGTATTAGAATAAGAAACCCACTTTCAGTAAAATCAGTAACCGAGATGTGGACATTTTTTCCCGATACACTTGGCAGTAGCTGAAAGAAATCCACTGTCTGTAGGATGGCCTAATTTTTTGATAGAACAGAAAAGAAACACTCTACCTTATCTCCTAGGAATAAGTAATGGAGGAAACCAGATGTAAAAGTGAAAAAAGTGAACAGTGGTAGACAGAAGTAAGACATGAAACTTTTCACAGTTTGCCTAGAAATGCAAAATCCATGTGCAACAAAATCCCCAGATCCTAATCAGACCAAAGAACACTAAAGACTTCTTTCAGTACCCATGGTTAGTTACAGTCTGTGTAACTAACTGTGATGTAAAATTTGTATGGTGTATATACTAATCATCATTGTCCAGGTATGAACTACTTGCAGAGGAGCCAATTATCAAAACATTTGTATGTTTGAGATGACATTAATTTACTACTTGCTTTGCGTACACTATGCACTATGTTGATCATGCATCAAAAGTTAAAACTGTGTGCAAAACCAGGAACTGAACCAAGATACCTGCATTCATAGGCAGTGCTCTGCCATTTGAGCTGCGTGTACATGCTTTGGGCACATTCAGTTAGATGTGATCAATGTTTGAGTGGCTTAAGCATCAGAACACTGCCTTCAAAAGATAAGTACCTGGGTTCGAGCCTTAGTCCTGCACACAGTTTTAAATTGTCACACACAATCATCATGCATTTGATTTGTTAACTGTGTGAAATCTGTGAGTTTTTTTGTACCTTGGGATAATGTTTTTTATATTACTGTGTAATTTATTTGTACTCATCCATCAGTCATCAACTTTTGCTTTCGTCTTAACTTGGAATGTGGACTAATTTGCTCTAAAGCATGACACATTGCTGAACCATCTTCTTCTTATTCTCTCCTCCCTCCCTCCCTCCCTCCCCCCCCCCCCTCTCTCTCTCTCTTTCTCTAAATGTTTTACGTTTGTTCAGTTGACATGTTCTACATCTTAAGGTTTTTGTGAATATGATCTCTGAAACATGTAACTAAATATGATCACTCTCCAAAGTTCATTCATGGGTATTTCAATCTGTCATATTAAGACTGTGTCATTTTTAAGAGTTTTTTGGTCTGTCGTTATACACGGTGTCTAAGAGTCATCCGGAACATTTTCTCAGGTGTTTCAGAAAATGTTTGCAATTTAGCTTTTGCAATATGTAGCTGGAGTAGTATATGTTTTGAGTAATGTAATATTCGTGTTATTAATGGTTAGAATAAAAATGAAAATTAGCACAAAGGCAAAAGGCATTTACTCCACATATGTAAAATTAATTAATAAGCCAAAGTACAAATTTCCACAATGCTTTACATTTTCACGTGATATTCGAACCTTTATTGTATGTTTGGACCTGTTTCATGAGACACTTTGGAGAGATTCTGAATTTAATTGTAGATGTTGTGATGTAGTGTAATTATTAGGAAGTACACTAGTGTACTGCTGTCCCATGTACTGTGCTTGCCAATGCCAAAATTCACTATTCTTGTTTTAATATTAGTTTTGAGTTTAAGTTAAGGTTAACAGTAGTTATGAGCCTTTCATATAATTTGCTCTTCAATTGCTGTGAAATGTTGAAATAACTTTCTAAGAGACCTATTATCAATTTGTAGCATCCACTGCTGCAGCTGATAAGACACCAGTATTCAAAGTTAAAGCATGGAGGAAAGGTGGTCAGCCATTGGCAGAGATAGTGAATAAATATAAAAGTGTAGATGCTGATCTTAATGTGTTGCCATTCTGCTCACAGTTTATTCCTATGGATGTTATTAATCATCCAGATCATAAGAGCATTTGCTATCACCCATCTTTATTACCAAAGCACAGAGGAGTTAGTGCAATAAACTGGTAAGTATGTCTTGTTTTAACTGTTGTTTAATGAATACTTAAGTTGTGAAAGCTTAATTTATTGTTAGATTAGTGTGCTTTAGTGTCTGTTCTGTCCCATTAAATAAACAGATGTTTAAAAAATTATAGGTATCTTCATAATATGGGTATTTTCCTTAGTATAAATGAAATAAATATGAAGGGAAGTTAAAAACCTTGATTGGAGAATATGTCTACGGGAAAGAGACAAAACAGGGAGAGGTGGGACAGCAGTTTATTAATACCATTTGATAATTTGCAAAAGTATTGTGATGTAATGTTTGTGGTACACTCATGTTCACTGCATTGAGATGCACTAGGAATTGCATTTCAACTTTATTACAGATAAAGCTTATATGCAGAGAGTTAGTTAATATATCCTGCATTTTTATGGGCACTGAACCTGAATCAAATATTGGAAAAAGAAAATGTTACATATATGTGTTGTCTTGTAATATTTACTCTTTTGTCAATATCCACTTGGTTCAAGTCTGTTCTGCATCGTTTTTCATTTACACATAGCACAAGTATGGAACTGCATGATGACACGACTTACAGATTCTGCTAATATATCAGCATTGATACAGTTTTAGATTAGGGGAATGTGATTTTAGTTCAAATAGTTTTGTATGGAAAGAGTTATGGGCTGTCAGAGTAAAGAGCACTATTAATTGTGAAGTAGGGATATTGTTGATTTCCTTATATTGATGTAGCTGGATACTTATTTGGCTATGTACCATTTTAGGGAAACATAGTTTATCATCTCATTGTACTACTTTGTTATAAATCCTTGATTCGTTTACACTAATTTCAACAGTATTCAATAAAAATAGAGAAACTGATCCATATAACAACAGATAAAACAGATACAGCTCACACAAGAACTGATACAAAAAGGGTTTCAGGCTCTTACACAATTTGTTTCTCCTCTTTAGCCTCAGAGAAACATGCACACAGGATACTCTGCAAGAAGGGTTGCACATATTACTGAAATTAACTTGAGAGAGTTAGTGTGGTCTCCTGTTGGCAAGGTGCTACGGGAGCTGGTTTCAAGCAGTCATCTGATGGTGGCTGACAGGACATACTCAGATCTAGAGTATTTTTGTAAGGAAGGTTGTATGTAACTAATGACTAAAATACTAGCCCTTCACATCTACCAAACACTCTTTTGTCTTCTGCTGGTAATGAGACAGAGCCATTGGAGCATGCCCTTTCTGCTCATGTGGGAGTCTTTTCTCTTTCAGATTCAGGGCATCCATGGAGGGGAAAGAGGGGTGGTGGTGGTAGACATCCCAATGTCAGGTGCATGTTGACCCCTCTTCAGAAAATAGTGTCATGGGTAGGGAATGACCCAAATGTACATTTTGTGTGTATCATAGGAGGAATTGTCCATAAGGTGGAGGAGGCTGTCCTGGGAGCAACTGACAGTAAAGATTGCACTCAGCTGAACATCATAGCCCACGTTGGCACTTATGACATGGCTGGGTGCTGAAATCAACCAAAGCTCTTTCCAAAGACTGGTAAAAGTGGTGAAGGTAGCCAGACTCACTTGTGAGGTCCCTGCACAGCTGCTGATTTGCAGCATTCTTCTGAGAACTCCTCGGGGCCCTCTGGTCTGGAGCCAAGTGGAGGATCTAAACCAGCAAAGACCACTTACCTTACACCTTTGTGAGCCGCAATCTTATGGAGCTGTTTCAAAGTGAGCCAAATTTTTTTTGGGAGTAGTAATTAACATTAATGAAGAAACACTATTTAAAAAATAACATTATTGAACTATTTTATAACACATCAAGAAATCGGAAGTTACATTTATGATGTGCTTTTTTTAGCGTTTACTTTTGCTGTGAGCTGTTTGAAATGTGGCTGATACTTGGTGAGCACGATTTGTACATGTTCACTTAAATGTTCATCAGATAGAGCAGATTGATAGACTGATATTGAGATTTAGATTTGATAAACTTGAGTGTTGAGTTCAGTGATTCACACATATAAGTGGTCCCAAAAATAGAAATCAGTTATTTGGCACACACTCTTATTAGTGGATATTTTTCCTCTGGAACCTTCTTTCAAAATTCAACAGTTGAACAACCACTATTATTTCAAACCCTTTAGCCCTTCATATTTTTGAAGTTCCAGTAGCTCAAACTGTACAGCCGGTGAATCCTTAATAATTGGCAGTGAAATGGGGCAGCCATCTTCCACATCATCAACAGAGAAAGGATTTTCCAAGAATGAAAATGAAGGTTTAAGTGGCCTTAAATCACTAAACCTATCATTTATTTCTTCAGCAAGGGCAGATGTTCCATTTAATCAATCTTGTATTTGCACCTGAACTAAAGGAAGGCTTTTCTTCGGACATATGAAATGAGTAAATGTTTTAGTCTCAAGGATTTTCCAATAGAGTCTTAATTTTTTATGAAATTTGTACACTGACTGTGGTCAGAGATAAGTTTGTCTCACCCATGTAATGTTGTATTTAGTGTTTGTAAATCCTGAACATCATCAGTAAAAATGTCATATTTAACAGCCACTGTGGGTCATCAACCTGAGAGAAAGATTTTCTCTTTTCTTGCAGAAATTGCTTTATTGGATCCAGTATTATTAAAAAGTACCTAGAACATTATATGCTGATAGCCATCTCACTAAATCTGTTTCCTTGGTAAACATGATCATAACCCTTCCCTGCCTTTGAAATTTTTCCTTTAATGATGGCAATTTAGCTTTCCTTGACTGAGAACCATGAGGAGTCTCTCCTGAAACCACTGTGGTTAGTGTCATGATGGCATTTGAGATTATTGACCGTGTACTGTTACAATGTCATTTGACAAAAAAGCACTCCGTCTTCATGTCACAAGTGGCCCATCAGGACCATCTGACCGCTGTGTCATCCTCAGTTGAGGATGCGGATAGGAGGGGCAGCTGGTCAGCACACCGCTCTCCCGATCGTTATGATGGTTTTCTTTGACCGGAGCCACTACTATTCGGTCGAGTAGCTCCTCAATTGGCATCACGAGGGTGAGTGCACCCCGAAAAATGACAACAGCGCATGGCGGCTGGATGGTCACCTATCCAAGTGCCGGCCACGCCCGACAGCGCTTAACTTCGGTGATCTCATGGGAACCGGTGTTTCCGATGCAGCAAGGCCGTTGCCACATTTGACAAAAAAAGGCACATTGGTTAACCTTTACTCTCTACAAAAAGGAATTACTCCTCTCACTCCTTATTAAAAATTATTTTCTCTCCTTCATATTTACACTTCATTGATAACACTGTAGCTGTTAGGAAATCAGCAATGATCACAAGTTTACTTAAACAGTGTCACTGCCTGTAGAAAAGTAACTACCAAATTAGCTATGAAAGTGACTGGCTACTAACTGCCGCACCTAGGTCCTTGCTGCTACACGGCTGACGGGGCATAGTATTGTCAAATTGACAAGAAGGTTGCACAGTTGGTTTCATGTGTCAGGTCCGGACAGCAAACCATGTCACTTGGTGCAAGAATGAAGTTCTGCACAATGTTGGTAAATCAAAGGAAATGGCTCATCTGTGCATGGCACTGTTTTGATGGCATTTATCTTTTTCCATTTTTAATTTGTGTGTGTGTGTGTGTGTGTGTGTGTGTGTGTGTGTGTGTGTGTGTGTGTGTGTGTGCGCGTGCTGGAAAATTGCTGTTATTTATACACACACATCAAAAAAATTTTTGCATCACCTCAGTTCCGAAAGTTCCAGAACCTGTACAGAAAATTGGAATAGAGATCAACATAAACATCATTTCCGCCCTTTTTATTGCTCATGAAAACCACACATTGTGTGTTGTACCACCATACAGTGAGACCTTCAGAGGTGGTGGTCCAGATTGCTGTAAACACTGGTACCTTTAATACCCAGTAGCACGTCCTCTTGTATCCACAAGTTCATCAAGGCACTGTTGGTTCAGATTGTCCCACTCCACCACGTAGATTTGGTGTAGATCCCTCAGAGTGGTGGGTGGGTCACATTGTCTGTAAACAGCCCTTTTGAATCTCTCCCAGGCATGTTCGATAGGGTTCATGTCTGGATAACATGCTGGCCACTCTAGTGGAGCGATGTTGTTATACTGAAGGCATTCATTCACAAGATGTGCAAGAGGGGGGCATGAATTGTCATCCATGAAGACGAACGCCTCGCCGATATGCTGCTGATATGGTTGCACTATTGGTCAGTGGATGGCATTCACATATCGTACAGCCGTTGCGGCGTCTTCCATGACCACCAGTGGCATATATCAGCCCCACATAATGCCACCCCAAAACAGCAGGGAACCTACACCTTGCTGCACTTGATGGACAGTGTGTCTAGGGTGTTCAGCCTGACCGGTTTGCCTCCAAACACGTCTTCGTCGATTGTCTGGTTGAAGGCATATGCGACACTCATTGGTGAAGAGAATGTGATGCCAATCCTGAGCGGTCCATTTGGCATGTTGCTGGAACCATCAGTACCGCACTGCATGGTGTGGTGGTTGGAAAGATGGATCTTGCCATGGACGTTGGGAGTGAATTGCACATCATGCAGCCTATTGCGCACAGTTTGAGTCTTAACACGACGTCCTGTGGCTGCACAAAAAGCATTATTCAACATGGTGGCGTTGCTATCAGGGTTCCTCTGAGCCATAATCCGTAGATAATGGTCATCCACTGCATTAGTAGCTCTTGGACGGCCTGAGCGAGGCATGTCATCGACAGTTCCTCTCTCTCTGTATCTCCTCCATGTCTGAACAACATTGCTTTGGTTCACTCCGAGACGACTGGACACTTCCCTTGTTGAGAGCCCTTCCTGGCACAAAGTAAAAATGCGGATGCAATCGAACTGCAGTACTGACCATCTAAACATGGTTGAACTACAGACAACATGAGCCATGTACCTCCTTCCTGGTGGAATGACTAGAACTGGTAGGCTGTTAGACCCCCCCCCCCCCTCCCCCCATCTAATAGGTGCTGCTCATGCATGGTTGTTTACATCTTTGGGCTGGGTTAGTGACATAAGAACAGTCAAAGAGACTGTTTCTGTGATACAATATCCACAGTCAACGTCTATCTTCCGGTGGTCTGGGAACTGGGGTGATACAAAACTTTTTTTGATGTGTGTATTGTATTTATAGAACCACACTACACTGAAGCAAGAGCTGCATACGGCTTGCGAGTCTCATCCACCCTTGGTCCAAACCAAAGGCTTTGCTCGATTTGTGACAAGATTTGGTGAAGATTCCTCAACCTACAATCCTCAGTGGAGACTTGTTACGTCAGTCTGGATAGGTCGGGTGTGTGCTGTACAGTGGAAACAGCCACTTGAGTGGCAGAATACATTTTGAATTAAATTTTTTTCATTCTTGTTAGATTAGGCAAAACTCTGAGAGCCCCCAATAGAAAAACCTGCATCGGATTAGCCAATTATTTCAATAGAGTAGATGGAAAATCTAGGTAGTGGGAAATATTAGTTGTTAACTCCAGGAGTATTGACAATAAACTCCCAGAGCTCATGTCTCTTGTAGAAAGCAGTTGCCCCCACTTCATACTAAAAACTGAATGTAGTTTGAACCCACAGTAGAGAGTAGGAAATGTTTGATAACACATGGAATGCATATCAGAAAGACAGTTTACACATCAGAAAGACATTTTAGACTTTCCAGGAGGAAGAGTGTTTATAGCATCCTGTAGAAGCAGTAAATCATGTGATAGTCAAAATTAATCCCATTGCAAACTACTGTTTATGAGAGTAACTTGGGTTGGTGGATTTAGATTAATAATTGGGTGTCTCTTAATGGGCAACATGAAAGTTGAATGCCTGCTGGAGCAAATGGATCTTGATGGCCAATAGAGAGCAGCGCCACCGCAGCGCTGCACTTGCTTAGTGGTGCGTCACCATCTTGCCACATGCAATACATCAGCTGATGGTGTCCCTCACAGCTGGCATAAATACCACAGCATCTCTGCTGCTCAGTCAGTCGTGTTCTTTATCTGATAGTGTTCATTTTCTATCTCCACCTTACTACTGACTACTCACCGCCGACTTTACTTTGATATTGGTTTTCATCTCTTGTCTCAATATGCATTGTGGTTATACTCGATCTGTTGACAACATTGTGTCAAAAGTTCGTTGCACTTCGTTGTAGCCTAGATTGCCTTGCTCTTGTTGCATTGCGTCTGCCGTACCTCTGCCTTGTTGCTCAACTCTGGCGTGGGTTTGAGTGCCAACTGCAGGTGATCTTCCCACCTTGCATCATCAATGTTTCTCGCCTGTATGCTGATGTGTGCACTGGTATCTGGTAACTTGCCTATAGAGCAGTTGGTGACGAGGAAACAGGAAGTTATTTTATAGCGTGGAAGCTAAATTGGTTAGCCTGCTCGAATAGCAGCAGCTGATGCACCAGCAGCAGATACAGACAGACTTGTTAAAAATGTTGCTTCACCTCTTAACAGACAAGCTTCCTTTGCAGGAGGCTGCTGTGCCCCATGGGCCAGTGCCCCCTGCACTAGACGGCACATTCTGGCCTCCACCGTTCCCTCCTTTCAGTGATGCTATAGAGGACTGGGACACACATTTCCATTGACTGAAGCAAAATTTAATGGCACTTCAAGTCACAGACAATTCATTGCAGCGGTCACTCTTTCTGTCTTGGGCATCGCTGGACATATTGCTCTGCTGACTAATTATTATACCCAGTAGTACCATGTGGTTGCCTCCAGGTTAAGATTTCATCAGTACCATAAACAGCCGGGACTGTCATACCGCTCGTGGGTCACAAATTTACAAGGACTTAGCTGAAGGTGTGATTTTACTTGCGACAGTCAAGGTTGTAGGGCTTCCTATGCTGATTCCTTGATTTGGGATGTGGTGGTTCAACTGGCACCTGACCCAGAGGTTTGCACAGGACATCTTGCACATTGCTCATTCGTTGCACAGGTGCCTAATGAATGACTCATGGCAAGGCCTCATGTGGCGGCAGTTCACACACCACCACATGTGCCACCACAGCATCATCACTGTAGGATGACTGCCAGCTTTGCCACTTAGCATTTCCCCAGCCCCTGCAATATTCCAGTGATTTCTCAAACAGTTGATACAGCATATTCCAGCTTGTGTCAATTACTTGGATGACCTTATTGTCACAGAATTCTCTCACCAAGAGCATTTGCAAAACCTCCGCACCCTGTTCACGACTCTGTGGGATGCAGGCCTGTGTTGTCCTTTGGAAAAGGGCAGATTTTTTCAGCCAGTGGTGGAGTGCTTGAGACATTGGATCTCCAGAGAGGGTATTTGCCCCACCTGTCAGAATTGCCACCATCGCTTCTTTACCTCGCGCTATGAACTTACCCGAATTACAAGCATTTTTGGGCAAGCTTACCTATTATTCTAAATTCTTACCCCAGGTGGCCCACATGGCACAACCTCTCAATCAATTGCATAAAAAGGGATTCTCTTATATCTGGACCATGCCTGCGGCCAGGGTTTTATCAAATTGAAAACTATGCTGATATCCGCACTCTGCCTCATGCCCTTTTGTCCTGACCACGCATTGGTTGTGGCTGCCAATACGTCCACTTATGGTATCGGAGCAGTCTTGACCCACAGGAATAGGGATGGTCCTGAACAGCCTCATGCATATGCATCCAAGACCCTGACCCCAGCACAGTGCAACTATTCACAAATCGAAAAGGTACCCTGGACAATAGTGTTCGCAGTCAAGAAATTCCATGTCTACCTTTTGCGGACACAGTTGTCTCTAATAACATATCCATGCTGTTGGTGGTGTTATTCAGGCCACATTCCAATCACCCAGAATGAACAGTACAATGTCTCCAGCACTGGGCATTATTCCTGTCCCCACAGTTACACTATCCGGTACAAGCCGACAGCCCAGCATTCTAATGTTGTCCCATCTACTGGCTGGCCTGGATCCAGATTTCAACCAACAGGAGGTGCTCTGCCTCCACATCGATGCTGAACGCCAACATATGTTGGACAGTTTTTCCCCTTATGGCGAAGTGTCTTGCCACCACAATGCACCAAGACTCCATCATGTGGCAGGTCCATTGCTATATAATCCATCGCTGGCCCCATTATCTCCTCATCGTTTGATGACAGAGCTCCGCCCTTGGAAACAGCTTTCTCACTCCCTCTCGGTTGTGGATGGTGTCATCTTTTTGGATACTGAGACAGATGCGCATTGAGTGGTTATTCCAGCAGAATTGAATCATTGGGTGTTGCGTTTGCTCCACTGGAGTCATTGGGGCATGTAACACATGAAGATGCTGGCACACTGCCATGTGTACTGGCCTGGGATCAATATCGAAAAGGTAGTCCGTAGTTTCACAGCATGCGCCCGTCACTGGTCAGCACCCCCTCAATCCTCTGCTTCCTGGCCTACTCCTTGCCTCCCTTGGAACCACATCCATCTCAATTTTGCAGGCCCATTCTTACGTCCTATGGGGTTGCTCATTGTGGATGCTTATTTGAAGTACCCATATGTCATACAAATAGCATCCACCACGACCAGGGCCACCCTTACTTCCTTATCCCAAGTTTCGGCCATGTGTTGCCTCGCACATTGGCCTCTGACAGTGGCCCACAATTCACGGCCTCTGCCTTTGAGGACTTCTGTGCCGCCAATGTCATCAAACATATCTGTATCCCTCTGTTCCACACTTCCTTCAGTGGTGAAGCTGAACATCTGCTCCGGACTTTTAAGCAACAGATGAAGAAAGCTGTCGAATTCTCTGCCACTAAACAGCCCTTATTTTGTTTTTGAGCACTTATTGCACCACACCTATTAACAATCCTAGCACTGTGGAGCTCCTCCATGGTCACCAGCCTCAGACCTTGTTTCATCTTCTGACACCGTCACTGTCAGAACCTGACTCGCATCCCTCTGGAAGTTACACCCCTGGCACGGTGGTGTGGGCATGCTCCTCTGGGAGTGCTGAAGCTTGGACGCCAGCAACAGTAATGTCCACTCATGGACGATGAGTTACGTTGGTACAAACACAGAAGGGGCTCAAGCACTGTCACCACAACCAGTTTAGGCCTCTGACACAAGCATCCCCTCTGTCGCCCCCTCTTCCATGGCCTTCAGATGCCAATGTGATGTAACGACTAAAACTCTGGGCGGCTACTGCAGACATCCTGTTGTCACCCAGGCACTCTCGTCTAGCTCCCTGTGGATCAGTAGTTCCCCTTGGGATGCCCATCTCCAACAATGTTCTATTGGACACTGCCAACCACACTTCCACCCCACAGGTTACTGTCGATGCGACTGCACCTTCATCCATACCTTTGTTTCACCTTCCACTGCACTGTTTGGGGTATTTCCATCTGTATGCACAAATTTGGGGGGGGGGGGGGGGGCGGAACTGGTTGAATGTCCATCAGAACAAATGGATCTAGATGGCTGATAGAAGGCAGTGTCACCACAGCGCTGCACTCTTCTAGTGAGTGCACCACCGCCTCGCCACATGAATACACCGGCCAGTAGTGCCCCTCATTTCCGGCATAAATACCACCACATCTCGACCCCTGAGTTAGTTGTGTACTTCATCTGATAGCGTTCATTTTTTATTTCCGCCATACTAATGACTACTTGCCAATGACTGTGCTTTGATATTGGTATTCCTCTATGGTGTCTATTTGTATTGTGGTTGTAACCGATCTGTTGACAGCGTCGTGTCAAAAGTTCATTGCACTTTGTTGTAGCCTACGTTGCTTTGTGTTAGGTCTGCCATTCGTCTGCTCTGTTGCTTGACTCTAGCGTGGGTTTGAGTCCCGACTGCAAGTGGTCTTCCCGCCTTGTGTCATTGTCGTTTCTTGCCTGTTTGTTGATGTGTGCACCAGTATCTGGCAACTCATGGATATAGCAGGGTGTGTCTATCAACTATCAGATTCAGGCACATTGGTCATAGTCATTCAAACATAGCTTAAACACAGTAGCTTGGAAAAACCCTCACCATATGTTGGTGGTAGTAGTAGGCAGTGACTTCAACCCATCCAGCGTAGACTGGAAAAATTATGCATATGTTACTGGTGCTAAAGACAAATAGTCTTGTGAAGTAATACTGAAAACTTTATCTGACAACTGCGTTGAACAACTGTTCCAGTAGCCCACATACAAAATAAATATTCTTCACCTCTTAGTTACAAACACACCCAATCTTTTAAAGAGTGTCAGCAATGAAAGAAGGATTAGAGATGACGATGCTGTTAAAGAACTTAGCAAAGGCTAAGCAGTCATTAAGAAAGCTGGGAGAGTATTTGTGCCTGACTGAATTGATAGAGTGTCGCTGTCACCTTATTTAAAAGATGAACAGGGTACATCTAGTTCAGATCTGGCAAATGTAGAAAAATTGTTTTAGAGTTGAAAGACATTGTAAACTGCTGCCTGCATAAGTACATTCCAAGTAAAGTAATGAAAGATGGTAAAGACTCACATTGTTGCGATGACAGGGACTACTATGCTCTTGCTACATGAGAGACTGCAGGGATACTGATAGAGAAAAGTTAATAGCACCTCGTGCATCCTTAAGAACTGCCATGCATGAAACCTACAATACTTTTCACTCAGATTGTGGTAAAAGATTAATTAGAAAATCATAGGAAGTTCTGATCATACATAAAGTTAATGCCCATATCCAACTTTTATTCAAGCTCTTGTGGGTCATTCTCGTACAGAAACTGATGACAGCAGATGGAAAGCAGAAATCGTAACCTACCCATTTAAATATGTGTTAATGCAAGAGACTATCACCTTACCAATGTTTGACTGATGCACAGACTCACAAATGAGTAATATCAGTATTAGCATCCTGTTACTGAGAAACAAGTAAGACTAAAAAAAGAGCACATGGCATCACACCCATGTTGCCGAAAAAGAATCCAGCGTACTCTTGTTTCTAAAAAGGGTAATAGATTAGAAGCTCAGACAGTATAAAATTCATGGAGGAAAATCACTTTCTCTCAAAGGGTTAGCATGGATTCAGCAAAAAAAAAGAAAAAAAAAATCCTTAGGGAACACAATTTGTTTTATTAATATATGGCACCTTGCTAACAGTAGATGCAGGTGAAAAGGTCAATTCCATCTTTGTAGATACCTGTAACCCAATCAACATTGTACCACATCATCAAATACTGACCAATATATGATCATATGGAATACCATGACAAATATTTAAAGGGTTCAAGGAATATTTGTCTAGTAGAACCCAGTATGTTATACTGGACAGAAAAATGTTCCACAGAAATGAAAGTAGAATCAGGTGTGCTGCAAGAAAGTTTACTAGGACTTCTAATGTTTTTGTTGTACATAAAGGATTTATCAGATAAGATCAGTAGCACTTTAAGATTGTTTGCTGATGATGCAGTTGTGTACAGAAAAGTGTCATTTTTGGACAGTCATTAGGAACTGCAGGAATACTTGGAGAAAATTTCCATTTGGTGTCTGATCACAAGATTAATGGTGAACATCTTGAGCTCATCAAATAATGTATTTAGGGGTAATACTAAGAAAGAATATGAAATGGGACAATCATCTAAAATCAGTAGTAGGACAGGCGAATGGAAGACTTAGATATGTTGGATGTTGTGCATCTGTTAAAGAAATCACACACAGTACATCAGAATATTGTTACAGTATCTGGAGTCCTGACACCAGACACTGAACAAATTCAGAGACATGATGATAGGATCTTAACATGTTGGTATAGGCCATGCTAATGTGTAACAGAAATGTGCAGATAACTTAGATGGAAATACTGTGAAGAAAGTCGACATAGTTTTTGCGAAACCCTGGTAGGTAAATTTAGAGATTCTGCATCTAAAGAAGACTGTACATCCACTATGCTACCAAAAATGTATATCTCACATAGAGATCATGAGAAAAAGATAAAGAGAGATTAGGGCATAACCAGAGGTATCTGGACAGTTGTTTTTCCCACACACAATGTAAGAATGGGTTAGGAAAACAAAAAATGGTAATTTTGGTAAATGTACCATCACTATGCAATTTACAGTGGCTTGCAGAGTGTTATGTAGCTGTAGATAGCAACAGTGGCTCTCAACTATTCCATTTTGATCTGTTTCTGTTTTTGGTTAATGTGCAGAAGGGAAATTTAAGATTCTGACTTTGTTTGTATTGTGGATTGGCAAGACAGCCAATCCACTATGACAGGAAGCCGAAAGGCACGCGTTTAAGCTCACGCAGGCTGGCGTGAGGTCTGGAACAGGACAAGGAATTGAAACTAGCAAAAATAGTACGTATCTGTTGGAATACTTAACTTTAATCCATAATAGGTGAACATCGCTCTTGACGGTACATGTTTTACAGCATCAATAGTAACTGGTAATGGAGCCTTGCTAGGTCGTAGCAAATGACGTAGCTGAAGGGTATGCTAACTATTGTCTCGGCAAATGAGAGCGTAATTTGTCAGTGAACCATCGCTAGTGAAGTCGGCTGTACAACTGGGGCGAGTGCTAGGAAGTGTCTCTAGACATGCCGTGTGGCGGCGCTCGGTCTGCAATCACTGATAGTGGTGACACGCGGGTCCGACGTATACTAATGGACCGCGGCCGATTTAAAGGCTACCACCTAGCAACTGTGGTGTCTGGCGGTGACACCACAGTTTCTATGTAACATTTTAAGACATTAGTATGCTGTGTTCCCCCCATCACTACACCCAATCCCCCCCCCCCCCCCCCTAAAAATCACTGGTTGAATAGTACTGCATATCTGATCTGACAATTTTCCCATTTGGCATGGTTTTCAGATTGTTTTCACTCCAGTGGTCTGTTCACACAACAGATATATATGTTACAAACCAGTACATGTTAGATGTGTAAGACAATGAACAAACAATGTCTTCTGCCTGCTGTATTTGTTTGAGATACTGACTCAGATTTATAAGCAGTGTCTCATAGGTTGACAAGTTTTTCGGGTATATGGCAAGGTATCTTCTTTTATTGACTTTGTTAAGTGTGAATAAGAATACACTGAAAGACATTTATTTGCAGCTATGAAACTACAACAAAAAATATAGCTTGTGTCAATGAGTGTTCAGTTTAGTATCTACTTTGAGAAAGAGATTGTGCATTGCGGATAGGATCACCACTAAAATTATCGCAGTGCACATTTGAAGAAATCAAGACACATATGTACACCTTGCATAATGTCAATGGCTCTAATGTTGGAGTAATTTAGACTTATAAAGAGAGATACTGACAGTTGTTCTTCCTGCTGCATCTAGAACCAATGCTTGTCACAGTCCACCAGGTAGTTAAGGCACTGAACTTGTATTCAGGAAGAATGTGTTTCAGTTCAATGTCTGCCCGTCAAAATTTATGTTTCGTATCATTCCCTATATCTCTTAAAGTGAAATCTTGGATTGTTTCCTTCTTAAGGTCAAGGTCAGTTCCTTCCCACATGTGCTCCAACTGAGCAAGTGTTCTGTCCAGTGATCCTGCTTTCAAGAGGATGGAACTTTTCAAACATCTTTTCTTCCTGTTTTTTCCAGTTAGCTTAGTTTTATTTCAGTTTTTAACATTTTGTACTGTGCAATTTATACTTGATTTTTATTTACTGAAAGAGATTCTAACTAAAAGTATTCATATCACCTTGACGACTGTTGCTATTAATTTTGTTAACTGCCAAATATATTTTGTATCTGAAGCATGCAACCACACGACGACTCACAAAGTTGTTTGGAATGTAATAATGATTTGTTACAACATTAAATATGCCTACCAAGAATAGATTATATCGGGTGATAATTTAATTGTTAATCAAAAAATTTTAATAATTAAAATGAGCAGCACCAATTGTGAAATATGCATTTTAGGACATTGATATCTGGGGACAAAGTTGCTGGCTTCTCTGTCTTCTGGGCTGATGATGGGCTGGACACTGGTCCAATACTCCTACAAAGAGCTTGTGATGTTGAGCCCAATGATACAGTTGACTCCCTCTATAACAAATTCTTGTATCCTGAGGGAATTAAAGCTATGGTGAGTGTTTGCCATTTCACATTAATGTCACATATAATTAGCTGAAAATATATTTTAAGTTATATTACAGTAAAAAATGATTAATATGCATAAACAATTTGTTGGCTGTCTTTGTTCTGAAAATAGTGTTTGTATTAGTACAATCTGTTTTAGGCTTTATAGGCATTATAGTAAAGATGGAGCTGATGGATGTTGCTTTTCCAGACTGATTATTACTTGCCAACAAATAGTTGCCTATGTTATTTTGTAGTTATAGTGTCTTTTGCAGAAAAATGATAGCAAGTTGCAGGGTTTTTAATTCATTTGTCACTTGATTATTTTATTATCCTTAAAACTAATTACTATTTGCACCATACACACACACACACATATATATATATATATATATATATATATGATAAAATGTACTCTGATGTTGAAAAGAGATTTTTTGTAATAGGCAGAAGCTGTTAACATGGTGGCAAATGGCACAGCTCCGAGCATCAAGCAGTCTGAAGAAGGAGCTTCTTATGAGCCATCCCTTAGTAAGAAAGAACTTCAACAGGCAAGTGTAGAGTATAATAATTTATTCACTACAGTCTGCACATCTAAAACTTCTCACTTGTGCAGATGTTAGTGCTCCATACTTGAACTGTACTAAGCATCATTTGTACTGGTGGGTGCTTGTAAGAGTCAAAAGCTTTCCAAACTACTCTCCCATGAGTCAAACAGGCCTGCGCCTATTAATACTGTCTTTTTGTGTTTACTGTCAGTATCCTATGGTAGCCCTATGGGTACCACATAGTTGAGCAATAATAGCACAAGTGATTTGCAAGCAGTCTCCTTTGTAGAGTGACTGCATTTTTCCAGTATCCTGCCAATGAATGAAAGTCAGCCACCTGCCTCATCCCGATGATTGATTGGCATAATCATTTGCATTTGAGAGTCTACAAGCTGTATACCACATTACAAACAAGATTATTTACATTTTTACTTCACTTAACTTCTGATTTTGTGGAATATATAATATATTTTCATAAAATTCTTGAGTTGTAGCCCACATTACGTCGTTAAATGATGCATCAATGTGTCAGCTACTGTCATAAGTGATCCTCTTCATGATATGCAATATTATTACATATCCTAATGAAGGTGATTTACAATAGGGGCTGAAATGTTAATACATCATTTTATAACATGGTGTGGTCTACAAGCTAGAATAATTTTATAGAAATTAGTCCAGCCACAAAAGTCTAGAGACTAAAAAATATTATTTTGTTTTGCATCCCCTTTTCATTAAAACTAGTGTTCTTGTCTTGAGATTGAAAATATGATTCCACCAGTACTGAAGATTTTGAGGATACAATAAATTCTCAGAATTGTACTTCTATTGGCCTTTGCTGTACCATGTTGAGGTTGGTCAGTTATGACCAGTCAATATGTAAGGATAATTCATAAACCTTTTTATGAACTTTCATGACATGTTTGTGAGAAGTTTCTCCATTCTGTTATTGAGCATCATTACCATATGAAAAGTGTAAAATATAGTGTCATAATTCATACATCAACTGACTAAAGTGCTGTAGTACTGTTCCATGTTTTATTATACAAGTTGGAAAATTTTCTGCACTATATGTTTCATTAAATTATAACTGTATTTTAGAAATAAGAAATGAGATGAGACATTACTCACAATAAAAGGTCATGTTTTCTCAAATACACACATCAAACAAAGTTTTGCATCACAACATAAACATCATTTCCACCCTTTTTATTGCTCATGAAAACCACAAATTGCATGTTGTACCACCATACAGTGATACCTTCAGAGGCAGTGGTCCAGATTGCTGTACTCACCAATGCCTCAAATACCCAGTAGCACATCCTCTTGCACTGATGCATGCCTGTGTTCATCGTGGCATTTTATTCACAAGTTCATCAAGGCATTGTTGGTCCAGATTATCTCACTCCTCAATGGCAATTTGGTGTAGGTCCCTCAGAGTGGTTGGTAGGTCATGTCTTCCATAAACAGTCCTTTTCAATCTATGCCAGGCATGTTCAATAGGGTTCATGTCTGGAGAACATGCTGACCACTCTAGTCGAGTGATGTTGTTATCCTGAAGGAAGTCATTCATAAGATGTGCATGATGGGGGTGTGAATTGTCATCCATGAAGATGAATGCCACGCCAATATGCTGCAGATATGATTGCACTATCGGTCGGAGGCTGGCATTCACGTATCGTACAGCCATTACGGCATCTTCCATGACCACCAGCAGCGTACATCGGCACCTCATAATGCTACCCCAAAACGGCAGGGAACATACACCTTGCTGCACTTGATGGACAGTGTGTCTAAGGCAGTCAGCCTGACCGATTTGCCTCCAAACACGTCTCCGACAATTGTCTGGTTGAATGCATATGTGACACTCATCGGTGAAGAGAACGTGACGCCAATCCTGAGCGATCCATTCGGCATGTTGTTGGACCCATCTGTACTCTGCTGCATAGTGTCATGGTTGCAAAGATGGCTGTCGCTGTGGATGTTTGGAGTGGAGTTACACATTATGCAGCCTATTGCGCAAGAAGTCCTGTGGCTGTACAAAAAGCATTATTCAACATGGAGGTGTTGCTGTCAGGGATCCTCTGAGCCATAATCCGTAGGTAGTGGTCATCCACTGCAGTAGTAGCTCTTGGACAGCCTGAGCGAGGCATGTCATAGACAGTTCCGGTTTGTCTGTATCTCCTCCATGTCTGAACAACATTGTGTTGGTTCACTCCGAGATGCCTGGACACTTCCCTTGTTGAGAGCCCTTCCTGGCACAAAGTAAAAATGCGGATGCAATCGAACTGCAGTATTGACCATCTAAGCATGGTTGAACTACAGACAACATGAGCCATGTACCTCCTTCCTGATGGAATGACAAGAACTGGTAGGCTGTTAGACCCCCCCCCCCCTCCCCCCATCTAATAGGTGCTGCTCATGCATGATTGTTTACATCTTGGGGCTGGGTTAGTGACATAAGAACAGTCAAAGGGACTGTTTCTGTGATACAATATCCACAGTCAACGACTATCTTCCCGAGTTCTGGGGACTGGGGTGATGCAAAACTTTTTTTGATGTGTGTAATTTGTTGCAGAAAAATGGGATAGTGGCTTACACTTTAAATATTCTAATGGTGTGATTCTGAGTTTCATGTAAGACATTTTAATGAATGCATTGAAGCTCCTTCTTGTGTTCTTCAGGTGCTCTGAAATACGAGGGTAATCCCAAAAGTAAGGTCTCCTATTATTTGTGAACATTTAGGTATTTTTTGACATAATCACCATTTCTGTAAAAGCATTTTTGTAGACGCTGTGGCAGTTTTTGTATGCCCATGCCATACCAGCTCACCGCCGTGCTGTTCAGAAAGTTATGATCCTCTTCTTTCACCTCGTCGTCGGAGCTGAATCGCTTTCCGGCCAAATGTTCTTTTAACCTAGGGAACAGGTGATAGTCCCTGGGTGCCAAGTCAGGACTAGAGGGTGGGTGGGTGATTATGTTCCACTGAAACTGTTGCAGGAGAGCTACAGTTTGCCAAGCGATGTGTGGGCAAGCATTGTCATGGTAAATGTGTATGCCCTTGCTCAACATTCCTCTCCTCCCGTTCTGAGTTGACCATTTGAGTTTTTTCAGAGTCTCACAGTACCTGTCAGCGTTAATTGTGGTCTCGGTGATTCAGCTCCGACGAAGAGGTGAAAGAAGGGGTTCATAACAGCATGGTGGTGAGATGGTATCACATGGGCATACAAAAAGTGCACACTGTCTACAAAAATGCGTTGACAGAAATGGTGATTATGTTGAAAAATAGCTAAATGTTCAAGCTGTAAACTGATGTCAACCATTGTAGAAATAAACAGGTCTATGTACTTATAAAAAAAAAGGCAACATTACTTATGGGATTTCCCTCGTACGAAAGTGTGGCATCTTTTATGTAGAAGTTACTTTCCTCAATTATTTTCCCTTTAGAGTCAGCCATTCTGATTTCCAATATATATATATTGGAAATCAGAATGGCTGACATATATATATATATCACCCTCTTTTCCCCTCTCTCTCCTCCCCCCTCCCCCCGGGTCTCCCTTCCCCCTTGACAGATCGTCGAGATAAGTTAAAAATACGTATTCCTATGCTCTCATTGCATTCATCATCTGTTTTTCATAAAGTGGCATAAGACAAATTATCATCTGAAGCAAAATATGAGGAAGCTGTAGCCACAATTCAGTGCTAACAGAGGTCTTAACACAGTGGTACAACAGACACACTGGTATTTATGAGATTAAGCTATTCCTAGCACACAGAAAGAGACAATGCACAGGTGAAAAAATTGTGGTACCTTATACATTTTCTTTTTCTTCAAAGTGTACTTGTGGGTTAATGACTGTAGGAATCCAATGATGTGTATGTCCCTTGTGTGTTGGCAGATGCTGAGTTCTTAAAGATTCCAGCTGTTTTTGGTTGAAAGCAGGTTTGACAAACTGTTCCTTAAGTGCCCATGAGGTTGTCAGACAAAAACGTTCAAAGCAAATAACATTTTTCCATTCTAGGGCATGCCATTCTTGTCTCATACTGCTGGATACTAGGGCATGTACCACCCAGCAAAAATCAGAAAGCTGGTAGAGCAGTCAGAAGATGCACTTGTGGAACAAATTATGGAGCAATGAACATTCCTCATGCATTCTGTTTCTGTACTATTAAAGAGGACATTAAAATATAAATGAGAGCAATTTGATACCTTGCGTATGCCACTTAACTCTTGCATCTGCTCCTTTATAATGTAGTCAGGTCCTGCCATTGTCTTCATATTATAGTCATTTCTCATTTCATTGTATCTTACATTATACGTCATCTGTAGATACACCTTTTTAAAATGTTTTGTATCTCTTTCAGTTATGTTTAAATATATTTGTCCTTAAAATCTATAAAGTCCAATAAGGAAAAAGAATGGGCCTAAGACCAAAGCTGCTGCTGCTGCTGCTGCTGCTGCTGTTGATGATGCTTATGATAAAAATTATAAAAGTTGCCATCTGTTGTGTAGTTAGTAGTTCCACAGTTGCTGTTCTTGCTTTGATGTTGTAAACTGTAGTTTTCTTTTTACCGGTGTCAGTTAAATTGTGCATATTTTATAAATATAATTGTCTGAGAATGTACTGCTTGCAGTGTTTGCAAATCAAGGTGATTATAAGTCATTAATGCCCAAACATAATATTTAATAGGTGAAATGGGATCAACCAGTACAAAATATACATAATTTTATTCGAGGGATGGATAGCTCACCTGGAGCATGGACTGTTATTGATGGTCGAGAGGTGAAGTTATTTGGTTCGAGTTTATGGCATGGTAAAGAACCTAGTGGCAATGAAGTGACTGTTGATGGCATGGCAGGATGTGGTGTTGTTCATTCTGGTGGGTTACTACTACGTGGCCTAGATGGAGGTCTGGTGAGTATTGAGCTGGTATATATATTCGAAATATCTGAATAAATGCTAATTATATGCGTAGTGTGAATCTTTGTAATCTTGTACCCAAATAATGTAAGTTGCTACATAAAATTGAGAAGAACTCTTCAGGTTTTAATTTAATGTGACTTTATTCAGAGGATGGCCTGGTAACAGTCAAAATTATAATTAAATTGTCCAGGTTCTTATTCTTGAATAGATAGTAGATCATTTTATTTATGAATAGTTTTTTATGACAATAAAAGATACTGTCAGAATAAATTGTTTTTCAGCATTTGGATTTGAATCTGTTGGTTACATCATAATGTAACTGCAAAAAGATGATTTACCTGTTAACAGAAATATATTGAAAAGATTTACAGTAGTCTGTGGATGCTGTGAATGTCATCCCTGTTTTCGTGTGAAGTCTGTAGCACTGTGGACGAAGTAAAAACAGCATACAGTGTAAGCTGTCACAGAAGCATTAATTCTGTCAGTGTTGCATGTGAAATGAAACTAATTGCATGTCTACTGACATATGGATAAATGCACTGCCCAAACAAGAGTTTTTCATTTGCGTTGTTTGCTTGATGTAGTGTGAATTAGTTTTCATTTAAGTGTCAATGTAACAGTGTGATTCAATCTTTTGACCTGACACACTATTAAAATATTCACAGAAAATGTGACCAAAAGACTTAATTCTTCAGGAACTTTTGTCCAGGACATCTTAGAAATTGTTAGAAAGACACAAGTTGAGGAGAGAAGGTACTAAAACCAGAAGGTAGGGGAGATGATTATTGATGTCAGAAATAGACCATAGAAATATTGAAGGATTTCTCATTTTTATTACTAGTGAAACAGTTGTCTCAGTGAAATGCTTGAAATGATGACCTTGAATGTAAAATAAGTACTTTAGTTGTGTCTGGTGAAGAATAAAAGTTTGTATGTTGAAGTAATGCTCTTCTGTAATTCAAGTATTTTGTTAACGTCATATACTGCTAAAGGAAATATTGTTAATCAGCATGAGGACAAAGAACCAAACGCCCAAAGATACAGAGGGGCCCATGTATGATGAAAGTCTCTGTACTAAACAGCATTCGTGTGTCTTTGGTTCAATTCTACCCGTGGTTATGCCATATCAGTGAAGATAAGACTTCCATGACACTGATGATTTTTCTGGTTGGAAATAAGTGTTGAAATAGCAAGTTATATCAGAGAAAGGGTCAGTACAAACACTTTGTGATAAAACTTCCTGACAGATTAAAACTGTGTGCCAGACCGAGACTCGAACTTGGGACCTTGCCTTTCGCAGGCAAGTGCTCTACCAACTGAGCTACCCAAGCATGACTCACGACCCATCCTCACAGCTTCAATTATGCCAGTACGTCATCTCCTACTTTCCAAACTTCACAGAAGCTCTCACTTTATGTGATGTCTGCTGTGAGAAAAAAAGTTGTCTGAGCAGCTGCAAAGAAAAATTGGTGTGGCTGTTGTAGTGAGATTAAAAAACTTTATTTTTGTATCCAAACCACACTAGCTTTTTGAGTTCTGTGGCACTGTGTTGGGTGTTTCCACGATTATCATCTCTGAAAGTTTCACTGCAGTTCTATTTGAGGTTAACACACTGCAATAACAACTAGTCAAAATGTAATTAGCTGTACAAATTAGAGAGATGAGAAATGTGTTTTAAATGATAAGAATGCAAATTTAAGGAACGTCACCATGTAAGTGGGTTTAGATGTGAAATGTGTTTGTGCTTCATGATACAGTATTAGTGTTCAAGATTAGGGAGTCAGATCAATGGGATCAGTACTGGGAAAAATGGAAGAAGTGTTTCCAGTCAGACCTTTGTTCAATAAATCAAAAATTAATGAAATGGCAAAAATTAATTATAATGCTCCTGACCTCAGTATATTCAGGAATATTTAACCTTTTAAAAGTTTCTGTTATTATTAGATATTAGATTATAGATATTAGATCAGTTGTTTTAAATACAGTGGCTTTCAGCACAACAGTTGGTCAGTGAATGCAACACATAAAATGACATGACTAGTTTTGACTGTAGTAAGTCGTCTTCTCCTGAGGCATCAAGGAATAGTCAATTTGCCAATGAAGATAAGTAAAGTGGATAAAAACTGTTAGAGGGACCAAGATACAACTACAGTTAGCAGATTCAAGTGGATGTAGATTGCTATAATTATGGGGAGTTGAAGAGACTTGTAGAGGATAAACTGGTGTAGAGAGCTGTATTAAATCAGTCTTCAGACCAAATAAAACAGTGCTGATGACAATGATTATGTCAACAATGGCGACTGTGATTATGTCGACGACAACGACGACGTAGACGATGACGATGGCAACGATATCATCATCAACTTACCTTCGGACATTCATTGTGAGCTGTTACTCCAGTTAAAGAGTTAAAAGTTAAAAATCCTTGGCCTTGCAGTGTAAGTGTGCACCTTTCAGTAAAAAACGCTATTACTTTACAACGTAGTACCATTCTAGACCAACATACTTTGTCCATTGTTTATACAATGAGTAGAGTCCACCACACGTTTACAGCATTTGTAGACTTGGAGAAAGCTTCTGACAATGTTTACTGGAATTCTCTCTTTCAAATTCTAAAGGTGGCAGAGGTAAAACACAGAGAGAAAAAAGGCTATTTACAATTTGTACAGAAACCAGAGGGCAGTTATAACAGTCAAGGGGCACAAAATGGAAGCAGTGGTTGAGAAGAGTGAGACAAGATTCTAGATTATCCCCAATGTTATTCAGTCTGTACATTGAAAAAGCAGTAATGGAAACAAAAGAAAAATTTGGAGTAGAAATTAAAGTCCAGGAGAAGGAAATAAAAACTTTGAGGTTTGCCGATGACATTGCAATTTTGGCAGAGACAGCAAAGGACTTGGAGGAGCAGTTGAACAGGAGGATATAAAACGAACATCAACAAAAGCAAAACGATAATAATGGAATGTAGCCAAATTAAATCAGGTGATGCTGAGGCAATTACATTAGGAAATGAGACACTTAAAGTAGTAGATGAGTTTTGTTATTTGGGAAGCAAAATAACTCATGATATCGAAGTAGGGAGGATGTAAAATGCAGACTGACAATGGCTTGGAAAGTGTTTCTGAAGAAGAGAAATTTGTTAACATCGAGTATAGATTGAAGTGTCAGGAAGTCCTTTCTGAAAGTATTTGAGTGGAATGTAGCCACATATGGAAAAATATGCATGATAAATAGTTTAGACAAAAAATAATAGAAGTTTTTGAAATGCAGTGCTACAGAAGAATGCTGAAGATTGGATGGGTAGATCACACAACTAATGAGGAGGTACTGAATAGAATGGAGGAGAAGAGAAATTTGTGGTACAACCTGACCAAAAGAAGGGATCTGTTGTAGGACACATTCTGAGACATCAAGGGATCACCAATTTAGTACTGGAGAGAAGTGTGTGGGGTAAAAATCATAGAGGAAGAGCAAGAGATGAATACAGCAAGCAGATTCAGAGGGATGTAGGTTGCAGTAGTTACTTGGAAATGAAGAGGCTTGCACAGGATGGAGTAGCATGGAGAGCTGCATCAAACCAGTCTTCAGACTGAAGATCACAACAATAATTATATTACCAAAGGTGGAAACTAATTTCAGAAAAAGAGAAAGGCTCTTCCTTAATACGATGGTAAAACAAAACAGTTTGTTACAAATGTTACATATCAATTTTATTTAAGTATTAATAAAATGTCAAGTGAAAAAGATCTATATGAAATAGTAACCAGTATTATTTTCTTACCAAGAAACATCTCTTTCAAGAAAGGAATCCTCTTGGATTACCAAATCTGTAAAAACTTTTGCATATTTATCAGGGAATGCACTACAAACTATCAAATGCCATTAGAAATGCACAAAAATTTCTGTCTGGGGCTGTTTTTGTCCATCAATGCTGAGGTAGTGTAAGTCATCAGTGTTAGATTGCTGCACAATGTAGATAAGCATTTTCTGTGCACATATTCTGATCGGAATTCATGAACTGCAAGAAAGCTTTGGCATAAGATTTTTGCATATCACTGCTGCCAGAACTTTAATAATGCTTGGAGCACAGTGTTTTAAGGACAATACTTGATGGATTCTCTACTCATTGGTAACATTTTTGTGGGTTACTTGTATGTATCAGTCTTATTGTTGTAAATTGGCTTACATATTTCCTCATTTTGGGACTTTTTGTAATATAATTACGTCCTCCATTGCATGCAACCACAGAAAAAAATATGTTTTTGAGACAGAAATGTTTTATTGCTTTATATTCTTTGTGACTATTTTATGCTTTGTCAGATTTTGTTAGTTTCCTTATGCTTTTTCGGACATTTGCCAAGATAGTTGGTTTTGCAGTTCCACTTAATGAGTAGAATATATAGTACACACTAGAAGTAATATCTTGCTGATTTTAATTGTAACTTCTACAGGATAATGAATTTTGTGGAATTATCAAAAGTCAATTTTGTGTGTATTGGACAGTGAATTAAAAAAGTGTCTTGTGTTTGTGTGGAAAGAAATGCTGGTTTGTTAGGTGTAATAACAACACATGTGGCTGTGGTGTGTCATTCAAAATTAAATAATTTTTCAACTGATGAATGCAACATTTGTCAAATGCACATTTAAATGAGTCTCGATTTTAGCAATAATTTGAGGGTATGCACTGTGAAAATGTGTAATGCAGTCAATGCATGAAAATCATTTATTTAGGAAATTGAAAGAAATAAAGAAACAAAATGTTCCAATCTCCAGCATGTCCTTCATAATACTCTCCCGTAAATATGCAACATGCTCTTTGTAATAGTTACAGGATTTCATGCATGCTTGGAGAATTTCAGGTGTCATATTGTTCACCATCCTTGTATGATGGAGGAATTTGAGGACTAGTTTGCAGTTTACTGCAAATCACAAGTAGAAAAGAATTATTTCTTCTGAATGAAAATGTATCTTAAAAACAAGTTTGATTAGAAGTGTCTTTATTATGGGACCTGCAGGATATATTATGTCACGGTAGGACATTATGCAGAGAATTAGTAGACAGTATGGTGCTTAATATGTTATTTTTGTACACACTTCAAAAAAAGTTTTGGATCACCTTGGTTCCGAGTGTGCTGGAACCTGTACAGAAAATTGGAACAGACATCAAGATAAACATCATTTCCGCCCTCTGTATTGCTCATGAAAACCACACATTGCATGTTGTACCACCATACAGCGAGACCTTCAGAGGTGGTGGTTCAGATTGCTGTACACACCGGTACCCCTGATACCCAGTAGCAAATCCTCTTGCGCTGATGCATGCCTGTATTCATCGTGGCATACTATTCACAAGTTCATCAAGGCATTGTTGGTCCAGATTGTCCCACTCCTCAATGGCAATTCAGCGTAGATCCCTCAGAGTGGTTGGTGGGTCACATCGTCCATAAACAACCCATTTCAATCTATGCCAGGCACGTTAAATAGGTTTCATGTCTGGAGAACATGCTGGTCACTCTAGTCGAGTGATGTCATTGTCCTGAAGGAAGTCATTTACAAGATGGGCACGATGAAGGTGCGAATTGTCGTACATGAAGACAAATGCTTTGCCAATATGCTGCCGATATGCTTGCACTATCGATCGGAGGATGGCATTCACATATCATACAGCCGTTATGGCGCCTTCCATGACCACCAGCAGTGTACGTTGGCCCCACATAATGCCACCCCAAAACAGCAGGGAACCTACACCTTGCTGCACTCACTGGACTGTGTGTCTAAGGCCTTCAGCCTGACCGGTTTGCCTCCAAACACGTCTCCGACAATTGTCTGGTTGAATGCATATGTGCCACTCATCGGTGAAAAGAACATGATGCCAGTCCTGAGCGATCGATTTGGCATGTTGTTGGACCCATCTGTACTGCGCTGCATGGTGTCGTGGTTGCAAAGATGGACCTCGCCATGGACGTCGGGAATGAAGTTGCGCATCATGCAGCCTATTGCGCACCATTTGAGTCGTAACATGACATCCTGTGGCTGCACAAAAAGTGTTATTCAACATTGTGGCGTCGCTGTCTGGTTTTCTCAGAGTTATAATCCATAGGTAGCGGTCATCCACTGCAGTAGTAGCCCTTGGGCAGCATGAGCGAGGTATGTCATTCACAGTTCCTTTCTCTCTATATCTCCTCCATATCTTAACAACATCGCTTGGTTCACTCCGAGAAGCCTGGACACTTCCCTTGTTGAGAGCCCTCCCTGGCACAAAGTAATAATGCAGATGCGATTGAACCATGGTATTGACCATCTAGGCATGGTTGAACTTAAGACAACACTAGAAGTGTACCTCCTTCCTGCTGGAATGACTGGAACTGATCGGCTGTTGGACTCTCTATGCCTAATAGGTGCTGCTCATGCATGGTTGTTTCCATCTTTGGGTGGGTTTAGTGATTTCTCTGAACAGTCAAAGGAACTGTGTCTGTGATACTATATCCACAGTCAACGTCTGTCTTCAGGAGTTCTGGGAACTGATTTTTTTTTCCTTTATCGGTACACTTCAATCAATCACTTTTATTTATATTTTACATAAAATATAATTTACAAAGGTTTTTTATGTTGGATATTGTACTCACATCTTGATGTTGTAGATGGAAACAATTAAACTTTGAGTAAACTATTACTGCCATCCGTAGTTTTTGGATGTAATATTTTTTGATTAATGTTTTAAAGTTGTTCAAGGATTTGATGTTGCACATATATAAGTATTTGTTTTTGTACTTCGACAGTCATAGAGATTCCAACTTTGATAGCTAGTTGTTTATTATATTTTTGTTGTTGTTGGGTCATGTATCTATGGAACTGTTATTGATGTATCTGTAATCTCTGGTAATGGATAAACAAAACACCAGAGATTACAAACACATCAATAACAGTTCGATGGATACATGACCTGCAACAACATAAATATCTTTGGGTAAACAACTAGTTATGAAACTTGAATTTCTATGATTGTCAAAATATGAAAAAAATGTATTATTATATGCATGCAACATTAAATCATCGAAAAACTTTAAAATGTTAGTGAAAAAATAATACATCTAACAACACTGGACAGCAATCACAGTATACTTAAAGTAGACATATGTCCATCTACAACAAGATGATGTGAGTACAATGTCCAATGTAAAAAAAAAAAAAAAAACCTTTGTACAGTTTGTATTACATAAAATATAAATAAATTTGATTGTTAGCACATGTACTGATGAAGGTAATAATGCTGAAATAAACTTATGTACAAAAATAAAATATCAAGCAGTGTACTGTCTGCTAATTCCCTGCATAAGTTTGACTATGCTAGAGACATGACAGGGGGTCTGGAATTTACAGTAATAGGAATATTTCTCAGTTATGAAACCAGTATGTGAAAACTGTGAAACTCAAGTCCTAAATATGAGGCAATACAGTATTTCATCTTCATGTTGTAAAGTGACTGACATGTACAGAAAAGTCCCATTTAAATATGTAAGGAAAATGAAAAGTTGACGTTGTAAGTGTAATGTTTGTAATAGCTTGTATTTATTGTTTTGTTTATTCCATTTATGTAATGATTACTGTACACTGAAAATTGGTATCTGGTTCCTGGTTCATGCCAGATGAAAACCCGGCGAGAATCACTGTTCAGACTATACCTGGGACCACTGTTCCAATGACCATGTACTGTGTTCTTGACACCAGGCTTTATGGGCTCTCCTGTGACCAGGGCTCAGTGGAATGCCCCTTACAGGTCTCCAGGTGAATAAACCATGTCTGTTCAGTCGTCTGCAGACTGTGTGTCTAGAGAAAACTGTTCCAGCACTGATTGTGAGATATTGGTCTTCTTGTGGTGTTGTACACTGTGAACGTCCTATACTGTAGCACCTGGACACATTTCCTGTCTGCTGGAATCATTGCCGTAATCTTGAGATCACACTTTGTGGCACACGGAGGGCCCGTGCTACGACCTGCTGTGTTTGATCAGCCTCCAGTCACCCTAGTATTCTACCCCTCATAACGTCATCAATATGTGTTCTCTGAGCCATTTTCAACACAGTCACCATTAGCACATCTGAAAACATCTGCACACTTACTCACTGCACTGTACACTGACATGCACCAACACACCTCTGCATATGTGGACTGCTGCCAGTGCCACCGTGCGACAGCCACAGGTCAAGTGCACTGCATGGTCACATTCCGAGGTGATTTAAACTCACAAACTGCCCACCTGAGCGTTGTTTCACCATGTTCAGCATTATCCTTAATTTATGAGCATGAGTGTATATTACAAGGGGCAGTCAAATGCAAATGAGACAGATGTAAAAAAGTAGATAAACTTTTTATTATTTCAAAAGTAATCACCATAACTACTAATACATTTATCCCACTGTGAGACAAGATGGTCAATGCCTCAATGGAAGAATGCTTGCAGTTGCCTACAGAACCAGGATTGTACCCAGGCATATGCCTCTTTGTCCAAAGCAAATCAACAGCTACAAGTATCTTTCTTCAGAGTTCCAAAAACATGGAAATTGCACGGGGAAGAGATGAGAACTGTATGGAGGATGTGTAAGGGGTTCCAAAAGAAACTTTTGCAATGGACTCGGAACAACCTTCGCGACATGTGGGCAAGGCTTGTAACTTTATTCTTCTCATGCAATTGGATTTAGTAAACTGTGAACTATGTTCCATTTGTTATGCTTGCATGATTTTATCTTCCTACTGATATTAGTAAAATTGGTCATGTATGATGGAATTTTTACACAATTATGATGGCTTATTATGCTTGTGAATAATGAGCTATTTATAATACTGGGTCATTCTAACTTAACGTTAGTGATTTAAAAACATGTACTGATTTTTTTTACCATTTGATGTAATGATTTTCCAGTTCTGTGTTTTTTCTATTCCTCACCTTACATTTTTAGTAAAATACCTTTGTTATATACACTGCTTTTTAAGATTTTCATGACTTTCATATTTTTAAGTAATGTGATGTTACCTTTTAAGCATTTTGTTGGGTACCTCAAGATGATTTTATACGAAATTCCATTTTTTTTTTCCAATTAATTATGATACAGTTCACAGAACTAAAACGTCTTTTCACTTTTTTTTGCTTGAATTTACTATTTTGAATCACTAGCTATTTTTTCCTTTTGTCTGAGAATGGTGGTTCATGGTGTGGGTTCCTGTAGTCATGTCCTAGTTCATGAACCACGGGCAATGTATGAGTGGCCAAGTAAGTGGTCCCGACAGTCGGGATACCAGTTACTTTGGAAGAAGGCTGGGCATCTCGGACATATTCTGAGTCATGGTCACCTTTGTGCTCATACGGCAAAGACTACCAAATCCACCGGTTAGTCCCTCAACCGTTAGGGGTAAAACCCAATGGGACTCGGGGCAAGTAAGGCTAGCAACCTGCTTCCCTGGTACTTTAAATATGATGCTGGCAACAATCAGAGCAAAATGCCTCGGACCTTTGGAGGTGACGGAATCACACCTCTAACTGACAAACCAGGGACTCCTAAGATAAGACTTGGCAAACAAATGGTAATGAGACGGGGAGCTGTTAATATCAATGGGGGCTACTCTGGGAAGAAGGTAGAGCTGGCAGAGGCTGCAAGTAAGATGGGGCTGGACGTTTTAGCTGTTAGTGACATTCGGGTAAGGGGTGAGAAAGAAGAGGAAGTGGGAGAATACAAGGTCTACCTGTCAGGAGTCAAAGCAAGAATAGCACAATGGGGTGTAGGGCTTTACATCAGGAAAGAAATGGAACCCAGCGTAGTTGCAATAAGGTATGTAAACGAATGACTGATGTGGATAGATTTGACAGTGTCTAGCAAGAAAATTAGGATTGTGTCAGTATATTCAGGTCAAGATAAGATGGATAGTTTTTATGAGGCACTCAGTGATGTAGTTGTTAGAGTAAAGGACAAGGACAGTGTTCTGCTCGTGGGGGATTTTAATGCAAGGATTGGAAATCGAACAGAAGGGTATGAAAAGGTTATGGGTAAATTTGGAGAGGATATGGAGGCCAACAGGAGCGGGAAACAACTCTTGGATTTCTGTGCCAGTATGGGCTTAGTAATCACAAACTCCTTTTTTAAACATAAGAACATTCACCGGTATAATTGGGAAGGCAGGGGAACCAGATCTGTCATTGACTATATAATAACAGATCAGGAATTCAGGAAGGCTGTGAGGGACATAAGTGTATTCAGGGGATTGTTTGATGACACTGATCATTATTTAATCTGCAGTGAAATTGGGATTGTGAGGCCAAAAGTGCAGGAGGTCAGGTCCATATGTAGGAGTATAAGAGTGGAGAAACTTCAGGATAAGGAAATCAGGCACAAGTACATAACAGCAATCTCAGAAAGGTACCAGTTAGTTAATGTAGTCAATTACAGTCATTGGAAAAGGAATGGACAAGGTACAGGGACACAGTACTAGAAGTTGCTAAAGAATGTCTTGGAACAGTAGTGTGTAAAAGTAGGATGAAGCAAACAGCTTGGTGGAATGACACAGTCAAGGCAGCCTGTAAAAGGAAAAAGAAGTTGTATCAAAAATGGCTACACACTAGAACTCAGATAGACAGAGAAAGTTATGTTGAAGAAAGAAACAAAGCCAAACAGATAATTGCAGCATCCAAGAAGAAATCTTCGGAAGACTTTGGAAAC
Organism: Schistocerca cancellata; assembly: GCF_023864275.1. NCBI lineage: Eukaryota > Metazoa > Arthropoda > Insecta > Orthoptera > Acrididae > Schistocerca > Schistocerca cancellata. The sequence goes on along the minus strand of NC_064629.1, from coordinate 381,797,843 downwards.
AGGTTGGAGACTATGGGTCAAGCTGCTGGAAAACCATTCTGGAGTGTAATTAGCAGTCTTCGAAAGGGAGGTAAGAAGGAAATGGCAAGTATTTTGGACAGGTCAGGAAAACTGCTGGTGAATCCTGTGGATGCCTTGGGCAGATGGAGGGAATATTTTGAAGAGTTGCTCAATGTAGGTGAAAATACAATCAGTAATGTTTCATATTTCAAGGTAGAGTGGGATAGGAATGATGATGGAAATAGGATCACATTTGAGGAAGTGGAGAAAATGGTCAATAGATTGCAGTGCAATAAAGCAGCTGGGGAGGATGAAATTAAGTCGGAACTCATCAAATACAGTGGAATGTCAGGTCTTAAATGGCTACACAGGATAATTGAAATGGCCTGGGAGTCGGGACAGGTTCCATCAGACTGGACAAAAGCAGTAATCACACCAATCTTTAAACATGGAAACAGAAAAGATTGGAACAACTACAGAGGTATCTCTTTAATCAGCGTTGTGGGTAAAATCTTCTCAGGTATTGTTGAAAGGAAAGTGCGAGTATTAGTTGAGGACCAATGGGATGAAAATCAGTGTGGGTTTAGGCCTCTTAGAGGTTGTCAGGACCAGATATTTAGCTTACGGCAAATAATGGAGAAGTGTTACGAGTGGAACAGGGAATTGTATCTATGCTTTATAGATCTAGAAAAGGCATATGACCGGGTTCCTAGGAGGAAGTTATTGTCTGTTCTACGAGATTATGGAATAGGAGGCAAACTTTTGCAAGCAATTAAAGGTCTTTACATGGATAGTCAGGCAGCAGTTAGAGTTGACGGTAAATTGAGTTCATGGTTCAGAGTAGTTTCAGGGGTAAGACAAGGCTGCAACCTGTCTCCACAGTTGTTCATAATATTTATGGATAGACTGGGTGGGTGAGATTAAGATATGTGAACACAAAATAAGCAGTCTTGCATATGCGGATGACTTAGTTGTGATGGCAGATTCGATTGAAAGTTTGCAAAGTAATATTTCAGAGCTAGATCAGAAATGTAAGGACTATGGTATGAAGATTAGCATCTCCAAAACGAAAGTAATGTCAGTGGGAAAGAAATATAAACGGATTGAGTGCCAAATAGGAGGAACAAAGTTTGAACAGGTGGACGGTTTCAAGTACTTAGGATGCATGTTCTCACAGGCTGGCAACATAGTGAAAGAACTGGAAGCGAGGTGTAGCAAAGCTAATGCAGTGAGCACTCAGCTACGATCTACTCTCTTCTGCAAGAAGGAAGTCAGTACCAAGACTAAAGTTATCTGTGCACCGTTCAATCTTTCGACCAACTTTGTTGTATGGGAGCGAAAGCTGGGTGGATTCAGGTTACCTTATCAACAAGGTTGAGGTTACGGATATGAAAGTAGCTAGGATGATTGCAGGTACTAGTAGATGGGAACAATGGCAGGAGGGTGTCCACAATGAGGAAATCAAAGAAAAACTGGGAATGAACTCTATAGGTGTAGCAGTCAGGGCGAACAAGCTTAGATGGTGGGGTCATGTTACACGCATGGGAGAAGCAAGGTTACCAAAGAGACTCATGGGTTCAGCAGTAGAGGGTAGGAGGAGTTGGGGCAGACCAAGGAAAAGGTACCTGGATTTGGTTAAGAATGATTTTGAAGTAATAGGTTTAACATCAGAAGAGGCACCAATGTTAGCACTAAATAGGGGATCTTGAAGGAATTTTATAAGGGGGCTATGCTCCAGACCGAACGCTGAAAGGCATAATCAGTCTTAAATAATGATGATGGTGATGTCTGAGAATGTGAGCATACTATGCTCATGGTAGGATTTATTTATTGTTTGGTTTATTTAATTATTGCTGTGCACCTGTTAATGGTTATACAGGCAGAATAACCCAGAATAGTAATGTGCCAGCAAAACCCATAAATGCTACAGACGATATGAACTTCTCTTCACTAATGGTTCTGGCTGTGCAGGGTATGTGGTAGAGTGTGTGCTAACACAGAGTGAGTAGTGATTGTAAGTGCCTAGCTTGCACTTGGTTGGAATCACTCTCACACTTATTGAAATAATTTTTATATTGAACTTAATTAAAATATGATTTCATATAGTATCAAACAATCAAAACTCCAGATTGGAATATCAACAATATAAGGAGAAGATAGACTGCTACTTACCACAAAGATGACACATTAAGTTCCTGATAGGTGCAGTCAAAAGACACACATTAGTTTGGCCAGAAAAGGAAACGCATACACATTCAGTCACACGAGCAAGCACACGTCATGCACACATGACTGCCATATCCAGCAGTCAAGCTGTATTTAATTGAATTTTACTATTTAATAAATCAGTATGGCTAAGCTAAAAATTGTGTTAATCATTCAACAGAAGCCTTTTGTAATCATAATGCGGATCTTAAAGGTTCAATTCCTATTGATTAGTGCAGTCGCAGCATAACAGTGGTGCTATCTGCCGTTATTAGGATACCTCAGATAGCCAGATAGGTGAGAAGGAGTGGTACAGCATCAATTCCTTTTAAAGCCAGAAATGGTCAATAATGATTACTGCAGAGACTTTTCTGCTTCTGCTTTGGTTGGAAAATTGCATTGTAGTGCACTGTAATGCAGTCCCATGTTGACTGTCAAGACAGCTTAATACATTTGCATAGGTTATTGTCATAATTTGTACACACTTTTGTTTTTCATTTTATGTACTATATTTTTTCCTTTGTAAATTTGTAAAAAATACTTTCCTATTCAATATTTATGCCTCTTTCTTCTTATTCAACAGCTCAATGTGCAACGAATATCTGTTGCTGGAAAAATGATACCCGCTTCAAACTATGGAAAAGAAGCTGATACCACTGTGAAAGTACAGCTGTCAGATGAAGAAAGAGGAATGGCTGAAGTCCTTAGAGCTATTTGGTCAGGGATACTAAGTATGGAAGTGTCAGATCAGACTGACTTTTTCAGCTCTGGTGCTGGATCAATGGATGTTGTAAGGTGGGTTGCAAACAAGTACAGACATTACACTTTGAATAAATATGAAGCCAATCCACTAAAGAGCGAGGGTGAATTCTTTGGCAGCAAAACATTGTTTTGGAAGGAGAGCAGCTCATGTATGAATGATATAAAAGCGAAATTTTTGTCTGTAAGGTCCTGGTAAATGTACGAAAGCAAAACAGAACAAATTAATAGAAAATGGAGTTGGTTGAGACTTGCATTTAGCTTGAAATTTTGCATCCCTTTGCAGAAATTTATCATTGACACTAATGGAAAAGTTACTGAATGTATATGTTGAAGATAATCTGCAGTAGTCAATCATAATTTAATGATGCATATATGCAAACTAAAGTGACAAATGAAACTTTATACCGAGGCAAGGAGTTGAACATTGGTCTCCTGCCAGATTCGAATCCTGACCTTGGTACAAATTTTCATTTGTTGCTTCATTCTGCATATATATGTCATAAATGTCTGAGACCTGGAAAGGTCTCGTCTGGAATAATATAGTTTGACTTAATTTAATGGTTCAAACAGTTTTAAACAAGCTATGACTTCAAGACAACATGCTCAGTTTCCTGCAGCCACCACGATGCATGAGGTCATGATCAACAGAGTTGCTACCATTGTGAAGAAGATCCTCTAATGTCCCTGAAATCAGTGACAAAGCTGTTAAACATCATTTACAAGGAATGCATGTTCTACATGACTGAGCAAGATGGCAGTGGGATTAAGACACTGAACCCGTGTGTGTGTGTGGGGGGGGGGGGGGGGGGGGGGGGTTGTTCACATCCCTGTCCGCCCATCTGGCCACACCCAGTTACTTTTCCCACCATCACTGTGCAATCTCCAGTTGTGTTCAGTCAGTATTGTCTTTGACATTAATGGAGCATTAAACTCTGATGTGATATCTGCTCACAATGGGTGACTCAATTTATCATGTTTAAAGAGCACCAGGTGTAAGTGTTGCTTTTGAAGAGTCTTTTTAATTTGGAGTGGAACATGATGACACATATCTAACTTCCAGCATTAGTGAGTAAGAAAGATTGGTGCAACACTAAACCTGTAAATGCCTTTAGAGCCTTGGGAGCAAAGAGTTCAATCTCTGAAGGTAGCGCTCAAAGTTTAGTCATTACACATTTTTCAGTATTGGTTGACACGTTGGACACTGCTTTGAAACTAATCATGCCAATAGGGACACAGGCTAAGTGGCTTCATGAGTAGAGTAAAATCATCACACTCGCTATTGATTCGCTGTTTCATCTTGAGGAAACTGATATATGTGTCTTCTCTATGGTTGCTCTCAAAGGATGAAAAATTATTTCACAAGTGAATTTTAGCTGAGATGATAGTGATCACTTATTATCCAGTCTGTGAGTACAGCATTACAGTAACTTCACAGGTCTCATCATGACTGGAGATATATGCTTCATAATTTGATTTGGATTTAGCATTTGTCACAAAATTACCAGTGTTATATAAGTGACGACTGGTGCATATAAATGTATGTGTATCTGATATTCTCTTATTCATTGCAATATGTTAATGAATTGTCCATCATTTTGCCAAGTTACCTCTGTTTTCCCTTTCACCCTTTTTCTACAGCTCCTTAAAACTTGAAATTCATTCTTGAATTTTTTCTGATTGCACAAGTTCAATCATTCTTGCTGATTAATCTAGTCTTGGTTTCTTGATGTATTTTTTGGCCAGTAACAGAGATCTATCTGGGCTTAAATGTGATGTACAATGCTGAAAACCCAAGTTCTGTTATGAAAATAATGTAAAATTGACTAGCCCATTCACATGTTGGTAACAAATGCACTACTGGTAGTGTCATATGTTAATGGATTTATTTCAAATGTGTGTCACCACTAACTAAGCAATATATTCAATTTTCAGATTGGTTGAGGAAGTGAAAGAAAAACTTAATGTCAGTATACAGAATGAAGACATCCTCATGGCCACTACATTTGAGAGCTTTGTTGGTCTGTGTGTATTAAAAGCCAGAGGAGGTTCAGATGAGAAGAAATTGGATCATAGTGTTTTCAGACTGAAAGCAAATAACATGGACATCTCATTTCCACACCAGTTGTTCATAAATGGTGAATTTGTCAATTCTGAATCTGGAAAAGTACTGAATTGTATAAATCCATATGACGAATCTCTTATTTGCAAGGTTTGTATAAATAATTAATATAGGGAATACTTCATCATAACTCCAAACTTAGCTAAAACTTTCATATCGTGTGATGTGGTTTTGCTTCAGTGATCAGTTTATTTTCTTAATCCAGTGACTGCATATATAATCTGTGTCAGGCTTACCATAAATCAGATTGATTAGTAAAGTATCATCACTCTGGCTGAAATAGAAAATGATACTGAAAGTTGAGGAAAACTATGGCTATTTAGACTGCTCCTTTGACATTCGTAATTGATCAGCCTCTCTTTTAACATAATATCTTCATCAGTGGTATTTCCATTAATGTAATGAGGTATGCTAAATAAGCAGCACAATTAACTGGCCACTAAAAGTTGAAAATATTATTCATACAGAATTTACCCCCCCCCCCCCCCCTCAACCATGGACCTAGGCGTTGGTGGGGAGGCTTGCGTGCCTCATCGATACAGATAGCCGTACCGTAGGTGCAACCACAACGGAGGGGTATCTACATCTACATTTATACTCCGCAAGCCACCCAATGGTGTGTGGTGGAGGGCACTTTACGTGCCACTGTCATTATCTCCCTTTCCTGTTCCAGTCGCGTATGGTTCGCGGGAAGAACGACTGTCTGAAAGCCTCTGTGCGCGCTCTAATCTCTCTAATTTTACATTTGTGATCTCCTCGGGAGGTATAAGTAGGGGGAAGCAATATATTCGATACCTCATCCAGAAACGCACCCTCTCGAAACCTGGCGAGCAAGCTACACCGCGATGCAGAGCGCCTCTCTTGCAGAGTCTGCCACTTGAGTTTGTTAAACATCTCCGTAACGCTATCACGGTTACCAAATAACCCACGTGACGAAACGCGCCGCTCTCCTTTGGATCTTCTCTATCTCCTCCGTCAACCCGATCTGGTACGGATCCCACACTGATGAGCAATACTCAAGTATAGGTCGAACGAGTGTTTTGTAAGCCACCTCCTTTGTTGATGGACTACATTTTCTAAGGACTCTCCCAATGAATCTCAACCTGGTACCCGCCTTACCAACAATTAATTTTATATGATCATTCCACTTCAAATCGTTCCGCACGCATACTCCGAGATATTTTACAGAAGTAACTGCTACCAGTGTTTGTTCCGCTCTCATATAATCATACAATAAAGGATCCTTCTTTCTATGTATTCGCAATACATTACATTTGTCTATGTTAAGGGTCAGTTGCCACTCCCTGCACCAAGTGCCTATCCGCTGCAGATCTTCCTGCATTTCGCTACAATTTTCTAATGCTGCAACTTCTCTATCTGTTGAGAGGCCAGATAAACATGTGGTTCCTGAAGAGGGGCAGCAGCCTTTTCAGTAGTTGCAGGGGCAACAGTCTGGATGATTGACTGATCTGGCCTTGTAACACTAACCAAAATAGCCTTGCTGTTCTGGTACTGCGAACGGCTGAAAGCAAGGGGAAACTACAGCCGTAATTTTTCCCGAGGGCATGCAGCTTTACTGTATGATTAAATGATGATGGCGTCCTCTTGGGTAAAATATTCCGGAGGTAAAATAGTCCCACATTCGGATCTCCGGGTGGGGACTAATCAAGAGGACGTCGTTATTAAGAGAAAGAAAACTGGTGTTCTATGGATCGGAGCGTGGAATGTCAGATCCCTTAATCGGACAGGTAGGTTAGAAAATTTAAAAAGGGAAATGGATAGGTTAAAGTTATATATAGTGGGAATTAGTTAAGTTCGGTGGCAGGAGGAACAAGACTTTTGGTCAGGTGAATACAGGGTTATAAATACAAAATCAAATAGGGGTAATGCAGGAGTCGGTTTAATAATGAATAAAAAAATAGGAGTACAGGTAAGCTACTACAAACAGCATAGTGAATGCATTATTGTGCCCAAGATAGACACGAAGCCCACGCCTACTACAGTAGTACAAGTTTATATGCCAACTAGCTCTGCAGATGACGAAGAAATTGATGAAATGTATGAGGAGATAAAAGAAATCACTCAAATAGTGAAGGGAGACAAAAATTTAATAGTCATGGGTGACTGGAATTCAAGCGTAGGAAAAGGGAGAGAAGGAAACATAGTAGGTGAATATGGATTGGGGGTAAGAAATGAAAGAGGAAGCCGTCTGGTAGAATTTTGCACAGAGCGTAACTTAATCATAGCTAACACTTGGTTTAAGAATCATGAAAGAAGGTTGTATACATGGAAGAACCCTGGAGATACTAAAAGGTATCAGATAGATTATATAATGGTAAGACAGAGATTAAGGAACCAGATTTTAAATTGTAAGACATTTCCAGGGGCAGATGTGGACTCTGACCACAATCTATTGGTTATGACCTGTAGATTAAAACTGAAGAAACTGCAAAAAGGTGGGAAATAATGGAGATGGGACCTGGATAAACTGAAAGACCAGAGGCTGTACAGAGTTTCAGGGAGAGCATAAGAGAACAACTGACAGGAATGGGGGAAAGAAATACAGTAGAAGAAGAATGGGTAACTTTGAGGGACAAAATAGTGAAGGCAGCAGAGGATCAAATAGGTAAAAAAACGAGGGCTAGTAGAAACCCTTGGGTAACAGAAGAAATATTGAATTTAATTGATGAAAGGAGAAAATATAAAAATGCAGTAAATGAAGCAGGCAAAAAGGAATACAAACGTCTCAAAAATGAGATCGACAGGAAGTGCAAAATGGCTAAGCAGGGATGGCTAGAAGACAAATGTAAGGATGTAGAGGCTTATCTCACTACGGGGTAAGATAGATACTGCCTACAGGAAAATTAAAGAGACCTTTGGAGAGAAGAGAACCACTTGTATGAATATCAAGAGCTCAGATGGAAACCCAGTTCTAAGCAAAGAAGGGAAAGCAGAAAGGTGGAAGGAGTATATAGAGGGTCTATACAAGGGCGATGTACTTGAGGACAATATTATGGAAATGGAAGAGGATGTAGATGAAGATGAAATGGGAGATATGATACTGTGTGAAGAGTTTGACAGAGCACTGAAAGACCTGAGTCGAAACAAGGCCCCTGGAGTAGACAACATTCCATTAGAACTACTGACAGCCTTGGGAGAGCCAGCCCTGACAAAACTCTACCATCTGGTGAGCAAGATGTATGAGGCAGGCGAAATACCCTCAGACTTCAAGAAGAATATAATAATTCCAATCCCAAAGAAAGCAGGTGTTGACAGATGTGAAAATTACCGAACTATCAGTTTAATAAGTCACAGCTGCAAAATACTAACATGAATTATTAATAGACGAATGTAAAAACTGATAGAAGCCGACCTCGGGGAAGATCAATTTGGATTCCGTAGAAATGTTGGAACACGTGAGGCAATACTGACCCTACGACTTATCTTAGAAGAAAGATTAAGGAAAGGCAAACCTACGTTTCTAGCATTTGTAGACTTAGAGGAAGCTTTTGACAACGTTGATTGGAATACTCTCTTTCAAATTCTGAAGGTAGCAGGGGGGGGGGGGGGGGGGGGAACAGGGAGCGAAAGGCTATTTACAATTTGTACAGAAAGCAGATGGCAGTTATAAGAGTCGAGGGACATGAAAGGGAAGCAGTGGTTGGGAAGGGAGTCAGACAGGGTTGTAGCCTATCCCCGATTTTATTCAATCTGTATATTGAGCAAGCAATAAACGAAACAAAAGAAAAATTCGGAGGAGGAATTAAAATCCATGGAGAGGAAATAAAAACTTTGAGGTTCGCCGATGACATTGTAATTCTGTCAGAGACAGCAAAGGACTTGGATGAGCAGTTGAACGGAATGGACAGTGTCTTGAAAGGAGGATATCAGATGAACATCAACAAAAGCAAAACTAGGATAATGAAATGTAGTCTAATTAAGTCGGGTGATGCCGAGGGAATTCGTGATTAGGAAATGAGACACTTAAAGTAGTAAAGGAGTTTTGCTATTTGGGGAGCAAAATAACTGATGATGTTCGAAGTAGAGGGGATATAAAATGTAGACTGGCAATGGCAAGGAAAGCATTTCTGAAGAAGAAAAATTTGTTAACATCGAGTGTAGATTTAAGTGTGAGGAAGTCGTTTCTGAAAGTATTTGTATGGAGTGTAGCCATGTATGGAAGTGAAACGTGGACGATAAATAGTTTAGACAAGAAGAGAATAGAAGCTTTTGAAATGTGGTGCTACAGAAGAATGCTGAAGATTAGATGGGTAGATCACATAACTAATGAGGAGGTATTGAATAGAATTGGGGAGAAGAGGAGCTTGTGGCACAACTTGACTAGAAGAAGGGATCGGTTGGTAGGACATGTTCTGAGACATCGAGGGATCACCAATTTAGTATTGGAGGGCAGCGTGGAGGGTAAAAATCGTAGAGGGAGACCAAGAGATGAATACACTAAGCAGATTCAGGAGGATGTAGGCTGCAGTAGGTACTGGGAGATGAAGAGGCTTGCGCGGGATAGAGTGGCGTGGAGAGCTGCATCAAACCAGTCTCAGGATTGAAGACCACAACAACAACAACAACAACAGAATTTATATTTTGAAATTAGTTTGCTGGCTGTGAATGTCTTGACATCAACTACATTGGGTATAGATCTGCTATCCAATACCAACATATGAAAATTTGAGCCTGATGGGGATTCGGACCCAGATTTCCCACTTATCATGAACTGTCACTGTAATCACTTTGGCTCTCTGTGCATGCTCCCCAGACCAACCCAAACTTCTTCATGTCACACTGTCTACATCCTTTTATCAGTGTGAAACATGCAAGTTTGGATTGGTCTGGGGAGCATTCATGGATAGCCAAAGTGGTTAAGGAGACAGCTTGCCTCAAATAACCTTGCTGTCAGTGGGATGTTAAACACCAACTAACTAAGGTGACTGTTTACAATAAGTGGGAAATCCGGGTTTGAGTCCTCGTCTCACGCAGCTTCATATGTCAATACTGCATAGTAGATCTATAGCTAAAACATCTGATGTCAAAGAATTCACCATCAGTGAATTAATTTTTGAAGTATTTAGTACAGCTGTGGACCATAATCTGTGTCTGTTCTTTCAGACATGCATGTAAGAATTTATATTTTAAGAAATCAGTATAATATAGTGTCTCCCAGATTCTTGCGAAGCATATTCTGTAAACTCCTAATGTTCTGCATCTACATCTACATGGATACTCTGCAAATTACATTTAAGTGCCTGGCAGAGGGTTTATAAAAGCACCTTCACAATAATTCTCTATTATTCCAATCTCAAACAGTGCGTGGAAAAAACGAACACCTGTATTTTTCCATGCCAGCTCTGATTTCCCTTATTGTATTATGATGATTGTTTCTCCATATGTAGGTCGGCGTCAACAAAATATTTTCACATTCGGAGAAGAAAGTTGGTGATTGAAATTTCGTGAGAAGATTCTGCCCAAATGAAAAATGCCTTTGTTTTAATGATGCCCACTGCAAATCCTGTATCATTTCAATGACTGTCTCCCCATATTTCACAACAATACAAAACATGCTGCCCTTCTTTGAACTTTCTCTATGTACTCTCTACATCTACATGATTACTCTGCAATTCACATTTAAGTGCTTGGCAGAGGGTTCATCGAACCACAATCATACTATCTCCCTACCATTCCACTCCCTAACAGCGCGTGGGAAAAACGAACATCTAAACCTTTCTGTTCGAGCTCTGATTTCTCTTATTTTATTTTGATGATCATTCCTACCTATGTAGGTTGGGCTCAACAAAATATTTTCGCATTCGGAAGAGAAAGTTGGTGACTGAAATTTCGTAAATAGATCTCGCCACGACGGAAAACGTCTTTGCTTTAATGACTTCCATCCCAACTCGCGTATCATATCTGCCACACTCTCTACCCTATTATGTGATAATACAAAACAAGCTGCCCTTTTTTGTACCCTTTCAATGTCCTCCGTCAGTCCCACCTGGTAAGGATCCCACACCGCGCAGCAATATTCTAACAGAGGACGAATCAGTGTAGTGTAAGCTGTCTGTTTAGTGGACTTGTTGCATCTTCTAAGTGTCCTGCCAGTGAAACGTATCCTTTAGCTCGCCTTCCCCACAATATTATCTATGTGGTCTTTCCACCTGAAGTTGTTCGTAATTTTAACACCCAGGTACTTAGTTGAATTGACAGCCTTGAGAATTGTACTACTTATCGAGTAATCGAATTCCAACAGATTTCTTTTGGAACTCATGTGGATCACCTCACACTTTTCTTTATTTAGCGTCAACTGCCACCTGCCACACCATACAGCAATCTTTTCTAAATCGCTTTGCAACTGATATTGGTCTTCAGATGACCTTACTAGACGGTAAATTACAGCATCATCTGTGAACAACCTAAGAGAACTGTTCAGATTGTCACCCAGGCCATTTATATAGATCAGGAACAGCAGAGGTCCCAGGACGCTTCCCTGGTGAACACCTGATATCACTTCAGTTTTACGCGATGATTTGCCATCTATTACTACGAACTGCGACCTTCCTGACAGGAAATCACGAATCAGTTCCACAACTGAGACGATACCCCATTGGCCCGCAGCTTGATTAGAAGTCTTTTGTGAGGAACAGTGTCGAAAGCTTTCCGGAAATCTAGAAATACGGAATCAACTTGAGATCCCCTGTCGATAGCGGCCATTACTTCGTGCGAATAAAGAGCTAGCTGCGTTGCACAAGAACAATGTTTTCTGAAACCATGCTGATTACGTATCAATAGATCGTTTCCTTCGAGCTGATTCATAATGTTTGAATATAGTATATGCTTTAAAACCCTACTGCAAACCGATGTCAATGATATAGGTCTGTAGTTCGATGGATTACTCCTACTACCTTTCTTAAACACTGGTGCGACCTGCGCAATTTTCCAATCTGTAGGTACAGACCTATCGGTGAGTTAGTGGTTGTATATGATTGCTAAGTAGGGAGCTATTGTATCAGCGTACTCTATCCTATCTGGTAAGAATCCCACACTGTGCAGCAGTATTCTAAAAGAGGATGGACAAGTGTAGAGTAGGCAGTCTCTTTAGCAGATCTATTACATTTTCTAAGTGTCCTGCAAATAAAACACAATCTTTGATTTGCCTTCCTCACAACATTTTCTGTGTGTTCATTCCCATTTAAGTTGTTTGTAATTATAATTCCCAGGTATTTAGTTGAATTTACGTAGTTGAATTTACGGCCTTTAGATTTGACCGATTTATCGTGTAACCAAAGTTAAACGGATTCCTTTTAGCGCTCATGTGGACGACCTCACACTTTTCGTTACTTAGGGCCACTTGCCAATTTTTGCACCATACAGATATAATTTCTAAATCATTTTCTAATTTGTTTTGATCTTCTGATGACTTTACTAGTCAATAAATGCCAGCATCATCTGCAAACAACCTAAGATGACTGCTCAGATTGTCTCCTAAATCGTTTATATAGATATGGAACTGCAAAGGGCCTGTAACACTACCTTGGGGAATGCCAGAAATCTCCTCTGTCTTACTCTACTTCTTTTCGTCAAGTACTATGAACTGTGACCTCTCTGACAGGAAATCATGAATCCAGTCACATAACTGAGATAATATTCCATAAACATGCAATTTCACAATCTGCTTGTGTGGTGCAGTGTTAAAAACCTTCTGGAAATCTAGAAATACAGAATAGATTAGAAAACAGGTGTCAATAGCACTCAACACTTTGTGTGTGTAAAGAGCTTATTGTGTTTCACAAGAACGATGTTTTCTAAATCTGTATTGACTGTGTGTCAATAGACCACTCTTTTCAAGGTAATTCGTAATGTTCGAACACAATATATGTTCCAAAATCCTGCTGCATATTGACATTAATAATATGGGCCTGTAATTTAGTGCATTACTCCTACTATCTTTCTTGAATATTTGTGTGGCCTGTGCAACTTTCCAGACTCTGGGTACGGATCTTTTGTTGATCAAAGATTGTATATGATTAAGTATGGAGCTATTGTAGCAGCATACTCTGAAAGGAACCTAACTGGTATACAGTCTGGAACAGAAGACTTGATTTTGTTAAGTAATTTAGGTTACTTCGTTAGTCAGAGGATATCTACTTCTACGTTACCCATGTTGGCAGCTGTTCTTCATTCAAATTCTGGAATATTTACTTCACATTCTTTGGTGAAGGAATTTTGGAAGGCTGTGTCTTGTAACTCTGCTTTGGCAGCACTGTCGTCAATCATATTTCCATTGCTGTTGCTCAGAGAAGGCATTGATTGTGTCTTGCCGCTAGCAGACTTCACATACAACCAGAATCTCTTTGGATTTTCTTCCAGGTTTGAGCCAAAGTTTCGTTGTAGGAAATATTATAAGCACCTTGCATTGAAGACTGAGCTAAAATTTGAGCTTCTGTAAAAGATTGCCAATCTTCGAGATTTTGCGTCAATTTAAATTTGGCATGCTTTTTTTCATTGTTTCTGCAACAGTGTTCTGACATGTTTTGTGTACCAAGGAGGCTCAGCTCTGTCTTCTGTTAGTTTATTTGGTATTAATCTATCAAATGCTGCCAATACTATTTTTTCTGAATGAAAGCCACATCTGGACTACATTTACATTGTTAATTTGATAGGAGTGGAGATTGTCTCTCAGGAAGGCATCAAGTGAATTTTTATCTGCTTTTTTGAATAGGTATTTTTTTATTTATTTTTGGAGTATTTGGGGGTTAAAATATTCAATCTCACTACAACAACCCTGCATTCAATAATCCCTGTATCCATTTTGATGCTTGTTATTTGCTCAGGATTATTTGTTGCTAAGAGGTCAAGCATGTTTTCACAATTATTTACTATTCGTGTGGGCTCATAAACTAACTACTCGAAATAATTTTCAGAGAATGCATTTTGCACAGTTTCAGATGGTTATATAAGTGTAGCTCCAGATTTAAACATGTATTTTCACCATTATATTGAGGGTAAATCAAAGTCACCACCAACAATAATTGTATGAGTCGGATACGTGTTCGAATCGTGCAGCTACTTACCCTCATCAAATTGGTTGGTACTTGCCTGCAAAACAACAAATTCTCCATCATCTGTGATGTGTTTGCAGTGCAGCTGAACACAGTTTATAGTTCATAACTATTTGTCAAAGATAGAACATTACTTGTTACAGGATATTTGTGACTTTACATTAAATTGACATAAAAATCCTCTGACTATCATACCAAATCATAATGTAAAAAAACTCTACCAGAAAAACCAACATTTTGGCCATGGTTACAGTGGTCTTCTGGGTCATTCAGCCACTTTAACTATGGTCAAAACCTTGGTTTCACCAGTAAAGTTTCTTACATTATGACATGATACAATGCTCCGAAAACATTTATGTCAACTGATTCTGGCTGCAGAAGGCTACACAATTATATTTACTGGTAAATTATTCCACTACAAACATCTGGCTTGCTGGTTGGCGGTTTTTTTTTGTTTTTTTTTTTTTTTGTTTTTTTGTTTTGTGTGTGTGTGTGTGTGTGTGTGTGTGTGTGTGTGTGTGTGTGTGTGTGTGTGTAGGGGGGGGAGGGGGGGGGACAAGTGTCTGTTCCTATTATTGATTTATCTGAAAATGACCACAGGCTGAAATTGGCTTATAATGTCATATATGGACAAGGTGCAATAGAGGCATCTTGCAAATAGAATTGGCAACATATGGTGTCTTTTCCTTCTTTTTTTTCTTCTTTTAGTGGTTTCATCCTTCATAAGTTAAGTCAAGGCTGTGGAATCACACATGAAGAAATAAGAAAAGTGAATATTCATTTCTGACAATTAGTTCCATATTTTATGGTACTCAGTTTAGGATCATGTACCATCTTCACAGTTTTCACCATTGTTACGTTAGGCCAGGAAGGGCTCTCAACAAGGGAATTGTCCAGGTGTCTCGGAGTGAACCAAAGCGATGTTGTTCGGACATGGAGGAGATACAGAGAGACAGGAACTGTTGATTACATGCCTTGCTCGGGATGCCCAAGGGCTACTACTGCAGTGGATGACTGCTACCTATGGATTATGGCTCGGAGTTACCCTGACAGCAATGCCACCATGTTGAATAATGCTTTTGCAGTCACAGGATGTCGTGTTACGACTCAAACTGTGCGCAATAGGCTGCATGGTGCGCAATTCACTCCCGATGTCCATGGCAAGGTCCACGTTTGCAACCATGACACCATGCAGTGCGGTACAGATGGACCCAACAACATGCCGAATGGACAGCTCAGGATTGGCGTCACGTTTTCTTCACTGATGAGTGTCACATATGCCTTCAAGCAGACAGTCATCGGAGACGTGTTTGGAGGCAACCCAGTCAGGCTGAATGCCTAGGCACTCTGTCCAACGAGTGCAGCAAGGTGGGGGTTCCCTGCTGTTTTGGGGTGGCATTATATGGTGTCGACATACACCGCTGGTGATCATGGAAGGCACCGTAATGGCTGTACGATACGTGACTGCCATCCTCTGAGCAATAGTACAACCATATTGGCAGCATATTGGCGAGGCATTCATCTTCATGGATGACAATTCGTGCACCAGTCATGCACATCTTGTGAATGATTTCCTTCAGGTTAACGACATCGCTCGACTAGAGTGGCCAGGGTGTTCTCCAGGCATGAACCTTTTCAAACATGCCTGGAGTAGATTGAAAAGGGCTGTTTATTGACTACGTGACCTACCAACCACTCTGAGGATCTACGCTCAATCGCCATTGAGGAATGGGACAATCTGGACCAACAATGCCTTGATGAACATGTGGATAGTATGCCATGACGAATACAGGCATGTGTCAATGCAAGAGGGCGTGCTACTGGGTATTAGAGGTATCGGTGTGTAAAGTAATCTGGACCACCACCTCTGAAGGTCTCGCTGTGTGGTGGTACAACATGCAATGTGCGGTTTTCATGAACAATAAAAAGGGCAGAAATGATGTTTATGTTAATCGCTATTCCAATTTTCTGTACAGGTTCCAGAACGCTCTGAACCAAGGTGATGCAAAACTTTTTTCGATGCGTGTATAATGTGATGTGGAGGTCAGGCCTATCGTCACTATCGCTGTTGCACCAGTGGGATCTCCCAGACCTAAAATAACTGACAGTGATTCGGTTTTAGCTTGCTATTTTGAAGCAGTTAAAGTTACTTTCTTCTGGGAGCTCCCCTTCTACCTTTGCCACAGTATTATACTGGTGTTACCATGTATTTTTTTTTTTTGTTCTAATGAACTTGCTTACTCATTAGAAACTGGCTGCTTAATTCCTTCAAATTTCTTTTTGGTCATATTGGCTTTCGCATGTATTGCAGACCTCACAGGAGATTCTAGTTCCTTGTGCCCTTGTACTTCTAGAAATGGACTATCTGATTTAAAGTCAGCTTGTCTGCTCCCAGTCATATGGATGCAGTCTCACACCCACCAGTGACACAGTAATGCTCTTTGTTATTTGTTTGGGTGAGTTGTGTGTTAACAGAAGCATTTTCTGTTCATTGCACCTGACCCTGAATCTCAACAGGATTTTCACAAGGCACTCTCCTTCTAAGGAGGCCTCCACACTTTCGTCATCTATATATATTTTCTTCTTATCACACACCTTATGCACTAATATCACCATTTGCTCCTCTGACGAGTCCTCTGACTACTCTAAATAGCTTAACTGCAATTCATTCGAGGATTCCTGTGGCCCATAGAAGCTACTCCCTTCGGCTGTCACTTTGCTCTCTGGGTTTATTCCTATCATGCCTATAATTTGTTCTCACTGTGTATTTTCCCCACTCAATCACATCTTTTTATGTTTTCTGACTTAGCTTCTGGTACAGTTGATTGTTACAGCTGTCTCTGCTGAGATATTGCAGCTTGTTCTAAAATGGAGGGTCAGTCCACTGATGACCAGTGCATTCCCTTGAATCTGACTTTTTGTATCGCAAAGCATGATTAGCATCTTTTAACCTATTTTAATTCAGTGCATACCCAACATAGGTGTGACTACCATGTTTATTACCAGTAATTCATGTAGTGTGATTCCTCCTTTTGCCAGTTCCTCGCATAATTCTTTGGAAATGATCATCAGTTGTGAAACAGTCTACACAAACAGAAAACTGTTTCCTTATGATGAATAGTTTTATTTGGGAACACATTGGAGTCTGTCTCTCATTCAAAGTGAGGTCTTGTACCTTATGATCAATATCTCCTTGCAGCATTGATCACCAGTAACACAAATTCTTAATGTGTCTAAAAGCTAGCTTGAGGCTGGAGTCCTGATGTCATTATCATTGTGACGTACATGTAGATGCTTTGCTGAAGTATTTTTCCACTTTCAGCAACATCAGTCCTTCAACCTGATTGTTGTTTTTCTCTTGATGCTTGCTATTGCATTGTGGGGTACCTATATATAGTGGGCTGTGGTCTCACCCTCCACTTCTTTCTTTCCAATCACTGTATCTTTGCTCCCGGCCACAGCACCACATATTTTCCCTATGAGCCCATCTCTTCATTTCCTCATGAACAGTGGTGGCCTCACATTGGTGCCACCCCATTCTTCTGCAATGCCTGTCCCGTTATCCCTCCAACCTTTGATTGAGTCATTGGAGAAATGACTGGTGTTTGTCAGTGAATGCTGTCTGTGCACAGGGAAGTATGTTGCTATGGCCCCACACCATTGAGCTTCCCACATGGGGTTGTCTAGCAGTTGTGCCGTAATATCAAGGTTAATGGTATACATTGGCATTGTCTGTCATGATTACTGAACATAATGCCCATGGAAAATCATCATATCTGGCATCTGGCTCCATGCAAGCTGAATGCCTGCTAGAGGTAACATACCTAGATAGCCATTAGATGGCACAGTCTCCACAGCAGTGCACTGACTGTGTGAGCACGCCACTCATCTTGCGATGTGAATACGCTGGTCAGTAGTATTCCTTGCAGTGAATATAAATTCAGCAGTCCAGCAGTCAGTCAATTCTGTTATCGCGTCTGATATTGTCGGTTACTATCATTACTGTATTACGGACTATTGGATAACAACCTCACTTGGCTCTTGGTCTTTCTCTCTGGTTGCAATTCAGATTGTCTCTCTCTTTGCTCTTGGACTGTTGGCATCATTATGGTGAAGTTTCCACTTTGCACCTCATTATTTACACCTTGTCTGTGCCCTGTTTGCCATCTGTCAGCTGTGTTTAACACGGCTACCTCTTGGTTCTGTGTTCTCTTCTGCAGGTGGCCCTTCCAACTTCAGCTGTTTGTATCTTGGGTTCTGACGTGTGTGCTGATATCTGGCTATTCATGGATATAGCGCTGGTGCCAAGAAAAAAAGAAAGTTGTTTGGTAGCATGGATGTGAAATTGATTTGCATGCTGGAGTAACAGCAGCAGCTAATGCAACAGCAGCAACACGTTTCACAAAAAGTCATTTCAGCTTGAGGTGGACAAACTCTGTGTGCATTAAGCCACTTTGCTCAAGACCTCAGCACCCCCAGCAGTCGAGGCTCCCGTTTTGTCCTTCTTAGTTTCCACCTTTCAATGATGCTACAGAGGACTGGAACACACATTCACGTCAACTGAAACATTTCACGACATTTCAAGTCACAGATGATTCATTGTGGTGATCATTATTTCTGTGTCGTGTCGCCAGAAGCATTTTTTCTGCTCCGCATATTTGTGCTTCTGTCTGACCCCATTGTGCTCTCCTTTTGGGAGATATGTACTCTATTGCCCAATTATTATTCACAGAGGTAACATATGTTTGCCTCCAGCTGTGGTTACCACCGGGCTAGAGTTTCAGCAATACCATAAACAGCCTGGACAATCGTACCACTCCTGGGTCACTAACTTGTAGGGTCTCAGTTGCAAATGCAATTTCTCATGTGCCAGTCAAGGCTGCAAGGCTTTGTATGCAGACTTCTTGATTGATGATACAATGATTGGCATGTGATTCTGAGGTCCGTGTACCAGCATCGAAACTGAATAACCCATCGTTGGAGGACATCTTGTGCATCACACACTTGTTCAAGGTTGGACAGGCTGCTAACAAATGACACATGGCAAGGCCACAAGTTGTGGTGATAAATGTGCCACCATGCATTCCTTCCCCACACTGCAAGAGTAGTGCGACCCCCAGGTTGCAGCAATGTTGTGATTCATCATCGTCTGAGGTCTTTGTGGTGTCAGAGCTGCCAATTGCCCCTCGTTGACAGTCACAGTGACTGCTTCATTCAGGCCTGCAGTGTTTTTCTGCTCACTTGTGAGCAGACTGTCTGGATTGCTGGGGTCCTGCATTGTGCTATGGCAAAGAGGGGCCTCTCTACTCAATGTGTTAGAGTCGCGCAACCCACTCCCATCCCACTCCACTAGTGCAACATGACATCATACATGCACTGCAGTTGGTGGTCCCTCAAGGCATCATGGACACAAGGGCCATCATTTATTTGATAAATCAGGTGGCATAGCCACAGCTGGGCTCACCTGAGTTTTCTGCACCCTTGCACCATTTTGTGCCTACATGGTGGTTCTGTTACTCTTTGTGCCAGTTCTCAGTCACTGCGGCCTACAGAAGCATTATGCAACTTGCCACATTGTTTGTGGTTGACCTCTCATCTGCTACCAACATTTTTGGCCTCAACACCATTACATTGTTGGGGTTTCTATTTCGGATGTCAAGTTCATATGATTTTGTTTATATAGACTGAACCAGGAAGTGGAAATCTGCACCGAGGCCAGGAATCGAATCAGTCTCTCCTGCATGTGCACTAGCCACTACACCATCTTGGCACAGTGGTTAAGTGTATATACATAAAATCTTATCTGTATGAGACCAGTAAACTCTCAGAAATAGTCATTTCATTTGTGTAAGGTGATATGAGCCGCAGTTTCTTTCCAAGAACTGGATGATCTCTGCACTGCATTTGCATCTCAATTTCAGCCAGATCTGGGGTGTGCCTCAGACTTTCAAGCATTCATCACCCTTCAGCCTAGATGGCATGCCTTGTTTTTGCCATGCCAGACCAATTCTGGTTATTTTACATGCTGATGTGAAGCAGGAGCTAGATTGTCTCCAGGCTGCTGGGGTAATTGATCTGGTGAAATCTAGTGCTTGGGCCACTCCTCTAGTGATCATCAGAAGACCCAATGGTTCTCTCAGATTGTGTGGAGATTTCAAGGCAACAATCAATGCTCAATTGCAGGTGGAAAATTATCCTATCCCCAGCTGGAGGACCTCCTGACAAAATTTGCTCAAGGGTGATACTACTCCAAGATCAACCTTGCTGCTGCTGCTTACCACCACTTATCCATAGATGAGAAATTGCAGAACATCATTCTCATTAATACGCATTTTTATTTGTACAAGTACAAGTTACTCCCATTTGGCACTGCTTCAGCCCATGCAATTTTCCAAAGGTTTTTGGAACAGTTTACAGCATATTCTGGCTTGTGTGAATTAGATGGATGATCTCATTGTCACAGGACTCTCCTCCAGGAGCATTTGTAAAATCCCCATATCCTTTTTACGGCCCTGCGGGGTGCAGGCCTGCATTGTTGTCTAGAGAAGTATAGGTTTTTTTCGGCCAGAGGTGGAGTATTTGGTGCACTGACTCTCCAAAGAGGGAATTGGGCCAACTGATCCTTATGTTGCTGTGATAGGCTCCTTACCCTGCCCAATGAACTCACCTGAATTGTATGTGTTTTTGGACAAAATCGACTATTATTCAAAGTTCTTACCCTGTGCAGCCCACATTATGCAGCCACTCGGTCAACTGCATAAAAAGGGTGTGCCTTACAACAGGACATCTGCCTGCAACTGGGCCTTTACTCAATTGAAAATCATGCTGCAATGCACCCATTGCCTCATGCCATTTTCTCCCAGTCACCTGTTGGTTGTGGCAGCCTATGCATCTGTCTATAGCATCGGTGCAGTCTTGGCACACAGGCATGGGGATGCCTCTGAACAGCCTATAGCATACTCGTCAAAGACATTGACTCATGCACAGTGAAACTATTCCCATAAAAAAAGAGGCATTGGTGGTAGTGTTTGCAATTAAAAAATTTTGTGTCTATCTTTTTGGGACATGGTTCCCCCAATTACAGATCACAAGCCATTGGTTGCATTATTTGGGTTGCAGTCCAGGCTTTTGGAACAAACAGTCCAATGCCTCTGACACTGTGTATTGTTCCTGATTGCATACAGCTATACTATCTCGTACAAGCCCATGGCACAGCATTCCAATGTCACTGCTTTGTTGTGTCTACCCATTGGCCCAGACCCAGATTTCAACCAACAGTGGATCCTCTGCACCCACATCGAAACCAAATGGCAACATATGGCAGACAGTTTCCTCACTATGGCTGCATGTGTTGCTGCCACCATGCGCTGGAACAAAACGTTGCTGCAGGTCCTCTGCTGTGAGACCCATGGCTGGGCAATTAACCTCACCCACATTATCGGCGAATGAGTTCAACTCCTGAAAACATATTTCTTACACTACTGGTTGTCAATGATGTCATTCTTTTGGACACTGAGGCAGCCACACATCAGATGGTCAACCTGGTAGACTTGCATCAACAAGTATTGAGCTTGCTGCACCAGAAACATTGGGGGATATTCCACATTAAGGTGGTAGCTTGCTGACATGTGTAATGACTGGGGAGCAACATCGACATTAAAGCGATGGTCAACAGTTGCAGAGCATGCGCATGGCACCAGGCAGCGCCCCTGTAATCTTTCACACCCTCACCTTCACCCCACCTCCTTTGGACTGCATCCATCTTGATTCAGCAGGCTCGTTTTTGGGATCAATGTTGTTGCTCATATTGGACGCTTACTCAAAGCACCCATGTTGTACACATGACATCTGTCAGGATTGATGCCACCCTCATTGCCTTACCTCATGTTTTGGCCATAGAAGGGTTGGCTCATACATTTTTCACCAATAATTGGCCACAATTCACTGCATCTACCATCAACGATATCTGTGAGGTCAATGGCATAAAACATATTTGCAGCCTTCCATTCCATCCTTCCTCCAATGGTGAAGTGGAACATCTCATTCAGATGCTTAAGCAGCAACTGAAAAAAGCTGTTGAATCCTCTGCAACTATTTCAGCTTTCACCCTGCTATTGAGCACTTATCAAACAGCGCCACTTGACAATCATAGCGCAGCTGAGCTCCTCCCCAGGTGGTAACTGTGCACCCTGGTTCATCTTCTGACACTGCCACCTTCAGAGCCCCACCTGTCCCTCCCAGTGTTACACACGTGGTGGTGTGGCTATGTGGGGGGGGGGGGGGGGGGGCAGGCAGGCAATTTGGTATCTGACTTCACAGAAATTGAATGCCTGCTGGAGGTAATGGACCTAGATGGCAGTTGGAGACCATAGTCTTGCCCCAGTGCTGTGTTTGCAACATGAGCCTGCCACTCATCTCGCCATGTGAATATGCCAGCCGATAGTATTCCTAGTGGCCGATATAAATACAGCCACCCAGTGAATCGTCAGTCAGTTTTGTACTCAAGTCTGGTATTGTCAGTTACTGTCATTGCTGAGCTACAAACTATTGGATATCAATGTTGCCTGACACGTGAGCTTTGCCACTGGTTGCGATTCAGATTTCTCTTTGCTATTGGCTTGTTGACATCATTGTGGTGAAGGTTTCCACTTTCCACTTCATTGTTTACATAGACAGTGGACATGAGTAACACAAGGGCAACAAAGTAACCTGTCAGCTGTGTTTAGCTCGGCTACTGCTTGATGTGGTGTTCTCTTCCACAGGGGGGCCCTACCACCTCACAGCTTTAGGTTTTTCTCCCTGGCATTTTGATGGGTGCACTACTCGCAGGTGTATCATTATCCTAGTGACCATTTGCTCTTCTTGACCATAATGTGTCATCAGGAACTTGACATTAAAGCCATCATTCAGAAGTCTTCACATATCAACACTTCAAACCACACCTTAACATCTGGGTCTAGCACCTGCTGCATGATCAGCAATTTACTGCATTCACGATACCTTTCATGCAGAAATCTGCATCGGGGTGTAGTAAGACGGCCTTGGAATTAATTTTCCTGTTTCTACCAAATTTTGGACATGAGATATTGGCATTCTGTATACTTGACATAGTTGACACATGCCACTGTATTTTATCCTCTAATGTCATGTTGCAATGGCACTTTTGATTTTTCACAGATATTCCATGAAGTATTCTGCTATTTCTCTAATGTTCATATGTTGCCCAACTGTTTTGTGAATTTTTTACTAATCTATTTAACCTCAGTCTTCATTTCAAACAGCCCCTTGATTAAATTGAGATCGGGGGATGCTGAGAGTGCTCCTGCCTTGCTCTGTACTATCTACAATCATGGTCACGTCCAACTCTGCACTAATTTGTGATAGATAATTTCCTATTGCTTATATGGTGGTTCCCAACTGAAATACTGAATGAGGTGGCACAGTGGTTTGCAGACTGGATTTGCGTTCAGGAGGAAAACAGTTCAAATCGATGCCTGTCCATCTTGATTTAGGTTTTCTGTGATTTGCCTAGATTGCTCTGGGCAAATTCCAGGATAGTTCCTTTGAAAGGATATAGCTGATTTCCTTCCCATCCTCGAAACAATCTAAGCTGGTGCTTCATCTGTAATTATCAATGGGACGTTAAACCCTATCTTCCTTCCTTCATTCCTTCCCAACCTAAATAGCATGCACTATCATTTATGCAACATGCACCTGGTCTATCACTACACCAAAACCAACAGTGAGTAATGGAGAGATGAATGACACATTTAGGATGTCCTGTCACAGCCGTTGCTCCCAAGATGGTGAATCTCAAGGATGTCATTCATGCAGATCAATGCATTAAAACTTGACAATTGATTCCACAGCTATCAGTAAGCATTGGAAGTTACTGTGCAATGATTGAGACTCCTGGGTATTCAAAAATGTGCTCAAGATGGGTTCCACAAATGTTGAAACAGACCATAAGATTCAAAGAAAAGCCATTTCAACTGAACTATTGGGGCTGTTTGAGCCCACTAGAGAGATCTTGCAGTCGCTGGTGAAAACTTTGTGCATCACTTTAAGCCAGAAACTAAAAGGCTGTCACCACCCAAAATCGCCCAAAAAGAAGAAGTTCATGACAGCTCACTCTGCTGACAGTCATGAAGTCTTCTAGGGTAGTGATGGTATCATTCTCATGAATGTTTTGCACAAAGGTTCAACTATTAATTTAGGTGCATGTATGAAGACCCTGAACAAACTCGAAAACTGTCTCTGATGGGTTTGGTCTGACAAGAATCCAAAAGGAACCGTGCTTCAACATGACAATGGGTGCCTGTAAACAAATTTCAGAAACCATGAACACACGATTAAAGTGGGTTGGACATCATTGTTCATCCACCATATAGCACACACCTCGTGCTCTCCGACTTCCATCTGTTTGGACCACTTAAGGATTCTCTGTATAGGGGACATTTTGAAGGCGATGAGAGCATAATTCATGCAGTGAAAACATGGCTGCAAGCACAGAACAAGAGCTATTACCAGTAGGGTATACATGCTCATATACATCACTGGCCACAGAACATGATGGAGACTAGGTAGAAAACTAATAAATGTAAAATAAATGTTGATTTATATTGTCACTAAATTCTAATTCTTAAGAATAAATATATTCTGAGATAAAAACTGTTGGGCATTACTTATTAAAAGACCTTTGTACAAGAATGCGGCAAGTCATTTGGAATATCAGTGGGTGTGTAATGTTTGTTGGAACATTATTTTAAAATTACAGGAACTGAATAGGTGTTAATCTTGTTGGAGAAATTGAGAGAGAGGTGAAGTAGCTGTGTACATAGACTGTACACTGAGGTGACAAAAGTCATGGGATAGCGATATGCACATGTAAAGGTAGTGATAGTATCATGTACATGAGGCGTAAAAAGACAATGCATTGGCAAAGCTGTCATTTGTAGCCGGCCGGAGTGGCCGAACGGTTAAAGGCGCTACAGTCTGGAACCGCACGACCGCTACGGTAGCAGGTTCGAATCCTGCCTCGGGCGTGGATGTGTGTGATGTCCTTAGGTTAGTTAGGTTTAAGTAGTTCTAAGTTCTAGGGGACTTATGACCACAGCAGTTGAGTCCCATAGTGCTCAGAGCCATTTGAACCATTTGTCATTTGTACTAGGGTGATTCACATGAAAAGGTTTCTGATGTGATTATCACCACATGACGGGTATTAAGACTTTCAGTGTGGAATGATAGTTGTAGCTAGATGCATGGAACGTTCCATTTTGGAAATCATTAGTGAATTCAATATTCTGAGACCCACAATGTCAAGAGTGTGCTGAGAATACCTTATTTCAGGTATTGCCTTTCATCACAGACAACACATTGACCAGCGACCTTCACTTAATGACCAAGAGCAGTGATGTTTGTGTAGTATTATCAGTGCTAACAGGCAAGAAACACTGGATGAAATAAGCACAGAAATCATTGTGGGATGTATGACGAATGTATCCGTTAGGACTGTGCAGTGAAATCTGGAATTAATGGGTTATGGCAACAGACGACTGATGTGAGTGCCTTTGGTAACAGCACATCACCTCTCTTCTGGGCTTGTGACCATGTCTGTTGGACTATAGATGACTGAAAAACCTTGACCTGGTCATATGAGTCCTGATCTCATTTGGTAAGAGCTAATGATAGGGTTCGAGTGTGACACAGACACCGTGAAGCCGTGGACTCAGTTCATCAACAAGGCACTGTGCAAGCTGGTGATGGCGCATAATGATGTGGGCTATGTTTTACATTAATAGACTGGGTCCTCTGGACCAACTGAACCAATCATTGACTGGAAATGATTATATTGGGCCACTTAGAGACCATTTGCAGCCATTCACGGACTTCATGTTTCCAAACAACAGTAGGATTTTTATGGATGACAATGTGCCATGGCACAAGTCCACAATTGTTTGCAATTGGTTTGAAGAACTTGCTGCACAGTTAGAGCCAATCACTTGGCCACCCAGATCATCCAACATGAATTCCATTGAACATTCATGGAACATTATAGAGAGATCAGTTCATGCACAAAATCCTGCACTGGCAACACTTTCACAACTATTGATTGCTGTAGAAGCAGTGTGACTCAATATTTTCGCAGAGGACTTCCAGTGGCTTGTTGAGTCCATGTCACATCAGGCAGGAGGAGGTCCAACGCGATACTAGGAGGTATCCCATGGCTTTTGTGACCTTGATGTAAACTAGACTGACTGTTGGGTAAAACAACTCAGTAATTGTGTAAAAACTAAAATGAATAGCTATGACAGGTTGTATGTGACTGTACGGGAATATTTTAAGTTCAGTCAAACAGTTTTAAAAGAATAAATAAAACATTATTGAAATTACTTCATAACCCCCTGCAACTGTCAACTACTTGTTTTATCCTTTGTACAAATGTATAATTTTTGCCTTAAGCTATTTTCAAGAACTGCTATTTTTTCATGCAAACTCAGCACTATTTCCTTAGTTGATGTAGCAGTTATTAATTGGTCAACTGACATACTGTCATGTATTTGTAATTACATTAATAGATATACTTGAAAATGCCTTAAGGAAAAAATTGGACTGTTATACTGAGAGTAAATTAATAAGTTGATAGTTGCCGGTAACTGTGAAGTAATTTCAATAATTTCTATCAACTGTAACTCATTTTCAATGAAACATATTGAATACATACAACAAGTTTTGTACAAAGTTTTGAAAAAGTTACTGTGTGTGTGAGTGCTGATGGAGACAATTGAATCGAGGAGACCACCTATCTATCAGTGTGGACATAATTTTGTATGATGATCATGAGAAAGCACAAACAGTCTCTGGTGAAATTCTGTTTTTAAAAACCTTTGTCAGTTATTTTGGTTCATCCTCCATGAGGAATGTCCATGCATTTTTAAAACATCATTTTCGTTTTGCTTATGTTGCATCTCCTTTTATTTTGCATAAGAAGCCACACAGTCTTCTTTTGTGTGCTGAATTTTATAGTTACTGTTAGATGTTTTTCGTGGTGTATTACATTTTACATTACATAGCTAGATAAACTGTAAAAAAATGTTGAAACAGAATAAACACAATTGTAGAATGAGATTAGCAACTATTGTAGAGGGGATTCAGAATTAATGAGTAGAATGTTATGAAGATTGTGGTTGCCTACTGTATACTGCATAATCATTTTTATAATATAATTTAATTATGTAGTTATGTATTACATTACTGAAATCTTACCTTGGAACCTGCAAGGAATACATTATACATATATTTTCTTCATTAATAGGTTCAGTGCGCTTCAAAATTGGATGTAGATAAAGCAGTTGAAGCAGCAAAAAATGCATTTGCAGGAGAGTGGTCCAAAATGAACGCACGGGATAGAGGAATTTTGCTGTATAGGTATGTATCCAGTCTTTTGTGAAGTAATGGTATTGCAATGCTGAAACTATTATGTTGAAATCAATAATGTGATTTTGTGTTCTACATCAAGAGAGCCATTTTTTTCCAAATTTTATCTCAAACATGAATGCTGTGATGTAATTTTGCCACATTTATGATAAACTGACACCATATTTGTTGAGGCTGAACAAATCCATACTTGACACTTTCTTTGCAGGTGTATGTATTTTTATTCCATGCATTTTTTATTCTGTGGGTGTTACTAATGAAGTGGCAACAGATTTTTTTGGGGTAAAAATAGGGCCCCAACATTTTCAGTAGGCTTTTTAATTTGTTTGGTCTTCTAAAATCACTTTGTGAAGTTCTTACATTGTTTTTGAAAGCATTACTTGTTAGTAGCTTCTAAATTTTAAGACTCGCAAACTGTAAACATCACTACATTTTGTGGCACAATTCACTCTCTAAAAATTCAGCTGAGTGTCCGAGTCATCTGTTTTAGATATTATGATCTCTGATCCTACCCAAAAAAGTATTTGAATCAAAAGACCTGATTACATTGTGCCAAGACCTTACTGAATAAGAACACACAACTGACATGTAAATGCATAATTTAATCTGTCACTTTAACAGTGTTGTTGATCTTTTCAGCGAGTTAAGAAAACAATCGTCTGTGTATGTTATTATTATTATTGTTATTATTATTATTCACATATGGGCCCAATTAGTCAGTCAATGTCGCTTTTGATCGTTGGCCTTCCTTTGTGTCCAGATTTGTTTCACCCTTTCAGAATGAAGTCTCTTTCCTTCATCAGACCATGGTGTTCCAGTTTATTTTCTAATTTCCCTCTGACGAACTTCTCAGTCAAATATCTTTTGTCTGAATGTTTTTCTATCTGTAACATCTGCCTGAGTTATACCAGCTACTTTAGGATCCTCCTTAATTGCAGCGATCCATTTAATTGGCTCAGTTTTGGCCTTACTTCTGTTTTCATGGAATCCCACTATTTGTTCTGTCAACCTAGTGGGTACCGATCTTTTAATGTGCCCATAAAATTTAAATCTTAATTTTTTTCATGTCACCATGTATGTCTGTGTATTCATTTATTTTCTTATTACTTCTCAGCCTATAAGTTTCTCCATCAGTGATTTTGAGGCCTAATATTTTCCCAATAATCTTTCTTTCCTTCTTTTGAATTTCTTCAGTATCCCTCTTTCTATTTAAAGTTAAAGTTTCTGCTTGATAAAGACATTTAGGTTTGATTATAGTGCTGTAATGCCTAAGTTTACTGAACTTAGAAAGTGATTTTTTATTATAATATTTTGTGTTAATCTGAATACAGTTGCCATTTTTTGACAGCGAACTTCATTTGCAGCTTTTTCCAGGCCGTTTTCTTCTATGATTTTCCCCAAGTAATTAAATTGAGAAACCTTTTTTATTTTTCCATATTTCGTGTTCAAAAACTTTGGTGCTTGTTTGTTGTATGTTGTATATACCATTTTTTCAAATGATATTTGTAGTCCTACTTTTTCCGCAGCTACTTCAAGAAATTAAATTTGTTTCTGAGCTGTGGTAATAACCCTAGTTAAAACTGCCAGACCATCTGCAAAGGTGAGGCAATCTGCTCTAATATTACTTCTACCTAACTTGATTGATTGATCTATATTTTGACTTGACTTTTGCTCTCGCCATTCTGTAATTATCTTTTCCAAACACAGTTAAACAGTAATGAGGGGAGTTCATCTCCTTGTATAACACCAGTCCTTACATAAAATGGTTCAGAAATTTCTCCCATGAATTTAACTTTAGAGCTAGTGTCGGTTAACATTTCCTTAATCAGTATTAGAGTTTTATTATCTAGCCCTTGTTCCTTTAAAATTTGGAAAAGAGATTCACAATGAACTGAGTCATAGGCCTTTTTAAAATCCTCAAATGTACATACAATATTGTTACTAGAAATCCTTTGGTGCCTAATGATTAGTTTTAAATTAATAATTTGTTCCGGACAGGATCTGTTTGGTCTAAAGCCTGCTTGGTATTCACCAATTTTAGGTTCTAACTGTTCTCGGGCTCAGTCAAGTCAACACTGTGAGAGAATTTGGTATGTGACCAGGAGAAGAAAGATTCCTCGGTAATTATTAGCATTGGTTCCATCCCCTTTTTTATGCAATGGATGAATTAGGGCAGTTTTCCAGTCCTCAGCTATTTTATCAGTTAGCCATATATGCCCTATTAGTTGAGTGATCTCTTTTATAGTGTTAGGGCCAGCTGCTTTTAGTATTACTGCCATTATACCATCTTCTCCGGATGCTTTGTTGTTTCTCTAAGTCTCTTAATTTGTTTAGTTATTCTGATTTTGTCAGGTTTGTAGACTTAGGGTTGGTGTTATTAGTTTGCTGTGGTTGGAATTTGTTTGGTGGTTCTGGACAGTTTAATAGTTTCTCAGAATAATTAGCAAGTACTTACAATTTTCCCAGTTGTTAGGAGCCAAACTGCCATTTTCATTTTTGAAGCAAAGACTTTGAGCTTGGTGACCAGTTAGTTTTGTTTTGAATGTTTTATAAAAGTTTCTTGTATTGTTCTTTTGGAAGTCTCTTTTGATTCCTAAAAGTTGGGCATTTTTGTAGTTTCTTTTAGTCTGTTGGATTAATTTAGATGTTTATTTTCATACAGTTAAAAAGGTGGTGTACTTATTTTCAGTTTTGTTACTATTCCAATTTTTGAATGTCTCATGCCTAGACTTAACAGCTGTTTTACAGTCCACATTCCACCAAGGGTGTTTTTGTTTCTTTTGAAGCAGAATTAAATTTTGTGCTGTTTCGATGAACTTTTCTTTTAGGTTTTGCTAATTGTTGGATTGTTTTTTTGTCAAGTTTGCTTGTTAGAGTTGGGTTATTTCAGCAGTCAAATTTTGAGATAACATTTTTTGTTTTGAAGAGTATTTTAGGTTGAAATTTTACTTTTATTAGCAGTAAATAATGGTCAGAATCAATATTAGCCCCTTTCCTAACTTGGACATTTAAAATTTCTTTGTGGTTAGGGTATGAAATTGCTACACGATTGATTTTCAATTCCCTGGTAAATCTATTGGGTGCCCGCCAAAGTTTTTGTTTAAAAGGGCTCTTTTTAAAATGAATTTTATCCATAGTGGATGCTGTTGAACTCTGTGACTGTTCCTTTATAGGTTGTAGAAAAATTTCCAGTACCAGTCACAATGTGACTGGTAGCGGAAATTTTTCTACAACCTTTTTAAAATGTGTTGACATGGTTTTAAGGTTAAAATTTTTGCACGTTTCAACAAGTCTTTAGCCATTTTGGTTTGTCCATCTATGCACAGGAAATCCACCCACCGTTTCCGTACATATTTTTCTTTACCTAATTGAGTGTTAAAATCATGGTTTGAGGGAGTTTTCGATCTGATGCTTTCTAACGTTTCCCAAGCTTCATTAACTTCTTCAGGTTATGTACGGTTATCCTCATTGACTGGCATATGGG
Source organism: Schistocerca cancellata (assembly GCF_023864275.1). Lineage (NCBI taxonomy): Eukaryota > Metazoa > Arthropoda > Insecta > Orthoptera > Acrididae > Schistocerca > Schistocerca cancellata. The sequence continues at coordinate 381,766,765 of NC_064629.1, read as the reverse complement.
CATTAATTAAAGTGTATGCTTTACTTGCACATGTAAGAGAAATTCTCATTAGTCTATTATTAATGAGTTTTGTCTTCATTATTGAATTTAAAATATTTTTGGGGACTGCAAAAGCAACTACCAGGTGTGGTGTATTATTAAGCATCCTTTTATCACATTTATATTTAAAAAAAGAAAAAGAAAAATCCATGGTCCGTCATTCGTGTTTCTTGAAGTGCCAAAATTTGAATCTTCTGTTCTTTTAATGTATCTCCCAATTTATGGAGTTTACTTATTTGCAAAAGTGTTGCAAAAAATGTATTTGTTTTAGTTCTAAGTTGGCCTGAGGACTCTTGACTTCCTCTGTTGAATCTCATTGCATTTTAATCTGACCGCCCCAGAATCCAGAAGACCCGTTGCGCCAGTAATACTGACAGTAGATTGACCACCTGGGGTAATACTGTGATTATCAAAATGCTCCATGTTGATTGTACCTGGAATCAGGCAGGGTTGAGTAGACTCATTGAGTGAACTCAGAGTGTTAAGGCTGGAAGGGTTAGTTCCAGAATATATATTTCAGCTGCACCACTGGTTAACAGATGCTGACCACTTTACCTCTTGCTACAGGACAGATGCAAAGTGGATTTGGCTTTTTTGTGCCTTGGTCCGGGACTGTTTATTCTATATTCACAGTTGTCTGTCATATCTGATGAAACATTCACTATCCTCCACCTGTGACCCGTCGAATACCCTAGGCGAGGTCAGCTTCATAGGCTTTTAGTTACAAAGTCTTGAAGCCGTGTATGTTATTCTTATTACCTGTCAAAGACCTTAATAAATATTTTGAAGTTTGTTATTTTGTCCTGCTAAATTTCCTACTGAGCAACTTGGGTCTTATTAATGCTTAAGGCAAGGCATATCAAGGTGGTTAAGGCACTGGAGTCCTATTCATGAGGGCCAAGTTCAGATCCATGTCTGGCCCTCCAAATTGTGTTTTTTGTGCTTTATGTAGTTTGCTAAATGCAAAATCTGGGATGGTTCCTTTGAAAGGGCACAAGTAAGTCCTTTCCAACCTTCCTAATCTGATCTTGTCCATCATCTATTTTGACCTTGTAAATGTTACATTAAACCTCAAACTTCCCTCTTTATTTCTTTTCCCATTTCAGTTTCCCTTATTTCTTTGTTGTTTCTCAGTTTTTCATGTCCTCTTAATCACTCTGTATGTTGTCATGCTTTTTCTTCCATCTACACTTCTCCTGTTGTCTAGGTTTTCCTGTCTTGGGGTCGTTCAGTGTTTAATATCTTTTCTTCTAAAGAAATTTATTTTCATTATTTATAATTCTTGAAAATTATTTGTTAATAGTTCCCTCTTGACTTCTCTGATTCATGGTGTTGATTTATTATCCCAGAAATATTTGAATATTTATTTCATATCATTCTATGGCAATATTCAATGGACATCAACCTCCACTTTGTCATTATTTATTATTATTTATGGTTATCCTAGAAGATTTCCTTGATAATTCTAATTTTGCAACATATTATTATTTTTCCTTCTTTCAAGCCCTGTTTTTCAAGCTGACAATTCATTCTTATAGACATATGAATGAACATTCCGCTCTGACCACTGTGTTATAGCAACTTAGTTTCATGTTGTCAGAGATGCATTTCTTATTCCAAATATTGACAATATCATGAAAAGGTTAGTTGCTACTCACCACATAGCAGAAATGCTGAATCGTAGATAGGCAAAATAGAAAGACTGTCAAACAAAGCTTTTGGCCAAACAGGCCTTCATCAGGATACACACACACACACACACACACACACACACACACACACACACACACACACACACACACACACACCATTCTCTCTCTCTCTCTCTCTCTCTCTCTCTCTCTCTCTCCTCCTCTCTCTCTCTCTCTCTCTCTCTCTCTCTCTCTCTCACTCATTCAGCTTACACGTAAACATGCAAATACTTGGCTGAAAGCTTTGTTTGATGGTCTTTTTGTTGTGCCTATTTGCAACTCACCATCTTGGCTATTTGGTTAGTAGCAACTGTCCTTTTCATAATACTATCATTATTCCATCCTGGATTTTCCATTGTTCGATTATTGTAAATATTCTTTCTTAAGTCACATACTACTTCCATTTGTCTGATACATTCATCTGTTGAAAACTTCTGTAGCCAATTTTCTTCTGTTATTACTTCTAAGTATTTGAACAATCTGACCTTTTGTATTTTACCTCTTTCTACTTCTACTTATTTGGATTTGGGTTAAAAAATTCTTTGTTTTTCATGAATGTATTTGTACCTGAGAATCTGATTCTTGTTTTGTTAGCTATTATTTCAAAAATATTTAGTTGAAACCTTACTCCAGCAAGATTTTCTGACAGTAACGTAAAAAAACAATTCACAAAAATAAGGTAACATACCTTACTTTTATTTGATTTTCTTCTTAGAATTAGTTGTTTAATTAAGTTATTTTGGAGTTGTGAGTTCCAGATTCACCAGCTGAAGAGTAAATGTGATAAAGTAAAGTCAAGTCATATGGCATTGTAGGCTGGGAGACCCCAAGGGGTAGGTTCAGTTGCTGAGTCGGAAATGGTTTTCTTCCAGTGCACATCATGGCCCCTTTTGTTGCAGACACACTGAAGCACCAAAAAGCTGGGTATAGGCATGCATATTCAAATACAGAGATATGTAAACAGGCAGAATACGACACTGTGGTTGGCAATGCCTACATAAGACAAGTGTCTGGTGCAGTTGTTTGATCAGTTACCGCTGCTACAGTAGCAGGTTGTCAACATCTAAATGAGTTTGAACATACTGTTATAGTAGGTGCGTGAGTGATGGGATACAGTATCTCCAAGGTAGCGATGAAGTGGGAATTTTGCCATATGACCAGTTCACAAGTGTACTGTCAGTATCACGAATCCAGTAAAACATCAAATTTCTGACATCTCTCTGGCTGGAAAAAGATCCTGCAAGAACAGGAGCAATAATGACTGAAGAGAATCATTCAACATGACAGAAGTGCAACCCTTCCACAAATTGCTGCAGATTTCAATGCTGGGGCATCAACAAGTGTCAGCGTGCAAACCATTCAATGAAACGTCATCGATATGGGCTTCTGGAACCGAAGGCACACTCGTGTACCCTTGATGAATGCACAAAACAAAGCTTTACACCTCACCTAGACCTGTTAGCACCGACATTGGACTGTTGAAGACTGGAAACATATTGCATGGTCGGACTAGTCGCATTCCAAATTGTATCTAGCAGATGGATGTGTATGGGTATGGAGACAACCTCACGAATTGATGAACCCTGCATGTTAGCAGGGGACTGTTCAAGCTGGTGGAGTCTCTGCAATGGTGTGGGGCATGTGCAGTTGGAGTGATATGGGACCCCTGATACGTCTAGACACGACTCTGACTGGTGACACATATGTAAGCATCTTGTCTGATCACCTGAATCCATTTATGTCCATTGTGCATTCCGATGGACTTGGGCAATTCCAGCAGGAAAATGCGACACCCCACACATCCAGAAATGCTACAGAGTGGCTCCAGGAACACTCTTCAGAGTTTAAACACTTCCACTGCCCACCAAACTCCCCAGACATGAAAATTATTGAGCATATCCTGGATGTCTTGCAACATGCTGTTCAGAAGATATCTCCACCCCCTCATACTCTTACGGATTTATGGACAGCCCTACAGGATTCGTGGTGTCAGTTCCCTCCATCACTACTTGAGACATTAGTCAAGTCCATTCCACATCATGTTGTGGTACTTCTGCACGGCCGTGGGGGGCCTACACAATATTTTAAGCAGGTATGCCAGTTTTTTTGCCTCTTCATTGTATATGAGAGTTGTGCCATACTTGTATTTGCAGTGTATAGGTGTGTGTGTGTGTGTGTGTGTGTGTGTGTGTGTGTGTGTGTGTGTTTGTGTTCCTGCCGCCTCTGGATCACGGGGTCCAGCGTTCGATTCCTGGCTGAGTTAGGGATTTTCTCTGCCCAGGGACTGGGTGTCTGTGTTGTCCTCATTGTTTCATCATCATCATCATCATCATCATCATCATCATCATCATTCATGAGAGGCGACAGGAAGGGCATCTGGCCATCCCTTAAACTGTCCCCGCCAAATCTGTTCCTAACATTGCCGACCCTGCGGTGATTCAGGATATAGGCACAAGGAAATTGTGTTGTATGATGATGATGATGATGATGATGATGATGATGAGAGAGGAGTGTGTGAAACCTGGTGCTGGCACGTAGCTCACTCCTCTCTAAGAGCATCAGGGGGACTGCCTGGCTTAATGTCTCCATCCAGTGGGTGGATCACTATCAAGTGTGTCATGTGCACTCACTTCAAACCTCTCCCCCTCTTGCTGGCTACATACTGGCAGTGAAAATTTTCCACCACCAGGATTACAACAGGCTTACTTCTGAATAAAGTGTACATTAGCAATCTTGGTTACAGAAGTCGGTAGTAAAGGTGATGAACCATGGTTATGCATTAAATCGATTTTATTTCAAGTAATCAGCATGTTTATTCTAAATTTTAATTAACATGTTCTGTTTGTGGGGATTTCAGAGATGGTTGCTAATAATTTTATTTAATAATTCTCTGTGTATTGAGTCAAATGCTTTGTTGAAGTCAAATTAGATATAGTTTGGATTTGCAGTTTAGAATTCTATGGCAAATAATTGATTTCAAATGACATGTTTGTTCTCATTATATTCCCTTTGTGAAGCAATCCTAATATTCTCCAAGTTGTTCATCTAAAGTTATTTCATTATTGCTTAGGATAATCTATGAAGGTCTTTTGTATGTGAATGGAAAGTTTGACACCCTTCCATAATTGGTAACACTTTGCTTTTCTCATTTTGTATGAAGTAGATGGATTATGGCTATTATTTATACTTCTTTTGGACTTTTTTTGTATTTAAACTTTCCAAAGAACAAACAATATATGATTTGGAAACATTCTGGACTTTTGTTGTTAATGAGTCTTTAGAATTCCATCCATCATTTTAAGACTTTTGGTGATAAATTCTCCTCAGAATAACATGGTATTGTTAAACATCCTAATTTTTCAATAAATCTTTTGATGTTTCTGTGCTTTGTTAGTTCTATCAATCCAGATTTTGTTCAAGGGATTTTCTTCTCTTCCTAGATATTTTCTGTCACAATCTGACACATTTCATTCCTTTTATTCTTAACTGATCCTAATGTTTTGTTTCCAGCTTTCTGGATTTGTACTTCTCATTATCCCTCAACTTGGTACTTTATGTGTCTCAGTTTCTTATTTTTAGTTTTATGGCATTTCACTTAAGCCCTCTGTTTGCATCATATCTTAACAATTTTTCCGATGTTATTTTTGAAAACGGATGGAAAAAGACAGATTATTAACCTCAGAAAGGTAGTGATCCATATGAAATTCACTATTTTAACAGATTGTATCATATCCCATTGTTGACCTTCTTTTTATTGATTTCTCTTGTTTTTTCCCATTTATATGTGCATTACATTTGTAAGTGTGTATTATTTTGATTTCTAAGTGTCATTTTTGAAATAGGCAGTTTATCTGATTTTGGCTTAAATGATGTTATATTATTTACTTTGTTTTTATTTACTTAAAATGCAGTGTCAAACAGAAAATTTTTCCATTCATCTCACTGCAGATTTCGTTTGAAAATTTTGTATTATTTAGTATTTGTTACACTCTCATCTAAAGTCTAGTTTCTTGCGCTGATATGAAATTGTGATATGATTTTGCTATAGGAGTAATTAATCTTATATTTGCTATCTAGTTTTTAGAGCCTAATTAACATTTAACCTTACAAAATAATATTAATTTTTTGAATTTCAATGTAAGAAATATTCCAAATCACTCCAACTTGTCTTTACTTCAGATGTAAGTACTTCCCAGAATCTTAAGTGCATGTGTGTTACAAGATGTGATTTTAGAGTCCCCTATTAAGTTACTGTGGGGGTAATACAGTCTTTATGTGTCCGTCCGCCGCTCATGGTCTCGCGGTAGCGTTCTCGCTTCCCGAGCATGGGGTCCCGGGTTCGATTCCCGGCGGGGTCAGGGATTTTCACCTGCCTCGAGATGACTGGGTGTTTGTGTTGTCCTCATCATTTCATCATCATCCAGGAAAGTGGCGAAATTGGACTGAACAATGATTGGGTAATTGTACGGGCGCTGATAACCACGCCGTTGAGCGCCCCACAAACCAAACATCATCATCATCTCTGTCTTTATGTGAACTTCCCGCACTATGAATCGAAGTGGTACATTGTAAAATGTTGAAAAATTTAAGATTTCCAAAATAACACCATGTTGTTCACCTGGAAATTGTTATTTTTTACTGCAATAGTCTTGCATTCAGTAGAACTGGGATTCAGTTTTCTGTGCATCCATCTAGATTCAGATTTTCCATGGTTTCATGAAGTCACTTAATGCAGGTGATGGGATGGTTTCTTTGAAAATGGCAAACCACTTATCTTCCACATTCCTGTCCTATCCAACCTTGCACTCCATTTCTGATGACCTCACCAACATCATTTCTCTGCTACCATCCATACCTGGGAGGCATTCCCCAATCCACAACCTTAGGAGGTGCACGAAGGATGACTAGTAGCTCTACAAGGACATTATAGTTCTTAATTAAACATTTGTTCTTATAAGATACTGGTGCTTTATTTTCAAGTCTACACATTTATTTATTGAAAAGTCTCTCTCTCTCTCTCTCTCTCTCTCTCTCTCTCTCTCTCTCTCTCTCTCTCTGTAAATTACAAAATAAGTAATGGAGATGACCTTAGATTTTCTTCTTTCTTTGATAGGCTGGCAGATCTTATGGAAGAACACAAAGAGGAGCTTGCAACAATTGAATCAATAGATTCTGGGGCAGTTTACACTCTGGCTCTCAAAACACATGTTGGTATGTCAATTGAAACCTGGAGATATTTTGCTGGTTGGTGTGATAAAATACATGGAACTACAATCCCAATAAATCATGCAAGGCCAAACAGGAATCTCACATTCACGCGCAAAGAGCCAATAGGGTGAGTTTCATAGACTGCTTCATTTTTAAAATTATGTTAATAATAGAAGTCATAGTAATGATATTAATACTAATGAAACCTGAAAATTGTTTACTGTAATAACATTCATGAATTTCCCTGTTGTTGTTGTTATGCCCTTGTGATTTTCTGCATCTCAATAAAACACTGTTAAGTTAATTAACTTTCTGCTGACTTTTTGAAATTTTGAGTACTTCAATCTAAGCCATTTAAGATTTTACTCTCAAAATTGTGTGTTTGTCTTTTCTTCACAATATTAAAGTGTTTCAACTACATAAACATCTTTTTTTTTTTTAATTTAGTGTGTGTGGCTTGATAACACCATGGAATTATCCACTTATGATGCTGTCTTGGAAAATGGCAGCCTGTTTAGCAGCTGGTAATACAGTAGTGATGAAACCTGCACAAGTGTCACCTTTAACAGCACTGAAATTTGCAGAACTGTCTATTAAAGCAGGCATCCCTCCAGGTGTAATAAATATACTGCCTGGTGCAGGTAAGCCTAATTATGTTGTGTTAAATGTTATCATATAAAAGCAAATATGACTATACCCATTTCATAAGGTATCAGAGTAAGAAAAGATGCTTCATTAGAGGCATTCTTGTGATAAGGCAACTGACTACTTTTGCTCTTGAAGTAGGTGGACATAGAAGCATCTGATTACCAGTTTTCTTTGACAATTAACTTTATGTAGACTATTGTGCATAATATCTCTTCTGTTTTAAGGTCTGGAGCTAATATAACAAGTGTCCAATATTATAAATCTTTAGAAGCTGTCAGAAATGGGTTGAAATTAGCTTGAGCCCAGCTCTTCTGAAGCATGACACTCAACTAAAGTCTCAAGAAACTCTTGTTTCTTTGTAGAGTAGTGTTTCATTAATAGGGTTGTTTGAGCTATATTGGCATATTTGAAACCACAGGTTGTTTGCATCTCAGTAAGGGTGAAAGCGAACTGAAAGTGATTGATTGAATTACATTTGTTAGTGTATCTGAAATGCTTCTTCCACTCCTTTACCTTGTTATAATAATTTTGGTTAAAGTAAAGTATTGTGGAACATACGGGAATAATGGAAACAGCTACTTTTACGACAAGCAACAACTTGCATACAGATAAATCATGGATGATACATAGGGCATACATCTCATAGTTACTCACTTGTAGCTTTCAAACTTCCACTCTTTCTACTCACCCCCCCCCCCCCTACCCCCTTCACACACACACACACACACACACACACACACACAACTAATGCTGATCTTCATGGCAATAATAGACATTAACAAATGATCATCAGGGCAGGCAGTTTTGAAGGAAGAGTGAAGGAGTGTGGCAGGAGAGAGTGAGGAAGGTATGGAGATCAGGAAGTGTAGGGAAATGTTGGGAGCATGAAAGGGGATAACCGATGGCTCTCAGTGGCAGTGATGAAACTGTGGATCAGAAATGGTAATGATCACAAAACTGAGTGAGTCATGCGTGAGACAGAGAAGAAGAGTGAGTGCAGTTTTAATATTCCCATCTATGGGCAATATTGACAGTAGTTCAGAGGCACTACATATTGTGGTTGACAAACACCACTAGGGGAAGGTGTAGCATATCACATGGGTGAGCCACTCACACCAACAAGTCCAGGAGGCAACTGTGATTCAGTTCTAGTACCATCTATTTCATGAACTGCTATCAATCATTCCATTCTGTTTGTTGGATTCGACCCTGCATTGCACTTGGACTTCCTTGTTCTTGTATTTGGCTTTTATTCAGTGTTCTACTTTCAACAACTTGGCTTTGTTATGTATTACGCATCCATGTCAGGAGCAGACAGAATACTGATGATGAGTTCTTCCCCTATCATGCTTTTGGTTACACTGTCACCTAGTGCCAGTGTTATAGATCCCAAAATTCTGGAATATTGACAGTAACAACTATCACTGCAACAGCAGTACCAGGAACTATGCAGAAACAACAAGAACAGCATGTGGTTCTCCCGCAGCTCATATATCAGCAGCAACAGTGATGTCAGTCAGTGGTCATGGTTATGTCCCCACCTGTCTTTGGAGAGCTGGAAAGTCTTCCTCCATAATTTTGAACTGTACTGTTTTGCTTATAGCAGTTCTGGTAGGCACAAAAGTACACTGCTCTTGTCTTCTAGTAGGCATTGTCTTAGGTAACAGGCAGTTCCAGTTTTATAGGACTCTCATATGATTACGGCTAGACTGTTGGTTCACAGTGTATGGATCAGTGAGAACTGGAGGTCATTGACACTATCCACCATAAGGGGATCTGGCTAGGATGCAGGATGAACCCCGTTCCAAGTCTCTGTGCTGAGGCTGGGGAACCACCACTCACCATCCAGCAGCAGCTCCTTGTGGTGCATCAGGCATATAAGTTCCTTGCTGCTTAAAGTTCACTGGCATTCCATCCTGTTGCCCGTCCACCTATGGAACACCTTTTTTTCCAATTATCCATGAGCAACAAGGCCTTTTGTGATTCGTGTGAAGCATGTGTTGGAGTCGCCTGGTATGGCGAAAGTTCAGACCCATATCAAGGGGTGGAAATGACTGCCAACATGGTTGTTACAGAGGCCCAGATTAGTTTTAGATTTAGTGCAGTACAGGAAAGGCTGCATTCCTGCATCTGTTTTTAATGCCAAATTTTCCATCATTTAAATGAGCATCACAACTATTAAACTGTATTCACAGGTGAGACAAAGTAGGGGGACTCTGTTGGTTGCTCGGCTGTCTTCACTTGTCATGTCATCAAGATCTGAGTGCTCAAGAATTTATAATGTTTGATGTAGAATTGTACACGATTGAGAGGACACTGGAGCAAGTGAAATGTGTTGTAGCTGGTAAATGCCTCCTCTGTATCAGCTCTCCGAGTGCCCTTTATTCTCTGTAACACTTGCACCCAGCAGATAAAGTAGTCCAAAATATCCACTAACAAAAGCTGTGAAAGGAGGTGACTTTTTGGTGGATGCCAGGGCAAATGAGTATTAAATGAAATGAAATGGCAGATGTAGCAGCCAATGAGGTGTGTCATGATAACCAGATAGCCCAGTTTGCCTTTCCCTATTTGCTGTCATCTCACTGCTGAGGTAGAGAGACGTGCGTACATCTACATCTACATACATACTCTGCAATCCACCATACGGTGCGTAGCGGAGGGTACCTCGTACCACAACTAGCATCTTCTCTCCCTGTTCCACTCCCAAACAGAATGAGGGAAAAATGACTGCCTATATGCCTCTGTACGAGACCTAAGCTCTCTTATCTTATCTTTGTGGTCTTTCTGCGAAATGTAAGTTGGTGGCAATAAAATTGTACTGCAGTCAGACTCAAATGCTGGTTCTCTAAATTTCCTTAGTAGCGATTCACGAAAAGAGTGCCTCCTTTCCTCTAGAGACTCCCACCCGAGTTCCTGAAGCATTTCCGTAACACTTGCGTGATGATCAGACCTACTAGTAACAAATCTAGCAGCCCACCTCTGAATTGCTTCAATGTCCTCCCTCAATCCGACCTGATAGGGATCCCTAACGCTCAAGCAGTACTCAAGAATAGGTTGTATTAGTGTTTTATAAGTGGTCTCCTTTACAGGTGAACCACATCTTCCAAAATTCTACCAATGAACCGAAGACAACTATCCGCCTTCCCCACAACTGCCATTACATGCTTGTCCCACTTCATATCGCTCTGCAATGTTACGCCCAAATATTTAATCGATGTGACTGTGTCAAGCACTACACTACTAATGGAGTATTCAAACATTAAAGGATTCTTTTTCCTATTCATCTGCATTAATTTACATTTATCTATATTTAGAGTTAGCTGCCATTCTTTACACAAATCACAAATCCTGTCCAAGTCATCTTGTATCCTCCTACAGTCACTCAACGACGACACCTTCCCGTACACCACAGCATCATCAGCAAACAGCCACACATTGCTAGCCACCCTATCCAAAAGATCATTTATGTAGATAGAAAACAACAGCGGACCTAACACACTTCCCTGGGGCACTCCAGATGATACCCTCACCTCCGATGAACACTCACCATCGAGGACAACGAGCCACTCACATACTTGGGAACCAATCCCAGGTGCTCGTACCTTAGTCAGGAGTCTGTAGTGGGGCACCGAGTCAAACGCTTTCCGGAAGTCAAGGAGTATGGCATCCATCTGATACCCTTCATCCATGGTTCGCAAGATATCATGTGAAAAAAGGGTGAGCTGCTATTCGCAGGAGCGATGCTTTCTAAAGCCGTGCTGATGCATGGACAGCAACTTCTCTGTCTCAAGGAAATTCATTATATTCAAACTGAGAATATGTTCAAGAATCCTGCAACAAACCGATGTTAAGGATATTGGTCTGTAATTTTGAGGATCCGTCCTTCTACCCTTCTTATATACAGGCGTCACCTGCACTTTTTTCCAGTCGCTTGGGACTTGACGTTGGGCAAGAGATTCATGATAAATGCAAGCTAAGTAAGGAGCCAATGCAGTAGAGTACTCTCTGTGAAACCAAATTGGAATCCCATCAGGACCTGGCGATTTATTTATTTTCAACCCATTCAGCTGCTTTGCAACCCCAGGTATGTCTATCACTATGTCCTCCATACAGGAATCTGTACAAGACTCAAACGGCGGTATGTTTGTACGATCCTCCTGTGTGAAAGGTTTCTCAAATGCTAAATTTAAAATTTCAGCTTTCGTTTTGCTGTCTTCCATTGCCAGGCCAGACTGATGAGTGAGTGACTGGATGGAAGCCTTTGACCCGCTTACCAATTTTACATAAGACCAGAATTTCCTTGGGTTTTCAGCAAGATCTTTTGCTAAGGTATGACAGTGGTAGTGGTTGAATGCTTCGCGCATCGCTCTTTTTACAGCAGCACGAATCTCTACTAACTTTTGCCTGTCCTCATTCTCCCAACCTTTCTTGTACCATGAGTGCAGCTGCCTTTGCTTCCTGAGCATTCTCTGAATTGCGCTGTTAAACAACAGTGGGTCTTTTCCGTAGATGGGAAGAAGAGTGGTTGGAAGTGATAGCCAATAAGCTGCACTTCTTAAAATCTATTATTTGGCCATAGTGTACCTCCTTTCAGCCATGCAGAGGGAATGAGGTCCTTCTCACTCATCTTAACATAGGACACAGCCGTGTGACTCATGGCTTCTTGCTTTAGTGAGAGGACCCTCGAGTGTGTGATGCTTCTGGCACACAGATCATGATGCACCTCATTGTAATAGACCCTATTTTATATTCAGACAAGAGAGCAGCAGCTCATTTGCCAACAGATTTTTCCCTTTATTTTAAATGACAATGACATGAATATAGTGCATATTTTAATGTTTTGTGAAATGTCTGAATAATTTCCTAAAATTTAGGGAGAAGTTTTTAATGTGTTATCAGAGTGGCTAGCTCAACCTTGTTTTTTTTTTGTATGAAAAGCATTTGACTATGTATCGATACTAACCGTGGTGACATGCTTAAAATTGCAAAATCTTTTTAGGCTGCTTCTGAAGCTCGGAATTCTTTCACAAATGGTGTGAAAGTGTCAGCAGTAGTTCCTCGCCATTATAAACACCAATCAGTTGACAATTCCGCTTGACCCTCATCTTTTCTTGCCTCTAAGTTTCACCCAAGTTGATGAACATCTGGATTGCCAGCATCTTGTGAGAGACTTAAATACGTAGTTCGTGCTGCTCCTTTTGCAGCAGTGAATGACTTTTTTTTTTTTTTTTAAATAGTAGCCTTGTGGATAAGAATGCCCTCCCTCCTCAGCATTGTTACATGCTACACACAAGTTGAAAAAACTCCAGTCCTGCCCTGACTGCGGTAGCTGACATTCAAGACGCAGCTGTACACACTGTCCTGTGGACTGTTAGACCTGTGGTAAGTGGGACCACCTTGCAGCAGTGTGTCAACAGATGTCCACCAGTCACATACTCAGCCATGAGATGAGGATGGCACATCAGCCCACACGGTCATGGTTGCAGAGCATGTGGCTCCCCTACTGCCACAGGAGCTTATGCTGGCCAACACTTCCTGGTCGGGACTGTAAAATATCAGTTGCACACTGGCACTGCCATGTCAATAATCAGTGAGGATACATATCAGAATCTCAGGTCTCCTTTGCTGCAAAGAGCCTGGTGTTGCGTCATGTCTTACTGCTGCACAAACATTCCTCTTCTTGGAGAGCTGTCACTGGCATCTGTGTGCTAGCTCAGATGCACTTACCAGTTTTGGTTTCGAAATAGTTTCAATTCAGTGTCTGAAATGGTGCCTTCTTCTGCCTGTGACACTTTGTGCAATTTGTACAAAGAGATTTTTGAATCAACACTTGGGTGTGTGCATAGTTTTACAGCTCGCAACTCTATGAAGCCTGCAGCATTGCCAAAATTTTGTAGAGATCACCAGTTACCATTTGTGATCGGAGAGGTTCTTCAAGCATATCCCCATTTTCAACCAGTCGGTGTGTGTTATTTGTGGCTGTCCTTAAGAAACCTAATGAGTCTTCAGGCATTCGTGCCGATTTTAAGTCATCCATAAATGCCCAGTCCGGCAGTGGTCTCTGTTTTATGCCCCACATGCAGATTTTGTTAACTAAACTGGCTGGGGACCATCATTTTTCAGAGATAGATCTAAAGGATGTGTTTATACAGCTGTAGCTTGATGAGGTGTCAGGTGAGCTGCTAGTCTTAAATATGCCATTCAGCTTACACAGGTACAATTGCTTACCTTTTGAAATTGTTAGTGGACCTTCCATTTTACAAAAATATTTAGAACAAGTGATAAAAGGTATTCTACACTTGTTATGAGGCCATTCTGCCATTGTTATGAGGCCAACACATGTGGAACAGCTCAGCAACCTCGAATCTCTCTTCAGATGGCTCCAGGAAAGTGGCTTTCACTGTCAATTGGAAAAGTGAGGTTTCCTTGGCCCCAGTATCAAATAACTGGGGCACATTATTTGTTGCAAGGGTATCGTGCACCCGTGACCACATCAATAAGATCACTGATATGCTGACCCCTACTAACCTTAAACAGCTGCAGTTGTTCCTGTGTAAAATTATCCACTATGCCTAATTTATTTCACACCATCCAATTCAGAAGTGCAAAAAGGATATTAAATTTGTGTGGTTCGCCACCTGTCAATATGCTTTTCAGTGTCTTAAGGGCAGTCTTAAGATGTTGCTGTGTATGATACCATATAACTGGGCCTGCATCGACACTTACAGTGGACATGTGGAATTGTGGCAGTTTTGTCTCATAAGTTGGCAGATGGGTCTGAACAGGCAGTTACCTTCAACTCCAAAATGTTAACCACAGCAGAGCTCTTTAGTGACCATTCAAAGGGTCAAGAAATTTCATGTGTTTTTGTTTGGCAGGAATTTCACCTGTTGTCTGACCACAAAACCTAGATTTCATTGTATGGGCATCACTCTGAGCTTCTGGAAAAGACTGTGCAGCACCTGCAGCACTCAGTATGGTTTTTTAGTGGGTACCACCATGAAATCTGCTTTCACCCCACCATCCAACATGCCAACATGGACTCCCTGTCCTGCCTCCTTCTAGATCCTGATGCAGAATTCAATCATCAGGAAACAGTTCGATTTACTCTGGACTAATGTCTACAATAAACTATGGACGAATTTCCACTGACCATGTACAAAGTAGACACAGCACTGTCGCATGACCCCTGCAAAAAGTTTTGTCTGTGGTACAAGAGGGGTGGCCAGAGTATGTTTCCAGCCCAGCCAACCCAGTGTTTTGCAAGTTGCCATTGCCCACAGGGAACATCAGTTGTTTTGCATTGTGGTTGGGCACACCCATATGATTAAGCCACCACAACCAGCCCCAGCCACGACCACAGTTGCATTCAGCACTTCTGCCCCCATCGGTGCCTCTGACCTCCGGGCTGGACACCACAATAACCATCATCCATGTCTCTCATCTGTGTCCCACTCCTCCCACACCTTTGTATGATCTCCATTCTCACGCCCTTGCTCACCAGAGGGTTGGTGATCTGATAGTGGTGTGAGAGCCTATGGAGTCAGAACTGCTTCCTCCTCCCTGACCTTCCCTCACCCTTGTATCATTGCATTATGCTGCCTCCAGCGTGCTGTGCCATCTGCCACATTCACAGTCCTTGGCCAGGCCACCTGTGTGGTCTGCCCCAGGTCCATGGTTATAGATTTGTTGGCGGAGTGTTCTACCACTCCACCTGCCACCCCATCTCCCACCCATTCCCCCCTCCCCACCTTTCCCTGCTGGCAGCAACATTAGCAGGTACATTTTCAGCTCTACTTGCTGACTGCAGTGGGGAGGTATTTAATATCTACACCAACAGCTGATATCAATAGTGCCACCAAGATGCTATAGATCATGGTTGATAAGCATCACCCAGGGTGTACATGGCATGTCATTTGGGTGCAGTCGCTTACAGCAACAAGACCAGGAGCAGTCATGATTCAGTCTAGTACCGTCCGTTACATGAACTACTATCAATCACACCATTCTGCTTATTGAATTCAACCCTTCACTGTAACAAGACTTCCTTGTTCCTATATTTAGCCCTTAGTCATTGTTCTACTCTGAATGAACTTTGCCTTATTATGCATTACATGTTCATACCAGGAGTGGACACAAAACAGTCACAGATGACAGAAGATTGAGAGCAGGTGTAGACGATAAAAAGAGACAGTTGAGGGTGCACTCCATGTGATAGGTCAGGCAGTCATTTGAGGTCCTCTGATGAATGTTTTATGGTTGATACACAGAGTGAAATAAAACTGTGTATGGCATAAAGACACTTTGACTATCAAAATTTTAAATGTACATTTTTGAAGTATTAATAACAAAGTTCCTGTGTGGACTTACTGTCCTCCAGGATAGTTGTCATGCTCAAATTATTCTCAGAACCAAGAGCAGGCTGAAGCCCAAAGTAGAAAGCTCCAAAATATTCAGCGAGGAGTGGACGTTTATCAGAAGGACAGGTTAGATGCCACAGGAGGGGTAGTATACACTACCATCAACAAATCAACAAAAATATTTTGTCAATCCAGGTCAAAATTGAGTCTGGCTCTGCAGCTATCTGGACGCAAGGAGGAGGCCATGGTGAACTAAAGTTAATTATCAGATATTTTTAATGGGCCACCCAGTTCTGCCATAACAGTTGCAGAACTGTTCAAAGAAAGTCTGCACTCACTAGTATGGAAATATCCACGTCATGCTATATTAGTTAGAGGTGACTTTAATGTACTGAGTATAGATTGGGACATTTATGCATTGAGTGCTGGTGGTATGGAGAAACAGGTTTGTGAAGTACTTTTGAATGCACAAGTTAGGTGATCATTACACAGTATAAATACACTCCTGGAAATTGAAATAAGAACACCGTGAATTCATTGTCCCAGGAAGGGGAAACTTTATTGACACATTCCTGGGGTCAGATACATCACATGATCACACTGACAGAACCACAGGCACATAGACACAGGCAACAGAGCATGCACAATGTCGGCACTAGTACAGTGTATATCCACCTTTCGCAGCAATGCAGGCTGCTATTCTCCCATGGAGACGATCATAGAGATGCTGGATGTAGTCCTGTGGAACGGCTTGCCATGCCATTTCCACCTGGCGCCTCAGTTGGACCAGCGTTCGTGCTGGATGTGCAGACCGCGTGAGACGACGCTTCATCCAGTCCCAAACATGCTCAATGGGGGACAGATCCGGAGATCTTGCTGGCCAGGGTAGTTGACTTACACCTTCTAGAGCACATTGGGTGGCACGGGATACATGCGGACGTGCATTGTCCTGTTGGAACAGCAAGTTCCCTTGCCGGTCTAGGAATGGTAGAACGATGGGTTCGATGACGGTTTGGATGTACCGTGCACTATTCAGTGTCCCCTCGACGATCACCAGTGGTGTACGGCCAGTGTAGGAGATCGCTCCCCACACCATGATGCCGGGTGTTGGCCCTGTGTGCCTCGGTCGTATGCAGTCCTGATTGTGGCGCTCACCTGCACGGCGCCAAACACGCATACGACCATCATTGGCACCAAGGCAGAAGCGACTCTCATCGCTGAAGACGACACGTCTCCATTCGTCCCTCCATTCACGCCTGTCGCGATACCACTGGAGGCGGGCTGCACGATGTTGGGGCGTGAGTGGAAGACGGCCAAACAGTGTGCAGGACCGTAGCCCAGCTTCATGGAGACGGTTGCGAATGGTCCTCGCCGATACCCCAGGAGCAACAGTGTCCCTAATTTGCTGGGAAGTGGCGGTGCGGTCCCCTACGGCACTGCGTAGGATCCTACAGTCTTGGTGTGCATCCGTGCGTCGCTGCGGTCTGGTCCCAGGTCGACGGGCACGTGCACCTTCCGCCGACCATTGGCGACAACATCGATGTACTGTGGAGACCTCACGCCCCACGTGTTCAGCAATTCGGCGGTACGTCCACCCGGCCTCCCGCATGCCCACTATACGCCCTCGCTCAAAGTCCGTCAACTGCACATACGGTTCACGTCCACGCTGTCGCGGCATGCTACCAGTGTTAAAGACTGCGATGGAGCTCCGTATGCCACAGCAAACTGGCTGACACTGACGGCGGCGGTGCACAAATGCTGCGCAGCTAGCGCCATTCGACGGCCAACACCGCGGTTCCTGGTGTGTCCGCTGTGCCGTGCGTGTGATCATTGCTTGTACAGCCCTCTCGCAGTGTCCGGAGCAAGTATGGTAGGTCTGACACACCGGTGTCAATGTGTTCTTTTTTCCATTTCCAGGAGTGTATTTTAGACCTTCTAGCTACAAACAGGGCTAACCTTATAAACAATGCCATATAGAGACAGGGATTAGTCATCATGATGTCATCATAGCGATAATTGTTACTAAAGTTAACAAATCCATCAATAAGTCTAGGAGCATTAGTTAGCATACCACATAAATAATGAATGGGTATCGTTTACTTCCAATATGAGGCATGCAGAGGAATTATAGGAAAAGTTTAAACTGATTGTAAATCTCACAATGGATAATGTCATATCCAACGTGGGTTGCAACGTACGTACGCTCAGTTCAGAGGTGATGTGGGATTTGAGGTCATTCATATCTTGGTACACAAGTGGCGATGTATAGGATTCAGATGGCGATGGGGTCAAGCTGAGATTTTTCAGGTCTCTGTGGTTGGAAACAGTACAGAATACCTGGGATGTCAGGTGAAGGAGGTAGATATGGTGATAAGGAAATGAGATCCTGAGTTTGCTTACTGGTCTGATTTTCATTGTTTCTTCACGTATTTAGTGTAAAACATAGAAGAGGCTTACTAAATTTTCCAGTCAGCTACCAGAACACATGGCCATCCTGGCCCATAATTTTATTAGGATTCAGGTATACAAAGTAACATATGGTACTACAGACTACAAATGATTTATCTAATTGAACCCTTCGGTTCAAGCACTTGCCACAATGAAAGTGACATACAGACATAGGTACATGTAGACTAATAGACATTGAAAACTAACAATCCTAGTTCAGAGATACATACAGGCAAGCTTTGAAAGTCCATAGTGTACAAACTCAATTGAGTATAATGCTCACTTACATAGTATCTGCTGGAAACCACTGCCCATCAGAGGCTGCTGTTTAGAACTCTTCTCTATCTGGAACTCTGCCTTGATTATGATTTGTGGACCTCTATATACAGCAGTTGGACCTCTTTGCATGTAGATGGTACATGACTGTGTCACCTTTTACCTTCAATCTGTAATACGCAAGTGTGAAATCAGCTGTTTCTCAATGTCCCTGACCTCCACCTTAATTGATGAAAGTGGCTTGCACTGTACATCTGTATTTAAGTTACAAGGCTTACTCCTAATATCCATACTTAAATGATTTTTCTTCTTTTTTTTTTCCTAGCACACTGCATGTTTCAGTCACCACAATAAGTATACGCTGAGTTAGTGGGAAAAAAAACTATTGTGGTTTAATAATAAAATCAGGAAAATGATGAGGAAGCAGAGATTGTTACACACTCAGTTAAAACAAGAATGTGGCAAGATCAGTGGGCAAAACTTGGTTGAAATTTGTGCATCTCTAAAACGATCGATGCACATAGCGTACATGTTCCATCATCATACTTCAGTGCAAGATCTTGCCAAGAATGCGAGAAAATTCTGGTCCTTGTCAAAGACTTCTGTCCAGTCATTAAGCAAAAGGAAAGCTAAAGTTTGAAATTTTGCATTTAAGAAATCATTTATGTAGGAGGATCTTATAAACCTACCTTTGTTTGACCATCGCACTATGTGCTCCTGTATGGAGCACATAGTAATAGGCATCCTGGCTTAAAGAAGCAGCTACAAGAGTTGAAAACAAATGAGTTGCTAGCTCCAGATTAAATGCCACTTCTGTTTTACAGAGAGTACGCTGTGGCATTGGCTCATTACTTAGCTTGCATTTATTGTGAATCTTGTACCCAATACAAAGTCCCTAGTGATTGGAAAAAAGTGTAGATGACACACTTAAATAAGAAGAGTGAAAGAATGGGCCCACAAAATTACTGATCAATATCCTGAACAACAGTTTGCTGCAGAATTATTGAACATATTCTGAGTTCAAAATTAATAAATTTCCTTGAGAAAAAGAGTTTCTGTCCACAAATTAAGATAGATTTAGAAAGCATCACTCATGCAAAACTGAGCTTACCCTTTTCTCACATGTCATCCTGTGAACCATGGATGAAGGGCAACAGGCAGATTCCATATCCCTAGATTTCCAGAAGTCATTTCACATGGTTCCCCTCTACTGATTGTTAACAAGAGCACGAGCATACAGAGTAGGTTCCCAGATATGTGAGTGGCTCCTAGAGCACAGTATGTTGTTCTCAATGACGAGTGTTCATAAGAGACATGGTTATCGTCAGGAGTGTCCCAGGGAACTGTGGTGGGACCACTCTTATTCTAAATATACAAAAATGATCTGACAGACAGGGTAAGCAGCAATCTGTGACTGTTTGATGATGATGCTGTAGTTTACAGGAAGGTATCGTCATTGAGTTACTGTAGGAGGATACGAGATGATGTGGACATAATTTCTAGTTGGTGTGAAGAGTGGCAGCTTGCTCTAAATGTAGAAAAATCCATGTTAATGCAGATGAGTAGAGAAAACAATCCCATAATGTTTGAATACAGCATTAGTAATATGGTGCTTGACATAATCTTGTCGATTAAATATCTAGATTTAATGTTGAAAAGCAATATGAAATTGAATGAGCATGTAAGGGTGGTAGTAGGGAAGGCAAATGGTTGACTATGGTTAGTTGAGAGAATTTTAGGAAAGTGTACCTCATCTGTAAAGGAGACAGCATACAAACTATTGTGCCCCATTCTTGAGTACTGCTAGATTGTGTGGGATCCTCACCATGCCAGATTAAAGGAAGACACCAAAGTAATTCAAAGGTATGTTGCTAGATTTGTTACTGGTAGTTTTGATCAGCATGCAAGTTTCATGAACTCAAAGGAGAATCTCTGGAGGGAAGATGACTTTGCTTTTGTGAGACACTGTTGAGAAAATTCAGGCAACCAGCATTTGAGGCTGATGCCTCAGTGACAAAATTTGTGTGATGTAAATCCTATGGAACACATCTAGGTCGCTATTGGATGTTGTCACTGCGTACGCAAATCAGCAGCCCATTATTTACGTGAATTACATGACCTGTGCATAGACATCTAATGCCCCACACATCTACGGACCTACTAACAAACTGTTGGATCCCTGATATGCAGAATCAGTGATGTATTTCATTCCAAAGATGGACAAATGGGCTATTAAGCAGCTGGTCATAATGTTTTGGCTCATCAGTGTATGTCTAGGCAAGATCTTACACCTGGGTCATCTACAGGGATATGAGTTGTGGGGTTTGGGGTTGAACCTGGAGCAGTGTAGGGCTGGACTAGGATATTGCTCAGGTTGGGCAATCAGTGGAATACCACTTTGGGAGGTAAGCAGAGGATTTTGGGTAGAGTACTCCTCATTTCATGGCAAAGTATAGTCAGTAGAGAGGCCAATATCAACATCAAGAAGGTAAGTCTGTTGAGCTGGTGAGTGATAAGTTCCTCACCTCAGTGCAGAGACATGCCCTTAGAATGCTTGTTTTTGTGAGGTTAAAAGGCATCTGGTCTCATCGCTCATCAAACTGTGAAGCAGATACTCAGGAATCAGCAGAATGTAACCTAAGTCATTTGGATTCATGGTGAGTTTCTGGCAATGTCAGGCATGAAGGTAAAGTGGCAGAAATGAACTAATTCATCTTTGGAATTTGCTTCAGATGCTCAGAAAAATTTTAATGTTAACTGAGTACAAAAAATCTTGTACTATAGATTGCATTTTACAATGCTTTAAATTTGAGGTTTGACCCATGGCCTTATTGTTCTGTTTGTTGCATCAGGGACACTGTAGCAGGCAGGATGTTGTTCCTGTATAAAATTTTCATCTGTTGTAAAACACTGTTACTAGGAAGGACACAGCGTATTATCTTGTATGGAGAGTCACTAATGGATGTGGAAGTCATTTTAGGTGTGCCCTAAGGAAGTGTGTTAATACCTGTGCTGTTCATGTTGTATATTAATGACCTGACAGACCATACTAATAGTAACCTCAGACTTTTGGCAGGTGATGAATTTCTCTGTAATAAAGAGTTGTCTGATAAAGGCTGCACAAATATTCAGTTAGATCTGTAAGATTTCAAAGTGGTGCAAAGATTGGCAGCTTGCTTTAAATGTTCAGTAATGTAACAGTTTGTACTTCACAAAACAAAACAAAATATAGTGTCCTATTGCTACAATATCAATTAGTCACATAAATCAGTCAGCATGTAGAAATATGTGGGTGTAACAATTTGCAGGGGAGTGATCACATAGACTCAGTTGTAGGTAACGCAGATGGCTGATTTCAGTATATTGGTAGGGTTGATTTGAGTTGAACAGGGAGATGAAAACAGCTGTCCTAGCTTACTATTTCTCACACTGAAACAGGGTTCATTGTGCCTTTTCGATCCCTATAGTTCTAGTAAAGCCAACCAGTACCCTCAAAGAGTAGGTGGAGGCCCTTTAGTGTTTGTTTATGAGACATGATTTTTTCAGGATCTGGAGACCTGAATATTTTGTGTTTTGGTCCCCAAACCTTCACATTGGAAGATTGGGTGTGGTGCAGTTTCATCAACCTCACCACACAGCCTACACAAAAGAGCTTCTTTCTGCACATCCATCATGAGTAGGTGTTATTAAAGTTCCCATGGCCAGTCATTAGTTGTACCATGAGTTTATTCTGTCTTCTGTCCAAGTCCAGGATTACAGAACTTCTCTTAAAACATGGCTTTGGCATCATTGGCTTGGCGTGTTTTTGTTTTTGGATTATAGTCCAATATTCTATGTGCAGCCTTCTGATACAGTTTTGTAATTTTGCTTTAACCATCACCTCAGTAATGATTAGGACAGGTTAAGGTCCAGTAATTGGAGTCATTGCACCGGTCCTGGCCAGCCTATCCGCTTGTTCATCGCCACTGATTTCTGAGTGACCAGAGTCCCGCATCAGGTTTACCTCATTGCTTTTTGCTAGTCTTACAAGGGCTTCGTGACACTGTGTAACGATCTTTACTCTCAAAGATTGTTGCAGTGGTTGATAGGGATTTTGGAGCTGTTTGGCTGTCTGAATAAATGTAGATGCTATGATCTTTTTGATGCCTATGCAAATTCTCTCTTCCCCGCACACCTTGATAGCAGATATTTTCACCTGGAATACCGTGGAGAGCTTCCCTAGAGAGATTGCACTCTGTTGTGTATACCTCAGTCCTAGGGCCTCCATCTATGTTTAATCTGTCAGTAAACCGGACTATGTCTCCTGCTCAGTGTCATGGTTCATTCTTCCCCTGCTCCCTAGTTCAAATTATTACATAGAAAGGTTTATTGAAGCAGCTGTCATTTCCCTGACCATTTTTATATTCTAAGAGGGCCAATACCCAATTAAAAGGGAAACTGGTTTATTACAAAAGGTCTGTTGATGACACAGTCATGTGGTTCAATGGTACAGTAGATGAAATAGAATCGTTTCCAACTGCCATGAGTAACATGCACCCCAATATCAAATTCACTGTTGAGTGTCAGACAGAATTCTCCGTGCAACCCAACACAGTGCAAACTGGCTTACTTCAGGCCCATGTTAAACCACATAAATAGACTTCCCCTTAGTTCATCTGCTAAGGAGAAAGAAATTAATATTATCAAAACTGCAGATAAAAATAAACTGTAAACCACAAATAATTGACAACCTGTACAATAAAATTAAAGATAGTAAATCACCTGCATTAAATTCACCCAGCAGCAGGAAAGGAACTATTTTCGTGCATTCCCTTCCTAGGCACAGTCTCATATCAAATTGCCAATCTTTTCTGAAGGACAGGAGTTCAAATATGTTTCCGCAGCAGTGACACTGTGCAACATAAGATTATCCACAGCACCAAAACCACCAGCCTATGCCTAGAAAAATCGGAAAATTTACAAAATTATTTGTGACAATTACCCTAGCTTTTATCATGAACAGACCAGCAGTAGCTTCAGTACAAGATATCACGAACACATTAATACCTCTAGACTAAAAAATTTAAATAAATCTGCAATAGCCACTCACTTGAATTAATATGGACACTGTGTTTCTAACATTAATGACAACTTAAAGATATTACATACATTTTCTAAACAATTTCCTTGGGCTGTTCACAGAAATCAAACTCAAGCTGCACACCTAACAGTCACACCGCTGCAGTTTGATACTCGTATATAATTGTATAGATATAAATGACCCCGATGAAAAAATGTGTTGCTCTCATCCCACCCTCCAACTTTGTAATTTTATATTTCCTGCAGTTAACTGTATGTTGTTGTGGTCTTCAGTCCTGAGACTGGTTTGATGCAGCTCTCCATGCTACTCTATCCTGTGCAAGCCTCTTCATCTCCCAGTACCTACCGCAACCTACATCCTTCTGAATCTGCTTAGTGTATTCATCTCTTGGTCTCCCTCTACGATTTTTACCCTCCACGCTGCCCTCCAATGCTAAATTTGTGATCCCTTGATGCCTCAAAACATGTCCTACCAACCGATCCCTTCTTCTAGTCAAGTTGTGCCACAAACTTCTCTTCTCCCCAATCCTATTCAATACCTCCTCATTAGTTACGTGATCTACCCACCTTATCTTCAGCATTCTTCTGTAGCACCACATTTCGAAAGCTTCTATTCTCTTCTTGTCCAAACTGGTTATCGTCCATGTTTCACTTCCATACATGGCTACACTCCATACAAATACTTTCAGAAACGACTTCCTGACACTTAAATCTATACTCGATGTTAACAAATTTCTCTTCTTTAGAAACGCTTTCCTTGCCATTGCCAGTCTACATTTTATATCCTCTCTACTTCGACCATCATCAGTTACTTTACTCCCTAAATAGCAAAACTCCTTTACTACTTTAAGTGTCTCATTTCCTAATCTAATCCCCTCAGCATCACCCGATTTAATTTGACTACATTCCATTATCCTCGTTTTGCTTTTGTTGATGTTCATCTTATATCCTCCTTTCAAGACACTGTCCATTCCGTTCAACTGCTCTTCCAAGTCCTTTGCTGTCTCTGACAGAATTACAATGTCATCGGCGAACCTCAAAGTTTTTACTTCTTCTCCATGAATTTTAATACCTACTCCGAATTTTTCTTTTGTTTCCTTTACTGCTTGCTCAATATACAGATTGAAAAACATCGGGGAGAGGCTACAACCCTGTCTCACTCCTTTCCCAACCACTGCTTCCCTTTCATGCCCCTTGACTCTTATAAGTGCCATCTGGTTTCTGTACAAATTGTAAATAGCCTTTCGCTCCCTGTATTTTACCCCTGCCACCTTCAGAATTTGAAAGAGAGTATTCCAGTTAACGTTGTCAAAAGCTTTCTCTAAGTCTACAAATGCTAGAAACGTAGGTTTGCCTTTTCTTAATCTTTCTTCTAAGATAAGTCTTAAGGTTAGTATTGCCTCACGTGTTCCAATATTTCTACGGAATCCAAACTGATCTTCCCCGAGGTCCGCTTCTACCAGTTTTTCCATTCGTCTATTAATAATTCGCGTTAGTATTTTGCAGCTGTGACTTATTAAACTGATAGTTTGGTAATTTTCACATCTGTCAACACCTGCTTTCTTTGGGATTGGAATTATTATATTCTTCTTGAAGTCTTTGGGTATTTCGCCTGTCTCATACATCTTCATCACCAGATGGTAGAGTTTTGTCATGACTGGCTCTCCCAAGGCCATCAGTAGTTCTAATGGAATGTTGTCTACTCCCGGGGCCTTGTTTCGACTCAGGTCTTTCAGTGCTCTGTCAAACTCTTCACGCAGTATCTTATCTCCCATTTCGTCTTCATCTACATCCTCTTCCATTTCCATAATATTGTCCTCAAGTACATCACCCTTGTATAAACCCTCTATATACTCCTTCCACCTTACTGCCTTCCCTTCTTTGCTTAGAACTGGGTTGCCATCTGAGCTCTTGATATTCATACAAGTGGTTCTCTTCTCTCCAAAGGTCTCTTTAATTTTCCTGTAGGCAGTATCTATCTTACCCCTAGTGAGACAAGCCTCTACATCCTTACATTTGTCCTCTAGCCATCCCTGCTTAGCCATTTTGCACTTCCTGTCGATCTCATTTTTGAGACGTTTGTATTCCTTTTTGCCTGCTTCATTTACTGCATTTTTATATTTTCTCCTTTCATCAATTAAATTCAATATTTCTTCTGTTACCCAAGGATTTCTATTAGCCCTCGTCTTTTTACCTACTTGACCTTCTGCTGCCTTCACTACTTCATCCCTCAGAGCTACCCATTCTTCTTCTACTGTATTTCTTTCCCCCATATCTGTCAATTGTCCCCTTATGCTCTCCCTGAAACTCTCTACAACCTCTGGTTCTTTCAGTTTATCCAGGTCCCATCTCCTTAAATTCCCACCTTTTTGCAGTTTCTTCAGTTTCAATCTGCAGTTCATAACCAATAGATTGTGGTCAGAATCCACATCTGCCCTTGGAAATGTCTTAAAATTTAAAACCTGGTTCCTAAATCTCTGTCTTACCATTATATAATCTATCTGATACCTTTTAGTATCTCCAGGATTCTTCCAGGTATACAACCTTCTTTTATGATTCTTGAACCAAGTGTTAGCTATGATTAAGTTAACTGTAACGATAATCAAATGTTGGTATACATAAATGTGTGCACATGTGTGTCTACTTTACAATATGCAATTGGTTGGCTTTGAAGTATTTCATCAATAATTTCCACTGGGGAAAAAAACTACTGAAAGCAATTTGTCGTACAGTCTTTTAATAATAAGTTTACTCTTAGAGTTCAAACATTTTTATGTTATTAACATGTTACATTTTTGCACATTCCACACATCATCATTGGTCTGTTTACATCCTTGGTCAGTATTTAATGAATGGTATCTTTGTATCCTTGCTTAATGGTAATCTTTGCATTGTAAACAATAAACAAAAACCTCTAATGTGAAGCACATGTCTGATGCTCATCACTTATTTTAAGAGTATTATGAAGTGTGCCACAGTAATTTATTTACAATGTATGTGCTGTGTGGTATTCGAGAACTAGAGCTAGAGCTAGAGCTAGGAAACCACATGGACCACAACAAAACAAATTCATCTACTGGAACTTATGTAAGTGAATACAACTATTTTGCATCGTATAGAAGTAATGCTAGCACTTTGGCGTATTTTTATGAATGAAACAACTTATATAAAGTTTCACTAAATACTCAAATATTCTTGTGCAGTTTGGAGCTGACAACATGCTGTTGGTCAAAACATCTGGGTAATGAAAAATATTAGCCATCTGAAGATGGGCATGTTAGCCTAAAAACCAGTTATGACACTAAAATAAAACATTTAAAAAGTATTTGTAGCTGGTTGCATCATTCACAAACTATCATTAATGGCCACAGAGTCCACAAGATGCAACATGTATAAAATAACATTCCTATATTTATCACACTCCCTATATTGATGCAGGATTCGGGATATCCTAAGGGTATCCACTTACTTCCAGTTTTTAGCCTGCAGGTGCCTGCTGCTGCCTCCGTTTTAACCCACAGGTGTAGTGGGAGCATGTCCAGCATGATCTCCATCCCAGCTGTTGGTGTAGTGCTAATTCTGCCTATTGTGGCTAAACAGGCCAGTCTCTGCACCTTGCCATTCTCCTTAACAGCCTCCTCCTTTCCTATATTGTTCCACCATACTGTAGCCCCATAAATTATCACAGATCTTAAGGTCTTATTACAGTGGTGTATATCCAGTACATACTCTTGGGATTTGGACCCCAGTTTTCCCCACTTGCTCTTCGTCTTTTTCCTTGGAACATATTTTATTTATGTGGGCGTCCATGATAGTTTCGCATCCAGGATTATCTTAAGATATTTAAACACCCTCTCTACAGGCATAGTTTCATCGAGAAACTTAAGATTTCAGTCTGCATGCTTCTTCATAAATTTATAAATGGTACTACAACAGTTTTCTTGGGGCTGACTCTTGGATCCTGTTTCTTGCACCAGTTCAATGCACATTGTGGCATAGTTCTAACAGTACTAGCAAATTTACCAAGTATTACTATGACTAAGTCATCTGCGTATCCTTGACAAAAGTAGCCTCTAGTACACAGCTCTTCAATGAGTTCATTCACTACTAGCTTCTACAGTAGTGGGGACAAAACCCCACCTTGTGGACAACCCCTGGTGATGTCGATCGCCATTTTCTCATTCAACATAGTGGCTTCTAACATAATCCCACTGCATATGATGGTATGTGCCATGCTCTTCTGCAGTTATAACAATAGATTCAAAGGCTGATTGCAAAAAGCCTCCTCAACATACAGGAGGATGCAGAGAGCTATTTCATGAAAGTGTAATCATTTTTCCACCTTCCCAACAGGGCGGTGAAGTGCTATTTCACACAATTTGCCTGGTTGATATGCATGTTAGTTTACTGTAGAGAAATCTTGATTAGGCTCCTTTCCATAATGTGCACATTAACCAGTTTTTCTAATGTCTTTATAAGAAAAGAGGACAGACTGATTGGCCTCACATCCTTGGTCTTAGTATGATCATTTCTCCCTTGCTTCAGCATGAAAACAACCCTCACTGTTCTCCAAGCTTTGGGGATGATTCTTGCTGCTAGGCTGACCTTAAATGGCTTACATAGGAATCTAATTAAACACTCTCCTGCCTGTTGCATTAGAGCTGGAAAGATTCCATCTGGGCCTGGTGACTTGAATGGTTTAAACATTCCCACTGCCCACTGATTTTTTAAAATAAACACATTCCTTGGCAGATTCCCAGTTCTCCCATTGATTGACTGTAAATCAGTGCCTCTCAGGAAATGAATCTTGGTCTATGTTGTCTGCCAGCGTGCACTGAGGGAAGTGAGTCTTGAGCAGCAAATCCAGTCTTTCATTCATGTCCTTGTATATTCGCCATCCTCCTTCCTTAGATTTCCTAGATTAGTTGGTATTCTTGTGAGGATTCTGTGAAGTCTGTCACAAGTAGTTGCACCTTCCACTTCCTCTCTGAATACCTTCCAGGATGATAATTTCACTTATTTGTTCATAAGACTGTAT
Source organism: Schistocerca cancellata (assembly GCF_023864275.1). Lineage (NCBI taxonomy): Eukaryota > Metazoa > Arthropoda > Insecta > Orthoptera > Acrididae > Schistocerca > Schistocerca cancellata. The sequence continues at coordinate 381,737,978 of NC_064629.1, read as the reverse complement.
TTGGCAATGGTCTCCTGATACTTTGCTCATTATTCTTTCATTCTTGCAAGGTTAAACAGTCTTCTCAACTACTTCCTTTGCAATTCTGTGTTATTACACTATCAAGGTACATTCCTGTTTATGCACTTCTTGGTGATTGGCCAGTGTTCTAAATGTGAAGTCATAATGACAGATGTTATTGTGTCTTACATATTCTCAAAATCTAGTAGATTCCTTATCAAAGCTTTGATTTCCAATAAGTGTGAGTTGAAGGCTTTCCTATAAAGGTCCCAGACCATTTTTATAGGATTCCTGTATGTCATGGTCTGTTTAACATCCATTTGAATCTCAAACATAATATACATGTATTCAGATAAGGATGGCTCCAATGCCACATGCCATTGTTTGACATTGCTACCCATTAGAATGGACCCAAAAGTTATGTCAGTTAGTTCTTCCCTCCTTATGTTCCTGAATGCAGCTTCCCTGCACCTGTTCAGGATCTCCAGTTTACTATTGAATGAAAGATTCAAGAAGGTACTCACTTCTGTTGTTGGTGTTGCTGCTCACCACACCAGGTTGTGGGCATTGGCATCAAAACCTATCGGCAGTTGTTGATTTTGCTGTTAGCAGCTGCCTGCCAGTGTCCTCACTTCCCGGGAAGGAGTAGTACTGTCCTCATAAGGAAGGTAAGCTGAGGTCAGTACAATTTCCCTCACATTGTTCAGTCTGATGATCACCAAGTCCATGGAACAGTAGTCCACCATCAGCATGAATGAAATTCCATTCTTAACAGAAATGCATATTACTGAGTTTTTTAGATTTATAGCATAAATCAACTTACCTCGAGTTTGCCCAAGGAACTTGGTAGCATTCTAGGAAAACACAATGTTTCTACAAAGGACATAACTTACAAAACACGCATGCAACCCATCCTAGACTATTGATCACATGTACGGGACCCATACCAAATATAAATGATAAGAGGTAGAACACATACAAAGAAGAGTGGCATGAATGATCACAGGTTTAAGTTTGTTTGACCCATGAGAGAAAGCTGTCGAGATGTTGAAAGAACCAAAGTGCTGTGGAAGCCTACCTAGAAAGTATCATGAGCCATCTTTAAGTGAGGAATCTAGGAATGTACGTCAACTCTGCCTGTGTAGTGCTCTCATAGATATTGCAAGACAAGATTAGACTAATTACATCTCACACAGAGGCATTTAAGAAATCTTTCTTCCCTTCTTCCATATGTGAATGGAACAGAAAGCAGCTCTAATAGCTGGAACAGTAGGAAGTACCCTCTGTTGTGTAGATTCAGTATCACTTGCAGGTGTAGATGTAGATGTGGAATAAGAAATGTACCTAGCAGAATGAATGATTCAGAACATGCAGGATGCCATCCAAAAATCTGGCGAAAAAGATATTATACTGTTAGGACTACAGGGAAATTATACAGCCAGTGTAGCAATTGGGCGGGGGATGTTTAGGAACTTGTAGTATAGGAGGTGCTATTCTCTGATGTGCTACCCCACTGTGTATTATCATCTGACAGTAAACAGTAAAAATCATATGACTGTGAAATATTTAGTTGGTGATATTAGAGAACATGAACATGTGGTTGCTAAGGCAGGAACCCAGTTGTGATTAATCTCTCACCTTCCCCTACAGATAACTATAGAACATACCTTGAAATTTTGTGTAAAACCTGGCCTCATCTTTGGAGCATTTTGTGAAGATTTTGATGCATTTTCAGGGTTACTGGCTTTTTCTTTTAGTTTCCTTTTCATGGTCAGCCAGATATATTCATACAGTGTGTGCTGTGTGTGTGTGTGAGTGAGTGAGTGAGAGTGTGTGTGTGTGTGTGTGTGTGTGTGTGTGTGTGTGTGTGTGTGTGTGTGGGGGGGGGGGGGGGCGGGGGGACTGAGACTGATTTGAGCATTGTGTAAATTAAGTTTAGTGATTAGGGTAATACGATGTAGACTATTATAAAACATGCAGCTACAGTAATCTCTCTTCCCATTTCTAGGTTCTGAAACTGGTAATGCCATAGCAAACCATCCAGATGTAAGGAAATTAGGTTTCACTGGCAGTACTGGAATTGGCCAAGTTATAATGAAATCATGTGCTGATTCTAACTTGAAGAAAGTATCTCTTGAGCTGGGAGGAAAATCCCCTCTCATTATATTTGATGACTGTGATCTAGACAGAGCAGTTAGAATGGTAAAAATTACATTATGTATTTGTATTATATGTGACTCCACCTATACTAAATAAAATTATAAGAAAATGAATGTTTAGTCTCACTTGATTTTTATGTGTTGCAAAGACTAAGTTACCTCAACTTATTTTCAGGGAATGAGTGGTGTTTTCTTCAACAAGGGTGAGAACTGTATAGCAGCAGGACGTCTATTTGTGGATGCTTCCATTCATGACAAATTTGTTGAAAGGGTAGCTGCAGAGTGCAAAAAAATGGTAAGCATAAGATACCTTTATTTTCAAAACCACAGTGCAAACTCAAAATGTTCCTTTTTCTCTCCTCTTGAGGTTTCAGTGTGTGAAATATGCAGCCTTTGTTCTATTTTATTGTACAAATCATAATCACAGTTTGTGTTGACTCTCAGGTGATGGGAGATCCTTTAAACAGAAGTACTCAACATGGACCACAAAATCACAAAGCCCATCTTGATAAACTGATCGAATATTGTGAACGTGGTGTGAAGGAGGGGGCAACACTTGTGTGTGGAGGAAAGCGAGCTGATCGTCCTGGTCTCTTTTTTGAACCAACGGTATTTACCAATGTGGAAGACCACATGTTTATTGCTCAGGAAGAATCCTTTGGACCTGTTATGGTTATATCGAAGTTTGCTAGTGGGTAAGTTGTCCCATTTAACTAAAGCATACTCTGTTCATATATTTCCTCTGTAGCATCATCTATAAAACATTTAATCTTAGACCAAAAACAGTGTTTCACAGTTACATGAAGAGTGATGTGTGTTACATGTGTTTCAGTAATGCTTGTACAATTACTTGAAAGCTAATACTGGTACAGCAACATAATAGTGTATAGTATGACATCAGATATTTACTCACTACTGCTACTATTACCACCACCACCACCACCACCACCACCACTGCTGCTGCTACTGCTACTACTACTAAATTATAATAGTAGTAGTAGTAGTAGTAGTAGTAGTAGTAGTAGTAGTGATAATAATAATAATAATAATTCATCCTTTTATCATTTTCTGCACATCACTTCAAAGTGATGTACAACACACGAAATTAGAGAATATAGTCTGGGAAATTTTTTTGTCTTAATGATGTGCAAAAACAATGAAAATTGTATATTGTGTATGGAAATACTGCTGGAATGTAAATACTTCAGCAGTGAAGATAACAATTCACCAAATAATAGAGGTGTGGAGTTGCTAAAAGGCAGATAAACTGTTGTGACTCGCCGATCATTCAAAGTGCCGCCGCGCAATTACGTGCATCCTCTACATGTGGCGCTGTCTGCCAGCCATGCAGCAGCTGCGCCACCTAAGCGGCCAGCCAGCCAGCCAGCCAGGCAGCGGCCGCTAGACTTGGACTCAGTGCTCATTCGAATGTTACAGTGTTCACATGTCTTGCTTTGTCAACTTGCTCAGTGACTTATATGTGTTGTGTCGTTTTGAAATATATGTGTTCAACTTGACGTTATAACATAAACAACACTGAGAACTTTGCTAGCTTTCAGACGAATCCTCTTTCAAGCTAGAACGAACACACACACACACACACACACACACACACACACACACACACACACACACAAAGCAGCAGAAGAAACATTCTTCAAATAAAAGACACAGTGAAACACATCACACATATTCTTGAACAAACTACCAGAGCTGTATTTATGTATTTCTCAGTGCTATAAAAATGATTAGATATTAACAAATGTTTCAACTTTCTTAAATGTACATAACATTTGCATAATGTTTTTTATATTTGTGATTTCTGTAGGCAATCCATTACAAATTATTTTTGGTGTATGTAGTATACTTAAGTGTCAGCCTCCATAGCTGAATGGTCAGTGTGGCAGACTGCCATGCAGAGGACTGGGGTTCAATTCCCAGTAGTGCCAGGTAATTCAGCTTGGTAGGAGGACTGGAACAGGGTGCACTGAGCTTCAGGATGCCAATTGGAGAGCTACTTGGCTGAGTAATAGCGGCTCCAGGTCATGAAAACTGACTGGAGAGTGGTGTGCTTACCCCATGCCCCTGCATACCCCATAAATTTGGAATTCTTGACACATGTTCCTGCACAATTCCTTATTGGCAAACCTCTTTTCTTATCCTAGACTTTTCTGTTTTCCTTTACAACTCCATCAACAAGAAAACTAGATATACATATTGTATGTAATGGAAATACTTTTTGTTTTGCCATATGGGCTGGTATTATGACAAGTGGTGAAATGGTGAGGACTGTGGCACTCGGTAGTTGAGAGTGAATCTCAGAATTCTATGAAGTACAAAAATAACAAGAGATCAGGGTGAATGGGGTTGACAATATAAATTGAATTTCAGCAGAACAAATGCTTGCTTCATAAATAAATAAACTGGAGGATAAGATTTGGAATGAGAGAGAGAGAGAGAGAGAGAGAGAGAGAGAGAGAGAGAGAGAGAGAGAGAGAAAGAGAGAGAGAGACCTGTCAAGGAATAGTTGAGTAATAGATAGGCACTTGAACACTTATGTTCATAACTGTGTGTACTATGATGAAATATACAAGAAAGCTGAGCTTCTGTGTTTGGCACTTGTTTAATGCCCATATCTACTGCTCAGTGTTTTCTCTGTATGTTGAATGTTTGTTTTGTTTCATACAGTTGTTTATGTTCCACCCATACACTTCCATTAATGTACTGAAAGCCTTTGTGGGACATCCTAATCAATCATGGAAACACTCTTGGATTATTCATATTTGCAACACTTAGTTGGTGTTCTTAAGTCATTTATGATTAAACACACACACACACACACACACACACACACACACACACACACACACAATCATAGCTATTTCTCTTTAATGCCAGTTTCAACAGAAAATATATGTTAAGGAGAAATGTCTCTAATATCTGTCAAATATTTTATTTCCAAGAGCAGATAGTCAGAGTTTTATACCTGCATGTTCCACCCACTTCTGTGCCAAAGATAGGTTCATTAGAGAGTAATGCAGATCATTTTTCCTTCTAGCTGTGTACTTGGGAGTGTATCGGTTACTCTGAAACTCAGACGGATTGTTGGTAACAAATTTTATAAGTGATTAAATGTGTTGTGAGGCTGTGGTTAGTATTCCCAGATGCTTAAAGAAATGCCTGCAAGATGTCTGTGTATCAACCCCACACTTAATTCTAATTACTTGGTTTTGTGCAATGTGTACTTTTTGCCTAAATGAACAGCTACCCTAGAATATGAATGAAAATATGTGAACTATGTTAACTTATTGACTTCTGTATCCCATAAGTAGGCAGTTATTCTTATGGCAAAAGTAGCTGAACCTGAATGTTTTATCAGGTCTGTTATCTGGTTTTCCCCTTAAAGTTTACCGAGCGAGGTGGCACGGTGGTTAGACAGTGGACTCGCATTTGAGAGGACGACGGTTCAATCCCACACCCGGCCATCCTGATTTAGGTTTTCTGTGATTTCCCTAAATCGCTTCAGGCAAATGCCGGGATGGTTCCTTTCAAAGGGCACGGCCGACTTCCTTCCCCGTCCTTCCCTAATCCAATGAGACCAATGACCTCGCTGTCTGGTCTCCTTCCCCGAAACAACCAACCAACCAACCCTTAAAGTTTCTACCACTGAGCACACCTAATCGTTTATTATTTCTTATTGGTATACTAGGTTAATAGGAGGTGGGATGTTGACGAGAGTAAAAAAGTGGATGTTTTTTCAGAGCTTAAATGTAGCCCATTTATGCAAAAACAGTCAGTAACTTTTACAATAACATCATCTATTATATTCTCTGTTGATGCTGCTTTGCTCTGCTTCACAACAATGCTTGTACCATCTGCAAACAGGACTAATTTTGACTCCTGATTAACATAAAATACCGGATTACTAATGTAAAGTGAGAATAGTCTGACAAAGATTGAGTCTTGATTGATTCCCATTGTAATTTGTCTCCCTGCAGATAATGTGGCATCCCCCTTGCATTATTCAAAAGCCGTAGTGTAACTTTCTGCATTGTGTTTCTAAAATAAGAAATAAATGAGGCATGTGCTGAACTATGTATTCCATAAAAATGCAACCTCTTTAATAGAATATTGTGATTGATGGACTCAAGTGTCTTACATAAGTCACAGAAGGTCCCAACTCGTGACATTTTATCATTTAAACATTTTATTGTGTGTTCAATAAATGTATAAATAACTGGCTCAACAAAGTGGTTCGTTAGAAACCCAAACTGTAATTGTATGAATATTCCATTACTCAAAGGAGACAAAGGGGTAGGGATGGGAGCCACTAGGTCACACATGTTAAAAGTGTATCAGTTATGTTCATAAAGTGAGCATTCAGTATGTCTATGGCCCTGAGGGATGTTTGTCACAGCTAAGGTGATATTCCTGCGTAAAGGGGAGTATATAAAGCAGAATACAAGCCAACATTTTCAGTCGACAGCTTTAGTGGCTATACCATAGTTGTTTCTAAACATGAACCTGGCAATTCAGAATCTTGTCAAGTATAAAGTGTGCATTGTCATTCCCTGTCATGAAATGTGAGAAGGCTGCCAGCATCTGCTCTGAAGTAATAACATTTTAGAATGAAATAATATTACATGGTAAATTGATGATGTTGTGTTGGGATTTAAAGATTATTTGGTAAACTTCATGATGAACAAAGGAGCTGGAAACCATCAGTTGTGGACCATTCTGAGATAGTTGCTTTGCAAAACCCGCTGTCTTTTTATATGAAATACATTCATAAATTGATCAAACTACCAATTGATAATTGGTTGAGTAGATTTCCAAAAATTGTGAACTCACTTGATGCTGAAAATGTTAATAACTTAACACAAAAGACATTTAATTTAATATATTGAGTAAGGTACTGATGTCAGCTGCATTTTGGCACTGAAATAGAATCTAAGGAAGGAAAAAAAAAAACATGAAGGTATAATCTGAATGCGATGGAAATTGGTAGATGTGATGTACATGTACAGACAAATAAATGCTCAAATTATCAGAAAAATTGGTTGACTTATTGAAGAGGAAGAGATTCACAAATTGAGCAAGTCAGACATGTTGGTCCACCTCTGGCCCTTACACAAGCAATTATTCAGCATGGCAGTGGTTGACAGAGTTGTTGGATGTTCTTGTGAGGGATATTGTCCCAAATTCTGTTCTATTAGGTCATCAAAATCCTGAGCTGCTTGGAGGACCCTACTGATAATGCTCCAAATATTCTCAGGTGGGGAGAGATCCGGCAACCTTATTGGCCAAGATAGGGTTTGGCAAGCACGAAGACAAATAGTAGAAGCTCGCAACATGAATGTGTGGGCAGTATTGTGCTGAAATGTAAGCCCAGCATGATGTGCTGTGAAGGGCAACAAAATGAGGCATAGAATATTGTTGATGTGCCACAGTGGTGTAAGGGTGTCATGTATGACAACCAAAGGGGTCCTGCTATGAAATGGTATGGCACCCCAGACCATCACTCCTGGTTGTTGGGCTGTATGATGGGCAACACTCAGGTTTTTATCCCACTGCTGTCCAGTGCATCCCCAGACATGTCTTTGCTGGTCATTGGGGCTCAGTTCAAAGTAGGACTCATCATTGGAAACAATTCTGCTCCAGTCAATGAGATTTCAGGCTGAATGTGCCTGACACCACAGCAGATGGGCTTGTTGGTGTACAGAGGTCAATGATAGTCAGTGCAAGGGGCACAGTAAGCTCATTCCTACTTGTGTGTGCTATCTATTAATGATCCATGTGGTCAGTGAAGCACCAGTTGCATGTTGAATTGATGATGATGAATCTGGGGCTCTGAGTGCCTATCTGACGATTGCTCGGTCATCTCATTCTGTCGTCTCCCTAGATCAGCTGTCTCCTTCTTGACACTGTGTTTGGCCATGTTTCACCTATTCGTGCCAACATCATCAAATAGTGGTATCGCTTCTATTCAAATGCCGAGCGATTCACCGATTACTCCAACCGGCTTCTTTGAGCGCAACTATACAATCTCTCTCAAATACAGACATCTGTGTATATTGTACATGCACCTGTCTGCAAGGTGTAATTACTCTCCAACTGATTATACTGAATGAAATTTGCAAAGAGTTTATGTCCTGGTATCAACATGTCCCCTGTTTTTTATCCTTGCCAGCTGTGCTGTGAAATTGCTCTGCATCATCACACATGCATTTGTCGGCTGCCAAAGAATTGTGCCTGATACCTATATGAGTGCCAGTTTGTGGCCAATTTGCATAACTCACTTGTGGTGTATCATCATTATCCCGTTTTTCATTGTGCAGTGCAATTCAGTGGTGAAAGTTGAAAATTTGTGTCAAACAGGGATTCAAACGTGGATTTTCTGCTTTATGCAAGTGGTCGCTTTAACTGCTTTGGCTATCTGAGCACACTTATCAGCTTACCCAAATTCTCAACTTGTTGCACACTATGAAGTAACATCCCTGTCCATTTGCCTCATTTGCTCACAGCATTTCCTTTATTCCCACAAGGAGTATGGCCCCTATTGTGCATACACATTAAACAATAAAAATCAACATTCTGAGGAGGTATAGATGTCAGCTGCAGTTGCAATGCCCAGTTGTGGCTGACGTTGGTACTTCCCTCAAAATATTGATTTTTACAGCCACTATGTTAAATTTCTGACAGAACAAACACCACACATATAAAATGAGTAGAGTTGGCTCAGGGTTGTTTGTGAGGGATGAAGAATTCCTGTAATCTCCTGTGACATCGTATGGAACCTAGATGACCCAGTACATACCATAGTTTAAAAGGCAATTAATGCAGTGGTATCATACTATATCTCTGTCAGGAAAAAAATTGTTGTGATATTCTTTAGGATTTAATAAGAACTTTTGTTTAGATTTGACTTGTTGACTCCACGTCAATCCATAAATATTGACAGGTGCCGAGAGACCCTCTAGAGGCTTTATCAGGCAGTTAAAAAAAGGGTGGGGTGGGGGTTAGAACAGCTGTTGAAGAGGGTGTGTTTGTTGCATGATGAACCTCAGCCCACACTACAGCTAAACTGGCAGAAGTCATTAACGGCTTTTATTGGGATATTCTGGATCATCTGGGTATAGTCTCAAGCTAGCACTTAGTGACCTGTTTCTTTTTGCCATATTGAAAGAGCACATGAGCAGAGAGCAGGAGGTTAATGATACTGTGTAGGAATCAAGGGTGTTGGCAGCAATTATGTGTGACTCTCGAGTATTCACTTTATTTGACTATTATAAATCACACACTGACTAAAAACATGTTATTATCGTATTCATATTTACGGACTATAGATACAGACGACTCCTGTTTCACAACAGACAATTCACATTTTGATTTTTGCTCCAGTTTCCAACCTTTGAAAACTTAGAGCTTTACCAACTCTCCAACTGATTAGAAAAAGCAGAACACCTAGAACGACTAGAGATAGGATGCTCGTATTCACAGGACATGTACATTAGTATGCTCTGCAGAAATGATCAGCATTTTAGTCACCTCAGTTCAGCATGTGTCCCATTGCCTAGTGGGCACAGGGTCCACCAAGGGCCCAAATAATTCATTCTATGCATGATGACATCAACATGTGTAAGCACAAATGGTGTCCTGTGGTATAACCATCCGTGCTGCGTTCACCTGGTTTCAAAGTTCATCTGTGGCAGTTGGCATTGTATCACAGCACTGCACCCATCGTTTTGCCATATCCCACACATTTTTGACTGGCCACAAGTCTGGTGATCTGGCAGACCAGTACAAAAGGCTGACATAGTGCGACATCAAGAAGGCACATGTTCATGCAGAAACATGTGGTAATGCATTGTCTTACTGAGAAATGCCATCTGGAATGTTGTGCAGAAAGGATATGGATATGGGTCACGGGATGCCATTCACTTAGGTCTCTCTGGTCACAGTGCCCTGGACATGCACGACCTGCCATTTGCGGTTGTATCCAATAGCACCCCACACCACAAGGCCTTGAGTTGGTGCTGTATGCCTTATGCGAATGCAGTCAGTATGATGCTGCTCCCCCAGTCTGTGGCGAACCACAATGCGGCCATCATTTTCAAACAAACAGAACCTAAATTCATCCAAAAACACTATCTGATGCCATTCCTGTCCCCTGTGATGTAGTTCCATATACAATTGCTGTGTACCATGTTTCTGCATATTCGTCAAAGCTAGGTGGAGAAGTGGATGTCGTGTACGTAATCCATGCCATAATAAATGGTGATGGACTGTCACCCCTGGTAGTATGTGATGTGTTACTCTGTTTCATTGTTGCGCCAGAGCTGAGGTCACAGATCTGTCCTGCAATACCATTCGGATAAGGTGCCGATCTTTGCAGGGGATTGTCTGGGTGGTGTGACCTAACCCATCTCGTTGTGTTCTATGGCCTTCCATGAAGCAGTTTCCTGGATGGATGCATCACCTTCCCCCATGCCAATAATGTGCCCTCTTTCAAACTCGCTAATTTGACGATACGGTTTGCGCCTACGTCTGCGGAGCATTCTGCACATCTGATAAAGTCAGACTGGTCCGTTACCTTCATTTCATTGTGCCAACAAGAGCCACAAGCACATTTTACTGGTAGGTGGTGTTGCGCCGTAATGTCGATGTTGACCTCGTGCTAATCATTTCTGCAGAACATGCTAATGTACATGTCTTGTGAATATGAACATACTATCTCCAGTTGTTCCAGGTGTTCTGTTTTCTAAACATTGTGTATGTTGTAACCTTATTTTTTGAAAAAAGATGAGGATCAAGAATAGGAGAAACAGATAGAATAGAAGTTTATTGTCTCATAACATGCAATTTCAAGTCATTGACGTGGTGTACAGGAGAGTCATCAAAACATCAAAACACAACAGCTTGTTTACAGTTTTCCTTAAAATATAATTAATTTAATATACTGTACTGAATACATAATTGTTACACAACACATGGATTTTTAAAAAATAACGAAATATAACATCCTAAGTATGTGTTCTCTCAAGCTCAAATTTTCAGATCATCCTCCATGAACTCTTCAATTGAATGGTAACATTTCTGCACCTTTGCAATGTTTATAAATTAATAGTGAAAAATTCTTTCCTTTCACCTTGTAAATTTTCATACCAACATACTGTGGAGTTTGAGCATAAAGTTTTAAATAGTGGGTGGGCAGCATAAAATTATTTTGATTTCTGGTGCTGCAATAATGTTGAAATTGATTTGGTACAAATAATGATGGTTACTATGTACAAAGGTAATCTGGTCATAGATGTACAGTGAGGGAACATTTGATGTACTTAGATCTTTTAGAAGTGAGTAACATGATTTTCTTTGCTTTACGTTGTACATATTTCTAATGATAGTTTTTTGAAGTTTAAATAATAGAGACATATGGTTCGAGCTACTCCAAAATATAATTCCATACTATATTATTGATACAAAGTAGCTGTGATATACTACTTTCCTTATGTCCATACTGATAGCATTGTAATAGTATCATTATTGCAAATGCTAGACTATTTAATTTATTTGCAAAGTATATACTGTGATAAATTTTTGTCTAACTGGATTCCAAGGAATTTCACATAGCTAGCTTTCTACAAATTCTGATTTTTACAATGAATTTGAATATCATTTAACTTTGCTCGTTTTAAGTTGCGTTAACTGAGTTTTTCTGTGTTTAATTTTAATCTACTTTTCTAATTTTTCTAAGGTATTGATGATGGATTGAGGAATTAGGAAGGTAGTTTAAATGATTACAAATATGTCATCTGCAAATAAAACTGAGTGACACTGAGTATTAAGCTGTAGGATAAGGAAAGGAAAAAAGAAAGAAGGAAAGGAAAAAGGAAAGAAGGAATGGGAAGGAATGAAGTATAAGTCTCATATGGTGCAGGTGAATGATATGGTTTGAGAAAACTAAAGGTGTGTTTACAACTGTGTGCCTTGTGGTTCATCACTTTGCATCTGCAGCTTGCCCCCACATGGAAGTAGAGGCACACAGTGTTAACAGAGGTGTAAATGGATTCACTCGCATGCACATGTTGAGGAAGAAGCATGCACCTACACGTGTGCCTCTGCTTGCATGTGGCATAAGCTACAGTTGCATGGTGACTAGCTGCCAGGTGCACAGGTGTAAAAACCTTTAAAAGTGAGAGACAAGTAGAAGATAGTGGTAGTGGATATTAAAGCCAGGGGTTTGTTGGAATGGAGGATCTGTTGAAGGGGAATTACCCCTTTTCATCATTCCATTAATGCTCTTGATAGGTTGGGGAGTGGATCAGGAAGCATGGGTGTCCACAGATATTTTTCCAAGAGGGATAAGATTCTCAAATTTCCATTTTTCTTATAGCTGATTAGCTGAGTTTGAGTGTATGTTTGGGCCAAAGAAATAAATTTGACAGAAAATACACAAAACTCACTCACTGTATCTTAAACATATGATAGTTATCAAGTCTCTTCTTTTTTTAAGGTAGATTACTGTTACATCATAAAGGTAAGCATATTTCATTGGTATATCCAAAATACATCTTTTTGCATTTTTAATATGGGTCAGTTGAATCAACTCTAAACAGCTGAGGACTGAATGAAAATGCTCATCTTCCCCATGTCTTGGCATGTTACTGTTTAGCCATGACAGCTGGGCTACAGAACTTCTAACTCTATGGCTGGATGTTGCAATGAATTTTACTTCATATGTTTCAAGAAGAGGATAGTTCAATAAAGCCCAAACATCTTATTGACCTTGATACTTCACCATTTTTTCATCTCTTACAGTGCCAAAATTGGCATGTCTTCTGAGTTTAGGCCCAAAGATGAAGTGTAGGTGAATAAACCTACACTACAGAATGACTGTGTTTCTCAAAAATCACTCTACTGTGTAGAACTGAATACAGTGTCTCAGCAAACCTTCATGGGTCAAATACAAACCTACTGTTGAGCTTATGACATGCAGGAGGCAAAGGGGCTATTATTGTGGGAATTGGGGCAGATGTCAGGTGGGTATACTGAAGCCATGTTTGTACTGTGATGGGTGTTGGAACTGTCCTGTTCTAGAGCTTATCAATGTCTTTACAAGTAAGCAACTGAGTGAAGAAGGAGTACTCCATTCTGACAGTGTCCTATAAAGAATCACGTTCACTGGATACACCGAAACTGCTGCTGTGACAATATGAAAACCCAACAATGTAGTGTTTACTAAAACCACAGTGTTCCCCTTGCATTCAGTGTTTACAACTGTGTGCCTTGTGGTTCATCACTTTGCATCTGCAGCTTGCCCCCACATGGAAGTAGAGGCACACAGTGTTAACAGAGGTGTAAATGGATTCACTCGCATGCACATGTTGAGGAAGAAGCATGCACCTACACGTGTGCCTCTGCTTGCATGTGGCATAAGCTACAGTTGCATGGTGACTAGCTGCAAGGTGCACAGGTGTAAAAACCCTTAAAAGTGAGAGACAAGTAGAAGATGCTTGAGTAGAATTGGAGAGAACACTGGAAATATGTGGGAATTCTAAAATTAACAAGAAGTCTACCACAGATTGCAGGAAGGGGCAAGTACAATAAATAGCATATCAAGTATAGTTTTAGAAAGATCAGCTAGTGAAATTTTCATGGACATTAATAAGTCTAATAAATTTAATTGGGAGAAACATATCATTCCATAATGTCCTACAGGATCCTTTTTTTTTAACTCAGTAAGCAAAGCTAAAGTTCTCTGAATTTGAAACCATTTAACGTGAATTATTTCTTGTGTGGACTGAAGAACATCCTGCAGAGGTGTGTTCAGGGAGCTGGGGATTACCACCTATTGTTTCCCAACATATTTATCCAGTGATAAAATTTGTCGTCAATAATATATTTGTTTTCAAAACTGACAGCTCACTTCATTTAAACAGTACTAAAAATAAGAATAATCTTCACACAAAGAAATAAAGTCTCTTGTTGTGGCCCAGAAAGGTGTCCATTATTCAGGAACTCACACTTTCGGTAACTTGCCAGCAGTTATAAATATTTTCAGTGTAATAGGAGCTTAAAGGATCACGTTCAATGTCTTCCACTCCACTTGCAAATTACTTACTACAACCCTTTGATGTGTATATAATTATCAATATCAGATAATGTGAATGTCATGTAAAAGCCAACTTCAGCACATTTTCATTGCAGTAGTGTGATCAACAGAAAGAAATATTGTGAACTGTTTTCTGTCTGTTGATGTGTGGTTACAATAACACAAGGATTATCATATTAACCTCAGTGTATTGTACATTTACATGTTTTGTTACATGATTATTATTATTATCTAAATGAAAATATGCTTAAAATTTTTTTGACTTATTTCAAATCCATGAGGACCATTTCACTTAGTATAAGTGGAAGGGTCACAAATTTATCTTGTTTAGGTTGTTATAAATATGTATTTGTAGTCTCCTGTCTGTGGAACAAAAAGTGTATCCAATTTAATTGGATCAAAAGTACCCTCTATTATGCAGTGATAAGCAATGATAAGTAATTAAGTTAAAAGGAAACATGAAATAAAATTTTTCGCTCATGGGGAAACGTACTTGAGTAGAAGTTTTTGAAAGAAATTTACGCCATTTGACTGTAAATTACTATTTATTTAAAACTTCCTGGCACGACTCGTGCCCCGTCCTCACAGCTTTACTTCTGCCAGTGCTTGGGTAGCTCAGTTGGTAGAGCACTTGCCCGCGAAAGGCAAAGGTCCCGAGTTCGAGTCTCGGTCCGGCACACAGTTTTAATCTGCCAGGAAGTTTCATATCAGCGCACACTCTGTAGAGTGAAAATCTCATTCTGGAAACATCACCTAGGCTGTGGCTAAGCCATGTCTCCACAATATCCTTTCTTTCAGGAGTGCTAGTTCTGCAAGGTTCGCAGAAGAGCTTCTGTAAAGTTTGGAAGGTAGGAGACGAGGTACTTGCAGAAGTGAAGCTGTGAGGACGGGGCGTGAGTCGTGCTTGGGTAGCTCAGTTGGTAGAGCACTTGCCCGCGAAAGGCAAAGGTCCCGAGTTCGGGTCTCAGTCCGGCACACAGTTTTAATCTGCCAGGAAGTTTCATATCAGCACACACTCCGCGGCAGAGTGAAAATCTCATTCTACTATTTATTTATTTCACATAATCATGTTTTTGGCTTTATAACCACTCTCAGGTGCAAGTTGAAATGTCAGAAAAGTCTGACATGCCTAAATGATATTTTGTCGTCAAAATAATGTGTATTTGGTCTTATCAAAGATACATAATAAGACTGACATTGTGCACAGTGAATAAATATTTACATACTGTAAAGTGTATTTGACAGCCAACACATTGATATGACCTACATTCATCGTGTTCATACATCAACATGAATGACTGATGAATTGGCTCTATTCATTGTTCCACAGGCTAGTGAATACACTCATTTTTTCACCATTATGTTTTTCTTGAGCAGGATGCAAAATTTGCATTGTAGTTGCATTTTACTTCAATTTCAGAATATTTGTTTTGATTTGTTTCAGAGATATTGACGCAGTAATCAACCGAGCAAACAACACAGAATTCGGACTCGCATCTGGAGTATTTACAAGAGACATTAATCGTGCACTTTACATAGCAGAGAAAATAGATGCAGGGACAGTTTTCATAAATACCTACAATAAGACTGATGTGGCAGCTCCATTTGGAGGTTTCAAACAATCTGGATTTGGAAAAGACTTGGGTACATATTATTTAGCTTCCAAATATTTTGGATTAGAGTCATTGAAAATCTTTCAGCAAATTTACACAGAACATTTCCTGCAATACAATAATATAACTTCACCATGTTGTATATAAAAGTGTGTAGAACAAAGCATTCAACATATGACTGTTTTGGAAAATTGCTTGAAATATTTGCTTAAGTGAGTCGTGCCCTCCAAATAACCAGATAAGGTTGTTCCGGTCATTAACACTTTTATCGTACTATAAATGGTATAATCATTCATTGATTTTACCACTAGGTAAAGTGAAAATTCAACATATTTAACTACAGCATAAAAACTGTTCAGTTGTGATGAAACATTTTTTCTTAACAAGAATGCTGCTCAGTGAAACATTTTTTCATATGTAAGTTTTAGGGCTAATTCTCAGTAAAGCACCAGAAATCTGCTTGTCATGATATAATAGAAAATGTTGAATACATAAACAAATGAATACTTTAGAGACAATGTGATAACAGTGTGATAACTATAAAGCACTTACGGGGCAAATTTAAGGTCCAAGTGACACAAGTGGTCACTTGGGCTGTTAATGAAACATTTGTATATGGAGTGAATCATAATTAGTAATGAAAACTTAAACAGTTGGAAGTACTTGATATGGGAGGCAAAAAAATTGCAGTAAACATGGGTTTCCAGATGAGCTGTTTGCGAAATAATTGCTAATGTGCTGTTGTAGTCATCTCTGACTTCAGTATGAATTATCATCATGGTTACTCTAAATGTATCCGAAATGTAAACTTTTTGATCAAGTGCACCTCTAATTAGGTTCAAATTTTCATCCAGCACCCACCTAAACAAGAAATACAAGGCTACGTACTTGTTACAATTTACTGTACACTTGTGTCTGTTAAAGGAGGTCTTGCACTTGTCACCTTTACATTTGGAGGTAATACTGCAGTGAGTTACAAATTCTTTCAAACACTCTCGGATCATCTCATAAATTGTGACTTTACTTTTCACTGCTCCAGATTTTCAACCATGTCGATGACACTACTGAGATTACCTCAGACAGAAAAGTCCAGAGTACTGAGGGCAGGTGACCTTTGTGGCCAAGGTACAGGGCCTGCTTAACCCATCTTATGCAGTACTGGTGTGTTAAGTCATCTTACGTCAGCAGCAAAATATGCCTGTGTCCCATCATGCTTGTACTAGTCTCCCCAACATTGTGCAAGGTATACTGCGTCATGGGTGAAATTTGAGCCTAATTATATGGGTATATAACATGAAAAGTTTATATTTCATGTACATGTATAGTACCAGAACAGTGTTTCGTAGTGAAGTGAGTGTCAGCTCATAACCCCACCTTCAAAACTGGCTCACAAATGGCTCATTTGTGGACCTATATTTAGTGGCACGTATTTGCTTCTGCTGTTGTGTTTTTTCACTTGTCAGTTTCATTATTGATTATGATCTACCCTGTATATAAATATCACAACAACATTTTTATTATAATGTTTTTAGTTAAATAATGAATCTCATGTGGCTCACAGCATGGTGAATATTGTTTTTTGTCTGTTGCCACTTCAGCAATGGGTGTGTCAATTCAAACTGGTACTGTCACCAGGAAATGAACCCAGTTCCACTGTATGAAGGGTGTAAGGGTGTGAATGATGCCTTTCAGCTATGAGGGGGGAGGGGAGGAGGAGAGATAATAACACTTACAACAATAATAAAATGAGCAAATGCCTAAGAAAGGTACCTAATACCTGAGGTAGGGGGGGGGGGGGGGTGCCAAATAAATATGTCACTTGTGTTGAGAAACGCTCTCAAACTGCCCTGAGTACTTGCCTATCATCCACTTTTTTGCTCTAGCTTGGATGAATGATTTTTTCCCTATAAATGTAGAAAAGTGACGCAATTGACTCAAAATCAGTCAAGTGAATTCTACATGAAAGTTTGTAGCTGGATGAGTTCTTAACCAAATTGACAACTCATCGTCAACTTTGTGTCCTTATCAGAAGGCTGCTCAAATTTATAACCCATAAATGACATAATGGTTTCAGTAACACATTTTGTGGTATTTAAAGATGCTGTAGGCTTTGGGGTTTTTTGTCAAATTGTGTATCGGTGGCTCAGAGCAGTATATGAATGCCAGACATCAGGCAATGTGTATGTCCCACTCATGCCAGCATAGAGAGAAGCCCACATATTTTGGATTCAACTACATCAAAATTGCACTATGAGTAAACTGAGGAATGTGCTCATCAATCAGTCACATGTTTGTCCAGAGGGAAAATAGTAGTTGGTGCAACCATATGAACAATTGACAAGAGCAATGTGCTGGTGGTGGTACAGGAGTAATTCTTATGTGAGGGGGTGGCATGTTTCACAGTATTATCAATGATCAATCTGAGAGGCTTCTGGTTCCATGTGATAAATCATTTATGTTTATTGAGAACAGAAGCAATTCTATTATACTTACTTGGACACACTACTGGTATTACTTTTGCTTGTGTTGAACATTCACTACATTCTATTAGCCAATAAGTCTTTGAGCCAGTCACTTATTTTTTAAGATACTTTGTTTAACTGTTTTTGTTATCAATTGATAATGTGGTGCAGTATGAAATGGAAAAAAGAAAGATAATGGTTTAGAGTCTCATTGATGACAATCATTAGGGACAGAGTGCAAGTTGAGATTAGGAAAGGAAGTTCACCATGTCCTTTTCAGAGGAGCCGTCTCGGCATTTGCCTTAAGTGATTCTCAATGTCACTTGTGTTGAGAAACGCCCGCGAAAACTTAATCGGGATGGGTGAATGGGAATCTCATCCATTGCTTTCCCAGGTGTGAGTCCAGTGTCTCAACAGCTGCTCTACTTTGGTGTCAGATGCTGTTATTTATATTTTTTTAGTTTTTTATTTTCTCTTTACACTTTTTTGATGTTATATGTAATTTATCATTGAGCCACTGTATTATGCTTGTTGTAAGCATCTCTCATATTTCAGTGATACAGTTATGATCTCTTCCTCAGTTAGTTTTCTATTCATAGAGCACTCGGCACTGTAACTCTCAGCACCTTATGTAATACATGCATAACATGTTCCTGTGGCCTTGTTGATAATCATACTATGAGTCATTGTAATCTTAGTGCTTTCTCATTTTATCAAACTCCTTCCATCTCAGTTTTTTCCTCCCTTTGTTTTGTGTAAATTTTTTCATATATTCATACTTTCTTGATACACTTCTTCCATACTTTCCTCTTCTTGACAATACTTCATAGATTTATTCTTCACCAAGGATTGGGCAACTCGTTGATTTTTCTTTTTTTCTTTCCCCACATAGTTTTCTGTTCTCATTTGGTATTTTTAGCTTTGCACTTTCATATGCTGTTATGTGACCTGCATATTTTCTTCTTCTGTGCTTTTATCCAGTACCTTTATCAGTTGTAAATTTTCTTGTAAATTACTTTTGTTGTCATATCAAATTAATTCCTCTTTGTTACACATAACATTTGTTATATTTCTCTTAAAGTTTCATTGGGTTCATATCTAAACAACTGAATTTGGTCTTACAATTTACAGTCATGTCTTAAGCTTCTTTAATGTCATTGTGTATATGTCCAGTTTCCTTTTTGGATACAAAGTGAGATGAAATAGTTTTTAACAGACAGGACTCACATTCAGGAGCAGTAATGTTTGAACCCATCTCTGGGCATCCAGATTTAAGTTTTCTGTGATTTCCCCCAAATCATTAAGGTGTGGCCCAGAGTTTTTCCTTCGAAAATGACACTGCTGATTACTTTCCGTATCACTGTCCAATCCTAGCTTGTATTCAGTCTCTAATTACCTTATTGAACCCTGATCTACCATCCTTTTATTTCTTAATTTTTGTGTGTACTTGAGTGTGTGCATTTTGTAATTAATTGATGTAGTAGTCTGTAGCAACAACTGTGTAACAGCCACTTAAACAATGAACTTACTAGTATAAAGTAAGTTGGGATTTCCTGTGATGTCAACAGAAGCTTTAGTTGAGCAAATGTAGTACTAGATATGCAGTAGAAAGAAATTGAAGAAACTAAATGCATTTGAAGAATTTTCATATAGTAATGAACTCTCCAGTAAAAATATATTAGTGTTTTAAGTCCCAAGAATAGGAAAGCAATGTGGATACATTTGCACATTTATGTTGAGTTTGATCGAATGAACTGTTGAAATTATTCTGCAAGTGCTGCTGTCCACATCTGACAAATCGTCTGTGTATTTTGAGAACACTGGTGGCCCTATTATGGTGTCTTCAGTCACACCCTGTATGATTTTCATTTCTCTTTAACATTTATCATCCATTATATAGTAATCTTGTCTGTCATTGGTGCTTGATGCTTCACTTGGTTTTCAATGCTGGGCATTTTTTTCATTATCAGCTAATACAAAGTATATGTGGCAGTGACACTTAGTGTGATAGTAGGATCTCTTCAGGGGAATGCATTTTTAAATCCAGAATTTGATATTTTATCTTTTTGTTCCACACACCCTCTTCTTCTTATCATCAACTGAAGACGTAAAGTCTGTAAATGAGTCCGCAATAATATTGTGGCTCTTTATTTGTAAAGATCCATCTTGATCATACAAGTGATCAAGACAGCCGTCCGTTGTGGCCGAGCGGTTCTAGGCGCTTCAGTCCAGAACCGCGGGACTGCTACGGTTGCAGGTTTGAATCCTGCCTCGGGCATGGATGTGTGTGATGTCCTTAGGTTAGTTAGGTTTAAGGAGTTCTAAGTTCTAGGGGACTGATAACCTCAGATGTTAAGTCCCATAGTGCTCAGAGCCATTTGAACCATTTTTTTGATCAAGACAAACCTTTACAAATAAAGTAACTCTCCTTATTCAATCAATTTCAACCCTATAACATCAACAACTATTTAAATGCTAGACTTGTTGTAATGTTCCAGTCCATCCATTGCATTTTTATAGGACCAGAATATCCTAGGATTTTATGAAAAATCTTCCATGGAATTCCAAGTGTGAAAATTTTCATAGATGGCAAGGATAGTCTTTCTTTACAGATGCAAGAGTTGCAGTAACATTTCTCAGTTGTTTCCCTCCATTACCTTTTGCGGAACGGGCATAGCAATAATTGTGTTCTCCTCATTAGAAACTAACAATAAATTGTCACTGGACTGTTTTCTCTTTAAAATCAAACAAGAAATTGATTTATAAGAAAAGATTGTGCATGTTTTGTGATTTTTTTTTTAATTACACTCCATTGGAGTACTTGGTTAAGTTTTACATATAACCATTTGTTTTTAAATCGGAAGATATATGTTAGCAGATTATATGACCATAAGAATGGACACAATTTGAAAGGATTTCTTTCTAAATAATTGGAGACTGATTTTTCATTTGTTTCTGTTTCAGGTGAGGAGGCCCTTAATGAATACTTGAAAGTGAAATGTGTCACACTGGAATACTAATATTATTTTCCTGACTGGAGATTTTTACTGTCTATTTTTTAGAATATATTTTGTCATATTTGATGCACAGCTTGTATTTAAGAATCTCGTACTCTTGCCATTTCCTTGTTAATATCTTTTTATTATTTTTACAAAATATTTTAATAAGTTTTTTATCTCATATTTGGTGCACAACTTGCAATGAAGAATCTCTTGCCATTATAATTTATTTTACTCCTTTCAGAAAATATATATATATATATATATATATATATATATATATAATAGAAGGAAACATTCCACGAAGGAAAAAGGATATATATATATATATATAGTTATAATAGAAGGAAACATTCCATGAAGGAAAAATATACCTAAAAACAAAGATGATGTGACTTACCAAATGAAAGTGCTGGCAGGTCGACAGATACACAAACGAACACAAACATACACACAAAATTCAAGCTTTCGCAACAAACTGTTGCCTCATCAGGAAAGAGGGAAGGAGAGGGAAAGACGAAAGGATGTGGGTTTTAAGAGAGAGGGTAACGAGTCATTCCAGTCTCGGGAGCGGAAAGACTTACCTTATGTGGAAAAAAGGACGGGTATACACTCGCGCACACACACACATATCCATCCACACATATACAGACACAAGCAGACATATTGGTCTTTAAATATGTCTGCTTGTGTCTGTATATGTGTGGATGGATATGTGTGTGTGTGCGAGTGTATACCCGTCCTTTTTTCCCCATAAGGTAAGTCTTTCCGCTCCCGGGACTGGAATGACTCCTTACCCTCTCCCTTAAAACCCACATCCTTTCGTCTTTCCCTCTCCTTCCCTCTTTCCTGATGAGGCAACAGTTTGTTGCGAAAGCTTGAATTTTGTGTGTATGTTTGTGTTCGTTTGTGTATCTGTCGACCTGCCAGCACTTTCATTTGGTAAGTCACATCATCTTTGTTTTTATATATATAATTTTTTTTTTCTTTCTTATTTTATGTTTCTGTAAACTTGTTGCATTAATATACTGTACTGCTGGTCTGAATGAGAAACAGAATTGATACTATTATGTGCCATGATAAAGCAGTGTGAGAGACCATCTTTCTTTGATTAACAGGGACTTACCAGGGTTCCTACTCTGGTTCATATTCTGACGAAAATGAATGTGCATAGACATGTGTAGGCATGCACAGCCACTCACATCCACATGCACATGCACATGCTGCTTCCCCTCCCCCCCCCTTCCCCCCCACATTCTCACACATTGAGCTGAAGAAAAACTGACCAGCATATCGGGAACCCTCCAGAATCCAACTTTATTTCTTCAGAAATTATTTCTTTAAAGTAGCTGCTTTTAGTATGACAGTAATAAGCTACTACGTATTATTTTCTGAATAAAAGAAAAATAGAATGAAATGTAAAATGCTATGTGAACAAAGACTGTGTGTGATGAGAGAATGTTGTAACCGATGTGTGCTGTAATAAAGTAGACTAGTGATAAAAGTAAGTTTATAAATGGCTGGATCTGTGTATAGTAAAATGATGACTTTTGCTCACGATTAATGAAACATTGATTGTAAAGATTTCTACATAGATGAACAGTTTGTGCACTGACAATATCAGACTGTCACAATACCTGTAATCTCGATGTGTCTAACAAATGGATGAGAATTTACTGTTTGAGATCTGAAAATCAGTGTTGCCGTCCTTGTTTTTTCTTTTTTTTTTCCATCTTAATTGTCTTGTGATATTTTTTGTAATTATGTTTTTTTTGTATCAGTCCATCTTGCCATATTGTGGATTCAGATACGAAATAAATAAATTATCAGTATGGCACTTCTTTTCTGTAAGTAAATGGAATACCCTTCTGTTATAGTTTCTTTGAGGGAAGTATGTATTTGATAATGAGGGCAATAATCTGCCATATTGTACTTTAGACACAAATAGATATTTACCGTATGACCTTCTACAACCCTTATTACTTTCCTCCCCAGACAAAGATCATAGAAGAATAAGCAACAAAGATTCCTTGGGAATATTGCACCTCAATGACTAAAATGCACTGTTGTCCTTCCAAACACATGCTTTCCTTGGCTATGCAATTTTTAAACAGAAACCATGTGCAAACATAATCGAGTTTATGAAAATCAGATAGGTTACAGCTATAAAAAGCGTTTAATGAAAGATGTATTTATGTACACTATCAGCTGCTGTATAAACTGTATGAAAATTAGCTACTAGTTTTGGTCTATATGAACCACCATTTGGCACTGGTCAAAAATTTATTATAGCATTTTGTTTTTTTTTTTAATGTGTTAAACATAGTTGCCATAATTTTGTATTGAATTAAAGGGACAAACATCTCCATGATAAGTCCCAGAAAACTGCACAGTGTTGACTGGCTGCCATGTGGCATCATGTAGATGTGGTATGGAGGGGCATGGGGTCAGCACACCAATTTCCCAGCTTTTGTCAATTTTCCAGACCATGGAGCCACTACTTCTCAGTCAAGTAGCTCCTCAATTGGCACACACTTAATTACACAGTAACTGGGCATCAGCTTACGCTCATTGAAAAGGCAGCATATACACTTCTTGTAATACCCGTCCAAGTTACTCTTATTACACTCATATTTCAAACATTGCAAAAATTTCATAACTGAATTAATGAAACACATATTCAAGTTTTCTATAGACTATTGTTTTGAATATTCATGAAAATCTGCAAAACAAAATCCCACAGACAAGTGGAAATCTCTTTCATTAACACAGTTATGTAGGAAGTTGTAGTGTATTCCTTTTCTTCCTCTCTTACAGCTGGTAACAATGCAATGTCACTGTACATGAAAGCTAGGTTTTAATATGTAAAAACTAAATTAAACTCTGTGATAAGTCCCTAAAGACTTCACAATTTCAACTGGCTGCCATGTGGTGTTGTGTGGTATGGAGGGGCATAGCATCAGCATACCAATTTCCCAGCTATAGTCGATTTTCCAGACCATTGAGCCACTACTTCTCATTCAAGTTGCTTCTCGGTCGGCATTATGAGGGTGAGTGTACCCATTTCCAATTATACCAAGGAAAAAATCCCTGGTAGTACCGGTCTGTGAATCTGCATCTTCAGAAGAGACCTGCATCATTCCTCATGTTTTAATATTTAAAAACTAAACTAAACTCTGTGATAAGCCCCTGAAGACTACACAGTTTTGACTGGATGCCATGTGGCGTTATGTGGTATGGAGGGGCATAGCATCAGCATACCAATTTCCCAGCTATTGTTGATTTTCCAGACCATTGAGCCACTTCTTCCCATGCAAGTAGCTTCTCGATTGGCATCATAAGGGTGAGTGTACCCCATTCCAGTTATACCAAGGAAAAATCCCTGGTAGTACTGGGCTGTGAATCTGGATCCTCTGCATGAGAGTCAAATGTGCTGACCACTTGGCTGCAGAGGCAGTCTTTAATATTTACATTTACAAAAATATCAATAAATTTTTTGTTTTCTTTAACATCAGTATTTCATACAACTGTTAGTTGAATTTAATTTAATTGACAAGTTGTAAGATTTTTCTCCATTGCATATCAGTGGTGAATTAACTGAACTTCTCTCTCTCTGTCAGCAAACATTTGCATCTATCATAAAATCTTTGTCAATCAACACCTAAGATCAACTAAATTGCTCTTACAGATCATGCTGAATGTAACCTATTGTAAATAGTTTTCATCTCCCTTTTGTAAATGAAGTTATTTTTTGTTAATAATTTTGCTATCTTTCTTAAGTAAATTACATTACACAATGTATTTAAACTTCTGAGCTAAATTTCAATTACGGGATGTAATTGTCACAAAAGTCTCATTTTCAAACAGTTTAGTCAAAATTAATTTCAGCAATTCCTTAGATGTTACCTTTCTTTGAAAAGAGTTTTTTACATGAACACCTTATCTGTCATAATGGACCAGTGTGTAAACTACTGCAAAATCAGCAGAAATGGCAATCAGAGTGAGGAATGTCAGACTGATTTACATATGCCATGTTGTAATACCATCAACATGAGGAATGATGCAGGTCTCTTCTGAAGATGCAGCGATTACCACTACCGCTATACGATACTGGAAAAGAGCAACTTATCTTGAAATTTAGAGCTGATTTGGCTCTATAACGAGAAGAGTTAGGAGTTTTGTGAGCTGCAGTAGTAATGTTAGGACTAGAGAAGCCTTTCCAAGTAAGTGAAAAGATCCAGGAGATGTTGCAAGTCTGGTTGCCTCAGCTGTCTCCAATACCTTAAATGCTTTGGAGGCTGAGTAAAGAAGTATTCAAACAGACAAAAATATTCAGCAGCAGTTTGACTGTGCAGGGCAAAATGTGCAAGCTAAGTGGAGGAAGAAAAGTTTAAGGTAAGGAGGGTCTTATTGCTGGATAAGTAAGCACAGAAGGGGAAAGTCAAAACTGGCACAGAACTCCATG
Organism: Schistocerca cancellata; assembly: GCF_023864275.1. NCBI lineage: Eukaryota > Metazoa > Arthropoda > Insecta > Orthoptera > Acrididae > Schistocerca > Schistocerca cancellata. The sequence goes on along the minus strand of NC_064629.1, from coordinate 381,712,168 downwards.
TTAAGTCGATGACCACAGTCATAATACAGTTTTTAAATGGTAAGAGTGTTAGCAGAGAATGAGGGTATACCTAGGATCTATCAGTTTTATAGTCGTAAATTGTCATAGCTGTGTTTGGACTTAACCAGAGCTCCAAGCGCTAATAGAAAGCACTGAAGCTCAAATCATTATAGCTAAAATCGGAGTTAAATTCAGCCAAAATTTTTACAAAGAACCTAATGGTGTTCAGAAAGGCTAGATTAAATACAGTGTGGGACCTGAATTTCTCCTGGTATGTACAATTTTCAAACAACTTACGGATATTCAGCCAGGTAATATTTTCAGCGACCGCCGATATTTTGGTGGGAAACTGCAATGGACAGGCAATGTACAAGCAAATTTAAAACCTCGGTTCTTAGACTGATGCAGGAAGGATAATACACACTGAACGCTAGTGCCACCTAAGATGACCAAAGTCAGAGATATCGATAGTGAGATTACGAACTAGCAGGTAAGGTAACATTGACTCATCCCTCTGTTTTTTGACAAGGGAGAGAGCAGGATTCCAAACAGATTTTAAACAAAAACCTCCATCCATGTTCACATGGTTTCTCGCTAATTTGATCTCAACTGCTTCCTTAATAACACTGCCCCAATAGCTGGACGTGCATGCCAATATCTCAGTGTTGTCATATAGCATGGGGTGACCAGTATCCAAGCAATGTTCGGCAATAGCAGATATGCTTGGCTGCTGTAATTGTATGTGCCATTTATGCTCAGTACATCAGTCCTCCACAGTCCTGATAGTTTGAACAATATACGCCATGCCACAGCTACAAGGAATGCGATATACACCCGCCTCATGCAAACCAAGATCATCCTTAACAGAACCCAAAAGCACTTTAATTTTAAATGGAGGTTGGAAAACACATTTCACATCATATTTTCATAAAATATGACTGATCTTGTTGGAAGTGCTTCCTACATGAGGCAAAAAGGCAGTAGACTTAGGTGTCGACTCAGAATTATCATCAATCACCTGATGCACCATTGGTTTATAGCGCAATGCATGTTCAATCTGTCTGTCACTAATCATTTTGACAAAATGTAACTTCAAGATGAGACAGCTCAGCTGGCAAAGTATCAGCATCGGAAATGACATGTGCCCTGTATACCAAGGTACGAAGTACGCCGTCACGCTGAGCTGGATGGTGACAACTATTAGCCTGTAAATACAAGTCGATGTGTGTATGTTTCCTGTAAACTGCATGTCCCAATGATCCATCATCCTTCCTCCTAACCAAAACACCAAGAAATGGAAGGCAACCATCGTCTTTCACGTTCATCGTAAAATGAATGTTCGGGTGGATCAAGTTCAGATGTTCTAGAAAGGCATTCAAATTCTCCCTACCATGAGGCCAAACAACAGAAGTATCATCAACATATCTGAAGAAACAGGCAGGTTTCAAAGGCGCTGACTCCAATGCACGTTCCTCAAAGTCTTCCATAAACAAATTTGCAGTCACAGGAGACAACGAACTACCCATTGCAACTCCATCTGTCTGCTCGTAATACTGGTCATTAAATAAAAAGTAATTGGATGTCAACACATGCTGAAAGAGATTAGTTAATTCAGCACCAAACCTAACCTCAATTAACCACAACGAATCGGACAGAGGAACATGAGTGAAGACAGAGACCACATTGAAACTTACTAAAATATCAGAGTCATTCAACTGCAGCCCCTCCAAATGACGTAAAAAATCAGCTGAGTTCCAGATATGATGTTCACATCGACCAACTTGTGGACTCAACAGAGAAGCAAGATGCTTGGCTACACGATATGTTGGAGCGCCAATATTACTCACTATAGGACAGAAAGGAACCCCTTCCTTGTGTATCTTCAGAAGGCCATATATCCTAGAGGGAAAAGCACTATAGTTGTTAAGACTCTTGATAGTGTCCTGAGACAAACCACTTTTCTTCAGGAGGCTGTTGGTCTTTCTCTCAACACTTTTTGTGGGGTCTGCATTGATTCTGCGATACGCTGAGTCGGATAGTAAATGTTGCATCTTTTGTCCATAATCCTGTTTGTTTAAAACAATGGTGGCATTGCCCTTGCCTGCAGGTAAAATAATAATATCAGGATCAACTTTGAGAGAGTGTAAAGCAGCCCTCTACGCTGCTGTTACATTACTTTTGGGTGGACGAGCCCTGGTGAACACACGGCAGGCCTCCCTCCTAACCTCCTCTGCAGTGTCAGGATGTAGTTTGCAAACTGCCTGTTCAATTGAACTAATACCGGCAAACCTTTCGGTGTGGGTGCAAAATTTAAACCCTTCCCAAGCACAGATAAGGCTGTGCCATCAAAAGATTTCTCTGTGAGATTTATCACAGAACTTTGAGATATAAAATCAGACTCCGAGCCACGAAAACGTTAAAACTTGGCCAAATGCCGGGCAGTAACAGAATCGTATTCTCAGTTGGCTTGAGTCCATGAGGCACCAGTCCCAAGTGAAATCAGACAATTTCAAAGCAGCCATTAAATGGAAACAAAACAAATCTTTGGAAACAGAATCCAAACCAATGAGTAAAATGAACTCTTTCACGAACAAGAGCCAAGCCAGCATGTTGATTAATGCAATTGGTGGCAGGAGAATTGGATAAACTTCGTAGCTGTCAAGTTAGACTGCAATGTGATTTGTCGTTTTTATTGAGGTGTCATGATGAAAATCATGTCCCAACATTTGCCAAGGTGCACCATATTAATTCTCCTAATTTACAGGAAGCGTACTCACACTGACTTGTATTTACAGGCTAATAGTGTCACCATCCGGCTCAGCATGAAGGGGTACTTTGTACCTTGGTACATAGGGCACATGTCGTTTCTGAAGCTGAGACTTTGCCAGCTGAGCTGTCCCATCTTGAAGTTACGTTTCATCAAAATGGCTATAGTGATAGACAGATTGAACGTGCGTTGTGCTATCGACCAACTGTGCATTGGGTGATTGATGATAATTCTGAGTCGAAACCTAAGTCTACTGCCTTTTTGCATTACATAGAAAGCACTTCCAACAAGATCAGTTGTATTTCATGGAAATACAATGTGAAATGTGTTTTCCGACCTTCATCTAAAATTGAAGTGCTTTTGGGTTCTGTTAAGGATGATCTTGGTTTGTGTAAGGCGGGTGTATATCGCATTCCTTGTAGCTGTGGCATGGCATATATTGGTCAAACTATCAGGACCATGGAGGACTGATGTACTGAGCATAAATGGCACACACGATTACGGCAGCCAAGTAGATCTGCTATTGCCGAACATTGCTTGGATACTGGTTACACCATGCTATATAACAACACCAAGATATTGGCATGCACGTCCAGCTATTGGAGCAGTGCTATTAAGGAAGCAGTTGAGATTAAATTAGCGAGCAACCTTGTGAACAGGGATGGAGGTTTTTGTTTAAAATCTGTTTGTAATCCTGCTCTCTCCCTTGTCAAAAAACAGAGGGACAGAGTCAATGTTACCTCGCCTCCTAGTTCGTAGTCTCACTATCGATATCCCTGTCTCTGGTCATCTTCAGTGGCACTAGTGTCCAGTGTGTGTTATTTTCCTGCATCAGTCTAAGAACTGAGGTTTTAAATTTGCCTGTACATTGCCTGACTGTTGCAGTTTGCCTTGAAAATGGCGGGCTGTACTCCCACCAAAATATCGGTGCTCACTGAAAATATTACCTGGCTGAATATCCGTAAGTTGTTTGAAGATTAAATACAATTGGTGCTGCCACGTTCACTTGCTATTGGAAGTAGTTTATCTTGTAATGAACTTTAAGTAGGTAGTTTCTGTGAGTTAGCATAGGTAAAGACTGTACTTGACAAACAGAATACATTAATAACTGGTTTCTTTAGATGGCATAATCCCTGAAAGATTCAAAGAAAACTTGAGTCTCATTTAAATAGATATCCTACTCATACAATTATAGTTGGTGGTGACATCAATCTACCTTCAATATGTTGGTGAAAACTCATGTTTAAAGTCTTTGGTATGCGTAAAACACCATTCAAAATTGTACTAAATGCTTTCTCAAAAAATTATTTTGAGTAATTAGTTCAGGAGCCCACTCAAAGTTTAAATGGTTGTGATAATGTACACGACCTCCTAAAAACAAATAATCCTAAGCAAATAGGGAACATCATGATGGTGAAGACAGCCTTGACTGTGGGGGTGGAAGCACAGCTATCATTTTACAGCATCATTCCAAGAACAGATTGTGGTCCTCTGGTGTGTAGCATAGTGGAAGGTCTAAACCAGAAGCTCTGATGTTTCTGCGACTGTACTGGGTGCAAATTTCTTGACCTCCACACCGGGTGTAGAATTGTAGGATTCCTCTTAATAGGTCAGGCATGCAATACACACAGGATGTGGCTACTAAGATAGTGGAGTACACATGATGTGCATGTGTGGGTTTTTTGGAATAGAGAAATCCCTCCACAGACTTAATAAGATGCCTTCCAAGCCCAGAAATAGTAGCATTTATCATGTCAGATCAGAGACATAAAATGTAGATATAGTATCAGTTACATGCAGGAGCATCTGTGGAAAGGTCCCAGAGCAAATCTCACACACAAACCGTAACAATGCCCAGATATTACAAGGGACAGAACGCTGTCTGAAACCAGATGTCAATAGCAATGAATTTATATATTCTGACAGGAATGTGTATCGCAAAGATAAGGTGAATGCTGTTGGTGGAGATGTGTTTATAGACATAAAAAATGATAATATGTAGTGAAATTAGTACAGATTCCTAATGTGAAATAATTTGGGCAAAGACAAGTGTTAGAGGTGGATCAAACATGGTCATTGGATGCTTTTACAGACTTCCTGTCTCAGCAGCAGTAATAGTGGAAGAGTTGAGGGGAGACATTGAGAATATTTTGCATACATTTTCTGGTCATGCAACAGTTTTAGGTTGAGATTTTAACTTACCAGCTATAGACAAGAGAACTGACTCATAAAGATAACATCTTACATCTGCTGCTGACATACAGATCCAAACTTTTTGACTCAGTTAGTTGCATAGAATAGGAAATCAGTGATCATAAGACCATTACAGCATCACAGAATACAGCTGTAAATAGGAATAAAAAGAAAGGTAGGAAATCTTTCTGCTTAGCAAGTGTGACAAGGAACACATTTCTGATTACCTGAGCAGTCAGTACAAACATTTCATCTCCAGCACTAACAACACTGAGTATCAATGGACAAAGTTCAAGTGCATTGTATAATACACTTGAGACAGGTGTATGCCAAACAAAGTTATAAGGGGATGGAAAAGACCCACCATAGCTCAACGGCCATGACAGAAAACTGCTACAAAATCAGAGAGAGCTTCACTGCAAATTTAGACATAGCCAAAGCTTCACAGACAAATAAAAATTTAACGAAGCTAAAATTAGCATAAGGAGAACAATGTATGAAGCATTCAATGGATATGAAATTATAATTCTATCTACCGACTTGACAGAAAATCGTAAGGAGTTCCAGTCTTTTATTAAATGAGTAAATAGATCAAAGCCATCTGTCCACACACTCTGTGACCATAATGGCACTGAAACTGAGGAAGACACAGAAAAGACCAAAATATTATACATCTTTTTCCAAAATTGTTTCATTGAGTATTCCACTGTAGTTCCTTCACTAAATCTTTGTTTATTTTTTTATCTTCACACAAACAACAAAATGACATATCAAAATAGGCTACCATGGGATATAAAAGCAACTGAAATCACTTAAGAATGGGGAGGCCACTAGACCTGACAATGTCCAGTATGGTTCTATTTAGGGTATCAAGAAGAACTTGACCTCCCACTAGCAGCAGCATACTGTAGGTCTTTCGATGAGTGAAGTGTTCCTGAAGTTTGGAAAAAAGGACTGGACATTCCTGTTTTCAAGAAAGGTCATCAAATGGACACACAAAACATAGGTCTATATTTCTGACATTGTTTAGTTGTAGAATTTTGGAACATGTTTTCTGCTTGTGTATTATGACATACCTGGAGGCTGAAAATCTCCTTTTTAGGAAACAACATAGGTTCCAAAAACAACAATCGTGTGAAACCCAGCTTGCTCTGTCCATCCACAAGACAGATAAGGTTGGAATTTCCATGAGGCTTTTTGTGGGTGATCCTGTTGTACACAGAGAAGTCACGATGTAAAAAAATTGGAGAGAAATGGAGGAAGACCTGCAGAGGATCAACACCTGATTCAGGGAGTGGAAATTGACCTTCAGTAGAAACAAATGTAACATATTTATTACAAACACATAGACAAAAACACTCTTTATTGTATGATTACACAAAAACAGAACAATAACTAGCAGCAGTTACTTCCATAAAATATCAAGGAGTATATGCACAGAGGGATCTGACATGGAATGCCCACATAAAATTAATGAGTATGGCAGGTGCCAAACTGAGATCCACTGGAAGAATCTTCGGGAAATGTAGTTCAACAACAAAGGCAGTGACTTACAAAACACTCGTTTGACCAATACTTGAATATTGCTTCTCAAGACAGGGTCTGTACCACATTGAAGTGGTAGAGGAAACAGAGAATATTAAAAGAAGAGCAGCACATCTTGTTACAGGTTCATTGAGTAGGCACAAAAGCTTCACAGAGATGATCAACCAACTCCAGTAGCAGACGCTGCAAGAAAGGCGTTCTGCATCACGGTGTGGATTATTGTTAAAGTTCTGAGAGTGTGCATTCCTTGATGAGTCAACAAATATATTGCTTCCTTCTATGTATTATGTGAAAAGACCATGAAGGTGAAACTGAAGGTCTGAGCCCACATGGAGGCTTACCCGCAATCATTCTTCCCACAAACTGTTTGCAACTGAAACAGAAAAGGGGGAAGTGAGAGTGGTACACAAAGTACCCTTTGTCACACACTGCAAGGTGACTTTTGGAGTATTGATGTAGATGTAGATATAGATATAGGGATTAATGACCACAAGGTCGTGTAATGAGAATGAGTACTGCAACATTCAAATGCACCAAAAACAGATGGAATTATAACAATTTAAGAAAGCTGCTAAAAATTCATGTGATGTTTTCCTCAGAGCCTGTACTCATTCCTCTCAAACTATGTAAGCATAGGCCAGACAAGGCTTAAATTCAAATAAATACCATTGACAACAATTGAGGCACTTGGACCAAATAAATTAGTATGTGATGAAACTGATCTGCTGTCATACACAAAACTGGTAAGAACATTCTTGCAGAAGTAATGAATAAAACATGCCAGATATAAAATAATGCAAAATCTCCAATATTTTCGTTGTTTTATGGAAGCTTGATATCTGGTACATATTTCAATGTGAGACATTTTTAATAGTTTCCATGCTGAAACTTTGTCTCAAAATCTGGCAGAAAATCAAGAGATATTCTGTTCATATGTAAAGTACACCAGTGGTAACACAGTCAATACCTTTCCTGCATGAGACCAGTGGTAATTTTACCAATGATGATGCCACTAAAGCTGAGTTATAAAAGCAGCTTCCCAAAATTCCTTCACCAAATAACATGAAATAAATATTAAAGAATTTGAATCAATCACATATGCAAACATGAGTAACGTAGACGTAGATATCCTCAGTGTAGCAAAGTGATTTAAATTAATTAATAAACCCCCAATGGAGCTCATGGTCCTTTTGTGAGTTCATGTGTGGCACACATGGGACCTAAAGCAATTACAGCCCATTCTTCCCTCCCTGCTTGCCTTTCCTTCACCGTGCCCGTCCCTCTGTATCGTTGCTCTTTCCCACTACCCCATCCTTCCCCTCTCTTGGAGTTCTGATTTATGTTGACTGGGCTGTCCACCTACTACCACGTATTGCTTGCAATTTTTTCCTCATGCCTGTTTTCTTTCATCATTTTTGGCATTTAGGTCCCCCACTGTTTTTAGTGTGAGCCATTTGGGGAAAAACTCTCTCCCTAGCATCCACACCATGGATTCCTCTCCCCCATTCCTTCCCCTCTTCCTTCCTTGCCATAGCTCCCCTCCACCCGGCTAGGTCACCAGCACATGTAGCCAGTTTGTGTGGTGGGGCTGTTATGTACCCATCTGGCTGAGAGCCCCCTGACAACACAGGGATCACACTACTGATACCTGAGCTGTTCCCTCCGCATATATGCCAAGGAGTGGAGCTTGTCTTCCTGGAGCATCAGAATTCCCAACAATGGCCTCTGTGCCAGGCGGCCCTTGGCGTGGCTGGGTGGCATCCATGGGGAGCGCCTGTGATTGGAGTGAGTGGTATTAGGGTGGATGCTTGGCACATGAAGTGTATCAAGCTGCAAAAATCTGTCCATTCTCAAATGGCTGTCTCTTCTAATGATCAATTATCACTGAATTCTGCTTCCTCTGACCCACCAGCCTTCCCTTCTCTGGATACAACCTGGGAGGAGGGCCAAGCTCGCTGTCTTGGGATGAAACACTTTCCCTGTTACCTTGTCTGTACTAGAATGGATGGGGACACATTCACTGCTACAATGTTGTTGTTGTTGTGGTCTTCAGTCCTGAGACTGGTTTGATGCAGCTCTCCATGCTACTCTATCCTGTGCAAGCTTCTTCATCTCCCAGTACCTACTGCAACCTACATCCTTCTGAATCTGTTTAGTGTATTCATCTCTTGCTCTCCCTCTACGATTTTTACCCTCCACACTGCCCTCCAGTACTAAATTGGTGATCCCTTGATGCCTCAGAATATGTCCTACCAACCGATCCCTTCTTCTAGTCAAGTTGTGCCACAAACTTCTCTTCTCCCCAATCCTATTCAATACCTCCTCATTAGTTTATGATCTACCCATCTAAACTTCAGCATTCTTCTGTAGCACCACATTTCGAAAGCTTCTATTCTCTTCTTGTCCAAACTAGTTATTGTCCATGTTTCACTTTCATACATGGCTACGCTCCATACAAATACTTTCAGAAATGACTTCCTGACACTTAAATCTATACTCGATGTTAACAAATTTCTCTTCTTCAGAAACGCTTTCCTTGCCATTGCCAGTCTACATTTGATATCCTCTCTACTTCGACCATCATCAGTTATTTTGCTCCCCAAATAGCAAAACACTTTTACTACTTTAAGTGTCTCATTTCCTAATCTAATCCCCTCCGCATCACCCGACTTAATTCGACTACATTCCATTATCCTTGTTTTGCTTTTGTTGATGTTCATCTGATATCCTCCTTTCAAGACACTATCCATTCCATTCAACTGCTCTTCTAAGTCCTTTGCTGTCTATGACAGAATTACAATGTCATCGGCGAACCTCAAAGTTTTTATTTCTTCTCCATGGATTTTAATACTACTCCGAATTTTTCTTTTGTTTCCTTCACTGCTTGCTCAATATACAGATTGAATAACATTGGGGAGAGGCTACAACCCTGTCTCACTCCCTTCCCAACCACTGCTTCCCTTTCATGCCCCCTCGACTCTTATAACTGCCATCTGGTTTCTGTACAAATTGTAAATAGCCTTTTGCTCCCTGTATTTTACCCCTGCCACCTTCAGAATTTGAAAGAGAGTATTCCAGTCAACATTGTCAAAAGCTTTCTCTGAGTCTACAAATGCTAGAAATGTAGGTTTACCTTTCTTTAATCTTGCTTCTAAGATAAGTTGTAGGGTCACTATTGCCTCACGTGTTACAATATTTATACGGAATCCAAACTGAGCATCCCCGAGGTCAGCTTCTACCAGTTTTTCCATTCGTCTGTAAAGAATTTGGTTAGTATTTTGCAGCTGTGACTTATTAAACTGATAGTTTGGTAATTTTCACATCTGTCAGCACTTGCTTTCTTTGGGATTGGAATTATTATATTCTTCTTGAAGTCTGAGGGTATTTTGCCTGTCTCATACATCTTGCTCACCAGATGGTAGAGTTTTGTGAGGACTGGCTCTCCCAAGGCTATCAGTAGTTCTAATGGAATATTGTCAACTCCTGGGGCCTGAAATTCAATATTTCTTCTGTTACCCAAGGATTTCTACTAGCCCTCGTCTTTTTACCTTCTAGATCCTCTGCTGTCTTCACTACTTCATCTCTCAAAGCTACCCATTCTTCTTCTACTGTATTTCTTTCCCCCATTCCTGTCAATTGCTCCCTTACGCTCTCCGTGAAACTCTGTACAACCTCTGGTTCTTTCAGTTTATCCAGGTCCCATCTCCTTAAATTCCCACCTTTTTGCAGTTTCTTCTGTTTTCATCTACAGTTCATAACCAATAGATTGTGATCAGAGTCCACATCTGCCCCTGGAAATGTCTTACAATTTAAAACCTGTTTTGTAAATCTCTGTCTTACCATTATATAGTCTATCTGAAACCTGTCAGTAACTCCAGGCTTCTTCCATGTATACAACCTTCTTTTATGATTCTTGAACCAAGTGTTAGAGCTATGATTAATTTGTGCTCTGTGCAAAATTCTATCAGACAGCTTCCTCTTTCATTTCTTAGCCCCAATCCATATTCACCTACTACGTTTCCTTCTCTCCCTATTCCTACTACTGAATTCGAGTCACCCATGACTATTAAATTTTCGTCTCCCTTCACTATCTGAATAATTTCTTTTATTTCATCATACATTTCTTCAATTTCTTCTTCATCTGCAGAGCTAGTTGGCATATAAACTTGTACTACTGTAATAGGTGTGGGCTTCGTGTTTATCTTGGCCACAATAATGCATTCACTATGCTGTTTGTAGTAGCTTACCTGTACTCCTATTTTTTTATTCATTATTAAACCGACTCCTGCATTACCCCTATTTGATTTTGTATTTATAACCCTGTATTCGCCTGACCAAAAGTCTTATTCCTCCTGTCAGCAAACTTCACTAATTCCTACTATATCTAACTTTAACCTATCCATTTCCCTTTTTAAATTTTCTAACCTACCTGCTCGATTAAGGGATCTGACATTCCACGCTCCGATCCATAGAACGCCAGTTTTCTTTCTCCTGATAACGACGTCCTCCTGAGTAGTCCCCGCCTGGAGATCCAAATGGGGGACTATTTTACCTCCGGAATATTTTATCCAAGTGGACGCCATCATCATTTAACCATACAGTAAAGCTGCATACCCTCGGGAAAAATTACAGCTGTAGTTTCCCCTTGCTTTCAGCCGTTCACAGTACCAGCAGCACAGCAAGGCCGTTTTGGTTAGTGTTACAAGGCCAGATCAGTTAATCATCCAGACTGTTGCCCCTGCAACTACTGAAAAGGCTGCTGCCCCTCTTCAGGACCACACGTTTGTCTGGCCTCTCAACAGATACCCCTCCGTTGTGGTTGCACCTACGGTACAGCTATCTGTATCGCTGAGGCACGCAAGCCTCCACACCAACGGCAAGGTTCATGGTTCTTGGTGGGGCACTGCTACAAAGCCATTGTTTTTTGTGGAGAATATTGAGGACAAGTTTGGTGAAGTGGAGTCTCTTAGTAAGATGCAGTTGGGCTCCCCGTTGATCAAAACTTCTGCCACACAGTCTGCAGCTCTTCATGCTAGTGATTATCTTGGCAATGGCCAGTGTCTGTAACCCCTCATCAGTCTCTGAATATGACCCAAGGAGTGATTTTTCATATGGACCTCATCCTGCATACTGATGAGGAACTCTAGGCTAATATGGGGTGACATTGCTTTCATTTTGTTCAGTGCATGCAGAAGGGTCATAAAGTCAACCACACTGATACTGGCACCTTCATTCTGGCTTTTGAGGGAGATACCCTCCCAGAGAATGTTAAGGTTATGTGCTGCAAATGTGACGTAAAGCTGTATGTTCCAAATCCAATGAGGTGCTTTCAGTGCTTGCGTTTTTGGCATATGTCTTCCTGCTATATGACAGGTGTGGTGACTGTGGAAACCTACTCCATGAGGGAAGCCCCCGTGTTCTGCCACCTGTATGTGTCAATTGTCATGACTGCCACTTTCCTTGCTCCACAGATTGCCCAGCTTACGAGAGAAAAAAGAAGATCCAAGAGTACAAGCCCTGGATTGCTTAACTTATGCTCGGGCTCGCCAAAAATATGACAGACTCCATCCAATGTCACTTTCCTCAACTTTTGCCTCTGTTAAATCCTTTCCCCCTCCTTCCTCTTCCTTACCCCAGCCCCATCTCCCTCTCTCCTCCCTCTCCCCTGCAGTTTCCACACCCTCCCCTCCAGGATCTGCCCCCCTTCCCCAGCCAAAGAAGTGCCCCCCTTCTTTGGCACCTGCCAGTGATGGGGCTCCCCCTTCCACTATGAGCCCTCCCCTCAGTGTTCTCAGGCTGGAAGCCTACTACCACACCTTGGCCACGAGACGTACCATTTGAGCACCCCACAGTGCCCTGCCCTCCTCCACCTCCAAAAGAGAAGAAGAAGAAACATATGTCCCAGGACAAGGCTCCCCTGGTGCCCCTGGAGGTTACGACGAAGCAAGCTGGGATCTCTTTACTTCTTCTCTTGTTTTGCCATCTGTGTCCTTAAATTCATTTTCTCATTTCTGACTAATTACCATTAAGGAGTATAATTTGCATTTCCATAAAAGAGAAAGGTTGGCCCGCAGTATTAAGAAACTTAGCACCAGGTCTAATTTTGTGCTTCGCTTCGTGTTGGTAATCAATTTCATAATTTATTTTGACTATTTCTAGTTAACATATTTTGTTATAGGGTGAAGTCAGTAATTGTTTCTTGACTTAGATTCTGTTGTTAACTTATAAACAAATATAAACTCTGCATTAATTATAAACATTTGGAAGAAGAACTACTAGGATTCTTAAAGTATTTATTTGGCTCCATTTGAAAACATATTAGCAAAGCCAGCCCTTAATTAATTCCAAAATAATTACCAGGTTTGCCAAAAGTATTGTTTTTATAACTATATCTGTTAATTTCATTATTTAAACAAATAATTCAGCCTAACCTTTGTCGTAGAAGAAACTGTTAAAAAGAACCAATTTTTCAATGTATTAACTGAATGAGCTATGTTTTAACTGTAATTTCTGTATCTTAAACATCGAACAATGTATAGTTTTAGTGCCTACTATTGTGAGGATATGTGAAGGTGTGATTTTTGGTCCTGAGACAGTTAGTCAATGGCCGATTTTCAGGCGAGAAGCCTGTATTAGTTTAGAGTAACAACAATTCATCAACTGAACAGCGGAGTTAGTGTAACACAAATGGGCTGTGTGTTACAATGACAGTGTCTGTTCAATAGAGTCACATGTACCGTATTATTCTGCAAGAACTGTGTAGTTAGGTTTCTACTGCTCATAGATGCTCAACAGTAAACTATTGTAGCAGTATGTTGACATTTGCTTACAAACTATTAACTGGCCATATAACTGTGTAATATTGTGGGGTTGTGAACAGTGAAAGTAAAGAACTGTGAAAAGCACCTGTGCAACTGTTGGCTACATGATTTACAGCAGTCAGTGTTGAACTTCTACCCCCCCACCCCCCCATTTTTTAGCCAGTATAACAATACAGTACGTTTGACACCAAGGACTATCAACGAAGAAGTAGAGCAGGTAAACATCACAAGATGCCATTTCCCCCCTCGCAACTTGAGTCCAACATCTTGTTTATGGATGTCACCCCATCCTTGTCAGTGACAACCACTACCGAGTGACGTGACCTCCCCTCAGCTCCTTTATGTCTAACCTGGACTCTCACCACACTATAATCCAGTGGAATTGCAACAGATATTGTCATCACCTTCCAGAAATACAATGCCTTGCTTCCTCCTGTTCTGCATTCTGTCTTCAAGAAACGCACTTCTGTGATGACCACTCTCCCACATTACGTGGTTATCGGGTGTTCTGTCAGAACTGAGCTGGCCCCAGGGTAGCATCTGGAGGGGCCTGCATTTTGGTTCATGCTGATGTCATTGGTGACCGAATCCCCATGGAAGCAATAGCACTTAGAGTGCAAACGACTCCATCAATCACCATTTGCAATGTCTACCTTCCTCCATGTTGTCCACTTCCTTATGTTGAACTGTCTACCTTAATACAGCAACTCCCACCCCTAATTTTCTCCTCAGGGACTTCAATGCACACCACCCGCTGTGGGGGAGTGCCACTTTGATAGGTAGGGATCTTCTAATTGACCAACTTATTAAAGACTTTGAATTGTGTTTCCTCAATGACGGTTCCCCTACCCACTTCAGCACAACTCATGGTAACTTTATTGCTATTTATCTCACAATCTCCCCTCCTACTCTCATGGTTTCCATACATTTGTCACCCCATGATGATCTTTGTGACAGTTTTCCGGTGATTCTATCATTCCCCTGCCACCAACAGGCAGACAGGCACCCATGTTGGGCATTCCACAAGGCCAATTGGCGTTTATGTATGTCTGCTGTGCACTTTGACACCTCTCTCTCTAATTGCATTGATGTGGTCATGCAGGGCATCTCTGTCACTATTCTTCATGTTACTGGCAGTGCTTTCTCCCGATTCAAAGGTCCCTCTATCATCAACCAGTACCTTGGTGGACAAAGGATTTAGCAGTTGCTGTCCGGGACCACCAACGGCTGCTGCAGAGATTTAAATGACACCCTTCACAGACCAACCTCATCACATTTAAGCATCTCCATGCTAAAGCTCGGTACTTTATTAAGCGGAGTAAAAAGGAATACTGGGAGCACTTCATTTCCTCCCTGGGCATGTGTGCCTCTTCATTGCAGGTTTGCTCCAAGCTCCATAGTCTTCTGGGCTCCCAGTGGCAGTCAACTGTCCAAGGTCTTATCCTCCAAGGTGCCCTGTGTAGTGATGCATTGGTCCTTGCACAACACACTGCAACAGCATCGGTGTTCTCTTCCTATCCGGCTACCTTTCTGCCGTAGAAACTGCAGGTTGAACCCTTCACTGAATGAGAATTCTTGCAGGCTCTTACCTTTTCACATGATACATCACCAGGCTTGGATTCCATCCAGAACCAGATGATCCAACACTTGGACATTACCCAAAGGCAACGTCTACTCAGGGTCTTCAAGCGCATTTGGTTCACGGGTGCCTTCCCCTCACAATGGTAAGACAGTATAGTTGCCCCCATTCTTAAGCCCAGAAATAACCCTACATCTCTTGATAGCTACTGCCCAATTACCCTGACAAACATACTTTGTAAACTGCTTGAGAGGGTGGTTAGCTTCCGACTATGTTGTGTACTTGAATTTCGGGGTCTTTTGTCCCTGTATCAGTGTGGCTTCCAGGAAGGATGATCTCAAACTGACGATTTATTCAGATTAGAAACAGCAATCTGACAGGCTTTTACTAACCGCTGGCACCTTGTCGTGGTCTTCTTCAACCTACATAAGGCATACAACATGGCTTGGTGCCATCACATTTTAGTTACCCTCCATGACTAGGGCTTTCATGGCCCCTCCTGATTTTTACCCACAAGTTTTTATCCCACAGGATCTTCTGGGTTTGAGTTGGCACTTCCCTCAGCAACCCTCAGATTCAGGAGAATGATATCCCACAGGGTTCTGTTTAAGTATTACGCTCTCCCTCATAGCCATGAATGGGCTTGTAACCTCTGTTGGGCCTCTGGTTACCCCGGCGTTGTGTGTCAAAAATTTTTGCATCTTGTGCAGCTGCCACTCAGTAGCATCTGCTGAGTACTGGCTCCAAGGCACCATTTGATGGGGCTCTGCATGGGCTGTCTCCCATGGCTTCCAATTTTCTCCCTCCAAAATGCAGGTTACACATTTTTGTCATTGACCCATAGTACACCCCCATCCAGAACTTACTTAGGTGACCAGCTCCTACATGTTGTTGCACAGTCCTGTTTCTTGGGCCTGATTTCTGATAAAAAGCTGACATGGCTGCCCCATGTTCACCACCTGAAGAGTACATTCATGCAGAAGCTTAATGCTTTCTGCCTCGTGGCCCACACATCCTGGGGTGCAGACTATGCAACTCTTCTCCATCTTTGCCGTGCTCTGGTCTTGTCCAGACTAGGTTATAGTAGTTAGGTTTATGGCCCCTGCAGTTCCTTCCACACTGAAAATACTTGATCCTGTTCACCATTGTGGGGTGTGTCTGGGTATTGGTGCCTTTCACACTAGTCCCATTTATAGTCTCCTTGCAGAAGTGGGGATTCCCCCTCTACAAATACAATGAAGCCAACTCCTGGTTTCTTACACAATCACCATTTGCTGATTCCCTGATCATCCCGTGTACCCTGTCCTCTTTGTAAACAAGGGATGCCTCCCTCCTGATAACCACCAATGGGTGAAACTGTCAGTTGGAATGCACCTCACTTCAGTGTGTTGGGATATCCATCTCCACCCACTGGACTGTGCCCCAAGTATTTCCTCCCCCCGCCCTCCTTGGAGAGTGCCTAGACCATAGGTTAGGACTGCATATTCCAGGGTCACAAGGTCTCTTTCGCTCCTATGGTCTTCTGGCGTTTTGTACGTTACATCCTTGCAGAGTTGCAGGGCGCTACCATCTTCTACACTGATGGTTCTAAGATGATAGATATGGTGGGATATGCTTTAATGTCTCACACTGGGTTAGAACATCATTTATTGCTGGCACTCTGTAGTGTGTTCACAACAGAGCCACTAGCCAGTAACAGGGACCTCCATTTGGTACTCAAGCCTCCCTCCACAGTGTTTTAATATGTACCGACTGATGCTACTCCCATCACATTTGGTCTCTGCTATCCATGCCCTCCTCTCTGCCATTGAAAATGCCACCTGATCAGTTGTCTTTCTTTGGGTCCTAAGTCATGTGGGCATCCCAGGGAATGAACTGGCTGACGGTTTGGCTAGAGAAGCAGATACCTCCCCCCCCCCCCCCCCCCCCCCCATTCCCTCTCATGATTCCAGCTGCAGTTATCTGGCTCTACATCAAATCTCTCTGTGCCTAAAAGTGGAATGACGTCTGGTGCACTATTGCTCTCAGTGATAAACTTACACAATAGGAGTGCATTGCAGTTTGGCTCTCTTCTTTCCACTCCACTCAGAAGAAGTCCATTGTCTTATGCAGTCTACATATTGGTCATGCCAGGTTCACCCACTGTTTCCTCTTGTGTAACGAACCATCCCCAGAATGTGGCTGTGGAGCCAGACTGATGGTATCCCATATATTGCTGGAAAGTCCCCTTATTTTGGCCCTTTGTACTAAGTATAGTCTTCCTAAGTACTTAATTTTAATATTGGCAGATGATTCACATATGGTTGAATTGGTCCTCAGTTTCCTTCATGAAAGTTGCTTTTATTCTCAGATACAAGGTTTTGCTTTACTTCTGGAGCAGGGGTAGGGTGACTATGGTTGGGGCCACTCTTCACGTTTTCTTGGTCTGGGACCAATGACCATTCCGAGTTTAAAAGACTGCTCTTTTACCCCTCTGTTTTTCCAGTTTACATATTTGGTCCACTCTTTTATGCCTTCTACTGTGTGTGTTTTACCTTCTTCATTTTATAGTTTGACTCCTCCAACTGGATAAGTGGCTAAGTCCATTTTTAGTGGACCCCTTCTCTTCAGCGAGTAACTTTGGAATCGCAGGACTCATGACCTCACCGTTTAGTTCCATAACTACCCTCAATCAATCAATCAGTCAATCAATCAATCAATCACTTAACAAAGGTAAGTCTTCCAGTCCAGATCATATACCAATCAGATTCCTTTCAGAATATGCTGATATAATAGGACCATACTTAGCAGTCATATGGAATCATTCACTCGATGAAAGATCCATACCTAAAGACTGGATAGTTGCACGGGTTGCACCAAAACTCAGGAAATGAAGTAGAAATAATCCACTGAATTATAGACCCATATCACTGCCATTAATTTGCAATAGGATTTTGGAAGATATACTGTGTTTGAACATTACTAATTACCTCCATAAAAATGCTCTATCAACCCATAGACAGATTCAGAAAATATCCTTCTTGTGAAACATATCGGGCTCATTATACTGTCGAGTCCCAACATAAGACAGAGGGAAGATGGAGCTATAGGTCGGTCTGCAATTTACAAGCTGTTGGGAGCAAATGCAGAAAGACAAACTTCCAATGAAAGTGGATTGATTGCTCATATCTGCTGGATTTTGGGGCTCAATAGGATGCTCACAGCAAGAGATTCAAGGAACTCAATAGACTGATTAATGGTATTTAAGTGCAATCAGACTAATTACTAGACTGAGGGGTAATTATAAACATTAGAAGACGCAAGTGAAGCAACTGGCTGCATGACAGATATCAGTATCTGAGTCCTTGGGGTGAGAGCTAAGGAAAGTACAAACACTAGCAGCACTATAAGTACAAACTGTGAGAGCAGCGCTCCAAGTGAGGAAAACATACATTTTGGTGCTTATCCAAAGCTGCCAATGAGAGACATGGATTTGGCATCCCAGTGGTCTGACTGAGAACTGTCTTAAGTACAAAAAGGACTGTGGGAGGGTTCTGTTTTTCACTTCCTATAGTCGGTCCACAAATCCACCAGCATTGGCTTTGGCCAATCTGACCACCTCTACACCTCCCTGATGCCTCTAGACAATCATGTTTAGGTTGTTTTCCTCCTCCTACAGTGTATGTCAGGAAATTTGTGGCCTTTACAGTAACTTTCAAAATCCAAGGTTGATAGCAACAGTGTTCCTCTGAAAGCTAAACATCACTGCCCTTCCTATTATGTCTAGCAACAACAGTGTTTTATGTCACTTGGACCTGCCCTGTGGCCTCTTGCTGCAGCAGTATTACCCATTTCCCACCTCACTCTAACCTGTGTATAAACCCACTGTCATTGTGATTCTCAGGGTTAAATATCATTTGCTGCCCATCCTAAGACACTCCTGTCTGTGACCATCTTTTATTGTGATGTCTTAATAATGTACTATGGTCTAGTCGACTCCCACTTATCATACTGAATTTTAGTCTGGGGAAATGCTGCCCATATACATACCTATAGTGAAGCTTCAAAAGAAGGCTGTCTGATGCATTGCAAATCTAACCCCAAGACAATCCTGCAGAAATAAATTCAGGGAACTTAATATCAGGACAGTCCCTTCACTATAATTATGCATGTGAAAGCAAATAGTACTATCAAGTTGAATACACAATTATTATCACCTACACACACACACAATAGCTTGAGTTATCTGAAAAAGATTCTGCAACAACTTGGCTCATTTTACACAATAAATTGCTACCCAGATTAACAAGCATTAAAATGACATCTGTTTTCAGAAACAAATTAAAAGGTTATTTAGTCTACTTAGCCCTGTATGGTTTAAATGAATACCTAGAAACTAAACAGTAGAGATAATCTTGTTCAAGGAGGGAAGCCATCATAAAATGTATCCATAAACCAATAGGCACAAATATAAAATACATGTACATCCTTATTGTATACGAATAATCCTGATGCTGCTTGCCCTTTTTTGTTTGTTTCAAATGCCCTGAGAAACAAAATGAGGCTGCCAGGGTGTAAGATGGCAGATATTACTCAACGCATGGTGTACACTACTGAAGTGCGATAATTAAAACATAATATTGTAAAAATGTGAAGATGAACGTGTGATTATCATGTTGTCATGAAAGTGTTAATATCCATGCTTTCATCTCTTTCAGGTGAAGACATGAGCCACATGAAACAGACATACATAATTTAGCAAAATGTTAATTGTTTCTCACTGATAAATACCAAATTACTAAAAAAAAATTATGTTAATTTCTGCCATAGCAAATGCACACAAAGGAACACTGGAATCTCACATAATTAATCCTGCACAAATAGTTAAATACTTGCATTTATTTTGGGATGCCAATTATTACATGTAACTGATGTTGTGTTTACATCAGGCCTTATATTAACTTATGTACGGTATTGAATGGAAAATGAACTGTTTAATTTGTACAGAGTATTACCCTACCTTCTGAAGTTGAAGGAATTCAAAATTTATTCATGTACATACAAGAAGGGAAAGATTATTTGTTAATTGTTGAATCCACATGGTGTTATGCAAAACTGAGTAACCAAAAGTTCATTTTAATGTCCCCGTGTGATCATAAAATGTATGAAGCTAGGATGTTGCAACCAGTAAGGGAAATGCCCAAGGACTGTATTAAGAAGTTACAAAACTAAATGGTATTGTTTGGACTTCATTGAGTCAGGACAAGTCATTATTTGTTGCTCTGAAAGAGGAAAGTTTGACAGTTTTGTGTAATGACAACAAACCAAGAGATATACTGGTCAAGGGTGCAGAGAAACTTATCTTTTTATGGCAGATGTAAAGGATAGGGATCAAAGGTGTTTGTAGAGTCTGAGCAAATAATAAGAATCAATGTGACCAGTAAAGACACAGTGCCAGCATTAAACACGAAGATTGATTGCTGTATAATAAGCAAGGAAAAGACTAACATTTCTGTGTTAAAGTTACACATGCCATTAGCACATTTAATACAACATTTAGATGACCCTAAAATAGCAAGTCATAAAATACAGAAAAGGAGAGGCAATAGCTTTTCAAGAGCAGCATAGTTTCTCAGAAATATCTTGGTATCATTATTCATTCTGATCTTACCTAGAAGTTGTAATGCTTACTGTTATATTTATATGTTGTCTTTGTAGATACTACAAGTGTTTTAGAGATAGTTTTAAATATATTCCGAAAGGCATATGCAATGACTGTTGTAACAGAGTGTTTGTGAGAACAACCACTGTAAATCGGTGTGAAGGGTTGGAGATAATACGCATCTGTAGTAGGTGTCCCTTATGCCCAAGCTGAGGAAATAGTGAAGAGTGAGATCAAAGCTCCATTATGTTTGAACACAGTAAGGAAAGAACCTATGCCAGTTCCACATAGAGATTGATCATTATGCAGGACACTGCAAAACTCCATTAGTGCATAAGAAAATAGTTTTGTGAATTACATAAAAAATGTACACAAGAATCTTGTAAGGATATGTGTTCTTTTTCAGGGTTATTATTGTAATTGCAATATGCAGTGTTCTGTAATGATGTACACTCCTGGAAATTGAAATAATAACACCGTGAATTCATTGTCCCAGGAAGGGGAAACTTTATTGACACATTCCTGGGGTCAGATACATCACATGATCACACTGACAGAACCACAGGCACATAGACACAGGCAACAGAGCATGCACAATGTCGGCACTAGTACAGTGTATATCCACCTTTCGCAGCAATGCAGGCTGCTATTCTCCCATGGAGACGATCGTAGAGATGCTGGATGTAGTCCTGTGGAACGGCTTGCCATGCCATTTCCACCTGGCGCCTCAGTTGGACCAGCGTTCGTGCTGGACGTGCAGACCGCGTGAGACGACGCTTCATCCAGTCCCAAACATGCTCAATGGGGGACAGATCCGGAGATCTTGCTGGCCAGGGTAGTTGACTTACACCTTCTAGAGCACGTTGGGTGGCACGGGATACATGCGGATGTGCATTGTCCTGTTGGAACAGCAAGTTCCCTTGCCTCGGTCGTACGCAGTCCTGATTGTGGCGTTCACCTGCACGGCGCCAAACACGCATACGACCATCATTGGCACCAAGGCAGAAGCGACTCTCATCGCTGAAGACGACACGTCTCCATTCGTCCCTCCATTCATGCCTGTCGCGACACCACTGGAGGCGGGCTGCACGATGTTGGGGCGTGAGTGG
Organism: Schistocerca cancellata; assembly: GCF_023864275.1. NCBI lineage: Eukaryota > Metazoa > Arthropoda > Insecta > Orthoptera > Acrididae > Schistocerca > Schistocerca cancellata. The sequence goes on along the minus strand of NC_064629.1, from coordinate 381,690,513 downwards.
AAGACGGCCTAACGGTGTGCGGGACCGTAGCCCAGCTTCATGGAGACAGTTGCGAATGGTCCTCGCCGATACCCCAGGAGCAACAGTGTCCCTAATTTGCTGGGAAGTGGCGGTGCGGTCCCCAACGGCACTGCGTAGGATCCTACGGTCTTGGCGTGCATCCGTGCGTCGCTGCGGTCCGGTCCCAGGTCGACGGGCACGTGCACCTTCCGCCGACCACTGGCGACAACATCGATGTACTGTGGAGACCTCACGCCCCACGTGTTGAGCAATTCGGCGGTACGTCCACCCGGCCTCCCGCATGCCCACAATACGCCCTCGCTCAAAGTCCGTCAACTGCACATACGGTTCACGTCCACGCTGTCGCGGCATGCTACCAGTGTTAAAGACTGCGATGGAGCTCCGTATGCCACGGCAAACTGGCTGACACTGACGGCGGCGGTGCACAAATGCTGCGCAGCTAGCGCCATTCGACAGCCAACACCGCGGTTCCTGGTGTGTCCGCTGTGCCGTGCGTGTGATCATTGCTTGTACAGCCCTCTCACAGTGTCCGGAGCAAGTATGGTGGGTCTGACACACCAGTGTCAATGTGTTCTTTTTTCCATTTCCAGGAGTGTATTTATGTATATGTAATGCGAGGAAAAATAAATAAACGTATATTGACATGTACATGTGCAAATAAGAGAGAGAGAGAGAATTTTTTTCTACTGTGTATAGGTATTTGTAACGTGAAAAAGAAAACAAAATTACCAGTGGTTTATATTGATGTTTCCAGGTACATGTAAGTGCAGTGAAGAATGAAACAATGTTTTATACTGATGTTGATGTGTGCAAAAGTGAAGTGAAAAATGGACTTTACAAAGTGCAAAATGTAAAGAAGCCTAAGTGGTTAACCAAGAATGTATGTAATGTCATTTTTAAAAGTAAGATGCTTTAACTTCAACAGAGGCCAGATTATATATTTGTTGCCAAATGATTGTCAACAAATTTTTCCCATTGGGGGAAATGTCATGTACTGGCGATGTATTGACTTGTAAGTTGTTAAACTTAAGGCTGTTGGAAGCCAGGAACAGCACTCAAAGAGCATTTACAGTCCCAGACATAATCTTAATTAAGAATATGATGGTGCTTACTTTTAGCATACTTGGCTGATATGGTCTTCCTATGTCAAATAGTTATCAGCAATGAAACCCAACAATTTGTCGTTCCTTACTTCTTTGATAACTGCATTACCCACTTCAAGAGAAATATTATCAGCCTTTGCAGTTTTATTCGCTTGCAGTTGTATGTATGCTTGTAAATTAATTATCAGTGACACACACAAGGTCAAGAAAAATACCACAGATATTTCTTTGTTGATCTAAGTCTCCCATAACATCTGTTACAAAGTTAACTATGACTGTGGTGGTAGATCTGCATTTTCTAAAACCATGCTGTGCCTCGTTTAGTACGTTATTATTTCCTATAAAATTTAATTTTCTATCTTTCAAGGCTTTTCCACAGTGTTACTTAAGACTTGCATGATAGTAATTGGACTATAATTTGCAGGATTTTTCTTATGACCACCCCTATAAATGGACACAACCTTACTCTTTTTCAGACATTTAGGAAGTATCGGATTTTCCGTGGTGGAGTTTATGAAATCTAGGCCTCACTGACCACTGAGAACAGTACTTTACTGGGCAAGTAGATATCCCATCAAGAACTTCTGTGTGTTTTGGCCTTCTTAACTCAGTTTATGTCGATACCAACTGCATCAACTGTTCATTAACAGTAGCGATACCGAGCGAGATGGCACAGTGGTTAGCGCACTGGACTCGCATTAGAGAGGATGACGGGCCAATCCCGCGTCCAGCCATCGTGATTTACGTTTTCCGGATTTCCCTAAATCGCTTCAGCCAAATGCCGGGATGGTTCTTTTAAAAGGGCACGGCCGACTTCCTTCGCCATCCTTCGATAACCTGATGAAATAGATGACCTCGCTGTTTGGTCTCTTTCACCAAATCAACAACAGTAGCGATCACAGCTAAGTGCTGTTTCTTAAGATAGGGCTACTAGCGTATTCGTTCACCTACCTTTCGGTCTTTTCCGTTTTTTGATAACATTTCCCCAGAACATGCAAGGCTTGCTACTGTATGATTGAAACGCTTTTACTACTGTTACATGACCTATGGTCAATTCAAGGACTGAATAATAATGCTGGGCTGTAGGCGCTATGCTCTGCCATTGGCTGACGTGACATCAGCGTGGAAGAAGGCGTTCACGAGCAGATGATACAGCATACGGGTTTACGTCAAGTTTTTGCCGAAAGATTTTGTTTATACCAAAATAAAAGAATTTAGTTGTGTAAACTGCTTTTCAGCTGCTAAAATGATACAGTTAAAGCTGATGAGTTATATTCTGTCTTAGCTTATGGCTTACTCATCGGTAAAATATCAGGTCACAACTACACTGACGCACACTTGAAATGCGGGACGTTGATTCAAATAAATCAGGAACTATTAATTTAATCGCATTGGAATAAATTTATATAAGGGCATAACTGCTGTGAAGTACGACTATATAAATAAAGAGCAAGTTTACTCACCACTTCTCCTCTGCAGTGAAACTGACAGGCAGTATTGTACACGAATAAAAACTTCCGTAATATCGGTCTTGTAACGCCGTGACAAGATTTAGGAGATATTTACAAACACAATATCACACTCAACTACGTTCCATATACAATGATTCTGTCAAAAATGTACGTACCTACGTACACAACATTTTTATTTTCAAAACAATTAGGCTACATACTGAACTCATTATTGTGATGGTATAATTCATTTTCTTCCTTTTTCTCGATGAGCTGCCTCGGATATTCTTGCTCTGTCTTTTAATGAAAGCCAGCGCAAACGAATGAATGTGCGAGTTCTAGCGAAAATTCTAATTGTCTCTTTGTGTATGCTGGGAAACAGCTCACCAAGTCTTGCTAATGAATCCCCTTTCTCTAGACAAATTGTCACTGCCATGAAGCTGAGCAAAAGTCAGCTCGAATTGGCTTACTGTCTCAAGCCATGTTTCTGAAGGCACATTTAAACTTCCCCCAGATCTAAAAGTGACGGAATACATTTCACGACTTCTTTCTGAAAAGGTAACAAAATGTCTTTGATGATCCAACGCGCATGCGCTCACAGCATTTGTAGAACTTGCGCAGACATTGTTCTTGTCCTCCTAAATGATTTCCCAATCTACATGTCAAAGGTTTCTTACTTTCGAAGATCCTTGAACTGAGGACAACTAAAGTATCATCGACCAGCTGTATGAAGTCACTAGTGTGAGAAGTTGGATGAGACAGCAATTCGACTGCTAAACTCAGTGATCTCCATATAGAGATCACTGGCTAAACTCCCTCTCTGCCGGTCTCTGCCCTTAACATTGATGTGTTGCTGAGTTAACTTTGGGCATATTTTCATCTCGCACTGTCTAAAGCCCAAAGCATCTCGAACACTGCCTTATTTTCTACAATTATGCCTTCATCCAGCAAGTGATTCCTGAACAGCTTCAGAAAATGTGGAACGTCAGCGAACGTTTCCGTGGGTCGCTAGGATGAGGGTAACAGTTGTTTCATGTGCGTCACGACAGGCTCGTTCCGAACGGAAATGTTTTTTTGTTCCCTTGTCTGCTACACAAGCTACAATCTTATACGAATTAATGGCTGAGGCGTCAATAATTTCATTAAAGAGGACGGCTGTCATGCGAATATCAAAATCAAAATAAACAGGTTGTTTCCAACTCGCCAACAGCCCACGTACCGTAACAACTAAAACATTACTGTTAGGTCCTAACACCCTGTCGCCTTGTTGATTATAGCAAATCGTTCTTCCATTGTTCAATTGGTCGAAGGACAGGACACAAACACATTCCCTGTCGGTGAATGTTTCATCATAATTAAAACACCTTTCAAAATGCCAGTAAATAAAAGAGCGGTTTTTCAGGCCTTCAACGTCGCCACTTCCGGTAGAGTATTCCGATCTTTTCCCTCAGAAAATTATAACATTTTCACAATGTAGCAAGCAGAGTAATTGCTTTAAAAATGTCCTCTTTACTCCATCGAGCCGTTTTTGATTCATTTAATAAACTTTTTTATTTGATTGAGTGAAAATATTTTTCCCAACGCACGAGTATTTCCATTAGACGCAAGAACCCCCTTATTAATTTCTTCCTAACGCAGAAGTCGTTGTGTTCTCAACAACTGACTCCGAAGACCTTTATTACGCTCTCTAAGTTGCACACACTTGTTTGCAAAAGACCAGCATTTCTTCTTTCTAACGTTGCTATAGCATTCATCAAAGTAACTTCATCTGTGCTGGAAGAAAGATTGTCATCCGCAAATGTGCCCTTACTAAGATGTTTCTTACTTGGTGACAGTTTTTTCTGAGTCTCGGGAGATCTTTTATGTAGTTCTTGTTTCTGAAACCGTTAGCTTCTGTCTTCTGTTGCAGGTGACACATTGACCATCGCACGCCGGCCCGGTAGTTCAGCGTGTTCGGTCAGAGGGTTAGCTGCCCTCTGTGATAAAAAAAAAACTGAGTTCACCGATCAACAACGAACCAAAACGGGTGTCGTACGACGTCCGCCCCGAGCAGATACAACGAACGAAAGAGAACAAAATGATATTAAAAAAAAAAAAAAATCGCTCAAGTGCACGGCAAACTGCACGACGGATCTGCGTCTGGATTGAGCACTCTTTTTTCAGGGCAAATTGAGCAGTAAATCCCTCACGTAATCTGCTTCTGTGAAATGGCGAGAGCATATTCGTGCATGCGCAACATTTATACTGCCTTTCCTACAACATTTGGACAGCCATAGTTTTTGTAATGTTTCGTTACGCGGAAAACTGTGATATATTACGTCAGTTCCTTTTGTGTTCCAGTTGTAGGAAAAACTCATTTGTACGTTCTGCCCTGAGTATTTCATAGGACAAACCATAAATCATAAAGCCGACTACCTTAATGTTGATCCCGCTGTCCACTGTTCGCTAACTATTTAAGTTCTGAATCTAATCTCTACGCAGTTGCAGCAAAAACCGCAACACTCACAAATCCGTTAAAGTTTTCACTGTTGACTGTGTAGTTCCGAGGGAAGAACTCAAAGGACTCCACCAAATAGAGCAAAAATTATTACAAATAACGCGAACTAGTGTACTCTTTGGCGCGGCTGTTTCCACTTTGATGTCATGTGCACAACTGAGAAAACGTGTTAATTTCTGCGCATTGCTTAATGCGCTCCCTGGGTCAACTTAAGGAATTGCATCAGTCCATTTTCAGTTAAATTAATCTTTGACTTAAAATACGAGGCATTCTATTCGTCGAATGTCCCAGACAATATTATACTAATTTCACCCACGAAATTTAAGACATCTCATTACCTACGTGCTGCTTGTCTTGTTAATTGTTCAATTAGACCTTGTGAATTCCTAATCTTTTTCGTGTGACATTCTAAGGGGTACCGTATAGCTGTATTCCGTGACCGCTTGTTCCCAATCTTGTAAACTTTTGTTTACAATCTTCTGCCGATAAATATGCCAGTCTCTCTATCTCGTCATCATTTCCCTGAAGTTGTCCCAGATTAATATAACTGACAATTTTCCACGTCACACTGCAAATTTGCACTTTGCCAGTACTGCCAGAATATGAGCTCGCCGATCAAGAAAACTTCTCTCGTTAAAATCTTAAAACTGTCCAAGGGTGTACACTCTTACAATACAGCTCACCAAGCGCAACATTTTCGTCAGTTTCCTCATCTGAAATTCAAGAAAAAGTTACACTCCAGAATTACTTTAACCTAGTTGCATGCATCGTTAAAATTTTGACCACATTTGGGCCTTTTGCCCTTCCTATAGTGCATGGCCCAGGCCATTACATGTCTAGCTTACGACTTCTGCCCCTTCTAACGCTTTCATTGTACGACAGAACTTGATCACATGTTATAAAATCTTGCGGATTCTGATCTCTACCATAGCAAGCTTTCTTCTTCTCCTTGCAGTGTGTGTTAAATCCCTGGCACATTGGTGCATGTGTCTCATTCCCTTTTTTAATTCGAGTACACAATCATTGCAATTAGGCTTAGCTGTAACGCCCGTGTGATCTCTTTGTAATACACCCGGTATGTTACTTTCTATACCGAAAAAATGTATAATTCGTTGCTATAGGGGGTATGGCATTGTGCACAAATACCGCGAATTGAAGCCACTCATCCCAGTTTGATTGAAACCTATTGATATAATGTCTTAGGAATTCCGTTGCAGTTCAGTATTATCTTTCCGAAGTCCCATTCCGCTGGGGATGGTAACGCATCTGTACCATGCCAATCATTAACAATCTCTTTAGTGCGTCACTCAAAAAATTGCTGCCATTCTCACTGAGTATTACCAAGGGTATCCCAAATCTCAGAATTATTCTTTGCACCAGGACATAAGCCACTGTACAGTGAACTTTGTTTGAGCATCCTAGAATGTTAGTATTTTTTATTATTTCTATCTGTTACCATCAGGTGATGTTTGCAGCTCATGGTCTAGTGGCTAGCATTGCTGCCTCTGGATGGCGGGATCCCAGGTTTGATTCCTGGCCAGGTCGGGGATTTTCTTTGTCTGGGGACTGGGAGTTTGTGTTGTCCTCATCATTTCATCATCATTCGGGAAAATGGCGAGACTGGACTGTGTAAAGGTTGGAAATTTGTATGGGCGCTGACAATCCCGTCGCTGAGTGTCCCCCAAACCAGACATTATCACAGTCAGACGACCGAGATATCTTGTCTTATTTTACACTACCTTCTTTTTTTTTGACAACTAACGCATTTTCTGATTACTCCTCAATATCCTTCAGTAGTGGACAGATAGAGCACCACCCTACTCTATGCTGTTGCCAGATTTATTCAAGACGGCGGACAGAAGCTGGTGGCCATACATGTGGCAATGTCGCACTGACGTCATGGCGGGAAACTGAAATTTTGGCGGGCAAATAGGTCAGTTGGGCTACCTCCACTAACCTAACTCCAGCCCCCTCTCCCTCCCCCCACCCCACACCTACCCTCCTCTCCCCTTCTGGATATTGGCAGGAAAAGGACTCAGCCTGTGCTGTATTGCTGGATAGGACAAACATAAGTCTTTATTTTATATTCATTGTGGTATATTGTTCATTTAAACAATTTGACTCGTCATAGACAGTAGCTCCATTCCGTGTGTTCACCTTAAGGACTGCAGTCCAACTGACCTACTTCACAACACCACCACCAGATGGCCCTCTCCTTCTGTGACGTAATGCAAGATAGCGGTGCAGAGAAAATGGCGGGAAATTAGCTCAGTCTGTGCTGAGGTTCCCAAGAGGATGGACGTAATTGTTAACTGTGTGTTATGTGTTCAGTGGATGAGATCTCAGTGCTCAAGAAGGAGGAGTTTAATGTGTATATTAGCTGTAGACACCTGCACGATGCTTGGAAAGCAATGATATTTGGTGAAGACCAATACACTTCATCAAATAAGGAAGATGCAGTAGGAGGGGCTAAATTACGCTTTGCAGTTCATGCTGATAAGTGCATGTGCTGTAACCACATCACATTTGATAAAAGTCCAGTCAGGTTTCTGGAGTGCAAGATGCAAGATGATCACCCACTGCGGCACAAGCGCTCACGGTACCACTACGCAGCGACCACAGGGTGGCTGCATACTAAGCACTTCCTGTCAGGCTGGAAATACCTCGGCCTTCTTTGTAGTGCATGCATATCCCTTCTCATCAACACGAACTGCCTCAGGAGTTATTGCATCTGGTGTTTAAGCAATGTGCGGAATATGGCCACATACATATCTTGAAGATGTCACAACAACTAAATATACCACTGCACAAAGTGAGAGGAAGAGCTTTGCAGATGATGCAAGAACATTTAAACAATTTGCAATGTAATTACACATTTTATTTCGAGGAATACCACCACCGCACTTGAACATGCACTCTAACAAAAAAGATCGCGACACACTTGTGGAACCTCCCTGAGACACTTCCCGTGCTTTTGTGATAAATACCACATCCTTCCCTTGTCTTTGAGCACGAGCTGCCTCAGGAGCTACTAAATACAACTGAATATGTCTGTAAATACACTTTCAAAAAATTCTCTACACAGTAGTTTGCTTTATTTTTGCGATGTATACCGCCTCGCTTGCACAGAGATTCTAAAAAGATCGCAGTGCACTTGTGAAAACTCCCATCCAGTCTTCAACCCTCGGACACTTCACACGCTTTTGTGGGAAATTGACCCTGAAACGGATATCAGCTGTTATATCCGATTTTACAAGCCAAAAAGACGATATTTGGAAGTCAAAATAAATATCTCTGTAACACTAAAAAGGACGCTCACCACTTTTCGAAGCCGGCCGGAGTGGCCGAGCGGTTAAAGGGTTAAAGGCGCTACAGTCTGGAACCGCACGACCGCTACGGCCGCAGGTTCGAATCCTGCCTCGGGCATGGATGTGTGTGATGTCCTTAGGTTAGTTAGGTTTAAGTAGTTCTAAGTTCTAGGGGACTTATGACCACAGCAGTTGAGTCCCATAGTGCTCAGAGCCATTTGAACCATTTGAACTTTTCGAATTTTAGCTGTTTGTTTGAAGGCACTGCCAGAGAGAAAGAAATTTCTGAGTCCTACTGCCACTGTGGTGTTCATCATTTTTCTGAAACGCTGAGTGGGCTTAATTTATGTTTGTTGCTGGAGTCAGGGACGTTAAGGCTTTTAGTTTCTATTTTCCTCACTTCCCGAAGCACACTAGTGTCTTAGCCCAGACGGGAAAATCAGAACAATTAAATATCTAAAAGTTCATGATGCATTTAGAACTGCACAACAGTTTGTGAAAGCAACGCAAAATAATTCGAAGCACTGTCCTGCTGGACTGGCTGGAATTTCGGTGAATTTTCGATGTCCTACAGGTGCTGGTCTGGAGATGCTCTAAAGCCACAATGGCGAGTGGGGGACAGCACCCTGCCTGTCCAATCCAGAGAAGGATGGTCTGCTTGGACTTGTCTCTGAACACTTGAACAAAGAAGACACCACGTGACTCTCAGACGTCATGGAACTTTCCGTAGATACCAGTACCTTGCACCCTTTTGTTTGTACCAGTCTGTAGAGTCTCCTATGCCCCACACATAGGATGTCTTGTGACTCTCTGTCATCGAACTTCCTGTGAATGGAGTATTCTGATTGCTTCATACTGAATTTACCAACCAAATTGCTTCTGTCGGTGTAGGTGCACTGCCACCACTTTCTGCAGATGGGTACATTACGAGACTTTCAGCGGCAAACAATTTTTATTTTGTACAGATCGAAAAACAAACAGCAATCATATTGCACTGATAGTTTTAATTTTTCGGTGTGAAACCTATCTCCAACCAGGCAATATCATCATAAACGACTGTACCACCATACCATATCGATGTAGTATCCTGCACCATACAAAATCATCACTTCTGCATCCTGTAGACACCTGTCGACCACCAGACACTCATACATATACCGTGAAGGCAGACAGATCCAAAAAAACATAAGTACATGGCACCGTATATAGTCGCAGCACTAGATATTTCTCGCGAGCTCGGTCAGTCAGTCATCCAACGTGGGCAACGGTCACGAGGCAACTGCCGCCGCACACACTAGTCCGATGCCCAGAGCGCCCTCCAAGGACAACGGTCACTCTACGAACTGGGCTGGTTTCCCCGGTACAAAAGCGTTACTGTTTCCAGCCCCGACCTGCTTGCTTGCTGCTACGCTTTCTACAGCCATCTCCAGACTCTGGGATTACTAGAGCATGTGTATTTTCACATGGTTTGCCAGAATATCACACCATTTACGCGACAGTTCTCGATATAAGCCACGTAGCAGTGTGGCACCCCTTGTAATGTATAAATCCGAAGATGAAGAGTGGAAATTATATATCTACAAACCAGAAACTTTAGCGAGGTAGTTATGTGGAACGTGCTGCAAACCACAGAGTAATTAGACACTTATCTCATCTGTGAAGATCTTAATGTGAAAGCTCCAAAATAGAGGAAACTGGAAGTTTCACTCAAATTACCGATGTTAATGAGATAACAGATTCCAAATCATCCTTGTACTTTACAAAGTCAGCTAAGGTGTTTCTCATGTCTAGAGAACTAGCAGATGTCTCATCTAGATGCACACTACACATATCACAATCGATGTTCTTTCAACCAAACAAAGATAGGAAACGTGTGGAATGGCGGTACAAGCAGTCAACCTGTCAATTTGCATAGGAGGTAATAATTGTCCGGTGCAAATACGCACCCATATTGAATCTTATCAAATTTAGAAGGAGAATACTCTCAACACATGCGACCACGAAGGCTGCAGAAAACATACTGAGTATTAGTTTGCTATTCAGCTGCCTAGAGGGCGACAGAGGTAGGTCAGCTGCATGTTGTAACCCAATCTGGCCAGTCTGGGCGGCTCGAGACGACGGCTCCCACCATAAGCCGGAAATGTCAATCATTCCAGACACAGGCTGCCTCCACCACGCTCCCTGCATGCCAGACAGAATCGTCCTAGGAAACCAGACACATATTTATCACAGTAATTGCAATAAAATATTATGATTGCAGCCTCAACAGATGACATTCGACAGTGAATGACGTATTGGAAATACCCCCTCCTGACGATTGTGGCTCTAGAACAGGGCTTAACAATTGGCCGGTTTTGAGCGAGTACTCGCGTCTGCTCAGGTACGTGCTCGCGAGCAGGTGCAAGGTCGCGGAGTAGGGAGGGAGGAGAAATGCGCGCGCACGTTTGAATAGGGCCGCAGCGTGCCTATTGAATTCGCGCCGACTGTGTAACGTTTAAAGTACTACGATCAGCTCTAACAGTCACTTCGCTGGTTAAGAATCATGTCAAGTCGCCGTTGTGTAACCCCAACCACGCTTTCGCAGTTCAACCCCCATTGGGAGGAATTGTATCTGTTTACAGAAAAAGATGGTGTTGCAAAATGTTTAGTATGTCACAAAACGCTGAATTCTTTTAGGAAATTTATTTTGCAGCGACATTATATGTCGTACCACGCGAAAGACTACGGAAGTGGAAAATGTGATGGGCCAGATCGTGCACAGGAAGTTATTAAACTTAAAAGGAAGCTATCCGAAGAAGATCTGGACGACGAAGAAAAATCAACTGAGGCAGCTCTCAGAGTGAGATACAAAATTGCTTTGCTTTTAGCAAAATCCCTGCGCCCCTTCACTGATGGCGATTTAATAAAAGAATGTTTGGTAGTTGCAGCGGAACATTTGTGTCCATCTCAAGTTGAACAGTTTCGGATTGTGCCATTATCTAACATGACCATTATGCGTCGCATGCAGGACATGGCAGACGACGTCCAGAGCCAGCTTGCAAATATCTGTAAAGATTTTATGGCGTATTCTCTAGCTCTGCACGAAAGTATTGATATCACTGGAACAGCGCAGCTTGCCACATTTATTAGAGGTGTTAACAGAGATCTTCAGGTGAGGGAGGAGCTCCTCGATGTAGTAGCCATGAAGAACACTACAACCGGAGGTGATATTTTAAGTAGTGTTGAAGAAAGTGTTGAAAATATAGGATTGTCGTGGAATTCTTTAGTTTCAGTGTCTATAGACGGTGCACCAGCGATGACAGGGAAAAAAATCAGGTTTCGTTGCGCTGTTGAAGGAGAAAATGCAAAAACTGACCGTGCCGAATGAAATAAGGGGCGTTCACTGTGTGATCCACCAGAAAAACTTATGTGCAAAGAGTATCACTCTAAAAAATGTGATGAGTGTTGTTCGTACAACCAATTATATAAGGAAGCATGGGTTACAACACAGGCAATTTAAAAGCTTTCTTGAGGATGTAGGAAGCCAGTATGATAGCCTGCCTTATTACAGCGAGGTCCGCTGGCTAAGTCGTAGCGAATTATTAAATCGATTTTTTTGCCTATTAGATGAGATAAATATGTTCATAGAAATAAATAACGTGTGTGTTCCTGAATTGAAAGAGCCTTCATGGAAATGTGATCTCGCGTTCTTAGCAGATTTAACTAGCCATCTGAATGCTTTGAACATTTCACTACAAGGTAAAGATCTGCTAATTACTCATTTCATAGATCGAATACGAGCTTTTAAAATGAAATTGACACTTTGGGTGAGTCAGCTGGAAACAGGAAATCTAGCTCATTTTCCTAAATTATCATCCATGCAAGATGTTCAAAAAGACTGTGAACGTTATTCACACAGTTTAGTTGCCCTTAAGGAAGAATTTGATCAACGCTTTCAAGATCTGACAGCACTAGACAGTGATTTTGATCTGTTCTCCTCTCCATGTTCAACGAATATTGAAGAGATTCGTCCTGAGCTGCAACTAGAAATTATTGACCTGCAGTGTGACAGAGAATACAGAGACAAATTTCAGAACAAGAAAAACATTTTGGAATTTTACAGACACTTCCCTCAGGATACATTTCCTCATTTGCACAAACTGGCGGCTACAATAATATCAATGTTCGGTTCCACGTATGTTGGTGAACAACTGTTTTCTGCAATTAAATGTAACAAGACGCGCCTGAGAAACGCATTGTCTGATGAAATTTAAACTGCACGCTGCGCCTACAATGCACAAGAACAATTACTCCGAACATAGACGCAATTGTAAAGGGCAAAAAGTACAAGATAACAGAGAATCCCACACTTCAGTGACACCTTTTATTGTGTAACAGTTCACAAATTAATACGAATGTAGAGGCATACACTAAGCTAATAAAATTATGTGGCACGTGTACATTCTCCTTTATTTGTTTCATTTGTCGCAGTAATAATTCGTGAGTGATATCCCTACAGGTGGCCGCGGATTTACGTTGACTGGCGGCAGCTGTTGTGTGCCCCACGTGACTCTCCCCACTCTCCGCTCTGGTCCGGTAGCGTGCTCGCGCTGCTGCGTGCTCGCGCCTTGCTGCTCACAGCTTGCTCCGCGAGCACGTATGTTGTGAACCCTGCTCTATACTCCATTCACCGAAACAAGAGACGTACTGTAAACACGGCAAGGCGCATGACCACAGCGCTGCCGTCGAGGGGTGTACAAGACAGGGGCGTCAGAAATTAAAAAATGAAAGTCGTGTTTTTGATAATTTGGCACCTCAACATGAACAAGTGATCCGAGAACTACCTTCCGACACCTTTTTTTCATTACATTAAAATTTATTGTCACTTAAAAAGAGAAATATTTAAGCTTTCAGGAAAAGTTGTTTTTCGCGTTACTCTATATTTATCACGCCATAACTCCTAAACTGTGTGTCGCACAGCAAAAGTATTTTATAATTGCCTTCAGTACTATATGTTGATGACGTCTGCAAATTTTCTGCCCAATAGAGTCAGTAATAGTGAAGTAATAAATTAAAATCTCACGTCTGATGCAGAACATTTACCAAATCATCATCCGAAATATAGTAAGCGACAAACTTTTCCCCTTTAAATTTTTTTGTGGGCGTGCACGCGAGAAAAGTTTCAGAAAGGTCTGAATTTAATTTTGTAGTTTGTTCGAATGCGATGGGTGCAGCCGTTTGTCCTTTATGAGCGATGCATTGTGCGGTTCGCAGGCGCGGCGCTCAGTCGGTGTGGCCGTCTCAGTTGCAGGTGTGAGCTCGTTAGCGGGTGTTGTACAGCGGCGATTTCAGGATATCTTTTCATCTGTGAAGACGCTTGAAAGACTAGTTGTTGATTATTAGAGTAAGTATATGTGTTTGTAGTTACGCTGAGCATTCACTGTTTATGTGCGCATCCAATAGCATCGCATGGTTTCTTATTTTATATATTCACTTATTTCATTAGCATCACATACGGCTGTCCTCATTATGTCAGCCACGGATTCAGCGAGCGAGGTCCACGTGTCAGTTCTGAGTCCACCAAAGAAGCGAGCAAAGAGAAATCATGAAGTTCTTCTGAGAAGCACATGATGCTTGATGTGTATAAAACGGAACTGTTACATCCAGAGCAGTCGATGAGTGACATTCTTTCGAAAACAGCTGCAGCTACAGGTGTTGGACGCTCTTCAGTGTATCGTGTGATAAGTGAGTACAAGGGCACACACTCTTTGAAGTCTCCCAAGAAAGGAATATTACGACAGAAACTTTCTGAAAGTGTTGATGACTTCGATAGAAATGCGATACGAAGGAAAGTACACGACTTTTTTTTTCGTAAGGAATTGCCAATAATTGATAAAGTGCTTACAGTCGTGAACGTAGATGCAGATCTGGGCAATTTTCGGAGAACTACATTTTATAAGTTATTGAGAGAAATGAATTTCAAATATGTCCGTCGTGGGCGCGATAGCATGCTAATAGACAGGGATGACATCATTTTATGGAGGCGGCGTTATCTTCGAACCATTAAACGGTTGAGAGATAAAGGCAGACCCATTTACTATCTGGACGAGACGTGGGTGAACGCAGGACATACCCGAAGTTACGTCTGGGTAAATGACTATAAATTCCTCAAAACAAGCGTTTCTGTACGGATTATCCACCGGAAGCAAGGGCCCATCAGGTAAAGGGAAACGTCTGATTATCGCACACATTGGCAGCAAAGCAGGGTTCGTTGAAGGATGTTTGTGGACTTTCGAATCCAAGAAAAGTGGAGATTATCATGAGGAGATGGGCGCCGAAACCTTCGAGAAGTGGTTTCAAGATGTTCTTCCTCGGCTTCAGGAAAATGCAGTTATTGTTCTTGATAACGCGCCGTACCATTCTCGGAGAAAAGAAAAAGTTCCCAATGCGAATTCCAATAAGCACGAAATATCAGAGTGGCTAAAATTTAAAAACATTGATTTCGAAGACGGTATGTCGAAGAAAGAACTTTAAGATATAGTTAAAAATCACAGAACAGCGCACAACGAATACGCAATAGATGAATTGGCGAAGAATGCAGGGAAAACTGTTCTCAGAATTCCTCTGTACCACTGTAAATTAAACGCCATCGAGTTGGTGTGGGCCAGAATCAAAGGCTATTTTGCAGCGAAAAACAAAACATACAAAATGCCGGAAGTACTGCTAGAAGAAGCAGAGGATTGGAACAAGTGCATCCTCCACGTCGTAGAAAAAGTGGAAACTCAAATGTGGAAATTAGACTGCATTATAGAGGAGAGAGAGGAGTGGTGTGTTATAAACCTCAATGAAAACAGTTCAAGTTCGACAGAGTGAACCTTGTTTCATCCTTTATCATTATTATTATTACTGGTATTATTGTTAAAATTAACAATTAATTATGTTTGAATGGAGCGTTTTGTTAGCAACCTGAATGAAAGAAATCTGCTTCGACAGAATGAACTCAGTTTAACATTATTTTAACATGATTGTTAAATTTATTTCGTACATTGTTGCCCAGGTTTCTCACGGTCCGCTGTGACAGCTCGGCAGCCAGCCGAACGCCGCCAGCTGCAAAGCGTGCGCCAAGGATTTTCCACACCCCTACGTATCACGTGAACACCGAATGCTTTGTCTGGAAACGAGCGTAGTCGCTCACGTGACACTGTTTATGTTTCGTCCCAGCTCTCGGTGAATAGACTATAGAAATATAAATATCTATATCCTCCTTATGAGTGGACATAATTTTCCATGTAAAATCTTTCATCCCCCTTACAGCTATCGATGGACTGAAATCGAAGTTTTCCAAGTCAAATCCTTACCTTCCGTATGACAAGACAGGCATTTTCTTTGCACATGTCGGAACAGTGACCACAGTAACTTTACTCCCCAACACATACTGAACACAGTGAATCTAGGGTAGAGGGAGGGATGTTCGCCAGGGAGGGAAGTTCGCCGTATTTGCCTTTCTGTTGCAACAGATATGTTAGCACTCACTGCCATCTGTTGGCGATCATGAGAAAGCATGCCCATTGTATGTGGTAGTACAGAATATTTCGTATTGTCCTCACAATCACTAGTGGAACACATTTCGTGAGAAGACTGACACTGAGACAGGAGACATTTTTTCCATCTCCACCATTTGAGACCCGTTTTCGCTACTGTAAGTATAAATAAATTATTATTTTGACTGCTGAAATGTATAAATATGTGCTGCGAGTGAAACGACAAAGAATTAATTTTAAATTACTTAACAATGCTGTGATATATTATTGTATAATAAAGCGTGCTTCTGGAGAGAATTTCGCCATTAGTGTGGCAAATTTACTTCCCGTTCTCGTCTGACGCCGTACATCGACATTTATTAGACTAGACTCGTGAACAATAGAGGAGATTATTGTAGAAGAGCTACCTTACGTAATATTTTGAGAATTTTTCCTTTAATTGACCACTTAATTAATGTTTATTAATATTCATCGATTTTTAATGTTGACAACAATTTTGGGGGAAATTAGAAGTTGATGCACATTTCATATTCTGTTACCCTGTTTAAAATTAGCTAAACTGGCGTTCTCTATTGACTTTCCAGGCAAAATGGTTAGACAATCGAAGGGTCTGTACGGTAAATGGAAAGAAGAGGATTTAAAAAGTGCTGTTACAGCTGTCCGCAGTGGACAATCTGTGTATGCTTCCGCTAAATTGTATGGGACTCCGAGGAAAACTCTTGAAGGCCACGTAAAACGTGCTGGTAGCAGATCACCAAGAAAGATGTTCGGCAGGCCACCAACTCTTTCAGTGGATCGGAAAATGAACTTGTTACCCGCATCAATAGACTCCAGTCTGGGGGATTTGGGATTACAAAAGAAAAACTACAGACGATGGTATTACAATATTGCGCCACCCTGAAATAGTTTTCAGAAAAGGAGAAAGTTTGAGTTACGGAAGATTGATGAGTTTTAATGCTGAAAGAGTATCCCAGTTTTATAATCTTCTGGGAAAAGTTTATGATGCCATGAATCTTTCATCTACCCCACAGCTGATCTACAATGTGGATGAAACAGGATTGCAACTCACTCTTAATCCACAGGAGAATATTTTAGCTTTGAAAGGTTCAAAGCGTGTTCACGTGGCAACACACGGGGAAAAAGGAGAAACTATGACAGTCTTGGCTTATGTCAATGCCACTGGAACAAATTTCATCCCCCCCCCCCCCCCCCCCCATGATTCTATACAAGGGAAAGAACAGGAAGGATATTTGGGATGATGGGTTGCCACCAGGCTCGATATTTGAAACGACACCTAAAGGGTATATCACTGTTGATTTATTCTGCAGATTCATGGAACATTTTAAGCGCCACAGACTGCCAGGAAAAGCATTGCTCATTCTGGATGGACACAAAAGCCATTTGGACGAAGCAGTATTGAATATAGCGGAAAGATCCAACGTCGAAATTCTCTATCTGCCTGCTCATTGCTCTCATGAGCTGCAACCCCTGGATAAAAGTTTATTCCGAGCACTCAAAGTTTATTGGAACAAAGCTGTAGACAACTTTAGATGGTGATACCCAGGACGCCCTGTGTCAAAGATCTATTTTCCTGCAATATTTATAGAGGCTTGGTTGAAGACGGCAGTCCCAAGCAACGCTATTTCCGGTTTTAAGGCAACCGGGATTCACCCTTTTAATCCGGAAGCCATACCAAAGGAAGCTTTTGCACCAAGCACTGTTTCAGATAATCCAGTTCCTCTCGAACAGCGTCCTGCAAGCGCATCTCAAAATGACCTGGAGAGCAACGACATTCACAGTGTTTCTTTTCATGACCCGACGTCAACTCCTAATATCCAGAGGAAAAGGATAACAAATTTGATGAATTCGTCGGCAGTTTTGATCACTCAGAAGCTCTTCTCTTCCAACGAAGACGAAAATAATTCCACGATGAACACAGATAGCAGTAGGAATGAACAAGCAAGTACGTCGGAACCTGTTCGAAGAAAAAGTAGACACAGCGAAAACAAAGAGCTGCAGCCTGAATACAGTGGAGTAACACTGACTCCCAAGATACGTAAATGTGCCACATCATCTACCTGCAAAGACTGTGGAGAATATTACTACTATCCAAGAGCAAGGCAACTGGAGTGGTACCAGTGTGTCAGTTGCCAGAACTGGTTTCACGAAGATTGTGACAGTCTGTGAAGAAGTGTGATGGCTCTGAGCACTATGGGACTTAACATCTGAGGTCATCAGTCCCCTAGAACTTAGACCTACTTAAACCTAACTAACCTAAGGACATCACACACATCCATGCCCGAGGCAGGATTCGAACCTGCGACCGTAGCAGCAGCGCGGTTCCGGACTGAAGCGCCTAGAACCGCTCGGTCACTGCGGCCGGCGTGAAGAAGTGTGGCTTGTGTACTATTTGTAATGACTTGGACTCTGATACAGATTAACGTGCATGGAAATGTCACAAAAATTATCTAAAATTGTATTTGTATGTCCTGTAGAATTTTAAAGTGTCTTTTATAAACAACAGAATTTAAAGTAAACAAAATTTGATTTCAGACGAAATTCTCTCCCTGGGAGGGAAGTTCACCAGTTGGCAACATTGTGCGGAAAAAATTTCCTATCATTTAGTACGTCACTTTCAATAGTTAATGGAATTTTTATTGCATATATAGAAGTAAACTTATCATATTAAAAAATAATTCATTATGTTTTCACGAACGAAAACAATTTAAAATATTGTTTTGTAAATTGGTGGCGAACATCCCTCGCTGTACCCTATCCCATACTAAGTGTAATACTTCACCAATAACTGAATGCTGGTGACACCAAACAATACTGAGCGAAAATCCGCGAAGGATGGACATGTCTCATTTATTTTTCTTAGGAATAATACCAGTATGTCTAAGGAAGAGAGACGTAATCGTCTTATAAACCACCAGCTATTGAAAACGTGATCGGAATGGCTATGGTACTGTCACCCTGCATAAAAAGCGATCTTTGTTCTACAAGTGCACACAAATATCGCTAACGATATTCATGTTGAAAACTATACAAGCTTTATAAATCGAGGTATGGTAAGGCTTTCGAATGAAGTGGTCTTCCACACAAATACCGCAACATTGAACATAGACGGTGATCACTACGCAGGTGCACGTCACCGGTGGTGTAAGCTCGTAATAAAATCATCTTTTTCACCGAATTTAGAAAGTGATTTGGTTAAGGAACATGGTATTAAGCCGGTATTTGCAACTCCCTGATGCCAGTGCTAGATATTTCTCACGCTAACGAGCAGTATTTGTAATGCATTCTATTTCGATGCCAGCTCAGAGGTTCTGCGATATATACAATGGTTTATAGGCGAGGGAGGATGATGGTTGATTGAGAATGATCACATACAGTATATGGCGCACTATGTGACGGATCACTTAAAAAACCCCAACGCTAGGTTGAAGTTGTAAGAAATGTACAAAATCCTATGACCAATACACTGGCTTTTCAGATCTCTAGTGTTACGCTTTCTGGTAGAAATACTGTCCGCAATTTGGAATCAAGTCCTTCCATTCAACCACATAATTGCGTTGGTTCCTATGGAGATGTCTTTGAATGATTACAGCCACTAGTGAATCACAGTTGTGGCACTCTCATATGTCGAAACAAGTCATCTTTTTTGAACCTACCTGCTAAGGACCCCATGCAGTAGAGCTCCAGTGTGGTTGTAGACAGTCCCTCTGCATCAGTTGCTGTATACTTTTTTTAAACAACATTCTACTGTATGTCTTTTGACATAATAGTGACACACGCAAGTTGACTGCTGTCTTTGATGCTTTCCTGGAAAAAAGAGAACCATGTACCTCTAAATTGACTTGCATATGCGTTAAATGATGACAGAAAGTGGATGCAGTGATCGGTTTAGATGGGGTTGTGATGAGGTATGATTTAATGGTAGACTAATAATGTATTCTAGAGAGATGGAGATGTTGCTGCAGACGATTTATCACGCATTTAAACATTTTTTCCCCGTTGCTCTCTCGGGTCTCATATTGTTCTGATTTTCCTGTCTGTGCTTAGACACCAGAGTGCTTCGAGAAATGAGGAAAATAAAAACTAAAAGCCTTAACGTCCCTGACTCCAGCAACAAACATAAAGCAAGTCCACTCAGCGATTCAGAAAAGTGATGAACACCACAGTAGTAGTAGGACTCAGAAATTTTTCTCTCTCTGGCAGTGTCTTCAAACAAACAGCTAAAACTCGAAAAGTGGTGAGCGTTCTGTTTAGAGTTACAGAGATATTTATTTCGACTTCCAAAAAATCGGATATTGCAGCTGATATCGGTTTTAGTATCCATTTTCCACAAAAGATTGTGAAGTGTCCAAGGGTTGAAGACTGGATGGGAGTTTTCACAAGTGCACTGCGATCTTTTTAGAATCTCTGTTCAAGCGAGGTGGTATACATCGCAAAAATAAAGCAAACTACTGTGTAGAGAATTTTTTGAAAGTGTATTTACAGACATATTCAGTTGTATTTAGTAGCTCCTGAGGCAGCTCGTCTTCAAAGACAAGGGAAGGATGTGGTATTTATCACAAAAGCACGGGAAGTGTCTCAGGGAGGTTTCACAAGTGTGTCGTGATCTCTTTTGTTAGAGTCCGTGTTCAAGTGCGATGGTGGTATTCCTCGAAATAAAATGTGTAATTTCATCGAATATTGTTTAAATATTCTTGTATCATCTGCAAAGCTCTTCCTCTCCATTTGTGCAGTGGTACATTTAGTTGTTATGATATCTTCAAGATATGTATGTGGCCATATTCCGCACATTGCTTAAACACTAAATGCAATAACTCCTGAGGCAGTTCGTGCTGATGAGAAGGGATATGCATGCACTACAAAGAAGGTTGAGGTATTTCCAGCGTGACAGGAAGTGCTTAGTATGCAGCCACCCTGTAGTCGCTGCATAGTGGTGCCGTGAGCGCTTGCGCCGCAGTGGGTGAACGTCTTGCACTCCGGAACACTGAGTGGACTTTTATCAAATGATCTATGGTTACAGCACATGCACTTATCAGAATGAGGCGCAAAGCGTAATTTAACCCCCTCCTACTGCATCTTCCTTATTTGATGAAGTGTATTGGTCTCTGCCAAATATCATTGCTTTCCAAGCATCGTGCAGGTGGCTATAGAAACAGTCCTCAGCTGTATAATTACAGCTAATATACACATTAAACTCTTCCTTCTTGACCACTGAGATCTCATCCATTGGACACATAGTACATAGTAAACAATTACGGCCGTCCTCTTGGGAAGCTCAGCACAGACTGAGCGAATTTCCCGCCATTTTCCCGGAACCACCATCTTGTATTGCATTATAACTGTATATGTCAGCTTATCTCCTGGCAGATGAAATATTCTATTACACGCAGAACACACCTCCATTATGGACTGCTTCTCTATGGCATTTAAATGATGTAACTGTAAGTTTTCTTTTAATAAACTGATTCTCAATTTTTTCTCACTCGAGACCTTTTCTAGCTTGAGAACAATTTGCCTTAGACTTGTGCTAAATGGCATAACTTCTTCCGGCTTAAGGCGATGCATCTCAGGAGAAAATGCCATCTCTCATGTATTTAACATGCTAATGAAACAAGGTCTTTATCGAACTCTTACCAGCGCCCCCAGTACGTACACACTTTCCTGCGTCTCTTGTTACTCAACAATGTCTTCTCTTACGCTAGTATCTGCAAACTTTATCCTCAAAATTCTCTCCTCATGAGGACATAACTTTATTTTAGCTACCAGATCTGCCTCAGGCGTTGTTTACTTCGTCATTTCATTGGAATACTTTTGTTTATTAGTGCCTCTGATCAACTCAGAGAACTATGAACTCTACTGCATGTACACATTGCAGATTCGAGATCTGTTTGTGGTTCCCTAAGCTACTACCTCTGTGTAGTTGCCCCTTGTGCTTCTATTTCCATACTCAATCTAATTGGACTATCTCCAATCCACACGGTACCCATGGTTACTGTACCATGTAGATGCTACTTTTACCTTGGTTACTATACCATGTTTCATGAAGAATTCTCTACTAATTAAACCAGCATGGCGAATAGCCAATTCCCCTCCTACCAGAAGAAACTTATGTTTCACTTTTAGTTGCCGAGCTATTCCATTATCTAAAACTGTTGTCCCATATGTATTTATGACCGGACTTGTAATTCCTTTAATTTGTATACTTTCTTTGGGTCTACACCAAACCTGGCTTCGCCGCGCGGGATTAGCCGAGCGGTCTAGGGCGCTGCGGTCACGGACTGTGTAGCTGCTCCCGGCGGAGGTTCGAGTCCTCCCTCGGGCATGGGTGTGAGTGTTTGTCCTTAGGATAATTTAGGTTAAGTAGTGTGTAAGCTTAGGGACTGATGACCTTAGCAGTTAAGTCCCATAGGATTTCACACACATTTGAACATTTTGAACAAACCTGGTTTCGCAAATACTTCATACTGAACGAGCCAATATATGCTCCATTATCTAGAAGCAATTTTAATGGACTTACTGTACTGCATGGGCAATTCAATTCTACAAATTCATTTTTACTTTCAAAGTCGACTTTAAATGGTTCAAATGGCTCTGAGCACTATGGGACTTAACTTCTAAGGTCATCAGTCCCCTAGAACTTAGAACTACTTAAACCTAACTAACCTAAGGACATCACACACATCCATGCCCGAGGCAGGATTCGAACCTGCGACCGTAGCGGTCACGCGGTTCCAGACTGAAGCGCCTAGAACCGCACGGCCACATCGGCCGGCCCGACTTTAAATACCTTTCCCAAATCAGCGTAAGGTGACTGTAATCTTATGCTTCTCTTTCGTTTCCCTGCTTCTTATTTTTCACAGGTTACTACGTGTTCGCAGCAAACAGTCTAGCCATGTGCCCCGGCTTATGATATGAAACACAAGACTGCCTTCGCTTTCTGACAAGGACCTCTATGTCACAATAAGTTGCAATTTGTTGCAGCTGACTGGCATTGGAGCCTCGGACTTTTTTTTGTGGTCATAATTGTCGACTCTTCCATCAAAACTACCTCAGTGGCCTTACTAAGGGTGATGTTTTTGCCCATGACCCACACAGCGCAGTAGTGGCTACTTTGATATCTTTGACGCATGCGCTTTCAATCCTCAGCAGCTTTGTATCACGTGACTCTCCGTATAAATAGGCACGCGCAAACGCTATGAACTCAGTCTCTGACTCGCCTTGAAGATGGCTGGGAGGTTTCTAGCCGAAATATCGCAAGAAGAATTGTCGCTGTCCCGAGTGCACGCCCGAAAGATGATGGAACACCCACACAGTTGTCTGTAGCACTAATCATAGATCCCTCGAATAAATACAGCTCTGCTTAATTTTCCTTCTAATGACAAAGATCCCACCAGTTATGACGCTGGCATTGCACCATTGCCAGCTTCACTAAACTGAGTTGAAGTGAATCTACTTTACTGGCCTAATCTGCAATCGATTCTCTCTTTGATTGCGCACTAGCAAACAGTTTACATGCGTAAAAATCTAAATTACGCTTACATGCGTATTTTCTAGCAAAATATTTCTTACTTCTCCCTATGTGGAAGGTAATTCATGCACAAGCAATTTACTATGTACAGGACCCCGAATATTGGTTTTTACGAATGTTAAAAATATTTGATGGTCTGCTTCATGCACTAGTTCAAAAGCTATAATTATTTATAAATTAATTTAATGCAGATTTCGTAACATCAAAAGCCTCAGGAATGAGTTTAGGGAATCACTAATACTAATATTATTTGCTGCGGCTCCATTTTCAGCAGGTACATTGTTAGGTGAGGACATACCTTACTTTGGTTACCAATGAAATTAGTAGAGGCGAGATGAGACAGTGCTGCTGCTGAAAGCGATTCGCTTCACTGCACTGAGCTGGGCAGGACGTCTCAGAGCGACGTCCACGGTGTCTTGTTGCCTTCACCTGTGATGTGCTGCCCGCTGTCTGCCGCTGAAGCTTGCAAAGGCGCCACGCGCTGTCCGCTGCTGGGCCACGATGCTGCCATTGTCCTGCCTCCTAGGAGCACCAACGCTGCTCCATCTCGTTATTGCTCTGCCTGTGTTCTCACGAAGTTGTGAAGACAGGCTGCCCTGGCTGTGTCTTGCCTCATCCAGTGTCAGGCTACAGACCTCTGCTTCTTTCTTCTGCTCTTCACACTCTGTCTTTTCTGACTGGAGTGTAAGTGCTGCTTCTGATAAGAGTCCCAAAGCTGTCAGTCCAGTCATGATGTTGGGCTGAGTATGTATGAAGTACCTACCTGTCGCTCTCAAAAATTGTTAGTTAAACCCACAACTGGCACCAGAAATTGTTTATCTTTAGCATGTCTCGACATAGGATAGTGTTTAATAGCATATGAACTGACTAAATTACTGATTTTGGTGGTTCTCTCCCACAAAGTAAATCGCGTCTGTCACTTTCGCATCAAAATCACTGAAGTCTGCACAGTGCAATCATACCCAGATCTAAAAGGAGGCACCGGCCATTATATTCGCCTTCAAAAATTTCGTGACTATGTATATAAAAAACGTTTTGTTCGTTTTACAGACCACAAATCACTAATGCCCTTGTTCAATGCAACCGCAGGCATAGCTACGAAAACAGCATTGCTAGGCCATGTTTTCTCTCTGAATGCGCTTACGATTTCCAGTATCGTTCCTCAATCCTCCATATAAATGCAGTTGCACATTCGTGACTTCCAATGAGGCATCATCCGATCTTCGACTACACCACAGAGGTTTCGTTTCCACACAGACTGTGAATCAGAAGCAGTTGTGCCAAGATACCTGACCAAAGCCAAGTCGATTGCCAAATTGATGCCAGAAGATGTCGTCCTCCGCAATGTTATGTGGTACATGCAACACCGTTGGCCAGCATATAAAAAACTCTGCAAAACCCATAGGTGCTTACCTGCTGACATGGTCGCCGTGAACTATTAACACTTAATGGGGACATCACCCCGAAATTACTGCAGTGCCATGTCTTAATCTTGCTGTACGAAGGCCATTGGGGTACGGTAGTCACAAAGTGAATGTCCTGTGAACATATGTTCTGGGAAGTTATTGATAAAGATATTGAACATATGGTGGCAACGTTCCATCCGTGTCAGCACAATCAAGCAACTCCAGTATTCAAATACTTTCCATAGCCTCCAGCACTAAAACATGGCCCAGGCTCCATATTGTCTTTGCAGGCCTGTTCCTCGGATCTCCATGGCTTATACTAGCCAAAGCAGGGAGAAAATTCCCTTAGGTTTCTCAGATACGCGCAACAATGAGAAACAAAACCATTCAAGCGTTAACAAGAAGCTTTGCCATTGAAGACCTTCCAGAAACTATTGTGACCGACGATGGTCCACAGTTTATGTCAATGGAATTCCACCAGTTTTGTGACTCAAATGACATTCAAATGGTTCAAATGGCTCTGAGCACTATGGGACTCAACATCTTAGGTCATAAGTCCCCTAGAACTTAGAACTACTTAAACCTAACTAACCTAAGGACATCACACACACCCATGCCCGAGGCAGGATTCGAACCTGCGACCGTAGCAGTCCCGCGGTTCAAATGACATTCAACTTGTGCAAATGGGTCCTTTTCATCCAGCCTCAAATGATAAGATGGAATACTTTGTTCGAACTTTCCAATCTTAAATGGAAAAATTACATAAGGACCACAACTCTCACACTCTTTTTGGCATAAAATATTTCTACTCCACTGGATGGGGCTAGCCCAAGGGGAAAGGTTACATGGTTCTCCTCAGTGTTCTCATATCTCTGTGTTGAAACCTGTGGTCTGTGACCTCCTTTATCAGAGGCCACGCCGTCGTCACTATACGATTTACAATGAAGTGTGGGCAATTGTTTTTTCGTGGGGCGTACGTCGCTGGGCCCCTGCACACACTACCTACCTTCTCACCAGCGCTATTGTGGAGTTCCGGTTGCCCAGACCCAGTTCTGCAAACAATTCAATCAGCTTCAGCCACATAGGGCTCCACCATTGTCTCTGTTCTAGATTTATCATGGCTGATGTTAGAGCTCGACCAACTACAGCAGCAGCAATAACAGCGGCAACAACACCTGCAGGAATGGGAGCCAGCAAGTCAGCATGACACTGACGTTCATGATGAAGTCCCCCTCACTGCTGATGCCCTCGTCTCCACGGACATCGAAGTTATGGCTCAGGAATGCTGCTTCCAACAGCCACCGAAAGCGATCCCTTCAGATTTCATGAGAGAGAAACGGCCTACGTTCTCTCCTCTTGGGGGGGGGGGGGGATACAATGTCGTGACATGTAGTCCACCATCGTAACACGCCATTTGCATCTACATCTACATGGATAATCTGCAAATCACATTTAAGTGCCTGGTAGAGGGTTCATTGAACCTCTTTCACAATAATTCTCTATTATTCCAGTCTTGTAGAGCGCGTGGAAAAAACGAACACCTATATCTTCCCGTGCTAGCTCTGATTTCCCTTATTTTATTATGATGATCTTTTCCCCTATGTAGGTCGGCGTCAATAGAATATTTTCGCATTCGGAGGAAAAAGTTGATGATTGAAATTTCGTGAGAAGATTCCGGCTACAATGGAAAACACCTTTGTTTTAATGATGTCCAACCTAAAATCCTGTATCATTTCAGTGACACTCTCTCCCCTATTTCGCCATAATAAAAAATGTGCTGCCCTGCTTTGAACTTTTTCGATGTACTCCGTAAATCCTATCTGGTAAGAATCCCACACCACGCAGCAGTATTCTAAAAGAGGACGGACAAGCGTAGTGTAGGCAGTCTCTTTAGTAGCCGTGTTATATTTTTTAAGTGTCCTGCCAATAAAACACAGTCCTTTGTTTGCCTTCCATACAACATTTTCTGTGTTCCTCCCAATTTAAGTTGTTCGTAACACTAATTCTTAGGTATTTAGTTGAATTTACGGTCTTTAGGTTTGACTGATTTATCGTGCAACCGAAGCTTAACGGATTCCTTTTAGCACTCATGTGGATGACTAGACATTTTCGTTATTTAGGGTCAATTATCAATTTTTGCACCATACAGATTTCTTTTCTAAATCTTTTGCAATTTGATGTGATTTTCTGATGACTTTGCTAGTCGATAAACGACAGCATCATCTGCAAACAACCTAAGACGGCTGTTCAGATTGTCTCCCAAATCGTTTATAAAGATAAGGAACAGCAAAGGGCCTATAACACTACTTTGGGGAACACCAGAAATCACTTCTGTTTTACTCGATGACGTCCCGTCAATTGCTACGAACTGTGACCTCTCTGACAGGAAATCACGAATCCAGTCACATAACTGAGACGGTATTCCATAAGCCACTTGTGTGTTATAGTGTCAAAAGCCTTCTGGAAATCTAGAAACGCGGAATCAATTTGAAATCTGTTACCAATAGCACTCAACACATCGTGTGAGCGAAGAGCTAGTTGTGTCTCAAAAGAAAGGTGTTTTCTAAATATGAGTTGACAGTGTGTCAATAGACCTTCTCTTCGAGGTAATTCATAATGTTCGAACACAATATACACTACTGGCCATTAAAATTGCTACACCAAGAAGAAATGCAGATAATAAACGGGCATTCACTGGACAAATATATTATACTAGAACTGATATGTGATTACATTTTCACGCAATTTGGGTGCATAGATCCTGAGAAATCAGTACCCAGAACAACCACCTCTGGCCGATATAACGGCCTTGATACGCCTGGGCATTGAGTCAAACAGAGCTTGGATGGAGTGTACAGATACAGCAGCCCATGCAGCTTCAACACGATACCACAGTTCATCAAGAGTAGTGACTGGCGTATTGTGGCGAGCCAGTTGCTCGGCCACCATTGACCAGACGTTTTCAGTTGGTGAGAGATCTGGAGAACGTGCTGGCCAGGGCAGCAGTCAAACATTTTCTGTATCCAGAAAGGCCCGTTCAGGACTTGCAACATGCGGTCGTGCATTATCCTTCTGAAATGTAGGGTTTCGCAGGGATCGAAAGAAGGGTAGAGCCACGGGTCGTAACACATCTGAAATGTAACGTCCACTGTTCAAAGTGCCGTCAATGCGAACAAGAGATGACCGAGACGGGTAACCAATGGCACCCCATACCATCAAGCCGGGTGACACGCCAGTATGGCGATGACGAATACACGCTTACAATATGCGTTCACCGCGATGTCGCCAAACACGGATGCGACCATCATGATGCTGCAAACAGAACCTGGATTCATCCGAAAAAATTACGTTTTGCCATTCGTACACCCAGGTTCGTCGTTGAGTACACCATCGCAGGCGCTCCTGTCTGCGATGCAGCTTCAAGGGTAACCGCAGCCATGGTCTCCAAGCTGATAGTCCATGCTGCTGCAAACGTCGTCGAGCTGTTCGTGCAGATGGTTGTTGTCTTGAAAACATCCCCATCTGTTGACTCAGGGATCGAGACGTGGCTGCACGATCCGTTACAGCCATGCGGATAAGATGACTGTCATCTCGACTGCTAGTGATACGAGGCCGTTGGGATCCAGCACGGCGTTCTGTATTACCTCCTGAACCCACCGATTCCATATTCTGCTAACGGTCATTGGATCTCGACCAACGCGAGCAGCAATGTCGCGATACGATAAACCGCAATCGCGATAGGCTACAATCCGACCTTTGTCAAAGTCGGAAACGTGATGGTACCCATTTCTCCTCCTTACACGAGGCATCACAGCAACGTTTCACGAGGCAACGCCTGTCAACTGCTGTTTGTGTATGAGAAATCGGTTGGAAACATTCCTCATGTCAGTACGTTGTAGGTGTCGCCACCGGCGCCAACCTTGTGTGAAAGCTCTGAAAAGCTAATCATTTTCATGCCACAGCATCTTCTTCCTGTCGGTTAAATTTCGCGTCTGTAGCACGTCATCTTCGTGGTGTAGCAATTTTAATGGCCAGTAGTGTATATCCCGAAATCCTGCTGCATATCGACGTTAATGATATGAGCCTGTAGTTTAGTGGATTACTCCTACTGCCTTTCTTGAATATTGGTGTGACCTGTCCTGCTTCCCAGTCTTTGGGTACGGATCTTTCGTCGAACGAACGGTTGTATATGATTGACAAGTACGGAGCTATTCTATCAGCATACTCTAAAAGGAACCTGACTGGTATACACTCTGGACAGGAAGACTTTCTTTTGTTAAGTGATTTAAGCTGCTTCACTACCCCGAAGATATCTACTTCTACGTTACTCATGTTGGCAGCTGCTCTTCATTCGAATTCTGGATCATTTACTTCGTCTTCTTTGGTGAAGGAATTTCAGAAGGCTGTGTTTAGTAACTCCGCTTTGGCAGCACTGTCGACGATAGTATCTCCATTGCAATCGCACAGAGAAGGCATTGATTGTGTCTTGCCGCTAGCATACTTCACATACGACCAGAATCTTTTTGGATATTCTGCCAGGTTTCGAGACAAAGTTGTGTTGTGGAAAGTATTATAAGCATCTATCACCGATGTCCGCGCTAAACTACGAGCGTCTGTAAAAGATCGCCAGCCTTGAAGATTTTGTGTCCGTTTAAATTTGGCAAGCTTTTTCGTCGTTTCTGCAACAGTGTTCTGACCCGTGTCAGTCTGACAAGTGGTCTTAGAGCAGCTTGGTAGGTACCTTGGCGTCACAATTAAAAAACAAATAGTTTCAAAGGACGACAAAAAACGGTTTGTTGTCTTGGGAAACTCGGACAGCAGCTACTGTAAGCAGGGGCACCCACTTCGTCGTTAGGCAGTGACCATTTTGCAGATAGGCAGCGTACAGTTCGCCATTGGGAGGCAAGGCTATTGTGGCCCTACTTCTGTAGGCGGAGACAGGTGGTCGAAAGTAGTTCAGGCCATATATGCCGTGTCTGAATCTATGATGCTGTCAACCCCCGCCAAGCAGTTGCACCCAACGCATGATTTTGGATGCCTACGCTAATGGAGGCATCAGCAGGGCACCAGCAGTCATCCACGTACTCTCTGTGACCACGGCCTCAGCAAACTCCAACTCCAGGACTGGGTATCCACTACCACTGACTGTATTTGGTGCTAATGGATCGCGGACAGCCATCGAAATTGTGGTCCACCTGTATACACTCCTGGAAATGGAAAAAAAGAACACATTGACACCGGTGTGTCAGACCCACCATACTTGCTCTGGACACTGCGAGAGGGCTGTACTAGCAATGATCACACGCACGGCACAGCGGACACACCAGGAACCGCGGTGTTGGCCGTCGAATGGCGCTAGCTGCGCAGCATTTGTGCACCGCCGCCGTCAGTGTCAGCCAGTTTGCCGTGGCATACGGAGCTCCATCGCAGTCTTTAACACTGGTAGCATGCCGCGACAGCGTGGACGTGAACCGTATGTGCAGTTGACGGACTTTGAGCGAGGGCGTATAGTGGGCATGCGGGAGGCCGGGTGGACGTACCGCCGAATTGCTCAACACGTGGGGCGTGAGGTCTCCACAGTACATCGATGTCGTCGCCAGTGGTCGGCGGAAGGTGCACGTGCCCGTCGACCTGGGACCGGACCGCAGCGACGCACGGATGCACGCCAAGACCGTAGGATCCTACGCAGTGCCGTAGGGGACCGCACCGCCACTTCCCAGCAAATTAGGGACACTGTTGCTCCTGGGGTATCGGCGAGGACCATTCGCAACCGTCTCCATGAAGCTGGGCTACGGTCCCGCACACCGTTAGGCCGTCTTCCGCTCACGCCCCAACATCGTGCAGCCCGCCTCCAGTGGTGTCGCGACAGGCGTGAATGGAGGGACGAATGGAGACGTGTCGTCTTCAGCGATGAGAGTCGCTTCTGCCTTGGTGCCAATGATGGTCGTATGCGTGTTTGGCGCCGTGCAGGTGAGCGCCACAATCAGGACTGCATACGACCGAGGCACACAGGGCCAACACCCGGCATCATGGTGGGGGAGCGATCTCCTACACTGGCCGTACACCACTGGTGATCGTCGAGGGGACACTGAATAGTGCACGGTACATCCAAACCGTCATCGAACCCATCGTTCTACCATTCCTAGACCGGCAAGGGAACTTGCTGTTCCAACAGGACAATGCACGTCCGCATGTATCCCGTGCCACCCAACGTGCTCTAGAAGGTGTAAGTCAACTACCCTGGCCAGCAAGATCTCCGGATCTGTCCCCCATTGAGCATGTTTGGGACTGGATGAAGCGTCGTCTCACGCGGTCTGCACGTCCAGCACGAACGCTGGTCCAACTGAGGCGCCAGGTGGAAATGGCATGGCAAGCCGTTCCACAGGACTACATCCAGCATCTCTACGATCGTCTCCATGGGAGAATAGCAGCCTGCATTGCTGCGAAAGGTGGATATACACTGTACTAGTGCCGACATTGTGCATGCTCTGTTGCCTGTGTCTATGTGCCTGTGGTTCTGTCAGTGTGATCATGTGATGTATCTGACCCCAGGAATGTGTCAATAAAGTTTCCCCTTCCTGGGACAATGAATTCACGGTGTTCTTATTTCAATTTCCAGGAGTGTATATAATTATACATATTGGTTCCCGGTGCTGTGTCCCACTAGAAACCCCTACTTTCAAAATTATCAGTGACTGTACTGTTATTTAGATAGTTTGACAATTTTCTAACTGATACAAGAAGTCTGGTTGTGTTACTGTGACGTTATTAACTGCGACCCTCGTGGTTTAAAGAGAATTGTCTTTTATGTTACTGTCAATAAAGTGTTTATTGTTACTTGTCTACCTGGGGGCTTGTACATGCTTAATAAACCTTTATTTGCTCACTTCACTGTCGAGCGGAGATGGTCTATCTCTTGTGTCAGCGTGACTACAGTCCTTCTTCAAACCACACAGGTACAACTAGCAGTGATATGTCTCTGTAGCCAGACAGGTAAAATACCATAAAATTCCCAAATAAGTGATTGCTCTGATAAGCAGACCCATGAGTCCCAGTCATCAGGCTATATGAACCCTTCCCTGGATCATCGTGAGTCTGTTGTATATCGCTGTCAACTGAGGCTCATTCACAAAAAGAAAACACACACACATAAATGCAAACTTCTGCATACCTCTACTGTTTCCCCCACAATAAAGGCGGCCGAAGTGGCCATGCGGTTCTAGGCGCTACAGTCTGGAACCGATGCCTCAGGCATGGATGTGTGTGATGTTCTTAGGTTAGTTAGGTTTAATTAGTTCTAAGTTCTAGGCGACTGATGACCTAAGAAGTTAAGTCGCATAGTGCTCAGAGCCATTTGAACCATCTGAACCCACAATAAAATGTTGAAAAAAAATGAAAATTTTCTTCAGCACAAACATGTTCGTCATGCCAGTGTTCATAGAAAAACTTGACTTTGATATACATGTATGTACAATCTTAACGTGGTTTACATGCTATTATCGAATATACCATTTCGCTGTTTGAATGATTTGAAAATGAGTTTAGGTAACCTAAAACTGTTCATCAATTTAAAAAAACTGAAGCTTGCAACTTTCGCTGTCTTCTACATCAAACTGGTTAACACAAGTGGCTGTCCCATAATTAATCAAGCTTGCTGGAAATCCACGGATTAAACTGATTTTTCTGCTCTTTAAATATACTTCCTTCCACATGTGTGAGACTTGTTGTGTGGACTCAGGCTCTCTTTAGTCTATAAATAGTTTGAACTGGGAAATATGAAGATAGCCCTTTGATTTATGGCCTCTCATCGTTTCTGTTTCCACAACATTGTAGTGGATAATTCTTCTAATCTGATATAGTCCATAGAAGATGTGGAAAAACTTGTGGCTTAAGAACTAGCTTTTGTGTGACCTTTTCCTAGCATTCAACAAAGCCTTATTTCCTACTGTGAATTTAATCTGCCTTATCTCACTACCCTGATTTTCCTGGCACCTCATGGACTTTTCTACTCTCCTCTAGAGCATTAGTTTCACAACTTGCTGGTGATATCGATGCCCGATAGCTGTATAATCTACTCTTTCCTTTATTCTATCAGCTGACAGTTGATTCAACAGCACTAACCATGGCGCCATACCATTGTCTCATGTGGCACATCGTTAACTGTATCCTGAAAATCCGTTAAATACTCATCCCAGCTCATGTGACCGCTGTGGAAATATAAATGGTGTAACTTCACGAACTCTCTGATGATTTTGAGGCCTGGTTGTTTTATGAGATGTACACAGTAGATATTTTATTGTGTGCCATAAAATTTTTCCAGGTCTGAGAACGAAATTGGAGTCCAGTGTCAGATACGATCCTCTTAAGTCGTCTGACCACAGCAAGAAATTGCTTATCGAATGCTTTCGTCACTGTACTGCCACTGGCACTTCTCAGTGGTGTGAGAATTACGAACTTCAAAATGTGAGCTCAGCTGTTACAAGAATGTGTTGGTGTCCTCTACACGATCTTAGAATCGGCTCTAAAATGTCAATGGCTACGATATCTCACACGCTCTTTGGCACTATGGATATCATAGGTGCTCGATGAGTGACTGTTCCTGGTTTGGCCTTTTGGCGTGGCACACAACTACCTGATACCTTCCTGATGCACTTGTCCATATTATAAAAAATGTACTGACTCCTTTAATTTGTTACAACATATTCGTAGCCTGAAGTGTATGTGACTTACATGAGAGTACCACAGAAGCTTGTTGATAAACTCGCCTGGCACATTCACTAACGAACTGCTTTCATCGAGATTGGTTCGCTTGAACAATATATTGGGCCTAATTAAGTAGTAGTGTCTGATACTGACCGCTTCAGCATATTGCCACTTGAATTTGATGCCTATCAAGATGGGATCCTTGTCTAGTTCTTTGCCAACATTAGCATGTGTGGTCCCCACAAATCTCTCAAATGTTACCCCCTTCATATACAATATATCAGATTTCAGCTCTTTAAGTTCACTGATATCCTCATGTGTTAACCCAGTGGGTGCTCATGACAATGCGTTCTCCATGCTGTTTCCTTTCCTGGGCGTATGTATGACGTGGGACCTGAATTATTTAAGGTAAAGTTTCGCGCTCATCAAAAATTCAAGAGCCTTATGATCACTGTGTACTTCCGTCATTCTCCCCATTAAAAAATATCAAAACCTGACAAACCCTCAAATAATTGCCAATGCCTCTAGCTCGGATACCGAGTATTTCTTTTTAGCCTTACTCAGGGTGTGACTGGCAAATGCGATCGTCTGTTTAACCACTTCTACATATTGTTCCACCTCTTGGAATAAATGCACCCTAAGACTCGTCTGTAACACATCTGTAGACATACAGAACGTTTTGTTCAAGCCAGAATGGAATAGAAGTGATGCTCTCAACAATGTTTTCAATGCTTTTACTTGCTCTAATTCCTGCTGTTCAGTCTCAGTCCATTGCACGTGACGTTCTTCACTCTCAAACGATAGAAGTTTGCTGTCATGACAGTTTCCTTTATAAAACGCTTATAAAAATTTATGAGGGCCGAAAACGAACACACTTTTTTGTTTTTGTCCTTATTTTTCAATTATGCGATCCGTCCTACTGCATTGATTCCAGACTACCGATTGGTACATACACACCACTTCAATGCCATGACTTATATCAGTGGTGGAGAGTCATGTGACTACCTCAAACCATTTTTAAACCATTTATAGGGCTACAAAGCGAACTCTATGCTGTTTAAAGGAGGTGATTAGTTCAAATGGTTCAAATGGCTCTGGGTACTATGAGACTTAACACCTGAGGTCATCACTCCCCTAGAACTTAGAACTAATTAAACCTAACTAACCTAAGGACATCACACACATTCGAACCTGCGACCGTAGTAGTCGCGCGGTTCCGGACTGAAGCGCCTAGAACCGCTCGGTCACCGCGGCCGGCGAGGTGATTAGTATTTTGTCTTGTGAGATTACTTCATTATGGTTAATTGCGTCATCTAATAAAAGTCTGAGGTTACTATTAACACTGTCTGCCAGATGATGAAGGTGTGGAGGGGTTTGTTAATCGTCTAAATTTGTTGAAGATTCTGCATTGCTTGTTAATTTGGGAAAAATTTTCCTGTGTGGTCACCTTGCTATGGAGGGATCGACTGAGGTAGTGCACAATGCCACCACCAGACGATGTCCCACACCCCACCCCTCGCCCCCTCCCTCCCAAACCCTCACAGAAAAACATTGGCAGAAAACGACTCACATTGTGCTGGAGAGAAAGGATCTCACGACATGATATCCAAATAAACGTCAATAATATATTGATTCATAGTCTTTATTTAATCAGTTTATGGGAGACAAGCCTCCCTCTACTTGAGTAGAGCTCACATCTGCACACCCCACCCCCGCTTCCCATGATATAATGAAATGAAATGTCGTGTGACGAGGGCCTCCCGTCGGGTAGACCGCTCGCCTGGTGCAAGTCTTTCGATTTGACGTCACTTCGGCGACTTGCGCGTCGATGGGGATGAAATGATGATGACTAGAACAACACAACACCCAGTCCCTGGGCAGAGAAAATCCCCGACCCAGCCGGGAATCGAACCCGGGCCCTTAGGATTGACAGTCTGTCGCGCTGACCACTCAGCTACCGGGGGCGGACCCATAATATAATAACTGTAAGCACCAAGAAATGGAATGAAAAGCGCTATATTAGTAGCAGTTGGGCGTGGTGATGTTTGGTCTGCAGGGCGCTCAACTGTGCGGTCATCAGCGCCTGTACAAACTCCCAGTTTTTACACAGTCCAATCTAGCCCCTGTAACGAATGATGATTACGATGATGAAATGCTGAGGATAACACAAACACCTAGTCATCGGATAGAGAAAATCCCCAACCCGGCCGGGAATCGAACCCGGGGCCATTGGGCGTCCCCTACTCATGTATCTGTTGTCCGGACGCCGCCACGTAGGTCAAAAACCACCCAAGGTCCTAATTACAAATCACGATACTAAATACAGCCGACCACGGACCTGATGTTAGCCTACTTTGATCTCGTGGCTCCAAACAACATATCAAGTGGTGGTATTCTTTTGATCGGGAAATTCCAGGCTCGCTTCCTGTCTTCGTCTCTTTCAAGAGCCTACTGCCTGTTTGTGTGAACCAACGTCTCCAAACATGCACACATAGGTTTTCATCTCTTCTCAGAATATTGTGTTCCTGTTGGCTAACGCTGGGGACAAAGGGAGAGATGACGCAATTTCAGTATCAAAAATGGAGTGAAACAGTTCATTTGCTCTACCCTATTAAATTAATTGTTTAACAATTTACAGGAGTTAAATAGATCTATAAAAACACTCGCCTCCACCTTCTGATGATACTTCTCTTCAGGCAGCAGTAGCCGGCCGAGACAAAAATGGCTCTGAGCACTATGGGACTTAACTGCTATGGTCATCAGTCCCCTAGAACTTAGATCTACTTAAACCTAACTAACCTAAGGACATCACACACATCTATGCCCGAGGCAGGATTCGAACCTGCGACCGTAGCGGTCACGCGGCTCCAGACTGTAGCCCGGCCGAGACAGACGCAGCAACAGAGCAGTAACCGATTTTGTGACTTTTACGAGCTCCTAACCAGGAGCGGATTGTATAATTTCATTTGTGTGCTTTGATAGTCTAGTTTCTTGAGTTTCCGCATGTTAATTTAATATATAATAGACACAATACTCGCGTTTTTGTTTGAGAGGTGGCATGAGCCCCCTCTCATATTTCTATCTTACGATTTTCCTCTCTAATTGCATGCAGTGAAAAGTTACTATTCCTTCACACGCGGGCTTCCCACGCAGCGTCTCTCATCATCCGGGTGGTCCGGTGACAGGCGGGCTCTTCTGATCTTGAAAGGGTAAGCCGACGGGTGTGAGGGAGTCGAGTGAATCCT
Organism: Schistocerca cancellata; assembly: GCF_023864275.1. Lineage (NCBI taxonomy): Eukaryota > Metazoa > Arthropoda > Insecta > Orthoptera > Acrididae > Schistocerca > Schistocerca cancellata. The sequence continues at coordinate 381,653,713 of NC_064629.1, read as the reverse complement.
TTCCAGACGCTGACATTGTAGAATAGCGGCAGACACGCTCGGAGGGGCCTGAAGTAGCGGCTGGGCTAGAGGTTCCGTTACTTAGCAGAAACTTAGCGAAAACACTTTCTGGCGGGCTACCAGCGACGCGTGGGAATGACTTGTGTACCCAGGCAGTTGTGGCGGGCAAATTCCCGCGCTTTCTGCAAAATCGTAACTGTGATTGGCTTGCTCAGGGCATAGCTACGTGACGTAGCAAAATCGGTGCAGAAATTGGCGCCAAGAATCTCCATTGGTGGAATGGTAGTGCTCCGGCAATAGAGTGGTATTTTCCACGGTTTTCGAGTTGCTGATTGGAACGGTTAACCACGGCCACTGTCGTGGGGGCGGGAATGTTCTGTGTTCGGTTTGTATGGATGCTCTTGTGGGGAGTCGATTCTCGCCTTTCAGTCGGAGTAGGTTACAACACTGAGCTCTCGCTGCTCTGGACAGCCTGCCTTCTGTTGGCTGTCTAATATACTTTTATTTGATTTAACGAAGTTGCTGAAGTTTCGACTTCAACGTAACTTTCCGAGTACAGTTGGCACTCTAGCGTTCTGCGTACAAGCGGCCTATGTTGTCTGTCTTGGGCAGTTTTGGCTACAGGTGACTGTATTGGAGGTACTGTGTGACTTCGCTTGTGAAAATCAATCACTGTACCGTCAGTGATTGTGTGGCGAGCCTTCTTCGTCTCCCTCAGAGGCGTATTTATATTGATAGGAAGTCTTTAGTCTGGAACAACCAGACCAGGACAATTTGTTTCGGGCTATACTCGCGACATTATCATCGCCACGACAGGACGTCGAAGCAACCAGCCATCGCTTCCAGTACGCCAGATCGTGTCCTTGCAGCTAAGAAGACAGCTTGGTAATGTACGTCCGCAGCACCGGCAAAGCAGGCATTTTTGCTAGGCGATAATCAGAGCTCAGCAGAGCGCGCCTGTTCGTCTTTTCTAACTTTGTTCTAACTTGGATGTTCATTGTCTGAGTTCTCACTAATGTAGCAGCAATTAATGTTGGGTTAGCTGTGTGTCTCTCTTAAGATTTGAGCTGCAAGGAGTTGGCTCCACATACCACTTCGTCATAAACGTCACAATCTAGTTTAGGGACAACTTCACCTTCACAGCGTTTATTTGAGTATCCAATTTGAGCCAATTTGATGTATTGTAAATGTTTCATGTGTTTTTGTTTATTATTTTGTGTTTAGTCTTAATACATCATATTGTTATTTTGGACAGAACTTTCATTCTGTTAATCGGTAGAGCAACCCTATCATTTCTCACTAGGTTAATGAAACCTTCCTTTATTTAACTTATTTATCAAATTAAATTATTGCAGGTGCCAACCTCTTTTTCTACTCCACTTGCAGGGTTTGTTACAGTCAGTTCGCGTATCTTTTTAATCCATGTGCAACAGCAAAAGTCGGAGTGAGAATAAGGGGGGCTTAGAGCACCATTTACATATGTAGATTCTAGAAGAATTTAGTGTTAAATACACTGCTAGCCCCGGCACCTCGCATGTTCGTGACGGAAAGTAAACCGATTTTGTGACATATTAAAAGTTCCTAATCAGGGGCGAATTATTTAGTCTCAGCTGGGTGCTTCGGTAGATGGGTTTTTTAACTTCTGCTTATTAATCTAATTTATTAGACGCTTCCTGTGTTTCCGTCAGCGTCTACAGTGGAGTTTTGTAGCACGAGTAGACAGTCGTTTGTTTGTTTCGAAAGCTATGACCGCTTGTTGGCGCTAGTCAGCCAGTCAGGCAGCAGCGACCGGCCTAGACAGACGCAGCAACAGGGAAGTAACCGATTTTGTAACTTTTACGGGTCCCTAACCAGGAGTAAATTGTATAATTTCATTTATGTGCTTTGATACTTTAGTTTCTTGAGTTTCTCCGTGTTAATTAACATATAATAGCCATAGTTCTCGTGTTTTCGCTTGTGTCGCAAAGTAAACCTGTTTTGTGACATATGACAAGCTGCTAATCAAGAGCGAATTATTTAGTTTCACCTGAGTGCTTTGGTAGTTCAGTTTTTCAATATCTATGTATTAATCTAATTTATTAAACACAATTTATGCGTTTTCTTCAGCGTCTACAGTAGAGTTCCGCAGTACGAGTCCATAGTCCGTTTATCTTGCTAGTTCAGTTTTCCACGGTCTTTAGTATGGACAGGGACAGCGATTGTTGTGTGCGGATGCGAGCCGAATTGGTGACACTTCGCTCTCAGCTTCACGCTGTGATGGCTTCGGTTACAGAGCTTGAGGCTGCAGTGGATGGGCACTAGTGTTGTGGGCCGGCCGTGGGGATCACCGGACGTCCTGCACGTTCGAGTCCTCCGATCGGTCCTGACAGGTGGCCAGCCCAGTTGCTGCTCGCACAGAGGTTGACCCCTCACCTGTGGTCGAGTGGGAGGTCGCCCGGGAGCGAAGCAGGCGGCGAAAGACTTCCCAGGCGGCCGCACGTAAGGCCTCCCCGCTTTGTCTGACAAACAGGTTCCAGGCGCTGTCTGTGGCTGACACTGTCGCTGAGCCAGATGCTGTCGCCTGTCCTGTTTCAGAGGAAACCACTCAGTCTGCAAGATTCGGGCAATCACAGAGGGAAGGATTATTGGTAGTTGGGAGCTCCAACATTAGGCGCATTATGGGGCCTCTTAGGAACTTGACTGACAAGAAGGGAAAAAGAACAATGTGCACTCCGTGTGCATACCGGGTGGAGTCATTCCAGATGTGGAAAAGGTCCTCCCGGATGCAGCCAACTACAGGTGGTTGCTCACGTCAGTACCAATGGTGTGTGTCATTTTGGATTAGAAGAGATTCTCTCTGGTTTCGAGCGGCTAACAGAAGTGGTAAAGGCTGCCAGTCTTGCTTGCAAGATGAAAGCAGAGCTGACCATTTGCAGCATAGTCGACGGTTCTGCGACCGTGTAGGCTGCAGATTCCTCGACTTGCGCCAAAGGGTGGTTGGGTTTCGGGTTCTGCTGAATAGGTCAGGTGTCCACTATACGCAGGAGACGGCTACACGGGTAGCAGGGGATGTGTGGCGTGGACTGGGCGGTTTTTTTAGGTTAGAGAGTCTCTGGAAAACACAAGAAGGGCTTCAGTCACAAAGGGTGCAGGCCGAACAAAGGAAGAACGTAGAGACAGGAACCATTGGTATAACAGTTGTAAATTGCGTAGCTGTGTTGGGAAAGTACCAGAGCTCCAAGTGCTAATAGAAAGCACTGATCCTCAAATCATTATAGGCCCTGGGCCACAGCTAAAGCCAGATAGAAGCTCAGCCGAAATTTCTGCGAAAAATCTAACGGTGTTCCGAAAGGATAAGCTAAACACGGTTGGCGATGGCGTGTTTGTTGCTGTTAGAAGTAGTTTAACTTGTCGCGAAATTGATGTAGATACTTCCTGTGAGTTCGGATGGGCAGAGGTCATTGTTGGCAACCGGAATAAAATAATAATAGGATCCTTTTACCGGTTTCCCAATTCAGATGATACAGTTGCTGAAAGGTTAAAAGAAAACTTGAGTTTGATTTCAAACACGTACCCGACGCATACGATAATAGTTGGTGATGGCTTTAATTCACCCTCGATATGTTAGCGAAAATACATGTTTAATCCCGGAGGTACGCATAAAATATCATCCGAAATTGTGCTAAACTCATTCTCTGAAAATTATTTCGAGCAGTTAGTTCATGAGCCCACGCGAATAGTAAACGGTTGTGAAAACACACTTGACTTCTTAGCAATAAATAATCCTGAGTTAATAACAAGCATCAAAACGGATACAGGGATTAATGAACACAGGATTGTCGTAGCGAGATTGAATATTGCAACCACCAAACCCTACAAAAATAAACGAAAAATATACCTATTCAGAAAGGCAGATAAAAATTCAGTTGACGCCTTCCTGAGAGATAGTCTCCACTCCTTCCAAATTAACGGTATAAGTGTAGACCAGCTGTGGCCTGAATTCAAAGAAATAGTGTCGGCAGCAACTGAGAGATTTATATCAAATAAATTAACAAACGAAGGAGATGATCCTCCTTGGTACATAAAACAGGTCAGAACACTGTTGCACAAATTTAAACAGACGCAAAATCTCCAAGATTGGCGATCTTTTACAGAAACTGGAAATTTAGCGCGGACTTCAATGCGAGATGCCTATAACAGTTTCCACAATGAAACTTTGTCTCGAAACCTGGCAGAAAATCCAAAAAGATTCTGGTCGTATGTTAAGTATGTTAGCGGCAAGAAACAATCAATGCCTTCTTTGCACGATAGCAATGGAGATACTATCAAAGACAGTGCTGCCAAGGCAGAGTTATTAAACACAGCCTTCCGAAATGCCTTCACAAAAGAAGACGAAGTAATTATTCCAGAATTAGAATCAAGAACTACTGCCAACATGAGTAACGAAGAAGTAGATACCCTCAGAGTAGTGAAGCAACTTAAATCACTTAATAAAACCAAGACTTCTGGTCCAGACTGTATACCGATTGGGTTACTTTCAGAGTATGCTGATGCAGTAGCTCCATACTTAACAATCATATACAACCGTTCGCTGGACGAAAGTTCCGTACTCAAAGACTGGAAAGTTGCACAGGCCATAGCAATATTCAAGTAAGGTAGTAGGTGTTACCCACATCATTAACGTCGATATGCAGCAGGATTTTGGAACATATATTTTGCTTCGGAGAAAACAGTGTACTGACACACAGTCAACACTGAGTAAAACATTGTTCTTGTGAAACACAATTAGCTCTTTATTTACGCGAAGTGTTGAGTGCTATTGACAAGGGATTTCAAATTGATTCCGTATTTCTGGATTTCCAGAAGGCTTTCGACACTGTACCACACAAGCGGCTTGCAGTTAAAATACGTGCTTGTGGAATATCGTCTCACTTATGTGACTGGATCTATGATTTCCTGTCAGAGAGGTCACAGTTCGTAGTAATTGACGGAAAGCCATCGAGTACAACAGAAGTGATTTCTGGCGTTCCGCACGGTAGTATTATAGGCCCCCTACTGTTCCTTATCTATATAAACGATTTGGGAGACAATCTGAGCATCCGTCTTAGGTTGTTTGCAGATGACCCTGTCGTTTATCAACTAGTAAATTCATCAGAAGATCAAAACAAATTACAAAACGATTAAGAAAAAAATGTTAAATGTGTGTGAAATCTTATGGGACTTAACTGCTAAGGTCATCAGTCCCTAAGCTTAGACACTACTTAACCTAAATTATCCTAAGGACAAACACACACACCCATGCCCGAGGGAGGACTCGAACCCTCCGCCGGGACCAGCCGCACAGCCCATGACTGCAGCGCCTCGGCTAATCCCGCGCGGCGCAAAAGGATTAAGAAAAGATAACTCTACGGTGCGAAAATTGGCAATTGATCGTAAATAACGAAAAGTGTGAGGTCATCTACATAAGTGCTAAAAGGGATCCATTAAACTTCGGATACGCGATAAATCAGTCAAACCCAAAGGCCGTAAATTCAACTTAATAGCTAGGAATTAGAATTACGACAACTTAAATTGGAAGGAACACACAGAAAATGTTGTGGGAAAGGTTAATCAAACACTGCGTTTTATTGGCAGGACACTTAGAAATTCTGACAGATCTACTGCCTACACTGTCCTCTTTAAGAATACTGCTGCCTGGTGTGGGATCATTATCAGATAGGATTGACGGAGTACACCGAAAAAGTTCAAATAGGAGAGAGAGTGTCACTGAAATGCTACAGGATTTGGGTTGGACATCATTAAAACGAGGCGTTTTTCGCTCCGGAGGAATCTTCTCACAAAATTTCAAACATCAGCTTTCTCCTACGAATGCGAAACTATTTTGTTGACGCCCACCTAAATAGGGAGAAACGATCACCATGATAAAATAAGGGAAATCAGAGTTCGTACGGAAAAATATTGGTGTCTCTTTTTTCCGCGCGCTGTAGTAGACTGGAATAATAGAGAATTGTGAAGGTGGTTGGATGAACCCTCTTCCAGGCACTTAAATGTGATGTGCAGAGTATCCACCTTGATGTGGATGTAGAAAACATATTTTGAACTTTCGGGTATCACATGCAAACGTTATGGAAACAAAGTAATGAGTTTTCCGCTACAAATAGATCGTAGCGCTAAACGTATCCGAGGTCCTGTATGCACCAAAGTTCGACAACACGAACACTCTCCTCCACCACAACGTTTCCACTAGACACATGTGGTGACAAAAAATCCTACCGGCTGGGGGAGACCCGCACCCGCGCCGACCATGGCGGCAGCTGCACGCCCCTCCTCCGGCATCCACACGCCCGGCCTACCGAGCGCTCAGAGGTCGGAGAGACTGTCACCAAACAGTCAACCGATCAATTTACATGGTGGGAATGATAGTCCAGCGCAAACACCCATCATATTGAAGCTTCTCAAGCAACACATACTCGTACGTCTGTTTCTGTCACCACTCACATAGCGCACTGGTCACTTCGCCAGCCCCTGCAGCCGTGGGCTAGTGCAGACAGGTCGGCCCATTCTTTGTACCTAATCACACGTCGCCGACCAAGCTAATCTGTGATTTCCGGTCGCCGAAACCTCGTGAATACTCATGCCGCCGGCCGCGATGCACTGTGAGACAAAATGTTCAAATGTGTGTGAATTCCCAAGAGACCAAACTGCTGAGATCGTCGGTCCCTAGAATTACACACTATTTAAACTAACTTAAACTAACCTATGGTAAGAAGAACACAAACACAAATATCAGAGGGAGGAGTCGAACCTCCGGCGGGAGGGGCCGCATATTCCGTGACATGGCGCCTTAAACCTTGCGACCACTCCGCGCGGCGCGCTGTGAGACAAACAACAGCGGCTTGGATGATTCCCCAAAGCTTACAAAATCCACTTTACCCCGTCCGAAACTGGAATGTTGTTAACCATATACCTCAAATATCTCATGCGAAATAAGGATTTCTTCCTTTTATACGAGTTATAATCGAAGACAAAAGGAATTGAGGCTTATACCCGTTTTCATATCGCTGGAGAATCGTTAGTAGTTGTGAAAATTCTGCAACAGTATCGCATAGGCTACATTTCCTCTAAGCATTCTCTCATCATCGCTCCCAGTGGACACTGCCTTATACTAGGCACCTTCAGTGCCAGGCGGGACGGTTTGCGTACTTCGTTGAAGTACGTGTGAGACAAACAGCTTGGATGTGTAACAGAGTCCCCAAAGTTCAAAAAATCAACTTTACCCAATTCGAAACGGGGATGTTGTTGGCCATAAACCTCAAATATCTCATGCCAAATATGGATGTCTCCCTTTTATACGAGTAATATTCGAACACAGAAGGAATTGGGGCTTACACGCGTTTTCATATCGCTGAAGTGTCGTTAGTAGCTGTGAAAATTCTGCAACAGTATGGCACAGGCTAGTTTCCTCTAAGCATTCTCTAATCAGGTAAAAAAATCTGTTCTAATCAGCTTAATACCTGTTATGTCCTACATCACAGGACTAGAATATTAAATTCATTGACTCATGACAGAGTGCAGAGATCTACCTCTGTCACAGGATGCCTCCTCACATTCGAAGTCCATGATCGTAACCAAATGCTTCACCACACATGAGGTCTCTTAAGGTAACAGCACATAGAAGTTGTAAATATCAGGTTTTTACTTCATATCATTTTCTAAATTCGGTTAAAAAATGGCTCTGAGTACTGTGGGACTTAACATCTACGGTCATCAGTCCCTAGAACTTACAGCTTCTTAAACCTAACTAACCTAAGGACATCACACAACACCCAGTCATCACGAGGCAGAGAAAATCCCTGACCCCGCCGGGATGGTTCAAATGGTTCACATGGCTCTGAGCACTATGGGACTTAACATCTGTGGTCATCAGTCCCCTAGAACTTAGAACTACTTTAACCTAACTAACCTAAGGACATCACACACATCCATGCCCGAGGCAGGATTCGAACCTGCGACCGTAGCAGTCCCGCGGTTCCGGACTGAGCGCCTAGAACCGCTAGACCACCGCGGCCGCCCCGGACGCGGGGAGCGAGAACGCTACCGCACGACCACGAGCTGCGGACAAATTCGGTTATACAGCTGATTTTATTACGATGGCAGTCTCTCCCTGTGTAGGTGGGAGATTGCAATTTCGTTAAAAGATATCGCCGCAACGAAAAAACACCTGATTACCACTCCAACTCCTGAGTCATATCCGTGGTACCATAGCCTTCCCTTGTACCCATCAAGCGGCACGTCATTGATATCAAATTGATAGGCTAATTAATCCTGAGAATCACTTTCCAAGGCGAGTAATTTTTTTTACAGCAGTCGGATTACACTCGCCAGGCAGCTCAAATGGGAATCCGTGGAGGCAACACGATGGTCTTTTCGAGGACCACTATTGAGAACCGACATCTGACGCTGACCACAGAAGGATTTTGTCGCTGCCAACATACATTTCGGGTAAGGACTGTGAAGGCAAGATAACAGAAATCAGCGCTCATAAGGAGGCGTTTAGGCAGTGTTTTCCTTCGCTCTGTTTGCGAGTAGAATAAGAAAGGGAATGCCTAACGGTGGTACAGGATACCTCCTGCCACACACCACCTGATGACTCTTGGAAAGTAACCAGATAGATGGAGGAGAAGCAGTATAGAGCTCACCTCTCAACTCCTCTTAAGTCAGAGTATCGCTTACCTACCATATTTTCACGAATCTTCCAGTTTTCGATATATAGCATTTGAATCCACATTGATTTCCACAGCCGGCAAGAGTGGTCGAGCGATTCTAGGTGCTACAGTTTGGAACTGCGCGACCGCTACGGTCGCAGGTTCGAATCCTGCCTCGGGCATGGATGTGTGTGCTGTCCTTAGGTTAGTTAGGTTTAAGTAGTTCTAAGTTCTAGGGGACTGATGACCACAGATGTTAAGTCCCATAGTGCTCAGAGCCATTTGAACTCCTCCATTAGTTAGAAGGCTGACTAGGTAAAGAACTATAACAACATGAAAAATAGCACACTAATGTACAGGAGGAAATTAACAATCAGGCAGAGTGCAAAGAAATTCAAAAGCATAACACCTATGTCATCGATATCGACTGACAATCTATGAATATCACTCTTTACATGCCCTAATCTCCTTTATCGTATTCCTATTGTTTCAACATTGACAATACCACAATGTAATGGTGTCAGAGACTTCCTTGACAGCTCTCTCTCTCTCTCTCTCTCTCTCTCTCTCTCTCTCTCTCTCTCTCTCTCTCTCTCTCTCTCTCCTCGTTAACATTACAACATCCAACGGAGGAAAACTACAAACAATAAAAACTCGATAACGTTACCCGATGATGAACTCGGTAAGATATTACCTTGTTCCTGATACATCGAAAACAAATACTTTCTGCTTGTTGACATCGAGCATATGTGCAAATCCTATTAAATATATTGTGTTTGTCCACTGGAGCAGGTGGCCAGTCATCGAAGTCCCCTTCGCAGAGCAGTGTAAATTTTGTCACTCATACTGGAGGAAGACCCATATCGACTATCAGTCTCAAGGAGAGGGTTCTTGTGTTGTCCCTTCATAAGCTGTTTGATACATGATTTTTCTGCTATAACACATCCAAACAGAGTATGACTACAACTCTGCGCACCATCACACATTTTGCTTTTTCACCATGACTTTGCCGTCAGTGTCAAGTGCTAAACTAACATTAACATGTTTCGATTCACTGGTTCTCACAAAAAATTTGGCATCGCATGGTGTAAACTACTCTGCTCGCTCAACACACAGGATGGTAGAAATAAAAGGCAGAAGTGGTGTTACTTATTGACAAAAATGTGGAGGTTATCGCAACATATGGAAACTGGAAAATTTTGTAGCATTGCGGGACGTTTCTAAACAGCTGTTTGAAGATAATGATCTCTACATTTAATCTCATCCTCCACTGTGTTAGGGTAGCAAAAAAATGGTTCAAATGGCTCTGATCACTATGGGACTTAACGTCTGTGGTCATCAGTCCCCTAGAACTTAGAACTACTCAAACCTAACTAACCTAAGGACATCACACAACACCCAGTCATCACGAGGCAGAGAAAATCCCTGACCCCGCCGGGAATCGAACCCGGGAACCCGGGCGTGGGAAGCGAGAACGTTACCGCACGACCACGAGCTGCGGACGTTAGGGTAGCAGATGTCTCGATGTTCCACGGTGGAAATGCCAAGAGCATAGGTTCCTCATATTGCAACCATGTACATAATCACTGCTTTGGTGCCAGATATCACCGGAAAATGTTTCTCCCACCAAGACTCTTTTCACCTCAAACAAGTGATGTCAGTCAATCAGTCAATGAACAGGGTACTAGTGAATGATTAGGATGGAAAAAACACTGTCGACATGGAACAATGTACTGTAATAAGCAGCACAGTTGATAATGGAATTAACTTTAGCAATTTTATCAGTTTCTCCATAATTTCAACGTCAATCAGTGAGAGCATGCTTCCCATTTCTGTATCATGACTAAACCACCCCTGCACTGTCTTGCGAGTACCATATACTAGATTGCGAATGTAGATAGATGGCTGTGCAGTACGTCGAATATTCAGACACATACACCAAAGTATACCAGACAGCATCTCCATTCTATGCTGATGCAGTTAGGTTATCTACATATTTCTAGCGCTTCTATCATAGTGCGGAATTTACGATTACGATTGGCCATTTTTCCCTATATGGATAGGAGTCACAGAGTATTCTCGCATTCATAGGATAAAGCTGAGGCTTTAAAGATCCCCACGCATTGTATTTGACCAGCTCTCTCTGGAACACTGTCTCTGATTTAATTTGAAACTAACCAGGAACAGGAGGGTACTATACTCTCTACATTCCACGTCCTGTGTAGGAATAGAGTGAGTTGGGTCCGTACCTGCTGTTCAGAGAAGACTGTTCTGTACCAATCTTACTCATGGCACCCATCCAAGTGCACAAGATTTCTCCAGATGTGTGCTAATCGAAATATCGATATACTAACATTTTTCCAAAAACATCGTCATGTGTCTGTTTTATTGTTTTCACCCTGTATCGATATACCGATATCAAAATAGCAGTATCATATGCCGATATTCCCCCCCCATGAACCATGGACCTTGCCGTTGGTGGGGAGGCATGCGTGCCTCAGCGATACAGATGGCCGTACCGTAGGTGCAACCACAACGGAGGGGTATCTGTTGAGAGGCCAGACAAACGTGTGGTTCCTGAAGAGGGGCAGCAGCCTTTTCAGTAGTTGCAGGGGCAACAGTCTGGATGATTGACTGATCTGGCCTTGTAACATTAACCAAAACGGCCTTGCTGTGCTGGTACTGCGAACGGCTGAAAGCAAGGGGAAACTACAGCCGTAATTTTTCCCGAGGACATGCAGCTCTACTGTATGATTAAATGATGATGGCGTCCTCTTGGGTAAAATATTCCGGAGGTAAAATAGTCCCCCATTCGGATCTCCGGGCGGGGACTACTCAAGAGGACGTCGTTATCAGGAGAAAGAAAACTGGCGTTCTACGGATCGGAGCGTGGAATGTCAGATCACTTAATCGGGCAGGTAGGTTAGAAAATTTAAAAAGGGAAATGGATAGGTTAAAGTTAGATATAGTGGGAATTAGTGAAGTTCGGTGGCAGGAGGAACAAGACTTCTGGTCAGGTGACTACAGGGTTATAAATACAAAATCAAATAGGGGTAATGCAGGAGTAGGTTTAATAATGAATAAAAAAAATAGGAGTGCGGGTTAGCTACTACAAACAGCATAGTGCACGAATTATTGTGGCCAAGATAGACACAAAGCCCATGCCTACTACAGTAGTACAAGTTTATATGCCAACTAACTCTGCAGATGATGAAGAAATAGATGAAATGTATGAAGAGATAAAAGAAATTATTCAGGTAGTGAAGGGAGACGAGAATTTAATAGTCATGGGTGACTGGAATTCGTCAGTAGGAAAAGGGAGAGAAGGAAACATAGTAGGTGAATATGGATTGGGGGGAAGGAATGAAAGAGGAAGCCGCCTTGTAGAATTTTGCACAGAGCATAACTTAATCATAGCTAACACTTGGTTCAAGAATCATGAAAGGAGGCTGTATACATGGAAGAAGCCTGGAGATTCTGACAGGTTTCAGATAGATTATATAATGGTAAGACAGAGATTTAGGAACCAGGTTTTAAATTGTAAGACATTTCCTGGGGCAGATGTAGATTCTGACCACAATCTACTGGTTATGAACTGCAGATTGAAGCTGAAGAAACTGCAAAAAGGTGGGAATTTAAGGAGATGGGACCTGGATAAACTGAAAGAACCAGAGGTTGTAGAGAGTTTCAGGGAGAGCATTAGGGAACAATTGACAGGAATGGGGGAAAGAAATACAGTAGAAGAAGAATGGGTAGCTCTGAGGGATGAAGTGGTGAAGGCAGCAGACGATCAAGTAGGTAAAAAGACGCGGGCTAATAGAAATCCTTGGGTAACAGAAGAAATATTGAATTTAATTGATGAAAGGAGAAAATATAAAAATGCAGTAAATGAAGCAGGCAAAAAGAAATACAAACGTCTCAAAAATGAAATCGACAGGAAGTGCAAAATGGCTAAGCAGGGATGGCTAGAGGACAAATGAAAGGATGTAGAGGCTTGTCTCACTAGGGGTAAGATAGATACTGCCTACAGGAAAATTAAAGAGACCTTTGGAGAGAAGAGAACCACTTGTATGAATATCAAGAGCTCACATGGCAACCCAGTTCTAAGCAAAGAAGGGAAGGCAGAAAGGTGGAAGGAGTATATAGAGGGTTTATACAAGGGCGATGTACTTGAGGACAATATTATGGAAATGGAAGAGGATGTAGATGAAGACGAAATGGGAGATAAGATACTGCGTGAAGAGTTTGACAGAGCACTGAAAGACCTGAGTCGAAACAAGGTCCCGGGAGTAGACAACATTCCATTAGAACTACTGATGGCCTCGGGAGAGCCTGTCATGACAAAACTCTACCATCTGGTGAGCACGATGTATGAGACAGGCGAAATACCCTCAGACTTTAAGAAGAATATAATAATTCCAATCCCAAAGAAAGCAGGTGTTGACAGATGTGAAAGTTACCGAACTATCAGTTTAATAAGTCACAGCTGCAAAATACTAACGCGAATTCTTTACAGACGAATGGAAAAACTGGTAGAAGCCGACCTCGGGGAAGATCAGTTTGGATTCCGTAGAAATGTTGGAAAACGTGAGGCAATACTGACCTTACGACTTATCTTGGAAGAAAGATTAAGAAAAGGCAAACCTACGTTTCTAGCATTTGTAGACTTAGAGAAAGCGTTTGACAATGTTGACTGGAATACTCTCTTTCAAATTCTGAAGGTGGCAGGGGTAAAATACAGGGAGCGAAAGGCTATTTACAATTTGTACAGAAACCAGATGGCAGTTATAAGAGTCGAGGGGCATGAAAGGGAAGCAGTGGTTGGGAAAGGAGTGAGACAGGGTTGTAGCCTCTCTCCAATGTTATTCAATCTGTATATTGAGCAAGCAGTAAAGGAAACAAAAGAAAAATTCGGAGTAGGTATTAAAATCCATGGAGAAGAAATAAAAACTTTGAGGTTCGCCGATGACATTGTAATTCTGTCAGAGACAGCAAAGGACTTGGAAGAGCAGTTGAACGGAATGGACAGTGTCTTGAAAGGAGGATATAAGATGAACATCAACAAAAGCAAAACGAGGATAATGGAATGTAGTCAAATTAAGTCGGGTGATGCTGAGGGAATTAGATTAGGAAATGAGACACTAAAAGTAGTAAAGGAGTTTTGCTATTTAGGCAGTAAAGTAACCGATGATGGTCGAAGTAGAGAGGATATAAAATGTAGACTGGCAATGGCAAGGAAAGCGTTTCTCAAGAAGAGAAATTTGTTAACATCGAATAGATTTAGGTGTCAGGAAGTCGTTTCTGAAAGTATTTGTATGGAGTGTAGCCATGTATGGAAGTGAGACATGGACGATAACTAGTTTGGACAAGAAGAGAATAGAAGCTTTTGAAATGTGGTGCTACAGAAGAATGCTGAAGATAAGGTGGGTAGATCACGTAACTAATGAGGAGGTATTGTATAGGATTGGGGAGAAGAGAAGTTTGTGGCACAACTTGACTAGAAGAAGGGATCGGTTGGTAGGACATGTTCTGAGGCATCGAGGGATCACAAATTTAGCATTGGAGGGCAGCGTGGAGGGTAAAAATCGTAGAGGGAGACCAAGAGATCAATACACTAAGCAGATTCAGAAGGATGTAGGTTGCAGTAGGTACTGGGAGATGAAGAAGCTTGCACAGGATAGAGTAGCATGGAGAGCTGCATCAAACCAGTCTCAGGACTGAAGACCACAACAACAACAACATGCCGATATTTTTATTCTATGTTATATTTTTATCGCAGTTTTCGATAAATGTTTGAAGTTGCTCTTTTGCAATTATAGTAGACCATAAATTTACTTGCACAGTGTAGAGGAGTCTCTACTATTTGAGCTTTCATCACGTTCAGTTCTTCTTTGGCTGTATGAAGCAAGTGTAGCTGGCACAAAGAAGAAGTTCGATTGCACGGTTGAGGGTGGTGGTGTGGATGAAATAAGATATCTGATGTGAGGAAATAGCACACCAGTTGCATTAAAAAACAATTTTTTACGCAATTAGTGTTCAATTTCTTCACATCGGCATTCTTTAAAAACAATTGCTGAAACTGATGAACAAGAATCTAAAGGACAAGAATTGCCTTTGCAGTGAGCAGAGATGTGTGAGGGAAATGCTGACGTAATCGGCGCTCAGTGCTACCAACAGAAACTGCAATGTTTAACTTCACCACCCAATTTTGACATTATAACTGCAAGGTCGCTGGTGTTTGCAGAAATGAAGAAAAGGGAAGTCGACATGAAGTGTTCCAGACAAATCCGTGTGCCACTTACCTGCAGTTACCATTGTTGACAAAGTGGTTATCGCCAAGCATTAACGTGCACGGTTTTCCTTTCAATTCTTGCTCTAAGTGGAATAAGCAGGTTACTAGCTTGTTAATGTACAGAATGCCTAATAATAAATCAATACTTAAATGTATAGCTCTAAAACAGGCAGTATATTTACAATGTGGAGCCGATATTTTTTTTCCAGTATGTCGATATATTTAACGTCAATACAGCGATAATTTTTGTGATATATTGAGGGCCAAATACGTTACATTTTAAATATCGATAAATCGCATTCCCGATATTTTTAAAAACATCAACAATCCTAGTAGCACCAATTATTACTGCTTAGTAGATGTGAGAGAGTTGTGGTGAAGTAACAGGCGGTTGAGAAGAAACGTGTGGGTCATGCATGGGAAGCTTTAAACAGATGGAGTTTGAAGTATTTTACATAAATTAACTGTGCTCTCAATTCTGAAGTATTGTTCTAGTGTTAGGAGCCAGTACCAAGAAGGTACTGGCAAGAGAGAAATGAGTGTAGAACATAAACATATGCACTTCTAAGGCTACACGATTCTGTACTTCAGCATACTATAATGTTAAAACCGTGTTGTTTCCGAAATATTACACATGTGGAGTGCAACGCTCCTAATACTCTAATGCAGGACATATACACTCAACATCTGACATACATCCTCCCTGCAAGTTTTCTATCTCACTCAGTGTGGTGACAAGCTTTAAGACGAAAAAACTACTTCCTTCTACATCAAAGAAAAACATAGATCCTTTGTGACACATGCACAGTATACTTTCCAGAGGTGTATAGCGCTCAGTGGTCACATCCGACTACGGTTCAGAAATTACGCTATGCTTGCATCAATCCTATAAAATGGTCGCCAACAATGGAAAATGCATCTTATGAGGAAACACACAACTGCATAGCAGCGGTGTTTGATATGTGAAATTACACACCATGCTGCAATAACTCTGTAAATAGGTCAACTGTCAAGCAAATCTACACACATACGGTTTGCAGTACCTCACAAACCTCAGTCAGTGACTTAGAAAATGAATCTGAAACATTTTACATACATCACTTGTGCAAATAATTCTGAAGTATTGTTCCAGTGTTTGTTGTCCATACCAGGAATGTATAGGAAAGAGAGAAATAATTGAGGAACATAACACATTTCTAGGGCTACATGGTTCTTCACTTAAACATGCTATAATGCTAGAGCTAAGTGGTTTCTGAGCTATAGTCGTGTGGAATGCAACGCTGTTAATATTTCAGTGGAAGAAATATATTTCCAGTGCATTGCATACATTCTCCCAGCAAGTTGGTCTCTGATCAGCTATGGTGACAAACTGCAAGACTATAAAAAAAACTGCATTTCAAACCAAACGAAACATCGATTCTTTGTGACACAAACACTACATAAGTTTCCAGAGGCGTATGATGCCTGCTGTTTATGAAGTACAAGTCCGATTACACTTCAGAAATTGTGATACATTCACAACAGTTCTATAAAATTATCATCGGCAGCTGAAATGCATATGAAGGAACAGTGACATCTTACGAGGAAATAAACACCCAGTTTAACACTGCCCTTGGTAACCTTCCTCTTGCACACGGAAGTAATGGTGTGATGTTAGGTTGTATTGCTCATGTGCGGGATAATATGACCGCTTCGCCTCGACATCGCATCTCTAAAATGCCTCCCCTTTCCATTATTAACGTGGGTATATGTACACTAAGTGATCAAAGGTAACCGGACACCTGGCTGAAGATGACTTAAAAGTTCGTGGCGCCCTCCATCGGTAATGCTGGAATTCAATATGATGTTAGCCCACCCTAAGCCTTGATGACAGCTTCCACTCTCGCAGGCATACGTTCGATCAGGTGCTGGAAGGTTTCTTGGGAAATGGCAGCCCATTCTTCACGGAGTGCTACACTGAGGAAAGGTATCGATGTCGGTCGGTGAAGCCTGGCACGAAGTTGGCGTTCCAAAACATCCCAAAGGTGTTCTATAGGATTCAGGTCAGGACTCTGTGCAGGCCAGTCCTTTACAGGGATGTTATTGTCGTGCAACCACTCTGCCACAGGCTGAGCATTATGAATAGGTGCTCGATCACGTTGAAAGATGCTATTGCCATCCCCGAATTGCTCTTCAACAGTGGAAAGCAAGAAGGTGCTTAAAACATCAGTGTAGGCCTGTGCTGTGATGGTTCCACTCAAAACAACAATGGGTGTAAGCCCCTTCTATGAAAAACACGACTACACCATAACGCCACCGCCTCCTAATTTTACTGTTGGTACTACACACGCTGGCATATGACGTTCATCAGGCATTCGCCATACCCACACTCTGCTATCAGATCGCCACATTGTGTACCGTGATTAGTCACTCCACACAACGTTTTTCCACTGTTCAATCGTCCAATGTTTACGCTCCTTGCGCCAAGTGAGGCTTCGTTTGGCATTTGCCGTCGTGATGTGTGACTTATGAGCATGAAATCCAAGTTATATCACCTCCCATCTAACTGTCATAGTTCTTGCAGTGGATCCTGGTGCAGTTTGGAATTCCTGTTTGATGGTCTACCTATTACACGTCACAAACCTCTTCAACTGTCGGTGGTCTCAGTCAACAGACGAGGTCGCCCTGTACGCTTTTGTGCAGTACGTGTCCCTTCACGTTTCCACTTCACTATCACATGGGAAACGGTGGACCTAGGAATGTTTCGAAGTGTGGAAATCTCGCATACAGACGTATGATGCATGTGACACCCAATCACCTGACCATGTTCGAAGTCCATGCGTTCTGCAGAGCACCCCATTCTGCTCTCTCACGATGTCTAAAGACTACTGAGGTCGCTGATATGCAGTACCTGGTAGTAGGTGCAGCACAATGCATCTAGTATGAGAAACGTATGTTTTAGTGGGTGTCCGCATAGTTTTGATCACATAGTGGAGCATCAGTCCACTGTCCTACAGAACATGCAATTTTATTGATTTCAGTCAGTATTCATTTCATGGTATTTCTTCTCTAATTATGTGTATTCCTAGTCAGTTTCAGTAATTTTACTAAGTTTTTGCGATTTGACACATTTCATCGTATTTTCCTAGATTTGACATATTTCACGTCAACTTTTCTGATTATACGAGTTTTTTCCTCGAATTTTACCTATTTTATGTGTTTTCGAATTTTTTCGACAGTTTTCCATCTGTATATGGTCATATTGCTGACATACCCATGTGTTGTTTGATTTTCTACGAGAATATTTGCGCATCTATACACCAACTCACTAAAAAATCTTAAGATTTCCCCTCTCCCTGATTATCCTCATGGATGCATGAAAAGTACAATAGAGGTAGCATCATACCTATATGAAATTCAAGGAGTGGTGCTGTTGATGGTCATATTGGAAACTCAGAATCCGGAAATAATTCCACGCATTAGAGAACCTGTCTCCATTCTAATGTGGTGCTGCACTTGATGGAAACTTAAAGTCTGGAACAGTTCTACATTTTTTCCCATAAGTATATGCTCTTATTGCTCACCAGATGTGCTTCGTTATTTCTGTTTATACCTTCCAATTCTGACATGTACCCACAACTATGTCAGGACGTCTACAGGCTATAGCTTTTGGGTATTTATTTTTATTATCCCAATAATAAGTTAGTCATTGGTTGACAGTGTGTCGACTGCAGCTAGCATCTTTGGCCATAGGAGTTTTCATTCTCTCTCTCTCTCTCTCTCTCTCTCTCTCTCTCTCTCACACACACACACACACACACACACACAGAGAGAGAGTGTCTCTCCCCTGCAGCGTCATTTATAGACAAACAGGTAGCAAGTTATCCATCTGAACTGCAACCATTCACATTCCTGGTATGGACACGAAACACTGGAACAATACTTCAGAATTATTGACACAAGGTATTTATGTAAAATGTTTCAGACTCCTTTTCAATGTCACTGATAGACATTTGTGAGGTACTGCAAACCTGGTGTGCATAGATTCGCTTGACAGTTGTCCTACTTATGGAGTTAGTGTAGCTTGGTGTGTAATTGCACATGTCAGACACCGCTTCTGTGCAGTTGTCAGTTTCCTCATCAGATGCATTTTCCATTGTTGGCGATCATTTTACAGGACTGTTGCGAACATAGAACAATTTCTGAATCATAATCAGATCTGAGCACTGGGCGCTATACACCTCCAGAAAGAATATTGTGCATGTGTCACAAAGAACCCATGTTTTTCTTTGGTGTAGAACAGGGCTTAACAACTGGCCGGTTTCGAGCGCGAGTACTCGCGTCTGCTCAGGCATCTGCTCGCGAGCAGGTGCAAGGTCGCGGAGTAGGGAGGGAGGGGAGGGAGGGGAAATGCGCGCGCACGTTTGAATAGGACCGCAGCGTGCCTATTGAATTCGCGCCGACTGTGTAACGTTTAAAGTACTACGATCAGCTCTAACAGTCACTTCGCTGGTTAAGAATCATGTCAAGTCGCCGTTGTGTAACCCCAACCATGCTTTCGCAGTTCAACCCCCATTGGGAGGAATTGTATCTGTTTACAGAAAAAGATGGTGTTGCAAAATGTTTAGTATGTCACAAAACGCTGAATTCTTTTAGGAAATTTATTTTGCAGCGACATTATATGTCGTACCACGCGAAAGACTACGGAAGTGGAAAATGTGATGGACCAGATCGTGCACAGGAAGTTATTAAACTTAAAAGGAAGCTATCCGAAGAAGATCTGGATGACGAAGAAAAATCAACTGAGGCAGCTCTCTGAGTGAGCTACAAAATTGCTTTGTTTTTAGCAAAATCCCTGCGCCCCTTCACTGATGGCGATTTAATAAAAGATGTTTGGTAGTTGCAGCGGAACATTTGTGTCCATCTCAAGTTGAACAGTTTCGGATTGTGCCATTATCTGACATGACCATTATGCGTTGCATACAGGACATGGCAGACGACGTCAAGAGCCAGCTTGCAAATATCTATAAAGATTTTATGGCGTATTCTCTAGCTCTGGACGAAAGTGTTGATATCACTGGAACAGCGCAGCTTGCCATATTTATTAGAGATGTTAATAGAGATCTTCAGGTGAGGGAGGAGCTCCTATATGTAGTAGCCATGAAGAACACTACAACCGGAGGTGATATTTTAAGTAGTGTTGAAGAAAGTGTTGTAAATATAGGATTATCGTGGAATTCTTTAGTTTCAGTGTCTAAAGACGGTGCACCAGCGATGACAGGGAAAAAATTAGGTTTCGTTGCGCTGTTGAACGAGAAAATGCAAAAACTGACCGTACCGTATAAAATAAGGGGTGTTCACTGTGTGATCCACCAGGAAAACTTATGTGCAAAGAGTATCACTCTAAAAAATGTGATGAGTGTTGTTGTTCGTACAACCAATTATATAAGGAAGCATGGGCTACAACACAGACAATTTAAAAGCTTTCTTGAGAATGTAGAACGCCAGTATGATAGCCTGCCTTGTTACAGCGAGGTCCGCTGGCTTAGTCGTGGCGAATTATTAAATCGAATTTTTGCCTATTAGATGAGAGAAATATGTTCATGGAAATAAATAACGTGTGTTCCTGAATTGAAAGAGCCTTCATGGAATTGTGATCTCGCGTTCTTAGCAGATTTAACTAGCCATCTGAATGCTTTGAACATTTCACTACAAGGTAAAGTACTGCTAATTACTCATTTCATAGATCGAATACGAGCTTTTAAAATGAAATCGACACTTTAGGTGAGTCAGCCGGAAACAGGAAACCTAGCTCATTTTCCTAAATTATCATCCATGCAAGATGTTCACAAAGACTGTGAACGTTATTCACATAGTTTAGTTGCCCTTAAGGAAGAATTTGATCAATGCTTTCAAGATCTGACAGCACTAGACAGTGATTTTGATCTGTTCTCCTCTCCATATTCAGCGAATATTGAAGAGATTCGTCCTGAGCTGCAACTAGAAATTATTGACCTGCAGTGTGACAGAGAATACAGAGACAAATTTCAGAACAAGAAAATCATTTTGGAATTCTACAGACACTTCCCTCAGGATACATTTCCTCATTTGCACAAACTGGCGGCTACAATAATATCAATGTTCGGTTCCATGTATGTTTGTGAATAACTGTTCTCTGCAATGAAATGTAACAAGACGCACCTGAGAAACGCATTGTCTGATCGAAATTTAAACTGCACGCTGCGCCTACGATGCACAAGAACAACTACTCCGAACACTCCGAACATAGACGCAATTGTAAAGGGCAAAAACTACAAGATAACCGAGACTCCCACACTTCAGTGACACCTTTTATTGTGCAACAGTTCACAAATTAATACGAATGTAGAGGCATACACTAAGCTAATAAAATTATGTGGCACGTGTACATTGTCCTTTATTTGTTTCATTTGTCACAGTAATAATTCGTGAGTGATATCCCTGCAAGTGGCCGCAGATTTACATTGACTGGCGGCAGCTGTTGTGTGCCCCACGTGACTCTCCCCACTCCCCGCTCTGGTCCTGTAGTGGGGGTAGCGTGCTCGCGCTGCTCCGTGCTCGCGCCTTGCTGCTCACAGCTTGCTCTGCGAGCACGTATGTTGTGAAGCCCTGGTGTAGAGGGAAGTAGTTTTGTCATCATAAAGATTGTCACCGCAGTGAGTGAGATAGAAAACTTGCAGGGTGGATGTATGCCAGATGTTGGATGTATTTCTTTTTTACTAGAGTAATAAAAGCATTGCACTTCACATGGCTAATATCTCAGAAACCACATGTCTTTAACATTATAGCGTGTTTAAGTGCATAACCATGTAGACTTAGGAGTGTGTGTGTTTATGTTCTGTGATAATTTCTCTCTTGTCAGTACATTCTTGGTACTGACCGCCAACACTAGAACAATACTTCAAAATTGATAGCACAGTTGATTTATGTAAAATGCTTGAAACTCCATACATGCATAAACCACACATTTCTTCTTAACCATCTGTTACTTCACCAGAATACTCTCATATCTACAATGCACCAATAAGGGGTGCTAATCTCCTCAATATGCACGCATCAAGAGAGATCTTGTGCACTTGGATGGGTGCCGTGAGTAGGATTGGTGCAGAACAGTCTTCACTGAAAAGTAGTTAAGGCTCCAGCTCACTCAGTTCCTTCACAAGATGTGGAATGTAGTGCGTATAGTACTGTTCTACTTTGAGTCAGTTGACAGTTAAGTAAGCGACTGTGTTGCAGGGAGTGTTGGTCAAACATAGTGCAGTGTGATCTTTCAATGCTCAACTTTATCTTATGAATGCGAGAATACTCTGTGATTTCTATCGACATACGAAAAGTTGGCCAATACTAATCATAAAACCCACACTATGATCGAAGTGCTAGAAATATGTAGATAACCTAAATGCATCAGCATAGAATGGGGTGATGTCTGGTATACTTTGGTGTATATGTACAAGTATTAACCATGAATCAGTGTACTGCACAGTCATCTATCTACATTCGCAATCTAGTATATGGTACTCGCAAGGTAGTGGAGAGGTGGTTTAGTGATGATACAGAAATTGGGAAGCATGCTGTTCTGTCACTGGATGGCATTGAAATTATAGAAAAACTGGTAAAATTACTAGAACTGATTGTGCTGTCATCTGTGGTGCTTATTACAGTGCATTGACATTGACCCATTCCGACAGTGTCTTTCCCATCCCATTTGTCCACTGGTACATTGTTGATTACCACATAATGATTCACTGACACCAGTTGTTTGAGATGCAGAGAGTCTTAGTGAGAGCTATACCTTTCGGGGATGGCTATCACTGAAACAGTGATCAAATACATGGCTGCAGTATGAGGAATCAATGCTCTTGGTCTCTTCGAAGCGGAACTCCAGGACAACTGCTATCCTGTCATTGGGGAAGATGAAATTAAATGTAGAGATCATCACCCTCAGACAGCTGTTTGGAAGCCCTGCACAATGCCAAAAACTCTTCGAGTTTCCATTTGTTGCGATATCCTCTACATTTTTGCCAATAAGAAACACTAGCTCTGTCTTTTATTTCAACCATCCTGTGTGTTGTGGGAGCAGTTTAGTTTACACCATGCGATGTCCAGCTTTCTGTGAGAGCCAAAGGATCGGAACATGTTAATGTCAGTTTAGCACTTGGCACTGACCTCGAGATCTTGGTGGAAAAGCAAAATGTGTGTCAGTGTACAAAGCTGTAGTCATACACTGCTTGGATGTGTTACAGCAGAAAAACCACGTGTCAAACCACTTTTGAGAAAACAACATGAGAATCCTCTCCTTGTGATTGATAGATGATATGGTCTTCATCCAGTATGAACAGCAAAGCTTTACACTGCTCTGTGCAAGCAACTTCGATTACTGGCCACGTGCTCCAATGGACAAATACCTGTATACTTAGTAGTATCGCGAAATATGCACGATGTCAGCATGCAGACAGTATTTGCTTTTGATATACCAGGAGGGAGGGATGCGGTAACATCTTATTATAGGTTGCAGTTTTATTCCATTGGATGTTACAAAAATAATGAGAGAGAGAGAGAGAGAGAGAGAGCGCTATGCACTGTCAAGGAAGTCTGACACCATTACATTGTCCTATGGCTAACATAGTAGTTATAGGAATACGATAAAGGAGATTAGGACATGTAAAGAGTGTTATTCATAGACTGTCATTTGATATCAATGACTTGAATTTCTTTGTGCAGTCTGCACATACTCTGCATAATAGTAAATCTCCTTCTGTACGTTAGTGTGCCATTTTTCACGTTGTTGTAGTTCTCTACCTAGTGAGCCTTCTAACTAATGGAGCAGTGCTGTCAGAACATGAGATTTCAAGAGAATTAGCTGGGGTCTGTGACTTGGTGGTGGTGGGGGGGGGGGGGAGGGGGCATGTCTTACTCATGGAAATCACGTGGTTTCAAATGCAATGTATCGAAGACTGGAAGATTCGTGAGAATATGGTAGGTAAGCAATACTATGACGAAAGAGGAGTTGAGAGGTGAGCTCTATATAGCTTCTGCATCTATATGCTTACTTTGAAAGTCATCTTGTGGTGTGTGCTACCACTAGGCATTCCCTTTCCTATTCTACCTGCAAAAAGAGGGAAGGAAAACATTGCCTATATGCCTCCTTATGAACGCTGATTTCTGTTATCTAGTCTTCACGGTTCTTGAACGAAATGTATGTTGGCAGCAGCAGAATCCTCCTGTGGTCAGCGTCAAATGAGCTTCCCTTTTGAGCTACCTGGCGAGTGTGATCCATCAAAACTACTCGCCTTGCAAAGTGACTCTCAGGATCAATTTAATTAATTAGCCTATCAGTTTGATATCAATGGTGTGCTGCTTGGTGGGTGGAAGGGAGCGCTAGGGTACCATCGATGGAGTGTTGATCAGGTGTTTTTTCATTGCACTAAAAAATCAGCTGTATTACTGAATTTAGAAATTGATATGCAGTATAAACCTGATATTTACAACTTCTATGTGCTGTTACAGTAGGAACGTTTACATGTGACGAAGCGTTTGGTTACTATAACGGAGTTAGAAAGGAAGGTGGCATCCTGTGGCAGAGGTAGACTTTTGCACCCTGTCATAAGCCAATGACTTTAATATTCTAGTTCTGTGATGCAGGATGTAACAGGTATTTAGCTGATTAGAACAGATTTTTTTACCTGATAAAATAATCTTCTTCTTCTTCAGTAGTGCTACAGACCTTGGTGAGCCTTGGCTTCTTCAACGATCTTCCTCCACACTTCTTGGCTGTTTGCAGCTCTTTTCCAGCCCCGAACTCCAGTACTGGTGAGATCCATTATTATGTCGTCAATCCATATTCTTCTAGTTCTCCCTTTTCTCCTAGCTGAATTGATCACACCTTTCATAGTTTTCTTTGGAATTCTATCTCCTGCCATTCTCTCGAAGTGTCCTAGACATCGTATCCGCTGTGATTTCATAAATTTTACCATGTCCATACCATCTATAAACTCTTGTAATTCGGCACTGCAGAGTATTCTCCAGACTCCTTCCTTCCTTATTGGCCCATAGGTTTTGCATAGTATTTTCCGCACAAAGGTTCGTAGTGCACTTTCATCATCATTTTCTGTCAACGTGCACACCTCTGACCCGTATGTGATAACTGAACGGACTAGATAATTATTTATTAGCAGTTTTGATTTCTTGTAATAAGGCTATTTCTGAAAAGTAGCATATTTGCAAAGTAAGCTCTGTTTCCTGCTTGTATTCCTTCTCTTATAGCTTTTCCATTACTGTTATCATTTGTTATTAGGGCTCCCAAGCAGGGCTCCTTGGAAGGAGTTCCCATTGATGTTTAAGTTTTTAGGGGTTCTTCTCGTCTCAGATTGTGACATTACCACATATTTTGCTTTGTTTTCATTCATTAGGGGGCCAATTTTTAAGGCTTGTGTTTCTATTGCCTGGTATGTTTCTTGGAGTGTGTTAATACACTATGTGGTCAAAAGTATCGGGCCACCTCCAAAAACATAAGTTTTTCATATCAGGTGCATTGTGCTGCCACCTACTGCCAAGTACTTCATATCAGCGACCTCGGTAGTCATTAGACGTCGTGAGAAAGCAGAAAGGGGCGCTAAGTGGAACTCACATACTTTGAATGTGGTCAGGTTATTGAAAGTCACTTGCATCATACGTCTGTACGCGAGATTTCCACACTCCTAAACATCCATAGGTCCATTGTTTCCCATGCGATAGTGAAGCGGAAACGTGAAGGGACACGTACTGCACACAAGCGTACAGGGCTACCTCGTCTGTTGACTGACAGAGACCGCCGACAGTTGAAGTGGGTCGTAATGTGTAATAGGCAGACATCTATCCAGACCATCATACAGGAATTCCAAACTACATCAGGATCCACTGCAAGAACTATGACAGTTAGGCAGGGGGTGAGAAAACTAGGATTTCATGGTCGAGCAGCTGCTCATAAGCCACACATGACGCCAGTAAACGCCAAACGACGCCTCGCATGGTGTAAAGAGCGTAAACATTGAACGATAGAACAGTGGAAAAACGTTGTGTGGAGTGACTAATCACGGTACACAATGTGGCGATCTGATGGCAGGGTGTGGATATGGCGAATGCCCGGTGAGTGTCATCTGCCAGTGTGTGTAGTGCCAACAGTAAAATTCGGAGGCGGTGGTGTTATGGTGTAGCCGTGTTTTTCATGGATGGGCTTGCTCCCATTGTTGTTTAGCGTGGCACTATCACAATACAGGCCTACATTGACGTTTTAAGCACCTTGTTGCTTCCCACTGCTGAAGAGAAATTCGGGGATGGCAATTGCATCTTTCAACACGATCGAGCATCTGTTAATAATGCTCGGCCTGTGGCGTAGTGGATGCACGACAATAACATCCCTGTAATGGACTGGCCTACACAGAGCCCTGACCTGAATCCTATAGAACACATCTGGAATGTTTTGTAACGCCGACTTCGTGCCAGGCCTCACCGACCGACGTCGATACCTTTCCTCAGTGCAGTACTCGGTGAAGAATGGGCTGCCATTCCCCATGAAACCTTCCAGCACCTGATTGAACGTATGCCTGAGAGAGTGGAAGCTGTCATCAAGGCTAAGGGTGGTCCAACACCATATTGAATTCCAGCATTACCGATGGAGGGCGCCACGATCTTGTAAGACATTTTCAGCCAGGTATTCGGATACTTTTGATCTCACAGTGTATTGCTTCCTACTATAGCAATGCCATCAGCGTATGCACATGTCTGACTAGTTTTCATAAATATGGTGCTTCACGCCTTTATTAAAGTCAAAACTTTCACTTGTTCTGCTAAGTACCTTTACTTTTGCTCTTAACTCTGTCATTGTCATTCTGATTACCCTTATTAGTTTAGCACATATACCAACTTCTTCCAGTAGTTTGTATACCTCTTGCCGGTTTATGCTGTTGAAGGCTTGTTTGAAGTCAATGGATAGGAAATGGAGATCTATATCATATTCACAGAACTTTTCCATCATTTGTCTTATCACAAATATTTGATGAGTTGTTCCTCTGCCTGGTCGAAAGCCACACTGATATTCCCCTAGTATGTTTTTGCATTCTTCTGTATCCTTTCGTCTACAATAGTTGTGAAGATCTCATAAGCTGTGCCTAGGAGTGTTATACCTCTATATTTTACACATGCTGTTCTGTCCCCTTTCTTATAAATAGGGATTATTATTCCAGTTTTCCAATTATCTGGCATAGTTTCTGTTTCCCATATATCTGATATTAAAGTGTGCAGTTCCTTTATTACAGCCTCACCACTAGTTTTTATTAATTCAGGGATTATGCGTCCTTCCCGAGGGTCTCGTTTGTTTTTGTCTTTTGCACAGACCTGGGAGACCTCGTGTAGTGTTGCCTCACTGGCATCATTGTGTACTTCCACCTCGACTCCTTCCTCCAGTGAAGCCGTCTCTTCATCTTCTAGGCTGGTGCTTAGTGTATCTTTGAAATACTCTGCCCATCTTCCCACTATCTTTTCTCCTCCCTTATCATTTTCCCATCTTTACTGGAACAGGCCATTGTTTTTGGCTGGAATCTATTCTTCATTTTGCCTACAGCATGATAGAACATTCTTATTTTAGTCTGTTCCTTGAACTTTTCTAGTTCTTGAAATTTCTTCTTAGTGCACTCTCTTTTCTTTCTCTTACACAGTCTGTTATCTCTTCTCCTTAATTCTCTATAGTGTTCCACATTATTTCTGGTTTCTCTCTGTAGCACTTTTGTTCTTTCCCTGTTCTTTTCCTCTATCGCTCACCTGTAATCTTCGTCAAACAATTCCTGGGCTCTTCTGTTCCTTCTCATGCCTATTATTTCCTCTGCAGCATCTTTAATGGGTTTTTCAATCTTGCTCCACTTTTCGTCTACTCCTACTGCGGTCTCTTCATTGCTCAACTTCCTGCTTACTGTTACTTGGTATTTTTTTACGTCAACAGGGATTTTCAGTTTGCCAGTTTTCCATTTCATCATCTTTCCTGTTCTGTTGCCGTTTGTTACTGACATTTTCTCTCCCAAGACTGATTTTATCGCAAAGTTGTCTGAGTCAGAGTTTGGTCCTCTGCAGCTCTGTACATCCATAACTGACGTGGAGTGGCGTGAAATCACTAAAATATGGCCAATCTGATTGACTACTTCATTGACTGCAGACTTTCAAGTATGCAATGGATCCTTTTGTGTGGGAAGCAGGTACTTTTAATAATTATATTATTCCTTGCTTGGAATTGGCATAGTAAGTCTTCATTCACTGTGTTTTATTCGTGTAGTGAATATTTTCGAGAAACTCCATATGTATGTTCATTCCTCCCAATTTTTGCATTAAAATCTACTATTACTAGCATCGGGTCATATTTAGGTACTGCGCAGCATACTTTTCCAAGTCTTCATAGAAATGTTCTT
The DNA here is from genome assembly GCF_023864275.1 of Schistocerca cancellata. Lineage (NCBI taxonomy): Eukaryota > Metazoa > Arthropoda > Insecta > Orthoptera > Acrididae > Schistocerca > Schistocerca cancellata. The sequence continues at coordinate 381,625,286 of NC_064629.1, read as the reverse complement.
TAATTATATCCTCTTTTTCCTCTGTTGGTGCATATGCATTCACTATTGATATATCCCTACCCTCTTAGTCTGAATCTGCACATCCTTTCTTTTATGGGTTCAAATTCTAATAGGCTTTTCCTAACTTCCCTAGATATTATAAACCCTGTTCCGAGTTGGCCTGTTCTTTCTTCTTTTCCACTATATACCAGTGAGTACTCAGGTTTATCTATCTTCTCATTTCCTTGCCATCTTATTTCTTGTAGCCCCACGACATCATATTTATCACCTCTTTCTTTCATTTTTCCAGGCTGAAGCATCGTCCTCACGTTCCATGACGATACTTTCAGATTCTTTATCTGTTTGCTCTGCAGCGGTCGTGATACATGTTTTCATCCAGTTTCCGAGGCTTGTGTTGAATTTCCATTTTTTTTTTTTTTTTTTTTACAGTATGAAGTTATTAGCCCCATGCCCAACCCCCAACCTAGAGGGCCAGGGTTTGTATTAGGTTTACTCCTTCAGGAAAGCAGGCTTCACAACGCCACGCCTCTAGAGCCCTCCCTGCCCTATGTTGTGGGACACACATCGTCGGGCTCCTCAGTAGAGACCAATCCTGCCAGTAGCTACGCTACTGCCAGCACAGCTCTCGACTTCAACGAAGTACACAAACCGTCCCGCCTGGCACAGAAGGTGCCTAGTATAAGGCAGTGTCCACTGGGAGCGATGATGAGAGAATGCTTAGAAGAAATGTAGCCTATGCGATACTGTTGCAGAATTTTCACAACTACTAACGATGCTCCAGCGATATGAAAACGGGTATAAGCCTCAATTCCTTTTGTCTTCGATTATAACTCGTATAAAAGGAAGAAATCCTTATTTCACCTGAGATATTTGAGGTATATGGTCAACAACATCCCAGTTTCGGACTGGGTAAAGTGGATTTTGTAAGCTTTGGGGACTCATCCAAGCCACAGTTGTTTGTCTCACTGTGCGCCGTACTGAGTGGTCGCACGGTTTAAGGCGCCATGTCACGGATTACGCGGCCCCTCCCGCCGGAGGTTTGACTCCTCCCTCTGATATTTGTGTTTGTGTTCTTCTTACCATAGGTTAGTTTAAGTTAGTTTAAATAGTGTGTAATTCTAGGGACCGACGATCTCAGCAGTTTGGTCTCTTGGGAATTCACACACATTTGAACATTTTGTCTCACAGTGCATCGCGGCCGGCGGCATGAGTATTCACGAGGTTTCGGCGACCGGAAATCACAGATTAGCTTGGTCGGCGACGTGTGATTAGGTACAAAGAATGGGCCGACCTGTCTGCTCTAGCCCACGGCTGCAGGGGCTGGCGAAGTGACCAGTGCGCTAGGTGAGTGGTGACAGAAGCAGACGTACGAGTATGTGTTGCTTGAGAAGCTTCAATATGATGGGTGTTTGCGCTGGACTATCATTCCCCCCTTGTAAATTGATCGGTTGACTGCTTGGTGAGTCTCTCCGCCCTCTGAGCGCTCGGTAGGCCGGGCGTGTGGATGGCGGAGGATGGGCCTGCAGCTACCGCCAAGGCCGGCGTGGAGCGCCCTCGCTTCACGATCGCGAGTTTGTGTGATCGGTAGGATTTTGGGTCACCAGATATGGCTAGTAGAAACGTTGTGGTGGAGGAGAGTGTTCGTGTTGTCAAACTTTGGTGCATACAAGACCTCGGATACGTTTAGCGCTGCGATCTATTTGTGGCGAGCCGCGCGGGATTAGGTTGGTTGGTTGTTTTGGGGGAGGAGACCAGACAGCGAGGTCATCGGTCTCATCGGATTAGGAAAGGAATGGGAAGGAAGTCGGCCGTGCCCTTTCAAAGGAACCATCCCGGCATTTGCCTGGAGCGATTTAGTGAAATCACGGAAAACCTAAATCAGGATGGCCGGAAGCGGGATTGAACCGTCGTCCTCCCGAACGCGAGTCCAGTGTGCTAACCACTGCGCCACCTCGCTCGGTCGCGCGGGATTAGCCGAGCAGTCTACGGCTTAGCAGACATGGACTGTGCTGCTGGTCCCGGCGGAGGTTCGAGTCCTCCCTCGGGCATGGGTGTGTGTGTTTGTCCGTAGGATAATTTAGGTTAAATAGTGTGTAAGCTTAGGGACTGATGACCTTAGCTGCTAAGTCTCATAAGATTTCACACACATTTGAACATTTTTTTTTTATATGTGGCGGAAATTTCATTCCTTCATTTCCATTATGTTTGCGTGTGATACCCAAAAGTTCCAAATATATTTCATTAAGAAGAAGGATCATTGGAAAGTGGAGGCGAGTGTTTTTAGCGATTTATTTTACTCCTGTAAATCAGGGCTTCACAACATACATGCTCGTGGAGCAAGCTGTAAGCAGCAAGGCGCGAGCACGGAGCAGTGCGAGCACGCTACCCCCACTACAGGACCAGAGCGGAGAGTGGGGAAAGTCATGTGGGGCACACAACAGCTGCCGCCAGTCACTGTAAATCCGCGGCCACCTGCAGGGATATCACTCACGAATTATTACTGCGACAAATGAAACAAATAAAGGACAATGTACACGTGCCACATAATTTTATTAGCTTAGTGTATGCCTCTACATTCGTATTAATTTGTGAACTGTTACACAATAAAAGGTGTCACTGAAGTGTGGGATTCTCGGTTATCTTGTACTTTTTGCCCTTTACAATTGCGTCTATGTTCGGAGTAATGGTTCTTGTGCATTTTAGGCGCAGCGTGCAGTTTAAATTTCGATCAGACAATGTGTTTCTCAGGCGCGTCTTGTTACATTTCATTGCAGAGAACAGTTGTTCACAAACATACGTGGAACCGAACATTGATATTATTGTAGCCGCCAGTTTGTGCAAACAAGGAAATCTACCCCGAGGGAATTGTATGTAGATTTCCAAAATGTTTTTCTTGTTCTGAAATTTGTCTCTATTCTATGTCACACTGCAGGTCAATAATTTCTTGCTGCAGCTCAGGAGAAATCTCTTAAATATTCGCTGAATATGGAGAGAACAGATCAAAATCACTGTCTAGTGCTCTCAGATCTTGAAAGCGCTGATCAACTAAACTATGTGAATAACGTTCACAGTCTTTGTGAACATCTTGCATGGATGATAATTTAGGAAAATGAGCTAGGTTTCCTGTTTCCAGCTGACTCACCTAAAGTGTCAATTTCATTTTAAAAGCTCGTATTCGATCTATGAAATGAGTAATTAGCAGATCTTTACCTTGTAGTAAAATGTTCAAAGCATTCAGATGGCTAGTTAAATCTGCTAAGAACGCGAGATCACATTCAAACGTGCGCGCGCATTTCCCCTCCCTCCCATCCCACCCTACTCCGCGACCATGCACCTGCTCGCGAGCACGTGCCTGAGCACATGTGAGTACTCGCGCTCAAAACCCGCCAGTTGTTAAGCCCTGCTGTAAATTGTTAAACAATTAATTCAAGTCAGCCAGGGTGGCCGAGCGGTTCTAGGCACTACAATCTGGAACCGCGCGACCGCTACGGTCGCAGGTACGAATCCTGCCTCGGGCATGGATGTGTGTGTTGTCCTTAGGTTGTTGTTGTTGTGGTCTTCAGTCCTGAGACTGGTTTGATGCAGCTCTCCATTCTACCCTATCCTGTGCAAGCTTCTTCATCTCCCAGTACTTACTGCAACCCACATCCTTCTGAATCTGCTTAGTATATTCATCTCTTGGTCTCCCTCTACGATTTTTACCTTCCACACTGCCCTCCAATGCTAAATTTGTGATCCTTTGATGACTCAGAACATGTCCTACTAACCGGTCCCTTCTTTTTGTCAAGTTGTGCCACATACTCCTCTTCTCCCCAATTCTATTCAATACTTCATCATTAATTATGTGATCTACCCATCTAATCTTCAGCATTCTTCTGTAGCACCACATTTCGAAAGCTTCTATTCTCTTCTTGTCCAAACTATTTATCGTCCACGTTTCACTTCCATACATGGCTACACTCCATACAAATACTTTCAGAAACGACTTCCTGACGCTTAAATCAATACTTGATGTTAACAAATTTCTCTTCTTCAGAAACGCTTTCCTTGCCATTGCCAGTCTACATTTTATATCCTCTCTACTTCGACCATCATCAGTTATTTTGCTCCCCAAATAGCAAAACTCCTTTACTACTTTAAGTGCCTCATTTCCTAATCTAATTCACTCAGCATCACCCGACTTAATTCGACTACATTCCATTATCCTCGTTTTGCTTATGTTGATGTTCATCTTATATTCTCCTTTCAAGACTCTGTCCATTCTGTTCAACTGCTCTTCCAAGTCCTTTGCTGTCTCTGATGGAATTACAATGTCATCGGCGAACCTCAAAGTTTTTATTTCTTCTCCATGGATTTTAATACCTACTCCGAATTTTTCTTTTGTTTCCTTTACTGCTTGCTCAATATACAGATTGAATAACATCGGGGAGAGGTTACAACTCTGTCTCACTCCCTTCCCAACCACTGCTTCCCTTTCATGCCCCTCGACTCTTATAACTGCCATCTGGTTTCTGTACAAATTGTAAGTAGCCTTTCGCTCCCTGTATTTTACCCCTGCCATCTTTAGAATTTGAAAGAGAGTATTCCAGTCAACATTGTCAAAAGCTTTCTCTAAGTGTACAAATGCTAGAAACGTAGGTTTGCATTTCCTTAATCTTTCTTCTAAGATAAGTCGTAAGGTCAGTATTGCCTCACGTGTTACAATAGTTATACGGAATCCAAACTGATCTTCCCCGAGGTCGGCTTCTACTAGTTTTTCCATTCGTCTGTAAAGAATTTGCGTTAGTATTTTGAAGCTGTGACTTATTAAACTGATAGTTCGGTAAGTTTCACATCTGTCAACACCTGCTTTCTTTGGGATTGGAATTATTATATTCTTCTTTAAGTGTGAGGGTATTTCGCCTGTCTCATACATCTTACTCACCAGATGGTAGAGTTTTGTCAGGACTGGCTCTCCCAAGGCCATCAGTAGTTCTAATGGAATGTTGTCTACTCCCAGGGCCTTGTTTCGACTCAGGTCTTTCAGTGCTCTGTCAAACTCTTCACGCAGTATCGTATCTCCCATTTCATCTTCATCTACATCCTCTTCCATTTCCATAACATTGTCCCCAAGTACATCGCCGTTGTATAGACCCTCTATATACTCCTTCCACCTTTCTGCTTTCCCTTCTTTGCTTAGAACTGGGTTTCCATCTGAGCTCTTGATATTCCTTAGGTTAGTTAGGTTTAAGTAGTTCTAAGTTCTAGGGGACAGATGACCTCAGAAGTTAAGTCCCATAGTGCTCAGAGCCACTTGAACCAGCCTTTTGTCCTAAATCCGTTTAAATGAGCTGTTTTTGTAAAATACCAGTTTGTTGGCAATGAATGTTTCGCACGGTATTTGTAGGCGCTAAATCTGACAACACTCTCTCCACCCCTTTCGTCTCCATCTGCATTTCACCGCCTTTAACGCTCGCGCCATTTATCTTCCCTCCTGCATGGTGAGATTACTACTCACGATCTGTAATTAAATATGAAACACTTTCCTCAGAATCCGTCAAAACTGTTCGCTCAACAAACATCACTGAATCAAGAAGTCGCAGAGAAGTATACAGCCAAGCTGACAGCAGTGAAGACAGAGTTTGAAAACCAATTTTCAGATTTCAAGGTAATGGAACTTGATCTACGTTTTATACCCCAGCCTTTCCAAAAAGTAGATGTGAAAGATATTTCAAGTGAAGTGAGTACTCTTTTCTCTTGCAATGAGACTGAACTTGAATAGGAAATAATTTGATTTCAAAATATTTTCTTAGAGTGAGAATACATGGAAGATAACTCTTGAAATTTAGTGAGTGTAAAAACCGTCTCCAACATTGTAAAAGTCGCATCGTATGTTTTATCATTTTTTTGATCAAATTATCTATGTGAGGCAGCGTTTTCAACGATGAACACAGTGAAATCTAAGTACAGAAGTAACCTAACTGATCTCATCTTTAAGTTTGTGTAAGGTTGGCTTGACAAATTATTCACCAGATCATAATGAACTTGTCAATGGTACGGAAATCCAGGTAGCTCCCTATACTTTTTTCAACATTTATTATGGTGTATATTTTAGTTTTTTTCACATGTGTAATGTCTTGAAAATTTAGTAGTAGGCCTACAATTTTTGATCGAGAGGAAGTTACCTTCCTTGTATTTTGCGTAATTAAAATCGTTAATTTTAGCTAAGGTGCTGTTATTTGCTTAGATCTTTTATGAATTTTTAATGCAGTAGCTCTCTAAACGGACTAAATTGCATGTACTAGATCTCAAGCCTAAAAAGGCTGAGCACCCATGACCTATAAGAACAATAAGGAACAATTATATAATAGCTATCATCTTGGTGTTGCAAATTTAATGGTCACCAATGTACAAACTTGTCTAGTGAAAAGAAAGTAAATCAGGTTATTTGGCAACGTGAGGATTTCTCCGATGCACTGTAGCCACTTGGTAGATGCAAAGGCAAAACACCCAGAAGCCAGATTCAGTCACCTATAATGCTGATTTTGGTTGCCTGTTGGTTCTGTAAATCATTACGATCGAACCCTGGGTTTATTGTTTTATCAAAAACACATGTTTTAATGGCAAACCACTGCTCCATGTGAAATGAAATTGCTGACACCGAAACGTTAATTTTCCCCGCCGGCAATAAACACGTAATAGCTCAGTGGTTTATGGGAATAATTCAGAAACCAAAATCTGCGACAGCAGTCTAAAACAAATGCTCTGCAGAACTATTACTGGCTATGTCTTCAGATAATTTTCTGCGAAAGATATTTTCTGTATGGCTGCGTCTTCCTAATCATAAATCGAGGATACATTGATTAAGCAGAGAGAGGTAGAGAGAGAGAGAGAGAGAGAGAGAGAGAGAGAGAGAGAGAGAGAGAGAGAGAGAGAGAGAATGAAAGTAGGAAGGGATTTCAGGGTTCAGTATCCCGTCGACGACGATGCCGTTACAATCGAAGCACAAATAGAAGAAACATGGGGAAGGAAACCACTGGTGGTTTTTCAAAGGACACATGGAGGTTTCCGCCCTAACCGGTTAGGAAAGACACGGAAAATCTTACTCTGGAAGTATCTGACCAAGGAGGACAGAAAGAAGGTTACATCCTAAAGTCCGTCGATATCGAAGTTGCTATAGACAGAAGATGAACTGTAACTGTACAAGGATGGGAAAGAATTCGTCCATGGTTTGTTTTGTTTAGGAACCACCTTGACATTCTTCTCAAGCAGGGACATCACAGCACAGATGAAACTATAAGTGAACGTATATTTATTTTCTCGAAGCATCTACGAAATATTTGACTCGTTTATATCGAAGTAAATTCCAAATAAGAACACGCTTTGTTCCATGAAGCACGTCAAGTAGGAGGAACCTTGAGATCGATCGACGCGATGGGAGCAACCGTAGTGCATGTCACTGTTAAATATTTCAGGGCTGGTGTAGCGGGAAATCCCCGGGACAGTAAAACTCGCATACTTCTCTGTTTCGCAGTCGTATGGGCGGCACTCACCTATCAGAGTTAGAGGGTTGGAAATAGGGCGCTGTGACAGTGTTGAAGCAGTCCTGCATGTGTCTGAACTATGGCATTGTTTCAAGTAGTACTCGCATTCAGTATGTTTACATAGGCTGCTGGATCCGGTTTTCCGTGAATCGATTTACCTTTCGCACTTCTGAATGGTGATGTTAACACTCAAACATAGATCCTGGAAAGGTGGGTTTGGCTGCAGGATTTCAGTTCCCAAAAGAGGTATTATACCGCATTTGACTCCGGACTGGCTTGTCATGTATGCTCTCGCTTTTTTAAATGTTGATTAATGTGAAAGAAGCAATTAGTGCTTAGTCAAGGAAAAGTTTTGTACTGACCAAAAGTTATTTATTTCCTTTATTTAACTGGAGAGAAGCACTTTTATTCCTTACTAGATGATATCTTTAGTCAGTTAGTAAAACGGAACTGGTTGGCAACAGCTCTATATTATGCATACCAACAAGTAAACTGCTTGTTGATAAAAACTTTCGCACAAAATCAATGGCTTCTCACAAAGCGTTCGTTAATTCTGTACACAGGTATAGGAATGTATCTTTACTAATACAGATGTTTTCTAGCCATTCCAGATCCCTAAAATATTTCAGTACAATAATGTTCCACCAGCGATAACGCCACACTTTTTTCCCAAAACGCCCGTGTTTTAACTGGGCATAATAAATTAGTTTCGCTCTGATCATCTGACATAGAAAGATATTCAAACATTACAGACAAATACAAGATGGGAGATTTTGAAATGTGGCTCACAGAAGAATACTGAAGATCAGATGTGTAGAACGAGTTACTACCGGCGAGGTATTTAATCAAACTGTGCAGAAATGAGTTTTATGAGCGCAACCTGACTAAAAGAAGGGACAGGTTGATAACGTACATCCTGAGACATACAGAAATAGTTAATTTGGTAATGAATGCAAGAGTACCCGTGCGATGGTTTGTAGGGGTGAGGGGGGGGGGGGGGGGAGCGGGCTAGACATGGAGGTATAGAGTATTTTACATATTTTGCAAGACGAATGGCGACTTGTCAGTAGCCATAAAATAGTTCCAGTTCGACCCTGTTAAAAACCTGCGTAATATCGACTTTTAAATAATTCTGTGAAAGAAAACACCTGCTACACTGTATTTTCTCCTTTCCCTGAGAGCTAGAGGGGGTTGAAGCTCGGGTATGGGCGCTCTTGAATGGAGAAATGTATTGGGGCTAACACTTTAGAGGGAGACCAGACTTGAGTAAGCAGGCTCAGATGGATGTAGGATGAAGTTAAATTTCTACCTACGTTGGGTTCCAGTAATTGTGTAGATAGGACACGATTTACACAACATAGACTAGCATGGCGAGCTGCATCACTCTTCAGCCTGATGAAAACATCAATAACAACAACAAGAAAGATTTTAGTCATTGCTCTTGAACTATCTCCTCGCCACACCTTCACTTGGGTTCATCAGAAAATTGTACTCCCTTTTCGTTAAAAATGTTATGAATACCATCACTTCATCGTACTGGCAAGACCGGACTAGCTGACTGGATACACTATTTTGTTTAAAACAAATGACCACCGCAAAACCGATTCGTAATTAAAATGTAAGCACACCTGCGAAATCGATTCTCACAATCGCCATTGTTCTCCTGAAGCTGACCGATCTCGATTCCTCACCTTTTACTCATTCCCCCCCCCCCCTCTACCCCCCCCTCCCACGCCACTCCAGTCTCCATCACTGAGCCCCCTCTCTCCCCACTTCAAGCAATTTCAATCTAATCTAGTCATCCGTCGATATTGACCTCCAAATGCCGCGCAGGATTAGCCGAGCGGTCTAGGGCGCTGCAGTCATGGACTGTGCGGCTGGTCCCGGCGGAGGTTGGAGTCCTCCCTCGGGCATGGGTGTGTGTGTTTGTCCATAGAATACTTTAGGTTAAGTAGTGTGTAAGCTTAAGGACTGATGACCTTAGCAGTTAAGTCCCATAAGATTTCACACACATTTTTGGACCTCCAAATGGACGAGACGTTAACCTAAACCTTCTTTTTTTGTATCAACAAATCCTAGGACTGAGGAATTCAACTGATATGCACTGAAGCGCCAAAAAAACTTGTATAGGCATGCGTATTCAAATACAGAGATATGTAAACAGGCAGAATACGGCGCTGCGGTCGCCAACGTCTATATAAGACAACAAGTGTCTGGCGCAGTTGTTAGATCGGTAACTGCTGCTACAAGATTTAGTACGAACCATTCAACAAAGCATCATCGATATGGGCTTTCGGAGCCGAAGGCCTACTCGTGTACCCTTGATGACTCCACGACCCAAAGCCTTACGCCTCGCCTGGGCCTGTCAGCACCGACATTGGACTGTTGATGACTGGAAACATATTGACTGGTCAGACGAGTCTCGTTTCAAATTGTATCGAGAGGATAGACGCGTACGGGTATGGAGACAGCCTCATGAATCCATGGACCCTGAACGTCAGCGCTGGACTGTCCAAGTTGGTGGAGGCTCTATAATGTTGTGGGGCGTGTGCAGTTGGAGTGATATGGGATCCCTGATAAGTCTAGACACGACTCTGATAGGTGACACGTACGTAAGCATCATGTCTGATCACCTGCATCCATTAATGTCCATTGTGCTTTCCGACGGACTTGGGCAATTCCAACAAGACAGTGCAACACCCCACACGTCCAAAATTGCTACAGAATGGCCCCAGGAACACTCTTTTGAGTTTAAACAGTTCCGCTGGCTACCAAACTCCCCAGACATGAACATTATTGACCATATCCGGGATGCCTTGCAACGTACTGTAAAGCAGAGATCTCCATTGCGTCGTGCTCTTACGAATTTATAGACACCCCTGCAGGATTCATGGTGTCAGTTCCCTCCAGCGCTATTTAAGACATTAGAGGAGTCCATGCCACGTCGTGTTGCGGCACTTCTGCGTGCCCCCGGGGCCCTGCACGATACTAGGCAGGTGTACAAGTTTCTTTGATTCTTCGTTGTACAAGGATGACACGAAGTCAGATGTGTACTGAGCGCTGGGTGCCAAATCTAGTGCAGGTATCTCGCATTGATTTCTTCGTGGTGATTTGTACATGCATTCGTCTGACTTGTCAGAGGAGTGCCACGAATGTTTCTTTTTATTGTGGGCGACCGTGACGGTTGTTTTTGGAGTTTTTGTCTGCGTTGTTGTTATGCATTAATATGGGATGAAAGACAGGAAGAGGGTCAAACCCGGCGCTGCCTCAAATGTTCAAATGCGTGTGAAATCTTATGGGACTTAACTGCTAAGGTCATCAGTCCCTTAGCTTACACACTATTTAATCTAAATTAACCTAAGGACAAACACACACACCCATGCCCGAGGGAGGTCTCGAACCTCCGCCGGGCACTGCTTCATAAATTAAAGCTAATGTTCATAACAAAGAGAGAGAACCCAACAGTTTCCGGATACACTATTAGGGACAAAGTTCTGGAGCAACGCAATAACGTTTAAAAATTATGGGTAGCTAGTAAGAAGCGATATGAAATGAGACTATCACTTAAAATCAATAGGAGGCAGGGCATGAAGATTTGTTGTGGGGATTGTGGAAAAGCGGCAATGCATCTACAATAGCATACAAGTCGCTAGTGTGACCAGTTCTTATGTATTGGTCCTTAGTTCTGAGTCGTATCAAGTATACGTGACAGGAGATGCAGAAAGAATTTAGAGACGTCTTGGTAGGATCGTAATAGGCCAGTCTAGTTTATATGAAATTGAATTCTAAGAGGAATGTTCACTGAACTTAAATAGGGCTCTCGTGAAACCGTGTTGGGCAAACTGAGAGGGCTGCTGATCTAGGTGGACTGGCCAACAATTCTGCTGCATCCTTCGTGTATCGCACACAGATATCGTGAGAATAATGTACAAAAGATTAGAGCGCGTGCAGAAACCATAACTTTTCCAGCGGCCATTACGCGAGTGGAATAAGACACAAAATAGTTAACTTTGGTACAGAACAACCTCCAACACTGGCTAGTGGAGTATTTAGGATCATGAAGCTAAGGCGACCACCTACAATACACTGCTCTACAATACTTAAGGACGAGATAGATAAAATAACATAACGTACTAGATATACCCGGCCATGCATTGCTGTAGCTAAATACGTAGATGAAGTAGATATATGTCCTTACCTCCTTCTCCATCGGTCTCTGTACATGTCGTTCTGCTTACCTCTCTCTCTGACCATCAGTAACTCCGCCTCCCATCTTCTCCTCTCCCTCTCTCCATCTTCTCCTACCCCCTATCTCCGTCCATCACCTCCCCCCCCCCCTTTCTCGGTCCATCTTCTCCTACCCTCTCTCCATCTCTTCCCACCCCCTCCCTCCCATCGCCTCCTTTCCGCTCTCTCTATGTCCATTTCCTCCCATCCCTCTGCCTATCTCCTCTTCCGCCACCGAGCGAAGTGGCGCAGTGATTAGCACACTGGACTCGCATTCGGGCAGACAACGGTTAAAGGGGCCGTGCCATACTGATTTAGGTTTCCCGTGTTCCCATAAATCGCTTCTGGCAAATGCCAGGATGATTCCTTTGGAAGGGCACGGCCGACTTCCTTCCCCAGGTTGATGCCGTGTTCCTTGATTTCAGTAAGGCATTTGACACCGTCCCGCATTGCCGTTTAATGAAAAAAATACAAGCATACGGAGTATCGAAGCAGACTTGCGATTGGATTCAAGACTTTCTTGCAGATAGAACTCAACACGTCGCTCTTAACGGAAATACACCGACAGATGTAAAGGTAATATCCGGAATACCACAGGGAAGTGTGATAGTACCGTTGCTGTTTACAATATATATAAATGATGTAGTAGAAAGCGTTCGATGCTCTTTAAGGCTATTCACAGATGATGCAGTTGTTTATACCAAAGCAGCAAAGCCAGAAGATAATAAGAATTTGCAGAACGACCCGCAGAGAATTGATGAATGGTGCAGACTCTGGCAGTTGACCCTGAACGTAAATAAATGTAACATATTGTGTATACATAGGAAAAGAAATCCACTACTGTACAGCTACACTATTGATGACAAACAGCTGGAGACAGCATCTGCCGTAAAATATCTAGGCGTAACTATCCAGAGCGACCTTAAGTGGAATGACCACATAAAACAGACAGTGGGAAAAGCAGACACCAGACTCAGATTGATTGGAAGAATCTTAAGGAAATGTAACTCATCCATGAAAAAAGTGGCTTATATGGCACTTGTTCGCCAGATTCTTGAGTATTGTTCATCTGTCTGGGATCCCTACCAGGTAGGACTAATAGAGGAGATAGAGAAGATCCAACGTAGAGCGGCGCGTTTCGTCAAGAGATCGTTTAGCTGGCGAGAAAGCGTTACGGATCTGCTAAACAAACTCCACTGGCAGAGAGGCGTTGTGCGTCACGGAGAGATTTACTATTGAAATTTCGGGACAGCACATTTCAGGAGGAGTCAGACAACATACTGCTTCCTCCCACATACATCTCGCGTATTGACCACGAGGAGGAAATTCCAGAAATTCGAGCCAATACAGAGGCTTACCGACAATCATTCTTCTCACGCGCTATTCGCGAGTGGAACAGGGTTGGTGAGATCAGATAGTGGTACCGAAAGTACCCTCCGCCACACACCATTAGGTGGCTTGCGGAGTATGATGTAGATGTAGATCCTTCCCTAATCCTATGGGACCGATGACCTCGCTGTTTGGTCCCCTCCCCCACACCAACCAACCAACCTCTTTTGCCTTCTCTCTGACCTTGAGCCTTGTTTATCGCCCGCCGCGGTGGCCGAGTGGTTCTAGGCGCTTCAGTCCGGAACCGCGCGACTGCTACGGTCGCAGGTTCGAATCCTGCCTCGGGCATGGATGTGTGTAATGTCCTTAGGTTAGTTAGGTTTAAGTAGTTCTCAGTTCTAGGGGACTGATGACCTCAGATGTTAAGTCCCATAGTGCTCAGAGCCATTTGAACCATTTGAATCTTGTTTATCATTATTGCACATTTAGATTCTGTAGTAGTGTTCTAAACATAAGCCGGTAAGGCATAAATACATCTTTCCCGTTTGCCAACAACATTTCATTATTATATATTTTATATACATAAAAAATCTAGCCTATATGTGCCCAAACGTTTATAATAGTAACATGTAAAAATTTGAAGCAAATCAGTATCATACTTATTTAGTTTTCTGGTAACAAAGTTTCCCCTTTATATATTACACATATACTGTATTAGATATATTAAAAACGTGTAGCCTACATCTGTCTGAATATTGATTAGAGTATCTTGTAAAATTTTAAGTAAATATTTCAAGAACGTCTCGAGATTTTTGTCAGCAATGTTTCCCCTTTATATGTGACATATATATTACTATATTACATTTATTAAAATCGTGTGGCCTATGTCCGTCGTAACGTTCTCTAGAATATAGAGTAAAAATTTGAATTAAATCAGACAAAAATTTTCTAGATTTTTGCCACTAACGTTTATATAGTAAATATATATTACATATATTAAAAAAATTCATATAGCCTATAAAGACTCGCGCATACTTAAATGTACCGTGGTGATAAAAATTTCAAGTCAATCGATCCCCTATTTTTCGAGTTTTGCGAACACAAACATACGCAGACTGAATTTTTTTTTTATATAAAGGTTAACTCTGATTATTGCCAGCATTAAAGTACCAGGGAAGCAGGTTGCTAGCCTTACTTGCCCCGAGTCCCATTGGGTTTTACCCCTAACGGCTGAGGGACTAACCGGTGGATTTGGTAGTGTTTGCCGTATGAGCACAAAGGTGACCACGACTCAGAATATGTCCGAGATGCCCAGCCTTATTCCAAAGTAACTGGTATCCCGACTGTCGGGACCACTTACGTGGCCACTCATACGTTGCCCGTGGTTCATGAACTAGGACATGACTACAGGAACCCACACCATGAACCACCAATCTTTAAACATGGAAACAGAAAAGACTGTAACAACTACAGAGGTATCTCTTTAATCAGCGTTGTGGGTAAAATCTTCGCAGGTATTGTTGAAAGGAAAGTGCGAGTATTAGTTGAGGACCAACTGAATGAAAATCAGTGTGGGTTTAGGCCTCTTAGAGGTTGTCAGGACCAGATCTTTAGCTTACAGCAAATAATGGAGACGTGTTATGAGTGGAACAGGGAATTGTATCTATGCTTTATAGATCTAGAAAAGGCATATGACCGGGTTCCTAGGAGGAAGTTATTGTCTGTTCTACAAGATTATGGAATAGGAGGTAAACTTTTGCAAGCAATTAAAGGTCTTTACATGGATAGTCAGGCAGCAGTTGGAGTTGACGGTAAATTGAGTTCATGGTTCAGAGTAGTTTCAGGGGTAAGACAAGGCTGCAACCTGTCTCCAGTGTTGTTCATATTATTTATGGATCATATGTTGAAAACAATAGACTGGCTGGGTGAGATTAAGATATGTGAACACAAAATAAGCAGTCTTGCATATGCGGATGACTTAGTTGTGATGGCAGATTCGATGGAAACTTTGCAAAGTAATACACTCCTGGAAATTGAAATAAGAACACCGTGAATTCATTGTCCCAGGAAGGGGAAACTTTATTGACACATTCCTGGGGTCAGATACATCACATGATCACACTGACAGAACCACAGGCACATAGACACAGGCAACAGAGCATGCACAATGTCGGCACTAGTACAGTGTATATCCACCTTTCGCAGCAATGCAGGCTGCTATTCTCCCATGGAGACGATCGTAGAGATGCTGGATGTAGTCCTGTGGAACGGCTTGCCATGCCATTTCCACCTGGCGCCTCAGTTGGACCAGCGTTCGTGCTGGACGTGCAGACCGCGTGAGACGACGCTTCATCCAGTCCCAAACATGCTCAATGGGGGACAGATCCGGAGATCTTGCTGGCCAGGGTAGTTGACATACACCTTCTAGAGCACGTTGGGTGGCACGGGATACATGCGGACGTGCATTGTCCTGTTGGAACAGCAAGTTCCCTTGCCGGTCTAGGAATGGTAGAACGATGGGTTCGATGACGGTTTGGATGTACCGTGCACTATTCAGTGTCCCCTCGACGATCACCAGTGGTGTACGGCCAGTGTAGGAGATCGCTCCCCACACCATGATGCCGGGTGTTGGCGCTGTGTGCCTCGGTCGTATGCAGTCCTGATTGTGGCGCTCACCTGCACGGCGCCAAACACGCATACGACCATCATTGGCACCAAGGCAGAAGCGACTCTCATCGCTGAAGACGACACGTCTCCATTCGTCCCTCCATTCACGCCTGTCGCGACACCACTGGAGGCGGGCTGCACGATGTTGGGGCGTGAGCGGAAGAAGGCCTAACGGTGTGCGGGACCACAGCCCAGCTTCATGGAGACGGTTGCGAATGGTCCTCGCCGATACCCCAGGAGCAACAGTGTCCCTAATTTGCTGGGAAGTGGCGGTGCGGTCCCCTACGGCACTGCGTAGGATCCTACGGTCTTGGCGTGCATCCGTGCGTCGCTGCGGTCCGGTCCCAGGTCGACGGGCACGTGCACCTTCCGCCGACCACTGGCGACAACATCGATGTACTGTGGAGACCTCACGCCCCACGTGTTGAGCAATTCGGCGGTACGTCCACCCGGCCTCCCGCATGCCCACTATGCACCGTTCAATCTTTCGACCAACTTTGTTGTATGGGAGCGAAAGCTGGGTGGATTCAGGTTACCCTATCAACAAGGTTGAGGTTACGGATATGAAAGTAGCTAGGATGATTGCAGGTACTAGTAGATGGGAACAATGGCAGGAAGGTGTCCACAATGAGGAAATCAAAGAAAAACTGGGAATGAACTCTATAGATGTAGCAGTCAGGGCGAACAGACTTAGATGGTAGGGTCATGTTACACGCATGGGAGAAGCAAGGTTACCCCAGAGACTCATGTATTCAGCAGTAGAGGGTAGGAGGAGTCGGGGCAGACCGAGGAGAAGGTACCTGGATTCGGTTAAGAATGATTTTGAAGTAATAGGTTTAACATCAGAAGAGGCACCAATGTTAGCACTGAATAGGGGATCATGGAGGAACTGTATAAGGGGGGCTATGCTCCAGACTGAACGCTGAAAGGCATAATCAGTCTTAAATGATGATGATGATGATGATAAAGATTAACTACTCGACGGAAATGAGGTGTGCTTCGGGTGAGCGTAACTACAGCCCCATAACACGAGGCTGTTGAAGAAACGGGAAAAGACAATGTGTGTCAATCAGCGAGAAGTTACGGTGCACTGTGATTGTGCCCTTCTTTACATGGTTCGGATACATTTGTATGATTTCACTTCGGAAAGAATAATGGCGAAACTGGAAGAAGGTCGATGTATGAGTAGTGTAGCAGAACATTGTTTCAAGTGCATGGGGAGCGTCCCGAACCATGGGTACTACTGCCCGAAGGAGAGGAGGCCAACAATGGCGGCAACGACGGCTACATTATGCAACAAGCAAGAAAGGAGCCGCGTAAAACAGAGTTTGTGAGACCCCTCCTCCTTCTTTGTCTCCCTCTTCTTTTTTAACGATGACTTGTTACTTAATAACATTTAATTACCGGTGGATGAAGTTCAGAAACCACAACAGACTAAGATGCAACTATTGATTTATGTGAAATAAGAATAATGATATCATGCCACGATATTCTAATAACACCTTGCGTTCTGAAATGATTCATTCTGGGACGACATTCCCTACACTCGCGCCAACGTTAAACATTATTCGCACACTCGGCTGTAAACATATTACGGTACCCCTCTCTTTAATGACAGCCGGCCGTTGTGAACGAGCGGTTCTAGGCGCTTCAGTCCGAAACCGCGCTGCTGATACGGTCGCAGGTTCGAATCCTGCCTCGGACTTGGATGTGTGTGATGTCCTTAAGTTAGTTAGGTTTAAGTCCCGTAGTGCTTAGAGCCATTTGAACCATCTTTAATGACCGGTTGACTTTGAACGACAGCCACAATTCGCGCGCTGCGCGTTCAAAAAGAGCAACGTCATATCTGATTTTTGTAACCAGAGAGGTTTAGCCATACTTTGTGGCAACTCTCAGTGGCTATATTTGTTTTTATAACGAAAGAGGTGCTACCTCACAGATTCAACTGCAACCAAATCAACACGACTGCAAGGCATGCAACGTCAAGCTCCAAAGTAGGCGGCGACTACATGGGGTGGTCTCTTTGTTCGACGACCAGTACGTTGGGTCCCGTTGACACCTGCAGGTCGGTGGCACCGTTTGGAATTGTGTCAAAAGCACAGAGACTGGACAAATGAGGTGTCGTGTGCACTTCTCGGATAAGAACAGATTATGGCTGAGTAGTGTTTCTGGACATACACTCATATGGCGAGATGTGAGGAAACGTAATGCGCCCAGGAACGCTGTTGAACATGATCTTCTGGTGGTCCAGGCGTTACATTTCGGGGAGGCATAATGTTGCATGGAAGTACTGACCTCCAAACACTCACCTTGGTCCATTCTCGTAACATTGTGCTCCTTCTCCATGTATGTCTTTTCAAGGATGAATTCGGCCCTGACTTCATTTTTGCGGATGACAACGCTCGAGCGCCTCGAACAGCGCAAATGCAGGAGTTCTTGGAACGAAAAGATAGTCTGCGAATGGCTGGCCAGTGGCCTGCCCGTTTCTCTCGCTTAAATCCCATTGAGCATGTGTGGACGCAGTGAGGAGACGTTTTGCTTTTCATCCACATGCGCCAACGACCATCCACCATTTGTCAACCGCGCTGATGGAGGAACGGAACGCCCTGCTACAAGAACCCCTTATCAACATTGTGGCCACATGAGAGCGTGTTGCAAAGCATGGATTGCCCTCCGTGCTGATCGCACGCGTTATTAAGGGGACGCCCATTAATGACGTGAGGTGATTTTGGCGTCTTCTCGGACCCCCCTCCCACCCTTGGTGAGGTGTCGTGAGATTTGATTCGACCCCCTCCCTCTCCCCCTCCCGAATCTCGCTTGAAATTTTCAAAGTGGGTATTTTTGTGTAAATACATTAATCTCTCTTGACTGGCTTGGATTTATTTAAAAAAAATTAATTTGCTTAATTGTTTTTATTTAAGACTAGTATTTAAGACACAAGGTTGGCTAGAATCAGTGAGAAAATCGACTAACAAAATACTGAAATAAAAGGAACAACAGAAATTCGTAAAAGAATATTCATTCTAATCAGCCCACGGGGACTCACGTGTGTGACTACTCGAACCAACGTGTCCATGTGATTTTCAGTAAAATCATCTGCTACCTCACTCTGATGTAGCCACTCTAAACCGTTGTCGCTTACACACAGAGGTTCAGTAGAAAGAAAGGTATTTACCCTACATTATTAAGGAAGCCCAAGTAGCCTGGGCCTTTCTCTCCGCCGCTTATCTCATGACCTGCTCGATCTCATGTTGAACGTGCAGCGCCATGTCTTCCTTTTTCAGGAGCTCTGCCTTGCTGCATTCCATAACTTTGTCACTTTTTTCTGGCAGCATTTTTTTTTGTAGATGTGTTTTTTCACGTTGGCAACATAATAATGATAACTCATTCTTTATGAGTGACAGCGTTAACGGAGCCATCGAGTAAGGAAACATTTATGGGAGTAAACACGGTAGGGCGGGACCTGTCACTGCCACCCGGCTCGTACGCCGCAGCGTTGTTCGATTTGAGCGTTTGGTCGGCCGGTGGCGGCTTAACAATCGAGGAGCCACTGTGCTACTTAGTGGCTTTCGCATAACTGCGATAAATATTGTTGTGTAGGATTTAGCCATATTTTAGTGAAGAAACATGTTTTACTTAATTTAACCCATTTTCTCACAATTTTACACTGTTTCTTGCGGAAAAAAATTATGTGATATTAGCCGAGACCCCCTTTCCCTCACGTGAGAATGGGTGAGATTCGGTTCGACCCCCTCTCCACCTCCAACCCACCCCCTCAAGCGCCTCGTGTCATTAATGGATGTCAGTATTGGGGCAAGGTGGGTTATCCAAGATGGCGGCGATGACGTCATCCAAGATGGCGGATTTTGGCGGGAAGTTTGAATTTTGGCTGGAAGATGCGTCAGTTGGGCTACCTCCGTTAACATAACCCCCCTCCCCACCCCTCCCCCAGAAAAAATGGCGGAAAGTTCGGATTCCAACAGGATAATCCATCACACCATGGTAACCTCTACTAACCTAAGAAAATGGCGGGAAAATAGTGCAATTGGCCTATCCCCACTAACCTAAGTCATCAGACCGCAACCTTGTCCTATGAACTGGCACCAAGTTTGAATTTTGGCTGTGAAATAGGTCAATTGGGGCACCTCTACTAACCTAAGTAAATGGCGGGAAAGAAAGGTCACCTCCACTAACCTAAGTCATCCGACCGCTACCTCCTCCTAGGGATTCGTGAGAAAAGGATTCAACCAGTGCTGGACATAAGTCTTTATTTTGCATGCACCAGTCTTTATTTAAACTATTTCATGTAGTGCAGCCATCCAGTGTGTTCACCATAAGGTCTGGACTCCAACTGACCTAGTACACACTACCACCAGCAGAGGGTGCTGTCGTCCAAGATGATGGACATGACGTTAGCTGATGATACGAGTACTGTTATGCAAGATGGCGGGAAACAGTGTGTTCACCATGAGGCCCAAGTGGTCTAGTACACAGTACCACCACCAGAGGGCGCTATCGTTTGTTCTGTGATGTAATCCAAGATGGCGGTCTAGGATGGGGGATAATGGCGGGGCCCAATAGGAGCCCTTAATCTGGTCATGTGCTCAACTTCAGCAAGTAGGATGGTAGTATCTGGTGACACCATAGTAGGAGATATAGGAGAGGCTCAGCAGCTCTGGGACCTCAGTCAGTCAGCAGCAACAGAAGAAGAAGAAGAACAATGAAGTCTCAATAGCAGTTGCACTACAGCACAGTCATGCAAAACAGGAGTAAACGGAAAAGTAAGCATTCCATATTACATCTTTCTCTCTGGTTAGTCTTAGTATTATTATTATTATCATTATTCGGTGTTTTTGTGTCTTGGTCCATGTCTAATGCTTCCTCGTCTTTGTTCAACATGGTTGAGTGCCAACATGCCCAGCTCTGCTGCCACGTCCGGACCTGTAGCAACCTTGGATGCCATCTTGTCAAGACCTGCAGCAACAGCATCCAGATCATCTGAAACAGTAGCGGCCACATGGGATCTGGTAGTGCACATAGCCCACTTGATGGAGCAGGACAAGGAGTTGCTGTTGTACGTCCCATTCATCGCTTTGCATGATGAGGACACGCAATCTGCCCCCAACACATCGAATGCTGTCGCTGGCGGTGTTAAACGACAAGATGGAGGTCAGTACTGGTCACCAACATATGACTCATCCCAGCAGAACATCCCTGCGATATTGCAACCACAGAGTGCAGATACTGTGGATAAGAAGGCATCGAGTGCACCTACGCTTTTCACCTCCACATACGAGGTGCATTCAAGTTCTAAGGCCTCCAATTTTTTTTCTCCGGACTGGAAAGAGATAGAAACATGCGCATTGTTTTAAAATGAGGCCGCGTTCATTGTCAATACGTCCCAGAGATGGCTGCACCGTAGGAAGATGGAATTTTACCGCCAGTGGCGAGTGAAACCAATTGAAATTCATCGACAGTTGAAGGAGACATGTGGTGATGGAGTTATGGATGTGTCGAAAGTGCGTTCGTGGGTGCGACAGTTTAATGAAGGCAGAACATCATGTGACAACAAACCGAAACAACCTCGGGCTCGCACAAGCTGGTCTGACGACATGATCGAGAAAGCGGAGAGAATTGTTTTGGGGGATCGCCGAATGACTGTTGAACAGATCGCCTCCAGAGTTGGCATTTCTGGGGTTCTGTGCACACAATCCTGCATGACGACCTGAAAATGCGAAAAGTGTCATCCAGGTGGGTGCCACGAATGCTGACGGACGACCACACGGTTGCCCGTGTGGCATGCTGCCGAGCAACGTTGACGCGCAACGACA
The DNA here is from genome assembly GCF_023864275.1 of Schistocerca cancellata. Lineage (NCBI taxonomy): Eukaryota > Metazoa > Arthropoda > Insecta > Orthoptera > Acrididae > Schistocerca > Schistocerca cancellata. The sequence continues at coordinate 381,603,709 of NC_064629.1, read as the reverse complement.
GCATGAATGGGACTTTCTTTTCGTCGGTTGTGACAATGGATGAGACGTGGATGCCATTTTTCAATCCAGAAACAAAGCGCCAGTCAGCTCAATGGAAGCACACAGATTCACCGCCACCAAAAAAATTTCGGGTAACCGCCAGTGCTGAAAAAATGATGGTGTCCATGTTCTGGGACAGCGAGGGCGTAATCCTTACCCATTGCGTTCCAAAGGGCACTACGGTAACAGGTGCATCCTACGAAAATGTTTTGAAGAACAAATTCCTTCCTGCACTGCAACAAAAACGTCCGGGAAGGGCTGCGCGTGTGCTGTTTCACCAAGACAACGCACCCGCACATCGAGCTAACGTTACGCAACAGTTTCTTCGTGATAACAACTTTGAAGTGATTCCTCATGCTCCCTACTCACCTGACCTGGCTCCTAATGACTTTTGGCTTTTTCCAACAATGAAAGACACTCTCCGTGGCCGCACATTCACCAGCCGTGCTGCTATTGCCTCAGCGATTTTCCAGTGGTCAAAACAGACTCCTAAAGAAGCCTTCGCCGCTGCCATGGAATCATGGCGTCAGCGTTGTGAAAAATGTGTACGTCTGCAGGGCGATTACGTCGAGAAGTAACGCCAGTTTCATCGATTTCGGGTGATTAGTTAATTAGAAAAAAAATCGGAGGCCTTAGAACTTGAATGCACCTCGTACAATTTAAGACCCAGTGGATCGAAGCGTGTGAACATTGCTATAGAAGCGCATCATGTCTGGTGCTTGCATGCGAGAATGGAGATTGAAAATGTATCCAACTGTGTTAAAGTGCCAATTTCCGAGTTCGACTGGGACGGAATATGTCGTGCAGGGCGCTACATCATTCAGCAGATGACTACAGAGTATTATCCAACTCGTTCTCCCCTACACAATCACCTTACTGGTGTGCCACTTTCTATTACAACAGTGTATGATGACTGTGCATTATGTGTGAAATCGGGTGACAACTATGTTTAAGACATGCCTCCGTTGTGAAGTTATACGATCTGGACACTGCTATACGTCTTGCATTGGACAGACTGAACCAATGGTTGCCCAGCATAGACTCTGCATACAATGATGATGTAAACTCCCTACGTGTGCATAGTGTACATGTTGATGATCTGGAGTAGCACCTTTGTTTGCACATGAATGCTGAACCTAAAGAGATACAGATTAAATGAGTGAGTGAAAAACTTGAGTACTGTGAAGCATCTATCGGCAGAGTGAGATACGCGCTGAATTTATTGCATGTCAAAAAGCTTTATTTGGTAAATACTGTACAGTTGCGAAGAAGGAGATACATACAGATTGTAATGATATTCCTGAAGTACTACAACCCATGTATGATATTTAAATAAAGAAATAATTTATGTATATATAATCTCAAACCGTGTTTCTGTTTTATTTCATACCTCTCTCATTATAGTCAAAGTATTACAATTATTAATTTTTTTTCAATGCTATACGAGTTATTGAGATGATGAGTGATCGAGTTACTCTTCATGGGTAAAATATATAGATTTTTTTCTCTGTGTAGTCAATATAGCTCAGTCGGTTAAGTGATGGAACTATATATTATCCTTTATCCTTTCAAGTGTATTTTTCTATATATGTCAACTACCTGTCGGTACCTGGCGTAGTTAGTATCATGACAGGGTGGGTGAAACACCCTCATCACAAGGACTTTGTCGTCGGTGACTGGTCCTGTGAAGATGCAAAAGAACACCTGATGAAGAAGAAGAAGAATAAGAATGGGATTCTCCTTCCTGATAATATATGAGCAATTATTGTAGGTCAGTCCAACTGTGGGGAAGACTAATGTCCTCATGACTCTACTAACACATGTAGATGGAGTCCGATTTGAACATGTTTGTGTATTCTCAGAAACACTGTTTCATCACAAGTATCAGCTATTGCAGGAGATATTGCGTGGTGTAGATGGTGTTACATACACGACATTCAGTGAAAGCGGTGATATCCCTCCACCTGAAAAAGCAAAGCCAAACACTGTCTTCATATTTGACGATGTTGCTGTGGGAAACCAAGACCAAATTCGAAAATATTTCTGTTTCGGTCGTCATATGGGTATGATCTATTTTAACTAAGCCAAACATATTTCAGAATCCCCAAACAGCTGGTTAGGGATAACGCAAACCTCATTATAGCCTTCAAACAAGACAACCTGAATTTAAAACACATTTACCAGGCACATATCGGAACTGACATGTCGTTCAATGATTTTGTAAAGATATGTGCTTATTGCTGGATTCATTCACAGTATTGATAAAACAAGAAAACCGAGTGATGGTAGGTACAGGTGAAACTTTCAAGAGTTTTTGCTTATACAGCATGGTAAGAGAGGTTAGTACATCAGTATACGCTGCACCATGGACAAATTCGCGCTTATGTCTAGCTCTCAACCCGAGAGAATGGGTGTACACAGACAGGAGGTGTAGGCAGGGAACTAGAGAAATATTACCAGACTCTTTTGAGTATGGTGAATGCGTTAAATGAGTTAGGTAACAAAGTAGCCGGCTTAACTGAAAAGGTCGAGCCTATTGAGGGGACAACAGATGTAGAGTTCCTTGTTGTTGAGAAGGGGGAGCAGGTAGATAGTAAGAGGAAGCAGAAAATGACCGGATACATAAAGCCTCACGCTGCTGAGATATCTCATTAGTATACGCCGAGATGTCGACGAAGCAGAAAGTGATTATAGTGAGGAAAGCAGTTCGTGAGAAATTACGCTTTCTGAGGTTAGGGAATATGGATCGACAGTAAACACTAAGAGAGATCTTTAAGCCGGTTACTGAATCTTTCAGACAGCGATCAGAAAAAAAAACATGATAACGAGGGTGTTGCCATTAACCAATTTATTATCCGTCATACCCCCGGTCAGATAAACAGAACATTCAGTGTTATCAGGGGAAGACCGTACATGTTGGGTACACATCCTATAACTGTAACTGATGACACAATACGGATTGGTGATAGACGGTTTGAGAGAACACCCGACTTAATGGCTCTTATTTTCCTAAAATCTACCAAAAAACCTATAAATTATTCAGTTAATGATAGGGAAACATACCGTAAAATACTGCACATGACTGGTGTACATAAGATCACGAAAAACCTGAGCAACAAGAAATATAAAACCATTATAAAACCAATGCTTGAAGACGAAAAAAACAACAGCAGCAGCAGTAGCGGTGATGGTATTGACATTCAGGATAAAGCAGTGAACAATCGAATCTCGCAGTATATATATTATGACGACCCCAACGAGCTAAAAGATCGACTACGGCTGTTCATGGCATCAGCTGCTGCAGGTAATACAGCTCATTCGAATGGGGTTGTTTCAATAATCTCGGAGGAGACAGTAGTTCGAGAACTGCACAAACCTTCACGCAAAACGTACCCTCGTAGGCATGTTATGATTAAAGGATTGGATGACTTGTGGCAAGCTGATATTGCAGATATGAGGGAATATTCACATGAGAATAATGGATTCAAATATATTTTAATGGTTATTGATACATATTCCAAATTTGCCTGAGCATTACCTGTCAAAACAAAAACGGGTAGAAATGTCGCCGATGTTTTTGAGCGTTTGCTACAGACAGGGACGAATCGATGCCCAGACAACCTCCACACCGATCAGAGTAGGGAGTTCTACAACAGGTATTTTAAGACCGTAATGCAGCGGTACGGAATACATCACTACTCAGCATTCACTCACCTGAAGGGAAGTATCGTGGAGCGTCTGAACAGAACAATAAAAGGTCGAATGTGGATGCGTTTTAACCTTCGCGGCTCATACAAATGGACAGATATCCTCCCAGAAATAATTGCTCACTATAATCGAACCAAACATACCACAATAAAAATGAGACCAATCGATGTTCGTGATAATGGACTCCTGGATACGGTTTACTATCGCATTAAGATGCTGGATCCACGCAAACAGAAATTTAATGTAGGCGATTTGGTGCATATCTCAAAACACAATACGGCATTTGAGAAATCATACCTACCAAACTGGTCAACTGAGATATTTACAGTTTCAAAGGTGCAACGAACGAATCCTCGAACTTATATATTGAAGGATAGTAAAGGTGAAGAAATTGCAGGCTGCTTCTACATCGAGGAGTTGCAGAAAAGCTCAGAGCCGGATGTTTTTTCGTGGAGAGAGTCACAAGACGTCGAGGAAATAAAGCACTAGTCAAATGTCTTGGTTTCTTGCTACACAAAACAGCTGGATTGATGACGACCATTTGCTATATAATGGGCTTGCACAGTCCACAACTACCGCAGTAGCATAACATGCGTGCTAAGAGACGCATTAGAGGAGGTGGTGGCATTCTAGACAAACTGCCATTGGAATTACACATCCCTGGATATAACTACTGTGGACCTGGGACAAAGCTTCAGAAACGCTTAGCGCGAGGTGATAAGGGGGTTAATCAGCTCAACGTAGCGTTTGGAGCACGACATTGCATACGCTGCAAATAAAGATCTATCAAGTCGTCACATTGCAGATAGGATTTTAGCTGATAAGGCTAAGGCGATACGGAGAAGAAAGGATTTACAGTTGATAAAACCATGAGTGCAAAAATTAAGTTGGGTGTAGGAGTGATGAATTTCAAGCTAGTTATGAATGCTGCACGTTGTGCACTAAACAAGAAGGACAAGGGCGGGAAGCAGAGCTGTTTGAAGACCTGCATCCTGACAGCGATGTATGCAGCTAAAAACGCACTGAAGCAGAAAGATGCGGGAAGAATAAGAAAAGGAGGAGGAGGATCGGTTAAAGCGCCTCGAGTTCTACCAATACCCAAGACATCTGACGGTTTTATTCCATTTCTCATCCCGGCCCTCTCCGCGCTTTCGGCGGTAGGTTCCCTAGCAGGTGGTGCCGCAGCTATCGCTCGAACGGTCAAGAATGCGCAAAACTCCCAAGCACAGTTAGAAGAGGCAAGAAGACATAACCGCATGATGTAAGCCGCAGCCATCGGAAAAGGTCTATATTTGAAACCGTACAGGAAAGGGCTTGGTCGATTCAAAAATGAAAAGAGCCCATTAGCGGCCCTACTAGATCGACCACTCACAAATACAGATCTTCTTAAGTTTGTTAGAGTCAAATTCAAGATACCAAGTTTCCGTGGTGTGTTTATGAGGGATACATTACTGAAGACTATGCGGAAAACTGGTGAATGCGGAATTGTGAATTAAGATGTTGCTGGAGGGACCGGCACCCACTGGGTATCATATGTTATGAAAAATGCGGATACAGTCTACTATTTCGACTCATTTGGTGACCTGCAACCACCAGAAGAATTACACCGATACTTCACTCACAGAAGACGTGTGCTCTACAATTATCGATGCTATCAGGACTTTACTACACACCTCTGTGGATATCCATGCATCATGTTTCTCTTGACGTTCACAAAGAAGAAGAAGGAGAAGAAGAACCATGCTATATAAAGAGGAGGTTTAAACACTCATTCATCAGTTGAGGTTCAGACGCAATGTCGTACACTTTGACGTTAAAAGAACGATCATCTGCATTGCGCGCAAATTACTTCCCGCCAATTCATTTGAACGTTGGTGAATGGAGTATATCATTGACTGGACTGAAGCATCCCAGCATCCCAAATATCCCTGAGACTCACAATAAACTGCATCCGGATATTAATGGTGAAAAAGATATTGTGTAAATAGAACCAGGTGCATACGATATCGACGATTTAAACGAAGTTTGAAAACAGTTTGGAAAAGATATTGAAGTACGTGTAAACATCAATACACTTAAATCTGAAATAAGGGCTGTAAATGCAACGATGGACTTTAACCAGAAAGGTTCAATAGGGCGCCTGCTGGCTTTCACAAAAGGGCATGTTTTCAAGAAGGATCCAAGTAAATTTTACATGCCAGATCAGACTGTGGACATACTCCCCACCAGCACAATCCGTGTCGAGTGTAACACTGCAACGATCTCCGGTCTCAACGATAGTCTGATTCACACTATTTACGGATTCTTCCCCTCATATTCAACGGGGTATAAGATTGTTGAGACTCCTGCCAATGCAATATACCTTCCAGTAACAGCTCAGACATTGGACTATTTGGAGCTGCGTATTGTGGACCAGAATAATCAACTTGTTGACTTTCGTGGTGAGGAAATCATTGTACGATTACATCTAAGGCAGGATGGGCGTACGGTATAAAACAAGTGCACACAATCCACGGCATGCCACTTCGCTGTCAAACAGCAAAGTGATAACACGTGCGAGCTACGAGTTTCAGATGGCTTGAAGCCGCACAATGACGTTCTCACTCAATATAACCAGTCCAGCAGAGTATGATGAGAGATTTATACGTCAGGAATACCTCTCTCATAAGCCTTACGCTTCAACCACATTTAACAAGAACGATGAAATCAGGATTGTCATCCAGCACCAAGACGCACTCACGCTTCCATGCAAGAGTTTCATATATCTAGAGGGGTCATTCGAGAAAACCGACGGCAACGATACGGTGGGATCCAGGCTGTCACGTAACGCTTTAGCATTCCTGTTCCAAGAGATACACTATGAACTCAATGGGTCTGAGATCGACCGTGATAGTAAGCCGCGAGAACCTCACAAATCTGGGAGAAAGTCAAAGAATCTGGAGGTCGAGGTTGGAGTTTCGTCAAGAGAACATACACTTTGGACTGGTTCCAGGACAAAAAGTAGGAACGACGAGCAGCCTCTTGGAAAACTTTGCGGATTTGAAAATGCTGCTGGAGCTGCTTCTCGTATGTTTCCCAGTCTTCAGCATCCTCGTTGAAAGCGGCAAACGGCGGGGGCGGTGGAACCGGGCGGTTTTGCAAGAGTTCCGTAAATAAATGTTCCTATGTATCCTAAGATTTCTTGCAAAACTGTTGAAAGCCTTGTAATAAGTCCAATTCCGAGACGAAGGCGTAATATTCAGCGGTCGAAGTACACTAGGTCGGCATCCAGAGTGAACTGAACTTCGGGGCTAGTTCCAGCCCCTAAATAGCTGTCTCCAGCCAATCAGGTTTCGGCGTAGTGATAGTTCCTGCATGCCGTGGCTCGAGCTCCTCCTGCAGGAAGTAGTGCTCGGAATGTCTGTTTCCATTATCTTGTATGTAAATAACCGGTGTTTGGCTCAAATGGCTCTGAGCACTATGGGACTTAACTGCTGTGGTCATCAGTCCCCTAGAACTTAGAACTACTTAAACCTAACTAACCTAAGGACATCACACACATCCATGCCCGAGGCACGATTCGAACCTGCGACCGTAGCGGTCACGCGGTTCCAAACTGAAGCGCTTAGAACCGCACGGCCACACCAGCCGGCTAACCGGTGTTTACCATGGTGCTTTTGGTACGCCTTGGCCATAGACAACGCCGTTCTCTGTGGTGTGATATGGGTTGCCGGCCCTCAGGGGCTACCTTGGTTCCGGTATAACACCATGTTTGCATGGTTCAAAGTTATTTTAGTTGCCCCACATAGCACTGACCTGTTTGCTGGCTGTTAATGGATATTTGGGTGACATGAGGTTGCAGGGTTTGTGAACTTGGTCATTTGTATTTTTCCTATAAATTCTGAATTTGTGTGTGTTGTGCCTTATAATATTTAGTTCCACGTGACTGATGCTTTTGTCTTGCTCATGTTTTGTTGTAAATGTAATTGTATCACATAGACTGTTAAAGGAATTTAGAACGTCTGTTATATCTTTGGCATCCCCTTTCATTAGCAGTAGTGTGTCATCTACATATCTTCTGTAAAATTTAATTTTCTTTAGGCGGGGTTGTTGACAGTTAAATAATTTTTGTTCCAAATGACTTATGTATATGTCAACTATGTTAGCAGTTGAGTTGCTGCTTATAAAAATCAGCATTAAATTTAAACAGTTGCAACTTAGCATTATCTGGAGGAGTTCCACAGAGTGAACAATCTCGTTGTATGCAAATTTCTTGTGTCTCACAAGGTTCGTCTGGATTACTGATACAGATTCTTGTGCAGGTATGTTTGAGTAAAGTCTAGTAATGGCAAGTGATAGAAACTGAGCATCATGGGGAAGGTTTCCTGACTTTAAGTTCTTCAGCTAGTATCACAGTGTTTCTTTTTATTGAATATGTTGTTTCATATTTATATTTTTTTCATCATTATTTTATTCAGTTTCAGCGACAGTTTGTATACTGGGCTATTTATAGAGTTAACCTCTAGGCTTATCAGACTACGTTCTTTGTGTATTTTTGGTTGTGTTCTTAAACGTGGTGCCTTTGGGTTCATGCATGGGAGATATTTCTTATTTATTTATGTCAACTGGAAATTTGTGTTCTTTAGTTGTTCTTTTGTTTTACTCTGAAATTGTTTTCTTGGGTCTTTTTAATGTGGTGAATATTATTACCATCAAAGAATTAATGGTTTTGTTTATATACTCATTTTCTTTCATCTCAACTAATGTATTGCCTTTGTCCGACTTCATAACTATGGATTGGTTGCTTTTCAGTTTATTATTTGTGGATTTTAAGGTTTTTGTATCATTTAATGATTATTTATATCTTAACTTATCTTCCTTCATTTCTTTCTCAAGAAGCTTTCTTACTTTGTGGCCTACTGATGCTTTTGTATTTGAATTTAACTTCATACCACCTGCTGCTTTTTAGTTGCAACTATGATCTGTTTCAGAGCATGGTTGTTGAGGTTGGATTTTATGTTGTATTTTAGTCCTTTTTGAGGCAGACTATTTTCTCTTTGGTGAAATTTTATGTCTGTGTTGTTCACCACTCTGCTGTAGAATGTGTGTATGTGTATAATTATAAGTTTGGATTTATTATTTTGTTTTGATGTCAAGGACTGCAGTCTCTTGTCATGTGTATTGGAAATGGTCAGGTACATTGCCGAGTATGACTTACAAGGGCCTACATATGCTGCCGCAATTGGTGGGTACCATGCTGTTTGTTGCATCTGTCTACATGCTCAGTGTCTGTTTAGTAATTCTTTCTCCTTGTGTAATTGAATTATTTAGGTTTTCAGACATAGTTTTTTAAGTTTAGGCTTCATAAGGTTTGCTATGCTGCTACTTCGTCTTATTTTCACTTATTTTCACATGCAATTATTTTTCTTCAAGTTTGGCATTGACTATTATAAACTTCCTAAAAGAAATGTAAATGTAAGGCTCAAACAAGTGGGCTATCTTCTCTTTGATTAGAGGTGACTTCTCCGCTGCAGTTAGGTGGCGCAGTGGTTAGCACACTGGACTCGCATTCGGGAGGACGACGGTTCAATCCCGTCTCCGGCCATCCTGATTTAGGTTTTCCGTGATTTCCCTAAATCGCTTCAGGCAAATGCCGGGATGGTTCCTTTGAAAGGGCACGGCCGATTTCCTTCCCCATCCTTCCCTAACCCGAGCTTGCGCTCCGTCTCTAATGACCTCGTTGTCGACGGGACGTTAAACACTAATCTCCTCCTCCTCCTCCTCCTCCGCTGCAGTTTAAACAGCTAACATATAACTTATATATATTAATTGGTAAGTACTGGTAGGATCTATGTAAGTCTGGTGACGAGAGTTACATAACATGATACTCCATATATAATCACATGTGTGGTGCATTATGAGACACTTATCCACCATACGCTATTCTAAGCAGAGCCATAAAAGTTTTAAGCTATAACGAAAGATAACAGTGACAACAGGAGCAAGAAAGCGACTTTAGTCATATTGAAACTACCTCAAGACGTCATTCCGTACATTTAAGATAGAATGTCTGGGTACATCGCTCTATGTATTGCAGTGGAGAAGATTCCTACCGAGATCATGTTTACTTCCCATGTCTGACATTCAACAATAGTTTTTATTTGTCGAATTTTGCTCCAAACAGCATTTCCTTACTTAAACTATAACGTAATTATTCAGTATCTGTCGAGGTTTCAGGTAACGTGCTGGAGTTGTGAAATTACACACTGGTGTGTTAGTTTGCTTGGTTGCCCCTTTTGATGAGCTAATTTTTACGTATTCCATAGATTCCACTCACAATAAACGTCATGATGTGGAACGTGTCTTTAAAAATGAAAACTTTCCTGGCATGTTGCTACTTTCACCTTCGGCATGCTAATCGCTTTTTATTTTCTCTCTTTTATTAATTTCGAGCTTCTGATCCGTTAGTAGTTTCAGAGGACACTTCTGAGAACATTTTCTGGCAGTGATTAAACGAAAGTGAGGGACTGAACACGAATCCTTACTTTGAGATCTGTTAGCTAAGGACAAGCAGGAATTTCATCATTCAGCGGAGGTTGCTTAGGAAATGAACTTATTATTGACTTATATAAGAAACTGTTACAATATTCGCCCAGTGTGATTTAGAGAAACCATAGAAAACCCAAATAAGGATGACTAGAAGCGGATCTGAAGATCTGTGCTCTCCATCACAATCACAGTTTCTTAACAAGTGTGCATCTCGTCTTATCGAAGCAAATAGCAGGAAAACACACATGCACAATGACTAAACACAGAGAAAAAATTTAATTAATGACATTGTGACTATGTCTGGATGCAACTGAATAAATGTAATTCTTGCTTATTCATTATTTTCTATATGAGTTTCCCCTCAAATTACAGTAGTGTAGCATCATCAGTGACCTGAAAACTAACAGCCACAGATAAAATATCATACTCCACATCCAATCATTCCCACAACCAAAAGCAAACTGCACTGAGACACATCTTATACACAGTACGTATTATTCCACTTAGCATGAGAAATTAAGAGAAAAAATATACAAACAATAAAATAGATAGCAATGGGAAATAGGTATGGCAGCACAGATTGAAGTAAGAAGTTAAAATTATTATGCAAAATAAAAACGACACAGACAGAAATCAACAGATCACACACAATGACAACACATCCACATGACGATTACGCAACAAAAAATAATTAGATATTGTAAGCAATGACATGCATACATAATTTGACATATAGGTTTTTAAAAATTCTAAAGACATAAGGCATTAGTGTACATATTCTAAGGAAATAAGTCTCTGTGTTGCATACAAAACAATAAACATAGTCCAAGCAAATTTATACAGCTCAACTCGCAACAGAGACAAAGCGAAAGAGAGAGACATGTATCAGCTTGAATGCCAAAGCTGCAATGCTGTGTATGTAAGAATGCCTAGCAGAATTTTTAGCACAAGTTGTAAGGAACAAATTAAACGTTGGAAGCATTACAGCAATTATCACTGATGGTTACAATGTCTTTGTTTATATAGTGTCTGTATCCTCACATTGCAGTGTCCTTCATGCGTGCATGCACGCATTTTATGTCGCAAGCTGAGGTCCGAGCTGTGTAACACTCTTCCATGGGTCAAACAAATCTGTGAACATTAGTGCTGATCTTCTCTGTATACGTTCAAAATCCCCCTTAGTTTTATTTGCTACGCTCCCTCACATTTGAGCAACATTCTTTAATGGATCACATGAGTGTTTTGTGAGCAATTTAGTTTTGCAGACTGATTGCATTCCCGTAGTATTCTACCAATGAACCGAAGTCTGGCACCTGCTATACTTACGACACTGGAATGGAAAAATACAGACACTGTACAATCACGGACATTGAAACCATCAATAATACATCCATGACTGAGGGGCTAAAATGACGGTAAAATATCTTTCTCTTCCCGTGCGGGAGTCACGAAATGTACGAGCTTAAGGTTTGTGGACTCTGTGACATATTGAAGATTGGTTCGGTCCTCGAAGCGTGACAAAGTGGTTAGGTCTTTCAGTGCTCTGTCAGACTCTTCACGTAATATCACATCTCCCATTTCATCTTCATCTACGTCCTCTAACATTTCCATAGTATTGCCCTCAACTACATCGCCCTTGCATAGGCTCTCTACATACTCCTTCCACCTTTCCGCATCCCCTTCTTTGCTTAGGACTGGTTCTCCATCTGAGCTCTTGATATTCGTACAGGTGGTTCTCTTTTCTCCAAAGGTCTCTTTAATTTTCCTGTAGGTGGCATCTGTCTTACCCATAGTGATATATGCTTCTACATCCTTGCACTTGTCCTCTAGCCATTCCTGATTAGCCATTTTGCACTTCCTGTCAATCTCATTTTTTGTCGTTTCTATCTCCAAGTGTTTCTTCTAACCCTCGTCTGCTTACCTACTTGATCCTCTGCTGCCTTCACTATTTCATATCTGAAAGCTACCCATTCTTCTTCTACTGTATTCCTTTTCCCTGGTCTTGTCAATCGTTCCCTAATGTTCCGTCTGAAACTCTCTACAACCTCTGGTTCGTTCAGTTTATCCAGGTCCCATCTCCATAAATTCCTACCTTTTTACATTTTCTTCAGTTTTAATCTATAGTTCATAACCAATAAATTGTGGTCAGAGTCCACATCTGCCCCTGGAAATGTCTTACAATTTAAAATCTGGTTACGAAATCTCTGTCTTACCATTATATAATCAATTTGAAACCTTCCAGGGTCTTCAGGCCTCTTCCACGTATACAACCTTCTTTCATGATTCTGAAACCAGGTGTCAGCTATGATTAAAATATGCTCTGTGCAAAATTCTACCAGTCGACTTCCTTTTCCACTCTTTTCCCTCAGTCCGTATTCACCTAATATTTTTCCGTCTCTTCCTTGTCATACTATCGAATTCCATCCCCCGTGGCTATTAAATTTTCGCCTCCCTTAACTACCTGAATAATTTCTTTTATCTCATCATACATTTCTCCAATCTCTTCTTCATCTGCGGAACTAGTTGGCATACAAACTTGTACTACTGTGGTGGGGGTGGGCTTCGTGTCTGTCTTGGCTACAATAATGCGTTCACTATGCTCTTTGTCGCAGCTTCCCCGTGTTCCTATTTTTTTTTATTGATTATTAAATCTACTCCGGCATTACCCGTATTTGACTTTGTATTTTTAATCCTATATTTACATGACCAGCAATCCTGTTCCCTCTCCCACCGAACTTTACTAATTCCCACTATATGTAAATTTAACCTATTCATTTCCCTTTTTAAATTTTCTAACCCACCTGCCCGATTAAGAGATCTGACATTCCACGCTCCGATCCGTAGAACGCCAGTTTTGTTTCTCTTGATAACGACGTTCTCTCCACATAGAATAAGACATTATGAGAACATACAGTATAATCATGTTAAACACCTCGTCTCATTTTGAGAGAACTTTTATAAACTAAAAACCATGTTAGTAAATGGCCAAAAACACGTAAGCAACTACTGAGTACTAAACCTCTCCGAAGATGTGAAATAGATATAATACTGACTCCTCTCTCTCTCTCTCTCTCTCTCTCTCTCTCTCTCTCTCTCTCTTTCTCTAAATACATACTGGTGTTTACAATACTACAGAAAATTGAACTCATTAACATACTGCAAAAGTGTGTGTGTGCAGTTTGCGCGCTGTCCTATGAAGTGTTAGTGGCGTTGCAGGCCAAAAAACAACCCCACTAGCAGAGAAGTAAGGAGACGTGTAGTGAGACATTATCACAAACTGTAAATTATAAATCACAAGAAAATGCCGCGCCATATCTCCTTGTTACTAATGAGTTCAATGCAAGATATGTGATTTAGAACTGCTGCCTGTAAGAAAAAAAGGGTGTTTGTATTTCAGGCTACTTAACATGCTTCAATAAAATGAGGCGAAACGAGTATGTCAAAACAAATGGAATTTATTCAGTTCACATATGACCAAAAATTAATTACTGTAACATTATTAGCAACTGGGAAAGACAGGCCAACAACATTAAAGATTTTAACACAGAACAAAGTTTAGCCGACTCATAGGCAAATTGTGGACTGGCGCTCAAGATATCCTCCCTTAAGCTAACTGACATGGGGACAGGAAGGACATCTGATCACAGAGCCGAAAATACTTGCCATATAATCGTCAGCACGCCTGATCAATGGCAAGAGAACAGCTGATAAAAAGGGTTAGGGATTATTTAGAGCACTAAATTTGAATCATGCACTGAGAAAACTAGCAGCGGGTTGCGGCACTGGGATACATTTTATTATTTGTTGTTAATCACGGTTATCCCTCAAATATTCTAGAAGAACCTTTTGTGATACCTCATTGGCCAGGTCGTTCAGTACTCGAAATTTATCCTCACGTCGTAGCAGAGTAAAGGTGTCGTGATTCGGTAGTTGCTGTCTCAGCGCAGTTGCTACATCATTATGTAGGGGAAACTCGTAAACCACATGGTCGGGAGTACCCTCTAGCGCACCACAGTCGCACGAAGGCGTAGCCCTTTTCCAAAACCGACACAAGTATGTCGGGTAGGACCCATGACCAGTGATAAAATGGAACAGTCCCTTTCTCAGCTTAAAGTATCCCAAACCTAATCGTTCTCTTACATCTGGTAGGAATTGGAAAGTTCTTGATCCGGTGTCATCGGCTTCCCATGCTTCCTGCCACAGCTCTATACCCCTTCTCTTGATTGCACCCTTATCCACAGCCTGAATACCGAGAATATCCCCTAATTTCTCGATCTCTCTCTTCTTCGCCCAGAACCATGCAGCCTGTTCCCTAATTTTGATATCAAAGGGGTAAAGCCCCATTATTACCAACAAGGCCCCACCCAGAGATGTCCTGTAGGCCCCCACTGACCTTAATAACAAATTCCTCTGTACCCTTCTCACTGTCATAGCAGACACCACTTTCGTGAGCCTGTGTGCCCAGACTCCCTAGCTGTAACCCACTATTGATGTTAGTATACAGTTGTGATATAACTTTATTGGTTCGGAGGAGAGGTGGAATCATTTGTGTCCAATGCATATGAGGTTGTTAGCACATCTAAGGCCCTTTGGGTTACGGTTTCAATGTGCCCTGCTAAGTTCCACCTTTCATCAATGATAACTCCCAGGTAAGGCCCATCTCGTCGTCGGAGAACTGGTCAGCCCTCGCTTCTAACCGTCGGATTCCTAATTAGTTGTCCTTTCAACAGAAGATAGGTTGACTTATTTGGTGATATTTTCATTTTAGTGTTATGGCACCATTGTTGTAATATATCCATAGCCCTCTCAATCTTTGGCTCGATGTCTTCGCGGTACGGCCGCCCACCAATAGGAGGAGGTCATCCACGTAGGCTATCACCTCTAGCACATCTTCACTCTGTTGCATGCTGGCCAGTAGTGGTTCCATCTGGATGCAGCAAAACAAGACAGAGCCCTGGAGGCTCCCTTTGTTATTAATTTTCTAACTCTCCCACTAGGGGATGACAGCCAGACCTTCTCTCGTAAACAGGAGAAGAGCGAAGGCCACAACAGGTGGTCAAAGGCACCTCCGATGTCCACCATAATGCCAACTATGTACGTGTACAGGTCTGAGTCGAAGACCCCAGCCGCCTGGGGGATTGCGTCAGCCGCTGACCGCCCAGACCTGAAGCCGAACTGCCTGTCACTTATTCCGCATAGCACTCGATGTGCAGCCAGTCTATCAGCCAGCAATTTCTCGAACAGTTTTCCGAAGAGATCTAATAAACATATCGGTCTGTATGACTTGGTCTCAGTTGGGTCTTTCTCTGGTCCTTTCTTTATTATGACCACATTTGCTGTTTTCCAAATTTTCACTGTTGTCAGGCAACAGGGACCAGAGGAGGACCTTAGCAGTTTCCTGCTAGGATTCCGTCACTCTGTCCCCATGCCTGGCTGTGGATAATACCATCGGAGAGCGGATCTGCGGATCTTCTCCCTCATCAACTTACAGGGCACTCCCCATGGGTCAGTAGTTAGTTGATTTATAACATACCTCTCCCAACTTCGAACTCTAACTGCCCGAAACTCCTTCTGGAATGTTTCTTTAGTTACCTATATTGTTGCAACCAACGTTGCTTTTCCCATCAGACGGCACTGCGCTGGTAGTGCTTCCTTACACTTCTTATAGACTGGCGCATATGCTCCAGTTCGTTGGACCATAGTGACGGAGAGGCCAGTATAGGCCTCCTCCTGATTGGTACTGCTTCCTTCACTGCTCTAGTAATAGCCCTCACCAGCTCTTCGGCGTACCTATCTACATTTATATTTTGGTATTGGTCACATTCTGGTAATGCAGGAATGCTGCACTCCCTTGCAAGGCGTTCCCAGTGTGTTCTGTTGTAATTCAATTGCACCTCCCATCACATGTCCCAGTGGCACTCACTGTCACCTATCGTAAATGTAATTAGATTGTGGTCACTTGCGGTGGTCTTATCTTCTACTTTCCAATTTCTCACGATGCTTACGGCAATAGGTTCGTGAATGTTGTTACATTGATGTTCGTGCCTTGTCCCCCTCTCGCTGTATAGGTGGGAGGGTTACCAGGCTTGTTGGCCACCACAAGTTGCAAAGCCATAATTGTTTCTCCCGCCTTGCCTCCGTTTGCGTCTCTTGTGCCACGGAACCATAGGGGGGATTTTGCATTTATGTCAGCAGTCACTATCACTTTTCGGCCTCGAAACGTCGTGATTACCCGAGTGAGATGGTTCAGATGCTGCTCGATGTCGTCTCCAAACTGAAAATACCTATTGAGGAGACATAGTACTCCCGTAGGAGATTGTATCTCCACGACGTTGCAGTGACTGTTCGATAGCTGTGACAGAACTGTTAATCACAATGCTTTGTTCGTTATTATTATCGCCGCTCTCGGCTCATCTCTGCTACTAACTGCCATGTCGCGGCTGCAAAGGCTATTCGTCCAGCTAGGGAGTACGGCTCCTGCAGGCAGAGGACTAGTCTCTTCTCCTCCACCACCAACTTGCGCAGCTCCTGCATCACGAGTCTGCTATTGTGTGTATTTAGCTGTGCAGTAGTTATTGTAGTCATTATGGAAAGAAGGTATGTACATGATTTTCTGGCCAGTTCTTTCGCCAATCGAACGCAATGCGTCCATTTGCCAATAATGATTGTACATAAATTTCATCTAGATCAAACTCTCCACCTGTTCTTTGGAATACTTTCTTGACAAGATCTCGCAGGGATCTGAAGTCGGCAGGGAGATTTATTGACTTAATCTGTATTCAGTCAACAGCCTCCATCACCGAGAAGGCGACTTTCCTGCCATATTCATGCCCCACCCGGACCACATGTCGCAACGCAGTGGTCAGGGTCATCAGCTGCTCCAACCTAGCTAGTTGCATGGCATATTCGAGATTTGGGTATACTATAACAAGGCCTACGAGTGGTATTCTAACAGTAGAGGATTCCTGCACAGATGGAAGCACTCTAATGATTATTACTGTATTTTCCTGGATTGCGTATTTTCCCTCTCTACGCGTTTCGCTCCTCTGCATAACCACTGGTCGGGCCACTACCATAGGACGCCCTTGCCGCCCTTGGTCTTCAGTCGGCCTGTGTCCCCAGCTTTGGGAGGAGGAAGCTTCAGTCGTTGTGGGCAGCTCTGTTTGTTTTCCAATGTCAACCATTTATGTTCTCGGGGTGCCTGAAAGCATCCTCAAAAATTCTATGAATTTGCTTGCCCTCATCTCGTTCCTCCTCCTTTTGCTCGGGGATTTTCTCTTTGGCATCCTGTTCCCGTTTATGGTCTCAGCCATAATCGATTCTTGAAATTAATCTCTGTTCAAGCATTCTGTAGGTAGGGCAGTTCCCCCCCCCCCGTCCCCCCTCCCCCTCCCCCCCCCCCCTGGGACACCGCATGATCTTTTTAACCTTTTTCTGCATGGGATACATACCCCTACTGCATTGCAATCTTTTATTGTGTGGTTTTCCGCACCACACTTGGAGCAAGCCGACCCCCTGGTACAGTGCTTTTGAATGTGGTCCAGGTCCCCACAGTTGTGGCAACGAGATACCACAAAATAGTCTCTTATGATGACCGCATGGAAGCCTATGTACAGGGTTATTACAAATGATTGAAGCGATTTCACAGCTCTACAATAACTTTATTATTTGAGATATTTTCACAATGCTTTGCACACACATACAAAAACTCAAAAAGTTTTTTTAGGCATTCACAAATGTTCGATATGTGCCCCTTTAGTGATTCGGCAGACATCAAGCCGATAATCAAGTTCCTCCCACACTCGGCGCAGCATGTCCCCATCAATGAGTTCGAAAGCATCGTTGATGCGAGCTCACAGTTCTGGCACGTTTCTTGGTAGAGGAGGTTTAAACACTGAATCTTTCACATAACCCCACAGAAAGAAATCGCATGGGGTTAAGTCAGGAGAGCGTGGAGGCCATGACATGAATTGCTGATCATAATCTCCACCACGACCGATCCATCGGTTTTCCAATCTCCTGTTTAAGAAATGCCGAACATCATGATGGAAGTGCGGTGGAGCACCATCCTGTTGAAAGATGAAGTCGGCGCTGGCGGTCTCCAGTTGTGGCATGAGCCAATTTTCCAGCATGTCCAGATACACGTGTCCTGTAACGTTTTTTTCGCAGAAGAAAAAGGGGCCGTAAACTTTAAACCGTGAGATTGCACAAAACACGTTAACTTTTGGTGAATTGCGAATTTGCTGGACGAATGCCTGAGGATTCTCTACCGCCCAGATTCGCACATTGTGTCTGTTCACTTCACCATTAAGAAAAAATGTTGCTTCATCACTGAAAACAAGTTTCGCACTGAATGCATCCTCTTCCATGAGCTGTTGCAACCGCGCCGAAAATTCAAAGCGTTTGACTTTGTCATCGGGTGTCAGGGCTTGTAGCAATTGTAAACGGTAAGGCTAGTGCTTTAGCCTTTTCCGTAAGATTTTCCAAACCGTCGGCTGTGGTACGTTTAGCTCCCTGCTTGCTTTATTCGTCGACTTCCGCGGGCTACGCGTGAAACTTCCCGCACGCGTTCAACCGTTTCTTCGCTCACTGCAGGCCGACCCGTTGATTTCCCCTTATAGAGGCATCCAGAAGCTTTAAACTGCGCATACCATCGCCGAATGGAGTTAGCAGTTGGTGGATCTTTGTTGAACTTCGTCCTGAAGTGTCGTTGCACTGTTATGACTGACTGATGTGAGTGCATTTCAAGCACGACATACGCTTTCTCGGCTCCTGTCGCCATTTTATCTCACTGCGCTCTCGAGCGCTCTGGCGGCAGAAACCTGAAGTGCGGCTTCAGCCGAACAAAACTTTATGAGTTTTTCTACGTATCTGTAGTGTGTCGTGACCATATGTCAATGAATGGAGCTACAGTGAATTTATGAAATCGCTTCAATCATTTGTAATAGCCCTGTACAATTTGCCCATTGTTGTTATTTTCCTCCACATTGCCCCAGTGACCTCAGCAATGTGATGGACGACATTACGTTCCTGAGGTCCTGGTCTGAATCTCAACTTAAAGCTCTTTCTGAACTCTTCATCCTCCATGTCCTCAAAGTTTTGTCGTTTTATCATTTCATACAGCTCCTCCTTTATTATAGAAGGTACATCACATAATATGACAAGAGGATTTCGCTTTTTAGGTGGTTCACATTTTACCACCTTACATAACCCCCCCATGAACCATGGACCTTGCCGTTGGTGGGGAGGCTTGCGTGCCTCAGCGATACAGATGGCCGTACCGTAGGTACAACCACAACGGAGGGGTATCTGTTGAGAGGCCAGACAAACGTGTGGTTCCTGAAGAGGGGCAGCAGCCTTTTCAGTAGTTGCAAGGGCAACAGTCTGGATGATTGACTGATCTGGCCTTGTAACAATAACCAAAACGGCATTGCTGTGCTGGTACTGCGAATGGCTGAAAGCAAGGGGAAACTACGGCCGTAATTTTTCCCGAGGGCATGCAGCTTTACTGTATGATTAAATGATGATGGCGTCCTCTTGGGTAAAATATTCCGGAGGTAAAATAGTCCCCCATTCGGATCTCCGGGCGGGGACTACTCAAGAGGATGTCGTTATCAGAAGAAAGAAAACTGGCGTCCTACGGATCGGAGCGTGGAATGTCAGATCCCTTAATCGGGCAGGTAGGTTAGAAAATTTAAAAAGGGAAATGGATAGGTTAAAGTTAGATATAGTGGGAATTAGTGAAGTTCAGTGGCAGGAGGAACAAGACTTTTGGTCAGGTGACTACAGGGTTATAAACACAAAGTCAAATAGGGGTAATGCAGGAGTAGGTTTAATAATGAATAGGAAAATAGGAATGCGGGTAAGCTACTACAAACAGCATAGTGAACGCATTATTGTGGCCAAGATAGACACGAAGCCCACGCCTACTACAGTAGTACAAGTTTATATGCCAACTAGCTCTGCAGATGACGAAGAAATTGAAGAAATGTATGATGATATAAAAGAAATTATTCAGATAGTGAAGGGAGACGAAAATTTAATAGTCATGGGTGACTGGAATTCGAGTGTAGGAAAAGGGAGAGAAGGAAACGTATTAGGTGAATATGGATTGGGGCTAAGAAATGAAAGAGGAAGCCGCCTGGTAGAATTTTCCACAGAGCACAACTTCATTATAGCTAACACTTGGTTTAAGAATCATGATAGAAGGTTGTATACATGGAAGAACCCTGGAGATACTAAAAGGTATCAGATAGATTATATAATGGTAAGACAGAGATTTAGGAACCAGGTTTTAAATTGTAAGACATTTCCAGGGGCAGATGTGGACTCTGACCACAATCTATTGGTTGTGAACTGTAGATTAAAACTGAAGAAACTGCAAAAAGATGGGAATTTAAGGAGATGGGACCTGGATAAACTGAAAGAACCAGAAGTTGTTCAGAGTTTTAGGGAGAGCATAAGGGAACAATTGACAGGAATGGGGGAAAGAAATACAGTAGAAGAAGAATGGGTAGCTTTGAGGGATGAAGTAGTGAAGGCAGCAGAGGATCAAGTAGGTAAAAAGACCAGGGCTCTTAGAAATCCTTGGGTAACAGAAGAAATATTGAATTTAATTGATGAAAGGAGAAAATATAAAAATGCAGTTAATTAAGCAGGCAAAAAGGAATACAAACGTCTCAAAAATGAGATCAACAGGAAGTGCAAAATGGCTAAGCAGGGATGGCTAGAGGACAAATGTAAGGATGTAGAGGCTTGTCTCACTAGGGGTAAGATAGATACTGCCTACAGGAAAATTAAAGAGACCTTTGGAGAGAAGAGAACCACTTGTATGAATATCAAGAGCTCAGATGGCAACCCAGTTCTAAGCAAAGAAGGGAAAGCAGAAAGGTGGAAGGAGTATATAGAGGGTCTATACAAGGGCGATGTACTTGAGGACAATATTACGGAAATGGAAGAGGATGTAGATGAAGATGAAATGGGAGATACGATACTGCGTGAAGAGTTTGACAGAGCACTGAAAGACCTGAGTCGAAACAAGGCCCCCGGAGTAGACAACATTCCATTGGAACTACTGGCGGCCTTGGGAGAGCCAGTCCTGACAAAACTCTACCATCTGGTGAGCAAGATGTATGAAACAGGCGAAATACCCTCAGGCTTCAAGAAGAATATAATAATTCCAATCCCAAAGAAAGCAGGTGTTGACAGATGTGAAAATTACCGAACAATCAGTTTAATAAGCCACAGCTGCAAAATACTAACACGAATTCTTTACAGACGAATGGAAAAACTAGTAGAAGCCGACCTCGGGGAAGATCAGTTTGGATTCCGTAGAAATACTGGAACACGTGAGGCAATACTGACCTTACGACTTATCTTAGAAGAAAGATTAAGGAAAGGCAAACCTACGTTTCTAGCATTTGTAGACTTAGAGAAAGCTTTTGACAATGTTGACTGGAATACTCTCTTTCAAATTCTAAAGGTGGCAGGGGTAAAATACAGGGAGCGAAAGGCTATTTACAATTTGTACAGAAACCAGATGGCAGTTATAAGAGTCGAGGGACATGAAAGGGAAACAGTGGTTGGGAAGGGAGTGAGACAGGGTTGTAACCTCTCCCCGATGTTATTCAATCTGTATATTGAGCAAGCAGTAAAGGAAACAAAAGAAAAATTCGGAGTAGGTATTAAAATCCATGGAGAAGAAATAAAAACCTTGAGGTTTCCCGATGACATTGTAATTCTGTCAGAGACAGCAAAGGACCTGTAAGAGCAGTTGAACGGAATGGACAGTGTCTTGAAAGGAGGATATAAGATGAACATCAACAAAAGCAAAACGAGGATAATGGAATGTAGTCGAAGTAAGTCGGGTGATGCTGAGGGAATTAGATTAGGAAATGAGACACTTAAAGTAGTAAAGGAGTTTTGCTATTTAGGGAGCAAAATAACTGATGATGGTCGAAGTAGAGAGGATATAAAATGTAGACTGGCAATGGCAAGGAAAGCGTTTCTGAAGAAGAGAAATTTGTTAACATCGAGTATAGATTTAAGTGTCAGGAAGTCATTTCTGAAAGTATTTGTATGGAGTGTAGCCATGTATGGAAGTGAAACATGGATGATAAATACTTTGGACAAGAAGAGAATAGAAGCTTTCGAAATGTGGTGCTACAGAAGAATGCTGGAGATTAGATGGGTAGATCACATAACTAATGAGGAAGTATTGAATAGGATTGGGGAGAAGAGAAGTTTGTGGCACATTTGACCAGAAGAAGGGATCGGTTGGTAGGACATGTTCTGAGGCATCAAGGGATCACCAATTTAATATTGGAGGGCAGCGTGGAGGGTAAAAATCGTAGGGGGAGACCAAGAGATGAATACACTAAGCAGATTCAGAAGGATGTAGGTTGCAGTAGGTACTGGGAGATGAAGAAGCTTGCACAGGATAGAGTAGCATGGAGAGCTGCATCAAACCAGTCTCAGGACTGAAGACCACAACAACAACAACAACATAACCTTTGGTTATTTAACAACTTTTCCTTGTCCTCATTCGTTGTCACTTCTACAATTACAACTTTTTGCTTGATTTCACCGTATTAATTTTAATCTTGTCTTTTGCCAGGTTCACTACTGTTGTAAAAAACCTCCTGAACATTTTTTATGTCTTGGCCAGGCAGGGGTCTGAGGAAGACCTCCGTGTCTGGCCGCTTGGTAGCCCTTGTCAATCGTATCTTTCGCATTTTGTGTCTTGGGTGGCACTTGCGCAGCCACACTGCCCAGGTCTTTAATAGTTGCTTGTGCAGCCTCTCGCTTTTCTTCTGAAGTCCTTTAACACGGCCTTTGAGTTTTGCATTGGCAATGACCCATGCTGCCACCTCATTTTTAATAGTCATTAGAGAAGCTTGGCTTATCTTCCCGTTTTTAACATTCTGTTCCAAGAGCAGTGTTATTCTGGCGTGCCTGCTAGTAAAGTTCTCGTCCGTCGCCTGTTGCAGCTCGTCCTGTGAGGAGGGATCAGACATCATAGATGCTCATAAAGGTGCACTCGTATCACTCGTCTCTGTGTCAGCCATCATGTAATTTGACGAGTGAAAAAGATGGCAGCCTGTCTCCTACCCCAGACCGGTTCCTCTGGCATGGTGGGGGAGGGGGAAGGGTGAGGGGGGGGGGGGGACTACTGCACTCGCCCACCGAGCTCGCCACCAACCAAGGGTACTCCTGAGCTGCCGATTCAGCATGCCATCGCCAACAGACTGGTCCCCCTCGACGGTCCCGTCACCGACGATTTCACTCAGCGCTCCTTGGCAAGTACACCCCGCACTCCAGAGAGGCGGATGCACCCCTCGTCCTTAGCCGCCTACTAGCCCGAGTTTCCACCTCTCGGCCAAGCACTCACTCCTACTCAGGCGGTGGGCCGATCACCCAGTCGTTCAACGGTCTGGACCCAGCTAACCCGGCCCAGGCGATGTCACCACCTCCTGGGTTTGGCAGAAGACGCTCCGGTTACCCACAGGCGTGCCGTAGCATCCTTGCTGAGTCGCGCCGAGATCCCACGCCGACAAACAAGGTCGTCGGCATGCAGAGCACCTGATGTTCTGTGCTCTGCGCAAGGAGGGAGGGGAACAGCAGCCGCCCAGTGCAGAGGTGTCGCTCGCAAGGTGAGCAACACCCCTCAGCCTAGCATCCTGCTCAACCCCCCCCCCCCCCCTCGCCTCACGGGACAGATCTTCGGTCCCTGAACACAGCTCCCCCTGTGCCACGCACCCTTCATTCACTTTCATATCGGGTTGAGTCGCAGTTCCCCCTTCTGACTCAAAGCAACATCCGAACGGGCCTGGGAAATGCCGACCTTGACGTATGGCACCACGGGAAGGTGGAAAGAGTCACTTGGGAAGGAGAGGCTATGTATGACGCATCAATCCCCCATATGAGGCCTATGATTTGGGTCTAATGCGTAGTTACGAATAATATTCAGATGTACTGACTGCAAATGAATATCATAATTAAGTGTAGGGAAAATTATTTCGGCGGTTCCCCGCCGTAGGTGTTTTTGCTTTTCTGCCGTAAGCAAAGTGCAAACCAAAAACCTCATTCACTGGAAGCGATTCGCTATTAATGTCATAAATAAAAAAACATTCATTTTAATATTTTGTACCGTACTTGACAACATTTTTCCTCGTGAATCCTTGCACTGGCACCACATCTAATACATAACACAGATAAAAAGACAACGTAGCACTGTGTATGGATGTTCGCATTTTGTGATCAAAATTTATATGCTGCGAATAACATATAGTTTCAAATCCCAAAAACAGATCGTGAAAGAAAATCGTTCGCAGTTACCGGAAAAACCGTGAAGATAATTAAACAAGTGTATCATTGCAGTGCAAGATTGATTCCAAGTTCGGATAACACGAAAGGGAAAGCAGCTGTGTTAAGAATGTGGAACAAGGAACAAAAAGTGCCGCAAGTAATGTGTCAGGTACATAATTCTTAATCAAAACTCATTCATTCTATAAAAACCAGAGTCGAAAAGTATTGTCTACTGGTAATGATTACAATATAAATGTTGGTGATGTATTGCCAATAACAACGAAAAGCGCCTGATTTACGAGCTTCTCAATTTTCAGCCAGCTTAAGATAGAGAGGAACCAAAGAAACAAGAAGAGATTACATCAGGTGAGCGTGGGACAGAATTGCTATGCAGAATGTCGCAGTTGGCGCATTTTGCTCGTAGTTTATTTGCAGTTTGTTTCATACTAACGACCCCTCTAGGCTATCACAACATTCATATATGAATTATCGAGGTGTAATTGTTAAACAGGATGCTACTTTAAATACCACGGCACTTGTGACCTGATCTGACTGAGTGGACAATGCTAATTTCAGGCTCATTTCATCTTTGAGGGTAATGGAAAGGCTTAGAAACGCTTTCAGGGTAATCACCTACATCTACATCGTACTCCGGAAGCCAATTAATCGTATGCGGCGGATGGTACTTCTGATACCACTAATTGTTTCTCCCTTCCCTATTCCAATCGCCGACGCGCGTGGGAAAATGATTGTCGGTAAGCCTCTGTTTTCACGTCGTAGTCGTTTCGCGAGCTGTATGTGGGAGGAATGAAAATGTTGTCTGACTCTTCCCGGAAAGCGGTCTCTCGAATTTTGGATAGTAAGCCTCTCCTCGATGCCTAATGCCACTCTCGCAACGTTTGCCACTGGAGTTTGTTGAGCATATCTGTAACCCTCTCGTGCTGACTCCATGATGAAACGCAACGCTCTTCGTTGGATCTTCTCTATCTCTTCTATCAGTACTACCTGTTAAGGATCTCAGAGAGCTGAACGATACTCAGAAATCGGTAGAACAAGCGCCTAGTGTACCACTTCCTTCGTGGATGAGTTATATTTCCTTAAGATCTTTCCTGTGAATCTCAGTGTGGCATTTGTTTTTAATACAATTTGCTGTATGTGGCCATTACTCCGGGATACTTTACGGTAGATACTGTTTCCAGTAAACTGTCATCAAGCGTAGAAAACCTATACGCTGTAAAGGTGTGGTTGAACAGTAGTGGATTTCCCACGTTTGCGCAATGTGTTTTATCTACTAACGTTCAGGGTCAACTGCCAAAGCCTGCACCATTTGTCAATCCTTTGCAGGTCACTCTGCAAATCGATACCGTCTTCTGGCGTTGCTACCTTGTTATAGATACTCTGCACTCTGTCCGCCGATAGCCCAACAGGGGAGGCAAACCGTGCTCGCTCAGAAGTATTATCATTACTTGTTAGCACCTCGTACATGTCGATAAGGCATATGGAACCAGTCATGTGGCCCATTCCCTCTTTCGCCTTCCGGCCAGTGACACGCCAACCCACCACCGTCTGCCATTTACTCTCGAGCTAAGACGAACGGGGACAGATGTTGCATATCAGAAGACGCGGTGACTACCTGGTCACCAGGCGATTCCAACGGCACCAAGGGTCCCTGGCGCCCACACCTTGGCACCTCCTTACTTATAATAAGCAAGCAGTCGCCCTCTTGGGTCAGTTCACGGCTTCCATCATGTATAAATCGATTCGCCGGGAAGTTACTTTCCTTGTGGTCAACAATGCGGCCACGGCAGATCTCTTTGGGTTGGATGCCTTCCGAGCCTTTGGCTTCGCCATCGACGACAATGTTTATCTGGTGTCTTACCAGGTTCCGTTCCCGGCAGTCGATATCTTGTGAACTGAATTCCAGGATCTCTTCTCGCCGGGCGCCGGCTGTGCTCAAGATTTTCATGCGTCGGTCCAAATGAAACCGTCTGCCTGCTCGAAGTACTTCCGAGCCCTGCAAGTTCCCCACGCCCTTCAGCAGCATCTTCAACAAGAAATGGACCGTCTCACCATGGAGGGAGTCGTCACTCTGGTCCGTTATAGTTCGTGGGCAACACCCTTAGTCGTTCTCAAGAGACCAGATGGACGTCTTCGAATATGTGGCGACTTCAAGGCTACGCTTAACCCTCAGCTACAGGTTGAAGACTATCCCCTCCCGCGTCCAAGGACCTGTTCTCTAAGCTCGCAGGGGGACAATTTTTTTCGAAGATCGATCTAGCAGAGGCCCACCTCCAAATACCTTTAGATGAACCTTCTACTCACTTGGCCATCGTCAACACACCATTTGGGCTGTTCCGGTTGAACTGCCTTATGTATGGCATCTCTAGTGCACCGACCATCTTTCAGCGTTACTTGGAACAGCTCTTACGGGATGTGCCAGGTTGTATAAACTACCTCGACGACATCGTCGTCACCGGCCGTACCGCGGATGAACATCTCAGTCATCTGCGACAGTTGTTCCTGCGCCTGCGGAATGCGGGCCTAAAAAGCAACCTTTATAAATGCTCCTTTTTTCAACCTGCTATCTCCTACCTGGGTCACATTATTTCCCGCGATGGCATATCGCTTACCTCCTTCCACATCGCCGCTATAACGGCCCTTCCTCGTCTGCGCGACGTCCACCAATTGCGGTCTTTCCTGGGTAAAATTGCTTACTATCGAAAGTTCATTCTCTCCGCCGACCACATTTCGGCGCCCCTCCATCACCTATGCTGAAAGAACGTGCCTTTTCATTGGTTCCCGGCTTGTGAATCTGCTTTCCAAACCTTAAAGCGGAGGTTGCACTCTGCGGCGTGTCTCATTCCATAAAACCCCTCGCTTCCTCTCCTCTTGGCTACGTATGCCTCAGACTATGGTGTTGGGGCTGTCCGGATGGATTGAAACGCCCAGTGGCGTACATATCTAAATCCCTTACAGAGTCCCCATGCAAATATTCTCAAATTGAGAAGGAGGCTCCAGCCATCGTGTTTGCCTGTACCAAATTCCTCCCATACCTTTACGGTAGATCTTTTCGCTTAATCACTGACCATAAGCCCCTCGTGGCCTTATTTTACCGTCAGCCCAGTTACCCACAGAGACTGCCCACCGCCTGCAGCGATGGGCCCTATTCCTTTCACGTTTTAGGTACACCATCCATTTCCGGCCCACCTCCCAACACGCCAACGCCGATGCTTTGTCTCGGCTCCCCTCCGGCCAGGATTCGGCATTCGATTCGTCGGACCTCCTAATTTTTCAGGTTGATGACGATATACAGGATGCGTTAGGTGCATTCCCAGATACAGCTGAGAAGGGGCCGCAGCGACGACCGCAGATCCGCTCCTGCAACTGGTGTGCCGCTATGTTCTCCGCGGCTGGCCTATGCTTCCTCCGCCTCGCGCCCAGGCTGACCTCCATCCGCCATCAACTGGTGGCCGTCAACGGGGTGCTCCTCCATGTGGAAAATGACGCCACTCCACGAGTCATCGTACTAACTTCCCTGCGGTCTCGGATTCTCCACGTCTTACATCAAGGTCACTGGGGTATTGCCTGGATGAAAACCCTTGCACATCGCCATGTCTTCTGGGTAGGCATGACAGCGGACGTGGAGCGCATGGTTTGGGGTTATCAGCAGTGTACCCAGGCCCTTCCCACACCGCGCCAGTCCTTCCAATCCTGGCCAGCCACTTCCCTCCCATGAGAACGCATCCATGTGGATTTTGTGGGACCCTTCCTCGGTGCTTACTGGTTACTCATCACGGATGCCTACTCCCACTTCCCTTTCATTATTCGATACTCCTCCCTCACCACAGAGAATACCATCATGGCCCTGTCAAAAATATTTTCCATTGAAGGCCTTCCTGTCGCCTTGGTATCAGACAACGGCCCGCAATTTCACAGTCAAGAGTTCGCCAAATTCTGTCACGATAATGGTATCCACCACGTCTTTACCTCTCCTTTCCATCTCCAATACAATGGAGAGGTGGAGCGCCTTGTTCGCACTTTTAAAACTCAGATGAAGAAGTACGCAGAGGACCTTTCTCTGGAAGAAGCTCTTATATTATTTTTCAGTACCTACAGGGCCAGGCTGGTGGGTGACAAGAGTCCAGCCGAACTGCCCCATGGTCGCCAGTCTTGGACCCTACTCCATCTCCTCCTGCTGCAGGTTGGACCTCTTGCCCTGCCAGGCGCTTCCCGATATTCATCCGGCTCCAAGGTGTGGGCTCGCAGTTTTGGGCTCCAGCCCAACTGGCTTAAGGGGTCGTTATATGGCCCCGTAATCGACAACTGTTCGACATATGCCTGGACGACAGGGTGGTTCGCGTCACTGCAACCAACTTCATCCTCATTTCCTCGAGCAGCCGCAGCCTCAAACGCCGGCTCCTCTCTCTCTCGCGTCGCCGGTCCCTTCCTTGGGACATAGGTTGATGTCCTCTCCTCTGTTGGTGGATGATCTTCCCGGAGATAGCCAGCAGATGCCGGCTGCTAGCTCCGCGCCGCCGCATACTCAGGACCCAGGACAGCTCTGGGACCTTACTTTGCTACCCCATTTTGTGTTGATAACCTTGTACTAACCTGACCAGAAGTCCTGTTCTTCCTGCTAGAGCACTTCAGTAATTCCCACTATATATAGCTTCAGACTATCCCTTTCCCTTTTTAAGTTCTCTAACATTGCTACCTGATTAAGGGACCCAACACTACCTGCTCTGACCCGTAGAACGCCAGGTTTGTTTTTCCAGAACACGACATCCTCCAGAGGATGACAGAACACTTAAAGAAGCAACAGGCCTACTAATGAGACTGCCTACACTACACTTGTCCTACCTCTTCTGGAGTATTGCTGATCGGAGCGGGATCCCCATCAGATAAGATTGACGGAGTTCATTGAAAAAGTTCAAAGAATGGCAGCTCGTTCTGTATTATCGCGAAATAGGGGACAGAGTGTCACGGACATAGAAAAGGAAGAGGAAGTAGATGGAGATTTAGGAGATATGATACTGCGAGATGAATTTGAAAGAGTATTGCACGACCTAAGTGGAAACAAGGCTTCTGGAGTAGATGACATTCTGTCAGTGGTGCTGATATTCTTGGGACAGCCTCCCATGACAAAACTAATCTAGATGGTGTGCAAGACATTTGGCACAGGCGAAATACTGCCAGAATTCAGGGAGAGTGTAATAATTTCAGTTCCAAAGAAGGCAGGTATTGACAGGTGTGAATACTACTACCAGACCGTACGTCAAGGTTGTTGAATACTGACTTAAATTATTTATAGAAGAACGGAAAAATAGATAGATGTTAGTCTTGGGGAAGATGATTTTGGGTCCGGAGAAATGTAGAAACGCGAGATGCAATTACTGATCCTGGGACTGATTCTCCACTGAAGCGCCAAAGAAAATGGTATAGGCGCGGGTATTCAAATACAGAGATAAGTAAACAGGCAGAGTACGGCGCTGCGATCGGCAACGCCAAAAAGGCCAGTAGTTGTTAGATCGGTTACTGCTGCTACAGTGGCAGGTTATCAAGATTTAAGCGAGTTTGACATGGTGTTATAGTCGGCACACGACCGATGGGACACAGCATCTCCGAGGTAACGATGAAGTGGGGATTTTCCAGTACGACCACTTCACGAGGGTACCGTGAAAATCAGGAATCCGGTAAAACATCAAATCTGCGACATCACTGCGGCCGGGATAAGATCCTGCAACACGGGACCAACGACGACTGAAGAGAATCGTTCAACGTGACAGAAGTGTAACCCTTCCGCAAATTGCTGCAGATTTCTATGCTCGGCCATCAATAAGTGTCGGCGTGAGGACCATTCAACGAAACATCGTCGATATAGGCTTTCGGAGCCGAAGGCCCCCTAGTGTACCCTTGATAACTGTACGACACAAAGCTTTACGCCTCGTCTGGGTACGTCAACACCGACATTGAACTGTCGATGACTGGAAACATGTTACCTGGTCGGATGAGTCTCATTTCAAATTGTATCAAGCGGATGGATGTGTACGGCTATGGAGACAACCTCATGAATCCATGGAACCTGCATGCCAGCAAGGGACTGTCCAAGTTGGTGGAATCTCTGTAATGGCGTGGGGCGTGTGCAGTTGGAGTGGTGTGGGACCCCTGATACGTCTAGATCGACTCTGACATGCGAAACGTACGTAAGCACTGTGTCTGGTCACCTGCATCCATTCATGTCCATTGTGCATTCCGACGGACTTGGGCAATTCCAGCAGGACAGTGCGACACCCCACACGCCAACAATTGCTACAGAGTGGCCCCAGGAACACTTTTCTGAGTTTAAACAGTTCCGCTAGCCACCAAACTCCCCAGACATGAATATTATTGAGCATATCTGGGATGCCTTGCACCGTTCTGTTCAAAAGAGATATCCACTCTTACGGATTTATGGACAACCCTGCAGGATTCATGATGTCAGTTCCCTCCAGCAGTACTTCAGACATTAGTCGACTCCATGCCATGTCGTGTTGCGGCACTTCGGCGCGCTCGAGGAGGCCCTACACGATATTAGGCAGGTGTACCAGTTTCTTTGGCTCTTCAGTGTATAAGAAAGGTTGAAGAAAGGCAAAACTACATTTATAGCATTTGTAGTTTCAAAGAAAGATTTTGAGACTGCTGGCTGGATTCCATTCACTGAAGTTTTAAAGGTAGCAGAAATAAAATACATATTCGTACAGGTTATTGGCAACTTGTACTGAAGCCATACTGCAGTTACTAGAACCGTAGGAAATGAAAGGAAAGCAGTGTTGAATGGAGTGAAACAGGGTTATTCAACTTTTACATTGAGAAAGCTCTGAAGGTAACCAGTGAGAAGTCTGGAAAGGGAACTAAGAGTAAGGAAAAAGAAATAAGAATTTTGCTATTTGCTGATGACATTGTAATTATATAAGAGAGAGTAAGAACTTGGAAGAGCATTTGACCGGTCTGGATAGTGTCTTGAAAGGAGATTATGAGATGAACATAAAAGAAATTAAATCAATGGTAATGGGATGAAGTTGAAGTAAAACGGAATAAGCTGAGGGAATTACATTAGGAAATGAGACACTCAAAGTAGTATATGAGTTTTGTTATTTGAGCGACAAAGTAACAGAAGATGGCCGAAATATGAAAGATAGAAAGGCAGACTGGCAATTGCAAGAAATGCATTTCTGAGAAATTCGTTAATATCTAATATAAACCTAAGTTTTCGGAAGTCTTTTCTGAAGGTCTTTGTCCAGAGTGTAGCATTTTATGGAAGTGAAAAGTGGACAATAGGCAACTCAGT
Source organism: Schistocerca cancellata (assembly GCF_023864275.1). Classification (NCBI taxonomy): domain Eukaryota; kingdom Metazoa; phylum Arthropoda; class Insecta; order Orthoptera; family Acrididae; genus Schistocerca; species Schistocerca cancellata. The sequence continues at coordinate 381,571,800 of NC_064629.1, read as the reverse complement.
CAAGAAGAAGGTAGAAGGATTTGAAATGTGGTGCTATACATGAATGGTGAATATAAGATGGGTAGATTGAACAACAAGTGAGGAATTATTGCATCAGTTGGAGGAAAAAAAAAAGAAATTTAGGCACAACGTGACTAAAAGATGTAAGAAAATGAAACACCTACAGCCGTCCTTATGATGTCATTTATTGTATGGCTACCAGTTTCGGTGCTTCAATGTAACATCTTCAGGCCTAGCTGATGCTGTGGCGGTTAACACCATCTGTATACACGATGCATCAATCGCCAATACCTATAACTGGTTTTCACAAACTACCTGTAACTGCGGTGTTGTCTCTCCAACCGTCAACTATCAACTTTGTCAAGAGTCTAGATTTTTATGGAGGTGAGACGTAGTTGACAGTTGATGGCTGGAGAGACAAAATCGTGGTTACAGGAAGTCTGTGAAAACCAGTTATAATCTCTATGTTTGAATACGCATGCCTATACCTGTTTCTTTGGCGCTTCAGTGTAACTTAAGTAACCATCGTCGCTATGATGACATCATGATCACTAATCCCTGTCTCTATACCGACACTGTCGATAAGATCAGACCTGTTTGTTGCTTCAAGGTCTAAAATATTTCCATTGCCTGTGGGCTGTCGAACAAGCTACTCGAGGCAGTTTTCGGAAATCATCTTCAAATTGGTTCAAATGGCTCTGAGCACTATGGGACTTAACATCTGAGGTCATCAGTCCCCTAGAACTTAGAACTACTTAAACCTAACTAACCTAAGGACATCACACACATCCATGCCAGAGGCAGGATTCGAACCTGCGACCGTAGCAGTCGCGCGGTTCCGGACTGAAGCGCCTAGAACCGCACGGTCACCGCGGCCGGCGAAATCATTTTCAAAAGTACTTCACAAGACTATCTGTCTGTACCATGTGCAGCGAAACCACAGACATCACACTCGACATTTGATAGATTAAAGTCTTCTACAACTAATAGTGCATGATCTGGGTATTTCCGCACTACTGAGCGTGAACATTCCTTGAATGATTCTACAATTATTACGGTGGAATCAGGTGGCCGGTAAACCATGTGATAATTGTCTTTTTTTTTCTTTTTTTTTTTTTTTTACGATGGCCCGCTGTTCGCTCCCAGATAACTTCACAGTCAGACTCAGTTTCGATCGCGATAGAGACAATATTTTCGGCGACAGCATTGAACACTCTCCATTCTATTGTGTCTAATCTGTCATTTGGTTGTACGTTCTATGCCTCACTAAATATTTTGGAGCTTTCTACTCAGGGTTTCAGCCAGCTCTCGATTCAGAGAATAATTTGAGTGTGATAACTTTCCTGGAGGGTAGTAACTTTAGGTATTTCGTTACGAATACTTCAACAATTTACTGCTAAAATTTTGACAAGCGTAGTGATCTGATATTGCTTTGTGTATCGATTGGCGAGCGTTCATCAGAAGCCGTCAAACTACTGCCTAGCTTTAAAAAAACGCCATATGCGCCTGCAGAAGCCGCACGCAATGTGGACACGTTCCCACCGGTGTGCCTCTGACAGACGCAACGTGAGCTGACCTCCTCGCTCCCCCCTTCCTCCATCACCCACCCCCACCGCCACCGCCGCCATCGGCGACGACGTTCTTGGCCCAGGGCATACACGCACCAGTGACTTCCTATTCGTGCAAACAAGTGTGTCAGCAAAACTCTTACAGCAGCTCCACAGCTTACCGCTCTGCGCAGCTTGGTAAAATCACTCCATGCAAACAGCTTGGGATATAGAAGTAATTTGTTAAATAGTGTGCTGTGCGAGTCTACTTCGATGACAGTAGTTTGTGAAAAACTGTGCAATAACCTATTCCACGCAAACCACCTGAACTACATTATTGTAGCAGTGTGAGGTACACTATCCACCCACTTCTCTGTCAAAGTGGAGGGTTTGATAATAATAATTGTCGAAGTATAACGTCATTATATTCCATAAATGAGCAGTTGATAGAAAATACTAAATTAAAAGTCAGATTTCATGTTTAACATTTTTGCTCCCTCAAGTCATTGGAAAAACTGTCAAACCCACTGCTGTTTCTGGTTATCTACAAAGCGCCAGTTATTACATACTTACCGTTTAACTGACTTTAATTACAAAACAAATATATATTAGAAGCTGGTTTTGAGACTGCTACATTCATTTACACTCCTTCTTTTATCATGTCTCTCTCCCACTTCCATGCCAGAGACATATAGTGTAACTCGCTTAAAAAGGTTACCAGATGCAGATTGTGTATGCTGTCGAGAAGCTAGACGAAACTGCTCCTGCAGCAGCAGTACGAAACAACAGGTATGGGAGAGAATGAATTACACACTATTGGTACTGCCAGTAATTGGTGAGTTGCACGAGCTTTGAGCACAACCAAGATCACTCCATGCAAACAGCTTGGGATATTGAAGTAATTTGTTAATTAATGTGCTGCGCGAGTCAACTTGGATGACGGTAGTTTCTGAAAAACTATGCAACAACCTATTTCCACACAAACCGCCTGAACTACATTATTGTAGCAGTGTGAGGTACACTATCCACCCACTTCTCTGTCAAAGCGGACTTCCCATGTTAAGTAAAGTTTTTTCAAATTGGTATCTATCTTAAAAAAAATCAGCACAAACTTCAATCTTTCTCTCTCCACCAATCAGAGCCTAGTATTACTGTTACAGTGTAGCCCCAGCTGGGCTGTGCTCCAAAAAATGCCCCATACCGTTAGTGACGACACGGCGTATTCTGCAAAATGACAGTAAATATGAATGTAATAGCTGCTTAGCAAATAGTCGCTACTCACGCGGCAATCGCCGCTGCAGTCGTCCCAGTAACGTACTGATGACATCTAAGTACCAAATGGGATCAAATGTGAAATACAGATGTTTTTCAGTCCATTAAAAAGTGTTCCATCTTATCAGTTCGATCTATCTTCCACAATGTCACACTACAGTCCTTAAATGTGCTGCATAGAGTTTTTGAGATCGCAAATAGATGTTCTGTAGAATGTCATTTCGAAGTTATTATTTACAAGGCAGTGGTATCAGGTCACAAGCGGTTGTATCCCCACTCAGAATTCTGTGTTTCAGGCAACAAAACATGAGAATTAAACAGGTCATAGCGATCAGAGGTTTGGTTGGTTGGTTGATTTGGGGGAGCGGACCAAACAGTGATGGCATCGGTCCCATTAGACTAGGGAAGGATGGAGAAGGAGACCGGCCGTGCCTTTCGGAGGAACAATCCCGGCATTTGCCTGAAGCGATTTAGAGAAATCAAGGAAAACGTAAATCAGGATGGCCGGACGCTGGTTTGAACTGTCGACTTGCTGAATATGAGTCCAGTGTGCTAACCACTGCGCCAGTCTGCTCGGTTGAGAGGTTTATAATCACACTAGTATATTACGACAACCAAACTATATGTGTGTTTTTGATGCAGTTTAAATGATGTTCAGTGGAAGAAAGTCCTAGAACTAAACAAATACACCGTGGGCTGCTATACAATGCATGTTGAATGGTACATCCTACCAGTATTATCATTACAGGTCTACCTGGAATTTTCTACTGCGTTCTTATAAAATAACTGTGAACATAGGTTAATGAACTGCTGTATCTTGTCATTACACTGAACTACCCCAGTGATGACTATGTGACTCTGCCGCAAGTTATTCTCTGAATGTGTTAACTGCATGTGTTGATGAGCGAGAGTATTTCGAACGTTAACAGCAGTTGATGTATTTCACCTGTTGGCGCTGGAATGGTCAGGGTATAACCCAATCACTATTTTACTCGATAGTGTGGTATGATTCTGCGTAGCTGTTCACGAATGTTGGCACTGATTTGTATTTAGTCCCAGATTCTCCTTCGAAAACTGAAAAGTTTATATCGATACCCATTCAAATAGTATTATGGACCTGGATGTGGTACAGTGGCGTTCTGTTAGTGGTGGTTAGTAAGGCTTCACGCGTGGGTCTTTATTTTATGTCTTTATTTATATCTTATTCCGACCAGTTTCGGTCATAAACCATGTTCACAGTCGTCGAATAATTGATCAGGTGCCAACATTACATGTCAAAACTTGGATGCATATTAATTTTTCGACGACTGTGTACATGGTTAATGAGCAAAACTGGTCGAAATAAAATATAAATAAAGTCAGCTTTTGTGTGTCATGCATTTTGTAAAATACTTACATGATGATAAGTGCCACATCAAGAGGTTTACATGTTTATTTTTCAATTGAATTCCTGGGGGTGTGTGGGTAGCCAGTTATGCACTGCTGCCTGAACCTCCTCATCATCAGCGAACCTTGAGCCACTATGAGCTTCTGCCAGTGGACTAAAAGTGTGTTAATCTGAAGGTACCAGATCCGGATGTTACAGAGGCTGAGTAAACAGATGAACTTCAGATCTCCCTGCACACATCCATGCACCTTTCTTTCATTTCTGATGCAAATGATTTGAATTGAACACACTTTCTTGAACACCAGTACTTCATGAGCAATTTGCTGGGCTAGTGTTCATCGTTGCTGCAATATAACTCATCTTAACACACTTGCTTTCCTGTATCAAGCCATCAGCTCTCGCAGTATTGTTCTCTATGACTGCACAGACAGAGTGTCCTGGACGTGGCGACTCTTCAACACTTGTTAACCCCTTCTGAACTTCACTACCCAGCCGTACACTAGTGTTGAACTGAAACAACTTTCACTTTATTGCACTGCCATCCAACGGTGATTTCAACCCTTCAGCTAGCAGAAATCTAATGAAACTGCATCGTTCCACGTTGGTGCAAACCTACAAGGGTGCTGCCACCTGGTTTCACTGATTCCCAGCATCCTGTTCGCGAGGCAGTTATGCCATCCCCATCTGATAATATTTATAGGCCACCATAAAAAATAACAAAGAAGCACAAACTTTGTAGAAGTTTTCTATTTTTTATACAACTTTTCCGGTTATTTATTGAACGGACTTTGAACATTGCTTTTATCGACAGTAAAAGTTTATCTGGTTTGGTGTGTGGTTTTTCATACCTATTCTGAAGCGTGAACTTATCTCAGTGTTGAAGACTAGACTACGCTCTATGAACCAGGAACTATTCAGCCCAATCACAAATCTAGTTTGATATTTCCGTATTGTATTCAAGTGGCGAAAGCGAGGAACTGTATCAACATATACCTCTCACTTTCTGGGTCTCTTGGAGGAACAGACAGAGGTAAGTTACACACAATCAGTGTTTACGCAATGCTTGCTGATATTCCGTCGTGATTCAAAATTGCACAGCCAATGGGCGCTAGCAATATAAACCTTTAGTTGCGCCTAACAACTCAGTGATAGTCCACACAATATCTTCGATAAATGACTATTTTGATAGCTGAACTGAACAGATGTCAGGACTCATAACGTGACTAGATGATGATTTTTAAAGTAAAATCAGCCGCAGAGTACTACACAGATGTGTTGGAGACGTACCGATAAGCGCTGTATAGCTACCAAGCTTTTTCACCTTGCAGCATGGACGAAACTACCTCTCAGAGAATAGTTAAAGTGTGCACAAAATGCCGTGGCCACTAGATGCGCAGTCGGCTGGGGAAGCGTGGGGAGAGCGGCATTGGTTCAAAAATGGTTCAAATGGCTCTGAGCACTATGGGACTTAACATCTGAGGCCATCAGTCCCCTAGAACCTAGAACTACTTAAACCTAACGAACCTAAGGACATCACACTCATCCATGCCCGAGGCAGAATTCGAACCTGCGACCGTAGCGGTCTCGCAGTTCCAGACTGAAGCCTAGAACCGCTCGGCCACACCGACCGGCTGCGGCATTGGTGTGGGGTCGCTCAGAGCGGTGTACGGAAAATGAGCGTACGCTCACATTTTTGGTAAATATTAAGCGGGGTGGTCCCTCCACACCCACACTTGCATGATAACCATCCAAAAAGATTTGTCACCTCTTCTTTGGTTAGTATCTAAAAATAATTCCGCCTAAAATGCAGCGGTTAATTTTGGCCTGGTTTGTTAACCATTTGTAACTTTCAGAGAAGAGTAACTAGCGGGGAATTTTGAGTAAAACCTACACATTTCTCTTGTTGCCATGTTAAAATCTGCTTCTTTTGCCAAAACTCAGCGGTGTTTACACCGTCTCACCTCACTAAAATCTTGTGGAAGCGCAGTTGCGAGAGAATTCCGAACAGTGGTTTATGCAGTTTTTTAAGTGACGAACTGAGGAAAAAGCAAGATCAGCATCTTAGAAAAAGCACATCCTCGGTACAAAATAAACGACTAATGACTTCATTTATGTTGTTCCAAAACCCATAGCATTTCTCGTTTCACCAGTTATCGATGGCCCTTAAAAATTATATTCTTTCATCGGAAAAGTCTGCATCTATTGGAAGAACACAGTAGATAATGAAGTTTTGCGTAATAACCATACAGCAAAATACTCGCCTCTTTGTGGGCAATCATTTGCCAAAATCTCATTTCTATATCTCATATCGTGTATGAAATGTGAGGAATGTTGTGGATATTTTACTCAGGCTTTATCGCTGGCGTGGTGCGATCGCAGAGTGCGCTACGTCAATTTTCTCGAGATGGGTGACAGATAGAGACCTCCCACGAAGTCTAAAGAAAAATTCAACATGTTAGCTAAATTTCATAAGCAGCAACATATTATGTAATATACACCAGACGCAAAATCATTGCGACCCCTATTTTTCACTGCAAACTTTTTTGAATTTCACGCAGTGTCTTACTTCCACGTAAATATCTCAATAACTATTACGATTAACGAAATGACGGGAGCATCATAACGAACCTGATATATGAAGTTACAAGTAAAACAAAAATTAAATTTTTTTACCGAGTATTTTCTGTAAAATCGTTTGAGAAAGATTGTAGAGCGTGCGCGTCGATTCTGTTATCGGCGACAGGCCGAAAGGTGGCAGACGCTTGCCGGCCCCCCCTTCTGTCGCGGGTCCGAGTTACATGCTCCGCTGCGGTTGCCACCAAGTACTGCGCGCCGCAGCAACTGCCAAGTATGTGCATAGCTGATGCCGCAGTGAGCACTACACCTGGTTTGAATACTTACCGTGTAAGAGCTCAGTGAGTAAATACACACTTTTCTTAAACAAAATAGCGTAACTGAGCTATGTGTGCTTACGATAGGGTAAGTCAGTTCCTCGAAGATTGTTATTATTTCCATCTGTTACATAAGTCTTACAGCTTTGGAGTATATACGGGACGGTCCATTGATAGTGACCGGGCCAAATATCTGACGAAATAAGCGTCAAACGAAAAAACTACAAAGAACGAAACTTGTCTAGCTTGATGGGGGAAGCCAGATGGCGCTGTGGTTGGCCCGCTAGATGGCGCTGCCATAGGTCTAACCGATATCAACTGGGTTTTCTTAAATATGAACCCCCATTTTTATTACGTATTCGTGTAGTACGTAAAGAAATATGAATGTTTTAGTTGGACCACTTTTTTCGCTTTGTGATAGATGGCGCTGTAATAGTCACAAACGTATAAGGACGTGGTATTACGCAACATTTCGCCAGTGCGGACGGTATTTGCTTCGTGATACATTACCCGTGTTAAAATGGACCGTTTACCAATTGCGGCAAAGGTCGATATCGTGTTGATGTATTGCTATTGTGATCAAAATGCCCAACGGGCGTCTGCTATGTATGCTGCTCGGTATCCTGGACGACATCATCCTAGTGTCCGGACCGTTCGCCGGATAGTTACGTTATTTAAGGAAACAGAAAGTATTCAGCCACATGTGAAACGTCAACCACGACCTGCAACAAATGATGATGCCCAAGTAAGTGTTTTAGCTGCTGTCGCGGCTAATCCGCACATCAGTAGCAGAGAAATTGCGCGAGAATCGGGAATCTCAAAAACGTCGGTGTTGAGAATACTACATCAACATCGATTGCACCCGTACCATATTTCTATGCACCAGAAATTGCATGGCGACGACTTTGAACGTCGTATACAGTTCTGATACTGGGCACAAGAGAAATTACGGGACGATGGCAGAATTTTTGGACGCGTTCTTTTTAGCGACGAAGCGTCATTCACCAACAGCGGTAACGTAAACCGGCATAATATGCGAGAAAAGTGGTCCAACTTAAACATTCATATTTCTGTACGAACTACACGAATATGTAATAAAAGTGGGGTTCCTATTTAAAAAAGCGCAGTTGATATCCGTTTGACCTATGGCAGCGCCATCTAGCGAGCCAACCATAGCGCCATTTGGTTTCCCCCTTCAAGCTAGACAAGTTTCGTTCTTCGTAGTTTTTTCGTTTCACGCTTATTTCGTGAGATATTTGGCACGGTCACGATCAATGGACCACCCTGTATACAAAGCTTCGACAGCTGTGGTTGAGTGATGGTCTTCAGTTTGATAATGTGGAGACAGAGTACTTCTGGTACGCCAGTAAATAAAAAGAGGCACACTGCGTATTTTTACGACATTCTCACATCGCCATGTCTGAACAGAGGGATGGAATTTATGTTCTGAGGTATCTGACGTATCTATGTAGTCCCCTACGACTGACTTTTACTTTAAAAAATCATCATTTCATTCACGTTATGAGTTCTGAGATTTGTTCAGTGCAGCTAACAACATTCACTGACTTTCCTAACTGTGATCAAGTTGATGTACGCAACTAAAGGACTATATTGCTAGCGTCTTACACTCTTTTCTTGAGACAGAATTTCATTATCCATTCCACAAAATTGTGTAAGGTGGTAGATGCATATATCTATGTTGATACAGTTCCACGGTATCACCACAGGAATAAAAATATGCAGCTGGATGTGAACAGCGCGTAGCGTTGCGCAGTTGGAGGTGAGCCGCCAGCAGTGGTGGATGTGGGGAGAGAGATGGCGGAAGTTTTGAAATTGAACTGCTATATATATTATGATTATTAAGGTAAATACAGTGTTTGTTCTCTATTAAAATCTTTCATTTGCTAACTATCCCTATCAGTAGTTAGTGCCTTCCGTAGTTTGAATCTTTTATTTAGCTGGCAGTAGTAACGTCCCCTTAGAACAATTATACACGACTGTGCTGATAAACCTCTTACACTATTTGCTTTTCAAACAGCTGAGCAAAACTGAACGTACTCAAACATTCACTAAAGTGACACACAATATTTTTAGCGCAACGCAATCTGACTTCCAATAATCCCTACAAAAGAATGGCCCTGACTAACATTAACCTATACCTTTCATAAATCACTTACCTCACAAAAATCTTCGTTACTGGAACTACTGCAATACTGCGAGCGCCACTACTGCCAGCTAAATAAAAGATTCAAACTATGGAAGGCACTAACTACTGATAGGGATAGTTAGCAAATGAAAGATTTTAATAGAGAACAAACAATGTATTTACCTTAATATCACACAAGTCATAATATATGTAATTTCAAAACTCCGCCATCTCTCTGCTCACATCCACCACTGCTGGCGGCTCACCTCTAACTGCGCAACGCTACGCGCTGTTCACATCCAGCTGCCGCTGCCCAACACTACAATGGCAGACAACAATGCAAACTAGCCACAGACTGCACACAGCACAGCCAGTGATTTTCATATAGAGCGCTACGTAACGTTGCCAATAAGAAAACATAAACAGCCTACTTACAAGTGCAGCTAACAACATTCACTGACTTTCCTAACTGTGATCAAGTTGATGTACGCAACTAAAGGACTATATTGCTAGCGTCTTACACTCTTTTCTTGAGACAGAATTTCATTATCCATTCCACAAAATTGTGTAAGGTGGTAGATGCATATATCGATGTTGATACAGTTCCACGGTATCACCACAGGAATAAAAATATGGAAATATGAAACCAGATTAGCGACTGGTTTTGAGGGTTCCTAGCACACAGGGATAGGAAAAAACACACACGACTAAACCAGAGGAACTTAATACAACATTCGTGAGCAGCTACGTGGCGTCTCTGACACCATACCACACCACTGAGGAAAATGAGCTTGGTTTGATAGCGGTGAAACACTTGATCATTCCTCTACCGGCAGATGAAATACATCTATTGGTGTTAATTCCTGAGGCACTCTAACTTAGCCTGAAACACTCTTGCTCACCGAGAATAACTGCGGCAGATTCGAGTAGTCACCATGGGGTTAGTTCAACGATATGGCGAGGTGATCCTTTAATTTCCGTGAAAATATTGTGGATGGTTAGCAACAAGCTTATCTGGCAGATGCTGCAAGGAAGGTGTTGCACTTTGGAGAGTATACGTCGTCGGTAGTATATTACTTCATTCATGTCCTGCAAAATGACTACAATGAGGACTTGAGAGTTCATACGAACCAATTCCGTGAGTCTTCCTCCAATGTTTTCTTGATGAATAGTAAGTCAGGACGCTGGAGGCGAGTGGTGGTTAGAAAACGACATGTTTTATTAATAACGTAAACACAATTTATGTGAAAAATCACTTGAAAATGTAGTGCTAGCCTGTTCATTAGATCGCATTCTGTTTATGGGAGTTTAAAGTTTTCATCACACCAAGTAATATTAGCAGCGAACATCACTCTTAGTTAATGAATAATACCGTGACCCGTCGTAAGAGTGTGTGCTCGCTGTGGTACTAGTTGAGAATCTATAGTTATGAATATATACTACTACACTTACTTGTGTACCTATTGGAATCCATAGTCTGAATATACCCTAGCGAATTTGCTTTTGCGGTTTGCACTGTTGTCTTAGCCGTCAAATTCATCCGATCTTGATTTTGTAATAAAGTGCTCTGACATATGATCTTAGCTATCAAGCAACGATGTAGTAGCGAGTGTATACTTCCCTACATTAAGTGTTCTCTGTGAAGTAATTTCGTCTATGTTGTGATGAAAACAAAAAGTCTGCTAGCTATACAGCACTTAAAAGTACGTCTCCAGCATATCTGTGTAGCACCATACGGCTGAAATTACTATAAAAATCATTATTTCATTCATGTTATGAGTTCTGACATGTATTCAGTGTACCTACCAACATTCTCTAACTATTTAGAGGATATTGTGGGAACTATCACCATGTTGATGTGCGCAAGTAACGATGGATAGCTGCATAATTTTGGAACAGGGGCTTCTGTCGTTTGTGGAGACAAAATATCGGCATGCGTTCCGTAAAAATTGATTGTGTGAAACTCAGCATGCTCTGTTTCTCAACGAGGACCAGAAAGTTGGAGATACATGTGTCTACATTGATACATTTCCCAGCTGTCGCCATATGAACAAAATGCGAAAATATCAAACTAGATTTGTGATTGTGTTGGAGAATTCCTAGCACATATTGTACTAAACATAGAATAAAGTTTGCACTTAAAAGTAGGTAAGAAAAATGCACATACAAAACCAGAGAAACGTATTCTTTACGATAAAGCAATGTATTATTATAAGTTGATCAAGTGCACATTAAAACTAAAATTTCCTAGCTGGTTCTGCCTGCCTACGCGTGATGCCTTTTGCACACTTTCCCCTGAAGTCTGTATGTCCGTCACACATCTTGGTTCTCTGCCTGTGTTATGCCTATGTTGTTGCAGCATAGGTTACTACGTGTCACACCAGCAGGTGTTGTATTTTACTTATCTTACTAATCACCACTAATAGAACGCCACTGTACCACATTCACGTCCAGAATAGTATTTAAATGGGTACCGATATCAACAGTTTTCGAAGAAGAATCTAACTGAGACTTAATACAAATTATTGCAACATTCGTGAACAGATACACACAATCACACCACACCATCGAGTAAAATTGTGATTGGTTTAAAACCTGACCATTCCAGTGCCAACAGGTGAAACACATCTACTACTGTTAATGGTCAAAATACTCTCGCTGACTAATACATGCAGTTAACACATTTAGAGAATAACTTGTGGCAGATTCACATAGCCATTACTGAGGTAGCTCAACAAAATGGCAAGTTGCAAAACTTCATTAACTTAAATTCACAGTTGTCTATGAGAAAGTAGTAGGAAATTGTGGGAAGATCTGTATTGACAACGCTAGTATGAAGAAAGTGGTGGGATGAGGGCGGAATCAGCGCGTTTTGTTAGTGTGGGTAGCCTAAATCAGGGTCAAGAAAACATTCAGAGGCAAACCTATTGTTCTCTCTTGCTTGACAGGACTTTAGCCCATTGTTCTGTTAAGTGGATTATGACCCCTAGGGATAATCTCTCCTTATGAGAAACCTCGCTCCACCTCTCCCCCTCCCCTCCTCCTTCCACCCCTCTGTAAATCTTCAACCCTCCCCCCTCACCCTCAGTGTTACAGGTATAATTTCAGGCCCGAGTTAATCGAATAGCCTCCTCCCGCTCTATCAAATGGATTGACTAATTAATTAAATTGATAAATTAATTAACCCTTCCTCTCTGGTAAATCCACCAGTCCTTCCATCCAAGATAGGTCACTTGGGTTACCACCACTAACCTAAGTCACCCGATCGCCACCTCCTTTTCGCGGAAAAAGTACTCGGCCAGTTCTGGGCTCCTGGAGAGAGGAAGGAGTTTACTTTATTTATTTTGGAACAATTTATTTAGGGATGGAGTATATTTATCACACTGCTACAGAACACATGCTTGGGGACACGCCACACAGCCCACAGACCTGTAAACTACTCCTAAATAACGCTCTGCAGACACACAATCAACTCCTAATTTACCGAAATAATTTCAGTACAGACATGCAGACTCCTCGTAAATAATCCAGTACACGGATGTACAGACACGCTCAGTACTCGTGAAATGTGCAAATAACGCATAGTGCAGCCTACAGACCTGCTCACAAAATAATGCAACAGACACGCAAACAATGTATGCAGACACCGTCCGCCACCCGCTGTCCAGCAGACTGCACAGGAGGCTACCTGCAACCCTGCGAAGTGACGTGGCCGTCAGCTGTCAAACCACGCACAGATGGCATCAAGCACGAGGTGGCGACATCCCTTTCAAACATGATACCTGAGAAATTCCTCTCAAAATACATGTTCACCTAGGCACCGTTGCTGATGCGACAGGATGGGAGCGCAGACACTCCAGGGGCGCGGGCGCTGTCACAGCCGCGAGCCACCACCGGACGCAGGTAAAAGTTGCCAGACACGTATTCTATGTTCGAAATTTCATACACCAGTGGACGGGACTGGGTCCTGGGAGCCTTCCGCTAGGCATGCATATACAGGGTGTTACAAAAAGGTACGGCCAAACTTTCAGGAAACATTCCTCACACACAAAGAAAGAAAATATGTTATGTGGACATGTGTCCGGAAACGCTTACTTTCCATGTTAGAGCTCATTTCATTACTTCTCTTCAAATAAAATTAATCATGGAATGGAAACAGACAGCAACAGAACGTACCAGCGTGACTTCAAACACCTTGTTACTGGAAATGTTCAAAATGTCCTCCGTTAGCGAGGATGGAATCCCTGATGCGCTGATGCAGCCCTGGAGAATGGCGTATTGTATCACAGCCGTCCACAATACGAGCACGAAGAGTCTACATTTGGTACCGGGGTTGCGTAGACAAGAGCTTTCAAATGCCCCCATAAATGAAAGTCAAGAGGGTTGAGGTCAGGAGAGCGTGGAGGCCATGGAATTGGTCCGCCTCTACCAGTCCATCGGTCACCGAATCTGTTGTTGAGAAGCGTACGAACACTTCGACTGAGATGTGCAGGAGCTCCATCGTGCATGAACCACATGTTGTGTCGTACTTGTAAAGGCACATGTTCTAGCAGCACAGGTAGAGTATCCCGTATGAAATCATGATAACGTGTTCCATTGAGCGTAGGTGGAAGAACATGGGGCCCAATCAAGACATCACCAACAATGCCTGCCCAAACGTTCACAGAACATCTGTGCGGATTCTCGTCAGCCCACACATGTCGATTGTGAAAATTTACAATTTGATCACGTTGGAATGAAGCCTCATCCGTAAAGAGAACATTTGCACTGAAATGAGGATTGACACATTGTTGGATGAACCATTCGCAGAAGTGTACCCGTGGAGGCCAATCAGCTGCTGATAGTGCCTGCACACGCTGTATATGGTACGGAAACAACTGGTTCTCCCGTAGCACTCTCCATACAGTGATGTGGTCAACGTTACCTTGTACAGCAGCAACTTCTCTGACGCTGACATTAGGGTTATCGTCAACTGCACGAAGAATTGCCTCGTCCATTGCAGGTGTCCTCGTCGTTCTAGGTCTTCCCCAGTCGCGAGTCATAGGCTGGAATGTTCCGTGCTCCCTAAGACGCCGATCAATTGCTCCGAACGTCTTCCTGTCGGGACACCTTCGTTCTGGAAATCTGTCTCGATACAAACGTACCGCGCCACGGCTATTGCCCCGTGCTAATCCATACATCAAATGGGCGTCTGCCAACTCCGCATTTGTAAACATTGCACTGACTGCAAAACCACATTCGTGATGAACGCTAACCTGTTGATGCTACGTACTGATGTGCTTGTTGTTAGTACTGTAGAGCAATGAGTTGCATGTCAACACAAGCACGAAGTCAACATTACCTTCCCTCAATTGGGCCAACTGGCAGTGATACGAGGAAGTACAGTACATACTGACGAAACTAAAATGAACTCTAACATGGAAATTAAGCGCTTCCGGACACATGTCCACATAACATCTTTTCTTTATTTGTGTGTGAGGAATGTTTCCTGAAAGTTTGGCCGTACCTTTTTGTAACACCCTGTACACAGACATACAGAAAACAGAGCAAACGCTCTCCAATTGTGGAGGTGACTGAATACAATCGAGTACAGTGCTGTATTACGCCTCCCGATCAGTGCATTTGGGCTAGGTGTTGGCAGCTGTGCTACTTTAAAAGCAATTTTAGAACACAGAATGAGAGGTTATATCATGATAGCATGGATAGATCTGACATAAAATCGATAGGATTGAGAAAAATGATGAGGAAATAGGTATAAATTGACTGAATATACACCGAAATGCGGGGATGCTGAGGAAGTACTTGCGTATCTTCTCGTTCGCGCCGAACAGTTTGTACGTGTAAACAAGTTTGCGGCAGCAAGAGGAATCCGAGAAAAAGTTGACATCGAAACGAAGGGAATCAGGGAGGCAGTCAATTTTTTTCCATCGAGGCAGCATTATACTGTATGTCTATGGAGGTACCAGTGATACACGCGAGTTGACTACTGTATTTGGTGCTTTTCAGGAAGACAGAGAACCATTCACCTCTAAACTTCCGTGCATCTGCGTTAAAGGATAACAGAGAGTGGACGGGGAGATCGACAGAGATGGAGCTGTAAGAAGGTACGATTTAATGGTTAACTGATGCACTCTAGAGAAGGAGAAGTTGCTGCAGGTCAATTTTTCGACTGTTCTATCTGGATCGCAAATAAACACTGCCACTGCATGGATGGGATGGAAAAGACACCATCGATATATTCTAATAATAAGCATCAGAGTTGATAACGCGAACAATTTTACAGTAATTTCAACACCAACCAGTGATGTGACAGCATGTTTCTCAGTTTCAATATCATAGCTAAACCTCCCCTTCTGCACTTTGCGAGTATCATTGCGAACGTGAATGGATGACTGTGCAGTACGTTCATTCATTGTTAATTCTTGAACACATAAATCATCAAAGAATACCAGACAGCGCTCCACATATTTCTAACGCCTCGAGTATAGTGCTTAATTTGCGATATATCTCTCTGCCTACAGAAATCACAGAGTATTCTCGCTGTCTTAGGGTAAAATTAGAGGGTGAAAGACCCTCTTCAAATTGTCATTGACCAACCTGCCCTGCAGAATCGTTACCGAATTAATCTGCAACTGACCAGAAGATGACTGCTCCACTCCACATATCGTGAATGAATGGAGCTTCCCGAGTCCTCACCCATCCAAATGCATGAGATTTCTCGAGATACACCCATGTCGAGGAGCTTAGTACTCCTTATTGATGTATAGTAACAGATTTCAAAGTGCTGTGATGTAATCGCAGACGGTTAAGAAGAACAAGAAACGAATGATTTTTATTCACGACGAAGCTCCAGACGGATGGAGTTCGACACATTTTTACGTAAATCAACCAAACGATCAGCTCTAAAGTATTGTTCTAGAGTCTAGGATCAGTGCCTGGAAGGTATTGGTAAGAGCGAACATAAACACATGCACTCCTAAGGCTACAACGTTCTGCACTTAAAACGGGCTATAATGTTAGATTGCCTGCGTTTCCGACATATCAGTTGTATGGAAAGTAGCGCTGTTAATATTCCAATGTAAGAAATATATTTCAAGTGCATAACATACATCCTTCTTCCCGGTTTCTCTACTATAAACTATGTTATCGAAATGTAAAACGAATAAACTACTTCCGTAAAACATTTACTCTGCGTGATACGAGCACAATATAGCTTTCCGGAGAAGTATAGTGTCCACTTTTCACATCCGATCGTGGTTCAGAAATTATACGATGCCAGCATCAGGCCTATATAAAATGATCGTTAGTAGTGGGGGATACCTCCTACGAGGAAACAGATAAACACAAAGCAGCAGCATCCGACATGTGAAAATTACAAGTCATTCCGTCACTAACTCTGTAAACAGCACATCTGTCAGGCAAATGTGTACAAGGGGATTGCAGCGCCTCAAAAGCACCTACCGCTAACTTAGTTATGACGCTGAAGTCTCGATTTTACACCCAAGATGCGACAGAGGGGATGGAGTACATCGCATAAATCAAAGTTCGTTTAGAGGAATGTGTCAAGTTTCATCACACATGAGATGGAAGTCCTCTGATGACCGACACGTTTACCGTTAACGATCGCAAGTAGACAGTGCTTTAAACGAAATACATAACATGTGGCTGTATACAAGTAGAATGCAGGCTATGTCACAAAACTGAAGCATCCAGATAGAAGTTTACAAATCTTTAACATATTGCAGCGTGTCAGCAACTGTGAAATGTACAGCAAATAAACAATTTTTTCAGCCTTCAGTTGCAAGGTAATTTTACTCGTTTACCTAGGTTTCGATTCCAGTAATGGAATCTTCTTCAGAACCTATAAATTAAACCACATACGGACATATATTACTCACTAAAATGCATTATCAGTCTAATGATTGAATATTAAAGAAATTGTGATACTTACAAAAAATTAAATTATTTTGTTAGCCAAACACTGGCCATGTCACAGATTAAAAATTAAAACAATAAAGACGCATAATCATAAGATTATGTCAGTCAAAATTAAAACCATTAAGGCGAACGTAGACGGAGCTACGCCGGCCAGAAATCAGGACCACACGTAAGCGGCTCGAAAACTAGGCGTTGTGAGCAGTTACGCGGCGAGGCTCGGCCGCGGCCAAGCGCATGCGCAAGCGCAAGCGCAAGCGCAAGCGCAGGGGCGAGACACAAACTGTCTCAAAATTACTTAGAGCAAATATACATATAAACAAAATGTGATCCGACACAGGTATGTGGTTGAATGGAAAGACTTGGTTCCAAATAATGGACGTCATTTCTAGCAGATAGTGTAACACTAGAGATCTGGAAAGCTAGTGTACATTTTATTACAACCTCAATCAGCACATCATCTACTACTACTGTTTGTGTTCCTTCTCAATCAGCCATCGCCTGCAGCTCAGTGGATATAACGCATAACCTCTGATATGGTATTGAGTCAGAATACGTTATAAGTATTATAGAAGTATCTAGCTGGGGCGGTGTGAGGGAGTCGCAAATACCGCTTACATACCACGTCCCTTAGCCGAATCACTTTCAAAATTCAGCGATTTTATAATGAAGTTGCACCCTGGGCTACGTGTAACTGGAGTGCTGGTCTGATAATTTACACTCCAGTGATCACCGTCTCAGTATTTGTCAGGATAGAAAACCACCACATTCATAGGTAATGTCGTATCTCGATTTATAAAGCCAGTATAGCTTTTAACATGGATACTTGTGTGCTCCTGTAGAACCATGACCGCTTGTGAGACTAACATTGGGATCGAGTTTTTTTAACATCTTGCCGATTACGTCTCTCTTTCTAGGACACGGTAGTGGCACTCACAAGAAAATCTTTTGAGACATGTGCACCCATGGTTGATTTTCTCTCGGTATTATTTCGTATCGCCAGCGATCAGTTATTGACGAAGTATTATACTTAGTAGTAGGGGGTGCATGATATGTTCGCATTTGAGCATCAGGCATATAAAGTATGTGTTTGTGTTCCGATATGTGCAAAGGAAATGACTATGTCCAGTCATAAGGAAGGTATGGATTTGACGTGGAGTACTGTGAGAGCATGGGAAGAGTATGTCAAGTCGTAAGAGTGGTACTGGTATTTCTATTTCCAGAGCCACAGCCATCAACAGAGTGTATTTCCAATACTTCGCTTATTGTCGAATGTCGTTCAACTGAGATTGCGATCATAACATTTAGTTGTAAGTACAGGGGTAAAATATATATGTGACCGATTTCTTGGGATAAACATTCTACCTGTGCATGCTTGGTCTGGAGCGCCGGTGATGTGTGCGGGGGTGATTCACGTTTCCCGTTAATGGTAGGAGCTGTCAGACTGGAGATGCCTGCTGGAGTGTAGGAATGTAGATGAATTAACCATGTTGTCCTCCAGACGACTGAATAGCGAACTGATACTTAGTATGTGTTGCGTAGTTTTCGTGATTGCATGGAAATTTGAGAAGATTGAATATGGAGATGCGTTTGCGCTGGATCGTTATTCCCTCCTTTGGAACTTGTTCGGTTGACTGCTTCTGCACATTCACGCCTTTATTTAGTTGAGAGAAGATCGATTGTGCTGTGTGCATCTAGTGTGTGGAAGACACGTGTGCCAGGTCTCTAGACATGAGAAACACTTTAGTTGGCCTTGTAAATTACAGAGATGACTTGGAATCTACTATATCATCGACATCGGTATTCGAGAGTGCAAATATCAGTTTCCTCTATTTGTTTCGAGTTGCCGAGTAAATGTTTTCGAAGACATGACAATTTTCTAGTTAGTCGGTGGTTTACAGCATGTCCCACCTAGGTAAAGTTTCGGGTTTGTAGAGAAATAATTTCCAGTCTATATCTTGGGAATTATGTTGTGCTTGCCATCTTTAGGATGCTACCTAGTGCTTTACATCAAGAAGTACCGCGAAAATGGTATAATATTATGGCAAACCATGCAAAAATACATGTGTTCTTGTAATCCCTGAGTCTGGAGATGTGTGTAGAAAAGCAAGCAAGCAAGGAAGCAGGTTGGGAGCAGAAACAGTAACGTGTTTGTGCCGAGGGGAAACGTGCCTGAATTTGTTGAACAGCTCTGAGAGTGACTTCGGTCTGCTGAGGGTTCTCTGGTAGTGCGTTGGGGGTGGATGACATGTGATTGTTGGCTGTGGGAAAATATCTAGTGCTGTTTGGAGTATATACGGTACTAACAGTCTTCGCAGTATATGTACAAATGATGTAAAAGGGATGATTTTGTTTGGCGCAGGATACGAATTGTATGTTTACTACATCGACATGGTACGCAGTGATATATTGCTGGGTTGGAGATCGGTTTAGAACACTAATATTCAAGCTCCTGTCCTCAGTGGGGGAGCAGGGTAATTGAGTAGGAGTCTTTCTGTATTTAACATTATGTTTGGTATGCGGTGATATATTGCTGGGTTGCAAGTCGGTTTCGCGTTCTAATATTCAAGCTCCTGTCCTCGGTTGGAGAGCAATATAAATGAGTCTTTCAGTATTTGATGATATGTATGGTAGTTTGTAAGATTTCATTGCCAGTGCACTATGGCGATGAGTGTAAAATAGCTGCTGAAAGTATTGTCTGCAGAAGGACAAAGGGCGGACGGTGCTTCGATACCGGCGGCATCAGTAATTCGGCGGGTAAATTCGATAAAAGCCAATCATGATGCTTAATTCATTCACATCCTTTGTGCTGGGATATAGAAGCCTTTACATAGGGGAGGGAACGTCTGCGTGTGTTGAAAGCAGGAGGGGTAATACGTGATGGATGGGGTACCACATTAGGTCTGCGAGGAAGACTCACTTTGAAGTAATTCTGCGCTATTTTCGTAAACAGGTTCTGTTAGGGCAAGAATTTCCGTGCATACAAGCTGAGACTTCAAGAAAGCGAGCTTTAACTATTTCTGGGACAATTTCCACGAGGTCGACTTGGTTCTTACTTTTTACATAGTCATGTGGCATCAGTATAAGATTGAAAACCTGGTTAGATGCGTTTTTGATGGTTTGTAGCTATGCGCATGCACTTGGCAGTGTTGCGACAGTCACACTGGGCAGTTAAGCATGGTTATACGCATCTCTCGTGTCGCTCTAGGAACAATGCGTCCTGTGCTACTCTGTTATCAATGGTAAAGACGCATGGTGCCCAGAGGTGTCTCGCATATGGGACCTGTGTGAGCACGCCATGCAGTTCTGTGACATCAGTAGAACACTGACTGTACACCCGAAAATTGAGGCAACTTTCACCTGCACCCAGCAGCGGCTCGTGGCTGTGACAGCGCACGCCCCTGGAGCGTCTGCACTCCTGTCTGGGAACGGTGTCTACCTGTCTACCACATCATGCTTGATGCCTCTGTGCATGGTTTGAGAGCTGATGGCCACGTCACCTAGCAGGGTTGCAGGTAGCCTCCTGTGCAGTCTGCTGGACAGCGGGTGGCGGACGGTGTCTGCGTACATTGTTTGCGTGTCTGTTGCATTATTTTGTGAGCGGGTCTGTAGGCTGCGCTATGCGTTATTTGCACATTTTACGAATAATGAGTGTGTCTACACATCAGTGTACTGCATTAATTGGGAGGAGTCTACCTGTCTGTACTGAAATTATTTTGGTATATTAGGAGTTGTTTGTGTGTCTGCAGAGCGTTATTTAGGAGTAGTTTATTGGTCTGTGGGCTGTGTGGTGTGACCCCAATCATGTGTTTTGTAACAGGGTGATAAATATACTCCGTCCTTAAATAAATTGTTCCAAAATATATAAAGTACACACCTTCCTTACGCTCTCCAGCAACCCAGTGCAGGCTGAGTTATTTTTGCACCATATTCCCCCTCCAGACCACAATCTTGGATTATGTCACAGGAGCGATGACAGCACCCTCTGGTGGCAGTATTGTGTACTAGGTCAGTTGGAGTCTAGATCTCATACTGGAGACAAGCATGCAAAATAAAAATTATGTCCAGCACAGGCAGAGTTGTTTTTCCGAAATTTCCCACCACCATCTTGGATTACATCCCAAAACAGACAACAGCGCTCTCAGGGGGTGGTACTGTGTACTAGGTCCAGACCTCGTGGTGAACACACTATTTTCCGCCATATTGGATAATGGTACTTGCATCATCAGGTGACGTCGTGGCTACCATCTTGGATTATGTCACGAAATGGACGACAGTGCCCTCTGGTCATGGTACTGTGTACTAGGTCAGTTGGAGTGCAGACCTCATGGTGAACACACTGGATGGTGGTGCTGCCTCTAATTGTTCAAATAAAGACTGGTGCATGATTTCGACAATTGACAATTAGCATGCATGTATGCATGGATTATTATTTTGACAATTTTACTAGTTGTTTGGCTCTCTAGACGCAAATGTATTGCATTATTTATGAGTGGTTTGCATGTCTGTAGGCTGTGCAATGCGTTATTTTGACAGTTTACAATTAGCAGGAGAGTGTGTAGACATTATACATGAGTTATTTAGGAGTAGTTTCCAGGTTTGTATGTTGTGTGGCATGTCAGAGCGTGTGTTCTGTATCACTGTGATAAATATTCTCGATCCCTAAGTAAATTGTTCCAAAATAAATAAAGTACACTCCTTCCTATCTCCAGCAGCCCAGCACTGTTCGAGTCCTTTTCCCATGAATCCCTAGGAGGAGGTAGCGATCGGGTGACTTAGGTTAGTGATGGTAGCCCAAGTGACCAATCTTCCCGCCAAATTTTCTTCGGTTAGTAGAGATAACTGTGGTATGATGCATTATCCTGTTGGAATTTGAACTTCCCGCCATTTTTCTGGGGGAGAGGCGCGGGAGGGGTTGGTGAGGGGTTAGGTTAGTGGAGGTAACCCAATTGCCCTATCTTCCCGCCAAAATTCAAACTTGCCGCCAAAATTTGCCATCTTGGATGACGTCACAGCCGCCATCTTGGCTGACATCATCGCCGCCATCTTCTATGACGTCATCGACGCCATATTGGATAACAGTACTTTGGGGGTAGAACATACTAGCGACAACAGCAAATATCACTGCAAGAGTCCACTGCGGCGTATAGAGAAGCACTGTACTACATTATCAAGCAATTTTAGAATACAGAGTGAGTAGTGATATGATCGCATGGGCAGGAGTGAGATAAAATCGATAAAATTACGATAAATTACGAATAATGACGTAAAACATGTATAAATTATGGGAAAATACGCCGAAATGTGGGGAAATTGAGGGAGTACATTCATGTCTTCTGCTCAGTGCAGAGTAATTTATGTACTTGGGAAAGAGTATTGGAAGCAAGAGGGATATAAGAAAAAGTTGACACGGAAGCACCAGGAACCAGGGAAACAGTCATTTTTCGTCTACAGCGATAAGTCGGTTGGAATACAATGTTTAAGGTGGATGACCACACGATGTAGTGTAATAAGTTTATATATGTCGGATCACAAGCCCAGGTGTGAGCCCAAAGTTATCGGCAATCGCCTTATACATTTTTATAAAGTATCCTTAGCTAAAGTGTGTTGTATTGCCAGTTGGGATGACTGCCATATACAACTAAGAATGGATCGATGTGTTTGCCCCTGCGGCTTACTGATTAGGTGTTTTAAACCCTAACAAACAGTATTCACAACATGCCTCTCTGTACTCTTCACCAATCACAACCTTGCGGTGTCAGCTAACAAACAATTGCTGTATAGTTTTTGTAACAAAATTCTACTGTATTTCTGTTGAGGTAATAGTGATACATGCAAGTTGACTGCTGTCTTTGTTGTTTTTCTGGAAGGAAGAGACCCGTCTACCTCGAAACTGACATGGATCTGCGTTAAAGGACGATAGAAAGTGGACGGAGAAGGAGAAAGGGAGATATTTCTGCCAGGTCATTTATCATGCATTTAACCATTTTTTTCCGTTGTTCTCTCGGAGTATATCAGTTGTGTGGTATAACCTGCCATCGACTCGTATCCAACTGCGTGTTCTGTGTGTGACTTAGAGCACTATCTACCTGCGATCGTTAACAGCAAACCACAGTCATCAGATTCATGTTTGATTAAACATGTCCGTCGATGGATGGCTTGTTTCGGTACCCTCCTATAGACGAGTGAAGATGTGTGCCAAGTAGCCCATTTCTCTGACACATCCTATATGTAAGTCGAGTCTTCAGTTTCATATAAGTACGAAGCGACTGTTACTATACTTTTTATGTTCGTCCTGAAAGTGGATCATCAGGACGAGGGCATGTCAGGATTTTTTAGTAGGTTGGTGTATAAGATGCACAAATGTTGTCGTAGAAAATCAAACAGAACATGGGTATGTCTGCAATATGACCATGTACAGATGAAAAACTATGGAAAAAATATGGAAATGATACAAAATTTGTAAAATTCGCGGGAAACCTGATATAATCACAAAAAATTGATGTGAGACATGTAAAAATTGAGGGAAATACTATGAAATGTGTAAAATCGCGAGAACCTACTACAATTACGGAAACTGACTGAGAATACATAAAATTAGAGACAAATACCATGAAAAGAGTCCTGATGAAAGTCAATAAAATTGCATGTTCTGGCAGAGGAGAGTAGATTGATGCTAGATATTCGCAGCTTAATAGTGGAGAGACGAGGCATTCTAGAGACCTGATGTGAGTTGTGTGTGCAAGGGGAAGGTTACCAGGAGCAGTGGTAAACTGAGGTAAGACTGTTACATCTCCTCTGGCTACTGATTGTAGTGTTTATTTCAAAAATGGCTCTGAGCACTATGGGACTTAACTTCTAAGGTCATCAGTGCCCTAGAACTGAGAACTACTTAAACCTAACTAACCTAAGGACATCACACACATCCATGCCCGAGGCAGGATTCGAACCTGCGACCGTAGCGGTCCCGCGGTTCCAGACTGTAGTGCCTAGAACCGCTCGGTCACCCCAGCCGGCAGTGTTTATTTCCTCGTAAGATGTCACTCTTTCTTCGTATGCATTTTCGGCTATCGATGATCATTTTATAGGGCTGTTGTGAACATATCATAATTTCCGAACTGTAACCGCACTTTGTAAACAACCGGCTTTATACACCTCTGGAAACCTATGTAATGTATGTGTTACAAAGAATCGATGTTTCCTTTGTGTGCAAGGTAGTGTTTTAACACTTTACATTTTGTCACCATAGTTTAACGTAGAGAAACTTGCAGGGAGAATGTATGTCATGCACTGGGAATGTATTTCTTACATTTGAATATTACCAGCGTTGCATTCCACTTCACTAACAGGTCGGACACTGCACTGCTCTAACATTATAGCACGTTTTTATTGCAGAACCATAGGGCCTTAGGAATGAATGTGTTTATGTTCCACTACTATTTCTTTCTTACCAATACCTTCTTGGTACTGATCTCAAACACTAGAAGAATACTTCTGAATTGATGGCGCAGTTGATTTTCGCAAAATGCTTCAAACTACTTCCGTCTGGAACTCCGTGATGCATAAACCACACGTTGCTTCTTCATAGCCGTATGTTTTATCATTACAGCACTCTCATATCTTCTATACACCGATAAGAGTTGCTAACCTCCTCGACATGCGCGCATCTGGAGAAATCTTGTGCACTTGCATTGGTGCCATGCGTAATATTGGTGCCGAACAGTCTTTCTGAATAGCAATTAGGGACTCGTCTTGCTTTGTTCCTTCATGAGATATGGAATGTAGCGCGTATAGTAGTCTACTACTTCTGATTAAGACGGTGGCAGTGTTGCAGGGAGGGCTGGTCAAAGACAATACCGGGAGGTATTTCAACGTCCAACTTTATCCTAAGAATGCAAGCATTCTCTGTAACTGCCATTCGCATAGAGAAAGATGGGCAATCGTAATAGTAAATTGCACACTATGATCGAAGTGCTTGCAAAATGTAGATCAGTGTAGGACACCGTCTGTTATACTTTTGTATATATGTATGTTCGAGAATTAACAATGAAGAGATGTGGTGCAAAGTCATTTATCTACATTCGCAATCTAGTATATGGTACCCGTAAAGTAGTGGAGGGGCGGTTTAGCAATGATACAGAAACTGGGAAGCATACGGGAGTTTCATTGGTCGGTGTTGAAATTACAGAAAAACTGCTAAAATTGATCGCACTATCAACTGTGATGCTTATTACCCTACATCGATGGTGTCTTTTCCATGCCATCTGTTCACTGGTATGCTGTTGATTACCACATAATCATTGACTGACAGTGCATGTTTGAGATGGAGAGAGATTCTTAGAGGGGGCAACACCCTCCGCCAAAACAGTGATTGCGTACACGACTTCAATATGAGGGATCAATGGAAGCGAAACACCTAGATATCTGCTACCACATCACTGTGAAAGGTAACTTTAAATATAGAGGTCATCAATCACCCCCAGCCAACTGTTTGGAAAAATGCCATAATGCTGCAAAAATCTTCCAGTTTCCATATGTGGTGAAGCCTTGCACATTTTTTGTCAATAAGAAACACCACCTCTGTCTTTCATTTCAATTATCTTGTGTGTATTGTGGAAGCTGCAGCTGCATAATTTACACTGTACGATGTCCAGTTTTCTGGACCAATGTATCGAGATGTGTTAATGTCAGTTTAGCACCTGACACAGATCTCGAAGTCATGGTGGAAAAAAACAAAATGATCACAGTGCATGTAACAGTAGTCATGCACTGCTTGGATGTGTTACACCAGAAAGAGACAATGTATCAAACAACTCAGCACAGGGACCTTCTCTTGCAACTGATAGTCTGTGGGATATGGTCCTCCTACGGTACAGGTGACAAAGCTTTACACTGGTCTGTGGAAGGGCCTTAGATCACAAGCTACCTGCTCCAATGAACCTATACTTGTATATTTAACAGGATCGCCATATGTCGTCAATGCTGACATGCAGACAGCATTTTTTTTCGATATATCGGAAGAAAGGGATGTGGTAACATCTTATTGAGTTCTCTACCAGACGACATTAGCAGAGTTTTTATAGTTTGTAGTTGGTCTCTGTTGAATGGTACAAAATAACGGTGATAAAGAGAATGTTGGGGAGACAGACATGAATGCACCCGGAGAGACGCAGATATCCTTCACACAGTGGTACCTGTGTGTAGTTTGGAGGCATATCACAATGCTGTAGCAAAATCCTTGTCCTTCTTCCAGTTCCAATATGATGTGGAGTGTTCCCATTTTCCCGATAAGAAACGCTACTGAAACTGCTTGTACTACTGTAACTGATTGCACTATCTTTCCTACAACCTCATGTTGCAGGAGAGAGAAAGCTTCGTTTGGCGATGGCCTTACACCTTGTACACACTTGGCGAAGCTACAACAACATGTTTCCATTTCCACAGAGTGTTCAAAACATGGCCCTGTCACATTAACTCAGCTCACCCCATTTCTCCACGGGATGCAGGCAGTATTAGATGTAGTGCTCTCCGTTTTCCGTTCGATTGTGACTTAAATTGGGACAATAAATGGGCGAAGCTGCAGCCAGGGCAGAGCAGAGACTGAGGAGCATATACTAGATGCAGAGAAACTGTCTAAATATTCATGCTGGAGTTTTGTTGTAGCAGATAGGATCGGAAAATGTGACTCGTTTCGAGAGACGAGAGTGGCATGAATATGATTCACCAGTGGCTGTAATCATTAAAAGATGCCTCCTTAGAATCCAACGCAAGTATGAATTTGAATGGAGAGACTTGATTCCAAATTGCAGACAGCGTTTCTACCAGAAAGCGTAACGCTATCACCAACTCTTGTGTGTGCCTGTAGAACCAAAACCAGTTTTTTATGCAGGTGACAGTAACATAGTCATTGTGATCGTGTCTTTAATAGCGCGATCCTTGCGCGAAATGTATGTTGCTGGAGGTAGAATACTTCTGCGGTCAGTTTAAAATGTCGTTTCTCAATAGTTTTCCTTGAAAAGACCATCGTCTTCCCTCCACGGATTTCCATTTGGACTACGTGGTGAGTGTAATCCGATTACTGAAAAAGAAATATTACTCGCCACACCTATTATTAAACAAGAAAACCTAATTCAATTATTCACCTCTTTTAGATGATATCAAAACTCCAGGACAGAGGTAAAACTTTTTGCCTCAGTCCAACAGTAGATAAAAAGTTCTTGGCTAATGCATAACTTTAGTCCCGTCATGATAGTGTAATTGCTGAATTGCGTAATTCCAGATGTAATTTGTTAAAAAATGGTCACTGAAGTAATTTTACATTAAGCCATGGATCGATACATTAAGAAGTTGAGACGACTATCGTTGTATTATCATCATGTTTATCTGAGCATTATCATCTTTGGGAATCAGTAATGTACTTAAAAATGAGCTTATAACCCAAAAAATAGGTTGTCCAGTAACGTTAATAATAAAATTTGTGAAACAAGGTAAGAAAGTGTTTGTTTTGTTAATTTTCAATGTTTCACCACGAATCCATAGTTGATTCAATTAAAATTAATCCCATGTTCAATTTAATTAATTAGCCTGTTAATTTGATATTAATGACATGCCTCCTGGCGGGTGGAAGCGATGGCTAGGGCACCATAGATATGATTCTTGACTTGGAGCGGCAAACAGGCGTTTTTTCGTTGAGGCGTTATCTTTTAACTAAAATTCAATCTTCCACCTACATAGGGAGAGAGAAGAATCGTAATAAAATCAGATGTATTACCGCATTTATGAAGTGATACATAGTATAAATCTTATACACTCCTGGAAATGGAAAAAAGAACACATTGACACCGGTGTGTCAGACCCACCATACTTGCTCCGGACACTGCGAGAGGGCTGTACAAGCAATGATCACACGCACGGCACAGCGGACACACCAGGAACCGCGGTGTTGGCCGTCGAATGGCGCTAGCTGCGCAGCATTTGTGCACCGCCGCCGTCAGTGTCAGCCAGTTTGCCGAGGCATACGGAGCTCCATCGCAGTCTTTAACACTGGTAGCATGCCGCGACAGCGTGGACGTGAACCGTATGTGCAGTTGACGGACTTTGAGCGAGGGCGTATAGTGGGCATGCGGGAGGCCGGGTGGACGTACCGCCGAATTGCTCAACACGTGGGGCATGAGGTCTCCACAGTACATCGATGTTGTCGCCAGTGGTCGGCGGAAGGTGCACGTGCCCGTCGACCTGGGACCGGACCGCAGCGACGCACGGATGCACGCCAAGACCGTAGGATCCTACGCAGTGCCGTAGGGGACCGCACCGCCACTTCCCAGCAAATTAGGGACACTGTTGCTCCTGGGGTATCGGCGAGGACCATTCGCAACCGTCTCCATGAAGCTGGGCTACGGTCCCGCACACCGTTAGGCCGTCTTCCGCTCACGCCCCAACATCGTGCAGCCCGCCTCCAGTGGTGTCGCGACAGGCGTGAATGGAGGGACGAATGGAGACGTGTCGTCTTCAGCGATGAGAGTCGCTTCTGCCTTGGTGCCAATGATGGTCGTATGCGTGTTTGGCGCCGTGCAGGTGAGCGCCACAATCAGGACTGCATACGACCGAGGCACACAGGGCCAACACCCGGCATCATGGTGTGGGGAGCGATCTCCTACACTGGCCGTACACCACTGGTGATCGTCGAGGGGACACTGAATAGTGCACGGTACATCCAAACCGTCATCGAACCCATCGTTCTACCATTCCTAGACCGGCAAGGGAACTTGCTGTTCCAACAGGACAATGCACGTCCACATGTATCCCGTGCCACCAAACGTGCTCTAGAAGGTGTAAGTCAACTACCCTGGCCAGCAAGATCTCCGGATCTGTCCCCCATTGAGCATGTTTGGGACTGGATGAAGCGTCGTCTCACGCGGTCTGCACGTCCAGCACGAACGCTGGTCCAACTGAGGCGCCAGGTGGAAATGGCATGGCAAGCCGTTCCACAGGACTACATCCAGCATCTCTACGATCGTCTCCATGGGAGAATAGCAGCCTGCATTGCTGCGAAAGGTGGATATACACTGTACTAGTGCCGACATTGTGCATGCTCTGTTGCCTGTGTCTATGTGCCTGTGGTTCTGTCAGTGTGATCATGTGATGTATCTGACCCCAGGAATGTGTCAATAAAGTTTCCCCTTCCTGGGACAATGAATTCACGGTGTTCTTATTTCAATTTCCAGGAGTGTATTTACAACTTCTCTGTGCTGTTACCTTAAGAGACTTCATATGTTACAAGACATTTGGTTACCTTAAGAGAGAGTTCGAAAGTGAGGAGGTGTCCTGCGGATCTTATCACCCCATCATGAGCCAAAATTGAGTTTAACGGTCTAGCCCTGTGATGCATGATATAACAGATAAGGAACGATTTTTTCCTACCTGATGAGAAAATACTTAGAGGAAATGTAGCCTATGCCATACCGCTACAGGATTTTCGCAACAAGTAACGATACTTGAGAGTTGTGTAAAAGCGTGTATATGTCGATTTCTATTCTTTTCGAAAATGACTTGATAAAATGGCGAAATACACATTCCGCGTGATAAATTCGAGGTGTGTGGTCAACAACATCGCTGTCTCGGATTGGGTAAGGTGGATTTTTTAAACTGAGGGGTCGATGTTGAGGTAGAACTGGTTAGAACTACTGTATATGTCCTAGCTCAAGCTGCTTCTTTTGCAGTGCAATGCGGCTGACTGCAGCCGCGGTCACGAAGATTCGGCAACTGGAAGTAATAGATTAGCTCAGTCTGTGTCGTGCAGTTAGGTACAAAGAATTCGCCGACCAGTCTGATCTTGCCGACGGCAGCGAGGGCTGGCGGAGTGACCAGTGTGTTGGGAGAGCGTGGCAGAAGTGGACGTGTGTGTTGCATCAGAGAAGAATCAAAATAATAGGTGTTTGCACTGGACATATTGATAACATCCAAATTCCTATCGCTCCAATCATCCCCGGATGCACTCCACGGCTGGAGGTAGCGCACTCTGGAATACACTTCCGTCCACAACTGTGGCTCTGACCATTGGCGCTGGTGGCAAATGAGGGAGTTGATGTGCTGTGTGTGAGTAGTAGGGCCAGGCCGTTTGTAGCCCATTTTGCGAGTGCAGGTTGCCTACATCAGGGGCAGGTATGCACTCGGGCAAACCTATTGATCTCCTTTGATTGTCAGGTACTTAACCTATTATTCTCCTTTAATTGACTGGTACTTAACTTATTGTGATCAATTAATTAGCCTCCCCCCACACTGGTAAACCCCCTCCCCCCACACCCTCCCTCCTGGAAATGGACAGGAAAAAGACTCAGTTGATCGATTATTTGGAGGGAATTCGATTGTAATGTATGGAATATTGTTTAAACAGTTTAGACAATGTGTGGAATATTGTTTACTTCAACAATTTAGAGGATTCGAGGCAGTGTATGGAATATATGGAAACTGGTGGAGAGGAAGGAACTCATAACAGGAAATTCAAGGGTATATTGTTTATTCATAACAAATTTAGTTTGTGGGGTTGGATTTCTCTTGCTCATCATTCTCTGGTGCTTGGAAACACGTAAGTCTTGTAAGGTAAGAAGCAATTACATTGGGCAAACATGTTGCATAATCTAATGTTCAGCACTGTACTCTGGGTGTCTTAACCTAATGTTTGGGCCTTTGTTGGCACATAACCTATTGTTCTGGTAAGTGGTTTTCCACATCAGTCCATTTCCTTCAACTATTGTACTACCTTTGACACCAAATTAAGTAATCAGTTATGTCCTCCCACCATTTTCTGGTACACTTTTCGAATTTCACATGCTTTTGAACGCCATTTCTGGTGCATTCTTCTTTGTCAACCAACCCCTTAAACTACTGTACTGCATTTTACATAAAAATTACGCAAATTAACGTAAGTGTTCTTCACTTAAACATCTATTCTGCTCCATGTCACCCACTGACACACACCCCGCCCCCCTCCCCCTAACTACTGTACCGCTAACACCATATTAATATACAAAATGTATGCAAATTAATTACATCGATATTCTTCACATTTATGGGCAGTTTTTTTTAATTCACAACATCCTATTGGTAGGTCAAATCGATGGAATATAGTTTAAACAAAAGATCGCTAGTAAAAAACACATCCCGCCACTTGACACCTAACACCAACTCTACACATATCCCCAGGAGTTGTGATGCACCGGCAGTCCCGCGATGTGACGAGGTGGTCGTCAGCTGCCAAGCGATGCTTTGGTGTCAGTTCGGGACCCGCAAGGATGAGGCGACAGCACCTCTTTCATACTTGACAGCTGAGAAATTCCTGTCGAAATACATGTTCTCCTAGGCACCATTGATGACGCGATGATGCGTAGCTCTGGTGCGGGTGCAGCACCGAGAAAGATCTTCCAATTCTTCCCAGAATAGCACAGGGTGCATTGTTCCTTGCTCTCCTAACAGGACAGCCCGTTTGTCACTGAATTTACCAGTCAAACTGCTGCTGCTGCCTGTGTGGGGGCACCGTCTGCAGTTGTTTTCTGGAGAAGAGATTTTCAGCAGCAAAATTATTTTGTACATATCGCTACATTGCACTAACAGTTAAACCCCGCAAAAGTTGTCTACTGATCATCAAATACATAAAAGATGCACAAGAATATTGGGAACCATGAACACATTTACCAGTGTAACTACAATTAAATATTACGACTGCTGCTGCAGTCTGATACCGATCGATATACAGGTAACATCGCCTCTAGTCAGCTGTAGTTCTGGAACGAATCTCAGTATCTATACCACACATAATTTTCCACGTAAAAATCTCTCTCATACCCTCGCGGTTATCGATCCGCTAAATCTACACAGCCCTCACAATAGGACACACACTCATTTTCTCTGGTCATGCCACAACATAAGCCACAGTAACATTACACTGCAATATATACACATTTTACACAAACAGTGCAGTTATCTTTTACGCTACTGACCATTAAAGTTGCTACACCAAGAAGAAATGCAGATGATAAACGGGTATTTATTGGACAAATATATTATACTAGAACTGACATGTGATTACATTTTCACACAATTTGGGTGAATAGATCCTGAGAAATCAGTACCCAGAACAACCACCTCTGGCCGTTATAACAGCCTTGATATGCCTGGGCATTGAGTCAAACAGAGCTTGGACGGCGTGTACAGGTACAGCTGCCCTTGCAGCTTCAACACGATACCACAGTTCATCAAGAGTAGTGACTGGCGTATTGTGATGAACCAGTTACTCGGCCACCGTTGACCAGACGTTTTCAGTTGGTGAGAGATCTGGAGAACGTGCTTGCCAGGGCTGCAGTCGAACATTTTCTGTATCCAGAAAGCCCCTACAGGACCTGCAACATGCGGTCGTACATTATCCTGCTGAAATATAGGGTTTTGCAGGGATCAAATGAAGGGTAGAGCCACGGGTCGTAACACATCTGAAATGTAACGCCCACTGTTCGAAGTGCCGTCAATGCGAACAAGAGGTGACCGAGACGTGTAACCAATGGCACCCCATACCATCACGCTGGGTGATATGCCAGTATGGCAATGACGAATACACGCTTCCATTGTGCATTCACCGCGATGTCGCCAAACAAGGATGCGACCATCATGATGCTGTAAACAGAACCTGGATTCATCCAAAAAAATGACGTTTTGCCATTCGTGCAACCAGGTTTGTCATTGAGTACACCATTGCAGGCACTCCTGTCTGTGATGCTGCGCCAAGGGTAACCGCAGCCACAGTCTCCGAGCTGATAGTTCATGCTGCTGCAAACGTCGTCGAACTGTTCATGCAGATGGCTGTTGTCTTGCAAACGTCCCCATCTGCTGACTCGGGTATCGAGACGTGGCTGCACGATCCGTTACAGCCATGCACGACGTTCAGTATTACCCTCCTGAACCCACCGAATCCATATTCTGCTAACAGTAATTGGATCTCGACCAACGCGAGCAGCAATGTCGCGATACAATAAACCGCAATCGTGATAGCCTACAATCCGACCTTTATCAAAGTCGGAAACGTGATGGTACGCATTTCTCCTCCTTACACAAGGCATCACAACAACGTATCACCAGGCAACGCCGGTCAACTGCTGTTTGTGTATGAGAAATTGGTTGGAAACTTTCCTCATGTCAGCACATTGTAGGTATCGCCACCGGCGCCAACCTTGTGTGAATGCTCTGAAAAGCTAATCATTTGCATGTCACAGCATCTTCTTCCTGTCAGTTAAATTTCGCGTCTGTAGCACGTCATCCTTGTGGTGTAGCAATTTTAATGGCCAGTAGTGTATATCTGTACAACACACGAAGAAATTATGGTATGCCTACACTCACACCGTGTATGTGACTCAATTCTCCTCAGTCCTAGGAAATTATCTGACAAAGTCTTCGCATCAGTGCTTCCGGAAGGCACTGCATCCTGCCTAGATTCTCTCAAACAAGTGTTATGATGGACAGGCATCAGGCACTATGTGATAATGAATACCACACCTGCGGACATAATGCTTGGAAAGACATCACGGACGTGTGTTGGTGTGCTGTAAAAACATCACTGTCGATAGAACAACAAGGAAAATGAGAGGGTATGCTTTGGGGTGCCAGCGAGGGCACATATTGTTACAGCGCATTGCCCATCCTGTTTGTACACTGCATTGCTATATTGTGCAGCTGTTTATGAAATGAATCTACCACGATTTATGTCAGATATACTCTTTAGTGCACTGAAATCACCATTCACCATGTCCAATCTATCCTTCCATTACGACTAGACATAAGTAATTTTTTTTGTTTTTATGTGAATAGTAGTTGGATTACTTCCCACAAACGTATGTTGGAACATAAGCCATGGTACCTTTACGCTCAAGCAGCAGCATGTGCACTGACAATTAAACCTTGCGAAGTGGCCTACAGATCGTAAAATATGAAAAGACTCTTACTCAATTACACTGCTCTGCCACTGAGGACGGGAGACTGAATATTAGAACTTGAAACCGATCTTCAACCCAGCAAGAAATCACCACATACCGTGTCGATGTAGTAAACATACAATTCGTATCCTGTGCCATACGAAAATCGCCCTCTTTACATCATTTGTATAGCTATCGACTGACCACACACTCGCAGATATACCTCAAAGACAGACAGCACTGCATATACTCCTCGCAGCACAAGATACTTTCCTGCAGCTGACGGTCACGACTCATCCACTCCCGACGCGTTACCACAGCGCCCTCAGCAGACCGATGTCACTCTCAGAACTGTTCTACAAATTCACACAATCATCCATGAAAGCTATACCTGCTTTATAACTACACATATGGCATTACCTACGAATCACGTGGTTTTTTCAGACAAATACTGTGACACTGAAGTATATTATCAGACCAGCAGTGCGGTTACACGTCACCGACGGTGCACCCTCATAATAAAATACCGAATTTTGAAAGTGATGCGGCTAAGCAGCATGGTAGGAAACCGGTATTTGCAACTTCCTCATGCCCCCACCACTAGATATTTCTCCAGAATTTGTAACACATTCTGTCTCAGTGCCATGTCAGAAGTTCTGTGATATATCCACTGAGCTATAGGCGATGATTGATTGAGAAGGATCACAAACAGTAGTAGATGGTGTGATGATTGTGGTCATAAGGAATGTACACTAGCTTTTCAGATCTCTAGTGCTACACTTTCGGTAGAAATGATGTCTATGATTTGGAACCAAGTCTTCCCATTAAACCACATACCTGCGTTCGATCCTATGGAGAAGTCCTTTCATAATTACAGCCACTAGTGAATCATATTTCTGGCACTCTCATATCTCGAAACGAGCCACGTTTCTCGCACCTATCTGCTACAGTAAAATTCCAGCATGGTTTTAGGTAGCCCCTACGCATCTTGCAACTACCCCTTAGACTCTGCGCTACTGTCCCTGCAGCCTTGCGCATTTGATCGTTCCAATGTTAGTCGGAACTGAGTAGAAGTCGGGAAAGCTATATCTACCACCTTCTGCAACCCGTGTATAAACAGGCGAAGCTGAGTTACTGTGACAGAAGTAAGTTTTGACCATTCGACGGAAACGAAGTACTCTCCTGCAACACGAGGTAGTAAAAAAGACAGTATGGAAGCTGGGGGAAGGATGTGGATTTTGCTACTGCATTGTGGTGCTTCTCCAAACTACAAGCAAGTATTACAGATCCACGTCCCTCAGGGCCCATTCGCGTCTATCGCCCCAACATCCTATGATCGTTATTATGTACCATCGACCAGAGAAAAATTTTGACCCACAAAAGCTCCACTAACTTCATCCAATAGAGTACTTGATAAGATTTTTACCGCATCTCCCTCTTGCCATACATCGAAAACAAATACCGCATGCACTCCGGCTGACATTAACACATTCTGATCCATTGCCTCTTGAAGAATACTAGATGTCGCATAGTGTAAATCATGTTGTTACTACAGCTACCATAACACGCCACCCACATTGAATGATATTAAATTAAAGACAGTTATAACATAAGGAAACTGGAAGAGGTTGGCGGCTTTGTGGAGAGTTTCCAAACTGCTGTCCGAAAGTGATTGCCGACCTCTGCATTTAAACTCATCTGTCACAGTGACGGAATAGCTGATGGCTCTGCATTCTGTTCCGACTGAGTCCTCATATTGCAGTCATGTATGCGATCACTGTTTCGGTGTCATCCGTACCAAGAAGGTGTTGTCCCTCCACCAAAGATCTTTCTCCAACTCAAACAAGCGATGTCATTCAATCATTATGTGGTAAGCAATAACGTACCAGTGGACGGGTGGGGTGGAAAACACACCATCGATTTACTCTAATAATAAGCATCACAGTTGATAGTGCTAACAATTTTAGCAATTTTACAGTAACTTCAACACCGAGCAATGATGCGACAGCATGTTTCACAATTTCAGTATCATAGCTAAACCTCCCCCCCTCTACTATGCGAGTATCATTGCTAATGTAGATAGATGACTGTGCAGTACGTCCATTCATTGTTTATGTGTGGCGTGTTATGGTAGCCACAGTAACAACATGATTTACGCTGTGCAACGTCTAGTTTTCTAAAAGAGTCAATGGATCAGAACGTGTTAATGTCAGTTTAAAACCTGCCAGACCTCGAAGTCGTGGCACAAAAGCAAAATGTATGGCAGTTTACAAAGCGTGTTACAGCAGAAAAAACAATGTTTCAAACATCGATACAGGGTCACAGGGAGCGTCTCTTTCGACTTACAGTGTAGTCTGTGAGATACGGTCATCTTCCTACAGTACAGGTGGTGAAACTATTGTGCAGTGGATCAATACCTGTATATTTAATAGGATCGTCGCATGTGCTCGATGCTGGCGTGCATGCGGTATTTGTTTACGATATATGGGAGGAGGGAGATGCGGTAAAAATCTTATCTAGTTCTCTATCAGTGGAAGTTAGTGGAGCTTTTATAGTTCATAATTTTACTCTGGTGGATGGTATAGTATAACGATGATAGAATGTTGGGGCGATAGACGCGAATGGGCCCTGAGAGACATGGATCTGTAGTACCTGCTTGTAGTTTGGGGAATCACCACAATGCAGTAACAAAATCTGTCTCCTTCCCCCATCTCCCATACTGTCTTTTATACTACCTCGTGTTGCAGGAGAGTACTTCGTTTCCGTCGATGGTCAAAACTTACTTCTGTCACAGTAACTCAGCTTCGCCTGTTTCTACATGGGTTGCAGAAGGTGGTAGATATAGTCTCCTCCGACTTCTACTCAGTTCTGACTAACATTGGAACGATCAAATGCGCAAAGCTGCAGGGACAGTAGTGCAGAGTCTAAGGGTAGTTGCAAGATGCATAGGGGCTACCTAAAACCATGCTGTAATTTTACTGTAGCAGATAGGTGCGAGAAAGATGGCTCGTTTAGAGATATGAGAGTGCCAGAAATATGGTTCACTAGTGGCTGTAATCATTAAAGGACTTCTCCATAGGATCGAATGCAGGTATGTGGTTTAATGGAAAGACTTGGTTCCAAATCATAGACATCATTTTTACCGAAAGTGTAGCACTAGAGACCTGAAAAGCTAGTGTACATTTCTTATGACCTTAATCATCACACCATCTACTACTGTTTGTGATCCTTCTCAATCAATCTTCGCCTATAACTCACTGGATATTTCACAGAACCTCTGACATGGCACTGAGACAGAATGTGTTACAAATACTAGAGAAATATCTAGTGGCGGCGGCATGAGGGAGTTGCAAATACCGGTTTCCTACCATGCTGCTTAGCCGAACCACTTTCAAAATTCAGTAATTTTATTAAAAGGGTGAACCATTGGCGACGTGTTACTGCACTGCTGGTCTGATAATATACACTCCAGCGGTCACTGTCTATATTTAGTGTCACGGTATTTGTCTGGAAAAACCATGTCATTCATAGGTAATGCCATATGTGTATTTATAAAGCGGGTATAGCTTTTAACATGGATACTTGTGTGCACCTGTAGAACCTAGACCGCTTGTGATGGTAATATGGTTGTGTTTTTTTTAACATATAGCGGTTTGTCAGACGATTACGCCTCTCTTTCTAAGACATGGTGGTAGCACTCGCAAGAAAAACTTACGAGACATGTCCACCCATCGTTTATTTTCGGTTAGTATTATTTCGTATCGTAGCAATCAGTTATTGACAAAGTATTATACTTAGTAGTAGGGGGTGCATGATAGTTCGGCCTTCAGCATCAGACTTATAAAGTATGTGTTTGTGTTCCGAAGTGTGGAACAGAAATGAGAATGTCCAGTTGTAAGGAATGTACTGATTTGACGTGGAGTACTGTCATAGCAAAGGGAAGAGTATGTCAAGTCATAAGATTGGTACCGATATTTCTATTTCCAGAGCCACACCCGTCAACAGGGTGTATTTCCGATACTTCACTCATTGTCGAATGTAGTTCAACTAAGACCACAGCTGCAACATTTAGTTGTAGGTATGGGGATTAAATATATATGAGTCCAGTCTTTTTCGTATGATGATTCTCTCCATGTGTGCTTGGCGTGCAGTGCTGGTGACCTGTGCGGGAATGATTAACATTTCCCATTAACGGTAGGAGCCGTCCAAATGGAGAGGCTTGTTGGAGTGTAGAAATGTAGCTGACTTAACCATGTTGTCCTCTAGTCGGAAGAAAATCGAACTAATACTTAGTGTGTGTTGGATACCTTTCGTGATCGCGTGGAAATTTGAAAAGATTCAATGTGGACGTGTGTTTGCACTGGACCGTTATTCCCACCCATGTAAATTGTTTGGTTGACTGCTTCTGCACATTTCGCGCCTTTATGTAGTTGAGGGAACATCGATTGTATTGTATGCATCTACCAGGTGAACGGTGCTTCCACACCGGTGGCATCAGTAATTCGGTGGGTAAATTCGATAAGAGCTAATCATAATCATTCATTCACAAGACATCCTTTGTGCTGGGATATAGGAGTCTCTATATAGCGGCGAGAACGTTATCGCCACCCCTAAGAGTACCCTTGCATTTTCCTTGTCGTTTTAACGATAGTGATGCTGATTACAGTACACCAACCTACGTCGGTGATGTCTTTCCAATCATTACATCCGCGTTTGCGGTATTCATTATAACACATAGTGCCAGACGCCTGTGCTTCATAACACTTGTTTGAGAGAATCTTGGGAGGATGCAGCGTCTTCCAGAAGCACTGATGTGAAGACTTTGCCAGATAGGACTGAAGAGAATCGAGACATATAGCTTGTGTGACTGTAGGTCTACCATAATTTTTCTGTGTGCTGTACAGATATACGAGATAACTGCACTGTTTGTGTAAAATGTGTATATATTGCAGTGTAATGTTACTGTGGCTTATGTTGTGGCATGACCAGAGAAAATGAGTGTGTGTCCTATGTGAGGGATGTGTAGATTCAGCGTATCGATAAACGCGAGGGTACGAGAGAGATTTTTATGTGGAAAATTATGTGCGCTATAGATATGAGATTTGTTCCAGAACCACAGCTGTCAAGAGGAGACGTTACCTGTATATCGATCGGTATCAGACTGCAGCAGCAATCGTAATATATAATTGTAGTTACACTGGTAAATGTGTTCCTGGTTCCCAATATTCTTGTGAGTCTTGTATGTATTTGCTGATCAGTCGACAACTTTTGTGAGGTTTAACTGTCAGTGCAATGTAGCGATCTGTACAAAATAATTTTGCCGCTGGAAGTCTGATCTGCAGAAATTAATGTTGGACGGCGCTCCCACACCGGCAGCACCAGCAGTTTCCTGCCTCATGCTTGCACGACGCCTGTGCGTAGATTGGAAGCTGACGGCCACGTCACCACTTTGTGGGGCCTTCTTATGCACCTGGATTCTGGCATCAGCGTCGGGCGTTGGATGGAAGGATGTGTTTTTTAAACTATATTACATCGATTCACCGACCAATAGGATGCTGTAAATTAAGAAAAACTACCCCGTACATTTGAATAATATCGATTTAATTAATTTGCATAATTTTTTATATCAATGTGGTGTTAGCCGTACAATAGCTAAGGGGAGGGTTGAGGTGTGTGTGAGTGGGTGACATGGAGCAGAATAGCAGGTTAAGTGCAGAACAATAGGTTAATTTGCATAATTTTTACGTAAAACGCAGTACAGTAGTTTAAGGGGGTGAGTGACAAAGAAGAATGCGCCAGAAATGGCGTTCAAAAGCATGATAAATTCGAAAAGTGTACCAGAAACTGGTTGGAAGACATAACTAATTACTTAATTTGGTATGAAAGGCGTTTAAATAGTTTAAGGAAATGGGGGTGACATGGGAAACCACGTAACAGAACAATAGGTTAAGTGCCGATAAAGGCCCAAACATTAGGCTGACACACCCAGAGTACAGTGCTGAACATTAGGTTATGCAACATGTTTGCCCCCTGTAATTGCTTCTTACAAGACCTACATGTTTCCAAAGAGCAGAGAATGACGATCAAGAGAAATCCAACTCCACAAACTGAATTTTTTTTTATAAGTAAACAATATACCCTTGAACTTCCTGTTATGAGATCCTTCCTCTCCACCAATTTCCGCATATTCCATACACTGCCTTGAATCCCCTAAGTTGTTTAAATAAACAATATTCCACACAATGTCTAAACTGTTTAAACAATCGGATTCCCTGCAAATGACTGAGTTTTTTTTCCAGCCGGCCACTGTGGCTGAGAGGTTCTAGGTGCTTCAGTGTGGAACTGCACGACTGCTACGGTTGCAGTTTCGAATCCTTCCTTGGGCATGAATGTGTGTGATGTCCTTCGGTTAGTTAGGTTTAAGTAGTTCTATGTTATAGGGGACTGATGACCTCAGATGTTAAGAACTATAGTGCTCAGAGCCATTTGAACCATTTTTTCTTTTTCCTGCCAATTTCCGGGAGGGAGGGTGAGGGGGGAGGGTGGGGTTTACCAGAGGGGGGAGGTTAGTAAATTGATCGACTTAATTAAGTAGTGAATCAAATTGATAAGAGTGAGAGGGGCTATCCAGTAACTTAGACCTGCAAGTGTACCTGTAGCAGCGAGGGGTGAAGTTTTCTGAGGTTGGGAGGTGGGGTGGGGGAGGGTGCAGGGGGGCAATAGGTTAAGTGCCTGTCATTCAAAAGGAAGGATCTTTTTTAGCAGAACAGCCATAGACACGGGTTCACAGGTAGATGCCGTGTTTCTTGACTTCCGCAAGGCGTTCGATACAGTTCCCCACAGTCGTTTAATGAACAAAGTACCTGTCAATCAAAGGAGAACAGGTTTGCCTCTGAGCGCATACCTGCCCCTGATGCAGGCAACCTGCACTAACAAAATGCACTGGAACATACTTGGTCCACCGACTTGTGTGAACCTCGGGACAAGAGCGTGTGGGATGTGCTAGTGTAGCAGTGATTTCTGACATCTAGCCATGGCATCTGCTGTTTGGGACTGGATTGTGGTTTAAGTGTGTCATGTTTAGTGCTACTCAGTACATCACAGTGGACTCTGTCTTGCAGTGGAATTTACTGTTGTCTCTATGCTATCATGCTGTAGGGCGCCCTCCTTCCAAATAAGGCAGAGAGAACCCATTTCGGAATTCTATAGAGTTTTAAAACCCAGCCGAGATATTTGATTGCTGATTGATCAGTTTATTGTTTCCGATAGTGATATTGCAAGCATACACACCAGTCCAAAGCCACCGCAGATTGTTTAAGGACATAGCACACAGCTGTGCTGACGTTTGAAATTTTCAGCTACCTTATAGACTTTCTACCAAAGTACCCAACTGTGTCAGTATCCACCGACAGGAAGTAAGGGAAAACAAATCCAGTAGGGTTTGTAAACTGGGTGGTTGCAGGGTCGAATCCCGCCAAATATTGCAATCCTAGTATCCACAAATAGAAGCAAGGAAAGGCTGTCCCATACTAAAAGGTATCGATTTAATTAATTAGCCTATCAATCTGATAGAATGAGGGAATACTTCCAAGACATCCACAGTTGAATGTTTACCAGGTAAACATGGCTTTGTTTGTAGTTCAGTTGGATGGCGCGTACAGGCCTGGCAGTGGCACATGACAGGATGTGGCCACTTGAGAGAGAGAGAGAGCCTTTGTTTCGACAGGAATATCTCAGGTATCAAGTACCAAAGGTATGCTGCCACCTGAAGCTTTCGTTCGGGGATTAGCGCAACATTAGGTCTCTGTGCTACACGAGGCAGCTGGCAGAGCGATGACAGCAGTCACAGTGCCCTGAGCAAGGACAGTGCAGTCTTTGGACATCGAAATGTAGCATGAACTGACGCTGTGTGTGGGCCAACAGACACCTGACGGTGGACAGTGCATGAGTCATGATCGAAAGATTTTTAACAGTGTGATGACTGTTTTATAATGGTATTCCTTGCATGATCAAAATAAATGAAGCGATCGATTTTATTACCTGTTTTCGATGTATTTTACAAGACATGCATCTTCCCAAACAGCAGAGAATGGTGAGCAAGAGAGATCAAACCTCTGCAAATAGAATTTTTTTATAAATGAGCTATATACCTGCCGCTGTGTAATTGGATTCCTTGTAGTGACATACATTTTCTCCAGCACAGAGCCACACATTTTCAGGGAGGGAGTGAGAGGGAAGGATTGGGGAATTTACCAGAGGAGGAAGGATTTATTAATTGATCAATTTAATTAATTAGTCAATCCAGTGGGAAAGGGCTATTCGATTAACTCAGGACTGAAGGTATACCTGTATCAGTGGGGGGTAGGGGGGAGGGTTGGAGGTTTACAGAGCAGTTGAGGGGGAGGAGGAGGAGGAGGAGGAGGAAGAGCAGGAGCAGGAGGTTTATCATAAGAACTGATTATCCCCAGGGGTCATAATTCACTTAGCAGAACAATGCGTGAAGGATATGTCAGTGAAAGGAGAACAGTAGGTTCGCCCTTGAATGTATACCTGCCCTTGATGTGGGCAACACGCAATGACAAAGTGTGCTAATGCTGCCCTTCTCCCACTACTGACGTATCCTCCAGCATGCATTGTGCAGCAGCCTGTGGGATATTTGTTTATATGAGGACTTTCTTCGATGGAATACCAATACAGTTGCACCAACAACACATATATAGTTAGTTTGTCGTAATATACTATTGTGATTATAAATCTCTGACTGTCATGACCTGTTTAATTCTCGTAGATTGTTGGCTGCAACACAGAATTCTGACTGGAGATAAAAACAACTGTTACATGATATCAGTGGCATGTAAATAATAACATGGAAATGAAATTCTACAGAACACCTACCTGTGACCTCAAAAACCTTACGAAATACACTTAATGTTTGTATTGCGACATTGTAGAAGGTTGATCGAACTGGGAAGATTGAACATTTTTTAATGGACTGGACAACTTCTGTATCATATAACCGATCCCATTTGGTACATTGGTATGATAGATTACTGGCCCAACTTCAGTGGCAGTTGGCACTTGAGCACTGACTCTTTTGTATGAAGCTCTTACATTAATACGCAGAGGTGCCAAAAGTGATGGGATAGCAATTTCCAGATATACAGATGGTGGTACATAAGGCGTAAAAGGACAGTACATTGACGCAGCTGTAATTTGTACTCAGGTGATTCCCATGAAAAGGTTTCCACACAACAGGAGTTAACAGACTTTGAACGTGGAATGGTCGCTGGAGCTAGACGCATTTGACATTCCATTTCGCAATTAGGGAATTTAATATTCCGAGAGCCATAGTGTCAAGTATATGGCGAGAATATCCGATTTTAGGCATTACCTCTCACCACGAACAACGCAAGACCGATGACCTTCATTTAATGACCGAGAGCAGCGACATTTGCTTAGAGCTGTCAGAGCTAACAGACAAGCAACACAGTGTGAAATAACTGCAGAAATCAATGCGGGACTTACAACGTACATATCCATTACGACAATGTGGCGAAATTTGGCGTTAATGGGCTGTGGCAGCAGGCGACTGACGCGAGTGTCTTTGCAAACAGTATAACACCACCTGCCGCGCCTCTCATGGGCGCGTGACCGTATCAGTTGGATCCTAGACGACTGGAAAACCGTGGCTTGGTCGATTTTACACAGAGTACGCGAAGGAACTTGACCCCCTTCTTGCAGCAGTGTACTGTAGGTCTCTTAGAAGAGCGTAGCGTTCCAAAGGATTGGAAAAGGGCACAGGTCATCCCCGTTTTCAAGAAGGGACGTCGAACAGATGTGCAGAACTATAGACCTATATCTCTAACGTCGATCAGTTGTAGAATTTTGGAACACGTATTATGTTCGAGTATAATGACTTTTCTGGTGACTAGAAATCTACTCTGTAGGTATCAGCATGGGTTTCGAAAAAGACGGTCGTGGGAAACCCAACTCGCGCTATTCGTCCACGAGACTCAGAGGGCCATAGACACGGGTTCACAGGTAGATGCCGTGTTTCTTGACTTCCGCAAGGCGTTCGATACAGTTCCCCACAGTCGTTTAATGAACAAAGTAAGAGCATATGGACTATCAGACCAATTGTGTGATTGGATTGAAGAGTTCCTAGATAACAGAACACAGCATGTCATTCTCAATGGAGAGAAGTCTTCCGAAGTAAGAGCGATTTCAGGTGTGACGCAGGGGAGTGTCATAGGACCGTTGCTATTCACAATATACATAAATGACCTTGTGGATGACATCGGAAGTTCAATGAGGCTTTTTGCAGATGATGCTGTGGTGTATCGAGAGATTGTAACAATGGAAAATTGTACTGAAATACAGGAGGATCTGCAGCGAATTGACGCATGGTGCAGGGAATGGCAATTGAATCTCAATGTAGACAAGTGTAATGTGGGGCGAATACATAGAAAGATAGATCCTTTATCATTTAGCTACAAAATAGCAGGTCAGCAACTGAAAGCAGTTAATTCCATAAATTATCTGGGAGTACGCATTAGGAGTGAT
The DNA here is from genome assembly GCF_023864275.1 of Schistocerca cancellata. Classification (NCBI taxonomy): domain Eukaryota; kingdom Metazoa; phylum Arthropoda; class Insecta; order Orthoptera; family Acrididae; genus Schistocerca; species Schistocerca cancellata. The sequence goes on along the minus strand of NC_064629.1, from coordinate 381,527,104 downwards.
TTAAAATGGAATGATCATATAATGTTGATTGTCGGTAAAGCAGATGCCAGACTGAGATTCATTGGAAGAATCCTAAGGAAATGCAGTCCGAAAACAAAGGAAGTAGGTTACAGTACGCTTGTTCGCCCACTGCTCGAATACTGCTCAGCAGTATGGGATCCGTACCAGACAGGGTTGGTAGAAGAGATAGAGAAGATCCAACGGAGAGCAGCGCGCTTCGTTACAGGATCATTTAGTAATCGCGAAAGCGTTACGGAGATGATAGATAAACTCCAGTGGAAGACTCTGCAGGAGAGACGCTCAGTAGCTCGGTACGGGCTTTTGTTGAAGTTTCGAGAACATACCTTCACCGAAGAGTCAAGCAGTATATTACTCCCTCCTACGTATATCTCGCGAAGAGACCATGAGGATAAAATCAGAGAGATTAGAGCCCACACAGAGGCATACCGACAATCCTTCTTTCCACGAACAATACGAGACTGGAATAGAAGGGAGAACCGATAGAGGTACTCAGGGTACCCTCCACCACACACCGTCAGGTGGCTTGCGGAGTATGGATGTAGATGTAGATGTAGATGTAGATGTAGATGTGGATTTCACTTGATAAGAGGTGATGGTAGGTTTTGAGTGTGGTGCAAACCCCACGAAGCCATAGACTCACATTCTCAACAAGGCACTGTGCAAGCTGGTGGTGACTCTATAATGGTGTGGGTTGCATTTATGTTGTGACTAGGAAGCCTGCATACTATGTTCGCTAGACAAACAATCAAACAGCTCGTATTAATGAGTATTATTACAACAAGACAAGTACAAATACTTAACTTTGATAGATGTGCCACAAACAAAGGGTGACATACGAAATAATTAGTCAGAATAGACAAACAAGTCCGTGCTTACCTAGAAATTGCTAATGATTGAGACTACGATGCATCGGCTAACAAAGTTGCTACGTTGAAGCCGCTATCGAAGTGGGCTGCCACCAGTTGGGCGTGGCGCTTATGACCTCTTCACGTAGGAGCCGCTGCTGTGACGTTGTTGTCCTGGAGGGAGGTCGGTCAGCGGGTGATTGGCTGACCTCTTCTCACAGCCATCTCTTATCTGTCGTTCCCGACTGGCGTGCTAGCGCTGACTACACCGTAATAGTTTACATGGAATATACTAGGTCCAACTGAACCGATCGTTGACAAGAAATGGTTATGTTCGGCTACTTGGAGACCATTGACAGCTATTTGCGGTCTTCATATTCTCAAACAACGATGAATTGCTATGGATGACAATGCACCATGCCATCGGGCCACAATTGTTCGTGATTGGTTTGAAAAACATTCTGGATAATTCGAGCAAATGATTTAGCCACCCAGATCGCCCCCACATGACTCCCATCGAACATATATGGGGTATAATCGAGAGGTCAGTCAGTCCTTGACAAAATCCTGCACCGGCAACAAATTCGCAATTATGGACGGCTATAGAAGTAGCATGACTCAGTATTTCGACAGGGGCTTCTAACGTCTTGTTGAGTCCATGTCACGTCGAATTGCTGCACTAAGCAAGGCGAAAGGAGGTCCGACACTATATTACGAAGTATCCCGTGACTTCTCTAATCTCAATGTATTTACTGTCATTTTTCAGAACATGCTGTGTCATCATTAATGGTGCGAAGCAATTTTTTTTAGCAAGGCCCAAATAGGGCTACACTGAAATACCAATGTAAAAAACCCTACATAATAACGGAAGTCCGCTGGGTAACGATTCTTGATAGTGCTCAGAGCTCATGCAACTCACCGATTACTGGTAGCCCCAATAGCTCTTCCATACCTGGTGTTTGTGACGAGGAGGGATCCGGCTGCTGTCGCTGCATGAGCAGATCAGTATAGTTATTCGACTGCATAGACAACCTGCTTCTGGAAACCTTTTCTGGCAAGTTATATGTCACTGACGTGGAAATGGTTCAGAGTCGGATAGTAGAACAAGAGTGAATGAATTTACCTGTAACGAAAGCAGCTTTCAACATGTATTTGTTTTGTAATTAAAGTCATTTAAACGACGATTTTGTAATAAATGGCGCTGCACAGGTAGCCAGAAGCACCAGGGGGTATGACAGAGTTTTCAGTGATTTCTGGGAGGACAATGTTAAACATAGAAACTGACGTGTAATTCAGCATTTTCTTTCAATTACGCAGATATGAAATAAAATTACGTCATTTTGACAGTTATTATTATCAAATTCTCCACTTTGACAAAGAACATAGGTGGATAGTTTCTCTCACACTGCTACAATCAGATAGTTCATGCAGTTTTGCGTGGAAGCAAGTTGTCGAATAATTTCTCGTCGAGGCACACTCGCGCAGCGCATATGTAAATCGGCTGTGCGGTATTTAACAAATTATGTCGATAACTCACGTACTTTGCATGGAACGATTTTTTCATGCTGCCACAGAACGCTGAATGTGTGTACGCCCTCGGCCAAGGACGTAGCATAGAGGCGGACCGGCGGGCGATGTGTTCATATCGCGTGCGACTTCCACGTGTCGTTACGATACCGTCACGGTGACGTTGCCGTGAGTTTGTGGCGCCGTTGTGGGGTTAAGTTGTAATTATGTGTTCCACTTTTACATAAAAATATAATGCAAAGTCTGTCATCCATGAGTGGTTACGTGGTATAAACACGGACGTTGTAGATACTCTAGCTGGAATAGAAATCACGTCTACAACTTCCATTGCCTAGACTGGCTAGGACCACTCCCTAGTGGCTGCAACCCTCCTCCCCACACCCAGTGACTATTGAAATAAACTGGTTAGGGCTATCTCCTAGTGCTATTTTAACAGCAGCTGAACTCCTAAATCCTGCGCTTTGCAGCCAGAGGAAAAAAAATTATCAGCTACGTTCCCTGTGACATTCTCAGTACTGAGATGGCCGCTGTCTTGCATTGTGGTGGAAGGGGGGGGGGGTTTAGAGGTCACGGTAGACAGGTACACCTGCATTTTTGGTGTCGCACAATATATCGACGACTTCTCCGACTATTTGGTAAGTATGAGGATGATTCAAATGAAAACTTTAAAAGTTCCATAAAATTTCGAAAATTTGTGTGATGGATTTGGTAGGTGGCGGAAGTGTTCATTTAGGTTGATAAAGTGACCGAAGATGGCAGAGTGATGCTGTAACACAGGAGAAGGCAGCAGTTTCCATAACAAGATGGCTGCCCTACTGTCAACATGCACTACGACTGACCACCGATCCATGATGCGTTTTTTGTGTAGTGAAGGTGTCAAGCCAATCGACATTCATTGCAGAATGACAGTGCATTACGGGAATTCGTGTCTGTCGTTGCAACAAGTGTGCAAGTGGTGTGGGAAGTTTAAAAACGGTGTAACTTTTGTGGAGGATGCCCCAAGATCAGGGCTGGATCACTGCCTAGTGCCGGACAAGAACATTACGTTAGCTTGTGAAGGATAACAGACATGTAACTCTGAATGAGATAGCCACAAGTTTGAAGATTAGTATTGATTCAGCGCAGAAGATTGTTCACAATGTCCTGCACTTCAATAATGTGCCTGTGAGGTAGGCGCCACACCATTTGACTACTGAATTGCAAGACTGTCGCGTCGACGCCTCTGAGGAACTTTTGCATCGTTTCCATGTCGAAAGTGACGCGTCTCTGGGAAAAGTTGTTACAGGTGATAAGACTCGGGTCCACTATCATCAATCAGAAACGAAAAGGTCAAGCAAGGAATGGCGCCACAGTTCACCGCCGAAACCAAAAAGATTCCACTCTCAACCGTCTGCTGGAAAAGTCATGTTCTTCCTCTTGTGAGATGCCAATTGAATAATTTTGGAGAATTAAATGGGGAGTGGAGCGGCTGTAACCAGCACTTCTTATTCAAACAAGCTGAAAAATCAACTTCATCCTGCAATCAGGAGTAAAATGACGAGGACTTCTCACTTCAGGAGTACTGCTACAGCATGACAACGCACAGCTGCGTACAGCCCGTAAGACTGTTGAGACTATTCAGGGAATTCTGGTACGTCCTCCTTATTCACCAGTCGCTCCCAGTGACTTCCTTCTGTTCTGTCCGCTCAAAGAAGCAAGGGGAGATATGCAATTCAGAAGTGATGAAGAGGTGAAATCCGCGGTGCATGACCATCTACACACACGACCAAAACAATTATTTCATTGTGGTATCCATCCACTTCCAAAGCAGTGGAATATATACATTCAGTGGCAGAGAGGCTACGTCGAAAAATGACATGTAAGTTTTTCTTCACTGTTACAGTTAAAAATATTATAGTACTTTTAGGCTTTTCATTTGAATCCCTCTCATAGTAATAGGTTGCTTTTTCAAATCTACTTCCTAGAGCACATTTTAGTTCCAAAATTATGGAGGCACTGCAGGACATGTAGCAATGGTTTTACAGCAAGTGCCCAGAACGTGTGAAAGGTAGCCAATCGCCTAGAGGAGTTAATATTTACTGCCATTTTCCAGAATATGCTATGACATCATTAATTTATAATGCCAAAGTGTCTTTTCATTATTTACAAAAAAAACGATCCTTTCGTTACAGAGTACAAACGCACTTGCTTAAAAGGTCGAGTTGGAGTTAATTTGGTATCTTAATGTAAGGCCACTAATTATTTACAAGTCCTACAAGAATGGACACACCTGCATTTTGATATATTCTACCAATTTTACACACTATTTTCCCCTTTTTTGGCCACCTTTCCAATATCCTGGCAATTTTTACGACCAGTTTGTCAATATCATATCCAGTTTACCAGGTTTATGGCCAGTTTGCCAATTTCCTGCCAATTTTTATGCCTTCATTTTGTTGCATCCTACAAATTCTACGAATTGCTTACCAGTTTGCCAATATTATGGCCATTTGGCCAATTTCCAACCACATGTTCTATCAGCTTTCCAGTTATACAGGTAATTGTCAACTTCCTGTCAATTCTTATGGCTACATTTTGGTCCATCCTCTCATTTATATTAATTTAATACCAATTTTACGACCAATTTGCCAGTTTTTACGGCCAACTTGCCAATTTTACAGCCAGTTTACCAATATCCTGCAAATTTGTCAATTTCTGGCCAAGTTGCCAGTTTAATCATGGTCATCAAATGATCGCTCTTGGTCTTTTTTGAGCACAGCGCAGATGGTGCTACATTGTAAGGGAGAAGGACGTGAAAGAGGTGTGTGACTTTTTTTCATCATTTCAACAAGTCGTAACAACTGGGAGCTTCTGAAGCATATCTAGAAGCAATTTCATGCGTTGCAATGAAGTTATTGAAAGAATTTCTTTCTGTATAATATACTGTGACTTCATAAAATAATAGTAGTTCAATCACACACTTTAATGTTCATTAATATTCACTGTCATTATTGCAGAATATACTATGATGTCATTAATTTGTACACACTGTAATGTCAAAGTGTCTTACCTCATAAATATTGATAATATGTGGTGACTGCATTTCCTCATGGGTATGTGCCAAGGAGTGCACAGCAATAGTTTTTGAATTAATAGATTCTGGAAAGATTCGAAATCATGAAAGATTCAATTTTTACTTTCTTGCATTTTAAAAATCTACAGATTTCCCCCTTTCAATTGATATACAATTTCTTCAGTTCGGAAGACTATAACTATTTTTAAAATATTTTTGAAATATGTTCTGCCAGGATGTGACCCACTATGGCGCTGTTAAACTGCTGTCGAATGTTGTACTCATGAATCTACATGTTCATCATGTACATTTTAGAGACGCGAGAGAAAATAAGTGTTACAAAATAATTGTTGTGGCTAACCTGTGATACTTTGATATATATGGCTTGCTCGACTGGTGTGTGTTTCATATTTATTTACTCTTTTGTAATCCTAGAAATGCTCTTATTGAATTCTGTTCAGTGAAGTCTCTGTTTTCTTGAAGGATATTTGAATAAAACCAGCCCATATTCGCTGAGGCAGATGGAAAACCACCTTAAATACCATCCACAGACTGGCCGACACACCAGACCTCGACACTAATCCGCTGGGGTGATTCGTGCTGGGGTCTGGCACGCGTTCCTGGCCAGAAATCAGTGCGTTGGACCACATGGCTAACCGGGCGGGCTGCACTAGATAATAGTATTCGTTAAAAACAGAATTATACCAGTGGAAGTGACATCAAAAAGACATGTCACTCGATGCACTATATTGATTTTTGAGTATTTAGGTGTTTTGTATTTTAGCCTGCAGTTTGCCATTTGGAGGCTATGGGGCATTGAAGATTTATCACAAGCATGTCAACATTTATGACTGAATGTCAGTTAATGATACATATGTGATAAAAGTCCTCAAGAGATGCTATGACAATGGACACAAAAAACAAAATTGCATGTGTGGCTAAGGACATTGATTACAAAGTCGAAGGGAGTAGTTTTGTGTGATGCAGTATGCAATTTTTTTTTCATCTTCGCGTTTTTAGCACATTTTGGGGCTTTCTTATGAAAATTACAAATGTATTCTGTAGTATTCGATGTCATTTTCATTTCCATCTGATCAGAAATTGAAATATGAAATAAATATTTGACTTTTTGTTTCCTTATATGGAACGATTTCCGAGTGTGTGGTTAGGGAGGAACCTTATTGGACAGCATATTTTGCTGTGAGTAGAAGGAGCACAATAAACTCCACATTCTTCCTTGTCACATTTATTTGGCTGGTTATTTCCTAGTGCACGCTGAGATCATGAGGAGACAGATACTTCACCTGTTACAACTAAAGTCGAGCTTGCGCCAATCGGCATTGAGCGCAGGCTGCGGCAGCAGACCATTGCTGTCAAACAGCGACAACAGCTGGTATGGTTCCGATACTCAATTTTGTTGAAACACGCGCCTGAATAGCCGTGCTTGTGCACCTGAACAAAACAGCAATCTCAATAATTTACTTCGTTTCATTTTAACGTCAAGGAATTTGATTCCACGAGACACATAGGGCAGGACAGATCGGAAAATATGATCGACACTTTTTGAATGTACACTCCTGGAAATGGAAAAAAGAACACATTGACACCGGTGTGTCAGACCCACCATACTTGCTCCGGACATTGCGAGAGGGCTGTACAAGCAATGATCACACGCACGGCACAGCGGACACACCAGGAACCGTGGTGTTGGCCGTCGAATGGCGCTAGCTGCGCAGCATTTGTGCACCGCCGCCGTCAGTGTCAGCCAGTTTGCCGTGGCATACGGAGCTCCATCGCAGTCTTTAACACTGGTAGCATGCCGCGACAGCGTGGACGTGAACCGTATGTGCAGTTGACGGACTTTGAGTGAGGGCGCATACTGGGCATGCGGGAGGCCGGGTGGACGTACCGCCGAATTGCTCAACACGTGGGGCGTGAGGTCTCCACAGTACATCGATGTTGTCGCCATTGGTCGGCGGGAGGTGCACGTGACCGTCGACCTGGGACCGGACCGCAGCGACGCACGGATGCACGCCAAGACCGTAGGATCCTACGCAGTGCCGTAGGGGACCGCACCGCCACTTCCCAGCAAATTAGGGACACTGTTGCTCCTGGGGTATCGGCGAGGACCATTCGCAACAGTCTCCATGAAGTTGGGCTACGGTCCCGCACACCGTTAGGCCGTCTTCCGCTCACGCCCCAACATCGTGCAGCCCGCCTCCAGTGGTGTCGCGACAGGCGTGAATGGAGGGACGAATGGAGACGTGTCGTCTTCAGCGATGAGAGTCGCTTCTGCCTTGGTGCCAATGATGGTCGTATGCGTGTTTGGCGCCGTGCAGGTGAGCGCCACAATCAGGACTGCATACGACCGAGGCACACAGGGCCAACACCTGGCATCATGGTGTGGGGAGCGATCTCCTACACTGGCCGTACACCACTGGTGATCGTCGAGGGGACACTGAATAGTGCACGGTACATCCAAACCGTCATCGAACCCATCGTTCTACCATTCCTAGACCGGCAAGGGAACTTGCTGTTCCAACAGGACAATGCACGTCCGCATGTATCGCGTGCCACCCAACGTGCTCTAGAAGGTGTAAGTCAACTACCCTGGCCAGCAAGATCTCCGGATCTGTCCCCCATTGAGCATGTTTGGGACTGGATGAAGCGTCGTCTCACGCGGTCTGCACGTCCAGCACGAACGCTGGTCCAACTGAGGCGCCAGGTGGATATGGCATGGCAAGCCGTTCCACAGGACTACATCCAGCATCTCTACGATCGTCTCCATGGGAGAATAGCAGCCTGCATTGCTGCGAAAGGTGGATATACACTGTACTAGTGCCGACATTGTGCATGCTCTGTTGCCTGTGTCTATGTGCCTGTGGTTCTGTCAGTGTGATCATGTGATGTATCTGACCCCAGGAATGTGTCAATAAAGTTTCCCCTTCCTGGGACCATGAATTCACGGTGTTCTTATTTCAATTTCCAGGAGTGTATTTTGTGTGTCTTTACTTTCATTTTTATTACTGAAGGATATTTATTGATAAAGTGAGTTGCTACCATAATAGAATTCAAGATTCGTGAGTTGTTATTTATTCTTAAGATTTCCAACGTTTTATGGTAGTTGTGTCATTGCACAGTTCCGTTTGGCAGTTCGACTTAAGTTGTTAAAAGCGCTGCATTTCTGATAGACGTAATAAACCTTATAAACAAGTTCTGAAACATGCGTGTGGGAGTCTTAAAAAACTAATGGTTAAATAAAGAAATACCAGAGAGTAAGTAGTTATGGCAACATATTAATTACCGTTTGCTATAATTGCCACTGATAGTTCTTGTAATACATATTCTATAAAGGAATCACTTTCAAACTGCAGTTGTTAAGCGTCAAAGAATATTACAAAGTTGTATCATTTATTAAAATCTTACCCTAAAATAAATGTAACAAATACTCGTGATATATACCGAAATAAGTTTCCTGAAATTCTTACTTTACATGAGAAGGCAGTCCACGTTTCTGATTGAGAATGTTAAATAAGAATAACTGAATTGTGACCTCACCATGTACTGCGTTAATCCGATAAAGGAAACACGCCAGGATTCTCGTGGTCGGAGCAGGCGTTGGAAATTTCACGATCAGCTGAAATCTCGTCCTCAGAGCTGCCGCTGGCGCTCGTATCATCATCTCCTTTACCAAGATTAACAATAATGTTTTCCGTATAGGTCTCCACAATTCCTTCTCCCTCCCAAGCGTCTTCAATAATTTTTTTTCGTATGTATAACCGCGGGTGGCCACATATCTAGTGTAACTTCATTCAAAGTTTAATGAAGCAATTTTAACACCTTGCTTTGTGATAAAGGTGGATGCGTGTTACTTCTTGGTACATTTCCTTTCACTTGGGACCAAACAAGCTCAATCGCATTGTACGTGTAATGTTATGGTGGCAAACGAGTAACTTTGTGACCAGCAGCTCTAGCAATTCCGTCAACCGCGTATATAAGAGTTTGTGGCTTCTTAAGCTTAACGAGCTGAAGCAGCTCTGCCTTTTTAATTTCAGCAGTGCAAGGAACATTATTTCGCTGCAACCAGCTTAACAAATCGTCTTTTCTATTTGACATAGGCGGCGCTTTGTCCACCTGTGTAGAATGATAAGGTGCATTATCTATCATTATAATAGACTCGGGAGGAATATTCGGAAGAAGTTTATCCTGAAACCATGAAATGTAACTCGCGGCATTCATTTCTTCATGGAAATCTTCCGACTTCTTCGGAGCGAAAGCCCACAAAGCACAGTTTAAGAAGTCTGCACTTGTTCCAGCGTGGCAAAAAATTAATCTGCCACCTTTCCCAGTTGGTTGTCGTAGAACTGAAGAACTCGTGTCGTCAGTCCAAATGAGTGAAACTCTGTGGTTTGTATTAATCCAAGTCTCATCCGTAAATATGACTTTGTCAAAGTCAATAGTGCACATTTTTCTGAGGAAACTGCAGCCATTACGAATTTACGGTTTTGTATGTTTTATACATGAAGCCTAAGGAATTCAGAACCGAAGTAAGCGACGTCTTACGGCCGGAAAACAGCCCTGCTTCACGAAGTGAAACAATTTTTTCCTAGTTGGTAATTCACTTGTACATAAATAATTGTAAACATGGTCCCGAATAGCACACTGATTAAAATTGTCAACAGCTGTCACTCGCTTCGTGCCCTTTCTGCGTTTACCTGGCATGTTAAGCTTTCCCACCACCATCAAGGCCTATATGCTTTTCCTCAGTCACAAGTTTCACTGTAGCAGTTCCAGTACTAAGTGCGTCGGCTGTTCGTTGCACTACATTTGACACAAGGAGAATAGGTACCTTCATTACGCCTCTCACTTTCAAAGTAGACTTGGCTACTGTTTCTATGTTTCGGAACAGTGTATCGATACGTGGAACTGTTTCAGTGTTTCGAAACAGCTATGTTTCACTGTTTCGAAACAGTGGTGTTTCATTCCGCTCTGTGTCGGATAACGGGACCTGATTCGATCTCGAGCCAGCCACAGAAACTGATGATGATGATATTTGGTTTGTGGGGCGCTCAACTGCGTGGTTATCAGCGCCCGAGCCACAGAAACTGTATCGTTGTTTCAAAATAACGCTGTTTCAGTCCACTTGTGCTTGGAACGGACTAACTGTATCGAAACAGTGATGTTTCATTTCGCTTTGTCTCGGACGAGATTCGGGCACGGCACAGATACGGAAATACGTTTAATATACTACTTCATCGAACTCTTTCAAGAGTGTCGAAATCCTTTTGACACACAACAGCATGAAGCTTAAGATTTCCGAAAATAAAGCTTCGTTTCTAATTGATTGCTCTATTCCGAAATGGCGTAATATATACTTTATAAACACTAACAAACAATAAAATAAAGCACACTATTCGCATTCAAAATAATAAAAGTGTGAAAAACATTCAGTTAAATTACACATCTCCTATTACATATGCTTATCTGTTGATGTACAAAAATCATATTAAAAAACTCAAGTAAACCTACAACATTTTGAATTAGAAAAGGCGTAGAGTGGCAATTTTTAGACATATACGTAAATTGGATGCACTTGAAAAGTAATATGATTGACGGATCATTGATGATGTAATGGTGAACGGGAAGGGCTGAGAAGCATGGTGGAATTATAGTAATGATTCGAAACACCTTAAGGGACAAAAAATTTTTTCTCTTATATTTTGTCATTTATTCGAATTATGTGGCTTTATTTGTGAGTCTATAGTCAATGTGCCTATTCTCCACAATGATTTCTTTTGTGTGCATGGATATTAGCAGGCCGGGTATATATCATCCATACTAACGAAATGTGGGAATCCCAGTAGCGTATCCATTGTTTCAGCAGTTTTTTCCCGCCTCCAGTACAGTTCGTGTTAGTTCTTCTGTCTTCAGCTATGACGTTACGAAGTCCGGTGTGGGATTATTTTATGAAGATAAATCCTGAGAAAATTAAATGTAACTTGTGCTCGGCAGTGTTGTCGTTTAAAGTAGTTCAACTTTTTGCTTAAACAGACACTTGCGACATAAGCATCTAACAGTTAATTTAAGTGAAACTCGTTCGAAATCAGTCTTTATGAATCTGGGCAGTGACGAAACCAGTTCAGTTTCCACAGCAACTGTTCAGGAATCTGCCATTTCAGTGGCTGTGCGTCAAGATGAACAATCTGTGCAAGAAATACCCAGCACTTCCACCAGTTCAGTTCTGGGTAGGTGTGATAGACAAACAAAGATTACTGGATTTGCATCAAGACCAGTGCCTTCATCCAAACGAGCCAAAATAGACGAACAGATTTTAAGACTTGTTGTTAAAGAATACCTTCCATTTAATGTAGTTGAGAGTGTAGAGTTTAGAAAAATGACTTATTTATTAAATGAAAACTATGTACCACCAAGTAGAAAAACACTCTCCCACAGTTTACTCTCACAAGTGTTCGACAGCGCACTAGTGCGAGTAAGATCTGCAGTGCAAGCTGCATCCTACATCTGCATTACAACTGATGGATGGACATCTGTGAAAAATGAGAATTATATTGCAGTGACTGCTCACTTCATTGATGAAAACTGCAATCTGAAGTCATATTTGTTATCTATTTTTAAATTCCATGACAAGCATACAGCAGAAAACATTTCCAATGAATTACAAAATGTGACTTCAACTTGGAGTATCACCAATGAAATTGTAGCTTGCTCTACAGATAACGCACCTAATATGGTGAAGGCAGTGGTGATGTGCAAATGGTGGCATGTACCTTGTTTTGCACATACACTGAATTTAATCGTGCAAGCAAGCCTTGAACCAATTACAGACACAAGGGCAAAGGTGAAGTCAGTAGTGGAATTTTTCAAAAGAAGTCCTCAAGCACTTGAGAAATTACACAATATTCAGAAGCAAATGGGCGTTCCTATTTTAACACCGAAACAAGATTGCCCTACGAGATGGAATTCCACATATGAAATGTTTGACAGGCTTTTGAAAATCAAAGAGCCTTTGCAAAGTACTCTTTCCATCCTCAGTGTGGATTCAAAAACAAAACTGTCCAATGAAGACTGGTTAGTTATTGAAAAATCTTGTGAAATACTATCTCCTTTTGAACAAGTCACAACAGAAATTAGCAGCGAAAGAAATGTAACCTTGTCAAAAGTTGTCTTATTAAGCAAAGGTTTACAAAGTCATTGTCTGAGACTATAAAACTCAGATCACAGTAAAGAAGCCACTAATACAGTAATTGCTAAACTTGAGGACGGAATCTGTACCCGCCTCGTTCAAACGTTTGCAGATAAAGCAATTGCTTGTGAGGCAACATTACTGGATCCTCGCTTCAGGGAGCATGGTTTTCCAAAAACTGGGCGTCGATTACAAGAAACAAAAGATGCCATAATTAACAAGTGCTGTGCAATACGACAGAAACCCACTCGGTGTTCTACAGAAAATCCGCCACCAGCCAAACCAGTTGAGGCGAGCGCATTCACTTCTAGCAGTGGCAACATTTGGCAAGATTTTGACCAAGCTGTAGGTGGCTTGATCCAAAGTGTAGACAATTCACGTGCTGCAAGTATAGTCGAGCTTGATAAATATATGAAGATGCCACTGATACACAGATCACAAGATCCATTGCTGTGGTGGAAAGAAAATCATGTGTTGTTTCCTACACTGTTTGAAATAATGAAACGACGTCTTTGTATTATGGCCACCTCTGTTCCATGTGAGCGCATATTTTCAAAGCAGGGATAAACAATAACAGACAGACGATCCCGTCTTTCAAGCGAAAAAGTATCAAAAATGATATTTCTAAACTACAACTTAGAATAGGCACAGCAGATCTACTCAGAAATGAAACAGGAAAATTTCAATTGATTTTGTTCTTTTCTGGACAGAGTGCACTGAATTTATATTTGATTGTATTTTGTTTAGTCCACTAAACTGTGCATATAGCTACCTTACAAGAACATTTTTCTCAAATTTGTTACACACAGAAGACACGTTTTTTCTCACCATTCAGTGAGTTTAATTTTTTTAGTATGTTATTTATTCATTTATGTGTTTGAGAATAATTATCTGATTCGTGTATGTATATGTTTGTGTGTATATTTTTTTAAATGTGCTGTGTTTGGTTATTACACTATAGGCATCTTGATACTTGTGTATGATAAAAAATTCTCAGGCAAATCAACAATTGTACTTCGATACTTTTGTTCTTGGCGTTCAGATACTGTGATAAAAATTGCATTTCTACAACAACGTAATTTCATCTCTGATTTCCTGGACAAGTATATAATAAAATGGTAATACATCTGCTTGCTGTGACTACTTGAGGGAACTCCATGTACCTGTACCTCAAACAAACTTCTTTAACAAGAACTATAAGTGGTGTAGAGGCAGATTTGCCATGATACAGGTATCACAAAGGCATTACACTGTAGGAACTGCTTTAAATTTTCGTCTGGATTTTATACTTCAAAGAAACATACGAATCTCTGCATTTCAGTTACCTTGAAATGTTTTCCTATTTTATCAAGTGTACTTACTATGAGACGTATCCAGCTAACTTGTGAATGTTTGATGAGAAACTGCCATACCTGACCATTGCGCTTGTAATGGTCACCTGGTCGTAGATATTGCTAATTGCTATAATCGCACTATTTCACTCCCATTTACGGAGCTTGTTAGCACTTGTTGTTAGGTTGGCACCATTAAAATGCATTGTGTCGTGGTAATCGCTGCTACTTGCTGGATCGCTGCTGTGTCTCGATGCTGATGCTGGCTCTAAATCTGGTTGTCTAGGGTTAAAAACATGAGGTCCCGTGTTTTTTATGTCCTTTTGATGATAAAGAACGAGCGAAACCAACAAATATGTAAACTTCAAATATTTATTACTCTGGTGGCCATCTTAAATCCACTGTCCACCAAAGACCATGACTCAACACAAAGTAGTACTTCCGTTACATGTTCTTTGCATTGTTCACTACCTCAAACAATAACACACAAACACACTTTACCAAAGTGACATTCCGACTGCCTCCCGACCGTTCTTGCTGCTTGTATTTATAACATTGTCAAAGAACTACTAAAAAGAGATATAGTTTATAAGTCACATGTACATCTGTTATCATAATTTGTGCAGAAAAGTTATTAATTTGCATCGAGTGACATAATTTAACATGTTATTAAAATGACAGACAGATTTGTTGACTTGACAGAATAATTCTCTGTTACAAAAAGGCCGTTTTTTAGAAGTTTGCTAATTGACTTTTCTAATTTGCATAAATAAGTAAATAACATGAATTATTAAGAATTACATTGGTTTTCGTCTAAAATAGGATTGCTTACGTGAATACTGAGTGAAAACGCTCCTAGTGAACAAATAGGTTTCACTGGGTGATTTTTATTTAAGGAGATCCAAAATACCTAAGTTGTCCACTCTTTTTCGTACTTCATATTAATTATTTAAGATGAACTCAGTGTTTTTACATGATGACATTTGCTGTATCAGTGATCAAGTGATATTAACTTTTGTGTGGGTCAGTTACTCAGTATAATTTAATGGGTTGACCGTTTATGGAGACATGTTATGCAATCATTGTTAACATACACAATACCTTTGCTATAATCATAAATACTCGTTAAACTGGTTGAATTTGGAGGGTATCGCATACTTCGGTACAGTAAAGCCTTTAATATGTTCCGTTACAATACCCCCCTCGGGTAATATCATTTACAGAATATTAATGATATTAGCCGACTAGGACAAATGTGTCAAATGGTTAAAATTTGGAAAAGTACTACTTTAATAATTTTTTTTGTTTTACTATGCATAATGTGTATGTATGCAATGACCGTTACACCGATTCAAAATGACTTTTTCCTACAAATATTTTAGTTGTGTTGTTTCAAATGCACTTTGTGTTATGGCTCTCAGTATGACAGCATAATAAAAATATTTAGTAATATATGAAAGTAAAAAAACTGTTAATCTTTGCTCCCAGTGAGCCACATGGAAAATGATCAAAAACAGACACAAATATATCACATGCGATTTTAAGATATATAAAAAATATATGTAAATTATTTCAAAGTCAGTTCTCATTGAGTCACAGATTAATCAAGATAATAGAAGGAACATAAATATATTACATAGATGGACAGGTCATATGTCCATTGGAAAATATTGCAACTGTCTGCTCTTTTTGAGCCGCATAAAAGAAATGAAAACAAAGAACATAATTATAAGTATGGACATGATATATAAACACAAACACTTGAGAAGTCACATGTATGAATATAATATGCATTTAAAAAAAAGGAATTATTTAAAAACTTGTCTCCCATTGAGACGCATAGTCAAGACAGTACAAGAACATATTAATACTAAAATTGGACACTTAAATTGGTCACAACATAACACAAACATCAAACTTGGTGAACATCTGATTAGCTGTAGAAAATTGTACACAAATCTTATGCCTAAGAACACATTAGTAACAAAATGATGGGTCTTGCACAACAATTTTTTCATTGTCTTTTATTTGGTGCAAGTATGTCCCATATTCAACAATACAAAAGGAAAGTAATAAATGTTTGTCACCTTCTTGCCCATTGCAAGTAAAGAAGATGTCTCAAAATTTAATATTCAATAGCGACAATAAAAATATAAAAACATTCTCATAGAGATCTGGAACTTCTCCAGGGTCTGTAGGATGAGTGGAAGTTGCTATTTGACACACCCAGTAAAAACTTTGCTGATAACATGCTTTATGGAAAATGGGTAAGTAACTGTATTCAAACAGGGAAATGTGCTTAATCATGTTTACATGGTTTCAATTCAGTGATGTTTCTTAATCCAAATAACCTTCTTGATCTGGGAAAGATAAGTCTATACACATTATGATGTGGGCTTTCTTTTATTTCAAATGGACCAATGTCAATGTTTACTTTAACATATGGACAACCTAGCTCAACATCTTTGTCTATTTCAGTATTTTCAAACAATAGATCATTTTCAATTTCTTTAGTTCCTAAGTCTAATGTCTCTTTCCTACACTTAGACACATCCCTCTCTGTTTGCAAAGCATTGACATTTAAACATAAACCTTTGTTTTCATCTGATCCTTTTAACACTGTGTTGTCACTTAACAAACTACTGTTTTCACCCCCTTTTTTATAAAGTCCACTACGGATTCTTGTCCACCATGTAGGATACAAGGTTGCACTTACCTTTGCTAATTCTTTCCAAAAGGCATCTTTGTTTATACAGTTTCCATAGTTGTTCCACAAAACTTCTAAAAACTTTTCCCCTTTTTCTTGAAAACACACATTTACATTCCATCCCTTTATATTTTCTTTAATATTATTATTATTACCATTCTCATAGATTAGTGTTTCATAGTTCCCAATAGGCAATAGCTTGTCCTCAGATACACATTCCCTAGTCTGCATCTCACTTAAATTAACCTCATTATTACCCATGTTTGTCACATCACTTACCTTTACCACATAATCACTTTTCAGTTCTACAAATACTTTTGTTTCTTCCTCCACACTCTCATCAATAACATCACTTGATTTAGGATCATTATTTAAATGTCCCTCTATTACTTCTTCCTCCTCCTCCACAACAACCCCATCTTCAGTTTCCCCCCTATGTATCTGAATCTCAGCAATTGAGTCTTTGGCTCCATTAAATACTTCGTCATCCCCCTTCTTATCAAATAAACCCCCCAAAATAGATTCTATTTGTGGTGTGTCTGACTTGTTATTAACGCCAGTATCTTTTTCAGCCCAACTATGGAACTCTGCAATACCTTCAACTTCTGCACTTTCACTAACTACCTGTGCTTGAACACTGTTTTTATTAACTGTATCATTTTTACTCATAGTATCCCAAAACCTTTTATTAAATTCTAATTTATTCATTCTAACAACATCAGTATTTTCATGGTACTTACTCTTTACATTGTATCTTCTCCTTCTCCAGTTTCGGTTATGTGTTGTCCTGTCATAATATTGTCTAGCCCCAAAACTACGGACATCTAGTGGGACTGTCCACCGTTTCCCGGCTGGTTCCCTCGGTCTGTCCGTCTGTAGTTGTCGTTTTGTTCACTAGTTTCAACAAACCCACTTCTATCTTGTTCTCTTCCCCATTACCTATTTCTATCATTCCTGTTATCTCTCCTCCATCCTCCCTCCTGCGTATTGTTTCTGAAATCATTTTCATATCTCCTATCTCCCCTATTTGGAGCATTATTTCCAGAATTTTCAAAGTCTCTCCTCCCATAATAATCTCTATTTACATTCCTGTTCCACCCCCCATACTGGTTGTTGCCAGAGCCAAAACTTTGGTTATTTTCTCTTTCCAAGGCCCTATCTAATCTATCTACAAATTTCAGGAACTCTTCCATTGAATTGTCTGGTCCATGGACCAATTCCCACTGCAGTCCTTCTGGTAATCTTCTTTTTAAAACATCAATTTGTGTCATAATATCAAAAGAGTTATTCAAGTGAGCAAGCTTTTTCAATTGATCTCTGCAAAATTTTTGCATTCCCCCTACTTTCCCTCTATACACTGGTCCATTTAGAAATTCTGACTTTAATCTGGCTTGTATGGATTGTATCTACATTAGTGGTATACAGGTTGTATTCTTGTTTAAGGTTTTCTGATGTTTTGTCTATTTTCTGATCTAATCTTTCAACTTCAGTATCTACTCTGTTGTAGATGACAGCAATGCTGTCTGTGTTAGCTTGTATGTTTTCATTTAAACTTTCAACTTTAACTTGAAATTCTTTTCTGAAGTGTATCAACTGTTCTCTAGTGTCCTTACTGAGGGTAGTTTTAATTTCCTCACACTTCTCATTGAGATGAGTACTTAATAGATCAAAATCCAAACTTAACTTATCCAGTCTATCTGTGTTTTCTTTAAGTTTCAAACTTACTTGTTCACTTGATTGTTTAAAATCCAAACGTACTTGTTCACTTGATTGTTTAAAATCCAAACTTACTTGTTCAGTTGATTGTTTAAGTTGCGAGCTTATTTGAGTTGCAAACCCTGCTAGCCACTCTGTTAAGTTTAATTGTTCACCATCCCCTGGTTCAATTTTTACATTTCGTACGATCTCATCACTCTCAGGTAGAGACATGTTAACTAATAATTATTTTAAATGACAACAACAGAATACCTTGCTTTATGTAGCTATACTATGATGTCGTGGTCGGTGTTCCTGTTGGCTTTCTTCACTTCTATTCGGTTTTATCGAAGCTGAAGTCTTGATTGATGAATTCCATTGACATAATCCAGACGTTAATCTTCCGAGCGGTGTGATGATAGTTTTTCGTAGTCGCACAAACACACTTTATTTATTTATTTAATTTTGACATATTTTCACTGTTGCCA
The DNA here is from genome assembly GCF_023864275.1 of Schistocerca cancellata. NCBI lineage: Eukaryota > Metazoa > Arthropoda > Insecta > Orthoptera > Acrididae > Schistocerca > Schistocerca cancellata. The sequence goes on along the minus strand of NC_064629.1, from coordinate 381,508,234 downwards.
CACTGCACAAATAAACTTTTTTGGAACGCTAAGCACTTACGAAATTTATCGCTGCACTATTATCATCGATACACTTAAAGATTCCGGACGAGCCCCCACTTTTGTAATGGTCGCCTGGTCGTAGATATTGCTAATTGCTATAATCGCACTATTTCACTCCCATTTACGGAGCTTGTTAGCACTTGATGTTAGGTTGGCACCATTAAAATGCATTGTGTCGTGGTAAATCGCTGCTACTTGCTGGATCGCTGCTGTGTCTCGATGCTGATGCTGGCTCTAAATCTGGTTGTCTAGGGTTAAAAACATGAGGTCCCGTGTTTTTTATGTGCTTTTGATGATAAAGAACGAGCGAAACCAACAAATATGTAAACTTCAAATATTTATTACTCTGGTGGCCATCTTAATTCCACTGTCCACCAAAGACCATGACTCAACACAAAGTAGTACTTCCGTTACATGTTCTTTGCATTGTTTATCCACCTCAAACAATAACACACAAACACACTTTACCAAAGTGACATTCCGACTGCCTCCCGACCGTTCTTGCTGCTTGTATTTATAACATTGTCAAAGAACTACTAAAAAGAGATATAGTTTATAAGTCACATGTACATCTATTATCATAATTTGTGCAGAAAAGTTATTAATTTGCATCGAGTGACATAATTTAACATGTTATTAAAATGACAGACAGATTTGTTGACTTGACAGAATAATTCTCTGTTACAAAAAGGCCGTTTTTTAGAAGTTTGTCAATTGACTTTTCTAATTTGCATAAATAAGTAAATAACATGAATTATTAAGAATTACATTGGTTTTCGTCTAAAATAGGATTGCTTACGTGAATACTGAGTGAAAACGCTCCTAGTGAACAAATAGGTTTCACTGGGTGATTTTTATTTAAGGAGATCCAAAATACCTAAGTTGTCCACTCTTTTTCGTACTTCATATTAATTATTTAAGATGAACTCAGTGTTTTACATGATGACATTTGCTGTATCAGTGATCAAGTGATATTAACTTTTGTGTGGGTCAGTTACTCAGTATAATTTAATGGGTTGACCGTTTATGGAGACATGTTATGCAATCATTGTTAACATACACAATACCTTTGCTATAATCATAAATACTCGTTAAACTGGTTGAATTTGGAGGGTACGCATACTTCGGAACAGTAAAGCCTTCAATATGTTCCGTTACACGCTATATCTTCCAGTCTGTTATGGTAATTTTTTGATCTGTGTGCATCAGTCACTTTGCATCCTGCTCTGTGTGACAAACAATGGAAAATTTATCTGCGGGTAGTAAAAGTGTGAGTGGCATACTCATAAATGTTAATTCAGTGCCTCGCTTCCAGGATGTTATCTCAATAAATTATATCTCATGATATGCCGTTTCAAGAGCACATACAGATTATCACTCTTAAAACCTATCAAAATTATGCACTAGAATATAGGGAAACGAGTTTGGCAAAATCTGTTATGTCAAACATATTAAGTCTGACCTCGGCCAATTGGAAAGTATGAAAGTCACATGACACGAAAGCAGTGCATTTGCTGCTACACGAAATATGGAACTGCAAAGACGCCTAAGTGAAAGTTTCACACTTTCTGCGATATGATTGGCGTTCTCGCACCTCATTTGTGTTTTTATGGCAATATTTATACAGTAGACACTCAAGATTATATAATGTGACGGCCTATAGTATTATAAGACACAAACTGTTTCACTGATTCGAAACAGCGTTTCGAAACATTACATTGTACTGTTTCATTTGTTTCGAAACAGTTAGGTGTTTCAGTTTGCCCATCTCTATTTCAAAGTAATCCCACACACGAACAACAAATTCCCTCGCTTGAGAATGCAGGACCTGCCGTCCACCGCTAGCCATCGCGACCGTTAGCTATACTGTCCGGCAGCAAACTAACTATTTGGCAACATGGTGGCTTTCCGTTTCTGCGACCCGGGGCGGTCTCCCGGCCCAGTAGGCGGAGCCACGGATCATAGTGTTTCGGCCCGACGTAATGGCACATTCACTTGGTATAATTCTGCTGGTAATGACATGTCTAGATAATTCGTCCTTGCAAAAATCGTTGGCGCCTCCTACTATTACTGTATATTTGTTTGCTTTCTATGCAGGCCCAGCCTTTAGTTTTCGTGATCTCGTTCGTTGGTGCCCCGTTTTCACATAACTACAAGCATTTCCACCATGTTTCTCACGTAAAATTTACGCGAGTTCACGTCTGTGACTATCTGAGTGTATTTTTACATTAAAAGGTTCCTTTCCTCTGTTTCCCGTCATGTTTGTAGACGCACTTTTGTTTGTGACTCCATTTTTACACCTTCCTTCTGCACTTTTGTTTGCCTAAAACAGTTTCTAATGGCACTTGGAACAGTTTTTAGTTTTATTTTCTGCGAGTGTGCTTTTTAGGACTAATATACACGCCATAACTTTCGTTTGGCGTAATTTGCGATGTACGAGGGCGAGTCAAATTAAAAACTTAAATATTTTTTAAATATTATTTATTGTGCAGAAGCGGTACAAAGCTGTATCACTTTTCAACATAATCTCCCACACGCTCAATGCAAATCTTCCAGCGCTTTCAAAGTGCATAAATTGCTTTAGAAAAAAACTCTTTTGGTAGTTCGTGCAACCACTCACGCACCGCGTGACGTACCTCTTCATCAGAAAGGAACTTCTTTACTCCCACTGCGTCTTTGAGTGGCCCAAACATATGGAAATCACTTGGGGCAAGATCTGGTGACTATGGTGGATGAGGAAGACACTCAAAATACAGGTCTGTGATTGTTGCAACTGTTGTACGGACAGTGTGGAACCTTGCATTTTCATATTGCAAAAGGACACCTGATGATAGCAATCCACATCGATTTGATTTGATTGCAGGCTGCAGATGATTTTTTTAGGAGATCTGTGTATGATGCACTGGCGACAGTGGTCCCTGTAGGCATATAATGCTACAAAATGACGCCTTTTCCGTCCCAAAAGAGAGTCAGCATAACCTTCCTGCTGATAGTTTTGTTCGAAACTTCTTTGGTTTTGGTGATGAGGAATGGCGCCATTCCTTTCTCGCTCTCTTCGTTTCCGGTTGGTGGAAGTGAAGCCACGTTTCGTCCCCAGTAACGATTCTTGCAAGGAAGCCATCACCTTCTCATTCAAAGCGCCGAAGAAGTTCTTCACAAGGATCAACACGTCGTTCTCTCATTTCAGGAGTCAGCTGCCGTGGCACCCATCTTGCAGACACTTTGTGAAACCAGAGCACATCATGCACAATGTGGTGTGCTGACCCATGACTAATCTGTAAATATGTTGCAATGTCATTCAGTATCACTCGGCGGTTTTCCTTCACTATGGATTCAACTGCTGCAATGTCCTGTGGAGTCACAACTCGTTGTACCTGACCGGGATGAGGAGCATCTTCCAGTGAAGTCACACCATTTGCGAACTTCCTACTCCATTTTGGTGACTTGCTGCTGTGACAAACATGCATCACCGTACTGAACCTTCATTCGTCGATGAATTTCAATAGGTTTCACACCTTCACTACGCAAAAACCGAATAACAGAACGCTGTTCTTCCTTGGTGCAAGTCGCAAGTGGAGCGACCACCTTTATACTGATACTGCGATGGTATGTGTGCATCTGCACTATGCTGCCACCTACAAGCCATTCTGCACACTGTTTGTAGCACGCTTACCAACTTACAGGATAACGGCGCGAAATTTCTATTTGTTATTACAAATTTAAGGTTTTCATTTGACTCACCCTCATACCTGCGCTGTTATATTGCAGTAAATATTTCAAGTGTTCCTTTAGCTTCATTGTATCGACACACAGTATGTTAATGATTTTGTCTTTTGTAGCTATTTCACGAAATATTTCGTCTTTATTTCGCTGCAAAGAACTGTGTTTTCCGAGCCGACCACTGTTATTTGTGCTTACAGACGGATTTACTTGCTCTTTTCTTCCAGTGTTTTTTACTGCACACAGTGCACATATCATCACATACCGGTACTGCACTGTATTTCTCGGACAGATGAAACACATACGCCTTTTTTGCCATTATATGCGGAGCTCACTATTTTTATATCTTCAATGATCGCCATCTTGCCTGAAAATCCAATTAAAAAACCACATCACAGTCACTCAGTCAGATATATTACATCACACAGCAGCAAAACTAATCTTATTTTAGACTATAGATGGTATATACCCCACATGACGTCACTATATTGAAACCAACATCTCTACCAGCTGATCGGTGGATTCGATCTGCAAGTGGTTTGTGGAATAAACAATTGTTTTCCTTTCTTTTAGTACTTTAAGAAAAGGCTTTTTTCTTACAATGATGAAGTACTGTGCAACGTTTGCTTATCGAAAAATGAATGAAAGGAAGTAATATTTCATTCCAAAGTTAAGGTTATTTTAAAAATACAAAAAATTTGCAAACACACTTGTGGAAATGAGGTATTGTACCAACTAGCCTAAAACTGCAGGGATTATCTACGTGCTAAGTTTGAGGATTGACCCAAATGTTACCGAATGTCACTCCACCCTCGACGAAAATGAGCTGATTATTAGATGAAGATGGTATCTGTTCCGAAAGGACAGATACCATCTTCATATAGTTAAGGCTAACCGGCCATTGACCTTCTTCTTCTGTGCGGATGCACACGTATTGCCCAAACTCTTACGGGACTCGGTAAGATTGTCTGCCGCGAGTAATCAGTGCAATGGGCAGAGGCACTACAAATGTAGTGTGTGGACATTAAGTTGGGAATGTGGGTCTCAAGGGGAGCGTGCAAGGGATAAGTCCCTGCAGTCGCACTATCCTCTGCGCCCTCGGTGGCTCAGATGGATAGAGCGTCTGCCATGTAAGCAGGAGATCCCAGGTTCGAGTTCCGGTCTGAGCACACATTTTCAACTGTCCCCGTTGATGTATATCAACGGCTGTCGGCAGCGTAGGGTGTTGATTTAATTATCATTTCATTCGAGCTGATTATTATCCCGATTCCTGTCTAAACTCGTCCCAACTAGAACTGAAACATAATGTCGGAGCTCCAGGTAGCGCTGAGACAACCTGTCATTACCAAAATGGATAGGCCTAAATGCTGCATGGACATGGTTGCACAGCTCTCAGTAATTAAGTGAGATGGAAGTACTCTCCTGGCCGAGACGCAGCTCACGCAAACACAAAATATGAACCCTAGCCAAGAGGACGACGGGAAGAGAGACAACGATGCATGCTCCACCGTGGAATTATGAGAGCTTCTGCTTACGTTAGACAAAGAATCAAGACCAATTTTTATTAAATTCACTTGACTGCTATAAGCAGCTAAATACGATAAAGTGCAATAAGCAAGGGTAAACATACTATAGGAATCCAACAGTTGATGGGTAACTCTTCATAGGTAAAATAGTTGTAAAACATTAACAAAAGAAGTAAACATGAGAAAATTCATGTCTAGCGTCTTAAAAAAATGAACAAGTCCGGTGCAATGTAAAAAAGACAAAGTGAACAATTAAATAAAGCTTAGAAATGCAATTGCCTAGTCTTCGTGGGAGCTCGTATAAATTACTGTAGGTTCTTGTCGTGCATGTAAACAGTCTAAGTACAACATTTGCACCACACTGGTCACTCACGTGGACATTCATAAGTCTCACAAAAAACATAAAACGTAGCATGTGCCGTGCTTAGTACACATATTAAATCTAACGTGGACGAGCCGCCTGGCATGAAAACTGTTTAACGAAGTGTTTTGCACTCGACTAGTTGTTTCGTGTGTGCACTCGTAATCTTCACACAGGCAAGTGTCGCATGTCTACAGCAAGATGAGTTCAGTGACCGTGCGTACAAAATATTGTGCTATAGTGGCTATCGCCGCAAATTGGTGCCTGCAGAAATGCACAGCACAAAATCATCTGGTTTCGTTGGGAAATGAAGAGGGTTTCAGCATGGATAACTACTCTGGTTAATGTGCTGTGCCATGGCGCTGCTCGTTTAATATTCGACGATCCCTCAGGGGGCTGAACGGCATAAACTCCAAAGAGATTAACACAGGCAAGAGTTGACAGCGGCACAAGAGCTGTTAAATGTCGGAAAGGTCATTTGGTTGTGTGTAGGAGGGTTGAGCGCCCACACAATTAGTCGCCACTCAGCAACTCCAGACCGACTTTAGAGGGCAGTTCGTTCGGGATCAAGGGCATAGCACTCGGGAACTATATCGTAGCACTTTCTATCCAGAAGGGTTGTAAATCCGGCTTCGCTCACATTACTAATGTGACGCCACAGCTTGTGGCATGGCGTTCTGTAGTGGCACTGTGAGCTATACAGGATGCCAAAAATTCTACGTGGTTGCACAGTTTTCAATATGGCGTTATACATACATTAATACTTGTTACATAGATCATGAATACAACATTTCGTAATGATGTGGATGTGTCACTTTAACATAAGTTTTCTTTGCACAAAATAATTAATTCTTTTTTTTTTTTTACAGTTACTACTTCATACCTAAAAATTCATTTATTGAGTAGAAGGAGTTGTCATTCAGAAATTCCTTTAATTAGTTTTTAAATGGTGGTTGGCTATCTGTCAGACTTTTAATGCTATTTGGCAAATGACCAAAGATTTTTGTGGCAGCGTAACTCACTCCTTTTTGTGCCATGTCAGATTTAACCCTTTCTTCTAGTGTTGTAGCTAAGCACTTCGGTGTTATTTGTGAAATAGGATGGGTTATTAATAACAAATTTAATAAGTGAATATATATATTGTGAAGGCACTGTGAATGTCCCAAGTTCCCGACATAAATGTCTGCAAGGTAATTTTGGGTGGGCTCCAGCTATTATTTTGATTACACGCTTTTGTGCTATGAATACTTTTTCTCTTAATGATGAATTACCCAAAATATGATGCCATATGAAAGCAGTGAACGAAAATAGGCATAGTAGGCTAATTTACTGATATGTTTATCACCAAAATTTGCACTGACCGTAATAGTGTAAGTAGCTGAACCTAACGGTTTCAGCAGATCATTCAGTTTCTCATCAATGCAAACACCCAGAAATTTTGAATATTCTGCCTTAGCAACAGACTTCAGTTCATAGTCTTTTTTATCAATCGTGTTATGCCTTTTACTGTACAGAATTGTATATCCTGTGTTTTCTCAATATTTGTAAGTGTCCTTTTTGCAGAGAACCACTTAATAGTTTTCTGAAAGCCATTGCTTACAATTTTCTCAGATGATTCTTGTTTGTTGGGTGCAGTTACTATTCTTGTATCATCAGCAAAAAAAACTAGCTTTGCATCTTCATGAATATAGACTGGCAAGTCATTAATATATATTAAGAACAATAAGGGACACTAGACTGAACCCTGTCAGACACCGTTCTTGATGTCTCCCCAGTTAGAAGACTTGGCTGATTTTCACAGACTACCTGTACTGTTGATTCCAACCTTCTGCATTCATCCAGTTAAATATGAATTAAACCATTTGTGCACTGTCCCACTCATACCACAATAATTAAGCTTATCTAGAAGAATTTTATGATTCACACAGTCAAGAGGCTTTGAGAGATCACAAAATATCCCAATGGGTGACTTTGGTTATTCAATGCATTTAATATGTGATCAGTGAAAGCATACACTTTCTGTTGAAAAGCCTTTCTGAAAACAAAATTGACATTTTGTTAGTACTATAATGAGGGTCATGATAGAAGGTTGTATACATGGAAGAACCCTGGAGATACTAAAAGGTATCAGATAGATTATATAATGGTAAGACAGAGATTTAGGAACCAGGTTTTAAATTGTAAGACATTTCCAGGGGCAGATGTGGACTCTGACCACAATTTATTGGTTATGACCTGTAGATTAAAACTGAAGAAACTGCAAAAAGGTGGGAATTTAAGGAGATGGGACCTGGATAAACTGAAAGAACCAGAGGTTGTAGAGAGTTTCAGGAAGAGCATAAGGGAACAATTGACAGGAATGGGGGAAAGAAATACAGTAGAAGAAGAATGGGTAGCTTTGAGGGATGAAGTAGTGAAGGCAGCAGAGGATCAAGTAGGTAAAAAGAAGAGGGCTAGTAGAAATCCTTGGGTAACAGAAGAAATATTGAATTTAATTGATGAAAGGAGAAAATATAAAAATGCAGTAAGTGAAGCAGGCAAAAAGGAATACAAACGTCTCAAAAATGAGATCGACAGGAAGTGCAAAATGGCTAAGCAGGCATGGCTAGAGGACAAATGTAAGGATGTGGAGGCTTATCTCACTAGGGGTAAGATAGATACTGCCTACAGGAAAATTAAAGAGACCTTTGGAGATAAGAGAACCACTTGTATGAACATCAAGAGCTCAGATGGAAACCCAGTTCTAAGCAAAGAAGGGAAAGCAGAAAGGTGGAAGGAGTATATAGAGGGTCTATACAATGGCGATGCACTTGAGGACAATATTATGGAAATGGAAGAGGATGTAGATGAAGATGAAATGGGAGATACGATATTGCGTGAAGAGTTTGACAGAGCACTGAAAGACCTGAGTCGAAGCAAGGCCCCCGGAGTAGACAACATTCCATTGGAACTACTGACGGCCTTGGGAGAGCCAGTCCTGACAAAAGTCTACCATCTGATGAGCAAGATGTATGAAACAGGCGAAATACCCTCAGACTTCAAGAAGAATATAATAATTCCAATCCCAAAGAAAGCAGGTGTGGACAGATGTGAAAATTACCGAACAATCAGTTTAATAAGCCACAGCTGCAAAATACTAACACGAATTCTTTACAGACGAATGGAAAAACTAGTAGAAGCCGACCTCGGGGAAGATCAGTTTGGATTCCGTAGAAATACTGGAACACGTGAGGCAATACTGACCTTACGACTTATCTTAGAAGAAAGATTAAGGAAAGGCAAACCTACGTTCCTAGCATTTGTAGACTTAGAGAAAGCTTTTGACAATGTTGACTGGAATACTCTCTTTCAAATTCTAAATGTGGCAGGGGTAAAATACAGGGAGCGAAAGGCTATTTACAATTTGTATAGTAACCAGATGGCAGTTATAAGAGTCGAGGGGCATGAAAGAGAAGCAGCGGTTGGGAAGGGAGTAAGACAGGGTTGTAGCCTCTCCCCGATGCTATTCAATCTGTATATTGAGCAAGCAGTAAAGGAAACAAAAGAAAAATTCGGAGTAGGTATTAAAATCCATGGAGAAGAAATAAAAACGTTGAGGTTCGCCGATGACATTGTAATTCTGTCAGAGACAGCAAAGGACTTGGAAGAGCAGTTGAACGGAATGGATAGTGTCTTGAAGGGAGGATATAAGATGAACATCAACAGAAGCAAAACGAGGATAATGGATTGTAGTCGAATTAAGTCGGGTGATGTTGAGGGTATTAGATTATGAAATGAGGCACTTAAAGTAGTAAAGGAGTTTTGCTATTTGGGGAGCAAAATAACTGATGATGGACGAAGTAGAGAGGATATAAAATGTAGACTGGCAATGGCAAGGAAAGCGTTTCTGAAGAAGAGAAATTTGTTAACATCGAGTATAGATTTAAGTGTTAGGAAGTCATTTCTGAAAGTATTTGTATGGAGTGTAGCCATGTATGGAAGCGAAACATGGACGGTAAATAGTTTGGACAAGAAGAGAATAGAAGCTTTCGAAATGTGGTGCTACAGAAGAATGCTGAAGATTAGATGGGTAGATCACATAACTAATGAGGAAGTATTGAATAGGATTGGGGAGAAGAGAATTTTGTGGCACAACTTGACCAGAAGAAGGGATCGGTTGGTAGGACATGTTCTGAGGCATCAAGGGATCACCAATTTAGTATTGGATGGCAGCGTGGAGGGTAAAAATCGTAGGGGGAGACCAAGAGATGAATACACTAAGCAGATTCAGAAAGATGTGGGTTGCAGTAGGTACTGGGAGATGAAGAAGCTTGCACAGGATAGAGTAGCATGGAGAGCTGCATCAAACCAGTCTCAGGACTGAAGACCACAACAGGCGGCTTCCTCTTTCATTTCTTAGCCCCAATCCATATTCACCTACTATGTTTCCTTCTCTCCCTTTTCCTACACTCGAATTCCAGTCACCCATGACTATTAAATTTTCGTCTTCCTTCACTATCTGAATAATTTCTTTTATTTCATCATACATTTCTTCAATTTCTTCGTCATCTGCAGAGCTACTTGGCATATAAACTTGTACTACTGTAGTAGGTGTGGGCTTCGTATCTATCTTGGCCACAGTAATGCGTTCACTATGCTGTTTGTAGTAGCTTACCCGCATTCCTATTTTCCTATTCATTATTAAACCTACTCCTGCATTACCCCTATTTGACTTTTTGTTTATAACCCTGTAGTCACCTGACCAGAAGTCGTGTTCCTCCTGCCACCGAACTTCACTAATTCCCACTATATCTAACTTCAACCTATCCATTTCCCTTTTTAAATTTTCTAACCTACCTGCTCGATTAAGGGATCTGACATTCCACGCTCCGATCCGTAGAACGCCAGTTTTCTTTCTCCTGATAACGACATCCTCCTGAGTAGTCCCCGCCCGGAGATCCGAATGGGGGACTATTTTACCTCCGGAATATTTTACTCAAGAGGACGCCATCATCATTTAATCATACAGTAAAGCTGCATGCCCTCGGGAAAAATTGCGGCCGCAGTTTCCCCTTGCTTTCAGCAGTTCGCAGTACCAGCACAGCAAGGCCGGTTTGGTTATTGTTACAAGGCCAGATCAGTCAATCATCCAGACTGTTACCCTTGCAACTACTGAAAAGGCTGCTGCCCCTCTTCAGGAACCACACGTTTGTCTGGCCTCTCAACAGATACCCCTCCGTTGTGGTTGTACCTACGGTACGGCTATCTGTATCGCTGAGGCACGCAAGCCTCCCCACCAACGGCAAGGTCCATGGTTCATGGGGGGGGGGGGATAAATCTTATACATTTCAAAATTATACTTTGATCTAGCAATGGGAATAGAAACAATAACAGGTAATTATACATTTCAAAATTATACTTTGATCTAGCAATGGGAATAGAAACAATAACAGGTAATTCATCTTCAATCATTATGGAGTGTGTGGTGGTTAATTTATAGTAAGTGTATAAATTGTAAGAGTTAACAGGGTAAGTCATGGTATATGTTTCATCTAGCTTTCGTTCAATTGACAGTAAGATCTGTAAAAAATGTTCTGGATGTAGTAGTATGCTGCTCAGACAATCATTTGAACTACTTTCTAAGGCTGTTCTTAAGTTAAGGGCATCAATTCTACCATTTGATAAACTATCAGTAATCCTTAACAAAACAGTGTTTAAATCCAAGTGTGCCCTCACAGCTTTTAATCCTTGGAATAGTTCTTGGATATTTGTGTTCGTTTCATTACGAAGTACATGGAAATGTGAGATTAATTGCTTTACAATCTGTTTAATGGAAACTGTGTGGTTAGTAATGGTTCTTTGCATATTCTTTAATAAGATAATTTCATTAGAGAAGTTAGTTGAATCTGTACTGGACTGTTGTTCAAGAGCTAATATTTTGCCTTTAACTTCCAGTAGATTTCGACTAGTTAAAGTACCAAATACTGTACAAAGGATACTCCCTCCAAAATCAAACCAGGCTCGTTTATGCCTAATTAAAGTTTTATGTGGCAAAAGCTTTTTAAAAAAGTAAATCTCTTGTTCATAATTAGCAAATGTAGACTCTACCTGCATTTTGGCTGTGATCCAGTTATTATACCAAGATTTACCCATTTCCAAAATTGCATCATTACCCTTAACAGAACGAATTAGGTCAATTTGCTTCTTTACAGAATTGAACTATTGCTGGATTTCACTCAGATTGTACTTGAGGACAAGTTTTGTATTACTTGTTGAAACTACCGTGTCTGATCATGGCTCAAACAAAACACCTGTACTCTGTGGTGCTATTACTACAGCATTAGTAGAATACGCTATCATAGCAAGCGTTAGAATATAAATGAACATCGTTAATTAGTTCTAAATAATAGAGTTAACAATGAACATGAAATAAATGAGTTTCTTGGGGGTAACCTGTGGAATAATACGTTTAGTTTCACTTGTGCACTCATGCAATAGCTTCAATACTAAATTTTCAAAACACATTCACATAAGCACATGGCTGAAATAAACACACGCATTGAACTCCCACACACTACACACGTTTATGCAGATTGTAGGGGTGTCTGGAACAGGATCGCCGGAACGTGACGATGCCTTGGCCTTGAAGTCTGTACCGCGACCTCGCGATTCTCGCTTCCTGGGTTTGAGAACAGCAGGTCTGCCTCTCGGTCGGTCCTCGTCGTCTTGCAATACTACAGGAAATCTACCGATAAATGGCTTTACACGACTGACATGAACGACAATCGAACGAAAGGGCAGTTGGAGCTTAATAGTGACTGGCGACAACACCTCCAAGATTGGATATGGTCCTTTCCAAAACTTCTTAAACTTGTTGACTTGACTCTTCTTTAACACCACGTGCCACAGTATCGACTTGGAGATCTGCGCACGGTACGGCTGCGCGCAATCCGTAGACCCTTACAGTACTTCAATTTTACAATTATGTGATGTAACTCTTGAATACATTACTGTTTCAAGAATTTTGGATAAAGTTGTGAGAAGTGAGATTGGGCAGTAGTTGTTAACATCAGACTTATCCCCTTTTTATGCAATGGTTTAACAATAGCGTATTTCAGTCTATCTGGAAAAATGCCCTGTTTCAGTGAGCTACTACATATGTGGCTGAGATTCCCACTTACCTGTTGGGAACAAGCTTTTAGTACTCTGTTGGAAATGCCATCAATGCCATGTGAGCTTTCACTTTTAAGTGACTTTATATTTTTCTAATTGCAATAGGAGTTGTTTTGTTGTTGTGGTCTTCTGTCCAGAGACTGGTTTGATGCAGCTCTCCATGCTACTCTATCCTGTGCAAGCTCTTTCATCTCCCAGTACCTACTGCAACCTACATCCTTCCGAATCTGTTTAGTGTATTCATCTCTTGGTCTCCCTCTACGATTTTTACCCTCCACGCTGCCCTCCAATACTAAACTGGTGATCCCTTGATGCCTTAGAATATGTCCTACCAAGCGATCCCTTCTTCTAGTCAAGTCCACATGGCTACACTGCATACAAATACTTTCAGAAACGACATCCTGACACTCAAATCTATACTCGATGTTAACAAATTTCTTCTCTTCAGAAACGCTTTCCTTGTCATTGCTAGTCTGCATTTTGTGTCCTCTCTACTTCGACCATCATCAGTTATTTTGCTCCCCAAATAGCAAAACTCATTTACTACTTTAGGCGTCTCATTTCTTAATCTAATTCCCTGAGCATCACCCGATTTAATTCGACTACATTCCATTATCTTCGTTTTGCTTTTGTTGATGTTCATCTCATATCGTCCTTTCAAGACACTGTACATTCCGTTCAGCGTTCTTCCATGTCCTTTGCTGTCTCTGACAGAATTACAATATCACCAGCGAACCTTAAAGTTTTTATTTCTTCTCCATGGATTTTAGTTCCTGCTCCGAATTTGTCTTTTGTTTCCTTTACCGCTTGCTCAATATACAGATTGAATAACATCGGGGATAGGCTACAACCCTATCTCACTCCCTTCCCAATCACTGCTTCCCTTTCCCTTTCATGTCCCTCGACTCTTATAACTGCCATCTGATTTCTGTACAAATAGTAAATAGCCTTTCGCCCCCTGTATTTTATCCCAACCACTTTCAGAATTTGAAAGAGAGTATTCCAGTCAACATTGTCAAAAACTTTCTCTAAGTCTACAAATGCTAGAAAGGTAGGTTTGCCTTTCCTTAATCTATTCTCCAAGGTAAGTCGTAGGGTCAGTATTACCTCATGTGTTCCAACATTTCTACGGAATCCAAACTGATCTTCCCCGAGGTCGGCTTCCACCAGTTTTTCCATTCGTCTGTAAAGAATAGGAGAGGTGGGGTGAATTTCAGTTTTATCAAATTGCATAGGTATTGCCTCTTCCATATACTGAATTTCATTTTCTAATGAATAGCTGTATCCTATTTTCGTTTCCTACTTTTGACTTCTTGTTAACAAACTTTTCATTGAGTTTGATGGAAATACTGTCTCCCTGTGCTCTCAGTTGCCCTGTTTCCATTTAACAATATTCCAAATGATTTTAATTTTATTATCAGATGTGTTAATTTCAGACATAATACACATACTTCTGGACTTTTTAATAACTTTTCTTAATACAGTGCAGTAGTTTTTATAATGTTTCACTGTTTCTGGATCATTACTCCTCCTAGCTATAAGATACATTTCCCTTTACTGTTTACAAGATGTTTTTATCCCTTTAGTAAGCCATGGCTTTTTAGATCGTTTCTTACAATTTCATTTCATTCTTTTATTAGGAATCCGTTTTCAAATATACTCACAAAGGCACCATGAAATAGGTTATATTTTAAATTAGCATTAGGTTCCCTGAACACTTCATCCCAGTTTAACTGTAGCAAGCGTTCCCTAAAATTTTCAATTGTTAAATCGTTAATTGAACGCACTATTTTGGAGGACTGTTTTGTATTACTGTAGAGAGCTATGTCATGTATTGTAACCAGCTGTGCATCATGAGCTGACAGACCATTCTTAACAGGAAATGTTTTTTTTATTAAATTTATCTGGGTCTATAAAAACATTATATGTTAGTGTGCTGCTTTCCTGTACCACCCGAATGGGAAAATCAGTAACCGACAACAAATTGAAAGAACCAAGTAATACTTCGAGATCAAACTTTCTAATCGGGCTCTTTCGGGAAATCTACATTGAAATCCCCACAAACAATAATTTTCTTCCCTCTGTCTGACAGATAGCACAACAAAGAATCCAAGTTTTTCAAAAATAGCTGAAAATTTCCCAATGGGGACCTAGAAACAGCTACAATTATAAAAATACCATTATTTAGTTTATGCTCACATGCACATACTTCTGTATGTTGCTCTACACATTTTTTTTTAGTGTCCTGATTTTTAACACAATGACAGATTTTAACATATATGGCAACTCCTCCTCTCTCCATAGTGTTCCTAATTACATGTGCTGAAAGCTTATGTCCACCTACGGTAGGTAGGTATTAACGTTACAGTGCAGGTTACGGTAATAGAGTTGACATGAGTCAAACAGAAGGAAGATGAAACCCAAATGTTGGATCCAAAAACAGATTTCATGCAGGAATAAATCTGAGCCTGGAAAGGCAAAAATCAAACAATGGAAAATCCAGCATGGCATAATTACAATATTATGGAAAGGACAGACTGACTTTAGCAGCCAGAGACAGTTGTCATGGATGTGTGAGTGGCGTTTGCATGAGTGTGTGTGTATGTTATCTAATTCAGAAGAAGGCCTTTTGGCAAAAAGCTTACTTGTTTAGCAGTTTTTCTATTTTACCTGTCTGTGACTTAGCATCTCCACTACATGTTGAGTAACAATTTATCCATTTCATAACATTGTCAGGGCCCAGAAACACATTTACAAAAGAAAAAACGCTTGAAGAGGAAAATGCTATCTGCTATGGCAAACTAACCAACAGTTGGCACGAAAATATCATCTGCAGATACTCCTCTCTTCCAAGATTTTAGAATCTTATTGTATCCATTAATGCAGGCATTTCGAATAACTAATTTTTAGTTTAACAGCTGTCATATCACACTCAGTTGCTATTTCCCATGTATAATTCACAATTTATACAGTGCTTGGTCTCATAAACCAAGAGGTTTATACAACACTAGTTTTTGGCTACTTATTAAGTTCCTTTGTTTATTCAACAATAAATATTTCAAGGTTGTGGAATACATCACCATTCGTTTGCAAATATTGCACACACACACACACACACACACACACACACACTGCTACAGACATTTTAAAAGTAACATTAGGATGTGCCTGTTGCTCCACATACTGCGTAAGCGTATCTTCCGACCACTATTTTGAATTTTTCTCAGTTATAATGTGGAAACACACTGAAATCAAATGGAGTACAGCAGCAATTTCTCCACAGTAACTGCAACAGAATGCTCATGTTTCGAAATACAGCCATGATGGAGGACTGGTAACAGGAGAGTGACGTCACAAATTATAACCGAGTTGGCCGGCCGGTGTGGCCGAGCGGTTCTAGGCACTTCAGTCTTCGAATCCTGCCTCGGGCATGGATGTGTGTGATGTCCTTAGGTTAGTTAGGTTTAAGTAGTTCTAAGTTCTAGGGGACTGATGACCTCAGATGTTTAGTCCCATAGTGCTCAGAGCCATTTGAGCCATATGACCGAG
Source organism: Schistocerca cancellata (assembly GCF_023864275.1). Lineage (NCBI taxonomy): Eukaryota > Metazoa > Arthropoda > Insecta > Orthoptera > Acrididae > Schistocerca > Schistocerca cancellata. The sequence continues at coordinate 381,491,884 of NC_064629.1, read as the reverse complement.
TTGAACTTTTTGTCGCATGATAAAAGTTCGGGAACTTGAGTGACGCCACTGAAAAGTGGTTTTTCGGACGTGCTGCTGCCGTGCCACTGATTGCAGTATTGCCATTAGCTATAGCGTTACTGTAGTTGCGTGTGTGACGCAACTTAAGATCCTACACATTCCAACTGGACCTCACTAGCATACACAAAAGAATGACTGATTCGCACATGGACAGAAACTCCTCTACAGCTATTCGTGGGAGCTAGTCGTGGGGGCAGACGAAAAAACATTCCCACCGCCTAGGATGCGTTGCAGCATGAGCGATTTGGACAGGGTCGTCTGCTAGGGAATATCGCGATGAGAGAGTCGCCACACACTCTTTGAGTTTGAGTTGGTGAAGTATATGGCTGAAACTAAGGAGTGATATGTATATATATAATGACAAGAGTAATTTTATATGTCCATAAAAACAAATTCGGAAATTAATGAAATTAATTTCGTGGACTGCTATCATTTCTTGTTCATGTTACGGATCTTATAACTTCTTTTCACCTACTCCCTATACTAGTAACGGTTTTCTCGCTAATGACATACAATATAATCCTAGTTCTCTTGCCTTGAAAAGGAAGAATTTTAAAGCAAATGATTACACAAAGCTACGCAATAAACATTTTACATGTGAATTTTTTGACATTGAAGCTTTTGGATCAGAAAGAAACTGAAGCCATACACATTGCCATCATTGTTTTCATTTTCCAACACATTTCCCACCAAAGAAAGAATAAACAAACCAACAGTTCAGATAAATAAGCAATAAGCAACAGAAAATTAGGAATTATATGTATTTAATTTGTACTTTCATCGGCATGACTGAACAACATAGTTATGCCCAAGTTTCAACCGCTTAAATGTACTATTTCATTCCATATGAAACAAATTTACATCATTGATTTAGTTTGAATAAACATCTATGAAGAATAACATTAATGGTGATATTGAGTAAGAGCTGTTGCTATCAGTGCATTAATAGTTCGGATACAGATATGAAAACGCCCGCATCTCGTGGTCGTGCGGTAGCGTTCTCGCTTCCCACGCCCGGGTTCCCGGGTTCGATTCCCGGCGGGGTCAGGGATTTTCTCTGCCTCGTGATGGCTGGGTGTTGTGTGCTGTCCTTAGGTTAGTTAGGTTTCAGTAGTTCTAAGTTCTAGGGGACTTATGACCACAGCAGTTGAGTCCCATAGCGCTCAGAGCCATTTGAAACAGATATGAAAACCACAGTATCACAATGCAGGGTGTGTATACTTGTAGATGTTAGTAGCAAAATGTTGTTAATTTGTATTAATGACACTAGCCAACGAAATTTTACTTTTTTTCTGTAACTGGCATGAAAACAGCTAATCTTTATGTTCTCGGGTGTGCCAATAACGAAAATGTTAATGAAAGTGCAAAATTAGCTCTCGTTTTGAAGTTATGATAACTATACGTTATTGCCTATATAAGCTTTTGCATGTATTTAGCTCGGTGTTATTCCTCCAAGGAAGGTCACTCACGGCGCAACAGCTTTGCTTCGCATTTGTAGTTTTCTGCTGGTGATTCCCTGATTAGTGGGCAGCAGTAATCGGCTAACATTGTTGCATTCCATTTTCCCTAGTATCTCAGTCCCATGTCCAAAATTTGCTGGTGGAAGCAGTTTAGGTACTGGCCGGTTACAGAATCATAGTTTTCAGGATCGAAGTCCCTATGGGAATCTAGGTAACGTGACTTTAAGGACATGTTGCACCCCAGTCTAGCGTAGCAGTGCAGAACATTTGCTACAAAATCCTTACAGTTTGCAGCATCCTTATTCCATAGAAAGATTGTTGACACTTGAACAAAGGCAGTCCAAGCTAACTTTTCATTACCTGTCAGGATGGTGTTGAAATGCTCACTTTTGTACAGTTTGTGTATCTGTGGACCCATGAAAATCTCTTCTTCTACTGTCGCCTCACTAAGACCTGGAAATTTCTCGCGCAGATAGAGAAAATCTTCCCCAGTATTGTCCATGGCTTTAACGAAGTTATTCATTAGGCCAAATTTTATATGAAGAGCAGGGAGAATTATGTTCTTGGTTTCGTGCACAACATTGTGCGATCCTGGTTCAAGTGACAGACGCATAGGCCAGTCTTTCTTTTTGTAATGAAGTGCTTTGTCAGGGCTATCTCCGAGGAACAGGGAGCAATAGAAGTTAGTGTAGCCATATTGTAGCCCAAGTAACATGCCTATGACTTTCAGAGTCCTGGCAATCAGCCATTTAAACTTGTCACAGTCCAATCGCAATAACAACTGTTTCAAGTTGTCATAGGTTTCTTTTATGTAAGGTGCATACCCAGTCGTAATCGATGGTAACACACTGCCATTTTGCAGTAGCACACACTGGAGACTTACTTTTGAGGAGTCGATGAACAACCTCACTTTCATAGATAATGCCCATAGCTATCATTAGTCCCTGTACATCACTACAAAATACGAAGTTTATTTCACTTTCTAAAGATGGAAGGAATGGCATATGGCAGTTGGGGTACGCTGTCATACACTTCATACACTGAAGAGCCAAAGAACTGGTTGTTGTTGTTGTGGTATTCAGTCCTGAGACTGGTTTGATGCAGCTCTCCATGCTACTCTGTCCTGTGCAAGCTTCTTCATCTCCCAGTACCTACTGCAACCTACATCCTTCTGAATCTGCTTAGTGTATTCATCTCTTGGTCTCCCTCTACGATTTTTACCCTCCACGCTGCCCTCCAATACTAAATTGGTGATCCCTCGATGTCTCAGAACATGTCCTACCAAGCGATCCCTTCTTCTAGTCAAGCTGTGCCACAAAATCCCCTTCTCCCCAATTCTATTCAATACCTCCTCATTAGTTATTCGATCTACTCATTTCATCTTCAGCGTTCTTCTGTAGCACCACATTTCGAAAGCTTCTATTCTCTTCTTGTCTAAACTATTTATCGTCCACGTTTCACTTCCATACATGGCTACACTCCATACAAATACTTTAAGAGACGACTTCCTGACACTTAAATCTATACTCGATGTTAACAAATTTTTCTTCTACAGAAACGCTTTCCTAGCCATTGCCAGTCTACATTTTATATCCTCTCTACTTCGACCATCATCAGTTATTTTGCTCCCCAAATAGCAAAACTCCTTTACTACTTTAAGTGGCTCATTTCCTAATCGAATTCCCTCAGCATCACCCGACTTAATTCGACTACATTCCATGATCCTCGTTTTGCTTTGGTTGATGTTCATCTTATACCCTCCTTTCAAGACACTGTCCATTCCGTTCAACTGCTCTTCCAAGTCCCTTGCTGTCTCTGACAGAATTACAATGTCATCAGCGAACCTCAAAGTTTTTATTTTTTCTCCATGGATTTTAATACCTACTCCGAACTTTTCTTTTGTTTCCTTTATTGCTTGCTCAATATACATACACATTTTTATATTTTCTCCTTTCATCAATCAAATTCAATATTTCTTCTGTTATCCAAGGGTTTCTACTAGCCCTCGTCTTTTTACCTATTTGATCCTCTGCTGCCTTCACTATTTCATCCCTCAAAGCTACCCATTCTTCTTCTACTGTATTACTTTCTCCCATTCCTGTGAATTGTTCCCTTATGGTCTCCCTGAAACTCTGTACAACCTCTGGTTCTTTCAGTTTATCCAGGTCCCATCTCTTTAAATTCTCACCTTTTTGCAGTTTCTTCAGTTTTAATCTACAGTTCATAACCAATAGATTGTGGTCAGAGTCCACATCTGCACCTGGAAATGTCTTACAGTTTAAAACCTGGTTCCTAAATATCTGTCTTACCATTATATAATCTATCTGATACCTTTTAGTGTCTCCAGGGTTCTTCCATGTATACAACCTTCTTTCATGATTCTTGAACCAACTGGTACACCTGCCTAATATCGTGTAAGGCAGTAGTGGGACAAACTTTGTGTCACCCCACATTGCATTGTTACCAAATTTATTCAAGATGTGGCAATGTCGCAATCACGTCATGGCGGGAAGTTCTAATTTTGGCGGGAAAATAGGTCAGTTGGGCTACCTTCATTAATTTATCCGCTTCCCCTCTCCTTCCCAAGAAAATGGCGGAAGTTCAAATTTTGGCGGGGAAAAGGTCACTTGGGCTACCTCCACTAACCCAAGAAACTGGTGGGAAAAGCTTGTTGGGAAAATAGGTCAATTGGACTACCTCCACCAACCAACTCATCCGACCATCAGCCTGTGCTGGGCTGCTGGATAGGATGGACGTAAGGAGCAGGGGGCGCTAAGCGCCTGACTGACAATGACACTGTTGGATGCAGCACTCGAACATGACGCGCTAGATTAAATGTATTTCCTCCTTTATATGAAATACACTTAGAACAACAAAAAAAATGGTTCAAATGGCTCTGAGCACTATGGGACTCAGCCCTGTGGTCACGGAGGCTGAGGTGTTGGCGGAACTGAATGCCCCCCGTCCTTGGAAGTACGCTCTGCCCGCCGTATTTACAACTCCTCTGGCCCTACTTTCCTCATGCGTATCTTTACAGAGTCCGCCTCCTCCATCGACCACCTCCTCACGCAGGGAGCCCTGATTTTCAACTGCCGCCACCCTGTTGACCCGTCCCGTTCCCCTCCTCAATCCTACCACTGCCAGCATTGTCTTCTGTACAATGACCACCTCACCCAAAACTGCAAGAACCCACCCACCTGCCCCCATTGTAAAGCCTCCCACTTCCTCAAACAGTGTCCCAACCTCGCCTCCCCCCCCCCCATCCTGCAACACCTGCAATGAACCTCACCCCACCTATTCCTCCAAATGCAAAGCCAAGCCCCCTCCCACCAACCCTGAACTCACTGTCCCCATTCGCCCCATTGACCCATCCATCCACCCTAACAATTCCCTCCGCCCTCCCCCTACAGAGCGGGGTGGCGCAGTGTTTAGATACTGGACTTGCATTCGGGAGGACGACGGTTCATTCCCGCGTCTGGCCATCCTGATTTAGGTATTCCGTGATTTCCCTAAATCACTCCAGGCAAATGCCGGGATGGTTCCTCTGAAAGGGCACGGCCGACTTCCTTCCTAATACTTCCCTAATCCGATGAGACCGATGACCACGCTGTCTGGTCTCCTTCCCCAAACCAACCAACCAACCAACCTCCCCCTACAGCAGAAGACGTCATCCGGTTGCTCACCGTCGTCCTGCAGAACATCCACCCCTTCCAGCGCCCCCACACACTCAAGCAGATTTCCCTTGCTGCCTGCTCAGTTTTCCACTTGAACACCTACGCCACATACTCCCACAACCAGGCACACTTCACCTTCACCCACCTAGACACCCTCGTTTAAGCCCCTCTCTCCCCTTCCCGAACCCTTCCCACCCCCAACCTCATGGCGCGTCCACAGTATCGTCTCCTCTACCTCAACATTCGCTCCCTCCCTGCAAACAAATACCTCTTCATGCAGACCCTCTCCCAGCACCAGGTTGACTCCTTCATCCTTAATGAAACCTTCCTCCAACCCCACCATGTAGTCCGCATCTCCCCTTATCTCCTTCACCGTACCGACAATCCCCTCCCCCTAGCTCGAGGTGGGGTCGCTATAGGCCACCTCAGGCATCTCCCTGTCCGGCTACAACCCCTCCTCAATGACCCGACTGAACACCTTCTCCTCAGCCTATTTTTTCCCTCCCTCACCGTCACCTGTGCCACTATCTATATCCGCCCCACAGCTCCTCTCCCCTTTGACTTCATTTCCCATATTGACCGTACCTTCTCCACCTATGTGATCGCTGCTGACCTCAACATCCACAGCCGTGATCCTGCCACCCTTCGGCGGTGGCATCAGTACCTTGTCACCCTCCATGGTGACCTTGTTCCTCTCCCACAGCACACCCGTCCTGAAAGTAACTCCACCCCTGATGTTATCCTCGCTTCCCCCAACCTCCTTGGTCGCATTGCCATTGATATCCTCGATCCCGTCGGTAGTGACCATCTCCCTGTCCTTCTCACCATCTCCTCTACCCGTCCCGCCACTGCAGCCACCCACCTGGCTGCCCCTCCAAAGTCTGTCCATGACTACCGCCGTGCCAATTGGGATGCCTACCGGGAATCCATTGCCTTACAGGTCGAAAGCCACCCCCTTATTTTCCACAACCCTGATGACATCACCCATGCCTCTTCCTTCCTGCAGAAGACCATCACTGACGCTGTGGAGGCTCATGTCCCTACAAAACTCATCCACCCTCACAGCCCTACGCTTCCTCCACAGGCCGTCCTTCTTCTGCGTGAATCCCGCAGGCTCTACCGCTCCTTCCTCCGCACTCGTGACCGGGATACTCTCACCCGCCACCAGCAATTACAGCGACATATCCAGAACCTCCTTACAGCAAAGAAACGCCGGGACTGGCGTCAGACATGCACACGCCTCAACTCCACCCTCCCTGTCAACTCCTCCAAGTACTGGTCAGCCTTCCACCGCCTTACTGGTAGCCATCCCACCCCGCATTACCCCATCCTCCATGACGATCGACCCTTTCCTGACAACCTCAGTAAGGCTAACCATTTTGCTTCCCACCTATCCGAGGTCTTCTCCATTCCTGACGATCCCCATTTTGATTACTCCCTCTTCCCCACCATCTTTGACCGCACTGACACCTCTGTCCCCCCGCTCGCCCCTAGCTTCCAGTACTTGGATTGGTTACCTCCCTCAGACATCAACACTCCTATCACCACGCAAGACATCACACTCGTCCTCCGCTCCAAACGCAACACCGCCCCTGGTCATGATGGCGTCACCTACCGTCACCTCAAGGAATCCCCTCCATTCTTCCTGTCTGTCCTTGCTACCCTGTACAATGTCCTCCTCTCCACTGGATTTTACCCTGCTCTGTGGAAGACTTCCCGTGTCCTGCTGTTCCCTAAGCCTAACAAACCCCCCTCTGCTACCACTTCCTATTGTCCCATCTGCCTCACCTCCATGTTCAGTAAGGTCTTTGAGGCCATCCTCTCTCGCCGTATCCACCGCCACCTTAACCAGCACCGCCTCCTTCCTCTTACCCAATGTGGCTTCCGGCCTTCCTTCTCTGCCGACGACCAGCTCCTTAACCTTACCAATCCCTTTTCCCTCCAACTTAACTCCCGTCGCTCTGCTATCTTTGTTTCCCTTGATCTCCAGAACGCCTATGACCGTGTCTGGCATCCCGGGCTCCTTTTCAAACTCCAGACCTATGCTCTCCCCATCAACTTCGTCCTTCTCGTTGCTTCCTTCCTCTCCCATCGTCCCTCCTATGTGACTATCCACGATTCCAACTCCCGTACTTTCTACCCCTCTGCCGGTGTGACCCAAGGTTCTGTCCTTTCCCCTCTCCTCTATCTCCTGTACACTGCTGATATGCCCAAACCTCCCCCTCCTGTTCATCTTCTCCAGTTCGCTGATGACACCGCCTTCCTAGCCCTTTATCCCACCCTTCAACGAACCCAACTTACCCTCCAAACCCGCTTGCTGCAACCAGTGGTTCATCCATGTTAATCCCTCCAAGACCCAGGCGATCATCATAGGCCGCACCACCCGCTCCTTCCGCCTCCATGATTTCTACCTCACCATTTATGGCCGTCCTATCCACCTCACTCCTACCCTCAAATACCTTGGCCTCACACTCGACCGCCACCTCACCTGGACTCCCCATCTCCTTACCATCCAAAACAAAGCTCACAACCGCCTCCGCCTCCTGAAACTTCTGTCCGGCTGGACGTGGGGTCTGCATCCTTCCACCATCCTTCACACCTACAAATCCATGATCCGCCCCATCCTTTGTTATGCCAGCATCGCTTGGATTTCCGCCCCTCCCCGGTTCTATAAAGCCCTTCAAATCCTCGAACGCCATGCACTCCGCCTCGCCTTCCGCATCCGCCTTCCGTCCCCCATGCGCATCCTCTATGACCTCATGCCCTTCCCCCACCTTCTCCTTTCCCTTGAACACATCCGCACACTATATATTGTCCGCCGCCTTGATCCCCCTCACCCCCTGGTGTCTCCCTTCCTCTCCACTCCCAACCAGTTGCCGCGCCTTTACCGTTGTGTCCCTCCCTCTCTCCATCTCCACACCCTCCATCTCCTTTCCCAACACAACTTCCACCGTCTACCCCTCCCGGATGATGAGCTTCACCCTGATATCTACCCTTCCTACCAACTCTAACCCCCTCTTCCTGCCTCCTCCTCCGGGCTCCCTCTCCTCCCCCTCCCTCCTTCTGAGCGGATTTCCCCTCCTACTCCCCCTCCATCTCTTGTGCCTTCTTTCAGTGTCTCTGCGCTCCCTCCTGCCCTGTCTTCCCTTTTCCTCTTCCACCCCATGTGTCTCCTGCCTCTTCGTGAACCCACGGTTGCCCCTCCTCTCTTCATCCCGCCGCTTCCCCAGCTGCCCCATGCTCTCCCCTCCTTTTCCATCCTCTCTGACCTTTCCCTCGGCAGGTCCCACCTGGTAGTTTTATTCTTCGTCGTGTGTGCTCCAAGTGGGTTTTAAGTGTGTTGTTTTGGAGTGTTTTTAATACTGTGGCCAACTTTTAACCTGTGCATGAGCATCCAGTGTCTTCTCTGTATTTTAAGAATCGCCAACTGTGTTTTTTAACTTTCTGGTGACTTTTTTAACTGTCCCCCATAACGTCTACATGTCCATGTCTTTTTACCTCCATTTTATCCCCGTACTCTGTTTTATGTTCCCCTTTTTTATCTCCTTAAGAGGGGCAGCAGCCTTTTCAGTAGTTGCAGGGGCAACAGTCTGGATGATTGACTGATCTGGCCTTGTAACACTAACCAAAACGGCCTTGCTGTGCTGGTACTGCGAACGGCTGAAAGCAAGGGGAAACTACAGCCGTAATTTTTCCCGAGGACATGCAGCTCTACTGTATGATTAAATGATGATGGCGTCCTCTTGGGTAAAATATTCCGGAGGTAAAATAGTCCCCCATTCGGATCTCCGGGCGGGGACTACTCAGGAGGACGTCGTTATCAGGAGAAAGAAAACTGGCGTTCTACGGATCGGAGCGTGGAATGTCAGATCACTTAATCGGGCAGGTAGGTTAGAAAATTTAAAAAGGGAGATGGATAGGTTAAAGTTAGATATAGTGGGAATTAGTGAAGTTCGGTGGCAGGAGGAACAAGACTTTTGGTCAGGTGATTACAGGGTTATAAATACAAAATCAAATAGGGGTAATGCAGGAGTAGGTTTAATAACGAATAAAAAAATAGGAGTGCGGGTTAGCTACTACAAACAGCATAGTGAACGCATTATTGTGGCCAAGATAGACATGAAGCCCATGCCTACTACAGTAGTACAAGTTTATATGCCAACTACCTCTGCAGATGATGAAGAAATAGATGAAATGTATGACGAGATAAAAGAAATTATTCAGGTAGTGAAGGGAGATGAAAATTTAATAGTCATGGGTGACTGGAATTCATCAGTAGGAAAAGGGAGAGAAGGAAACATAGTAGGTGAATATGGATTGGGGGGAAGGAATGAAAGAGGAAGCCGCCTTGTAGAATTTTGCACAGAGCATAACTTAATCATAGCTAACACTTGGTTCAAGAATCATGAAAGGAGGCTGTATACATGGAAGATGCCTGGAGATACTGACAGGTTTCAGATAGATTATATAATGGTAAGACAGAGATTTAGGAACCAGGTTTTAAATTGTAAGACATTTCCTGGGGCAGATGTAGATTCTGACCACAATCTATTGGTTATGAACTGCAGATTGAAACTGAAGAAACTGCAAAAAGGTGGGAATTTAAGGAGATGGGACCTGGATAAACTGAAAGAACCAGAGGTTGTAGAGAGTTTCAGGGAGAGCATTAGGGAACAATTGACAGGAATGGGGGAAAGAAATACAGTAGAAGAAGAATGGGTAGCTCTGAGGGATGAAGTGGTGAAGGCAGCAGACGATCAAGTAGGTAAAAAGACGCGGGCTAATAGAAATCCTTGGGTAACAGAAGAAATATTGAATTTAATTGATGAAAGGAGAAAATATAAAAATGCAGTAAATGAAGCAGGCAAAAAGGAATACAAACGTCTCAAAAATGAGATCGACAGGAAGTGCAAAATGGCTAAGCAGGGATGGCTAGAGGACAAATGTAAGGATGTAGAGGCTTGTCTCACTAGGGGTAAGATAGATACTGCCTACAGGAAAATTAAAGAGACCTTTGGAGATAAGAGAACCACTTGTATGAATATCAAGAGCTCAGATGGCAACCCAGTTCTAAGCAAAGAAGGGAAAGCAGAAAGGTGGAAGGAGTATATAGAGGGTTTATACAAGGGCGATGTACTTGAGGACAATATTATGGAAATGGAAGAGGATGTAGATGAAGATGAAATGGGAGATAAGATACTGCGTGAAGAGTTTGACAGAGCACTGAAAGACCTGAGTCGAAGCAAGGCCCCGGGAGTAGACAACATTCCATTAGAACTACTGATGGCCTCGGGAGAGCCAGTCATGACAAAACTCTACCATCTGGTGAGCAAGATGTATGAGACAGGCGAAATACCCTCAGACTTTAAGAAGAATATAATAATTCCAATCCCAAAGAAAGCAGGTGTTGACAGATGTGAAAGTTACCGAACTATTAGTTTAATAAGTCACAGCTGCAAAATACTAACGCGAATTCTTTACAGACGAATGGAAAAACTGGTAGAAGCCGACCTCGGAGAAGATCAGTTTGGATTCCGTAGAAATGTTGGAACACGTGAGGCAATACTGACCTTACGACTTATCTTGGAAAAAAGATTAAGAAAAGGCAAACCTACGTTTCTAGCATTTGTAGACTTAGAGAAAGCTTTTGACAATGTTGACTGGAATACTCTCTTTCAAATTCTGAAGGTGGCAGGGGTAAAATACAGGGAGCGAAAGGCTATTTACAATTTGTACAGAAACCAGATGGCAGTTATAAGAGTCGAGGGGCATGAAAGGGAAGCAGTGGTTGGGAAAGGGGTGAGACAGGGTTGTAGCCTCTCCCCGATGTTATTCAATCTGTATATTGAGCAAGCAGTAAAGGAAACAAAAGAAAAATTCGGGGTAGGTATTAAAATTCATGGAGAAGAAGTAAAAACTTTGAGGTTCGCCGATGACATTGTAATTCTGTCAGAGACAGCAAAGGACTTGGAAGAGCAGTTGAACGGAATGGATGGTGTCTTGAAAGGAGGATATAAGATGAACATCAACAAAAGCAAAACGAGGATAATGGAATGTAGTCGAATTAAGTCGGGTGATGCCGAGGGAATTAGATTAGGAAATGAGACACTTAAAGTAGTAAAGGAGTTTTGCTATTTAGGGAGTAAAATAACCGATGATGGTCGAAGTAGAGAGGATATAAAATGTAGACTGGCAATGGCAAGGAAAGCGTTTCTCAAGAAGAGAAATTTGTTAACATCGAATATAGATTTAGGTGTCAGGAAGTCGTTTCTGAAAGTATTTGTATGGAGTGTAGCCATGTATGGAAGTGAGACATGGACGATAACTAGTTTGGACAAGAAGAGAATAGAAGCTTTCGAAATGTGGTGCTACAGAAGAATGCTGAAGATAAGGTGGGTATATCGCGTAACTAATGAGGAGGTGTTGAATAGGATTGGGGAGAAGAGAAGTTTGTGGCACAACTTGACTAGAAGAAGGGATCGGTTGGTAGGACATGTTCTGAGGCATCGAGGGATCACAAATTTAGCATTGGAGGGCAGTGTGGAGGGTAAAAATCGTAGAGGGAGACCAAGAGATCAATACACTAAGCAGATTCAGAAGGATGTAGGTTGCAGTAAGTACTGGGAGATGAAGAAGCTTGCACAGGATAGAGTAGCATGGAGAGCTGCATCAAACCAGTCTCAGGACTGAAGACCACAACAACATGTATGTATTATTTTATTCTTGTTTTAGTTGTCGTGTCACTCGGCTGAAGAGCGGCCCATATGGGCAGGGGAATGAAATCACAATAAAGAAAAAAAATTAGGCCCCCAAAAGACGAAGAAGAATTCGCTAAATGGGTCAGAGCAATTCCTTGTAACTCACAATTGTTTCGTGTGTGATTCACATTTCTGTGAGGAACTTATTATAAAAGGTGACGTGTTTATCATCGAGGGACAAGAAGTTAAAATTCCAAGACAAAGTTGGTCTCTAAAATCCGGGGCAGTTCCTCATTTATTTCAAAATGTACCGAAATATCTATAGAAAATAATACACAAAAGAAAACCACCGCCACTAAAACGCTCACAAAAGAGTAGCTGCAGTAAAGAAAACGTACAAGAAGAAGTTCCGATGTTCCCCAGTGTATCATCGGTCAAGGAAAATGTAAGGAAGGTACCGAATGCAGCGCGCATTTCACTAAAGAGAACATTAAAGTGTAAGAAGCTGGAAGTAGTGCGGTTATGTAATAAACTATGAGCAGCGACTGCTGAAATCCATCTATTGCGAAAGCAGCTCTCAGACGAAAAGCATAAGACGGCTCAATGAAATCTCCTAGACCTAGATCATTCCGAACTGAGTGAGAAACAGAAAATGATAGTAGACACTATGATAAAGAGATGCCAATTAAAAAGCACTAAGGGAATGTGCTATGACGAGTTTCTTCTGGACAGCGTGTCCTTAAAAATTAAGTCGCCCAAAAGATACAGACATTGTTTGAAGCATGGTTTGTTGCCGCTTCCTTCTGAAAAACATCTTCGAAATTTAGTAAAGGGTCTCAAATGCTCGTATGGAATCAATATGCATGCTGTGGAGGCCATTAAGAATTATTTTCGGGAAGAACAAGATGAAAACAAACGCTTAGGTGTGATGATTTTTGATTAAATTAAGCTCCAAGAAGAACTGCAGTTTAATAACAATTCCCTGAAAGTTGATGGTTTCGTCAATTTAGGAGAGTATACTCCAGACAACTGTAAGAATAAACTTGCCAATCATGCTCTCATGTTCATGTTTGCTCCTCTGTTGCATAACTGGATCTAACCTGTTGCTGTGTATGCAAGTCGCAATGCAACTCCAGGCGACGTCGTCTTGCAGATATTAATTCAAGTGATTATCCAGCTGGAAGAAGCCGGAACAAGAATTATTGCATTCACTTGTGATGGCAGTCAACAGAATAAAAAGGTCTGGCAATGTCGGAATTATTGGCAAAAAAAAGTAACTTGCTCTATATTAAATCCTGTTGCGAAACCAGAGGAGTTTGGGCATTTTCAGACGCTGTTCACGCAATAGAGTGTGTAAGAAATAATTTCTGTTATAAAACTGAAGTACTTTTTAACTATGAGATCTTCAACTATAATTTTTATCGCAGAGTCTATCAAGAAGATAATTTCCCAGGATTTGCCGGATTAAAAGTTTGCCACAAGTTAACTTCCACCCACATGAACCCAAAGTCATTTCAACGAATGAATGTAAGATTAGCCCCTTATTCAGTAACTCAGTAGCCAACGGCATAAAATTCTTCAGAGAAATTAAAGCAACAGGATTCGAAGGCAGCGAATCAACGGAATCATTCACTAGATGTATGAACAAAGTAGTGGATGCACTTAATTCTTCATTTCGTAAGGATACATTGTGCAAAAACTCAGAGGCTCACAAAACATTAATGAAATGGAAAAGCCTTCTCGCCGATAAAAATAACAGCTTTGCTTCCGAAAGAACTCTCCAGTCTCTAAGAGCAACAATTGAAAGTACATTGGAGATACCTGAATATTTGTGGGAAAAAGGTTTAAACTATGTCTTGACTGCAAAATTTAATCAGGACCTACTTGAAGGTCATTTCAGTATCGTAAGGGTTCTGAGTTGCAATGATCACCCATCAGTAATAGACTTCTTGAGCTTGCACATGTTACAGTGCGTTTACATTCATGTAAAACTAGCCCTATCTTCCGGCGGAAACTGCGAACATAAATGTGAATTTTCATTGACGTCATATGCATGCCAAATGTGGACATTAGCCAGACATTCGCAGCAAAAGAACAGACACAGAGTTCTGGAAATGGAAAACGTAATTTAAAAAACGCTGTGTGTTGCACATAACTTCACAGAGGCTCATCCTAATCCACAACATATTCCGGAGAGTCTTGAAAGCACCACAGGAAAGGAATGTTTAGTTTATCATCTGGCAGGTTACGTGGTGCATCAAGCAAGAAAAGCCGTAAAATGCCATAAGTGTTTGTGCCTTCTAAGTGGAAATTCGTCTGACATCCCATTCTCTTTAGTTACATCTATTAGAGATTACGGCTCTTCTACAGAAAAGACATTGCTCACATACCCATCAAAAGGCGTCTTCAATGTTCTTATGCAGGTGGAAAATATAGTCGCGGTAAAACTCTGTGAGGACAGTTTATGGGGTGACATTTTTTATGTGTGCCTCAATAGATTGGACCACATAAGTATTGAAATATCTAACATTGTATGGTGTGAAGATCATGTGATGGACATAGTTCTCAAGCTGATTCTTCATTATATGAAATACCAGTTTTTCACTGGCATTAAACAAATTCGGAAGGAGCTGAAGTCTTCAAAAACTTCCAAGACTGCCCGGAAACTATCCAAACTAGCTGACAACTGATGTCTACTGAGGTAAGTTAATTAAATCCATCAACTTTTTATATGATTACATAAATTTTATGAATGAATAAGTTCGTGTGCAGCGTTTGACGTAATAACATTTATTTCCATGGGTCACAACTGACATCTCGCGGCAGAACCTGTGAACTAGCGGAGACAGCACACTTTTTCTTTTACTCGCTATGCTTTATTGTGGCGAGGCGAAGTGAGTGCAGCCGAGGCTGAGTGATGAACTGGGCAACTTCACCAGGCTTCCGTACTTCATGAATGAACTACTTCATTTGAACGCTTCACGGCAAAGAGTGAAATGAATGAAATAGTTCACAGGAATGAACGAGTTCGACCCATCTCTATTTCTACATCCATCTCCAGACTCTGGGATTACAAGAACCTATGTATTTTCATATGGGTTGCCTATATATCATACCATTTACGCGATACTTCTCAATATCAAGCACATAGCAGTATGCTACCGATCGCTTGCACAGTATAATTCCGAAGATATAGACTGGAAATTATTTCTCTAGAAACCCAGAACTTTATCGAGCTGCAGTGTGCTGTAAACCACTGAGTAACTAGAAACACCCCATCTGTGAAAACTCGAGAAAGATAGAGGAAATTGATATTTTCACTCGCAAATACCGATGTCAGTGACATAACAGATTCCAAATCATCCCTATAATTTAAAGAGTCAACTAAGGTGCTTCTCATGTCTAGAGAACTAGCAAACGTGTCTTCCACCTGTCTTTCACCTGTTAGATGCACACACCACAGTCGATATTCTCTCAGCCAAATGAAGGCGGGAAATGTGCAGAAGCAGGCAACCGGACAACTTACATGGGAGGGAATAATGGTCCAGCACAAACACACGGCCAGCCGTGGTGGCCGAGCGGTTCTAGGCGCTTCAATCTGGAACCGCGCGACCGCTACGATCGCAGGTTCGAATCCTGCCTCGGGCATGGATGTGTGTGATGTGCTTAGGTTAGTTAGGTTTAAGTTGTTCTAAGTTCTAGGAAACTGATGACCTCAGAAGTTAAGTCCCATAGTGCTCAGAGCCATTTGAACCATTTTTGAACAAACTCACGTCCATATTGGATGTACTCAAATTTCCACAGAGAACACATGCGATCATGAAGGCTGTCCATCACATAGTGAATATTGGTTCACTATTCAGCCGTCTAGAGAGCGACATGATTAAGTCAGCTACATTCCTGTACCCCAAGGGTCTTTCCATTCGGATGGCTCCTGCCGTCAGCTGAAAATGTGAATCATTCCCGCCACCGGCCACTGCTGCTACGTACTCCTCACACACCAGACAGAATCGTCCCAGGAAACTGGCCACATATATTTTATCACTGTACTTACAATTAAATATTACAAGCATGGTCTCAATTGGACGACATTTGACAATGAGCAAAGTCTCTGAAATACCCCCTGCTGATGGCAGTGGCTCCGGAAATAGAAATATATGTACTGTTCTTATGGCTTGATATACTTTACTAAAAAGAAAATCTTTCATTCCCTTTGCGGCTATTGCAGTATTCCATGTCAAATCCATACCTTCCTTATGACTGGACATAGTCATTTTCTTTGCAAATGTCGGAACAAACACACACACACACACACACACACACACACACACACACACACATACTTTATAAACCTGGTGCTCAAGACGAACCTATCACAGATCCCCTACTACTACGAGGTGCATTCAAGTTCTAAGGCCTCCGATTTTTTTTCTCCGGACTGGAAAGAGATAGAAACATGCGCATTGTTTTAAAATGAGGCCGCATTCATTGTCAATACGTCCCAGAGATGGCAGCACCGTACGGCAGATGGAATTTTACCGCCAGCGGCGAGAATGAGAACTGTTTTAAATACTTAAAATGACGACGTTTTCCTTACTTGAACAGCGTGCAATCATTCGTTTTCTGAATTTGCGTGGTGTGAAACCAATTGAAATTCATCTACAGTTGAAGGAGACATGTGGTGATGGAGTTATGGATGTGTCGAAAGTGCATTCGTGGGTGCGACAGTTTAATGAAGGTAGAACATCGTGTGACAACAAACCGAAACAACCTCAGGCTCGCACAAGCCGGTCTGACGACATGATCGAGAAAGTGGAGAGAATTGTTTTGGGGGATCGCCGAATGACTGTTGAACAGACCGCCTCCAGAGTTGGCATTTCTGTGGGTTCTGTGCACGCAGTCCTGCATGACAACCTGAAAATGCGAAAAGTGTCATCCAGGTGGGTGCCACGAATGCTGACGGACGACCACATGGCTGCCCATGTGGCATGTTGCCAAGCAATGTTGACGCGCAACGACAGCATGAATGGGATTTTCTTTTCGTCGGTTGTGACAATGGATGAGACGTGGATGCCATTTTTCAATCCAGAAACAAAGCGCCAGTCAGCTCAATGGAAGCACACAGATTCACCGCCACCAAAAAAATTTCGGGTAACCGCCAGTGCTGAAAAAATGATGGTGTCCATGTTCTGGGACAGCGAGGGCGTAATCCTTACCCATTGCGTTCCAAAGGGCACTACGGTAACAGGTGCATCCTACGAAAATGTTTTGAAGAACAAATTCCTTCCTGCACTGCAACAAAAACGTCCGGGAAGGGCTGCGCGTGTGCTGTTTCACCAAGACAACGCACCCGCACATCGAGCTAACGTTACGCAACGGTTTCTTCGTGATAACAACTTTGAAGTGATTCCTCATGCTCCCTACTCACCTGACCTGGCTCCTAGTGACTTTTGGCTTTTTCCAACAATGAAAGACACTCTCCGTGGCCGCACATTCACCAGCCGTGCTGCTATTGCCTCAGCGATTTTCCCGTGATCAAAACAGACTCCTAAAGAAGCCTTCGCCGCTGCCATGGAATCATGGCGTCAGCGTTGTGAAAAAAGTGTACGTCTGCAGGGCGATTACGTCGAGAAGTAACGCCAGTTTCATCGATTTCGGGTGAGTAGTTAATTAGAAAAAAATCGGAGGCCTTAGAATTTGAATGCACCTCATAAGTATAATACTTCACAAATAATTGATTGCTGGAATACAAAACAATGCCGAGCGAAAATCAGCGATAGGTGAACATGCCTCATAAGTTTTTCTTCAGAGTGCTACCACAGTGTCTTACAAAGAGAAACATAATCGTCTTACACGCCATCAAGTGTTAAAAAAAACGATCGCAACGACTACGTTACTGTCACAAGCTGTCTTGGTACTACAGGTGCTCACAAGTATCACTAACGATACCCATGTCAAAAACTATACAAGCCTTGTAAATCGAGGTATGGCATTATCTCCGACTGAAGCGGTTTTTCCAGACAAAAACGTAGACGCTGAATATAGACCATGATTACCTGAGTGTATATTAAAAGACCAACAGTGCAGTGATTTTAAATAAAAGACAGTCATAACATAAAGAAACTGGAAGAGTTTTGCGGCGTTGTGGAATGTTTCCAAACTACTATCCGAAGGTGACTGACGATCTCTACATTTAAACTCATCTGTCACAGTGACGGGATAGCTGATGACTCTGTGTTCCGTTTCGATTGATTCCCCATATTGCAGTCATGTACGCGACTACTGTTTCGGTGCTGCCCCTCCACCAAAACTCTTTCTCTATCTCAAACAAGAGATGTCAGTCAGTCATTATGTGGTAATCAACAGCGTACCAGTGAATGGATGGGATGCAAAAGACACTGTCGATGTACTGTAATAATAAGCTTCACAGTTGATAGAGCGAACAAATTTAGCAATTTTACAGTAATTTCAACACCAACCAGTGACATGGCAGCATGCTTTCCAGATTCTGTATCATCGCTAAAACACCCCTCCTCTACTTTGCGAGTACCGTTGCGAATGTAGATAGATGACTGTGCAGTATGTCCATTCATTGTTAAATCTCTCACATATACATCATCAAAGTATACCAGCCAGCGATCTACATATTTCTAGCACCTCGAGCATAGTGCGTAATTTACGATCTTTCTCTAGATGGAAGGGAGTCACAGGCCATTCTTGCATTCTTAGGATAAAGTTAGAGGCTGAAAGATCCTCTTGCACTGTCTTTGACAAACCCACCCTGCAGCACCATTGGGGACTGATGACCATGGATGTTAAGTCCCATAGTGCTCAGAGCCATTTTGCAGCACCATTACAGATTTGATCTGCAGCTGACTAGAAGCAGACCGCTACATTCCACGTCTCGTGAATGAAAGCAGCTTGCCGAGTCCTTAACTGCTGTTCTGCACCCAACCAAGTGCACAAAATTTCTCCAGATGCGCGCATGTCGAGGAGGTTAGCACCCCTTATCAGTATACGGTAGTAGATTTGAAAGTGTTGTGATACAATAGCAGACTGTTAAGAAGGACAAGAAACGGGTGGTTTTTATGCGTGATGGAGCTCCACACAGATGGAGTTCGAAGCATTTTACATAAATCAACTACGCTATCAATTCTAAAGTATTTTTCTAGTTTCTGCGATCATTACTGGGAAGGTATTGGCAAGAGAGAACATAAACACACGCACTCCTAAGACTACCGGTTACGCACTTAAAACAGGCTATAATATTAGATTGCTTCAGTTTCCGACCTATTAGTCATATGGAATGTAGCACTGTTAATATTTCAATGTAAGAAATATATTTCCAGCGCATGACATACATCCTTCTTGCACGTTTCTCTACGATAAACTATGGTAACAAACTATAAAATGAAATACATTCTTCCTTAAAATATCGATTCTGTGTGATAATCCACAATGTAGCTTTCCAGAGATGTATAGCGTCCGCTGTTCACATCCAATCACAGTTCAGAAATTATACTATGCTCGCATCAGTCTTTTATAAAATGATCATCAGTAACGGAGAATACCTCTTACAAGGAAACATATAAACGCATAGCAGAGGCGTTTGACAGGTGAAATTACACGTTATGCCGCCACTAACTCTGTAAACAGGACATCTGTCACGCATATGTATACATGGGGATTGCAGTGCCTTACAAACACCTGTCGCTAGCTTAGAATCACCTTACTTATGAAACTGAAGTCTCGATTTTATACCCATGATGCGACAGAGGAATAAAGTACGTCACATAAATATTCGTTCACGTAGAGGAATGTGTCAAAACATGATGGTCACGTTTCGACCCGCATGCGATAGAAGTCCTCTGATGACCGAGAGGTATGCTGTTAAGGCAGCAGTGCTCTGTGTCAAACACAAACATGTGGTTGTATATGAGCTGAGTGCAGGCTATGTCACACAATTGATGCATCCTGACAGAAAAACGGAAAAAAATGGTCAAATGACCTGCACCAACATCTCCCTCCCTCTCTAGAATGCAACAATAGTCTGCCATTAAATCGTACCTTGTTACAGCTCCATCTCAACCGATCACTCCATCTACTCTCTGTCATCATTTAACGCAGACGCATTTGAGTTTAGAGGCAGATGGTTCTCTGTTTTCCTGCAAAGCATGAAATACAGTACTTAACTCACGTGTATAACTGTTACTCAATAGACATACAGTAGAATGCTGCCTCAACAGAAAAAAAGTGACTGTTTCCCTGGTTCCCGTGGCTTCTGTGTCAACGTTTTCTCGGATTTATCTAGCTGTCGCATACTCGTTCCCATGTACAAGAATTGTTCTGCGCTAACCAGAAGACACGCAAGTACTTCCATAATTTCCCAACATTTCGGTGGAGTTTCCCTCAATTTATACATATTTTCCATAGTTTTTCGTTATACTATAGACTTAATGTCACTTCTACCCAAGCAATCATGACATACTTCTCGTTCCGTGTTCTAAAATTGCTTGTAAATGTAGTACAGCTGCCAACACCTAGCGCAAATGCACTATTTTTCTCGTTGGGCGGTATAGTATATCACTGTACTCGAATGCATCCCAAAGAGAACTGCTGATGGCAATAGGCGAACTGCATTTAAGAATCAAGAGGACGAAATTTGCTGTATATCTTGAAGAGAACAGCTTTAATGGTAAGAATATAAAGAAGGCAGATTAATAGTTCTCCAGAGCAATAATCAAATAACCGTTGCAGTTGCACCTTTAGTTATACCTTCTCTAGCTCAATACCCACAGGTCTCAACCCCCAGCCTCTGTGCACTGATATCACAACATCACAAAACTAAATCACCACTCTCTACCACATCTACCTGCTGCTACGGTCGCAGGTTCGAATCCTGCCTCAGGCATGGATGTGTGTGATGTCCTTAGGTTAGTTAGGTTTAAGTAGTTCTAAGTCTAGGGGACTGATGACCTCAGATGTTAAGTCCCATAGTGCTCAGAGCAATTTGAAGCATGTGAACCACATCTACCACATTACCAGATTAGTCGCACCAACTAAACAAATTCTCTGCATCGGATTTTTTATTAATCCAATATGGTAAGGGTTCCATGCTAATGAGCAATAACTTCCAGTCCACCACATTTATTAGCAATTGGATCTCACTTGCTGCAACAATTGTCAGTCCTTTGCAGGTCTCCCTGTTAATTGCTACAGATTAGTTGTGTTGCAACCCTCCTCCAGAAAACATCACTGTCTGTTAACAGCCTATATCTAAATACATATTCTGCAAGCCTCTGTACAGTACATGGTGGGGGACGCATAGCAACAGTATTGCGGATTTTTGTTCTCCTTAAATTTATCCAGTAGAGTTTTACAGGTAATATTCGATCTTTCTTTCGAGTTTTCCTGTTACATTGTACAGAATGGAGTATAACACTAGGTCATTTATAGTGATGCAGTTGCTTCATCAGGTCAGTCACAACCTATCACATTTTCAGTGGTTGTGACCTCACACAGGAATCATTGACTGACCAGTGAAGTGATTTGATGACTCAAAGAAGCATACCCCCACCTAACTTATGCTTGCACTCCTTCATGTGATGTAATCATCCATCTACATTGTTGCATGATCTTATTTGACAGCATGTGCTTACATAGTTTATTCGACCTGTGCACTATCTAATTTCATGTGGAACTTGGACTACCTTGTTCTCTCCCCTCTATTAAATACACATATGTGGTGTCACCTCCATCTTGTGTGTAGTACTTGTATTAAAGCTGCACTGTTTCTATTACAAAATTCAGAGTACTTCCTGCATATACTGCTTTCTCTGAGCGTAATGACGTACAGATGTAGGCAACAAATTACAATCGCTATGTAATGGAGTCTGATATTCCCCATGTTATACATTCCACTGTAGCCTCATGGCACTACTGGGTTAGTGGAATGTACAAGTTGCCTATGGAGTGCTAGTCCCACATCACAAAGCACTTGTTAGCAGATGATACAGAACTATGTAATACAGACCCGACGTATGGATGTAGACAACTGTTTATAACTGTTATGTAACAGAGCCAGATATTCTACGAGGTACATTACTAGGTTAGCAGAGTGTACAAGCTGTCTCTGAAATGCTATTCCCACATCACAAAGTATTTGTTACCAGATGATATGGAATTGTGAAGTACAAGGTCTTAACAGTTGTACTCTGCAGGAAATGAAATGACGCTTTTAACACTATGGAAGATTGCCTATATCGACAGATGTTGCCTGTCTGTTCTACATTTTGACACAAAAATCGCCATTTTTCAATGCAGGTCAGTGTTTTTGAGGGAAGTGCCATCGTATAAAGTGTTGACCTTTTGAGGTATTATCTGCCTCCATGCAGAATATTGATGTGCAGTTTATCACTTTAAACAAAAAAACAGCTGTATTCTTTGAGTGTATATAATTATACAGTATTTTTTGCTGACTAAACCGTAGAATTTGTCACTGTGTGTCTATAATACAGTATAAACTATGTAGAATATCCAAAAGAACGTCTACTCATCTCCCTTGGAATAACAGTGTTTGTGGGGAACAGTAGCAGTTTGTGGTGAGTTTTTCTTAAGACTCATGGAATAACAAGATCTGATGATTTCAGTCGACCACATGCTGATATAATATAACCATCCTTCTTAAGCAGATCCAGATGAAATGGAGACTTATAAGCAGATCTTCCATATAACTCATAATATGGTAGTAGACGTCATTATTTTCGACAAGTCCACCCACGTTTGCTCTGTGGCATTGATGGTTTCTTCATCAAGCACACATGATGTGTCACGCACCACTCATATATCCACAGATGAAACATTTGAACCAGTTACCACGAATCGCTGCTATAGATGGCTCTCCAGATGCCGCCAGATTGCACTTTATAGACCACTAGGGGACACTGAATTCGCATCACTTCAGACCCTGAAATTTTGATTGGTCTGCACATCTTTTTGAGGCCCCACACTCTGAGCTCTGCCTCACATTATCTTCATATTGTCCTCAGACTACTCACAGATGACGCTGAGGGCACATCAACAGTGCAGTGAACTCCTACGAACCTAGCTCGACGCCAGTGAGACATCACTAGCCTAACATAATGTTTCTGCTGCTCCAACTACTAGTGAATATTGTAAACCAGAGTTAACGAAACAGAGAGAGAGAGAGAGAGAGAGAGAGAGAGAGAGAGAGAGAGAGAGAGACTGCAGAGATACATAGAGACTACAGGATGAAAAATTACATATACTCAGAACTGTATATATTGTAACAAATTCATTTACGTTTGAATCATTCTATAGTGTTTGATGTACTGTAGGATGTCCAACAACTTCGTTACACCAGCAGGCACAATAAACATTTATAGCGACAAGGATAGGGTTTGTAACTATCGAGATCCACAGAACAAGATTCAATATCTCTCTACATTTTTGAACTAATAAATAATTATTTCAATGTTGGCAGAAGTACTTGAAATTTTTCTTTTCTGGAACCAGCCAGGAGCCGAAAGTGTCTAGATTTCTTCCTTTTTTATTATTTCAGTGTTCCTACATTTGTTAAATCTATTCTTGAAGTGATTTAATTTTGTATTCCGCGGTACAGGACTTCTGCAATAAGGATGTCATGCTACATTGACAGAGGATCTGATAGAACCCAAACATCTGTAATCCAAGGTCGTCCTTAGCACTACCAAGCAGTGCTTGTGTAGTAGCTGGTGGGTGGAAGACTGTCTTCACTAGGTGATTCCTAAGAGTTCGTCTTATCTTTCTAGGCAATACACCACCAAATGAGATAAACACAATGGCTATGGTCTTCCTGAGATTCCTTTTCTGTCTTCATTGGTTGTACAGTTAGTATAGTATGTAAGGTCCTCTAATTGGCAACTCTTTGGGGCCCTTTTCCTGGAATAGTATCCTCAGAGTTCTTGGTTGAGATTCAGTGTCAGGGAGGGTGCGAGACCCATGTACCAATGTTATGGGCCCCCCCATTCCTCTACATTAGGTGGCTGCAGCTGTATGTATGCAAGTATAGGTCAGTGTGTGTCTTCTTATGGTACATGCTGTGTAGCCACTCATCCACTTTGACCTCCATGGTAAATTTGGTGTTGTGGTGAACAGTACTGAGATATATGAGGAAATGGTTAAGAAGAGGAGGGAAACATCTCACAATGAACTGACTTCAGGGACTGGTGGAGCAACAGCAAAGACGTCAGCAGCATGCATCCCTTGGAACAAACCTCATATGGAGCAATGTGTTGGTATGAAGAGAGGGAACGAGATGCAGGGATCACACCAGCGCCTAGGCACAGAGTGCTGACAGAGCGCTAGATCGGAGGAAGGAGATGGAAGCCCTGTGCCAGCACCTAGGCAGTCAGTTCAGCAGCACACCTGATTATGATGATGTGATCGCTTGCCAAAATATTGTTCCCATTGGACACTGACATCTGGTCTTTCACTCATGAACTGTTTCATATTGAGAGAGTGGTACTCATCGTTTAATCAGTTAGATCCACCATTTTATATGCATAGATTTTAATACTCATGATTCTTCATGGTACTGTGAAATAAGTGACATGTACGGACAAGCAGTTTTGAATGCAATGAATAAACCTAATCCATTCATATTAAACCATTTGTCTACTACCTTGCTTCAAATGTGACACAAGAAAAAATCAGCTGCTGAATATTTATATATTCAGGATTGCTGGTTTATACATTTGAATGTAAATTTAACACAACCAATTAGCTCTGAGTACTTCCCATTCGAAATATGAGTGTATACATCCCTCATCGATGTTACTGAGAAAGCAAAATCAAGATGGAATATAAGGAAAGTAAACTACACTAATTATCAAAGGCTTTAAGAAATCGAATGTGCACATTTGACCCGCAGAAGGATACTCTAAGTAACTACAGAAAAATCGTAAATATGATCAGTACAGCCATATCAGCTTACATCTCTTAGAAGGTGATAAGGAATCCGAAATCTCTGCCCATGCCATGGAACTCCGAGTGTTCTCATGAAGTGGCTCAATGTATAAGGGGTGTTCAAAAAGAAACGAGCCGGAATGTGGAATGCGCAAACCAGTGACGGGAGGGTAATATCGTGCCATGTGTAACGAGGTGTGATTCCGACCTGAGCGTGGAAGTTCACAGCCCATCACTAGAGTGCACACGTGCACGTCACGTGACTATACAGAGCTAGCAGAAGCATGCATCAATCGTCCAACGGTGCCAGTCGCATACCAAAGTGACATGGAGGCGTCAGAAGAAGAGCAAAGAGGTGTTGTTCGTTTTCTGACAGCGGAAGGAGTAGGAGGAACGGAGATTCATCGACGAATGTTTCAAGTGCGCGGCGAACACTGCATGACCCTTGCAAGGGCAAAGTGTGGCACAAGCGCTTCAAGGAAGGACGGGTGTCGTTAGCCAGTGATACACGATCTGGAACACCACACTGCATTACCGATGGCATCGTCCAGCTGGTGGATGCACTCCTTACCCAGGACTGCCAAGTGACAGTGAAAGCCAAAGTTCCCTTAAAAACGCTCTGAGGGGCAAACGATTCACCTCAGATGACGACGTCCAGCTGTACGTGTAGAAGTGGTTAACATCGCAGCTCTGGGTATTTTATGAAACAGCCATTCACCGCCTTGTGTCACAGTGAGACAAGTGTCTCAACAGCCAGGGTCAATACTTTTAACATACAGATACTGGTTTCTGTAATAATGCCTCCAGCTCGTTTCTTTTTGAACGCCCCTTATAAATTAGTGTTTGCATTATACAAGCATAAGAGTACATGTGAACATTTTTGCATCTTATTGATTGGCGACTCCATGTTGTCTTGTGCACTACGACCAGATAACAGGTATACTTGAAAAAATATACTATCGCTAAATCGATTTTCTGTCACTCAGTGACAGAAAACCGATTTTGCGATAGTAAAAAATATACGACCAATGCTGTCTCTTTTTTCAAGTATTTTTGCATCTGTAAAAGAGAGGGTTCCAATGCTAAGCAATTCCCTAAACTTCAACAGAAAGATTCCATGCAAAAAATACTGTGAATGAATTGCAAGAAATGGCTCTCTTTCAGAAGTTTGAGCAATCGTAGAAAGACTTAGTACCAAACGTATACTGTGAAATTCTATAAACAATTTCATTGAACACTTCACAGACATTACTGCATCTCCATCAGAGAAAGAGAAACATCATAGTTTGAAAGCAATATTCACAAAAAACTAATGGTATGTAAATACTCTACTAGCACAGCATCCAGAGTTGGTAAAATAAATTTCTTTATGATATTCATCTTATCTATAGCACTAGAAAAACCTACTGTTGTGGGTTTTTAATGCAATATGGAGAGAAAGTGAAATTCTTCGAGAATGTACCACAAAAATTATTGTACTTTTATTAAACTTCAGTAAACATACTTGAACGATAGATTCATATCTTTTAATTGCACTGCTATGATGCTTTTGGAAGAGTTTTTGTGTCTTCCCAAGTATTGTTTCAAGTTGTGGTTGGAACATACTGAAATTTTGCACCTATCACATAAGACTTTCAGAAAGGGGAGAGCACTATTGATTAAGTATCTTGAAGATGGACATCACAAGATCCTTCATGAGAAAGATTATGTTACTGTTTTATTCTTGGATATATCAGGAACTGATCCAGGTGTCACACATGTCTCATATTTGTCTTCGTCTTGTGAAAAATTATTTACGTTGTAGGACTGTTTACATTGCCTAGCAAGACAACAGTTTATATAAATCCTTCTCAGTGCTGAAGGGAATAACTCAAGTTATTATTCTGAGATCCATTTTATATGTTTTACTCATAGCAGATCTGGATAACATATCTGGCTCCGCTATTTGTGTGCTATAGTATGCACACGATGTTTGCATATATATAGCATCTTCAGCTTAGAATTGTGTTGGTTATGTATCAATAATGCAGATGATTTACTATCTGAGTAGTCCTTGAAGAAAGATTTCAGTGTGTCATGTTCCAAATCTTCCATGGTTTTTTTAGACAACAGTAATAAACATACCCAAAGAATATGATAAACCTGGCACTTTTTAGTTTCAATGTTCAAACATCAGCAAAGTTATTAGGGCTTCTTCTGGAGAGTAGACTATCCTGGACTGAAAGTTTTAATCATACTGTTATGCAAATAGAGGAAGCTCTGAATGTCTTATTTGATGTAAGTCACGTTTGGTTTGAAACCCAGCTAGGCATCATTATCATCATCTTATACTAAGTACTGATATGAGCTGTAATGGACTACAGAAGCTTTCTTCTTAGAAATGCCCCACAATATGTACCACAAGAATTCAATGTACTTCAATATCAGTGTCTAGGAGCAATGAAGTTGTCGCCAACTAATGCTCTTGTAATAGAAGCCAAAATACTGCCTCTTGATATCCTCAGAGAACTACTAGCTAAATATTTTCTCTTTCAAAGATATGTAATAACTAATCATAAAGCTAAACTTTTGCCAGAAAGAGGATACCCAGAAGTTAGTTAGTTTCAAGTTCCATGGACCATTTTGCATAATAAATCGTAATGAGACATTTTACATTCACATCGCAAATTAATTTGTAAATATAGCTACATACTGACATTTATAAGAATTCTTTTGAAGAAATGTATAGATGTGATTTAGTAATTCCTATCCACCACCTTTTACACATTACTGTAACAGAAAGTCTTCTACAGAATAGAAAGTGCTTTCAAAAAAAACTTTTTCAATTTATTTTCAAATTTTATCTTACTGTTTGTGAGACAGTTTACATCCCTGGGTAAGCGATAAAAATTTTAGTTGCTGCGTTGCACGCCTTCGTGTGTTATAGACAACCTTAATGTGAAATAATGAATGTCATTTTTTAGCTTTCTGATGTTGCTGTTATGTACATTATTGTCCTTTTTGAACTGCAATGGATTATTTACGACAAAAATGAGGAAAAAAATTTACTGTGAAGCAGTAGACAGACTGCCTAACTCCTTAAATAGATGTCTATAAGATTATTGTAGGTGAATTCCACACATTATTTTTACAGCAAATTTTCGTGCAATGAAGACTTTCTTTCTTAAAGATGAGTTACCTCAGAACATTATTTCATATGACTTTACAGAATGAACATGTGAAAAATATGTCCACCTACTGGTTTGCCTCTTCCAAAGATTTTCAGTTATTCTAAGTGCAGACGTCGCTGAATTAAGTTTTTGTAGGAGTTCCAGAACGTGATTTTTCCAGTTTAAATTCGCATCGACACAGACACCAGAGAATTTCGATGTTTCCACCCTATCTGTTATTTCTCCACCATATATTACTAGTGGCTGTAGTACCCCTAAATGTGCAGAACTGTGTATGTCATGCGTTTTTAAAACTGTTGATGAGAGCATACGCAGAAAACCAGTCAAGGATACTTTTATGAACGTTATTTACCATTTCTTATGTTTCTGTGTATATGCATGGATTGATTACAACACTAGTGTCATCTGCAAAAAGAACTAATTCTGCTTCTTGTATATTAGAGAGGATCATGTACATATATGCATTGGTTGACTATGCCATCAGTCCCATAAAACTTCAATTTATCTGAAAGAATACTGTGATTCACACAGTCAAATGTCTTAGATAGATCGTAGAAAATACCAGCTGGCACTATTTTACCATCTAATGCTCATAAAATTTGGTTAGTGAACATCTAAATGGCATCCTAAGTAGAGCAGATCTTCTAAAATCAAAAATGCAATTTGCTGAGGATGCTATAGTTGCTCACTTGGGGTAATATTCTATAATACATCACCTTCTCAAAAAATTTAGAAAACGATGTCAGCAGTGAAACATGTCAGTAGTTATTGACATCTCATGTATCACCTTTCTTAAATAGGGGTTTGACAACAACATATTTCAGTCTCTCTGGAAAAATGCCTTGAGGTAGTGATGAATTACGTGTTTCAGTCAAGAGCGTCTTATTATATGGGAACAAATCTTTAGTACTCTATTGGAAAAACCATCAAAACTAGATGAGCTTTCATTTTTTTCGAGAATATATGACTTTCTTAGTTTCACAAGGAGAAGTTGGTGATATATTCATATGACTGAATTTTACTAGAACTACTTTTTCAACATACTACTGAGATTTTTCTCTTGAACTGTTTGTCCCCATGCTTTCTACTATATTTAAGAAATGATTACTAACTATATTTGCTACATCTCACTCATCATTTATGTTTCTTGATTTTTAATACCTTTTCTTAGTAATTTTGAGAAGTTTTCTAGTGTACAACTACTGCACTACTTGTTCTTGCATTTACCTTTTCCTTTCACAAGATACTTTAAACCCGCTAGTAAAATGTAAATGTCATGTAACTAGGTCCTCCCGTCGAGTAGACCATTCGCCAGGTGCAAGTCTTTCGATTTGACGCCACTTCGGCGACTTGCGCGTCGATGGGGATGAAATGATGATGATTAGGACAACACAGCACTCAGTCCCTGAGCGGAGAAAATCTCCGACCCAGCCGGGAATCGAACCCGGACCCTTCGGATTGATAGTCTGTCACACTGACCACTCAGCTACCGGGGTCGGACAACCCGCTACTGATACATGGTTATTTAATATCCTTTCTGATTACCTAATGTGGAAAGCTATTTTCGAATAACTGTATGAATTTACCACAGAATATATTAAATTTTATGTTAATGTTTCCCTCATTATAAATATCATCCCAGGTTATCGATCGTAAAATATTCTTAAAAACATATGTCCTGGAGTCATTAATTATACCAACTGCTTTCCACTTAGAAGTGTTCATACTGTAAGACACTATATTATTTATCATAACTAACTCTGCTTCATGATCAGAGAGAACATTTGTTACTAGGTAAACACTTATATTATCGCTTTGATCTTCACCAAAGGAAACATTATCAGTTAGGGCCCTACTGTCGTTATCGACATGTATCAGAATGTTAATCATTGAGATCAAATTTTATCATCCAAAGAAAGTTTCCAGATAATTTTTCTATCAGAACCCTTTGGAAAATCTACATTGAAGTTACCACAGACTACTAACTACTTGCTGCTGTCTGACAGGTAGGATAGTAAGGTATCCAGATTTCTCACAAGCATTTCAAAATTTTCCAGTGAGGATCTATATACAGTTACAATTAAAAGTGAACTATTTTTACAAGCACAAAGTTCTTTGTGCTCATCACTACAAAATCTACTTGTCTCAATGCTTTTGAACTTGTGTTCTGTCTTAATATATGTAACAACTCCTCTTTTTCCATATTAGTCCTGCATCAGTAAGCTGTTAGAGCAAGCTGTTCCAGGCGCATGCCCACAGGTGGGAAGATAGGTGCACATGGGCACTGCCATGCCTGCCGGACAGGGGTGCTCTAAGTGCGCATGTGCATGGAGTAAAGGAGTCTACTGCAGGCTTAAAGTGATGGGAAAACAGGTCACGTGTGAATAGTCAACATTGTATATAATGCAACCGGTTATGAGGAGACTATAACCAAGTAATGCATTGTAGCAGGATGTGTGTAACAGAAAAATTCAGTCTTTATTACAAGAGACTAAATATTTGGAGTGAGAACCCTTGCTTCTCTAAGATGAAGAACCCTTACAGTGTTGGGTCTTGGAGCTGGGACCATTCTGCAGTTTTTATCGTCTTCATAATGGAAAACAGTTGTTCATAACGATTTGTAGAGTCAAACACTGAAATAATGTTAGCTGCATTTCTGTGTAGCTTTGGAAATTCTTCTGGATGAACATCACAGTAACATCTTAACAAATGCGGTGCAGTGAAAAACGGCGTGCTGATTAATTTGAATTCTTTTCTAGGTTATGTAGGTCTTTAAGATTGGTCTGGACTGACTGACAGAGTTGCACAATTCGTGTTTTGTTGATAAGTGGAGAAATACGAGTCTGGAGGTAATTTGTAGCGATGAAAGGTTTTCAAAAAACGTTAGATTTCGTGTTGTAAGTCGTGTTTCAGACAGACAATGTTTGTTCATGAATGCATTTATTTTGTCATATGTGCAGATATTTTCCTTGAAGTGACAAAGCTCAGTGATTGTCTTGTGATTTTAGTGAGAAAGGTCAAGTCTGCAGCCAATTTGTCGTCACTGTGTACTGGCTATGTCTCTACGTTTCCATAAATAGGACGATTTCCTTCCGAATAGCAAAAAATAAGTTGAGAACTTTGCCTCTACTAAGCCACTGCACTGCACAATGATAGCGTACGTCACCACATGCTGCTTCGATGTCTTGCAAAAATTCCTTGAACTGGCGGTGATTGAAGGTCAATTCAGACTGGCTGTTATGCCCCATCACGTCCCATTCTGTCAAAACATTCTGCAATGCATTTCAAATGGCGTCCCATCCCATCATTTCACATCATGCCACTGTCAAGGTTTCTCATGAGGAACGTTTTGACGTTTAATGTCATCCATCTGTCGATGATCAAGTGACCCTCAAGTTCATTTACACCCGATACCTGGACAAGCGTAGCTCTCCATATTTCGTTTCGTCGTGATTGATATCAGTTGTTTGTTGTTCGTTATTTGTTACAGATTGTTTTGTTTCATTATTTCCTTTATTAAAATTTAAAATAAATGATGAAGATTAACTGAAGCAGTTAGGTACCAGTCCGAAGTGTACGACTATATTACTTGCCATCTACCACATTTATAATGTAGATTTTTATACACACCAGTACCGTATTTAACATTTTACAATGAAATGGGTTGCTACATGGTTCCAACTTGAAGTGAAAAAAGTACTGTGGGTATAATCAGATTGATCAGTAGGTGGAATTTATTTTAATATTGTCAGACATTTGCAGTGTTTCATAAAGAAATGGACGAAAACCTTCACACACTTCAAGTTGTTTGTTTAATTCTGTGTTTGTGACAGGCTTATTTATTGTTAAGTGGATCTCTAGATAGTTTGTCTATCGGCTTTGCTAGCAATAGTTGTCAGTGTACATGTGGTTTCACTAGCTAGCCCCAGTACAAATAAGGCACTTGAACTATTATGAACTTAATACAAGATGTAAAGAAAACACATAAATCTTGAAGCGAAAGGTATTGAGGGAGACATTACTACTGCAAAAAAATCTGCACTGGAGTAGCATCTAAACGTAACCTTTAAAAAACTAATTTTTCACGGCAGCTCCTAACACTGTGTTCCTTTTAGTTATTCTTATTTGAAGTAACAAATGGAAAAACTGATACTTCGACTTTCTAGAATATAAAATGCAGATTCCTCTTCCTCGAGCAGTGTGCGAAATTCCCTTTCTGTGCTATGTAATGACATTTTGCGGACCTGCACTCTTTTTTGTGCGTTTCGCAGTTCTGTCTTCCTTCTTTTATATACAAGCTATCCCTGCTAGCTGCAGCTGACCAGAAGCGTCATTTTCGTACAAAAGTGCATCCAGCATCCACGTATACAAGCTACCGCGTTGCGTGTGTGACTTCGCGCGTAAAAAGAGTTAAAAATCGCCTTGCGAAGCTCACAATTTCCCCGAAAAAAAAAACAGTTGAAGACACCCATACGAGTTGAAATTACGTGACTTGAACTGCTTTGACGTGCCGTGACGTGACAGACAGTGTGAATACACTTTGATGTAAAGACGCCGTGACTGTCAATGTGAATTGGCCTTGACACCACAGAGCCGTATAAAATTCAGACATTGTACCACGATTTGCATTACGTCGTAATATTGCGCACTCATCTCGCAAGGGGCCTCTTGGTGGATAAAATTGTGTATACTTGATAAGTCTTTCCCAAATGTGGTCTTGAATTTTTCCTGTCATACGAGACACAAATCGTTGGTGTCTCCCAACCATCTGCAGAGCTCCATCTTTGTCACAGAACAGAGCATGTATCATGGCAAACACGTTTTCAATGGATTCACATTCAAATACATCGCAACCTGTTGTGAAATCCATAGGTCTAACACATAATAGTTACTCAAACACTTTGTAGTGCGGAGTCAAAACCCCACACAATTATTGCAAGCTGTGCATAGCCTGTTACATCAGTGGTTTCATCAAATGCTAATGATATTCTAACCTTTCTTCTTCAGTTGGTTTTTCAGATCTGTACCCATGTCCCAGATATGACGAGAGACTATATGGTTCAAATGGCTCTGAGCACTATGGGACTTAACATCTGAGGTCATCAGTCCCCTAGAACTCAGAACAACTTAAACCTACTTAACCTAAGGACAACACACACATCCATGCCCAAGGCAGTATTCGAACCTGCGACCGTAGCGGTCGCGCGGTTGCGGACTGAAGCACCTAGAACACTCGGCCACACCGAGTCACTGTAATCCAACAGGACTGGTTGACAGGCTACCAAGTAAGCCTGTGCTGCCCGTGGGTGAGCTAACAGGTGGATGTGGGCACCCATGCTCGATGAGACAATGTTGGGACAGCCTGTGTAATCTAACTTATCTAACCCTGTAATTATGTGGGCTCGGATAGGCACTGGAATCTACCTTTTCAGAGTTCTCTAAGTTTTCCAAACAGACAATATTTTGATGAACCAAGCTAACTTTTCTTTTCTGTGCATTATTAAGTATTTTGTAGGGCTCTTCTATTAGCTTGACTTCTTTGCCGGCCAGTGTGGCCGAGCGGTTCTAGGCGCTACAGTCTGGAACCGCGCGACCGCTACGGTCGCAGGTTCGAATCCTGCCTCGGGCATGGATGTGTGTGATGTCCTTAGGTCAGTTAGGTTTAAGTAGTTCTAAGTTCTGGGGGACTGATTGCCTCAGAAGTTAAGTCCCATAGTGCTCAGAGCCATTTGAACCATTTTGACTTCTTTCAAAATAGGGTGCCTGAATCCTGATTCTAACCTAAACAAGGTACCTCTCTGACATCAGCAAC
Organism: Schistocerca cancellata; assembly: GCF_023864275.1. NCBI lineage: Eukaryota > Metazoa > Arthropoda > Insecta > Orthoptera > Acrididae > Schistocerca > Schistocerca cancellata. Next base: position 381,458,044 of record NC_064629.1, on the reverse strand, counting down.
CACAGGGATCTTGCTCTGTGTGATGGTGCCCCCCCCCCTCCCCATATATTATGTGCAAGAAGCTCAGCCAACCTATCTTTCCTTCTCTTCAGGTGGAGGTCGTTTCTAGTGTACCCTAACTCCCAACTGTAGTAACAGCACTGGACTCATACGAGATTTCATTTCAGTCAACAGCAGCCTGCTCAACTCAGTGTTCACATGACTCATAGCAGCGTTATCCCAGGGCTGGTCATGGCAATTAGGACCTCCACAAAACTCACATTTCTGTGTAGTTGCGACTCGTATTCCATCCAAGTCACCCCTAATGCTGTAATTACTGTCTTTAGAGAGGATGTTCCTTGCCTCACCTACTACAAGAACCTGATCCTCTTTGCCAAAATATTTACACAAATTCTCTATGTCCCCTGTCACCTGCCTAAGGCTAGCACTTGGCTTCGCAATACTTGTAACCTGGTACCCTGTTTCAACATTTGCCGTGCACCATCCAGTGTACAGTCGTGCTCAAAAATATCCGAACGACCTGAATTGCATTTTGCCTGATTCGAATGCAACCCACATAGCGCAGCTGTCTAGCAGGTCCTCTAATCGCTCCTCGATACAGTCGTTTCACTATTGAAAATGGTTCCAACAAATCACCACTAGAAAACACTGCTCTGTATCGCAATAACTCAAGATGTAAAGTAATACCAAGGTACTACAAATATCAGAGAACATCTTATCACAGATAAGACGGTCCTTAAGGCTTGTAAGCTCACATTTATTACAATAAATGACATACCTGAAATGTTACCACTCTCACTATTACGCCAGATAGGTAATTTACGTAGTAAGTTCGTCGTATTCATGATTTCCTCTTCAAAGTAACATACCGTACTTATTATTTAACACAAAATGACATTAAAAATTTTAGTTATTCACGAGCAGCTAGTTGAGAATACGTATGAACTTCAAATGAGACGACGAACCGTCTCGTTCTGCATATGGATTCAAACCCAGGTCATACAGACTAAGCAAAGACTTCGTGACTGACGGAAACTAACAGTCATTCCTGACTAGGCACACAGAGAGTGATATACCTCGATTTTAGACAGTATCAGTTCGCAAATATCAACTTTAAGTTACATAACGAAAACATTTTTAACGGTCGCGAATTCCTACCCAGCATCTATTGTCCTTGTTAACGAACTACGAGATATGTTAAATATTGCTTCTTCACAAGTAACTTACTTGAAATGCCGTGAGGTAAAGCTTTTTGTTGGACAGGGATTCGAACCCAGAACCTAACTGGATTGCCATCGAAGCACAGTCAACTGTGATATATCGGATTTTCTCGGCAGTAGCTAGATGTTTTAAAACTGAAATGACGAGACGAAACATTAATTTTTTCTTTCCCAGAACTCCAACCTCGCGCCTATCGCTGTTATATTCTAGAGAAAACGAACGTTAAAAATGGGTTTGTTACACCAGCAGCGACATGTGAGCATGTTTGAACTACAAATAATATGACGAAGAGTTCAATGCTGACTGGGAATCGAACCCCACACATGTCGTTGTTAACTGCACACAAAGAGACGTCAGCTACCGAATTTTTCTCCACCAGCAGCTCGGAATAACAGCCTTGAAGTTACAGTTATCTCGCAAACAGTTCTGTGTCTCACTTGGACTCGAAAACGTCAGATATCGTTAGTGTTGACAACGAATGAAAATACATTAAAAATCAAAATTATTATCCACCAGCAGATAGGTGATCTCATGCTAGAGCTTGATAATACATAATGAAAGCTTTAGTGCTGGGCCAGGATTCGAACCCTTTCACGCGCAATATGGGGAGATGTTGAGGAATCTGCAGTTTTGAACAAACAACAAATTGAGTCGAACTGTATTGTCACGAAGGGATCAAATACCGCGTTAAGGGCGGTCTGAGTTGCATCCCCAGTTCAGAACCAATTTTATCGACATACAGAAGCTCAAATAAGAGATGGAATTAATGTCCTGTGACCCTGCATAGCGTTTGTTTCGACACTAGAAATAAATAACTAGTATAAGAAAGGTTACTGTTGTAAGAGTTTCTACGTGTCGCGGCTCCTGACTTTATTGTGGTTTAACCTAACGTCTACTTGGTAGAGAAGGAATATCATGTTTGACATGAATGTCAGACCACAATGCCATTATACATTATTCACTTGGCGTAGCCAGAAGAGAACAGAATCTGTCTCTCCTTATCAAAAATCATCAGCAGAAGTTGGAATCGAACCCAGACCATACATACATGAACCAAGCATCAATCCAAGAGACCACCAAATTCTCTGCTCTTTCACTCATTTTCTGCCAAAACAATGTTGCACCACACTGGATGAGAATTCTGACACACAGGCTCCCTGTAGTGTTTGCAGCATGTTCAGTACATTCATTTACTTGGTTGACCGAATCGCCATGAAATAGCTGCCTTGGCTGCCCAGTGCATATATTCGACTCTATTTTGTAATCACCGAAATACAATCACGTAACTGACACCTACACAAAACTGCCAACAGTGTAGGATGCAGAAATTTAAATAGGAAGTGTTCCTTTGGTCTTTAGCTACTCTATTGCGCTATCTGTTTGTTGAAAACGTCATGCAGTGCAAAAGAAAAGCTGTAACTGTCTGTCTCTCAGAAGTCTAGATCCGGCCACATGCATTATCTCATAGCATTGTGCAATGCGTGAAGTTCTGGAGGAATTGTTGTTGACTTCTGGAGGTGTTGTAGCTATGTGTCAGCTAGTAGCGTAAGCGTAACAGTAAGCGTCGCGCACTGTTGATAAGACGTGGCGAGTTCGGGTATGTTCACTGCTGCATTTTTAAAACGCAATACTTCTGTCTGCTGAAGTTATCGATCTAATAGTACTTTGAACATAATTCCCTTCACTTCTCAACCCAAAATAGTCGCATGTGGAAAAAGGGCGACTTTCTGCGACATTTTGTTCTTTTCAGATTTAATAGATGGCCAGGCTGCAGATGCATCTCGAATCTTTTGTATTATGTATGGGGAGAGCGCATCATACCAAAACACGTTAGAAAAGTATTTTCTACATTAGCTGTCGTGTGGCAGCGACATTTTATTCTTCATCAAACCTTGTTTGACAGCTTTAACTCAGAACAAGTTTTCTACATGCATGTAATCAATAAACTGCATCTTCATTGTCAGGCTGTTACAGATAACATCAGAGAATTCGCATATTTCGTTGATGATTAATTTCTCTCTCATGTTAACTAATGTTTTAACAACACTAAAAGAAACCTTACGAAAATTGTTCACTATATTATAAGAAATGAAATAAAACTAGCCACGATAACCTTACGACGAATGTCTGTTTCAATAAAACTGAGTAACTGTACACAAGCGTGCCTCTATCGGCACGAATTAGTAAAATACTATTCACTTAGATTTCGATTGGGTCTGTGTTTGATTGGTATGCTGTGTCATACTCAAGTGGTATGCAAATGTGGCATTTCATAAATAAAGTTATGTATTCCTAGAACCCCAAAATTTCCTTCTCTGCAGCAGAAAGAGGCGTTACCTGTTGTGCAGCACTGTAAGTTTTCCACGATGACGCGAAAGTATTTTCTTGCGATTTCCTTATCGATGTGTGATCTGACTGCTTGTAGCTCTTTCACAGAAGGGATAAAAACCTGACACTCAGCAAGACTAGAACCGCAAACCATAACATACGTTTTCCCACAACTTAGCACGTTTCCACAGAGCTAGGGAAGAGTCATGCGTCTACGTTTCCTCTTACGAAGCCAATAGTAGCTAGAACTCGTAAACCGCTATTTAAAGGACGAGATTAGATGCGATTTTCACGTGCAACGACTTTCCTGGGCTGAAAACCGTAAATTTACAATCTGTTGTTGTAGCTCAAGGGATAATAACTCAGATTATTCAATGGAAATGACAGGAAAAATCAAGTGAACTTTGAGGCTTAATTCAGTGCACACCAGGAAATAACTCGTCGATCACAGAGTTGCCAAATCTCAGTTACATCACCAACAGGAAGAAAACGAACCGATGTGATCCTACAGTGGACTGGGAAGTGACCATAGCTGACGTCTTAAAGATGCGACTGCTACGGCCTGGAATACGTAATCCTTCTGATTCACATTTCTGTAACTGGGTTTAGGGACTGGAGCGTAGTTACTAATAATACACAGAACTGACTGCAAACTAAGCTTCGTAAATCAGTAACTCCGATATTTGTTTTTATTTTTCTTTCGTAAGTGTACTCAAAACTAAGAAACTCATTGACGGACGTTTCCTTGCCTCGCCGATAGTCGAGCACAACAATCAAATAAAAATAAAAAAAGAATGTGTGTGTGTGTGTGTGTGTGTGTGTGTGTGTGTGTGAGAGAGAGAGAGAGAGAGAGAGAGAGAGAGAGAGGAGAGAGTGAGTGAGGGAGACAGATAAAAATAAAAAAGAGTGAGAGAGAGAGAGTAAAAAATTGTTGCAAAGAAACTGAATCATGGTATGTAAAGAAATCTTTCATTAAAATGTCACGTTCCACATCATTACGAAATGTCGTGTTCATGAGCTATGGAACAAGCATTAATCTAATCTGATCTAATCATATAATATTGCTGACTAGTCAGGAAGAGGCATGAATTACAGAAATTTTCGCCAATATCAGTAACCAAATCTAAACTTGAAAATAAAAGACGACAGTTTTTGTAATAAACCGGGACTCCTATAAAGACCCTTTCATCCCTGTTAACTAACCATGAAAGATGTGTGATATACCTCCATTCAGAAGTAAAAAAGTGTTCATGGATTTAAAGATGAAGCGCATGATGTGAAGTTCTGTGACAGACATACGAACCCAACACGCAATCGGATTGTTAACTAAGTAAAATCAAATGTTACGTATCGATTTTTCTTACCGGCTGCTAGGTGTTTGAATCTAAAATAAGGATACAAATTTTTGTGCCTGAGCGATAATCGAACCGCGCACCTACTTTCTTTCTTTATCATCCACGAACATAGCTTAGGTATCAATTGTTTACTCACCAACATTAAGATGTGTGCATGTTTTACCAGAAATAATGAGACCTCTTGCTGTTGTTGGCAACACATGAACAGACATTAAAAATGCACATTAATTTTCGCTAGCAAACTGGTATGCACGTGACGGGCCTTAAAATGAAATTATGAATATTTTTGTACCGCATCAGGATTCGGACCCACATACTTACCTTTGGAGGAGACCTAGAGAAGACTGCAGTCTTGGGAAAAGAAACGAAATGATTGAACTATACTGTTCCGAGGGATTCAGATCCTCGAAAGAGAAGATACGAATTCGAATCACAGTCCAGCACCAAATTTTTCAACGTCTCTAGTTCGATCAAGTACAAGTAAAATAAGAGCCCTGTTCCTTTAAATGGCTATCGGTTCATCAAATCAAATAAAATTTTCTAATGTAAGTAAGTTTACTGGAGACAGTATTTCTGTTTACCAAGACATTCCGCCTATGTCATTTCCCAACGTAAACCGGCTCAGCCGAGTTGGTAATGAAGGAACGTGATGTTTAATGCGGGTTCTGGATTATAACGTCTTTCTCTTGAGGTTACCAGAGGTAAAGTAAATCTGTTTGTGCTTCTTAAAAGTAAATGCCTGAACCACCAATTGGACCTGTGATAGTTCGTTCCACCTGACCATTGTGGCCACATTTCCCAGACCCAGGAGTATGCTGTAACAGGTGATGTGCTTAGCTTACAAAATTAGTCACGGTGGAAAAAATGCGAGTCGACTAAATGGTTAAGTAGAAGCATTCTTCTGACGTGCAGATTATGCTATTCTCATGTCAGCAGGATGTAAAGACTCTTCTAGGCATCATAGCCTCGATGTGAAGCCATTTTGAAATTTTCACTAATTCAGCAAATTTCTTAGTTCGAGAAAATCCACTGTGAAGTGAGAAGTTAACGGATAATTCGATTATTACCGTCATTGTTACTATCACTTTCTTCATACCCTTGCTGGAACACATGTGCTTGAAGATCATTTAATGCCTTTTGGTCAGTATAGAAGTAGTTGCCAAAGAAGAGGTTCTTTCCTTGTCTATGGAGTCCTTTTCATGTTAATAGCAATCATCAGCAATTACTCGGAGATTACATTAAAACTAAAGTATTGATGAAGACGTTACTTGATAACAAAAACGCGCTGCCTTTCTTAATTTACTTGCGCCTAGAAATGGCTGCCGAATACTGCCAAACCAAAAGCCAAGGGATCTTACTGCCTTCCGATATACCTCGCTGTCAGTTGTTCCACATGATTTGGTCGACGTGACCTGTTTCAAGTTGTGTATGGCAGAGAATGTTTTAGAAAATCAATTGTTTTCCTTTGCTATAAACAGAAAGATTTTCTTCTAAGCTATCCAAGTTCAAAATTTTCGCATTATTAGTTCAAATTTAATATTCGCTTCTATAATGTAGGAAAGTATTTCACAGTTGCAAAACCCGCATCAGACTCATTTACCTTACACTTAGTCGCTGACCATAAATTCCAGCTCAGAGTGACACCAGTTTAAGTAACCTAATGTAGCGAAGACTGTTTGCCAGTGCTCTTTCTCACCGGAAAATATGCAATTCACTCATTGGGCTCCATAAGTACACTGTAACAGTAATTGCTGTGTGTATGCAATGCATACGGATTGTAGAATTTAGTGGTGCTCCCTCTTCCATTTCTGTATACAATATGCCTGACCTAAACGGGCCCTTTATCATTACAGGGCCGGCCGGAGTGGCCGAGCGGTTAAAGGCGCTATAGTCTGGAACCGCACGACCGCTACGGTCGCAGGTTCGAATCCTGCCTCGGGCATGGATGTGTGTGATGTCCTTAGGTTAATTAGGTTTAAGTAGTTCTAAGTTCTAGGGGACTTATGACCACAGCAGTTGTGTCCCATAGTGCTCAGAGCCATTTTTTTTATCATTACAGGCCCTGGGCAGTGCAACAACACACTGACAACAGTAATGTGCTTATACTGACAGCCTCACTGTTCGTTTTAGCTGATTTTGTAATCATTTGAATAAAACATGACTTTCCAGTGGGAGACATTTCGTCCCCCTTTTCCTTGTGTGAAATTTGTCAGTAAGTGTTTGCCTTCCAACCAGAGAAATGCGGCAGAGTACGGCCAGTAAACGATTCACAAACCACGATTTAGTGCCTTTGAGACGATTTCTTTCAACATTGTCGTAGCTGAAGGAATTTAGTTTCTTCTTAAACCGTCTTATGCAGCAACATTCACAGATATCGCAAATAGAGAAAGCTCTTTATCCAGGTGCGAAGGTTGTGAGACAAACTTTCTACAGTTTGTGTCAGGTTGATGTTTTCGTCTGATAGCACTGCGTAAGTATTTTGTCTAAGAGGTATCATAAGTAGTGTTCCTGTGTCTGTGGGAATCATTGATTGAAGGGACCGATGACCGTAGCAGTCTGGTCCCTTAATCCCACAAACCAACCAACCATTGGTTGAAAACGAGTTTAACACCAGTGGGTACAGTACTGCCAAATATTCAAAATGATTATCAACCTAAGTCTAAATTCATCCACAAACTGAGGCGTATTTATAATACGGAAGCTAGACTATGTATCCTTGTCTTCCTTGAGTGGGCATTGGAAGGCATTTACACACACGTATACAATACTATGAATATTTCGAACGCTGTAGCTAACGTTGCTCTCATAAATTAATTTTGTTTTGTTAGATTTTCTGGGTCTTCAGCGTGTAATATGTGTTGTAACTATAGTCTTAAACAAAAAAAAATTGTCCGTAAGGTGGACAATACAATCGTGCAGCCGTCAGAATTCTATGTACGGCAATATGCTCGATCTGGCTACATTGTAGACTGCGGCACTTCCTGGAGGAAGTCTTGAGTGCAGTCTGAGTGCATCACTTTTAACTGCGACTGTAGTCTTAAGATAAAACGCAAAACTAGCTAATACGACATCTGGCAACCGAGAGCACACGTCGACAAAATTTATATCGCCCCTTCCCTCTCGGTGCTGAAGCTATTAGTGTATTTCAAGCGAATCTACAAAATATTTCGCTTTCTGTCACATTGGTAATAACAGTGGGGTTCAACAGTATTTTAGCGAAAGATTTCTTTGCCGACCATCTGCCTCTGAACACCGCATCCGTCTGAGTTCTCTGGGACCCGTTTGCTGCCTACCGGCGGGGGCTGAGGCACTGCGCTGCCACGCCTTCCGCCGGCAACGTCAGCTCCACTCCTCACTCTCGACGATGTATAATGCTTTAATGCTGTTGAGTGGTGACCCATAAAATCTGTCTACGATTTGTGTTTCACACTCTATTGAAGCGGAGGCACAAAACCGTATTTATCTGGTGAGTGTTTTATTACACTAGTGTGCAATACATCAATGTGGCCATGATTTAATTTCATTGTGATCCAGTGCGCTATAATTAAAGTGTCATATCCTGTTCCTTTTACTTTCGCAGGAGATTCTTCAAATAATTTATTTTTTTCATGGATTCATATGTGTTAGTCAAGGCACAGAGTGTAAATGCAGTGCAATGTGTTTGGTTCCTTTCTTTGATTCCCTATGGTAAATGGATGCAAAACATTGTGTCAATACCTTTCAGAGCCTGCGCCATTGCTGCTCAGGCATAGTGCTTGTTTTTAGGTCTATACATTAATTATGGAGTAGTGAACGCTGTTCAGAAGTGATATTTAAAATATTCAATTGGATTTAAGGCGACAAAATTGCCCATACTTGAAGCTACCCAGAGATTAACCCAACTTACAGGGTCGAGCTACCAAGAGGACTTGAAGTGTAAAGGTTTTTCTGCGGATTTCGTTACAGAATTTTTTCTGGGAATTCGTAGCTGAATAAAATAAATCAGAAAAAAAGCTCGCACACGCTGTCCCCTACCACGGTTAGAACTGACGATTCATTGAGCTGTTGCGACACAAGACACAGGCTGTACAACGGGGCTACGGACACACTGCTGCCAACAGCCACTTTGAGAATGGTATTGGTCGCTCAGCCTCATAACACATCGTGAAAGATAATAAAAGTTGTCACTTATGTGAAGAACAGCATTTCTTTAGCCAAATAATTGAATTTTCAGTCTCAGTGTCTTAGTTTACATGAGGATTATATACTACGAGTCATTCAAATGGAAAAGGAATATCAAGCGAATTTAGCGAGTCAATTCAGTACCATATGTGGAAGTGATTTCACTGTCACAGTGTTGTCAAATGTTTGTGACGGTGTTGCCAATTCTCAGCTGTGCTAGGAACAGCTCTGTAGCGGTATGTGAGGAGAATCCCATGCTCATGTCATAGCAGGATACGGAGAGGAGGCGTGTGGTTTGGTTAATATGCAGCGTTTTCTCCTACCAGTTGTGTCAAACATTCAGATGTATAATCTTCCATAACGATTACAGTTTCCCACAAAATATATACAAATAAAACACTTACCTTGTTACTTTGTGACAACAGATTATTTCAATACAATAAAAAGTTTTTGGAAATCAACTTTGCCCACCTGTCACAAAAAGTAAGGTAACAAACACTATGCACCTTGAAATCGATTGCATCTATGTGCAGTCTTGTGATAATACAGGTAGAATTTCATGAATTGCACGAGAATGTAGAAAAAAGTTGGTGTGAATGGAAGCTGTAAGAAACACAGTTAACTAATTATCCTGCGCTATGTAATAATCAATTCATTTGAAAATTCAGAAGAGAAGAAGCTAAAAATCATGCCCATTAAGACAGAAAGTAAAGTGCAGATCTGCGCTTTTTCATCTTCAGTTCCATACAAATAATGTATACTAATCAGCGTATTCGTTGCTTTCGTAATGTTTCCTTCTTCTAATAATGAACTGGATCCACACCCATGAGTCTGATTGCTTCTTTGTATCCTTCCATCTTCTATCTTTGTGTGTTATTGCTCGGTGTTCAAAAAGCAATATATTATGCCTGCTACAACAAGGTATTAGAACGAGGTCGCAAGAAGGCTAACGAATTACAAGCAAAATACACTGTGACGCCAATTTGTCTGTCGTCATGGTGTTAAGTCGACAGAAATAATTGTATATTATTGCCTGTATCACCGGCATCCCGTTGTCGTCTTCTCTTACTGAGATTTTCATATTACCATGAACATAAGGCGCCGAGAGAAATGTTTATATTCTCCGTGACGAAACATCCCACATTAAATTCATCCTGATCCATTCGTAACGTGCATCGATAGCAGTGAGTGATAGGAAATATGTTGTGAGGTGACGAATAACAATGACAATGGTAGTAATAAAAAATCAGTAATCAAAGATGTTTACTGCATTACAGACAAATGTTAAGGATTAACAAAATAACGGAGAAAGACTGAGTGTTTAATTGTCGCACTGCATAGGTCTTCTTACCACTTTGTTACTGAATAATGTTCTGGTTGTTTGCACAGAGAAAAGAAAGAACCCTGTAGCCATACATATCGCTAGTAGAACGAGATACTATCTATCAACTATCCTTGCTTTACATCACGAGACGAGCATGGCCTCACCGAGCTGATATTTGAAATACATTTCTGTTTTCTCTGTCTGTCTGTCTGTCTCTCTCTCTCTCTCTCTCTCTCTCTCTCTCTCTCTCTCTCTCTCTTTATTATGCTTTTTATTTTCTGAGGAAAGCATCGAGAAGCACGAGTAATAATCAAGTAGGCATATAATCTATTTACAGCTATTTTCATCGTGATACATAATGCAAAAATACACATTTTTAGTGTATTATTGCGTAATTCCAATTATTGACAGTCTATTCGTGAGCTTGCTCGCATTCAGTGGGGTGAAACCTGTCACAGAAGAAAGCAAAACACAAATATTTCTTGCACCATGCGCAACACACAAACGAAAGCATTTCTTGCACCATGCGCAACACACAAACGAAAGAGGAGACGGAAATGGGATGCCGATGATGCAGGCAATAATACCCAACTATTTCTACCGACTTAACACCATGACGACAGACAAATTGCCGTCACAGTGTATTTTGATTATAATTCGTTAGCCTTTTTGCGACCTCGTTCTTATACCACGTGGGAGCAGGCATAATATATTGCTTTTTGAACACCGAGCAATAATACACAAAGATATAGATGGAATAATACAAAAAAAAAAAACAATCAGACTCATGGGTGTGGAACAAGTTCATCATTAGAACACTAAACAAGAGGGAAACATAATGAAAGCAATGCATACGCTGATTTGTATACATAATTTGTATAGGTCTGAAGATCAAAAAGCGCAGATCTGCACAATGACCGCATCTGCACTTTAGTTTCTGTCCATACCCATGAGTCTGATTGTTTCTTTGTATCCTCCCATCTACTAAAATTAGTTCTGAGAGCAACGATAGCTACAGCGTTCGAAAGTTTGTCTCACAATCTTCGCACCTGGATAAAGAGCTTTTTCTATTTGAGATATCTGTGAATGTTGCTGCATAAGACGGTTTAAGAAGAAACTAAATTCCTTCAGCTACGACAATGTTGAAAGAAATCGTCTTAACGGCACTAAATCGTGGTTTGTGAATCGTTTACTGGCCGTACTCTGCCGCATTTCTCTGGTTGGAAGGCAAAAACTTACTGACAAATTTCACACAAGAAAAAGGGGGACGAAATGTCTCCCACTGGAAGGTCATGTTTTATTCAAATGATTACAAAATCAGCTAAAACGAACAGTGAGGCTGTCAGTATAAGCACATTACTGTTGTCAGTGTGTTGTTGCACTGCCCAGGGCCTGTAATGATAAGGGCCCGTTTAGGTCAGGCAAATTTTATACAGAAGTGGAAGAGGGAGCTCCACTAAATTCTACAATCCGTATGCATTGCATACACACAGCAATTACTGTTACAGTGTACTTATGGAGCCCAATGAGTGAATTGCATATTTTCCGGTGAGAAAGAGCACTGGCAAACAGTCTTCGCTACATTAGGTTACTTAAACTGGTGTCACTCTGAGCTGGAATTTATGGTCAGCGACTAAGTGTAAGGTAAATGAGTCTGATGCGGGTTTTGCAACTGTGAAATACTTTCCTACATTATAGAAGCGAATATTAAATTTGAACTAATAATGCGAAAATTTTGAACTTGGATAGCTTAGAAGAAAATCTTTCTGTTTATAGCAAAGGAAAACAATTGATTTTCTAAAACATTCTCTGCCATACACAACTTGAAACAGGTCACGTCGACCAAATCATGTGGAACAACTGACAGCGAGGTATATCGGAAGGCAGTAAGATCCCTTGGCTTTTGGTTTGGCAGTATTCGGCAGCCATTTCTAGGCGCAAGTAAATTAAGAAAGGCAGCGCGTTTTTGTTATCAAGTAACGTCTTCATCAATTATTTTAGTTTTAATGTAATCTCCGAGTAATTGCTGATGTTTGATATTAACATGAAAAGGACTCCATAGACAAGGAAAGAACCTCTTCTTTGGCAACTACTTCTATACTGACCAAAAGGCATTAAATGATCTTCAAGCACATGTGTTCCAGCAAGGGTATGAAGAAAGTGATAGTAACAATGACGGTAATAATCGAATTATCCGGTAACTTCTCACTTCACAGTGGATTTTCTCGAACTAAGAAATTTGCTGAATTAGTGAAAATTTCAAAATGGCTTCACATCGAGGCTATGATGCCTAGAAGAGTCTTTACATCCTGCTGACATGAGAATAGCATAATCTGCACGTCAGAAGAATGCTTCTACTTAACCATTTAGTCGACTAACATTTTTTTCCACCGTGACTAATTTTGTAAGCTAAGCACATCATCCGTTACAGCAGGGCTTCCCAACCTTTTCAGCTGGCGGACCCCTTTTTCAGTCGAAAATACATGGCGGACCCCTAGTCAGTCAAGAGCACAGTAACTTTAAATTTCAGAGCGAAACACATGGGAATGAAAGCTTCTTAATGCAAGTGCCATGTTCCCAATGACCCCTCTTCCCCCCCCCCCCCCCGCCCCCCGCCCCCGAAGTATCAATTGTCTTTGATTTAGAGATGAATGAAAACAACTTGAAATTAACGATCCAATTTGAATTCCCATTGTATCCAGACACTTACTAGTGGATTTACTCCCTTTGTTCAACAAACCATAGCTTGATTAAAATTAGTTGGTAATTGACATTTCACAGATTGGAGCTGCCTTCCTCCAAGAGCAATCAATGTCACGTCCAAACTGTTTGCTGTTGACAGGCTGTCGCTTGTGGTCTGTTAACTTCCACTGTTTGGCTACTGTTGTGAAAGGAGCATGCATATTTCGTAACAGTCGTGTGTGTGTGTGTGTGTGTGTGTGTGTGTGTGTGTGTGTGTGTGTGTGTGGTTTTTCGTGAAATCCGAAGAATAATGTTCAAATGTATGTAAAGTCTATGGGACTTAACTGCTGAGGTCATCAGCCCCTAGTCTTACACACTATTAACCTAAGTTTAACTTCCACTAAGGACAACACACACACACACACACACATACACACACACACACATGCCCGAGGGAGGACTCGAACCTCCGGCGGGAGCGGCCGCGCAATCCACCACGACATGGCGCCCCAGACTGCGCGGCCATTCCGCGCGGCTGTGAAGAAAAGAGGCAGACCCATGATTCGAGATACAAACACCTCACGAAAGAAAGGAGGCCAAGGAATTGCCTTTAAAGGACTATTGTGACATCTGTTGTGCAATGTGTGGGAATACATACACCCAGTTTACATGCGTTTTCAAAACCGGATTTCGTAAGCCGATGTCCCAGTTCCGCTTTTGGTTGGTCACTTCATAATCGATTCTGGAAATCTGCTTTTATAAAGCCGTTTTCCAATTCCACAATCGATTTTCGTGCCCATGTAAACAGCTCAGAAAGTCTAGTTATTTTTACGTCTTTGCGTATCTACTGAACGGCAGCTGTCAGTCCATAGCCAGCAGCTAGCAGGCGGCGTTGCAACAGTGTACTGTCAGTTGGTAGCTGGCAACTGGCAGGCGGCATGGCAACAATTTAGCCACAGCTGACAACTTCAACTACTACTTGGACACTATATCGTGGCAGTCAGTCTCGACTGTAAACAAATTAGGAAAACAAACAAACCGACTCTCTTATTTCTATATAAGAAAACAAAGCATTTCACAGAACATAAGACTTTTTTTTCTCAAAGGAAACAATTCTGGCAGAAGAGGTTTACCTTTTACAAGGTGGCATGTGAAAAGTCCTCATTTGTTTACGCTCACAGCCAGTTGCCACAATATGGTGTCAGAGTAACAGCAAGTAATTGTAATTGAAGTACAGGCAGGCCATATTTTTAACTGAGAGGAGGGAATATACTATAAAGAAAAGAAATTAGCTTTAGAGATCATTCTAATTTTCGTAACAAAAATATCGATGCCAACAGAATTCAATTAATAATTATTTTGTAAATGATAGAAGAGAGAAACAAAATTCCTGCAGAGTTGTAGTTCAGGTACGTTCACAGAGTAGCTACAAAGAAAAATGCTTTCATCTTTACTACAGATGAGTCTGTAGGAATAACAATGGAATCCTAATGTGATGGTTGACGGTGCTTCTGCTGACACAATTTTGAAAAGTTGGGTTCAATTCTTGACAACTGGAGACTGATGTCTGATTACGCATCTAGACAGCTTCGGTACTTAATTTTGTGGACAGCATAGATCGAGAATCCAGAGTCACACATGTATGTTGTGGCAAACGGAAGAAGTACACGTTTTGCTTTTTCAAGAAGGGGGTAGTATTTCTTGTTATCCAAACGGATACAAAAGTGTGAGTAACCGTCAATGTCAAAACTTGATTTCAAGGTAGGATCTGTGGCAATTTCTATCAACAACTCATATTCATTTGATGATAAAATGTTCGGCTTTTTGGATACAGTGAATGGGTTGACCACCCATTCGTATTTCTGCAGCTTCTCATCTTCAGCTGTTGGGAAATAATGCTCCAACAATGACATCAAGCTTCAGAGATGTTCCAGGATTTGATGAAACAAATTCTTCCCAAGCGCCACTGTTTTGTTTTTCAAAAACTCCTTGAGAAGAGGAGAACACTCTACCTCCCCTTCCTCGACACTCTCTGCCCAAAAATTGATTTTCCTCTTGAATGCTCGAACTTTGTCGATATCGGTGACCTTTGTTTCACTTTGCCCTTGGAGTGAATTATTCATTTCGTTGATTTTGGAGAAAATATCTGACAAATAGGAAAGTATACACTGACAAATTTCGTCATTAATAAGATCTGCTAATTTAGTGTTATACTCCAAAAGGAAAGCTAAGACTTCCAATCTTAATTCGTACAACCGAGAGAGTGCATTCCCACGTGAGACACACCTCACTTCTGTGTGGAGAAGCAGGGAACGATGAAGGCTTCCCATATCTTCACACAATATTGTGAAAAGTCTTGATTTTATGTAGTTAATGATTTGAATGGATTTGTCTAAAACTTTCTTGAGCGAAACAGACATTTGTTTCGTAGCTAAAACGTATCTGTGGAGAGCACAATGACTACTGCGGCAATTCTTGGCGTTTTCTTTTATTTTGGTTATTGCTCCGACTATAGGACCCGTCATAGCTTTTGCACCATCTGTGCACGCATGTATGCAATTAGACCATGAAACTTCGTTAGTCCTTAAAAAATCATCCAATAGACGTAATATTTCAGCAGCTGTTGTGTCGGTAGGTAGTGGTCTGCACAATAAGAGGGCCTCCTCAAAACATTCAGAATATTCATAACGGACAAAAGCCAATAAAATCGCTAATCCTGCAACATCAGTGGATTCATCTGTCTCCATAGAAAATGAATTGTGTTGGACGCGAGAAACAAGAGTGTCTTTCACATCATTTGACATGTCTACAATGCGTCTCTTGACAGTATTGTTTGATAATGGCACCGAAGATACAAGCTTTACTGCCTTTTCGTCTAGCATCCAAGAAACAATATCATTAACACACGGCTTTATGAGGTTTTCTGCAATTGTATGAGCTTTGCCTGTTTTTGCCACTCGATAACTAACCAAGAAATAAGCTTTTAATGAATTTTCATTAATTGTTTTTGCATGAGTTTTTATGCAATGCTGAGAAGCAGCTAGTTCAGCACTCTTTCTTTTGAAAAAATCGATGTCTTTAGCCTGGAAATCCGGGTGACTACCTTCAAAATGACGGCACAATTTAATTGGAGCCATTGAAATGTTCGGAAGGATTCGCGCACGACTTACGCACAGCTTTACCCTCCTTTGTCTGCATAAAGCCCATTTCTTAATAGTTTTCGTTGTACTTACGCTTCTTGGTTATTCCACTTCCATAGGATATTGCAAACTGTGGAGTACTTGTAGCGTTTTCACATAATAAATCCGGCTGTGGAGTTTCTTGTGATTGTTCTTCCTTTAGTCGTCCTCCCTCCTCATTCATTTCAACTGGAAACTTCCCTTGTTGTGAAGGCGATGGAGAAACTGCACCCTTCTTCAATGATCCTGACTTCAGCCACCGATCCATGTTAGAAGTAATAACCTGGTCAAAAATCGACTTATGAAATAGGTAGTGCACTGACAAAACAAGTTTAACATTTAATTATGCCTGGGGCCGCATACGTGCTAGCGAGCGCTGTGATTGGTCGACAAAGCTCGCTCCGGGCACGCGTAATAGGTTTCAGCGCACCTAGCGCCGTGAGCTGGCGCACAAACGACCCCCGTATTGTTGCGAAATAGTCGATCAGAGAAGCCGCATTCTCCGGCACTAACCTGTGTATGTGTTCCCACATAGAAACCACAAAGGCTGCTTGGGAATACGACCTGAAGTAAAAGTACACATGTTATTCACACGAAAAAAAAATTGTGATGAATTTCATTTTCACATTTTTATTCAGTAATCTTACTCATTATTTTACACGATTTGGTGAAAGTTGGCCGCGGACCCCCTAGAAAGAGCTGGCGGACCCCTAAGGGGTCCGCGGACCACACTTTGGGAAGCCCTGCGTTACAGCATACTCCTGGGTCTGGGAAATGTGGCCACAATGGTCAGGTGGAACGAACTATCACAGGTCCAATTGGTGGTTCAGGCATTTACTTTTAAGAAGCACAAACAGATTTACTTTACCTCTGGTAACCTCAAGAGAAAGACGTTATAATCCAGAACCCGCACTAAAAATCACGTTCCTTCATTACCAACTGGGCAGAGCCGGTTTACGTTGGGAAATGACATAGGCGGAATGTCTTGGTAAACAGAAATACTGTCTCCAGTAAACTTACTTACATTAGAAAATTTTATTTGATTTGATGAACCGATAGCCATTTAAAGGAACAGGGCTCTTATTTTACTTGTACTTGATTGAACTAGAGACGTTGAAAAATTTGGTGCTGGACTGTGATTCGAATTCGTATCTCCTCTTTCGAGGATCTGAATCCCTCGGAACAGTATAGTTCAATCATTTCGTTTCTTTTCCCAAGACTGCAATCTTCTCTAGGTCTCCTCCAAAGGTAAGTATGTGGGTCCGAATACTGATGCAGTACAAAAATATTCATAATTTCATTTCAAGCCCTGTCACGTGCATACCAGTCTGCTAGCGAAAATTAATGTGCATTTTTAATGTCTGTTCATGTGTTGCCAACAATCGCAAGAGGTCTCATTATTTCTGGTCAAACATGCACACATATTACTGTTGGTGAGTAAGCAATTGATACCTTAGCAATGTTCGTGGATGATAAAGAAGGACGGTAGGTGTGCGATTCGATTATCGCTCAGGCACAAAAATTTGTATCCTTATTTTAGATTCAAACACCTAGCAACTGGTAAGAAAAACCGATACGTAACATTTGATTTTACTAAGTTAACAATCCGATTGCGTGTTGGGTTCGTATCTCCGTCACAGAACTTCACATCATGCGCTTCATCTTTAAATCCATGAACACTTTTTTACTTCTGAATGGAGGTACATCACACATCTTTCATGGTTAGTTAACAGGGATGAAAGGGTCTTTATAGGAGTCCCGGTTTATTACAAAAACTGTCGTCTTTTATTTTCAAGTTTAGATTTGGTTACTGATATTGGCGAAAATTTCTGTAATTCATGCCTCTTCCTGACTAGTCAGCAATATTATATGATTAGATTAGATTAGATTAATACTTGTGCCATAGCTCATGAACACGACATTTCGTAATGATGTGGAACGTGTCATTTTAATGAAAGATTTCGTTACATACCATGATTCAGTTTCTTTGCAACAATTTTTTACTCTCTCTCTCACTCTTTTTTATTTTTATCTGTCTCCCTCACTCACTCTCTCTCTCTCTCTCTCTCTCTCTCTCTCTCTCTGTCACACACACACACACACACACACACACACACACACACACACACACACACACATTCTTTTTTTATTTTTATTTGATTGTTATGCTCGACTATTGGCGAAGCAAGAAAACGTCCATCGATGAGTATCTTAGTTTTGAGTACACTTACGAAAGAAATATTAAAACAACTATGAGAGTTACTGATTTATGAAGCTTGGTTTGCAGTCTGTTCTGAGTGTTATTAGTCACTACGCTCCAGTCCTTAAACCCAGTTACAGAAATGTGAGTCAGACGGATTACGTATTCCAGGCCGTAGCAGCCGCGTCTTTGAGACGTCATCTATGGTCACTTCCCAGCCCACTGTAGGATCACATCGGTAACTGAGATTTGGCAACAAGGCAAGGTATGTTTGGAAACTGTGATCAACGAGTTACTTCCTGGTGTGCACGGAATTAAGCCTCAAAGTTCACTTGATTTCTCCTGTCATTTCCATTGAATAATCTGAGTTATTATCGCTTGAGCTGTAACAAAAGATTGTAGATTTACGGTTTTCAGCCCAGGAAAGTCGTTGCACGTGAAAATCGCATCTAATCTCGTCCTTTAAATAGCGGTTTACGAGTTCTAGCTACTATTGGTTTCGTAAGAGGAAACCTAGACGCGTGGCTCTTCCCTAGCTCTGTGGAAACGTGCTAACCTGTCAGCAAGCGTCTGTTATGGTTTGCGGTTCCAGTCTTGTTGACTTGTCACTTGGCACGATGCGCTCTCCCCATACATAATACAAAAGTTTCGAGATGCATCTACAACCTGGCCATGTATTGAATCTGAAAAGAACAAAATGTCGCAGAAAGTCGCCCTTTTTCCACATGCGACTATTTTGGGTTGAGAAGTGAAGGTATTATGTTCAAACTACCATTAGATCGATAACTTCAGCAGACAGAAGTATTGCGTTTTAAAAAATGTAGCAGTGAATATACCCTGAGTCGCGACGTCTTATCAACAGTGCGTGACGTTTACTGTTACGCTTACACTACTAGCTGACACATAGCTACAACACCTCCAGAAGTCAACAACAACTCCTCCAGAATTTCCGCATTGCACAGTGCTGTGAGATAATGCATATGGCCGGATCTAGACTTCTGAGATACAGACAGTTACAGCTTTTCTTCTGCACTGCATGACGTTTTCAACAAACATATAGCGCAATAGAGTAGCTCAAGTCCAAAGGAACTCTTCCTATTTAAATTTCTGCATCCTACACTGTTAGCAGTTCTGTGTAGGTGTCAGTTACGTGATTGTATTTCGGTGATTACAAAACAGAGTGGAATATATGCACTGGGTAGCCGAGGTAGCTATTTCATGGCGATTCGGTCAACCAAGTAAATAGATATACTGAACATGCTGCAAACACTACAGGGAGCCTGTGTGTCAGAATTCTCATCCAGTGTGGTGCAACATTGTTTTGACAGAAAAATGAGTGAAAGAGAAGAGAATTTGGTGGTCTCTTGGATTCATGTTAGGTTTATGTGCTTATGGTCTGGGTTCGATTCCACCTTCTGTTGATGATTTTTTTATAAGGAGAGAGAGATTCTGTTCTCTTCTGGCTACGCCAAGTGAAGAAGGTATAATGGCATTGTGGTCTGACATTCATGTCAAACATGATATTCCTTCTCTACCAAGTAGACGTTAGGTTGAACCACAATAAAGCCAGGAGCCGCGACACGTAGAAACTCTTACAACAGTAACCTTTCTTATACTAGTTATTTATTTCTAGTGTCGAAACAAACGCTATGCAGGGTCACAGAACATTAATTTCATCTCTTATTTGAGCTTCTGTATGTCGATAAAATTGGTTCTGAACTGGGGATGCAACTCAGACCGCCCTTAACGCGGTATTTGATCCCTTCGTGACAATACAGTTCGACTCAATTTGTTGTTTGTTCAAAAATGCAGATTCCTCAACATCTCCCCATATTGCGCGTGAAAGGGTTCGAATCCTGGCCCAGCACTAAAGCTTTCATTATGTATTATCAAGCTCTAGCATGAGATCACCTATCTGCTGGTGGATAATAATTTTGATTTTTAATGTGTTTTAATTCGTTGTCAACACTAACGATATCTGACGTTTTCGAGTCCAAGTGAGACACAGAACTGTTTGCGAGATAACTGTAACTTCAAGGCTGTTATTCCGAGCTGCTGGTGGAGAAAAATTCGGTAGCTGACGTCTCTTTGTGTGCAGTTAACAACGACATGTGTGGGGTTCGATTCCCAGTCGGCACTGAACTCTTCGTCATATTATTTGTAGTTCAAACATGCTCACATGTCGCTGCTGGTGTAACAAACCCATTTTTAACGTTCGTTTTCTCTAGAATATAACAGCGATAGGCGCGAGGTTGGAGTTCTGGGAAAGAAAAAATTAATGTTTCGTCTCGTCATTTCAGTTTTAAAACATCTAGCTACTGCCGAGAAAATCCGATACATCACAGTTGACTGTGCTTCGATGGCAATCCAGTTAGGTTCTGGGTTCGAATCCCTGTCCAACAAAAAGCTTTACCTCACGGAATTTCAAGTAAGTTACTTGTGAAGAAGCAATATTTAACATATCTCGTAGTTCGTTAACAAGGGCAATAGATGCTGGGTAGGAATTCGCGACCGTTAAAAATGTTTTCGTTATGTAACTTAAAGTTGATATTTGCGAACTGATACTGTCTAAAATCGAGGTATATCACTCTCTGTGTGCCTAGTCAGGAATGACTGTTAGTTTCCGTCAGTCACGAAGTCTTTGCTTAGTCTGTATGACCTGGGTTTGAATCCATATGCAGAACGAGACGGTTCGTCGTCTCATTTGAAGTTCATACGTATTCTCAACTAGCTGCTCGTGAATAACTAAAATTTTTAATGTCATTTTGTGTTAAATAATAAGTACGGTATGTTACTTTGAAGAGGAAATCATGAATACGACGAACTTACTACGTAAATTACCTATCTGGCGTAATAGTGAGAGTGGTAACATTTCAGGTATGTCATTTATTGTAATAAATGTGAGCTTACAAGCCTTAAGGACCGTCTTATCTGTGATAAGATGTTCCCTGATATTTGTAGTACCTTGGTATTACTTTACATCTTGTGTTATTGCGATGCAGAACATTGTTTTGTAGTGGTGACTTGATGGAAACATTTTCAATAGTGAAACGACTGTACCGAGGAGCGATTAGAGGACCTGCTAGACAGCTGCGCTATGTGGATTGCATTCGAATCAGGCGAAATGCAATTCAGGTCGTTCGGATATTTTTGAGCACGACTTTACATCCCTCCCATGTTTACTACCTAGCAGCAAGGCTATTTTCTTCCTACTCTCTTTTGGTACCCACCTATACTGAGTTTATTTGCTAGAAGTCTGCTATACCCTATAGTAATCTACAGCTGGATGAGGCACTTTCTATCGTATTTCAGGCAACAAGTCAAATTTATTCGAGACTGTACGCTCAGATATAGATGAAGTTGAAGAGGTGCTCCTCTTTCACCAATTGCATTTTACCTTTATCCAGTATACAAAATCTCTCCCTTTCAACCTATGTACTTCAAATATCTCCATTAGAGCTGAATTCCTTTCTTAAAATATTACTTAATGAGAATTACGTCATCAACTTATGGTTTTATTTATACAGGCAGGTCCGTTGATAGCGACCGGACCAAATATCTCACGAAATAAGCATCAAACGAAAAACCTACAAAGAACGAAATGCGTCTAGCTTGAAGGGGGAAACCAGATGGCGCTATGGTTGGCCGGCTAGATGGCGCTGCCATAGGTCAAACGGATATCAATTGCGTTTTTTTAAAATACGAATCCCCTTTTTTATTACATATTCGTGTAGTACATAAAGAAATATGAATGTTTAAGTTGGACCACTTTTTTCGCCTTGTAATAGATGGCGCTGTAATAGTCACAACGTATAAGTACGTGGTATCTCGTAACATTCTGCCAGTGCGGACGGTATTTGCTTCGTGATACATTACCTGTGTAAAAATGGACCGTTTATCAACTGCGGAAAAGGTCGATATCGTGTTGATATATGGCTATTGTGATCAAAATGCCCAACGGGCGTGTGCTATATATACTGCTCGGTACCTTGGACGACATCATCCAAGTGTCCGGAACGTTCGCCGAATAGTTACGTTATTTAAGGAAACAGGAAGTTCTCAGCCACATGTGAAACGTCAACCACGATCTGCAACAAATGATGATGCCCAAGTAGGTGTTTTAGCTGCTGTCGCGGTTAATCCGCACATCAGTAGCAGACATATTGCGCTAGAATCGGGAATCTCAACAACGTCGGTGTTAAGAATGCTACATTAACATCGATAGCACCCGTACCATATTTCTATGCACCAGGAATTGCATGTCGACGACTTTGAACGTCGTGTACAGTTCTGCCACTGGGCACAAGAGAAATTACGAGACGATGACAGATTTTTTGCATGCGCTCTATTTAGCGACGAAGCGTCATTCACCAACAGCGGTAACGTAAACCGGCATAATATGCGCTATTGGGCAACGGAAAATCCACGATGGCTGCGACAAGTGGAACATCAGCGACCTTGGCGGGTTAATGTATGGTGCGCCATTATGGGAGGAAGGATAATTGGCCCCCATTTTATCGATGGCAATCTAAATGGTACAATGCATGCTGATTTCCTACATAATGTTCTACTGATGTTCCTACAAGATGTTTCACTGCATGACAGAATGGCGATCTACTTCCAACATGATGGATGTCCGGCACATAGCTTGCGTGCGGTTGCAGTGGTATTGAATAGCATATTTCATGACAGGTGGATTGGTCGTCGAAGCACCATACCATGGCCCGCACGTTTACTGGATCTGACGTCCCCAGATTTCTTTCTGTGGGGAAAGTTGAAGGATATTTGCCATCATGATCCACCGACAACGCCTGACAACATGCGTCAGCGCATTGTCAATGCATGTGCGAACATTACGGAAGGCGAACTACTCGCTGTTGTGAGGAATGTCGTTACACGTATTGCCAAATGCACTGAGGTTGATGGACATCATTTTGAGCATTTTTTGCATTAATATGGTATTTACAGGTATCACGCTGCAACAGCATGCATGCTCAGAAATGATAAGTTCACAAAGGTACATGTATCACATTGGAACAACCAAAATAAAATGTTCAAACATACCTATGTTCTGTATTTTAATTTAAAAAACCTACCTGTTACCAACTGTTCGTCTAAAATTGTAAGCCATATGTTTGTGAGTATTACAGCGCCATCTATCACAAAGCGAAAAAAGTGGCCCAACTAAAACATTCATATTTCTTTACGTACTACACGAATATGTAATAAAAATTGGGGTTCCTATTTAAAAAAAACGCAGTTGATATCCGTTTGAGTATGGCAGCGCCATCTAGCGGGCCAACCATACCGCCATCTGGTTTCCCCCTTCAAGCTAGACAAGTTTCGTTCTTTGTAGTTTTTTCGTTTGACTCTTAATTAGTGAGATATTTGGCCTGGTCACGATCATGGACCACCCTGTATTAAGTGTGGGCATCAGCTCTGTTCTACTATTCTGAAACCTAAATCATTTTTCGCTTTCAGATATCTGACCTCCTTCTGGAAAACCACTCAACTGGAAATATGTGCAAGTCGTAATGGAACATTTGCAGTTCGCCACGAAAACAAAGAACAATAATAAAAAAAAGTTAAAGGTTAAGGAGACACAAAAGTAGAAAATCCACTACTATAACCTGAATGAGTGCAGCGAAAGTCGGTTAAATTCCGATGTTAAGAAGCATGTATGCATTTAATATTTATTGGAGATAGTAGTTCTTCAAACCTCCAATAATTGATGGGAATGCAATAAGTGATGCAAAACATCTCTTCTCGGCCAGTTTCGGTTGAAAAAAATGCGGAATTTGTGGTAGGACATCATGGAATATCCCCACTGCAGTCTCTTATAGTTTCATGAAGTTCCGGTAGATAGCGGCGCTATACGTAGCCTTCAAATGGTGTCTGCAACGGAGGTGCATTTCAAGCAGAGAGCAGTCATTGAATTTCTTACGGTGGAAAACCAGAGCATCACAGATATTTACAAACGCTTGCGGAATGTCTGCGGAGACATGGCAGTGAATAAAAACATGGTGAGCCGTTGGGTGAGGCATCTATCATCATCGCAACAACATCATTCAAACCTGTCTGATCTACTGTACGCCTGCTGGGCACACACAGCTGTGACACCTGCAATGTGGGAGCGTGTAGACGCTCTCTTTCAAGGCGATCAACAAATCACAAACACCTTGCTGCTCAACTGGACGTCTCTGTTGTTGGTGTTGACGAACATGTCCATCAGATAGGGTTCTCAAAGCTGTGTGCCCACTGGGTTCCTCGCCACTTAACAGAAGACCACAAAGAGCTGTGACGGATCATCTGTGCTGAACTGCTTGTGCGTTATGAGGCTGATCACGAAAATTTTTTGTCGTACATTGTGGGAGGACTCCAACGTCGACCACTAGGGTGGTACCATGTAGGCATACAGTTGCAGTAAGGCCATCGAATTGAATGGAGATTATGTTGAAAAATAGGGTTTTGTAGCCAAACAGTGAGTAATGATGTGGTGAGTTTTAATCCTGAATAAAGCCAATATGCTATCAGGAAAAAAATGTGTTGCATTACTTATTCTGTGCTCCTCACACTAAAGCAACCCAAACACCACCAATATTATTGTCAACATTTAGGATTGTCATAAACTTTGGTATTAAAATCGGTACAAAGCCCACAGAAATCCAATTGTAAAATGAGGATGAGGAGGGACTGCAAACGCCTGGAAAACCTAACCTGTGAGTCACTTCTGAGCATAATACTTATATAAATATATTTGGAAAGAATAAAGTCTAACATAAGGTACTTACATACTCAGTTTTTACACAGATTATTTTATGGATCAGTCATACTTCTTGGATGATTTAACAACTTTTAGAAGGGCAGATTGTTAACCTGCATAATTATAAAACTTTGCATGGCTCATTTGAATGTTATAGGTATACTGGAAGATGCTCACAATTGTTTATACGTCCAAACGATTCTTTTATTCAGTCTGTTGAGCTTCAATTAATGGAAAATTTCTCTTAATATCGGAATTATGTGCTACAACTGAAAATATATATTGGCATATCAATAGTAACTCTGACTTCTGATAGCTGAACTCTATATTTCTGAAAAATTACAGATATTTGTTCCAGGCAGTTAATAACGACTTCAAGTATCCTCTGAAACTTGTAAAGCCAGAAAATTCTTAAAATGTACCTACTGGTCAAACATTGCTGACTCAGAAATCTGTTTCTTATCCTCCTCAATAAACCAATGCCCGTTTTATGCTGTCCTGTTCCACTAATTTAGTCAAAGATATCCACTAAAAAATGTCAAAACCTGATAGTTGGTGATACCATTCTTTATGACAAGTAACTGGAGTTTCATAGGAGACATGTCTAGAAAGTAAGTACAGTTTTGGAAAAGCCACAATTCATATTTACAGGAAATAACATACTTTAAATTATTTTTCTATATAGCTACCACCATTGTTCAGACATTTGTGACAGTGAGAAACCAACATTTCTATGTCTTCTTCATAGAAAGATGCCAATAGTGAAGACAGTCAAAGCTGACCACCATTCTTTGTGTCGTCATTGCTGCCAAAGCGCCCTCCTCCAAAATCATGCTTCAAGTTCAAGAGAAAGTAGTAGTCAGACGGCTCAAGACGGGGGCTGTATGGTGGGTGACAGAAGTGCTTCCAACCAAAGTACTGAATAGTGCTTTAAGTGACACCAGCAAACTGGGGACATGTTTTGTAACGAAGTAATATGATGCCTTGATTGGGCATTCCACACCCTTTCGCTACAGTCGCAGGTTCGAATCCTGCTTCGGGCATGGATGTGTGTGATGTCCTTAGGATAGTTAGTATCGTACCACAGTGACAGTTTCACCTCTGTGAAGTCTCAACAAACAGAATGCCTTGTCTGTCCTAGAACACAGTGAATATTATTTTTTGTTCTGACAACGTTGTTTTGAATTTTCGTTTTTTGGTGGATTATGAGTGCCTTCATCACATCGAGTATTGTTTTGATTATGGAGTATTATTATAAACCCCAGTTTCATCACAAGTCACAATTCTGTTTAGGAATTTATCGGCCTTACCATTGTATCAGGTGATAAATGACAGAGCACTACTAAGTCTCTTCATTTTGTGGACATCTGTAAGCATTGTTGCAATCCAATGGGAACACAATTTGCAAAAATTTAAGTAATTTGTGACAATCTCATGCAAAACAGTTTTTGAAGTGTGTGAAATTCATCACAAAGCATTCTTATTGTGAACCATCTGTTTTCACGCATTGTCTCATTCACTATCTCAGCCAAACGATCACTGACAACAAAAGGCTGCCCAGTCCCTCATTCATCATGAACAATAGTTCTTCCATTATTGCACTGTCTCACACACTTTGTCGCCATTCCATCAGCCATTACATTTTCACCATAAATCTGTACGAGTTGACGATGAGTCTCAGCTGCCTTAACATTCTTTGCATTCAAAAACCTTATAACACAACGCCCTTCATAGTCTGCAGGCTCAGCGACTGTCTTAAACGTTTTGAACACTCACACAACACAATCAGGCTGTAATGGCGTCAGTGGAATGACAATGAGCCAGCCAGATAGGTGTGAATATGTGGAACTGTGACACTAGTGCTGCGGTGTGCCGGCCGGGGTGGCCAGTGGTTCTAGGCGCTACAGTCTGGAACCGCGCAACCGCTACAGTCCCAGGTTTGAATCCTGCCTTGGGCATGGATGTGTGTGATGTCCTTAGGTTAGTTGGGTTTAAGTAGTTCTAAGTGCTACGGGACTGATGACCTCAGAAGTTAAGTCCCATAGTGCTCAGAGCCATTTGAACCATTTTGTTGCGGTAGTGGTAGAACGAAACGGTATTTACTCTCGAAATATGCCTCATAAAACACTGTCACTTTGAAATTTTTCGATGGCTGTTTCAGTGCAGTGATATACTAGAGGAGTGATCAGGCTGTTTCAGTGCAGTGATATACTAGAGGAGTGATCTTCTACATTTTTCAAAAGTTTCTTACGTTTTTGTACTCAAATAACAACAGTCTTCTGCCTCTTTCAACGAAATCATTGATTCTCAGTAATGACCTTCACTCGAACCACAGATATGTTACTACTCTCAGTTTTCTTTATTTGGTTACTAAACAAACTTGACTGATGATGGATAAACCAAAAATAAGCCTCACTTAAAGAAACAGAGAAAAATTCTGCCAAGATGATTGATGGTTTTTCTTCCAACAAGAAAAAAGATTTCAGAGCTTCCCACAGTTGTAAGATTCTCTCAACTGTAAGCAGAGAAGAGAGGCATCTAGTTTTAGAGTGTGACAAAACCTCTCTATAGCAGGTATCCACAAATTAACAAAATTCAGCAAGTTCTGAGGTTTTGATTGAGTAGATGGAAAAGTAGTTAAAAAGTTTCACCACAATTAATTCGATAGCAACAGATAAAAGGTCTGCAGCAGTTGAAACAGTGTTATGTAGAATGTGTACTGGACAGCCAACTCCCAAGTATCGTTCTTAAGCAACTGAATATACTGTTTCGACGTATATAGTTCAACCCCCCCTCCTCCGCCCCCCTACCTTCCACACCCCACCACCAAAATTAGTGTTGCATTTGTCGCCGCAAAATGCTACACAATTTTTTTAAATTAATTTTATGATCTGTGAACACTAAACTGCAAAAATTGGATATAGTTCCTGATGTTTCATTTTGTACAAAATCCAGCTTAATTATTGTAGTTTTTATCCCTTCACCTGCATCAAAACACTGAACAAATATAGAAAATAATTTCAATGTTTTGTCATTGCCATCATCAGTTGCTAGTCCAATAAAATGGAGTTCCTGTCTTTTTCTTTTCTTTTTTTGAAGTTCGAATTGCAAATGGATACAGAATGAGGAGTAAGAATGTTTTTGATTACTACTGCAGCTTTTGTTCTGGTGACACTTTGCTTTTTAGAAATCACAGGATCAGGACAGATACCTGAAACAATTTCGTCATGTAATCAAGTGGCTTAAAATGAATGGTGATGTTTTACAAGTTTTTGTGGTAATTACAGCAGTAGAAATGAACATTTCCTTTCCTGTATGCGGTTTTAAACACACAAAAAAGAATGCGAGTTTTAGACTGTACAAGGTGGTCCATTGATCGTGTCCAGGCCAAATATCACACGAAATTAGCGTCAAACGAAAAAACTACAGAGAACGAAACTTGTCTAGCTTGAAGGGGGAAACCAGATGGCGTTATGGTTGTCCCACTAGATGGCGCTGCAATAGGTCAAACGGATATCAACTGCGTTTTTTTTAAAATAGGGACCCCCATTTTTATTACATATTCGTGTAGTACGTAAAGAAATATGAATGTTTTAGTTGGACCACTTTTTTCGCTTTGTGATAGATGGCGCTGTAATACTCACAAACATATGGCTTACAATTTTTACGAACAGTTGGTAACAGGTAGGTTTATTAAATTAAAATACAGAACGTAGGTACGTTTGAACATGTTATTTCGGTTGTTCCAATGTGATACATGTACCTTTGTGAACTTATCATTTCTGAGAATGCATGCTGTTGCAGCGTGATGACCTGTAAATACCATATTAATGCAAAAAATGCTCAAAATGATGTCCATCGACCTCAGTGCATTTGGCAATACGTGTAAAGACATTCCTCACAACAGCGAGTAGTTCGGCTTCCGTAATGTTCGCACATGCATTGACAATGCGCTGACGCATGTTGTCAGGCGTTGTCGGTAGATCATGATGGCAAATATCCTTCAACTTTCCCCACAGAAAGAAATCTGGGGACGTCAGATCCAGTAAACGTGCGGGCCATGGTATGGTGCTTCGACGACCAATCCACCTGTCATGAAATATGCTATTCAATACCGCTTCAACCGCACGCGAGCTATGTGCCGGACATCCATCATGTTGGAAGTAGATCGCCATTCTGTCATGCAGTGAAACATCTTGTAGGAACATCAGTAGAACATTACGTAGGAAATCAGCATGCATTGTACCATTTAGATTGCCATCGATAAAGTGGGGGCCAGTTATCCTTCCTCCCATAATGGCGCACCATACATTAACCCGCCAAGGTCGCTGATGTTCCACTTGTCGCAGCCATCGTGGATTTTCCGTTGCCCAATAGCGCATATTATGCCGGTTTACGTTACCGCTGTTGGTGAATGACGCTTCGTCGCTAAATAGAGCGCGTGCAAAAAATCTGTCATCGTCTCGTAATTTCTCTTGTGCCCAGTGGCAGAACTGTACACGACGTTCAAAGTCGTCGACATGCAATTCCTGGTGCATAGAAATATGGTACGGGTGCTATCGATGTTAATGTAGCATTCTTAACACCGACGTTGTTGAGATTCCCGATTCTAGCGCAATATGTCTGCTACTGATGTGCGGATTAACTGCGACAGCAGCTAAAACACCTACTTGGGCATCATCATTTGTTGCAGATCGTGGTTGACGTTTCACATGTGGCTGAAAACTTCCTGTTTCCTTAAATAACGTAACTATCCGGCGAACGTTCCGGACACTTGGATGATGTCGTCCAAGGTACCGAGCAGTATATATAGCACACGCCCGTTGGGCATTTTGATCACAATAGCCATATATCAACACGATATCGACCTTTTCCGCAGTTGATAAACGGTCCATTTTTACACAGTTAATGTATCACGAAGCAAATACTGTCCGCACTGGCAGAATGTTAAGAGATACCACGTACTTATACGTTTGTGACTATTACAGCGCCATCTATCACAAGGCAAAAAAGTGGTCCAACTTAAACATTCATATTTCTTTACGTACTACACGAATATGTATTAAAAAAGGGAGTTCGTATTTAAAAAAAAAAACGCAATTGATATCCGTTTGACCTATGGCAGCGCCATCTAGCGGGCCAACTATAGCGCCATCTGGTATCCCCCTTCAAGCTAGATGCGTTTTGTTCTTTGTAGTTTTTTACGTTTGATGCTTATTTCGTGAGATATTTGGCCCGGTCCCTATCAATGGACCACTCTGTATACCTCTCCTTGAGTACTTCTTTTGTGCTTTTGCGTATCAATACGATGACTTACGTCAGATTTTTCACCATGTTTACGAAAGTCCATATTTCTGTATGTCTGCCACTGAAATAGCACTTACGTATCGCTGGTGGGAATCAAAACAATGAGAACTCACACACTATAATAACACATAAAAGAACTACAATGGTAATAGATTTTATGGAACGCTAGTTACTAAACAGTATGAACAAGTGAATAATGCTTGTGTTATTTAAGTTCCATGGTGCTCAGAGCCAACCAATGCTTGTGATACAGCATATCCTACTGAAATCAAGCAAACTAGACATAGCAGGAGAGCAAGCGGCTACTGGTTGCTTATATGGTATATGTTAATATACATCAGTATATTGAACCAGTGGAATATAATTCTTCGATTCCCTTAATTGAAAATGGGGGCATTTAGTGTTCCGAATGAGTCCTTTTGGGAAACTGGTACAAAGAGAGAAAAATTGGGTCTTTCCCGATTAATCAGGAAATAACCATATTTTCACTTGAGAATGCGATTTTACGAGGTGACGGCCGTCCGCACACGGAGCGACTGAAGAGGGATGCAACGGGCAGGCGGTTTAAATCAGAGACTGGATGGCCACTGGCTGACAACGCTGTTCCATCCGCAGCACAACTCTGAAATGAGAAACTGTAGTTTTTGTGTGCGAGCGTGGAGGAGAGGGCCCATTTATTGTTTGTTACACCCGTGCATCTTTCAGTTTTGCACTCATCTACAAACAAGTCAACAGCTTCTTCACATTTCAGTAGAAAAGACAGCCGCAGCATCAACAGAAGGAAAATCAACACCATTCCAGAAAGCACACAGAACAGCAGGTAGATGTAAAGTGTCCTTCTTACCTGAAGGATTTTTTAACCACAGACACATGAAAGAAGAATCCACCAAGATAAGTAACACGCCAAACAAACTATCCAATTTTCATCAAAACATAGGGGGACTTACGAGTAAGCTAAATAACGAAAACGGTACCGGTAAATTACAGTCAGATCGGTGGTGTAAGAAAAAAATAAATAACATTTCGCAGGCCTCTTACTCGTTATTGCAGATATATGACTTATTTTCAAATGAATAAAATAAACAATGTTATACGTCCTAAAGTGGTACTAACATTAACAATGATTACCCTTACACAGGTCTGTTAAAATTGTTTTGTGTTAAAACACTGCCAGTACTTGAAAAATTCAATCTGAGGTATGACAAGCGCAAAGGCGAATTGAATAAATAAAACAGTGCGCGCTAATACCGTGTGGCTGATTAATGAACCACTGTCGACATCTGAATGGAGAGTGTTGTCAAACCGTCAATACTTGACCACACACGCTCGGTATGTATTGACAATACGGAGAATATTTTGAGAGCCATCAATACTGTTCGTCAATATTTATAGTGCTGACGATACAATACGCACGGGTCCCAAGACGGTCCATATCTTGACAATTTTGACAATATTATTGAACGTGTGAAGGTACATATAGCAGACGACGAGATCGTCAAAACTTTCTTCCTGAGAAACTCTGACGTGACGTAAATTGACGGTCCGTTGACGGCCTATGTGAATACCGGCTTTTGAAAAGTATTGTGGAATGTTTTAACGTGATGTGGAGCGGTGGCTAGTGTGAACTGGCCTTAATTCTCACCTTCTGTAGAAGTGCTTTGGAACCAAAAAAGCATCGGTTGTTGGAAATCTAATAGCTTAGTAATGGAAGTGAAGGAAAAAATAAAACCGTTCATCTAATGTTGTTAATGGAGCACTCGGGTATTTGGCACAGTGAAGCAGAAGATGATTTTGCAAAAAGACAGCTTCACGGAAGGGAAAATACAATTTATATAGCTTCCATATTCCGACTTTCTCCACGTTTCAAGGAAAGAGGCATACGGGCAATGAGAGCAGCAGTGGCAAAAACCCCGGCAGAAAATGGGTTTTCGTTCACTTAAGTCCAGTGCACTATTCTCATAAAACTGTGGCACAGGCAGAAGCAGCTTCCGAGGAGAAACAACGTAAGTTATTCGATTACGTTTGGGACACGCGCATATCCGTCGCAACTGTTTAGGATCTGAGTGATACAAAATGCAGCGAATATCCAAAAGACGACGAAGCTCTTAACCATATTATTTTGGAATGTTTTAAATATGCACCATCCGAAAATATACTTTGGTAAAACCATGCAAAAATCCGGATTCCTTCGCGAACAAATACTGAAACACACATCTTGAAATCAACCGTTCAACAGCACATTACCTGCAATATATAAATCTCTACTGCACGTATCAAAAACTGACATTTGTAAACTTAACACACACACACACACACACACACGCACACATCAATTGCAGGTCATGGCTGGTTGAGCCCATACGTTTAGCTCAGTCTCAAAATGCACTAATAAATAAATAAAAATAGTATTATTGGTTCCTACAGTCATTTAAACACTCGCTATTATGTTGTTATTTTAAATGCCAGTGATATAAAGATTTATATTATTTTCTTTGATTAGACTATAAAGAATTTTACACCTAATTTCCCTTGCAGACGACCGGATTTAGCCATTTCTGCTAGAGCAGTTGGGGTGAACTACGTTAACAATACGTTTCGATGAAAAATGTTTCTCTAAATTTGCTACAACAAAGATAGTTATACTTGTTTACTAGTGGTAAGGCCAGAAGGCTGTGAGGACTGGAGACATGGCGCTACTATGAGACGAAGTAAATTGGAAATATGGCGTCGTTTGGCAAGGGTATGTGGAATGCAGGATGTTTAGAAACGGCTTTTTCGTCCTGCAAAGGAAAACCAGTTCTTGCAGTGTATAAGGTAAATCTCTTAAGTACTACAGTTCGGTCATTGATACAAGGAGTTAACGGATTTTGTGCTACGTCTGATACAATCCTATCCGTAAATTGTAATACTTTCGCGTCCGCCATGTTAATTATTTGACGGATAGTTTTGTGGGATGTTTATAAGCAAGTGCAATGCTACACGACATGTAAACTCAATTGTTGTACGCGGAAATATCGCCTATGCGTTGGGCTAACGATTGTAAGTGTAATGTCAGTGGCATTGTGAAGGAGTGATATGGTACAGTACTCTGCGGTAGGCGTAACTTCGGTTTCAGAATTGTTTGTGTTTTGTGCAAATATTTTCGGTCTTGTCATCAGTAACGCGAATTCACCGGCATTATGAACGGATTGTGATGAGAATAGCGTGACCTTGAAGTGCTTCTAGCGTTGAATTTCTCCGTAGATGCAACATGTAAATATGCAACCTGTGTGTAATCATCCAGGTGGTAAACCAACTGTCTGCCCAACTCTTTGTGTTCAACTGTAAGTGATTTAATCACAAGCCTTTAAAAGTGGTGGTGGTGCTGGTGTGTTTGTGTGTGTGTGTGTGTGTGGTCCGAATTTTAGAAAGCAGAGTTGATGATCTGCGAAACTTCTGTTATGGGTCGCTAGCACAGTAATTGTTCTTCTTGTTAGTTGTGGCGTGTGAGGTGTGGGAGCTTGATTTAAACAGTGTTCAATATTTTTATAGTTTTGTTCCAAGTGTCAGTGTTTCGACTTATTCCTTTTCCTCCGTCTGTGTGTCCAGTAGTATGCAAATAATGGAATTGATTGTTGAGTCTCGGTTTTATCATTAGCGTTATTATTAGATAGCGAGTCTAGATTCCTATGTACCTATATTTCAACGAAAGTTCTAATTTTTGTTTGATAGGAAATGTGCCGGTTAGTAAATGTAAGTTTTTATTTTATTTATTTATTTGTCAATAGGACAATAGGTAAGATATTTTCACTTCATATGTATTTGATGTATTATTGGTGTAATTAATAGATAACAATTACAATATGATATTGTATTGCCGATTATTTCCAGAAAATCGAATCAGATTTTCAAATACCTTTATTAGACATGACGCAAATATATCATATGCTATCTGAAGAAAAATTTGGGTTGAAAAAGTAGAAGGTATTCCTTTGGTATGTGTCATCAGTTTTGTTGTAGTTACTGCACACACACACACACACACACACACACACACACACACACACACACACACACACACCTGTACTGTTGCAAGTTATGTCTAATTTAGGACAGATACCATTCTGATTCCTGTGTGCGATACAGGTCTGTCCATTTTCTGGTGTTTGGAGTTACAGTTTCAATGAAGATGCTAATGCTTTATCCTCATCAGTCTGTGCCAGATGTAAATTCTGGTTTATAATGTCATTTGTGTGCAGTTCCCATAGATTTTTGTTGTCATAGTAGATTAAATGTTTCACCAATAATTTTTTTCTACTGGGAGCGAGTAAGTGGTTTCAAGTGGGATATTGAATCTACAAACACTACACTGTTGATTGTACACTTTTCATGTTAGTTGCATAATCATTAAAAGCGTTTTGTTTTTGTAGTGTTGTCTGTCATTGGTCTATGTACACATTCTAGTGTTTTCGTTCGTTAGTTCTGATTGATGTCACCATTAGGTCCAGTGGTGCAGTAGTTGGTTTTCAGATAGGCTAGTATAGAAATTCTTTTATTTTTCAGAGTGTAAATGAGAGACTATTTATTGCTATTGTAATTTGTTGTTTCATACATTACAGATGGGTGATAATGAGTTTTGTTTGGGAGGTTTCAGATGCTGTCAGTGCCTGTATGAAATTCCATAAATTGAAGTGTGGGTTTGGTCACCAGTATCATTGACCTAAGTGCTCAGCTTTGT
Source organism: Schistocerca cancellata (assembly GCF_023864275.1). Classification (NCBI taxonomy): domain Eukaryota; kingdom Metazoa; phylum Arthropoda; class Insecta; order Orthoptera; family Acrididae; genus Schistocerca; species Schistocerca cancellata. Next base: position 381,422,807 of record NC_064629.1, on the reverse strand, counting down.
AGTTGTTTTCAGAACTTATGTTACCATTTCCAATCACCTCAACCCTTTTATCTTTCCTCTTAGTCTCTACTGATGTTGTTAAGCCACATGAGGTGTGAATTAGGTTCATACTTTCTTCTCAATAGCATTTTGAAAGCAATAGGTATACTGTCAGTACACTTGATTTTCAGTCTTTGGTGTTTCAGAGATTTCACAAGCTTGTTTGTTAGTTACAATATTGAAAACAATTGAGAAGAGAGGTAGACAGCACTTGCATTAAAGTATTTCCCTACCGGAGAAACAATTCCAAAGTAACACATCTGTATTTTCCATGATTCTGTTTGAATTTTCGAGTGCTGTCGCACAAAATCATTTGTGTGTAGGATAGCTCCATGAGTGACTGAACAAAAGCCAGTGAATTATTTTGCACTTTAAGCATTGCAATGTTAATGTAAAATGACTTGGCCGAGCGGTTCTAGGCGCTACAGTCTGGAACTGCGTGACCGCTATGGTCGCAGGTTCGAATCCTGCCTCGGGCATGGATGTGTTATGTCCTTAGGTTATTTAGGTTTAAGTAGTTCCAAGTTCTAGGGGACTGATGACCACAGATGTTAAGTCCCATAGTGCTCAGAGCCATTTGAACCATTTTTAAAATGACTTGTTCCACATTGTTATGAGTTAGCATTTTACGTTCCATTCATATACTGAGACTGGGCAACAAAATGACATAATTCAGTCATGCATATTGTTCTCATTTATAATACAATAATAATTCAGCTCACCCATTTTGTATAAAAATTCACAGAACTTTTGTTGCAGAGAGGAATAAATGCTCAACAAAATTGTGTAGAAGATTAATGCATTAAACAAGTATTTTACTAATGAAATTAAAAAAAAGAAATCCCCAGTAAGGGAATGACACTTTATTTTTATGCAATGACACATTGCCGATTGGGTGGGGAAAATGGTACTTACCCCTTTTGATCTACAGTAGATGCAGCCAATTTCTCTGCAGATTGGGCTATTCCCACCCAATATTTGTCTTCCATTGAGGAATTTGTAAATATCTTTTCATTTGCTGCATTCCTTCCAAGGAATGAAATTCCATAACTATCCTCAATGTAAATCACCTGCCCAAAAAAGTCTTTAACTCTTTTAATCCAGTGTAAGCAACCAGCTTTCCATAAAATTTCATTGGTATTGAAATTTTTTTAGGTTTTTTTCAGTAATGGAATGACAGAAGATAACAATTAAAAAAAAAATCAGCCTGGGAATCTTACTAAGAAAATAAAAGCTGTTTAAATGAACTGGCTTAAGTCATTTGTATAGTTTTGCAGAGATGTTTTATTTATATATGCCTTTACAATATTTTGTTTCATTGCTTTAAGAAATTAGTTTTCGAGGGTACCCAGAAACTGGAATATTAGTCAAACTATAAAACTGTTTACTGAGTTCCAGCACTTCTTAACATTTGAAATTGAGCTTCAATTAATAAAAAAATTGTTTCAACTATTAGAACTAGTTGTCAGATTTGTAATAAGAAAATATTTTGTTCTTACTTTTTATGTTCCTTTTCTCAGGGAATGGCCATGTAGTTATTGAAGGATCAGAAACATGACAGACTATATCCATATGTTTTTGTTCCACAACATAATCACTTGCATAAATTTGCATCTATCAACTTTACTCGTCATGCTTTGCTACTGGATGAAATAATACTTAATTTTGCTCACTGACTTTGTAGAGTGGTAGCTATGATGTAGATTATATTCCATTCCTTGTGTGCGTGTGTTCACACGTACGTATCTGTACTTGTACAATCTTGGAGGGGTGAGGGATTAATGTTCATGTTTGTGGTGTATCAGGCATGGTTCACAAAAACAGTTTATTTGCTTGCAAGTAAATGTATTTACTGGTTCAGAATTTTGTTTATGATGATATCCTTGGCTACCTTAGATCAGAAACCAAATGCCCATACATTATAGATTATAACAGCCTCGTTGCATTGTATTACTATTGCGTTAGTATGATACATCAAGAGACTGACTATATATTAAAATGGATTTGGGTGATGGTTCTCATTTGGCTCTGTTATGTGATTACAGTTTTAAACATTTCCCATTCACAAGCATAAAAACTGAGAAATGAACCATTCTCATAATTTATAAGATGCGAAGCCATTGCTCTTATCACAGTGCTTATTATTTGAAGAATATTACTTGAAAATATGCACGTTATGTTTTTCAAAAGAGCCCATTTCATTGCACCTTAGAAGTTTTTATTAATAAAAGTGTAGTGGTTTATGTTAGATTGATCACAGTGAGATCATTGCAGTTGTTTATGCATCACTATTAGACACAAATTCAAACACTTGATTGCATTACTTAACATTGCAGTTTTCTTTCTTGTTTTATTCATACTCATTTTAGTGAGTTTTTTCTGCTATTATGAATCCATCTAGAAAGACGTCTGCACTGTTCTGCTGCTTTGTAACTCACTTTCTAGTCAGTAACTAATCATATATAATTTGTTTTGTAGATAAATATGTAGCTGTTCTCAAAATACTCGAGGTTTTTGAGACAGGTATGGCTGTTAATCCTTTGAGTCCCAACAATAGTGTCAGAAAATTAATTTTAAAAGTTTTCAGAAAATTAGCATTTATCGTCATAGTGAACAATGAATACAAGAATAATTAGCAGAAAGTCAACAGTCAATTATTTTAATGAGTTTGTGTAACTTTGGAATATAATTTCAAAATTTTTCATGAAATTAACCTTCGTTATCACAGTAAGTAATGAATACATGAATAAATTGGCAAAAAGTAAACTGTCAGTTGGGATAAAGTTGTGATTTCCTATTAGAACCACTGGGGCATACAGTTTTCAACCACCCATCACTTCATGAGATGTATATGAAAGCAGTTTTGCATATTTCTTAGACACAATTCTGCACCTTGACACTTCCATGAACTTGTAATGCCCATAACAAATTGTAGTCCTAAGTAATAAGCAAAAATGGGCCTAAAATTTAATACATTTGTATCAAAAGTACATACTGCTACACGTGATTTCATTTCAAAATCACTCATAACAGCAGCAGTACAAACTCATAAAAATTATGTTACAGTACTGTTAGATATACTTAATTTCACTGTCAGTGATTTCCTCAATATGACCACTATAAAAAGACCCACATGTCACAGTCTCCATGCTGACTGTTGCTTTGAATGTTGTTTAAGTGGCTGTTACAATGCACTACATTTGTAGAAGTAGCTCAGTGTGTCATTGGGTGTCTTTGTCTTGCAATAGTGTAAGTGGTTTCATGTGAAAGGCACTGGTATTTAAAAAACAGTAATAATAAAATGGTGGTTTCAGGCAGAAATCACAGGTACTCACAGGGTTAACAAGCGGCCGTGCGAATCGTGGACCAGTGAGGAAATATCTTCACAGCTATGATGCTTTATTTTGTTATATATGTTTAATGATACTGTATGATACTACATGTCATTACAGTATTATACAAATGGTGTTGGGAACACAAACACGCATCTAAACATAATGTGGAGGTGTTAGAAAAAAATTGCTGAAAATTTGTAAGCTATGAATATTTTAAATATTCGTAATTTGGATTGTCATTGGACAAAGTGTCAAAGCAAAGTTACATATATATAGTATATATCTTGGCTGTTAAAGATAAGTACTTCATTTTGTTGCTACATTTTCTTTGATCTTGACACTATAAATAAACATTTTTCACCTTGGATAGCTAGAAAAAGATAACTACGTGGTTTATTGGCCTGGCATCATATACACTATCAAAAAAAGTAGTAGTTTGTTTTTCAGAAAAAGAGTTATGTGTAGAAAGAAATTGTTTAGTAATGTTAATTCAGAAGTTATATATTGTAATAAATTGTGGGATTTATGGTCTAAAGGCTGTAATTAATTTTTTCCAAAGATGATGAACAGACTGCTTATGGGTGTAGTACTTGTTTTTGGTATGTAAATGTTTAGCACCAAAAACAGTTCAATTATGAGCAGTATTTTAAATGTTGGAATTTGTTTTCATCTAAACAGCTAATATTTCTGATTCTATTAGTGTCTCGGTTATAATTAATAGAAATACTATAGTGAGTAAAGTTTTCTTTGTACTGTGGAGTTGACTGTGCAGTGTATAAATCTCTCTTACTCTGCCCCTCCAGCCCCAGTTTGAGAGACCAAAGCAGATTAATTTTATGGTTGCTGCTGTAAACATTAGAGATGGCATTAAACATGTGCAGTAATGTAGCCTTTTCTTAAAGGACAACTGGGTTGTTTCAGTCGAGAGGTAGTTGATGGCTCATTGCACAATTTTACTTATCAAAGCTGAATATCCATTTGTTCTTGTTATTGATGGGACATGAAAAGCTTTCAAAGATTTCAAATTTAACACAAATACAAGCAGTGGAGATTGAAATGGGAAACAGTTCGGCTTTGTATTGGCAGCTAAATCCCACAGCAGTTAATTGTGTTGCTGTGTCTGGAACAGGTTGATAAGTATTTTTTCAGCACCACCAGCCACCACCACCATTATTGTTGTTATTTTAGTACCTCAAACAAGAGTATATCCAGCAAGGAGCACAGGAGGTCAATACCACAGAGGTGCCTGTTGTATTGCTTGTTTGGCATAATAACCATAGTACTTTTATTATCAAAGAACTGGTTCTACACACTATTTCAAATAAAATAAGAAACTGTTGAATGTAACAAATACTAGTAGATTTGTGATGGCGCCCTCTAAACACTCTTTGTAACGTGTCTCCATAATGTCATCCCCCCTGCCCGTAAATTACTTGCAGCAATTGACATTTATGTTGAACCCTTTTTCCTGAATGAGATGCCATCATTAATCTCATAAAAATGTGATTCCTCTAGTGGAATGTTGTTAACACACAAACCATGAAGAAGGTAAAGAAGTCCCAACTGATAAATATTCTATTGTTTTAAAAAACTGTGGCACGTTTGAAGAGACTAATTGGGTGGAAAGCCATTTTGAAGTCCAAACTGTGTCAGGCAGAGTCCTCATAAGTGTATGTGTTAGATAAAAATTTGTAGGTCATGTTACTTTCTCAAGAATTCTAAAGCTAAATGAGTACAGTGTAGAATTTCCATTCTTAAAGATAGGCGTAAAATGATGTCTTTAGTGTATCAGGTGATTTGATTTAGCTCGAGTTAATGTTATTTAATATACACAAATAACATTATAGACTTATTAAAGCAGTGCTTATTATAAAAAGTACTTCTAGCGTTATCACTTAATCTTTTTATTGTGTGTATCCATACCCATTCTCTTCTCACCAGCTGTTACCTTTTCTTGTTTTTGTGCCGATTTTGCATTTGAGTATGCTGGTAGTTTCTGAACTTGCTGCAAATATGGAAGTCTCATTTTTTCCCTCTCAGTGTACCATACTGAGGTGCATATCTTCAGATGTGTTATGTACTGTAAAATGGTTTGCCGTGTTCCAGTAAATGTCATTACATTACAAAAAGTTTGAAAGTATTTACCTCTACCTGATGCTGCTTGCATTCCAGTTTTCACAGTACTTTCTCATTACTTTTGTTACTGTGGACCAGTTGTCTCTGCTGTTCTCTTCTCCCTCCTAAAACATAATTCCTCCCCCTTCTCTTATTCATTCATCATGTTCCCTTTTGCCTTAGTTATTAAGTTACTTGTTTTATTGGAAATTTGGTAAGTGATGAGACGGCATTCATCACACGTTAAGCTCTATAATCAAAGATGGTACAGAGTGCAGAAAATACTGTAAGCAGATACGCATAAGGTATGAAATAGCAGTTAAGGGAGTTTTGCAGACATTGGATTTTAACTGTGGAGTGGGGTATGGTCTTCAGAGTATTGGAAACAAATGTATGTGAAAGCTAGGAATTGGAAACATGTGGTTTACATACCTTATGAAAATAAATAATCTGATGAAGTGACATGGGTTTCAATAATATTTGTTGCCAATAAAAGAAGTTCAAATTCCATGCAACCTTCAAGAAAATTCATTTTTTTTATTGTTGTGTTAGAGCATACATTTAGGGAGTCAGAGCCCCATCTTCAGTTGCTTAACATCCTTCTTTTGTTATTGTTTGTAGACAGCAGTGTTCATTAGTCTCTTTGCTAGTTTACACAATGCACCAGAGTTTTTGCATGTTAGAGGTTTCCTGACACACATCAACACTTTAAATACCTGTGATGATTGAATCTGTGAGTAAACCATGTTAGCCAGCATTGTGAGCATCACATCTTAGAAATATCAAAATAAGATCGCATCAGTTCTAGAGTCTCTAAATGGTACACAAATGGACCACATCCAAGAAAAGGCAAAAGATCCTGTTGAAATTATTCATGTTGTCCTGATCACTCCCTGTCTTCTGGCAGTTTCCTATAAAGAAAAATACTTTTGCTTGTTGTTGTTGTAATGCTTGTCCCCCATAATTATTTTACAACAAAGCAAACCTGTTACCTGTCCTTAGCAGGAACTCACTTGTCACATAACCAGGCACATCCATGTTCCAGTTCAAGGTAGCATGCATTGTTACCTCTCAATGTGAGCACTAATGGTAGCCATGAAAAAATACCTTCATCAGAACCTGTCACAGTTTCCTATTAAAGTCATCAATTTTACTGCAAGTGAGAGTGAGAAATGTGAGAAAGAGGTCACAGAAGGTGCAAGCAATTGTTGACAAAGTTAATTAAGTCAGTCGTATGCAAATTATGGAAGGAGCAACACACAGTGCCAAATAATTCAGATATCTGTCCCAAATCGGAATAAGTGAATGCACACTATAAACATTTCATTGATGACATAGATAAATCTGTTATTAGACAGCAATTTCTGCAATTTTATGAACAGTAAAAGGGAATACCACTTTTGCAAAGACTTAAATGTTTGATGCACAGAACTAGACCACCTGACTAGTGATGAAACTGAGAAAGAATTTAGTTTGTGGGCTCTGATTTTAAAACGTACCACAGTCAATAAATCATTTGTGAGAGAACATACTTGTAAAAATAATGTACTATGTTTGAATTTTTATGAAAAAATGAACCTTCAGAATTAAAACAGCCAGTTGTTTGTATAAATGAACAGTGAATTTGTACACACTGAATAAATGTTCCGAAGTGACTGTTCACGAAGGTTGTTGTCAGACAACAGTGATAAGCAATGCTTTATTGTTGTGACTGCAGAGTTTTTTTAGTATTCATTTCTCCTCTGTGACTACAACAAGTGAACTTCAGACTGACATGTAGAAATCAGCAGAAAAAAATAAAAAGTATGTGGAGAGAAGAAAAACTTTACTTTGAGCATTAATTATATTGCAGTGACAAAATTTTGCAAGACTGTGGCTTCCTTCCTACCACCATCATAGCATGTATACTTGAATCCTACAAAACTATTTTGAAGTCTATAAAAATACGATACATAGATGTAATATGCTAATCACCTTATTATTTAACCAGAAAAGTAATGGCTAATACTTTTGCTATTGATAAATAAATGCTGTGTGTCACCTAGTCTAGTGAAAGCCTTTAGACATTATTTATGTGCTTTTATATTCAAGAAGCTTTCCAGTTGAGATCACAAGGCTGAGTGGACTCCTACCAGACCTTTGTGCCAGACAGCGTTACTAGCCACAAACACCTGCCACTAGACCACATAGCCAGTTTGCTCTTGCTGCTGTATCATTAACCTTTCCTATTGTGATAGTAGAAGACTAGAAACACAGTGTATCATGCCAAAAAAGTGTGTGATTATTATTGGATGGTAGATACTTTGATGGATGAGGAAAGTAAAATATAATAAAATCAGTTAACATAGATTCAAACAAAGAGCTGACATTATCATCCATGACTGAAACAGCATGTAGGGGAACAGTAGACATGGCTGTGGAAAATAGTGACATATCCGGGGAAGGTAGTTCTTCAGATACTGCCAGTGAAATGTCATAAGCAGCAGAGTCGAGACATACTGTATGTGTTGTTCCTGTTCTTATTCTATTAGGGGCTGCCAAGTGAAAATGATACAGATGGGAAAAAGTGAGTGAACTGGTCATCATTTCAAAATTAATCACTGTAACTGTTAACACACAGTTTGTGCAGTGCAGTTGAAACAGGCACACCAGCTCTGGGAATGTCATGATGACCTTTAACTTTGACTGCAAGGGGTCGTATCTTATTCAATTTCTGGAGCATGCTTCACAATTAATGCACAGCAGTATGTGGACACTTTGCAAAACTTGGAAGCTCGCCATCAAATCCAAATGTCAAGAAATTTTGATGGATGACATCATTCTGTTGCAGGATAATGTCTGCCCACATGTTACCAAAGTTGTTCAGAGTATGCTGCAGTAGTTCATCGGGAAGCCATCACACATCCTCTATACAATCTTGATCTCTCATCATGTGATCCCCATATTTGTACAGCCCTGAAGAAAGATATTTGTGGCAATCACTTTGCTTCAGGCGAAGAAGTGCACATCTGGTTGAAATTGTTGGTCCTGTAGGCAACTGCAAACATTTTCCCATGAAGGCATAGACCATCTTGTTTCTCAGTGGGATAAATGTATTAACCGTTATGGTGATTACTTTTGAAATAGTAAGCAGTTTACTTACTTTTTCCAGATGTCTCATTTTCATTTGATTGCCCCTGGTAAATGGGCATTTTATTTAGTGGCACGAACAGACGTGCAGTGTGTGACAGACAGCCCTGTACTTGCAAGAGTACCTCTCCTCCCTCATTCTTGGGTGTAAATGGTGCTGCCACCATGGCCAAGTAATCAGTATGCTTTGCTATTCTCTTTGCTGTTCTGTGTTATTGTCCCAGAGTTTATCCAGCAAATAAATATTCTGTGTATCATAATTGAAGACACAATACATGTAACTCACTTTTATGGATTGTGGTCAACTGGCATATTTGACTCTGGGTATGTGCTGTTTTCATTTGAATGATGGATTGTCAGTTCTTTATAATGAAAATGAAGCTGAAAATCCGTGGGAAAAAAGAACTGAAAATTCCACATAACTGCAAAGGAATGAACTTATGCATAAGCATATTATTGGAAACTCCTTTTGGCTGTTTATGGATGATGCTGTTGCCTAAATCCAGGAAGACTTACGGAACTCAATGATTGTTGCATTAACTGGCAGCTGTCGATCACTCTGAAAGTATTATCTCAACTCTCATATGCTACTTTCAAGTGAGCAACTACTTTTATTCTCAATGAAAAGATTGACTTGTGAAATGTCTGTAACTCCATAATCTTAATTCTCGACTTAAAAACTGCTTTCCTACATGGAGAGATATTTAACAAGCAATGTTAGTCGGCTGCAGCTGCATCCAACTTCACATTTACATGGCATATCGACACAGTTTTGCAGCAGTTTCTTCACTGACATTATGATGACCACTTGTATACTCTGCGAAATTTTTTGGGATAATTGAGATTTTATTGTGCTCAGCCCTAATGTGGAAGAATAATATGGTGTTCCCATATTTTTATTGGGCTTATGTGATAGAAGCAACTTACGGAATTCTTCAGAGACAATATTCATGAGTTTTGGCTGTATTTTAAAGACCACAGTTATTGGAGGAAGGCATGCCAAGAAGTCTTGTAGAATGTGTATGGCACAAGTACTGTTACCGTGTAAACCATTCATAACAGTTGAGCACAGTGAACATGCTAGTTCAGCAGCAAGGTGCTGCAAATAGGAAACAATTGAGTTAACATTTCGCCAGATGCAAGTTTGATTATTCTGGATTTTCTGGAGACAACGCATATAAAGATGGTTAGACTACATCTTTGTGTCACTTGTTGTATACCTCAATTAGAATGTGGTATTTTAATTAAATGCATTTTATACACTCCTGGAAATGGAAAAAAGAACACATTGACACCAGTGTGTCAGACCCACCATACTTGCTCCGGACACTGCGAGAGGGCTGTACAAGCAATGATCACACGCACGGCACAGAGGACACACCAGGAACCGCGGTGTTGGCCGTCGAATGGCGCTAGCTGCGCAGCATTTGTGCACCGCCGCCGTCAGTGTCAGCCAGTTTGCCGTGGCATACGGAGCTCCATCGCAGTCTTTAACACTGGTAGCATGCCGCGACAGCGTGGACGTGAACCGTATGTGCAGTTGACGGACTTTGAGCGAGGGCGTATAGTGGGCATGTGGGAGGCCGGGTGGACGTACCGCCGAATTGCTCAACACTTGGGGCGTGAGGTCTCCACAGTACATCGATGTTGTCGCCAATGGTCGGCGGAAGGTGCACGTGCCCGTCGACCTGGGACCGGACCGCAGCGACGCATGGATGCACGCCAAGACCGTAGGATCCTACGCAGTGCCGTAGGGGACCGCACCGCCACTTCCCAGCAAATTAGGGACACTGTTGCTCCTGGGGTATCGGCGAGGACCATTCGCAACCGTCTCCATGAAGCTGGGCTACGGTCCCGCACACCGTTAGGTCGTCTTCCGCTCACGCCCCAACATCGTGCAGCCCGCCTCCAGTGGTGTCGCGACAGGCGTGAATGGAGGGACGAATGGAGACGTGTCGTCTTCAGCGATGAGAGTCGCTTCTGCCTTGGTGCCAATGATGGTCGTATGCGTGTTTGGCGTCGTGCAGGTGAGCGCCACAATCAGGACTGCATACGACCGAGGCACACAGGGCCAACACCCGGCATCATGGTGTGGGGAGCGATCTCCTACACTGGCCGTACACCACTGGTGATCGTCGAGGGGACACTGAATAGTGCACGGTACATCCAAACCGTCATCGAACCCATCGTTCTACCATTCCTAGACCGGCAAGGGAACTTGCTGTTCCAACAGGACAATGCACGTCCGCATGTATCCCGTGCCACCCAACGTGCTCTAGAAGGTGTAAGTCAACTACCCTGGCCAGCAAGATCTCCAGATCTGTCCCCCATTGAGCATGTTTGGGACTGGATGAAGCGTCGTCTCACGCGGTCTGCACGTCCAGCACGAACGCTGGTCCAACTGAGGCGCCAGGTGGAAATGGCATGGCAAGCCGTTCCACAGGACTACATCCAGCATCTCTACGATCGTCTCCATGGGAGAATAGCAGCCTGCATTGCTGCGAAAGGTGGATATACACTGTACTAGTGCCAACATTGTGCATGCTCTGTTGCTTGTGTCTATGTGCCTGTGGTTCTGTCAGTGTGATCATGTGATGTGTCAATAAAGTTTCCCCTTCCTGGGACAATGAATTCACGGTGTTCTTATTTCAAATTTCCAGGCGTGTATTTTGCTGTAGGTGCAGCCCTTGTGTTTGAGTTGGAATGAATGAATATAGTATGTATGTTTACCATCTTCAGTTGAAAGTTAAGTTTTCAGGCAATCTATGAGTACTTTCTTAGAAAAAAGGGGGGGGGGGGTTATAGATACATTCTTTCAGCTTTCCATCAGTGCTTTTGCTTTGAATCCAATAATTTTACCGACTATAGAGCAGTTGTAGAGGTATTATGAAAGTGCACTCTTCATGTATTTTAATACAGATAGCATGTTCATTAATTTATATCTTTGTGTGGCTTTCCTAAACACATGCTGACAAAAGTATAGACTTTTATGGCAGGGAGGTTAATTATGCATAGCTGCTGCTAGGTGACAGCACATGACATTATACAAGGGCTGTGCAAAAAGTGTCTGACCTTATCTTTTATTGTTGAAACTAGCAGTGGCATCAAACCTCATGCACCATCTATGTTTGTAGACATACGTAGCGCGTGTGCCTTATTTTTCTTCCCATGACTAAGGAAACAACCAGTCTCTGGCTAGGCTGTTGACAAGTGAACATGTGTAAGTGGTAGTTGTGGGATTTTGTGTTGTGGGCAGAATGACAGAAAAAGTGGAACAACATTATTGACTTAAATTTTGTTTTAAGCTTGGTGATTTTCAAGTTGAAACAATCCGCAAGATTTGAGTAGTGTGTGGCAATGAAGGAATGGGTACCACACAGATAAATGATTGTTAAAAGTATTTCAAAGATCGCTGCTCATCAGTGAAGACTGAAACATATTCACGTGGGCCATCAACATCCGCAAATGACATTGTTATTGATCACACAAGGACCCTGGTGGTGCAGTATGGATGAATCACTTGCTGATGATGTTAAAATTTGTATGGGATTCATTCATTCCATTTTAACAGATCATTCGGACCTCTGGAGAATCCCGTCAAAATGTATACCAAAGTTTCTGACAACACAGCAGAAGCAACTTCATTTGAAGATTGCACAGGACATGCTGGATACAGGGAACAGCGATCCCAACTTCCTTAATACAGTGATTGCTGGTGGTGAGTCCTCGATTTACGTGTATGACCCAGAAACAAAATTTTAGTCATTGCAATGGGAGCATCTATCATCCCCGAGACACAAAAGGTGAGGCAGGTCTGCAGCAATGTGAAAGTTGTGCTGACCATCTTTTTTGACTCCTGTGGCATTGTCTGTCACATGTACACCCCAGAAGGTACTAATGTCAATGAGGAGTACTACCAGGAGGTTCTGCGATGCCTTAGTGAAGCAGGGAGATGCAAACAGCCAGACTTTGGGGCAGCGGGCAGGTGGCACCCGCTCATCATTCTCAATTAATTCAGAGTTGTTTAGCCAAACACAAGATGGCTGTAGTTTGTTGGCCTCCCTATTCTGCTGACATAGCTCTGAATTACATCTGGCTGTTCCCCTAAATTAAAAAGACTCTGAAAGGCACTATATTTCAGAACAGGGAAGCTATTATGCTGAATTCAAAGGAGTAGCTGTGCACTGTACGAAAAGAGGCTGTGCAGTGATTCTTCCAGCAGGGGCAGCAGCGTTGTGAGAGGTGTGTAGAAGCTAAAGGGGACTGTACTGTGAAGGTGGTTAGAGTCAAACAGTTCTATCTGAATAAAGATTGATTTTATAAATAAAAGTCTGATACTTATTGAACAGCCCTCATATAGGTGTATGCATTAAAATCGGTGTACACCCACATCTGTGCTTGACTATTCGACATGTGTGTTGACATGAATGTGAATTGGCAGGCACGGCCAGCTTTAAACAGTAGCACCTGTACACATTATAAAGAATTTTATGTGCTTTAGAAGCAAAGTGGTCTTCATAGAGAGACTGGGAGAATCCAATCAGTTGCACTGTTGCATCCCTAAATAATTGTTCAGTCTTCTCAGATGTAATTACGAGACAGTATCCAAAAGTTCTCAAAATACACTAATTATTATGTCTTGCCTACACTTTCTTTTGCATTGTCACCTTCTAAGTAGTTTCCTTTGGACTGAATACACTGTGACTTTTGAGAAATACATCTTATGTAAGCCGTCCTTTGTTGGGATTTTAGTACCCTTTGTGATTGCACATAAATCTCCTTCATCTGTATCGAATCTTCGCCCCACTAATTCTGTTTCTACTTTTGGCATTTCTGCCATATACAAGGTGAGACATATTAAACTTTCTGCTTTCAAAAAGGTACTAATAAAAACAAAGCGAGATACTATATATAATTGTTTTTATTTTTGAGTGAATATAGAATGCAGTTTTAATTTACTTGGTTTTGAAAATGATGTCTTGTAAATGCCCACCACCATTGTCCACACAACTGAGCCTATCATGGAAGTTGTCCATTACTCTGCGAGTCATATTCCAGTGAATAGCATTGATTTCTTTGTTGATGGCAGCCATCAGGTCATCAAAAGTTCAGGTACAATGTGCGTACATCTTATCCATGAGATATCTCCAGAGAAAAGAGAAAAAAAATATTGCATGGGGTTAAATCAGATGATCTAGGAGCTAAACCTGTGTCACCTTGGTAAGAGAGAAGGTAGCTTGGAAACATTAGAATTTCCATTGAACAACATTATGTATGGGATGTAGCACCATCTTGTTGGAACCATAATTTATCCTTGTCATGATTGTGCAGTAATGCATACAATTTTGGTTGCAGAAAGTTTTCAAGTATTTAACAATACCCAGAAGAAGTCGCTGTTCTGGGTTAACCATTTTGTTTGAAGAAGTAGGGACCTTGATACCAAAATCTGAAACAGCGCACCACACTGTCACTTAAGGGCTGTGGAGTGATTGTTCATGAAAGTTCTGGATGTTATTGTCAGCCCAGTATCAGAAATTTTGTTTATAAATAGTTCTACCCAGTTGAAAACGGGCCTCGTCACTACAGGTCAAAACACAAGTGTGAGGGATAATCTGCAGAAAGTTGCCACAAAAATTTGTTTATTGTCCCAATTCTCTTTCACTTAACTCTTGCATTATCTGCATCTTGTATGTGCGCAATTTAAGGTCTCTTTGTAGGATTCTTTGAACACGACTGGCAGATAATCTGATTGAAGCAACTTGCTTACGAACAGGTTGCTTGGGGGAGTGTTGAATGGAAGCCCATAGTCAATACACGTTTCCCACTAACAATGTCCTATTTCAGCCTGGTGGCTTTCTTTTCAGTGCAGATAATGTCGCTTTAAAATTTGATGCCCAATTCCTAGTGGTTGTTTCAGTGGGAATGGGATCATCATGACCAATAGCAAAATTTATGTGACCCGCATCCCATTTTTAGATCATGGATGTACCATTTCTCTTCCACTGCAAATGCACAGTGTTGTCCTGACACAGATGTTACGTGCGCTGAAAACAGCACATCGTTGTGCGTTTAACAATGCCATCTCTGTCATTCTTCCTGCATACGGGCAGTGAGTGACCTTATGAAATCGGATAGTTCGATATGACTCAGCCTGTATATGGCCTTTGGAATCGAATAAACAGAAAATAATGGAGAATGAAACTATCAACTTCCAATCTATGTCAGACCTTCAGTTATGTTAAAGATCAGTCTGTCACCACAGCCAAGGTTTCACTTCAACATTTGTCGGCTTGGCCATCTCTCAATCAGATTGTTACCTTCCGACTTAACCTAGATCTTGGGCTATGTTATATGTCAGTCACCACAATGTAGCTTCTGCCTTTGAATCAAAATCATTAGTAATATTTCAATGTAGATTGTGCAGGTTGTTGGGTATATACCCATAAAAGAAATGCCTGTAAACGGCAACAGCAGAAAATGAAGAAAGGGTCATCCACACAATGCAAGTAATTCATAAAATTTTATCACCTTAACCAAGTTTATTATTTTAGACAAAATCATTAACAACATTTCAATATAAACGCGGCAACTGTGATATGTTAATAACAGAAACATCTATCTGTATGTGGAAAAAGCAGGATGTGAAGGAAAGGCCATTGACAAAATGCAATTAATTTTTATATTAATGACATAAAGACATTTCTAGTTAACAGTTGTTCATTGGCTACCACTTTTTTGAGAGAGAGAGAGAGAGGGGGGGGGGGGGGAGGAAGGGGGAGGGAGCAGAGAAGAGTTTGTGTTCTTTACTGTGTGTTATCCAGTGTCAAGGTAGGTTCTTGTTGGAGATAAGTTAAATGAGTGAAAGAAATAATGCAGCTTGAGAATTAGGCTAATTAGAATTATTGAAAAGGGAGTGTGGTGTTTGACCTGTTACAAGAGTCTATCAAGAGAAATCTTAGCATTTTTAAATTTCATGTTAACGCATTTATGGAGCTTGAAATGTATGTAGTATGCAAGTAGCAATAACTGAGAGAGATACTAAGTAAGTTGCTACAAAAGTCATGCTGCAATATGTGCATCATTCTTAATACTTCCCTTTTATACAGGGTGTTACAAAAAGGTACAGCCAAACTTTCAGGAAACATTCCTCACACACAAATAAAGAAAAGATGTTATGTGGACATGTGTCCGGAAATGCTTAATTTCCATGTTAGAGCTCATTTTATTTTTGTCAGTATGTACTGTACTTCCTCGATTCACCATCAGTTGGCCCAGTTGAAGGAAGGTAATGTTGACTTCGATGCTTGTGTTGACATGTGACTCATTGCTCTACAGTACTAGCATCAAGCACATCAGTACGTAGCATCAACAGGTTAGCGTTCATCACGAACGTGGTTTTGCAGTCAGTGCAATGTTTACAAATGCGGAGTTGGCAGATGCCCATTTGATGTATGGATTAGCGCGGGGCAATAGCCATGGCGCGGTACGTTTGTATCGAGACAGATTTCCAGAATGAAGGTGTCCCGACAGGAGGACGTTTGAAGCAACTGATCGGTGTCTTAGGGAGCATGGAACATTCCAGCCTACGACTCGCGACTGGGGAAGACCTAGAACGACGAGGACACCTGCAATGGACGAGGCAATTCTTCGTGCAGTTGACGATAACCCTAATGTCAGCGTCAGAGAAGTTGCTGCTGTACAAGGTAACGTTGACCACGTCACTGTATGGAGAGTGCTACGGGAGAACCAGTTGTTTCCGTACCATGTACAGCGTGTGCAGGTGCTATCAGCAGCTGATTGGCCTCCACGGGTATACTTCTGCGAATGGTTCATCCAACAATGTGTCAATCCTCATTTCAGTGCAAATGTTCTCTTGGGCCCAATGTTCTTCCACCTACGCTCAATGGAGCACATTATCATGATTTCATACGGGTTATTCTACCTGTGCTGCTAGAACATGTGCCTTTACAAGTACAACACAACATGTGGTTCATGCATGATGGAGCTCCTGCACATTTCAGTCGAAGTGTTCATACGCTTCTCAACAACAGATTCGGTGACTGATGGATTGGTAGAGGCGGACCAATTCCATGGCCTCCACGCTCTCCTGACCTCATCCCTCTTGACTTTCATTTATGGGGGTATTTGAAAGCTCTTGTCTACGTAACCCCAGTACCAAATGTAGAGACTTTTCGTGCTCGTATTGTGGACGGCTGTGATACAATACGCCATTCTCCAGGGCTGCATCAACACATCAGGGATTCCATGCGATGGAGGGTGGATGTATGTATCCTCGCTAATGGAGGACATTTTGAACATTTCCTGTAACAAAGTGTTTGAAGTCACGCTGGTACGTTCTGTTGCTGTGTGTTTGCATTTCATGATTAATGTGATTTGAAGAGACGTAATAAAATGAGCTCTAACGTGGAAAGTAAGCATTTCTGGACGCATGTCCACATAACATATTTTCTTTCTTTGTGTGTGAGGAATGTTTCCTGAAAGTTTGGCCGTACCTTTTTGTAACACCCTGTAGATGAACTTTATTGCAAAATTTTCTTAATTGTTTCTTTTACTTTTGCCCTGAAGACTTGTTGTTGAAACATAAAGCTACAAATGTCAGTGTTTTGTTTGTAATGGAATAACTTTCATGAAACTAGATGTAGATTTCCCCGTTGTATAACTAAGTACCTGGTGGCTATAGTTAAACTTTCCCTATTCATCACATTGTAACACGGAAACTAAACAGATCAGGTGATCATGCCAGCCGAGCATTTGGAAACAGTCAGCTGATAATTCGATGGTTTCCAAATGTGTTTTGGAGAAGCATGTCGACTTCACGAGTGATGTGCGGTGGGGCCTGATCTTGGGTGAAAACTGTTGAGTTCAATGCGCCTCTCTGCTGTTGGGCGTTCATGACATTCTGGCGAAGCATATCGCAGTAATGCTGTCCATTCACACTTCACATCTTTGGTCCTTGAGTGCTAACCTGTTCAAAAAAGAATGTGCCATTAATGAACATAGCTGTGAAGCCAAATGATATGGTGACACGTTCACCATACAGAGCAACTTCATGCACGGTGACTGGAGGTGAAGATCCCCACACTCAGCAATTCTGTGTGTTCACCTAACCCATCAGAGAAATATGAGCTTCGCCTGTCCATAGGATGGTCCAGCCCTCATCGGCTTCAATCCTTGGAGGAAGTGGAGAGTGCAGTCAACACGTCGTCATGCGTTCTGTGGTGCAAACTGCTGTACGATATAGATCTTGTATGGATACCATTTGAGACTGGTTCTAAGCACCTTCCGTATGGTGGACTACAGGATGTTCAGCTGTCGTGACACAGCACGTGCACTGCCTGACGATCAGGAATTGTGTGCAGCGTTGTTTGCCATAGCAACAGCGATTTCATCAACCATGTGTAATGCAACTGCTCGTTGGCCTCTAGCCGGAGCGATGCCCAGTTCTCCAATTGATTAGAACTACTTCTTCATGCTCCGCACAGCAGGTGGAGAAAGAGGACCCTTCAGTAATCCTTTCAGCTGATGCTATTCTCGAAGTGCAGCTGCAGCATTACTGTTGTTTTGATAATAGAGCTTCACCAATAATGCCCTGCTCCTTTTCTCCAAGCTCGTGCTGACACATCAATAAGTGCACTGCGACGGTCAGGTGTGTGAGAGTATGAATCATGATGACTGATCACGGCACCTGTTGGCCATAGTTAGAACTGGTCAGCAGTCCTGTGACACACGGAAATCGTGCACCCCATACTCTGGACATTAAGGGGGGTAGGACGTCAAATGAGCCGACTTGGAGCAGGAGAGGCATTACAGGACATTTTAATTTCCACTGTGTATACTTTCGCAAATAAATTCATAAAACTTTGTCAGCATCATCACGAAGGATTCAGGATTCACACTCATTGCAGTGTAACTTCGAAAACATTACTTTTTTTTAATGTGAAATTTCATCAGTTTTTCACTTACTTATGGCTGCATTTGTTGCTATAGGTACACTTGTGTCTTCATAAGTTAGAGAGTTTCTTCGATGAATTTTGCACAGCATACATACCATACTTACAGGTGTATGAAACTCTAGAATTTATTTAATTTATGAAAAAATAAAGGAGCTGCTATAGTTTAAAGTTCATGTTTAGAAAAAACACAACTTTTATAGTTAATTACCTAATTCTTACCACAGTTTTTAATAGACTTGGAAAATTCTAGAGTTTCATACACTTTTAAGTATGGTTTGTATGCTGTGCAAAATTCATTGAAGAATCTCTTACTTATGGAGAAAAGTGTACCTATAGCAACAAATGCTGCCATTAGTAAGTGAAAAACTGATGAAATTTCACATTAAAAAAAAAAAAAGTAATGTTTTCGAAGTTCCACTGCAATGAGTGTGAATCCTGAATCCTTTGTGATGATGCTGACAAAGTTTTATGAATTTATTTGCGAAAGTATACACAGTGGAAATTAAAATGTCCTGTGATGCCTCTCCTGCTCCAAGTCGGCCCGTTTGATGTCCTAACCACCTAACCACCCCCCCCCCCCCCCCCCTCTTAATACTAGCAAGTTCAGTGTTCATACGGCAATTAGTATCTGTGTTATAACATGTTAAGTAGGGAAAGTTTAATTATAACCACCCTGTATATTAGTACTATCAAACTGCCATCTGATTTGTTAACTGTTTACTGATGAATTGTAATAATAAAATTCTGGATCTGCAACTGTGTTCCATTTAGTCTTAACATGCATTTTGGCCGTTCTTGCAAGGACCGTTGTTGTGTTGGTATCTTGATAACAGACTACACAACAGATAGAAATCCAACGTTGGTTGTATTTGATTATGTAACATGATCCCGAACCCAGAAGAATTTTGTTGGTGTAGACATTAACCATGAAAGTGCATGTCAGTGTTTAGCCAACAACTTCAAAATGTCAGCAAGCACTATATACATAAATTCATACATAACATGTGCTGTCTCTCATACTTAAAACCCAAGGTGTATGAAATTATGTAGAACATTGCAAATTTCTGAACCTTTGAGCAAAAGTCTAAACAGTCTTCAGATGATTTTCACTTGTAATCTATTGTTAAAATTGGTTAGTCCTATTCGGTTGTACTGTAGTCTCTCCCTTTTTCCTCCATCCGTAACAACTATTTTTTCTCCATTGTTATGAATGCATTTCAAATCAAGTTAGATCTTGAAATATATGCACAAAAACACGCTAGTGTACTGATTTATATATATATATATATATATATATATATATATATATATATATATAGAGAGAGAGAGAGAGAGAGAGAGAGAGAGAGAGGGGGGGGGGGGGGGGGGGGAAGGTGGAAATGTTGTAGTAAGTATGTCATACAGTTCCTGGACCTAACAGGACTTGTTTGATTTACCAATGCTGCTCTTAATTAAATGAGCCTTAAAGCTGGCTGTTGTGTACAGGAAATGGTTGCAGTCATAGAGTAAAAAAAAATCTGAGGTTACAGTGCTTCCTGATTGCCTTTGCATTACAGTTGCAGTGTTTATGGCTGAATTATTCACTTATTTTTTTGTTTTTATTTTTAAACAACGATCTATTAATCATAAAGTCTCATGGAGTGAAGATACGTAATTACACATCAGAGTTGGAACAGCAACAATGGACAAAACAATGTCAAGAGAGCAAAACCTTGTATCTCAAAAATACAGGGAAGTAATACTGCTGTAAAGATACCTTGACTCACAAACTAAAGTAACACTATCTGCTGTACGTATTATTTGTCAGTTTTATGATATTTACGACCTTACTTGATAAGATACAAGGTTTTGCGGCAAAACATTGTTAACAGATAAGAAGTTTGTGAGTTTTTACATCGAGATAGTTTTTAATGTTGCTAACAGAACCGAGCATACAAATGCATAAAACAAAAGGAATTTGAATTTAAAGCGTCTTCACACAGAAATAAGTCATGAGTTCTTTGTTTTTCACACAATTTTGTTGACATTATTTGTAAAGAAGGCCTTCATAAAAAGGATGATAATGTCTTGGAGTAACTGATTTGAGAGACATCAAAGCATGTTAACGTGCGTGCAGAAATTGCAACTGATCCAGTGTACAGAATTTTTATGTCACATCTCCAGTCACTATAAAATATTTTGTCACATTCTCGTTACCTCTGTGCCTATAAAATTTGTAATGAATGTTGCAGAAATGTTAGTATCTAACCCTTCTTCTCCTTCACAGGGGGGGGGGGGGGGGGGGGGGGGGGGGGGGAACTAAGCCATCTACTGAGTTACAAACTGTGAAATTGTAACATTTCAACTCCCGTGTGAAATAAAGACAACTGGCCTGGTCTGCAAGCACTAACTGCAGTGTTTATACATCCATGGTAAACACTTTCCTGCTTTATCTGCCCTTTCATCATTTGACTTCCCCCGTTTTCCCTCTGTTTCTTCTGTTGAGCATTGTACTGGTTCTGTGAAATATAACTTGTAAGAAAAAGAGCAATGATAGTACCATGACTGACACAATCACTAACAAACTCATTGTATGATTCACTAAATGATGAAAAGTGTGGCCCCAAATAAAGCTTGAAAGTAGATGCTTTGCAATAATAGGATACCAGCTTGGGAGTTTTATCTAAAAATTTCCAAACATTTTCTTTTAGTGCATTAAATTATTCCTTCTGCTCCCTTCATGTTTTGAAATAATTATCCTCATTTACTCCGTTTGACCCAAGTGCTGGCTGACTATTCACAAATTCCTAAAAGTGGATGAAACATTTCTTTACACATGGGTAACACATCATTGTGTACTTTTAAATTGTACTGAAGACAATATTTTCTTCTTCATTGTCCTACTTAAATTTCTTGTTTATCTTCTTTACTGTGTACTAGGATAGCAACACACCCTTCCTGTTGTTCCCACTTCATATTTGACAAAAAATGTATAAAATATTTGACTACTTTTCTCCTCAGATGTTGAAAAATACATTCTCTTGTTCTTTGATTTGCAACAGAATTTCAATGTGCATTGTAGATTAATTTTCATACATTCTGATGTTATTTCAGATTGTTCTTCTTTTTTCTTACTCAGTCTTTTATATTTTTTGTCTTTCATTGTAGAAATTTTAGCTTCATTTCTTTCCATATTAACGGATCTACTTTATCTTTCTTAGTACACCTCCTTGTTATCAGTACTAGTTGTTCAGCTTGGCTTTTCTTTTGATTTCGATTATCTAATACACTTCATTTACAACAACTGCAACTGATTATAAATTGACATTTTTCTAATTTCTGGTTTCTTACCTTACCACTCCCCCCCTCCCCCCTCTCCCTGCCCTGACTAACTTCTTTTGTCGGTCATCTTTTGTAGTGCAGATCATCCACTTAAGAGCATTCAGATTCCTCAGCTTATCTGAATCTGAAACAAATCATTGCCTTCTGAATTCTTTACATTTAAGTTAATAGGTACTGACTGTTCATTTGCTGGTGAGAATGATGCTGGTAGTACACTTGAAACTTCTGAGCAGGAACTGTCAAATAATTGTAGGTCCTTCTTCAGTATTCTACTTCCCCTTGGTCTGTGATTACTTACATGCATTTGAATTTTGTGCAAAACAAAGAAAAACCTCCAGAAAATCAACTGATTGGCTGTAAAATTTATGTACTGCCTACTTCTCGAACACGCTGTAAAATTGTTATAGTTCTATAGCATGACATTACTAGCTACACAAAGAGTAGTGTAGAGGGGCAGACAAATGAAAATGAGACAGATGGGTAAAAGTAAACTGTTTCTTGATTCAAAAGTAATTACAATATTTGTTAATATAGTTATCCCACTATGACACAAGATGGTCTATGCCTTCATGGAAAAATGTTTCAGATTGCCCACACAACCACGATTGTACTCTGGTGCACCCTTCTTCATGCAAAGCAATTTGACAGTCACAAATGTCTTTCTTCAGGGCTCCAAAAATATGGAAATTACATAGGGAGAGATCAGGATTGTACAGAGGATGTCTAAGGGCTTCCCAGCAAAACTCATGCTGTGTAGTCAAAACAACAGGGCACGCCAGCTCTGGGAAAGTCATGGTGATCTTTTTCTTTACCTGCAAGGGCCCACTGCTGATTGACTTTCTGGAACAAAGCATCACAGTTAACATACCAGTGACACTTTGCAAATATTGAAACACACCATCAAGCCCAAATGCATAGGAATGTTCTCAGATGGTGTCATTCTGTTGCAGTATAATGCTTGCCTACGCATTGCCAAGCTTGTCTCGACTATGATGCAGAAGTTTCTGTGGGAAGCCCTTATACAACCTCCATTCAGTCCTAATCTCTCCCAATGAGATTTCTGTATTTTTGGAGCACTGATGAGACATTTGTGGCTGTTGGCTTGCAGCAGACTGCTTCCATAGGCAACCGCAAGCACTTTTCCATGAAGACATTGACAATCTTGTCTCATAGAAGGATAATTGTTTTTATTTATTTCTTTTGTGGCCTTCATTGGGCCACTATAGTCAATTGTATGAAGGTTTATACAAGTTGTTGTTATTCAGTAATACAATTCAGCTCAATAACAATCCAATAATACAGTGGTTATACAAGAATATTGTATCTTATTGTTATACGAAATATGTTTTGCTCTTCTGTCTGCTCAATACTTCATTTTCTCAAGTATTTTCGTTTTTTCTTTGTCTAAGATCGCTCTTACTATTCCACAATATTTCTGTTATTGTCTTACTATTTTGTGAATTTCTACAAAATCAGTGATGAGAAACAGGTGTGGTCCCTTTGTTAAATTTATATTTGATGTTAACGTAGTTCTCTTTTTCAGAGATGTTTTGATTGCTATTATTGGTCTGCATTTTACATTCTTTCTACTTCTGCCATCGTAAGTTACTTAGCTACCACAATAGCAAAACTCATCTACTACTTACAGTGTCTCATTTCCTAATCTAGTTCCTTCAGCATCTCCTGCTTTAATTAAACTAAATTCTTTGTTGATATTCATCTTATCTCATCCAAGAGACTAACCATTCCATGCAGTGACTCTTCTACATCCTTTGGCATCTGACAATTAACAATGTCATAGGCAAGCCTTGTAGTTTTAATTTTTTCTCTTTAAACTTTAACATATTCTTTAAATTTTTCTTTGGTTTCCATTACTGCTTGCTTAATTTACAAATCAAATGACATCAGACATAAGCTACAACCCTGTCTTACTGTCTTGTCCACTGCTGTTTTCTTTTCATGTCCTTTGACTGTTAAAACTACAGTCTGTAATCTGTACAATTTGTAGATACGCTTGTGCTCCGTGTATTCTATCCCTGCTACCTTAGAAATTTTAAAGCTAGTGTATTCCAGACTCTCTCTGAATCCACAAAATGTCTAAAATCTAGGTTTGCTATTCTTCAACCTATCTTCGGAGATAATTCGTTGGGTCACTAATGCCTTGCATGTTCCTGTATTTCTCCTGAACCTAAAGTGATCGTTCTGAATGGAGACCAGTTTTTCTAGTCTTCTGTAAATAATTCATGTCAGTGTTTGGCAACCATGCCTTATTAAACTGATAGTTTGGTAGTAGCCATGCCTGTCGGCATCAGCCTTCTTAGTAATTGGAAGTATCACATTCTTATAGAAGTTTGAGGGTATTTCGCCAGTCTCATATCTTGCACACTAAGTGGAATTGTTTGAAGCAAATTAAACTTTCTTGCTCTGGGAGCCGCACGGCCCCAGCAGTCTCTTCTCAAACTAAGACATATTACAGTGCAGAGAGATATGACCCCAAAATGTTCCCTTCCCTGGTTGCACAATGAGGGGAACATATGGCTCAGAGACAAGGCGAGAAATACTCTGCCCAATACTTGAGTTGTTCTAGTTCCAACGGGGATTCCTTTTTGACAGCAAACCACTATTCTTTGTTGAACACCTCACCTCATGGACAGGTTTGGAAGAGTGGCAGTGATTTCAAAAATGAAAAGTGGTTCTATTCCGTTTGAAATGGTCTCTGGTGCTCACTCAAAGGCGCTGCTCGCCTGCAGCAAGCTGGGTAACATTCCTGTCACTATAATCCCCATAAAACTTTGAATATGGTACAGGGTACCATTTTTCACCGAGACCTCCTTTCACAGATTGATGAAGAGTTTTGACTAGTTGTGCAGTGTGCTTTTTGCCCGTCTTGTCCACTGGGGACCAAAAGACGACAGAGTATTTACTGGAGCATTCATCATGGCCTTTGAAGGTGACTCGTTGTCTTAGAAGGTCAACGTGATGGTGTATCACTGTGATGTCAAGCCGAATATTGCTCCTCCCATGGGATGGTACAAATGCATGCAATTTAGACACACAACTCCACATTTCAATGCCAGTTCCGTCTATGTGGATTGTGGATGTGTATTGCACACAAACGGTCCTCGTGCCCCTCCTCTCTTCTACATCAACTGCAGAAAGAGCCATTTTTCCCTGTTCACCGGACTGCATCATATTCAAATGAGAAAAGAAAATCCAGGAATACAAGACCGTTTACCCCCTCGCATATCAAGAGGCCAAGAAGAAAAATGATCATCTATATCCTACTCGTGTGTTGATGGCACATGCTGCTGCTATGATGATGACAACATGCTCTTTAATGACTGTGCCTTTGCCCTCTGTGTCTTCTGTGTCTGGACCTAAGTACCATTTGATTGCATCTGTTCCACTGGTGGGTCCTCCTACTACTACTTCCTCTACACCCCTTTTGGGACCGTCAACTCCCTATTTGCCAGAGACATCAATCCCCAACCCCCAGCCAGAGAAGCAGCACTCTCCTCCAGCATCCCTTACCAGGAAGGGGTTCCTCAGGGAGCTCCCTTCCCAGGTCTCCGCTGACCTGCAACTGTATGCTAGCTAATGGCTGAAGGAGCCACAGGTTGCAGGTCATTGGACTTTATGTTCCTCCTCTGTCCTGGAATGTGGGACAGACAAGCCCTCACAGAAGTCTAAATTGCTGAAGCACAGGAAGTTCTCCAGAAAGAGGGAGATTCTGATGGCCCCTGTCGCACCAGACCCTGCATGTTCTGCCTCTGTATCTGAGACAACGTTCCTGGTGGCCCTTATGGCCTCGGACCCCCCCCCCCCCCCTCCCCCTCCTCCCAATGTGTATTGGTATACCTTCACTTTGGAGGCTACGGTTGTTCATGTGTAGACATCTCTGGAATTTACTGTCTGTAATGTGTATTTCCCTCCAAGTGAAGTATCCCAGAACACATTATCTGCACTGTTTTCTCAGCTCCACGCACCCTACCAGCTGTCAAAACTTACTCATGGGACTTGATCTCTACCTCTTGAATACTGGTGTCCCCACTCA
The DNA here is from genome assembly GCF_023864275.1 of Schistocerca cancellata. NCBI lineage: Eukaryota > Metazoa > Arthropoda > Insecta > Orthoptera > Acrididae > Schistocerca > Schistocerca cancellata. The sequence continues at coordinate 381,396,840 of NC_064629.1, read as the reverse complement.
CTTCTGTGTGGCATATGGGCCTTATTCAGCCATTAGTTTTTCTATTTGCAGCCCAGGTCTTCTTCTGTCCATCCATTGGAGAGTCCATGATTACCTGTGTGGCAGGGATCATTTTTGAATCCTTTTGACCCTGCCTCAGTGTCACTCGCCAGTGTGTCCACCCAGATGGACTCTCTTCAAAACTGATTCGGATACTTTCAACACTGCTATCGCCCTTCACAAGCTGCCGCATGGAGGTATCAATGCAGTTGTCCAGAGCACAAGTGCAGCCATTCTATCAGCAGCTGACAAAGTAATCCTCTTCCTTGGGATCCCCCATCGGGAGACAGTACCGTGGTGGACCCTCGAACTCACTGTGGTTATTAGAGATCACAGGCGTGCTTTCAAACAGCATAAGAGACATCCATTGATGGAGCACTTCATTGCCTTTAAACAGTTCCATGCCGAGGTCCACTACTTCACAAGTGTCAGAAATGAGAGTGCTGAGAGCGGTATGTTGCTTCCTTTGGACCATGTACCCCTCCTTTGCAGATTTTGGTGAAGATTCGATGCCTATATAGACACCAGTACCCCGTGGTTGTACCTGGTATGTCTGTGAATGGTGTTGTCTACACTGATCCAGGCACTCTTGCAAAATATTTTGCTTTTTGTTATGCTCAAGCCTGTGCATCTGAGAATCATAAGCCTGCATTTCGTATCCTCAAACAGTGGGTAGAGCAACTTCCTTTACATTTACTACATGTCACCCGGTATCTTATAATGCTCAGTTCAGCGAGCAGGAATTCCTCAGTGCTGTAGCCCTTTGCCCAGACATGGCTCCAAGGCCAGGCTGCATCCACAGCCAAATCCTCAAACTCTTACCAGTGGATTACCAACATCACATCCTTGCCATTTACAACTGTATCTGGAGCAATGGTGAGTTCCCATTCCAGTGGCAAGAAAGCGTGATCATTCCAGAACTAAAACTGGGTAAACACCCTCTTCAGATGGACAGCTATCGCTCAATTAACCTCACTAATATTTTCTGCAAGTTGCTCGAATGTATAGTGAGCCGTTAGCTGTATTGGTACCTTGAGTCTCGGGGTCTTTTGGCTCCTCCCAGGGCAGTTTTTGCCAAGGCCATTCTACTGCTAACAATTTGGACTGCCTGGGAGTCTGATGTTCGGTCATCTTTTTCGCAATGTCATCTTCGACTTGCACAAGTCTTATGACACCATATTTCATCACCACTTCCTCATTCCATCACAAAGACATGTATCATGCACTCCTATCGCCATTGTACTGTCCATCCCCAACCAGAACTCTCCCACGATGACCAAATGACCAATGTGGTGGAGTCTTAGTGTTTTTTAGGGCCTTCGATGCCCTGTTGATGGAGATTCCCCATCTTTGCCAACTAAAGTCAACATGCCAGCCATACCGTAATACCCATTCACTGTCTTGGGAACATCGGCTGGTGTGCAGACCGTTCTGTACTTTGTGGCCATAGAAAGCTCTGATCCTGTAGAGTCGATCTCATGGTAGTCTGGCGTATAGCGCAGCATTGTGCTCAGCATTGAGGATGCTGTATCTGTTACACTATTGTGGAATCTGACTTGTGGGGGACTGATGACCATAGATGTTAAGTCCCATAGTGCTCAGAGCCAGTCTGACTTGTGATAGGTGCCTTTCAGACCAGACCTGTCAACAGCCCACATGTGGAGGCTGGTGTCCCTCCCCTACAGATCAGGAGCCGACAACTGCTGCTCATCTATGAAATACACTTTCGCTGCTCCTCTGAGCATCTAAACTACAGTGTCCTTTTTCACAGGGAGATCTGTCTCTCTCAACACAGGCCAAGGTGTGGAGTCACGATCCCAGTTCACACACAGTGTTCCTGCTCTGAATTCCATCTTTCCCCACTGTTGCTCTTGTCAGGGAGAAATCACATACACCTCCATGATACGTACCCTGTCCTCTGATATGTCTCGTCCACTCTTTTGGGCTGAGAGACTCAATAGACCCTATGGCTGTTTGCCGCCTTTTTCTGGACATTCTCGATGCATTTCTGGGCTCAGACATGTTAAACACTGGTGGTTCTATTGTTGACGGATGAACCGGTTTTACCTACACACATGCAAGATGTAGTGAACAAGGCTCCCTGCCAGATGGTTGCAGTATATTCACTTCAGTATTGGGACCATTGCTCAAGCCCTTACCTACCTTCGTTCTTGCACTGGTGAGCTATTTTTAATTGGCAGTGACTTCTTGAGTAGTCTTCTGGCTGTCACCTGGTCAGCCTGCGTGAAGCGTCTGGTGGTGAGTGGCCAATTGCCATGGGTGCTGTAGGGCAAGGAACCTCTCAAGCATAAACAGTTCTGATCTTGACGTAGCCACGAGATCTTTTGCAGAAGGTTTTGCTATTAATGGTGGATTGGAAAGTGAAGCAAATTAACTTTGAGGCTCCATCAGACTGATTCCTTTTAGCAGACATCCAAAATGTGGTTAAAAAAATAAAGAAATGAGTGAACTCAAAACTCCTGACTTTGCGTGTACATTGTGTGGTGTTTACCACCAGATGATGAGCTGATATAGCACTGTAACATCGGGAGTGGAAGAAAACACTTCTTCCAGGCACTTCTGCATCCTACAGTGTTGCCAGATTGTGCAGCTAGCCAGACTTAGAATGCTGAGGGGCGGCCAGTTTTTGTGCTGTCAAGTGTACTTGTACAATGAAATTTTGCACACACAATCAGGATCTGCTAAGAACCACTGTAGGGACTTTGCAGATTGCTCTTGTGAATCAGATACATCAGCAAAATGTTTGTTAATCCTATAAACACCACACGCATTGCACATTGTTCCCATGTGTGGTAAACTGTCTCGACAATGATGTTGCTTAGTTCTTTACACATAGATGGAACTAGACAAGCTCTTTTGGTTAACAGCAACTCTGAAATTTCATTACATATTCAGTTAGAGATGCGGATTTGTCGTCGTTGAGTATCTCTAGATAAAGTGTCAAATTCACAAGAAGCATGTAAAACATCTCAAGAATTGTTGTACTGTGCTGTCCTATTGACTGGGTATGGAAATCTGCATACTGCAAATGTAACAACTATTCCCTAGGAGTGCAGCTGTAGAGTTAACTCTAAAGATCTGTGTACCGTATATTGAATGACAGTGTCTGTCATTGTATCAAATAAGATTGTTACACAGGTAAATCCGGGCAGATCCACATATTAATACATGGCTTTAAAAGACCACACTTTTGATTGATCTGCCAAAACATTTTCTGTAAGCTGATATGGAAGTAAGTTTGTTTATAAGAAGAAATAACACTCAAAGTGTGTCATTTTTGTTGATACCGTCTCAGTTCATTGTGACCCTGTTCTGGCACAACTGGTCACTTTTATCTACCTAATTTATATAAAGAACACAACAGAATATAATTCACGAAGTACCAACATCAAATGGCTATTAGGCCTATTACAAGAAAAAACTTTTATGTGAGGAAATAGGTTCACATATCATTCATGTACTCCAGTTTCTCAGGTGTGAGGTGCAAAAGTAGTACTACAAAATTTTTATATAAATTTGGATTTGTCATGTTCTTCCATATAATTTGTGTGATGTCCTCCTTTCTTCTCTTTCCTTTCCTAACAAACAATCTTGGCATCACTTATTTTGTACGTATTCCTGTCATCATCAAAACTTATTCTCCAGTTAACTTTACTAACCATCCCACAATCACTGATTTAGTTATCCCACGTTTATTCACCAGCTATTCACTATTGTATGTTCGTGCAACATGTTTTCCTAGCTGTTCAGAGAATAGAACCAAAGCAGCTGCTAACTGGGGCTGTACAACTTGCCCTTAGTATTGTAGCGATACAGCAAAAATTTTCTGTCACAATTTTATTTTCTTGGATACACCAAGAAGATTATATATTATCTTTCTTACCTGTAGTTCGTATTAGACGTTTATTTCCACTCTGACAGTCTGAATCTATGGCTTTAGCTAATAATTATAACACACTCATCATTCAAACAGCCAAACAACCACATAAACAAACAGCAATTGGTATTCACCGGTTCACATTTATTTGGCTCAGCGCATATAGCCCCAGCCCCTTTTGTCTGTGAGACTGTTTTTTATTTCTTGATGTGACGGGGAGTCCCCTGGAAGAGACATCACATGTGCTATGCACACATTCAAAACACAACTTATGATTCATTTAGAAATCAATTTAGACTGTGTTTAAAAATTGTTGAAGAACCAACAGGGACACATTTCAAAATCATGCGAATAATTGATAGAACAATGTGCTCTGGATGCTAGGCACTTTGTGAAACAAGTTTTTTTACGTCAAGAATATGAATTTTGCGGTCCCCTGAAATTGCCACCCTGGGCAGATACCCCACTTTGCCCTTCCCCTCCCCCACTAGATCCGGGCTTAGTTACTAGTGCCACAGGAAGTGGATATTCGAAAGAGTGTGGCCACTGTTGCCAATAATAAATACAAAATTTCTCAGGGCAAGTAGCCAATAGAGCAGGCTTAATAATCTTATTTTTTGACGCATCTACACTCCTGGAAATGGAAAAAAGAACACATTGACACCGGTGTGTCAGACCCACCATACTTGCTCCGGACACTGCGAGAGGGCTGTACAAGCAATGATCACACGCACGGCACAGCGGACACACCAGGAACCGCGGTGTTGGCCGTCGAATGGCGCTAGCTGCGCAGCATTTGTGCACCGCCGCCGTCAGTGTCAGCCAGTTTGCCGTGGCATACGGAGCTCCATCGCAGTCTTTAACACTGGTAGCATGCCGCGACAGCGTGGACGTGAACCGTGTGTACAGTTGACGGACTTTGAGCGAGGGCGTATAGTGGGCATGCGGGAGGCCGGGTGGACGTACCGCCGAATTGCTCAACACGTGGGGCGTGAGGTCTCGACAGTACATCGATGTTGTCGCCAGTGGTCGGCGGAAGGTGCACGTGCCCGTCGACCTGGGACCGGACCGCAGCGATGCACGGATGCACGCCAAGACCGTAGGATCCTACGCAGTGCCGTAGGGGACCGCACCGCCACTTCCCAGCAAATTAGGGACACTGTTGCTCCTGGGGTATCGGCGAGGACCATTCGCAACCATCTCCATGAAGCTGGGCTACGGTCCCACACACCGTTAGGTCGTCTTCCGCTCACGCCCCAACATCGTGCAGCCCGCCTCCAGTGGTGTCGCGACAGGCGTGAATGGAGGGACGAATGGAGACGTGTCGTCTTCAGCGATGAGAGTCGCTTCTGCCTTGGTGCCAATGATGGTCGTATGCGTGTTTGGCGCCGTGCAGGTGAGCGCCACAATCAGGACTGCATACGACCGAGGCACACAGGGCCAACACCCGGCATCATGGTGTGGGGAGCGATCTCCTACACTGGCCGTACACCACTGGTGATCCTCGAGGGGACACTGAATAGTGCACGGTACATCCAAACCGTCATCGAACCCATCGTTCTACCATTCCTAGACCGGCAAGGGAACTTGCTGTTCCAACAGGACAATGCACGTCCGCATGTATCCCGTGCCACCCAACGTGCTCTAGAAGGTGTAAGTCAACTACTCTGGCCAGCAAGATCTCCGGATCTGTCCCCCATTGAGCATGTTTGGGACTGGATGAAGCGTCGTCTCACGCGGCCTGCACGTCCAGCACGAACGCTGGTCCAACTGAGGCGCCAGGTGGAAATGGCATGGCAAGCCGTTCCACAGGACTACATCCAGCATCTCTGCGATCGTCTCCATGGGAGAATAGCAGCCTGCATTGCTGCGAAAGGTGGATATACACTGTACTAGTGCCGACATTGTGCATGCTCTGTTGCCTGTGTCTATGTGCCTGCGGTTCTGTCAGTGTGATCATGTGATGTATCTGACCCCAGGAATGTGTCAATAAAGTTTCCCCTTCCTGGGACAATGAATTCACGGTGTTCTTATTTCAATTTCCAGGAGTGTATAACACATTGTTCTCGAGCACAAACTTCAGGTGATTAAAAATTATCTTAACAATGAATGTTAACTCATAAAAGCCTTAATTATAATTTATCTGAAGTGTTTTATGTTTGTACATCTCGGAGAGAACATTGATTGAATTTCCTCAGTTTGAGAGTACTGAAGGTGTGACATGTTTTACTTGTTAAAAAACATTCAGCAGCCTAGATCGCATATTTATTTCTTTATCTAAGACAGCCAGTTTCGACAGACTTTGCTGTCATCTTCAGGACTGTAACAAAGTGCTTATACATGGAAATGTCTCATAACATGAGTTAAGGCGTGGTATTTAAGATAAAAGTTTCAGTTTGGCATTACAAAACCTGGAAGTCGAACAGTACATTTGCATACCTTAAAAATCTTTTTGTTGTGGAAATGTGTTCATTTTACGTTGAACTTCAAGCCAAGTTGTCATGTGGAAAAAAATCAGCACATTATAAAAGGTTTGTCATAACTAAAATATTTACAAACATAAAGCACCTTTGTAAAGGGCCATATATATACTTACAGGGTGTAAATTTTAAGTTGACAAACCAGAATATCTTGAAAAATAAGCTTCACACGAAAAAATGTGTAGAACCCAAAGCTGATTATTTTCGAGGGTGACATCTGCAGGTGCTAAAATTAGCCGCACCCCCTGTGGGTGAGGCGGGAGGCAACTTTAAAATTTCAAATGGGAACACCCCATTTTTTATTGCAGAATCAGATTCTACATAAAACACTATGTACATTTTGTCATAAATATCTGTTTTGATTCATGGTAGTTGGTGCTCTAATTCAAAAAAATGTTCTCATTTTTGCGTGGAAAATGGTTACGGACAAATAAAACATACTTATTTAATTTGTAAATTTTGATTCGCTAAAACTAAAACTCTCCCTCTCTCCCCATAGAGTGGGATTTGAGAGAGCGAGAGGAATTAGAGTTTTACAAATGTTGACCCAAATATTAATATTTTCCACAGATTCAGATAAGTTTTGTTTGTTTTGTGGTCATGAGGCCACACAACCTTTAATTATCAAACAAGTCATATGACTAGCTAACTAACTAACCAAACATCCTACTTACTAATGAGTGAACTAATTAACTCACAGAGTAAACAAAGTAAAAGACTAACTGAGGAAAAGACTAACCCACTCGCTAACTAAAGATAAACGTATTCCCCTCTAAGATTTGGTGGTCCCGAAAAGGAACTATTGGTTTTGTTATTGTCGATTATTTGCAAATACTTGCAAGTAAATGAATTTCCAGTGAGTCCCCTCTCCTCTCACTTCTGGCCTGCTTGTTGTCCGTAAATCCCTTACATCTCACCGAATATGAAATCAAATGTTCAAAGTGATGACCTCCAACTTCGATGCATTTATTGACTCATGCTGTAAATCCCTGCACACATCTTGATAACATGTCTGATGATTACATTGCAGCACAAGCATCTCTTATTCTTTGCATCATGTTTCCGAGAGTGGTAGGTGTTTCCTGATAAAAGATGAAAGATAACCCCATAGGAAGGCGATCTGGCTGGCCAATTCTCAGGACCTGCCCTGCCGATCCAGGAAAACGCTGCACATAAAGCGTGACTGCATCGTCGAAATTTCTCCCACTTTCTCCATAAATGTACACCATCTCAATTTTTTATTCCACAGAAAGATAATTCATAATGACATATGCCACCTATTAATCTCAAGAGAGGAAAGATAAGGTCATCGATAAAGGCAGGGTTAGAATTTCTGTGAGTGAGAAGCGGCCTGTGTAATCCCCCTTAGCAACACTAACTCCATGTCAGACGCGACCAGTAGAGAGCAAAAGCCGCGCGCGCAGTCACATAAGGTAATCAAACATAAATCACCCAAAAGACAATCGTTATTATGAACGATGTATTGCTGTCTGAATGCTCAGACAGGTAAAAGGTACAATGTGTTTATTACATTAATACTTACAATTTCTAAAGCCCAGTATTACTATGAAACAGGGCGAATTTCTAGTCCGTGCGCTACCTATTGGCACGCTGCTCATCATCAAGGTCTGGATGAGAGCATTGTTTATCGATCAGGGCTGAGTGGGATATCGATTATCGTGCATAATACTAAAAATATAAACGACGTAACAGCTGCGAAATTCCGAAATAAAATAAAGTTGTAAACAATGTGAGTTAAGTCAATAAATTCATGAATGTCGTTTTCTACGTTTTTCCACCCGAAACCAAAAGACTCAAATTAAGCAAGCACTCCAGTTGTGAGACGTCTCGACAAATGAGGGTGATTACTCCAAATCTAATAAAAAATTAGGTTCGTGAGTAAGTTAGTTTTTTAGTTAATGAGTTCACTCATTAGTAAGTAGAATTTTTGGTTAGTTAGCTAGCTTGTCAGATGATTTGTTTGATAATTAAAAGTTGTGTGGCCTCATGACCACAAAACAAACAAAACTTATCCGAATCTCTGGAAAATATTAATATATGGGTCAACATTTGTAAAACTCTTAATTCCTCTCTCTCAATTCCCACCCTATTGGGAGAGAGGGAGAGTTTTAGTTTTAGCGAATCAAAATTTACGAAATAAATTAGTATTTTTTATTTATCCGTAACCATTTTCCACGCAAAAATGAGAACATTTTCTTGAATTACAGTGCCAACTACCATGAATCAAATCAAATGTTTAAGACAAAATGTACACAGTTTTTTATGTAGTATCTGATTCTGCAATAAAAAAATGGGGGTTCACATTTGAAATTTTAAAGTTGCCTCCCGCCCCATCCCCAAGGGGCTGGGGTGGCGGGCTAATTTTAGCACCAGCAGATGTCCCCCTTGAAAATAATCAACTTTGGATTCTACACATTTTTTTGAATTATTCTGGTTTGCCAACTTAAAATTTACACTCTGGACATATATGTGTGTTCTACATCTACATTGGAGGGCACAATTCCCGCCAAAGTCATATCGTCGTGTGAGAGTCAGAGGAACGTATCTCCAAAAATGTGATTCTCGGTTTTTTTAACGTATGTCCTCACGGTAATCAGGTCCTTGTTGTGTCAAAATAGCGCATCTCTCTCTCTTCTCGTTGCGAGAATAAGCTGCTGCATATCTCCAAGTTGTGAGCTTAATTTAAAGACAGATAAACGAATTGGCTCTTACGTTCTTGTGTCTCGAGTCAGTGCAGTCTATTTTCGGATCAGCAAAACGTATGGGCACTTACGTTCTTCTGACTGCTTACTTCATGAAGTAAATTTGGAAATACATTTTTATTCAGCAGTTACCATTATCTGCTTGTTTTGTATAATACAATTTTGCTGCATTTGTGCACTATTTTCCTGTGTGCTGAAAGAGTATTATATGTTGTCTAGCAGATAATAATGAAGCTTGCGACGCCTCCCTGCTGAATCATCCTTCTGTTCATTAGTTCTCGAAACACTTTACGTACGAGGTTTCAAGCCGTTGTATTTTCCTTGCAAGAATCAATAAGCGGAGAAACGCTAAACAATGAGTGCCCTTTGTAAGCATTGTCAATGCAGTCACGTTGCTGTGATAGTCATGTCAAATTTTGTTTAGTTTCGTGTGGTATTCACTGTGAAGAGGTTGTTGTTAGTGTGTGCTCTCTGTTAGATAAAAAATGATGTCATGAGGAAGGAGAATGGTTGAGCTAGTGATGTAAAATTACCACAGTGAAAGTAATTCTACATCTGATGAAGGTAAGATGAATTACTATTAATTTTATATGTGAGATAATCATCCACGGAGATACAGATCGTTAGTTTGATTGACTTGATTCCCATTCATTGTCTGTATACCGTACTGTAGAAATTACAGAAGCAGAAGAAAAGAATGGTGAAATATTGTCTGCAATACAAAACTGTTCCATAATGAAATGGCTGCAAGAATTAACGGAAGAAGATTGCAATGATTTCAAAGTGCTTAGTTCGGGTTCATCAGATGATTACATACCCGAAAACAGCATGGATTCATCATCATCATCATCGTCATCATCACCATCTCTGAGGCCAAAGAAAAGGAGAGCTGCAGTTCAACAGAAACTGCAACTATCTTTAGAAAACCTCGGTAAGCAAAATGATAATCTGTGGGTCTTGTTTAACATTTCAAATACTAATTTCTCAGTTAGAAATTATTTGACAAGCAAAATACATATATTGGGACTATCGTTTGAATATGGTTGTGTGTGCGCATTTTCTTAGTGGTCCTTAATTACATTCTGATTTATTTCTTCTCCTAACTGCAATGTTACTCAAATAATAACACATGTGCATTTCAATATAGCTAGGGCCACATTTATTGTCTGTGGGTGAAGTACATTTTGTCGTAATTATCGCAAGTCATAATTTTTAAACTACAGTGGGACTGTAAGATTCATAGTTGATTAATGTGGTATATTATGCTAGATAAGGCACTAACACCAGTAATATAATTTTCTCTTTTCCAGGCAATCTCACAAAGGAGATACAATACGGATATCCACATTCACCGACAAATCAGCTATTCAGTCCTGATTCTTCAGTTTGTGTGGGCAAAGGTTTCGTGATGTTAGTGAACATGCAACAGGAAGAAGTTAATCCAGTGACCGTTGGGTCTAATGATCAAGAACATGGGCAATCTGACAGAGGAAATGAAGTAAGAACACTGACAAGTGGAAAAAGAACATAAGAAAAATGAATAGGCAGTCAGGAAAGGCGTACAAATCAACTGCTAATAAAGAAGTACCAGCCAGAACACTTTAAGTACGAGGATTGTTCCAAATGCCCGAGAAAGTGTAGCGAGGACATCAGCGAGACTGAAGGGAGACAGATGTTGCAAGGAATCTGGATAATGAAAGATTTAGAAAAGCAGCGACAGTATTTAGCTCCACTTATTAAGGTGGTACCTAAAGCAAGGTCACGTTCTGCAGGTGCGCAGTCTCGACGAAATGTCGCAAAGAAGTACGTTCTCCTGCAAAATTGGTAGTGAAGTTCAAGTATGTCTAGGGTTTTTCGTTAGCATTTTGAATATATCAGAAACATTTGTGCTATGTATACAGAAGAAAAGGGACAGCAGCAACATGATTCTGTCTGCTGACAATAGGGGTCATCATCGTCCATGTATAAGGAGATCGGACGAGGCAAAGGAGAGAATAAGGAACCATATAAAATCATTTGCTAACATTCCACCGCATTACTGCCGACAGAGCACTGTGCGACAGTTCTTACCAGCAGATTTGAATATACAAATAATGCACAAACTATATAAGAAACGTTGTGAAGAGGAACAGGTTACTGCTGAAATATATTGGCTTTACAGAGAAATATTCAATACAGAGTTTAACTTAGGCTTTCATGTACCAAGAAAAGATGTATGTGACCACTGCTATTGCTTTCAAAATATCTCTGAAGAAAATCAAGAAGCAGAGAAAGACTAGCACCCAGAACACCTAAAGAGAAAGGAGGCTGCTAGGATACTAAAAAATGAATTGAAGGAGCAGGCCAAAGCAGGAGAATGTCATTTACTGGAGTTTGACCTAGAAGCTGTGAGATACTGTCCACACATAGCAGTTAAAGCCATTTTTTACAAAAGAAGACTGGCAGTATACAACCTCACAGTATACAACACTGTTACCAGGAAAGCTAGAAATTACATGTGGCATGAAAGGTGTGGCTATACGCGGCTCAATTGAAGTAGCATCATGTGTATTTCAAGAACTCCAGAAGATTGCAGATGGCCGTCCAGTTGTTTTGTTCTCCGACACTTGTGGTGGGCAGAACCGAAATGTCAACATGAGTACCATGTTCCTTCATTCATTGAACATCCCGGTGATATAGCAGTGCTTCTTTGAGCCTGGCCACTGTTTAATGGAGTGTGATTCAGTCCATGCCCGTATAGAGAGGGCTGCAAAAAATGTTAATATTTATGACCCATTGAGGTGGTATACTGTTGTTCAAACTGCTACAAAACAAAGACTGTATGAAGTCATTGAAATGGACCAGAAGGATTTTTTGGATTTTGGTGCTATGCAGAAGGAAAAGTTTAAGAATACTAAAATTGACAGTGAAGGAAATCAAGTACGATGGCTTAAAGTGATGTAATATCGCAAAAGTGATGTTAATCACATCTTTTTCAAGCATTTCCATAGTCAACAATTCAGAAGTTTGCCAGTTTCCAGAAAATTCCGAAATTCTGATACAATCTTCCAGTTGGAACCGAAATACCATGGAGCACTGAAACTTCAGGAAGAGAAGGTAAAAGACCTCCTGGATCTATGCCGCAGTGGCATTATCAGGGAACAGTACCACGCATTTTACATGAGTCTTCAAGAAGAAATAGCTGGAGGTTCATACTGTGGTGGCAACAATTGTGATGAAGTTAATAGAAAGTGAACATTCATTGGTGATGTAGGTACAAATTCCACTCATATGTTTTTACTTTTACTGTACCCTATCTGTTTTTAATGAGTAAATTACCTTTGTAAGTTATATTTTGGCAAACCAAATGCGTATCTCCAAAGTGTAAAACCTCTATGTAGATTTATTCACTTAGGATCAAAAAGACGTATCTCCTCAGCACCATATTAAAAATTAATAGTGGTAGTCCAGTAAGAACCATTTTTATAAATATGTTATCATCTGACAGATTTTTAAGTGTATTTATGTGCAGTGTAGAAATTTTTCAATAAAGTTTGTATTATTCACTGAAAAACGAAATGTACTTCTTAAAATATCATTTTTTTAACCTCCTGTAATGTAGCTAAAATGGAGTTACGTTCCTCTGATCCTCACACGATGATATTTCCCCCATCTGTTCCACTCGCGGGATAGTCTTCAGTCGAGAGACTGGTTTGATGCAGCCCTCCATGCTAGTCTATCCTGTACAAGCTTCTTCACCTTCCAGTACCTATTGCAACCTACATCCTTCGGAATCTGTTTAGTGTAGTCATCTCTTGGTCACCCTATACGTTTTTTACGCTCCACGCTGCCCTCCAATACTAAGTTGGTGATCCCTTGATGCCTCAGAGCATGTTCTACCAACCGATCCCTTCTTCTGGTCAAGTTCTACCACAAATTCCTCTTCTCCTCAATTCTGTTCAGTACCTCCTCATTAGCCACATGATCTACCCATCTAATCTTCAGCAGTCTTCCGTCACACCACATTTCGAAAGCTTCTCTTCTCTCCCCGTCCATGTTTCACTTTCATACATGGCTACACTCCATACAAATACTTTCAGAAAAGACTTCCTGACACTTAACTCTATACTCGATGTTAAAAAATTTCTCTTCTTCAGAAATACTTTCCTTGCCATTGCCAGTCTACATTTTATATCCTCTCTACTTCGACCATCATCAGTTATTTTGCTCCCCAAATAGCAAAACTCATCTGCTACTGTAAGTGTCTCATTTCCTAATCTAATCCCCTCCGCATCACCCGATTTCATTAGACTGCATTCCATTACCCTCATTTTGCTTTTGTTGATGTTCATCGTATATCCTCCTTTCAAGACACTGTCGAATCCGTTCAACTGCTCTTCCAGGTCCTTTGCTGCCTCTGAGGTTTTCCGACGACCTTGTAATTCTGTCAAAGTTTTTATTTCTTCTCCATGGATTTTAATTCCTACTCCGAATTTTTCTTTTGTTTCCTTTACTGCTTGCTCAATATACAGATTGAATAACATCAGGGATAGGCTACAACCCTTTCTCACTCCCTTCCCAACCACTGCTTCCCTTTCATGCCCTTCCACTCTTATAACTGCCATCTGTGTGCTGTACAAATTGTAAATAGACTTGCGCACCCTTTATTTTTTGACCCCTGCCACCTTCAGAATTTGAGAGTATTCCAGTCAACATTGACAAAAGCTTTCTCTAAGTCTACAAATGCCAGAAACATATGTTTGCCTTTCCTTAATCTATTTTCTAAGATAAGTCATAGGGTCAGTATTGCCTCACATGTTCCAACATTTTTACGGAATCCAAACTGATCTTCCCCGAGGTTGGCTTCTACCAGTTTTTCCATTCGTCTGTAAAGAATTCGTGTTAGTGTTTTGCATCCGTGACTTATTAAACTGATAGTTTGGTAATTTTCACATCTGTCGACACCCGCTTTTTTGTGATTGGAATTATGTTATCCTTCTTGAAGTCTGAGGGTATTTCGCCTGTCTCATACATGTTGCTCACCAGACGGTAGAGTTTTGCAGGGTTGGCTCTCCCAAGGCTATCAATAGTTCTAATGGAATTTTGTCCACTCCTGAGTCCTTGTTTTGACTTAGGTTTTTCAGTGCTCTGTAAAAATCTTCACGTAGTATCATATCTCCCATTTAATCCTCATCAGTGTCCTTTTCCATTTCCATAATATTGTCCTCAAGTACATCGCCCTTGTATAGACCCTCTATATACTCCTTCCGCCTTTCTGATTTCCCTTCTTGGCTTAGAATTGGTTTTCCATCTAAGCTCTTGATGACAGGTGGTATTGTGAAGATACCATTTCTATGGTATGTTACAGCCAATAGATGCCTCTTACATCGGAATCTTGTAGCAGACTGTGAATAATTCTCTTTTTAATATTAAAATTTAACCACTTTAGTGAGTTGCCTTTAAGAGCAGTAACAATGACAAAACTGTATTTTACTTTCAACTGAAACACTTTCTCAAAGTCCCCTTTTACTCAATCTTATTACTGCATACCTGATAGGAAAATTGAGTTATTTACTCTGCAATAATTTATTTGGTCCTTTTTGCAGTGTGTACATGCCACAAATGCAACAGGTGCATAAGTGCCCAGATCCATGGCTGTAAGAGGTGGTGGGGACTGGGAACATGTACCTTAGACAGTGACAAAGGAGAACTCACAGTGTATAGGTTCAGTAGATACCATCAAACTAAGTTGTATGTACAAATCCATGCAGATTATTAATGCCTTGAGGTATAATTATTCACAAACAATAGTGCAGGATTTAAATATTATATAGTGAGACAAGAAATAACCGTTGTTCAAGAATGACTCATAGAACTGTACATTAGTTGCACAAAGTTTTATCTCAAAAACTGGCCATAGATAGGTGCAAGTCATACTTTGCTCTTTTGGGAGGTGTGGTCATAGGTGTTGTACTACAACATATATATATATATATATATATATATATATATATATATATATATATATATATATATATATATATATATATAGAAGGAAACATTCCACGTAGGAAAAATACACCTAAAAACAAAGATTATGTGACTTACCAAATGAAAGTGCTGGCAGGTCGACATACACACAAAATTCAAGCTTTCGCAACAAACTGTTGTCTCATCAGGAAAGAGGGAAGGAGAGGGAAAGACGAAAGGATGTGGGTTTTAAGGAAGAGGGTAAGGAGTCATTCCAGTCCCGGGAGCGGAAAGACTTACCTTAGGGGGAAAAAAGGACGGGTATACACTCGCGCGCACACACACACACACACATATCCATCCACACATATACAGACACAGACAAAAAAAAAAGAGTATAGTCATTTAAGACAAAAAGCCATGACAGATCTTTATACTATGAGAAATGTGGGGTAACCATGATATCATAATGCATATAATAATATTATGGATGCAAGAGAGTGATGAATATTCTTAACATGCTGAAATTACGTGTGTGCCTGGATGCAAACTATTTTTCTTTATTTTTTAAACATGACACTTATAGTCAGAAATATCTAATAATGTGCTAACAAGGCTATAACCATAACAATACCTTACACAGGGAAGCTATATTAATTATTTATAATAGTGAAAAACTAGAAAAGATTGGCTTCATGTTAAAATGAGAACCGTTCAGGTAGGTTACAGTGCATCAGTTTGTTATTTCATCGTGTTGTTTTGTGTTCACTTTAAGCTGTTCTGTTCCCTTTCCTCAAATCATACAGCGTGATTTATACCTTTGCTTGTTTGGAGCACGCACTGCCCTTCTGTATCCATAATGTTATTATATGCATTGTGATATTGTGATTAACCCACATTTCTCCCAGTGTAGATTTTAAACCATGACTTTTTATCTTAAATAAGTGTGCTCTTTTTTTTTTAAAAAAAAATGTCTGAGACAGTACAGAAACGATGGTGCTTCATGTACTCCAACAAAATGAAAAGCAGGAGCTATGGTGCTGCCTGCATAACATAAATAATATTGTTGTGGTTGGTCACATACTCCTGTCTATGTGATAATTACTCTGTCATACATATCTATATATTTTTCTATGTTGTAATAGAACTACCATGTACACACCTCCCAACATAGCAGAGCATGATTTGCACCTATCTATAGCAAGTTTTTGAGGTAAAATTCTGTTCAGCCAAAGTAAAGTACTTAATTGTCATGCTGGAACTACGGTTCTTTCTTGTCTCATCAGGTTCGCTATATTATTATTCCAGTCTACACTTTTGTCTATGAATAATTATACCTCGAGGCATTAATAATCTATGTGGGAAGATTTGTTCATACATTGTAGTTTGATGGTATCTACTGAACCATTACACTGCGAATTATGCTTTGTTGTTGTCTGGGGTGCTTTTTCCCAGTGTCTACTCCCACACCCTCCCGCCTACAGCAGTGGACCTGAGCACCTTTCGTGTTGCGCCATAACAAGAATGAAATAAACTATTGGATAGTAAATACCTCAATTTTCCTATCATGCATGTAGTAATAGGAATGAGTAAAGGGATTGTGAGAATTCAAAATGTGTTTCAGTTTAAAGTAAAGTACAGTTTTGTAATCATTACTACTCTTAAGGGACACTCACTAAAGTAGTTAAATTTAAATGAGGAAAGAGAATTATTTACAATCTGTTACATTGTTCCAATGTAATATGCTATAGAAGTGTTATCTTTGCAATACTGTCTGTCAGTTGTACCTTATGTGCTGTTTAAAGTGAATTTTCACTGTTTAGGATATGTCCAGCTTATGTAAACAGATATGAAACTGTGTACTGTGATGTAACAAGCATCTGTGAGTGATACATATACCAAGGTGCTTTATGTTTGTAAATATTTTAATTATGACAAACCTTTTATAATGTGCTGATTTTTATCCACATGACAACTTGGCATGGGGTTAAACATAAAATGAACACATTTTCACAACAGAAAGATTTTTAAGGTATGTAAATATACAGCTCCACTTCCAGTTTTTGTAATGCCAAACTAACACTTTTCTTAGAAATATCATACCTTAACTCATGTTAAGAGACTATTCCGTGTACATACACTTTGTTATAGAACTGAAGATACACCAAAGTCTGTCAAAACCAGTTTTTTTTAAATAAAGAAATATTTTACACAATCTAGGCTGTTGAATGTTATTTAGTGAGAATGTTTATATTTCAGATGATCTTGCAGGTGCTTTTTTTTTCCCTTAAATTTTTGAGCTGTGGATACAGATGTTATCTCGTTACTATGAAATAGTTTTCTCACTAGACATTACATTGTTTTTATGCATTTGTTATTAGATGTACATTCTGTTTTTGTTATTGGATCAGTATTACTGCTATAGATCATGGAAAGAAATGTGAAAAATTTCATTTTGGTCAGATTCAACAAAATGTCGCATCTATATGACACACTGTGTTCTCGTGCTTAATCCTTCAGGTTAAATGCACTGTACACTTCCTTGTAATATACCTGTGCTGTTAGCTTTAATTGCTGGATTGTCCAATACCATATTGTGTTCTTCCTCAGTGTTTCTTTATATGGCTCCAAGGTTGGGCTGTACTTCGTATTGAAGATCTTCAAGAAAAGTAGGTCCATATTTCATTTGTCCATTACTTATCTCTTTGCTGACTCTTTATAAACCTTTTTCTACTTGGATTTACTTCCGTTGGCAATAAACCACCCAAAACTTGATTCCAGTTTCTCTATTTCAACAAAACACATACAGCCCTACAAACAACAGTTCTATAGATATTGTGAACACGACTTACGTTGTGCAATATGTACTAACATATACAAACAAAATTTCTATTGACAAAACCACCTCTGTGGCTTTCTTGTAAATTTTCCCTGCAGTCTTGTACATGGACATACTTTCAAAGTTGCTCTGATTTGTGAACCAATGAATTACTGCCAATGTGACCTTATTAGTTTTAGCATTAAAATTGTTTATATTGTGAAAAATATCACCAAGGCAAATAAAATAATTCAGCAGTATTTTCTGAAGAAACAGTTTTCTGCCTGTTAAACATTATTGAGTGAGGTGGTGCAGTGGTTGGCACACTGGACTTGCATTTGAGATGACAACAGTTCAAACCCATGTCCGGCCATCCTGATCTAGGTTTTCTGTGATTTCTCTAAATTGCTTCAGGCAAATGCCAGGATGGTTCCTTTGAAAGGGCATGGTCTACTTCCTTCCCCATCCTTCCCTAATCTGATGGGACCGATCACCTCGCTGTTTGGTCCCCTCCCCCCAAGTCAACCAACCAACCTGTTAAATATTGAATCATTGTGTAGGAAAATAAATCCTCTTCAGTCTTCCAGCCAGCTTCTTCTTACACTCATGTTTGATCAACTCACTCAAGTGTCGCAGGCATCCCAAGAGAAAGTTGGTAACACATTTTTTGACAAAAAATCGACTGTTGAGACAGATTGTAGGGATAATTTACATTATCTATCTCATATCAGTTGATTATTTTAATATTACGTTAACAACTTTCTCATAACATCCCAGATGTGAAGCTAATATTAGTTGATTAAATAATATGTGGATCATATTCATATAATTCTAATTCCGTTTTAGACTTGTTAATGGGTTCAAAGAAATATTTTCAACGTGTTTGTAAACCAAAGTATTACATGATGATACCAGCATTGTTTTACTCTTCTTACCGTAATTTGGGTTCTAGTGTGTAGCCCTGAACAGAAGTGCCACATGGAGTTGTAAATTCACTGATTTTGCTGTGTGCTTCTGACTATGGTTAACAATTCTGTTGGATCTGTAGTCATGAGAGACATAATTCACAGCTTTGTGAAGGTTTCATCACCTGCATTCAACTGTCTTCTGTGTTGTCACATATTCATAGTTTTGTGACTAAGCCATTTGTGTAGTGAACCATGTTTTATACTGGAAATGCAAAATTCACGTGTGATTGAGGTATTTATTGTGTCATGATCTCACAGGTATATGCAAAACTTATTATTTTCAGAAGGAAGTTATGATCTCTGTTTTTTGTTATTCATTTCTGTAGCAGTGTGTTATGATATTGTCTTTATATTGCACATTTAAACTGAGTTTAAATCTGATTTTCAACACTGTGCAAACAGATTACCACATACTGGTACTACTGTAGCAATAACTAATAATCTGAAGACTGTAATTTTTACTGAAACAAGTAGTTTTTGATAGCTTTTGGTTATATGTGTGTGACCAAGAAAAATAATAAAAGCATCAAATAAAATAGTGTGCTAGAGTGTAGCAAGATACATGTGAAAGAATGAAATTTTCACTCTGCAGTGGAGTGTGTGCTGAAGTTTGAAGGTTGGTGATAAGGTGCTGGCAGAAGTAAAGCTGTGAGGACAGGTCATCAGTCATGCTTAGGTAGCTCAGTTGGTGGAGCAGTTGCATGCAATAGACGAAGGTGCTGACCGAGCGAGGTGGCGCAGTGGCTAGCACACTGGACTTGCATTTGGGAGGACGACGGTTCACTCCCGCGTCTGGCCATCCTGATTTAGGTTTTCCGTGATTTCCCTAAATCACTCCAGGCAAATGCCGGGATGGTTCCTTTGAAAGGGCACGGCCAACTTCCTTCTCCATCCGATGAGACCGATGACCTCGCTGTTTGGTCTCTTTCCCCCAAACCAACCAACCAACGAAGGTGCTGAGTTCAAGTCTCAGTCTAGCACACAATTTTAATCTGCCAGTTGATAAATCTGACTGTTAATAAATATATAAGGACAGTTCAGGGGTAGAGTCAAGATTCAAATTGTCTTATTCTTCCCAGCTATTTGCTGCATAATTCAACCCCCACCCCACACTGCTCCCTCCCCACCCCACCCCCACCACCACCACCACCACCACCACCACCACCACCACCATCACTGTCCAAGAATTCTGTTCACTGATTGTTTGTACTTTCACTACCATTCAGCTTATTGCTGCAATCATTTGCAGGAGTTTTCACTTAAAACCAGTAAGAGAACGCATTTTTTGTAATAACCTTGTTACCAACATCAAAAGTTCATTTTATATAGGGCTCATGACCAATTTAGATAGAATGTTTACTTCTGTGGTGTATTGAATGCTTTATTTTAACATGAGAAAATATAGGATTATTTTGTTCT
This sequence comes from Schistocerca cancellata, assembly GCF_023864275.1. Classification (NCBI taxonomy): domain Eukaryota; kingdom Metazoa; phylum Arthropoda; class Insecta; order Orthoptera; family Acrididae; genus Schistocerca; species Schistocerca cancellata. Next base: position 381,376,546 of record NC_064629.1, on the reverse strand, counting down.
TTATAGTGGGTGGTGTATTTGTACTGTAATTTAAGACAAGAAAATTATAGTTATTTGAAATGTTGAACATACTATTCTCTGTATCAGACAGATTGCTTTAGCTTTCATATTCTCTTTGAAAATGTTTTTCTGTCTCTGATTTGTCACTGAACTTTCAATGCTTCCGAATTTCAGTTTAATCATGAATGCGACTCGGAACATTGTTAAGATCAGCTGTTTTGCAATGCTAGTAACTTTTGAGGTGAATCCCTGTGTGGCAAGATATTTAATCAGCCACTTAATTTTTACAGGTCTGCACTCTACATTGACTTGTACATATAACTTTTGGCGGCATTTGTAAGCTAAATCATGTGTTAAATGAAGACTAGTTGGTGATTGTCTGCAGGCCAGTGAACAGGTTGTTGCTGGCCGGATGTGGCCCTTGCGCTGCCAGTCAAATACTGGGCTAGAGGTTACGAGAACACATCCGGCCTTGGTAATTGGTAATCCTGTCATTCTGTTGTGCAATACGCATGCAAAGCATGTACTGCTGTCTTTGTTCCCCCATAGAAACAGGCCTGTTGAGCAGTATTTTTATTTTATATATCTATGCTTGAGAGATTTGATGTACTTTGCAGTAAATTTACCTTCTTTAGTGTACATTTCTCATGTTCTCCCCCTTCTTCAGATGGACTTTTGCCATGTAAACTTAGCTGTAGCTTTTATTTTGTACAATTTTTTTTTGGTAAGTTTGTTTCTTTGGCTTGGTGCGGTTCTTTTAAAGTAAGCAAACACATTGAAAATTTGGAACAATCAGTTTAGTATATTTTTGTGCATGTGTGCCTTCTGCAGTCACCCATACAGTTACTTGATTTTATTTGGTTGCATCATTATATAGGACACTTTGTGTACAAATGAAGCATCTAGAACACATGCACCTTTATTACACTTAATTATTTGCTTGATCTTAGTTTTATGAAATAGTTCTGCCACAGCCTATCTGCAGCATTGCCTTGAAAAATATTCCTCCCAGGAGGATCAATTTTTTTAAAAATAATTTAGGAGGCATGTTAACAGAAAGGGTGCCAGAGCATTATTGATTAGCGTCAGTGTGAAGACTTCATAAAGTTTAGTGTTTTGTCATCAGTTATAATTGATTTTTAAATAATTTGTGTTTATTATTTAAGCATTTTTTCATCAGGTTGTGTCTGTATTTGTCCATCATCATATGTTTTGTGCACTTTGAAACATCTAATAACCAGTCGTAATCTAGCCAAGTTTACAGTCATGGAGGTGGTCATTTCGCCACCAGACATCTTTAATATGTAGATATAGTGAAGAAAAACTGATCCCCATCACGCCGCGGCTGCCCCCCCCCCCCCCCCCCTGCATATGCGCGCACGCGCGCCCACACACACACACACACACACACACACACACAGATACAGAAACAAAAGTTACAAATACTTCCAGTGATCAGCCTTTTGTACAAAGAGTGTGTGGAGAAAATGATGATGAAAGACCTAAGATGATTATGTGCTAGTGCTGTGTAATTATTTAGTTTCTAGGTTTTATGCCTATGACTGTGGACCAAAATTATTGAACAGTATGCACAGTACATTGTTTATAGTAACTGAATACTTGGTACTAGACAGTATGTGTTTTTCAAACTTAAAGAAAAGAGGGCAACTTTGAGGAAGTTTCATCTATCTACATTCAAGTGGGTTTATAGGGGATAGCTGGCAGCTTAGACTCTATAAAACGAGTGAGGAATGGAATGCTGTTGGTTGAAATGTCTAGTTCCCAACAAGTAACAAACCTCCAGGAAGTTAAATGCCTCAATGCAATATAACATTGAATCAGAACGTCGCATCATCTTGAATTATAGCTAAGGTGTGTTGTCATGTAGGGATATTACAGATATTCTCAAAGAAGAACTGAAGGTGAGTGGGTTCGAGAAGGTGTTATTGACTTGCAAAATACAATGAAAAGGGTAGATGTTGAACTGGTAAAAAACAGATGCCTTTATTCTTGCATTCAGTAGTATGAAACTTGCAAAGCATATAAAGACTGATTTCAGTGGCTTAAACTTTAGTCCTTACACATTGAACCCAATGCACTGTTTGAAATGTCAGTACTTTGAGTACACACACTCAAGTGTGTAAAGGAGAAACCACTTGTAGTAAATGTGGTTAGGCCACCCATGAGGGAATTGTTTGTTCATTTCCTATGAAGTGTGTTAATTGCTCTGGATTCATTCTGTCTGGATTACATCAAAGTCTACAACATACCCAGCAAGCCACCGTTTGGTGCTTGATGGTGAGAGGGGGTACCCTGTACCACTACTAGTCATTTCCTTCGCTGTTCTCCTCGCAGGTACAGCAAAGAAAAAATGAAGTTCTGTCTGTCTCTGTACAAGCCCTAATCTCAGTTATCTTATCTTCATGGTCCTTACGCAAAATGTATATTGTTCTGCAGTCGGCTTCAAATGTCAGTTCTCTAAATTTTCTTAACAGTGCTCCTTGAAAAGAACATCGCATTCCCTCCAGTAATTCCCATTTGAGTTCCTGAAGCATCTCAATAATACTTGTGTGTTGTTCAAACCTACCGGTAACAAATCTAGCGGACTGCTTGTGATTTTCTTTGATGTTTTCCGTTAACCTGCTGTGGATCCTAAACACTCCAATGGTAGTCACCAATGGTAGTCAACAGTGGGTCACTCTAGTGTCCTATATGCAGTCTCTTTTACAGATGAACCACACTTTCTTAAAATTCTCCCAGTAAACTAAAGCCGACCATCACCTTCCATGCTAAAATTCTTACGTGCTCATTCCATTTCATATTGCTTTGCAATGTTATGCCTAGATATTTAATTGACATGACACTGTCAAGCGGCACACTACTAATTTTGTTCTCGAACATTGTGTTTGTTTTTCCTACTCATCTGCATTAACTTACTTTTTTTTCTACATTTAGAGCTAGCTGCTGTTCCATCACACTAACAAGAAATTTTATCTAAGTCCTCTTGTATCATCCTACAGTCAGTCAATCATGACATCTTCCCATACATCACAGCATCTTCAGCAAACAGCTGCAGACTCTTCTTATCCTGTCTGCCAGATCATTTATGTATATAGAAAATAACAGAAGTCCTATTGCACTTCCTTGGGCCACTCCTGACAGTATCCTTGTCTCTGATGAACACTTCCCATTGAGGAGAACGTAGTGCGTTCTGTTACGTAAGAAATCTTAGAGCCACTCACGTATCTGGAACATATTCTGTATGCTTCTACCTTTGTTAACAGTCGGCATTGTGCCACGATGTCAAGTGCTTAATGGAAATCTAGGAACATGGAATCTGTGTGCTGCACTTCATCTGTGATTCACAGAATCTCTCATGAGAAAAGGGCAAGCTGAGTGTCGGACGAGCGATGCTTTCTAAAACTGTGCCTGTCGCCATCTGTGCGTTCTCTTTCGAGTTGAGACCACAGTGTCTACCTTGCAGGAAGGAAGATACAGGAGCTCTTTTTTTTACAGCCCTTATTCCGTATGGCGAGGCAAAGAAGATCTGTGAAGCAGTACAGTCTTCCATTTTCACTACTTCGTTTGTTTCAGTTCTCAAAAAGCCTATTTAGAAAGCTGACACCTCTACATAACTGGAGGTTAACAGAGCAGTTGCAAAGGTGCTGTTTTACAGAATCTATAGCTCCCTTCAGAAAATCAAGGCTATGGTTGCTTGCATTGTAGGGCTTTCAACATCCCAACTGGCAGACTTCAGGAAGCAGGTAAACATTGCCACTGCCAAGAACATCCCTACAAATTCTGTCAAACAAATTGAAAGGGAAGTGTCTACCACAGAACAACACACATCATAAACCATCAGACTATGTAGATCTCATTCCATTTGACAGTTTTAATGATTCTGTTTCGGAGACTACAGAATACAAAGTCTGCTTGAGGCCGCCATATAGAGAAAGGCTCAAAGACAAATCTCGCTGACAAAATGACTCCCAAACTACAATGGAACACCAGTGGCTTCAGGATGCAGTTAGAGAAATTGATATTCCTAGTCCAGTAACATGTGCTATGAACATATTTACAAGAAATACATTTTAAATTTACTGACACCCTTATACTATGAATCTATACCATCTACCACAAGGGTGACCTGACTGGGCAAAGGGTTAAGGGAAGGGGTAGCTGTGTTTGTAAATAACACACACACCACTCCTTGTCTCTATCTTGCAAGCAGTTGCAGTGTAAATGTAAGTGCATAAAAGGACCACTATATGCTCTCTGTGCTCACCACCACAAGAAGCCATCGATTGTGAGACTAACACACATCTTGTAGAACAATGCCCCCAGCCATTTCTCCTAATCTGAGACTTCAGTGCCCAAATGGATTATGGAGCTCAAACTCTGCTTTCCCCAGGGCTTGAGCTTTAGAGAGCCTAATGATATATATTAATGACTTGCCATTCTATATTCATGAAGAGGCAAAGTTAGTTCTCTTTGCTGATAATACAAGTATAGTAATCACACCTGACAAACAAGAATTAACTGATGAAATTGACAATACTGTCTTTCAGAAAATTACTAAGTGGTTCCTTGTAAACGGACTCTCACTGAATTTTGATAAGACACAGTACATACAGTTCCGTACAGTGAATGGTATGACGTCATTAATAAATATAGACCTTAATCAGAAGCATATAGTTAAGGTAGAATATTCCAAATTTTTAGGTGTGTCCATTGATGAGAGATTAAATTGGAAGAAACACATTGATGATCTGCTGAAACGTTTTTCAGCTACTTATGCAATAAGGGTCATTGCAAATTTTGGTGATAAACATCTTAGTAAATTAGCTTACTATGCCTATTTTCACTCGTTGCTTTCATATGGCATCATATTTTGGGGTAATTCATCACTGGGGAATAAAGTATTTATTGCACAAAAGCGTGTAATCAGAATAATAGCTGGAGTCCACCCAAGATCATCCTGCAGACATTTATTTAAGGATCTAGGGATATTCACAGTAGCTTCTCAGTATATATATACTCTCTTATGAAATTTGTTATTAACAACCAAACCCAATTCAAAAGTAATAGCAGTGTGCATAACTACAATACTAGGAGAAAGGATGATCTTCACTATTCAAGATTAAATCTAACTTTGGCACAGAAAGGGGTGAATTGTACTGGCACTAAAGTCTTTGGTCACTTACCAAATAGTATCAAAAGTCTGACAGATAACCAACAAGTATTTAAGAAGATATTAAAAGAATTTCTGAATGACAACTCCTTCTACTCCATAGAGAAATTTTTAGATATAAATTAAAAAAAAATATTTAAAAAAATAAAAATAAAAAACACAAAAAAATGAAAAAGTTGTTATATTAACTTAAGTATGTTGTTAAATTAACTTAATTATGTCATGTATTGGAAAATTTGACTCGTTCCACATCATTACGAAATATCGTATTCATGATCCATGGAACTAGTATGAATCTAATCTAATCTAATCTAATCAGGAGCTTTGTATCCTCGACATGGGCAATATAACTGATTTCAATGCTGCTGCTGCTGCTGCTGCTGGATCATCCACAGTTGTGGACCTCTTTTTCTGCTCCCTACAGCCCTCAGAGATTGTGGGCATTGGGAAGCTACTGATGACCTTCATTCCGATGACCACTTACTGCTCTGTATCCAGATTGAGTACTTGTTGAAAGGAAACCACCAAGATGGATGATCAGCAGAGCAAACTGGACACTGTTCGACCAGTTGGCTGTGTTTGAACACTGAGGCAGTGTCCGGGGATGGGTGGACTACGGCACACGTGACATCCATCATGACACTGACATATCCATCCCAAAATCCTCAGGTCAATTTAGAATGACCTTGGTGGACTGATGCTGCTCAGCATTTCAGATAAGGTTTTTGGCTCAGTGACAGATTAAGTGAAACTCAGCAGCAGACAACCTCACTGCACTTTGACTAGAAAGAGCTAAAGCTCAACAAATAATCAAGGAGAGCAAGGAAAGGTAATGCCAAGTGTCCCTGGACTATTAACCACTCCACTTGCTCTGGAAAATTATGGGGAGCCATCAGGATGATTTCAGTTAAATATAGTTGGTCACCTATAGCAGTGGTGCGCAAGCTGTGGTGTCTCCAAACAACACCCGGAGACATAGCCCACACAGTAACAGAGCATGTTGCAATGACTAGTCCCCCTGCCAGTCAGGATCCAGCATTCTGCCACTGCCGTGTGACCATGGAGAGAGGTGAGTTGGTCTTCAGATCCAACAGTTCAAAGTCAGAGACTCTTGATACTACACTTGATCCATATAGCATGCTGTAAAACTTGCAAAAAGAATCAAATGAAATCCTCCAAGAATGTTTTAATTAGATATGGCAAACAGAACAATTTGCCAAGCTGTGTTGGTGGTGGTGGGGGGGGGGGGGGGGGGGAAGGGGGAGGTGTTAACTTCGATACCTCTCCTCAAACCAGGAGAGCAGGAGCTCTGTTCTATATCATTCACACCGATCAGTGCAGTAGGTTAGTCTCAATAGTGATGTCATTTTCAGTTCTTTATCTGAATTTCTTATTCGATAAGCTTCTGAGACCTTTTACTCAATGGTCCTCCCAGCGATTTTTCGACAATTGTACAGAGAGGTTTTGGATTTCGGTATGGCCCTATCGTTCGGTTAGCTGTGGTTTATTTACACCTGTAATTTGGTATCTTAAACATATTGAGCGGTTTTAGCTTTGGATTTAGTGATTGTGTTACTAAAGAATCACCGCAGGACGTGTCCGGTTGGAAAGTGAGTTCATAAGAGACTGTTTTCCTTTCTTAGAAATATGATTAGGCTGGGTTGTTACTGTGAATGATTACAACTCCCCCCCCCCCCCCCCCCCCAAAAAAAAAAATCAGTCAATATTCTCTCAAAATACTTGTTATTTCATACAATTAAGAGTTTAAAGATCATTAAATATCAAGACATCGGCTCTTCTTATGTATATTACATGAGTGTTAGCAGAAATTACTATTGACTTTTTGTACTCTCTTCCGCAAATGGTTAACTTATTAAGTATCAAAACGCATTTGAAACTTTTAAGTAACAATGCAAAGGAATTTTGTGAAGCCTGATAGAAAGCTTTCAAAATTGCATGCATTTACGGCTTATGCTCACATCATTTGGCAACAAAGTCAGCCTGCAGGTCTCTCGACTGCAATTACATAAAATAAAGCTCTGTTAGCACGTGAGCTATAGTAGTGAAGTTGGTAAGGTGATGAACTGCTGTGGCAAAGGACATTGGTTCGTATACAACCAAATACAAAAATATTTTTTTTCCTCTTCGTGTTTGCAACACATTCTGAGACTTCATTAACCATCAAAGTTAAGCATTTTTCTGAAATATTCATTGTAATTTACACGTAAGAGCCCACTTTATCAGTAGTGAGTATCTCCAATTTCTTGACTTCCATATGTTCAAGAAATGAAAGATGAAATTACTGTGCATGAAGCAACTGACAGTGACATTTGTACAACTTCTTGTCACAAATAATTCACCATTTTTTTTGGAATATGTAGTGATTTCTGAGAGTGTGGTCAGACAGGAATCAAAGAGCACAATGTAAACTACTGCAAATGAAACTAGCAGCAATCATCTTTATACTCTAGCTTGTCACAAGTATTTATCTGCGATCGAATTGTTAATAACAGTAGACGGAGATGAGAGGTTCCTGCCACAATATTTTTGGACTATACCACCATACATGAAATGAATCAGTGTGTGAAAAATAGAAAACAGAAGAAAGTAATGAGGATACGGGATTGGAAACTGAAGGAGAGTGAAAGTGCTGAGAAGTATAGAGAATTAATCACACAAAAATTTCCAAAAGAAGTTTTCTGCGATGTAGTTTATTCAAAGACACTTTAGTTGAAGCAGCACAAAAAGTATGTGGTAGAACATCTGGAAAGGAAAAGTAAGACGGGCAAGTTGATGGGATGATACCACAAGCAGTTACAAGAAAAAATGTAGCATGAAGAAAGTGGTGGAAAACTAAAAATGATGAAAACCATAAAAGATACATAGAGGAAAAGAAGTAGTGCAAAGAAATAGTGGAAACAGCAAAGAAAAAGGCATGGGAAGAGTTTACAAAAAAACTTGAAGATGTGAAGAGCAATAAGAAAATGTTCTATAAAATGATGAAAAATAAAAGGAAGGCTTCTGAAGTACCAATAAAGATGGAAACAGAGGACAGTACCATGATTGAAGATCCAGGGAATATAAAAAATCTCTGGAAAGAACATCTTACGAAACTGTTAAATGCTGAGGAGCAGGTACATGAGGAAACAAAAAATAATGGAGAAATTGAGAAAAGTTGGGAAGCAGAATTAGGACAAATTACACTGGAAGAAATGGAAATAGCTGTGAAGAAGATGAATGGGGGGAAAGCCCCAGGTCCTGATGAAGTATCAGTGGATATGATAAGAGCAGCAGGTCCAGTGGGAATGCAGTGGCTGTATAGAGTACTATCAAGTGTGTGGAGAAATAGTATAATACCTGAAGATTGGAGAATGGGAGACATTTTACCTATCTTCAAAAAAGGCAATAAAAGACTTTGTAAAAACTGCAGAGGAATAACCCTTATGAGACATACAGCCAACATTTTTGAAAGAATTTTACTAAATCGAATAAGTGAAAAGATAGAAAAGGAGCTGAGTGAAGAACACCATGGGTTTATGAAAAGAAGAAGCACAATCGACTTGATACTTTCTATCCGCCAACTAATGGAAAAAAGTTGGTAGTATATCAAAATGGTGATAATGGTTTTTATAGACGTAGAAAAGGCATATGACTCAGTTAACAGGGAAAGACTCTGGGAAGAAATGAAGGAGATAGATATAGAAGATCGATACATTAATGTAATAAAGACAATGTACAGAGGACACAACTGTAGAATTAGAACACCATTGGGGAACTCAGAATACTTCCTTGCTTAAGTCCTTGTCTTGTTTAGAAGTATTCAATCTCCTGCACTTTTTAATGTTGTGATGGTGTGAATGAATAGGGCAGTTAAAGATATAGTGAAAGAAAAAGACAAAAGATGATTTTTGCAGATGATATGGTAATATGGGGTGATAAAGAGGTAAGTGTACAGTTACAACTTGATGTGTGGAAGGAAATAATGAAAAGGTATGGATTAAAAATAAATAAAGGTAAGAGTGAAGTAATGGTATTTGGAAGAGAGAAAGGGATCAACAGAAATATTGCCTTGAATGGGGAACCCCTCGAAGTGGTAGAAAGTTTCACTTATTTAGGGAGTGAAATATCTAGGGATAAAGAATAACAAACGAAATTAATAGAAGGCAACAGAAGGGAGGCAATTGCTACCAAACAATAAAACACCTGATCTGGAATAAGGAATTTTCAGAAAAAGCAAAACTCCTTATGTATTTGAATTATTACTTCCCTATTGTCACCTATAATGAAGAAACATGGACAATGACAGAAAGGGACTGGGGCAGATTGCAAGCAGGGGAAATGAAATTCCTCAGAGCACTTAAGGGAAAAACAAGAATGGACAGAGTAAAGAATGTAGAGATTAGAAAGGACCTTAAACAAGAAAGTATGAGAGAAGAAATTGAAAAAAAAAAAAAAAAAAAAAGAGATTAAGATGGGATGGGCATGTTAAGAGGATGCATGAGCAGAGACTCCCCAAAATTATGGAAGAACTAAAGATGGATGGAAAAAGACCTAGAGGGTGCCCAAGAACATGCTGGAAAATGGGAGTGAGAATACCTGTGGAAAGGAGAGGTGTGACCTGGCAGCAAGTGGAGGAAGAAAAGTGATGGGAGGACCGAGTCAAATGGATAGGACTCGTCAGCTCCCAGACCTGGCAATAGCTGGAGTGGGATCCAGATATAGATAGATAGACCACCATATATGAAACATTTTCATTCATCAGATGCATGTTATAAACTACAATGAACTTCTATAACTGCACTCGCCACACGCTCTTGAAAAGGCGATTTTTTAAATTTTGTTTTTATGAACCAAATCGTTCAGATATCACATAGGGAAGTAGGCTACTTCATCATTTGGATCTCTTGGAGCGAGTTATAATCACATTCTTTGCATTTTCTTATTCTTTGATACTCTCTTAAACAATTTTTCGGGTTCGTGCAGATGTGTTCCATCTATGCAACTAATTGAAAGCACATACGCATTTCGCTTCTGTTATTTTTGAAGCATCATCACGGATAAAGGAAGCAAAGCACATATGGCAATAAACAAACTGCCTTCAATTAGTTGCATAGACAGAACGTACCTCTGTGAAGTTTGAAGCACCTAAGGAACGACGGAAAACAAAAAAAATGACGAATTTTTCGGGTGGTTCTATAGATGTATTTGTACAATGTGGTACTACACTCCATGCCTAACTCATATTCTGAAACGTAAAATCCAAAACAAGATGTCAATGTGAATGAAAATAAAATGACGTAATGTGACATTTACGGCAGTTTCCAGAACACAGCCAATATGCTATCGTTATCATGCATTCACGGAAGCTCATGGTCAGCGAAATTTAATCAGTAGTACATACTCTAACCACACTTTTCAGTGCTGTAAAGAATGGCATCCTTGTGTCGGCTGCAAGCCGCTTCGAGTTCGTGGCGCTGCAGTGAACATGCGTGGATATGAGACAGATTGATTTTCATTTGTTGGCGCAAGGAGAACTGACAACATCGTTTCGGTTCCCTAGGACCTTTCGGCATCACTTTTGAAATGCTTACTGAATAATGTTGGGGCTCTGCTTCGAAAACAAGGCTGTTCGGTGCGCTTGTGTACTGTACCAATTGGCAAAATGGTAGAAAGATACAGAATAGGGCCCCAGGAGAGGACCAAAAGTGTCTCAATAGTTAGAGAAAAATCACATTAATGAACTGTGTTGAAAAGACCTTGGAGTGAGTGGTCAACCATCATCTGGTCTGGATATTTGAAACCAGACAGTTCCTTAGTGACATTTTGTGGGTTCCGGAGATATCAGTCCACTGGTGACAAGCTGACCCTGCCAGAGGCAGCTATTGAGCAGGCTTTCCTCTATAGACAGCATTGTATAGGGATATTTTTGACATTAGTAAGGCATACGACACTACTTGGAGACACTGTATCCAGGGACAGTTCATACGTGAGGCATTTGTAGTCGCCTATCCATATTCATTTGGTACATCTTATCAAAATACTTTTTTAGGTACTGAGTTGGTGAAGGTGTTTCGGTTTTGAGCTGGAAGATGATGTTCCCGAGGGAAGTGTTTGAAGTGTTACCCCCTTGGTCATAGCTATAAACAGTAGAATGTGTATGGTAAGGAGTCCTGTGGAGTGGTTGATTTTGCAGTTTTTTCCCCTCCTCCAACATTGCAACAGCAACTAGAGCTTGCAGTGAAGAGATTGGAGAAGTGAGCTGCAAAACAGACAGATTTTGAATTTTCTGCAGGTAATTGGATGCACACTTGCACGCATGCAGTGCGCATCTGTTCCAGTTTTATTTGCCTTTCGTGAGCTCGCAGCTAGAGCATGGGTGCCCAGTATGCAGGTTAGCAAAACTTTCTTACCTGAAAATTATTGACGCTATCCGCAACGAAGTGATCAGGCAGGCCACAGGTATTTACAGGAGTCTCTGTGGTGGTGCTAGGGAGCTGTCACAAAACGTTGCTAACTCCTCTTGGAGCATGAAGCCTATAAAATCTACATCAGTTTCTACATACACATTCCCCAAGCCACCATAAGGTGCATGGTGAAGGGTACCATATTAGTAATTACCTTTCCTGTTCCATTCACAAATGGAGTGAGGGAAAAAGAACTGTCTGTTATTCCATGCGAGCCTATATTTCTCTTAACTCGTCTTCACAGTCCCTAGGCAAAATGTACTTTGGTTGCAGAAGAATACTTCTGCAGTCAGCTGCAACTGCTGGTTATCTCTGTTTTCTCAATAGTATTTAAGATTTTGATTTGGTGACACTTATAAGCTGTTAAATAATTGAAAAATTCATTCTAACCATCAGCAGCTTTTATTTGAACCTTAATATATACAGATTTTGGTCATGGATCACCTTCACAGGATATCTAAGTAAAGTACAAAATGGAACAAGTAATGTGCATGAAAAAATATAAAATACAAAGTTTGTGGTAGGTATGTAAGTCTAATCTGTTCACAAATACTTAAAAGGTGAAAACAGATCAGATGAATTCAGAGACAGTTTTCCTTTCTGGCTGGTAGAAAATCCAAAACATAATAGGTGTAAGACTAACACAAAAAAGTTCCACAAAAATGTAATAGAGACAACCTCAACATAACAAAACCTTCTGTAACAATGTACAGAAAGAAACCCAAGATCTATACAGGGGAGCCTCTGCAGTATAAGAGGAGGACCATATCAAAACACATTGTGTCAATATGTAATAAAGTTCATATCTAGAACAAGTTGACAATTGAAATGTACAAAAAAAAAGTGAAAATGAAATTACAGTGTAGTTACTGTAAAGACCTCTTTATCATATGCAATAGAAGAGTTACAGCAGTGAAAACATAAATAATGAACTAGTAGCATGTTCATTATCCACCAGTCTAAAAAGAGTGCAAATTAAATTATAATATTATTAATGATAAATAAAAAATTGTTCTAGGTAATGTCTATACTGAAGCACAAGCTTAAACCATAAGCACATATATAGGTTAACAACAAGTAAGAAGGGAAAATATACACTCATTCTGATGTAGTTAACCTTCTTCAGTTAACAACACAAGTAATCAGTGCATAACATAGCATCACACTGTAAGTGATCGTCATCACAGGTGAGCAATCCTAGTTGAACACATCTCTGTTAGACTTTTGTGGAACATTTGTTCTGTTCTTATGCCTGTTACAACATTTTGGATTTTCTATCTGCCAGAAGAGAAAATGTTTTATGTATTCATCTGTTCTGTTTTTGCTTTATAAGTATTCATAAACAGATTTAGCTTATGTACCTATCACAAATTTTGTATTTTATATTTTTTATGTACATTACTTGTTCCATTTTATACTTTTGGTAGATATCCTGTGAAGATGGTCCACGACTGAAACTGGTAGGTAGATATTAAGCTTCAAATAAAAACAGCTGATTTTTTTTTTTTTAAGGTACAAAACGTAGTTCACTCCATGGATTCCCATATGAGTTCACAAAGAATGTCCATAATAATCATGTGTTGATCTAACCTACCAGTGTTAAATATAGCAGCCTGTCTCTGAATTCCTTTGGTGTCTGCTCAAGAATGTGTCGTATAAGTGTTCTGTACCCAGTCTCCTTTATAGATGAGCTACACGTTCCTAAAATTCTCACAATATACTGTAGTAGGCCAATCGCCTTCACTACTACCAACTTTAAGTGCTTGTTCCATTCCATGTCACTTTGCGACATTAACTCTAAATATTTAAAGGACATGACTGTGTGCGCACCATTAATACTTTGTTTGAACAATACAGGATCTTTTTTTTCCTGCTCATCTGCATTAACTTACATTTTTCTACATCTAGATCAAGCTGCCATTCACCACACCAAATAGGAATTCTGTCTAAGTCATCTTTTATTGTTTTACAGTCAATCAATGACAGTACTTTCCTGTATACTGCAACGTCAACAGCAAACATTCTCAGATTGTTCCTCATTGTATTATTCAGATCATTTATGCACAGGGTGATTATAATTAAAGCTCCAGTTTCATAACACTATAGAAAAAGAGGTGCTGCTCAGAATGATGTCAAAGTTGAACAGAATGTTATTGAAGAACAGGGAAATAAAGTTTCTCACAAGATGACACTGAGAGCATCATAACATATATGGGTTCATCTACAAATGACAAATGAATCACAATATGATGGCAGTGGTATGAGTTGCACATTAAACCAACTGTACTCTGCAATGTGCTTGAACACACAAATTTGGCATTTGACAGTTGTGGTACTGTTAAAATGTAGCCCATACATCATGGCAAAGTTGTACTGCATAGGATGGGAAAAAAATATGTTTTTAATTGTCCTGACACCAAAAACTGCAAGATAATCAACAATGACATCAGTTTTTAACTATCGTGACACTGGTGCAAAACGTGTTCAATATGCTGTCCATCATTTTCTTCCTAAAGTTGAAATCAAGGAACAGCATGTTCCACAACAGATCAGTGTGTCTATGCCTTCAATTCAGATACATTTGTAACTGGAGTACTGAACACAGCATCTTTCAGATAACCCCAGAGGCAGAAGTGACACGGATGAAGATCAGGTGATCTGGATGGTCAGGCTGTGGGGAAGTGACTGCTGATACTTCTACCTTTGCCAAAATGCTTCTGCAGCAGCTACTTCTCTGGCTGTGCAATGTGTGGAAGAGTGCCATAAGAATGACATTGCAAATTATCCTCACAGGGTTTACCATTGAGGGTACAGATAACAGTACCTGCAGGACCCATTGCCTAAACAAATGTGGCCCTACGATAAACAATGCCATCATCTTGCACCATACAGTTACCTTTGAATAACGAAGCAGTGCTGGTTGATGTGTGATGGGATTTTCTGTTGCCCATATTCTGCAGTGTATTGGCATGTGTTTGGAAGTGTAAATAGGATTAGTCTGTCCACAAAATGTTCCATGGCCCTTTATTGTCCACTTCCATGCGAGTAAAAAATTCTAGAGCAAACATTTGGTGTCCTGGCAGGTCAGCATGAAGCAACTCCAGAACATTAGTAATTCTGTATGGATACCAGTGCAGGCTGTTTCCTAGAATTTTATGCATTGTGCTCACAGGCATGTTAAGAATTCAGGCAATTCTATGTGCACAGCAAGTTTGCACATTGTCACTTGACCCCTCCTGCAGTGCTGTGGTCACATTTTCTACTGACCTCAAATCGATTGTCGTCCTCCCTCTGCCAAAGTCCACTTCAAGAAACCTGTCTTTTGGTAATCATTTTCTCCAGACTTGTGGCACACAATGGGCCAGAACCTTTTTTCATACCTTTGAGTGTCCAAAACTTCTGCAGAGATACTGGCGCACAGTCACTGTCATTGTAAAAGAGCTTTACGAGTAGCGTATTATCCTGCATTGAGACAGTCATGCTAATCATCTCAGATGCACACTGAGGAAAAGTTGTGTACCCCGTGTCTTTCATTTTGCATATTCTGCCACTACTAGTGGTAAAACATTAATTTTCATGTTCTCCCCTTCTGTGATGATATTCTGTTCAAATTTCATGTTATATGAATCTTTAATTATACACACATCAAAAAAACTTTTGCATCGCCCCAGTTCCCAGAACTCCTGAAAACAGAAATTGACTGTGGATATTGTATCACAGACCAGACCCTTTGACCATTCAGAGATGTCACTAAACCCGCCCAAAGATGTAAACAACCATGAATGAGCAGTGCTTATTAGACGGAGGAGGTCCGACAGTCGATCAGTTCCAGTCATTCCACCAGGAAGGAGGTACATGCCTCTTGTCTGTAGTTCAACCATGCCTAGGCAGTCAATACAGCAGTTCGATCATGTCTGCATTGTTACTTGTACCAGGAATGGCTCTCAACAAGGGAAGTGTCCGGGTGTCTTGGAGTGAACCAAAGCGATGTTGTTCACACATGGAGGAGGTACAGAGAGACAGGAACTGTCAATGACTTACCTCTCTCAGGCCACTGAAGAGCTGCTACTGCAGTGGATGACCGCTACCTGCGGGTTATGGCTTGGAGGAACCCTGACAGCAAGTCCACCATATTGAATAGTGCTTTTCGTGCAGCTACAGGACATCATGTTAAGACTCAAATGCCTGCATGATGTGCAACTTCACTCCCGACGTCCACGGTGAGGTCCGTCTTTGTAACGACACCATGCAGTGCGGTACAGATGGACCCAAGAACATGCGGAATGGACTGCTCAGTATTGGTATCATGTTCTCTTCACCAAAGAGTGTCACACATGCCTTCAACCATACAATCATCGGAAATATTTTTGGAGGCAACCCAGTCAAACTGAATGCCTTAGATCCACCGTCCAACGAGTGCTGCAAGGTGGAGGTCCCCTGCTGTTTTGAGGTGGCATTATGTGGGGACAATGTATGCCGCTGGTGGTCATGGAAGGCTCCGTAACGGCTGTACGATACGTGAAAGCCATCCTCCAACCAATAGTGCAACCATATCAGCAGCATATTGGCAAGGCATTCGTCTTCATGGACAATAATTCGCGTCCCTATCATGCACATTTTGTGAATGACTTCCTTCAGGATAACGACATCGCTCAACTAGAGTTATCCAGACATGAACCCTATCGAACTTGCCTGGTATAGATTGAAAAGGGCTTTTTATGGAACGACGTGACCCACCAACCACTGTGAGAGATCTACGCTGAATCACCGTTGAGGAGTGGGACAATCTGGACCAACAGTGCCTTGATGAACTTGTGGATAGTATGCTATGATGAATACAGGCATGCATCAGTGCAAGAGGATGTGCTACTGGGTATTAGGGGTACCAGTGTGTACAGCAATCTGGACCACCACCTCTGAAGGCCTCGCTGTATGGTGTTAAAACATGCAGTGTATGGTTTCACGAGCAATAAAAAGGGTGGAACTGATATTTATGTTTATCACTATTCCAATTTTCTGTACAGGTTCCAGAACTATCAGAACCGAGGCGATACAAAACTTTTTTTGATGTGTGTATGATAACCCTGTGTATAGAGAACAAGAGAACTTCTGATGTTACCCTTGTCTCTGATAAACACTCGCCAGCCATGGCAATGGACTGGATCTATTACTTAAGAAGTCTTAGAGTCACACACATATTGGGGAAACTATTGTGCGTACTCAGACCTTTATTAACGGTCTGCAGTTGGGCAGATCATTTCCAATTCTGTGATAAGTGACTTCTTGCTCCTGCAAGAATACATTCTGGTGTCTGGTGCTTGTAGCATACAGATTGCAGCACACAGCGTTTTAGTTCAGTGTGTTTTATGTTCAGCCAACAGGGCAGCAGCTAGTTTACCTACAGATTTGTCTTCTGTTTTAGCTGACATGAATGTGGTATGCTTTCAAGGTTCTGTGGAATGTCTGACTTGTTAAGCAAAATTTTTGGGAGAATTTTTTAATATATTATCGGGGTGGCTGGCTCATCCATGTTTTTTTGTAAGTGATTGACCAGCCACATTTCCCTATGTAATTATTTAAGCATTCCTGTTGTATCACGTGTGTTTTAATTGACAGTTTCAGAACATCTGGCCATTTGTACTCTATCTTCCAGGATGTGAGATAGTGTTTTGTGCAAGTGACCATGAGTGACGGTGGGAGAGAGTAAGTGCAGTTTTATGTGATATTGACGTATATTTGTTTTATATCCTTTTAGAAGTTTCAACCACATTTGTTTCTACTAATTTTCATAAGGACACTGAGAACCTTGCCATTAATTAAACTGTTTAGTCTTTTGACAATTGTGTTGTACACTGATGTGCAAAACTTTCGCATGATTTGACACTACAAAGTAACATAGCAGAGCTCAGAAGCTCATGAGAGGTGTAAAGTGGGTTAATAATCTCACAGAGGCAACTGATTTCACTACAGTTCTGTCCAATGCCACTGTGGACATGTGACATGCAGGGAAGGTTGTCGCACCTCCTTACATTTTGCTGCTCCTTATGACGCCTCCACATTGGACGTCAGAACCGCTACACCTAGCATTGAATTCACACAATTTTCTTATGGGTGAATGAGGAAAACGTCCAGACATACTGCTGATCAGAATAGAAACGAAAAGGTCTCAGGGAGGCACATATGGTGTCAATGAAACCACCCCACTGAACACAATCATGCCCTTTTGGACAGTGATGCAACCGAATTTTTGCTCTGCTGTACAGGGTGGATCCACAAGGGTCTGTTCAAAATCATTCCACAAAATTTGAATGTGATCTTAAGGGTGCTTATGCTTTTTAAGCCCTCCTGTTTTGCACCCTCTTGTGCATGATGTTTTGTGTGTGTGTGTGTGTGTGTGTGTGTTTGGGGGGGGGGGGGGGGAGGGATTGACATTGATGTGGATGAAAAAAATGGCGAAGGGTCCCTCTAAGACTATCCAGTTCAGCAACACCCTTGGTACCAACCACCCACCCACCTTCGTTGAACATCTTGAAAATGTACCTGTACAGACACAACCCATGACAAGAGTCCTGTGCGTCTGCTGTCAGGCTGCACTCCTGCTCGTGCGCCAGGTAGTGGGCATGTGGAACTGGAGGGTTGTCAAAGGAGTTACCTGTCTGCAGGTGCCTACAACTCCTGATGGGTTCTCTCTGCGTAGGTACATTTTTAAAGTGGTTGTACTGCAGGTGTTGCTGAACTGGAGGGTCTTAGAGGGCCCTTTGCCCTTTTATTCACTCATGTATTACAGAGGAACCTTGTAGGCAACTTTGAGCCAAATTTCAAACTTATTTGCCGCTATGGGATACAATTACAGGGTTTCGAAGAAGTGATCCTTTATGTTCTGCAGTGTAAATTGTGTTGCTTATGGGTTTCATTGTTTTGCTATGAAAGCTCATCTGTACTACTTCCTCGTCATTTATAACCACACAATTAACGAGATAAATCTTCTGCTCAATTTGTTGGTTTGGATACTTTTTGCCATAAATTGTCTTCAGTTTGTCTTTTTATTAAAAGATAGACGTGCACAAAGAAAACTGCCTTGCACACTGACAAACACTATGGTAAATTATTTATGATAGTCAAGAATAACAAAGGGCAAAGTATTGGGAAAGCCATAACAAACTTTTTTGCTGTGAAAGTATTCTTTATTTTTCAGGTATTTTTAATGTATGTTGCATGCCAGAAAGCTTGAATGGAAACCAATTGTAAGTTATTACATGGGCCCTGTAACAGTTTAATTCTATAGGGAACAGATTATGATTGATAAAAATAGAGGGTTTTAGAGAAACTGAATATCAGACCACAGTTAAAGTAGTCATAATCTGTAGCATTAAAATCTTGCTTCAGAAAGTCAGACAATTGTTCATTTGAAAAACTTTTCTTGAAACCATGTTGAGCATTCAGAAGTGGTTCAGTTTTAATTTTAAAACTTCAGTGTATCTCATTTAATTACTCATGAAAAGCAAATTTTAGCATTCATGTAATTTGCGTTTCTTGTATACTATCCTTTTCAGTGGTAAGTTTACCATATTTAATGTTTAAAGTTAGTTAGGAATAGTCCCATAGTAACGGAAAGATTGATGAAATCAGTTGGAGTTTATTTTCTCAACTTTTTTAGTGGTGGTATGTGGTATACCACTTCTTAGTCCAGAATCTAAATAAATGTGCATCTTACATTTATGGCATTTAGTATATCATTATTTGAATTGAATTTTGTTTTTGTGCTATAGTATAATGTTCATTAAATATGTTAGCAACCTGCATGAGATCTTTAACAATTCTCTCTCAAGAGGTGATGTTATTCGGTCCTAATTATTTTTACCCACATTATTGCTGCTGCTGCTGCTACTACTACTACTATTACTACTACTACTACTACTACTACTACTACTTTACTACTGAAATTGAAGACTGATTTCATTTTCTTATTTCATTGTTTGTAAAGAAGTCATTGGTTAACTGTCCTTCTGCTGTCATATGGTTCCCATGAACCTCTTTTCTTATTAGATATTGTTTCAGAGTTGCATTTTATGTACTGCTGCATTAACCCATGTAAGAATTTCTAGTGATTGTTTTATCTTTAATTTTCTTTCCAGGGGAATACAACAGTAAAGCAGGGTTTTGTAGCATACAATTTCAAAACCTGTTGTTACCTTCTTTAATGACTTAGCTGGTTCCATAGTTGACATTAATCATACATATCTTTTTAAGCACATTTCAAAGTGCAAAGTCAACTGCATCATGAATTGAAAACCAGTTAGTCACTTCAGCGTCATACTCATGTATTTGTTTGTCAGTAGATAAGGAGTCATTTATTATTTTACTCCTCGGTACATGTATGATGATTACAAGTACATTTGGTAATACATCATAAGAGATTAACCAGTGGAACATTGTGCTTTGTTTTCAGACTGACATTAAAACACCTTGCACAACTGCTTATTTAGATTGATTTTTATAAGCTTATGTAGAAGTCTTAAAAGATTTTCTGATACCAAAGAAAAATTGGTTATGCAGTCTTTTACATATCAGGTACAGCTATGTTAAGGGATCTATATATAGTAACCTTCTGCTAGTATGCACCTTAGTAGAGACAGTAGACCTGTTTTTCACTTATTTAGAGGATGGCATGTTACTGTTGACTATGCTGGGGACTGTCTTCATTCAGGGTGTTATCATCCTCATGTTATTTGTGCTTATACTGACCTGTGTGACAGGAATATTACTGTGGTATGCCCTCAGACATACACACTATATTCTCTCTAACTAACTCCAACAATTTCCCTTCTTAGACTTGTTTAGGTATAAGCTCTGCTGGTCTACAAATGGTCTCAACAGATGTTGGAGTGCTGTACAGTGACTTTGTTGCCGTCATTGACATCTTCATCTCTTCATTGACTTTACAGCATTGTTAATATGATGCTAGACCAGCTCAACAATGTAAACTTTTCTTAATCCCGGAAACACAATATTGAGGGTCAATTACAATCCATGCGTATATTGATATTGTGTTACTTAATCATCTGGGTATTCAGTATCTGTGCTGAATATTTTAGTGAGAAAATTTTGTTGGATTGTAGTTCTAAATTTGTTGACTAGGTAACAGGATGAAGGATTATACTTTTATGAATCGGTTTGGATAACTTGCATGTAGGGATCAAGATCTTTTTATTATCTTTCAGCCATTTGGTAATACTTTCCATCCAACAGATTTTTTTTAAATTACCATCAGGAGTTGAAATAATCTGATTGTTCTTAAACACCACATGCAGTAATCGCCTCATTTCACACTGAGCAGTGGTTAGCACACTGGACTCTCATTCAGGACAACATTGATTCAAATCCCCATCTGGCCATCTAGCTTTAGGTTTTTCACAGTTTCCCTAAATCACTCCAGCCAAATCCTGTAATGGTTCCTGTGAAAAGTACATGGCTGATTTCCTCCATAATCCTAGCTCTATGTGCTGTCGATGGAACATTAATCTATAACCTCCCTTCCTCCCTCCCTCATTTCCCATGTTAGTATATTTTGTCATGTAAAGGGGGAGTATTCGTTGATGTTCAATTCTGAAGAAATATTTGAAAGAGCTTAGCTATGAGGCTTTCATTTTGTTTTGTTGTTTTGCACAAGTTATTGTTATTGGTGAGTGTATGGAGACCTGCTTTCATGTTGGCAACAATGGTGTACAAACAGAAGTTCTCAGTATTTTGGTTGTTATTTCTGAAATTGTCATCTTTTGCCCTTCAAATACATTGCTGTGTTTTCAAATAAGAGCACCTGTTACCCTTTCTGTGTTTTGCTTTCAGAGTATTTACACACCGTTAGATTTTTCTTGAGAAGCTGTTGAATGTTGTTCATAAACTATGTAGGGCTCAAGACGTAGAAAACTGTGGCAGGTGCAAATCTTACAGAAATACAGTACACAATCACTTGAACATGACCAATCATTTGTATACATATTACTTGTCTCAACAATTTTTCCTACAGTGATATAAGCTGGCTGATAGCTTTTTGTTTAATTTAGATGTATACTATCTTGTTACTTTTTGTAACCCATAAACTAGGTTATTGTTTCCATGGCTCTCTTGCGGCCACTGATACAGTATCATAATTAATATCCTTCAAATCTGTTTATCAAAAAGAAGTTGAATATATTTCAGTTGTAGACCAAATTTGGTGGCACACTGGACAGCTCACTGGACTTGCATTTTACAGAAGCAGGATTTAAATGCTGTTTTGGCCAGTTGGGTGTAGATTTCTTAAACAAATCCATTGCTGATTTCCTTATTCTTTTCCATTTAGAGATTTTGTGATCTCGGACAAACTCGTAATCTTCTTCACTTCCTTTCTTTCCTTTCACAGGAAGGCTTCTGAATTATCTAAGTACCTTTCAGTGAAAAATGAGAAAAGAGTTTTGCAAGAAGTTTCCTGTTTCAGCATTTATGAAAGAGTAATTTGCCCAGTTTGTTGTAGTTTGGCTCAGATATATTCCATTTATTTTCTCCTTTTGCTGTCTGGTGCTGCAGATTATTAAAAACCTTAACTTCTGTGTAAGTTTAGTATGTATGTATATTCACTGTAGGTTACTTGTCTCTCATCCTGGTAACACATCATTATTGTCACCACTGCTCACAAGATAAGTGCTGGTACCCGTAGAAATAAAGTAGAGTGTGAATAGTCTGTGACCAGCAGGCTGTCACATTTATATCTAGTCACTGACATAATTGGATACATGTCAGATATTTAACTTATGCCCCTACGGCTTCTACAGAAATATCAGGACACTTTCTCTATGATCTGCTACTTCAGTTGCACTAGAGAATTGATAGACGAGACTAAATTAATAGTGTTGGTTGTATATAGGTTCAGGAGCACAAAAACTTTCTTGTATGTAACAGATCAGTCCCAAATTACATGTTGTAGTTAACTTGATGATTTCTTAAATAAGGCCCCAGCTGATTCATTTTCTGGCCATTGCTCTATTCTTCTGACAAACTTTCTGTCCATCTATAGAGGCAATACGTGATTACATAGTTGCTTAACTGTTGTTGCGGATTAAAATTCTGTCTGTCTGGGACATGAACCTGGACCTCTAACCAGTCTGTCCTGTCTGTCACAGTTTCAATTTGCTTCAAAGTTTCATTGTGGCTGATGGAAAATTTTGTACTGTACAGTGTTTTGGATGATGATTAGAGAGTTATCCATTTCTGATGCAGGCTTGTGTGCTAGTGTCATTGTCAATTTCAATTTAATGACATTGTTTATTTTTATGTGATATGATTGCTGTAGATGCATACTAGAAAGAGAGAGAGAGAGAGAGAGAGAGAGAGAGAGAGAGAGAGAGAGAGAGAGAGAGAGAAATCCATGTGCCCTAGACTTCTAAAATTCCATAGATATTGACCATGGGATCTGATAAATTTAGTGACCATGTTGTTGTTATTGTTGTGGTCTTCAGTCCAGAGACTGGTTTGATGCAGCTCTTCATGCTACTCTATCCGTGCAAGCTGCATCTCCCCGTACCTACTGCAACCTACATCCTTCTGAATGTGTTTAGTGTATTCATCTCTTGGTCTCCCTCTACGATTTTTACCGTCTGTGCTGCCCTCCAATACTAAATTGGTGATCCCTTGATGCCTCAGAATATGTCCTACCAACTGATCCCTTCTTCTAGTCAAGTTGTGCCACAAATTTCTCTTCTCCCCAGTTCTATTCAATTACCTCCTCATTAGTTATGTGATCCACCAATCTAATCTTCAGCATTCTTCTGTAGCACCACATTTCAAAAGCTTCTATTCTCTTTTTGTCTAAACTATTTATCATCCACGTTTCACTTCCATACGTGGCTACAGTCCATACAAATACTTTCAGAAAAGACTTCCTGACCCTTAAATCGATACTCAATGTTAACACATTTCTCTTCTTCAGAAACGCTTTCCTTGCCATTGCCAGTCTTGATTTTATATCCTCTCTACTTCCCCTATCATCAGTTACTTTGCTCCCCAAATAGCAGGACTCATTTACTACTTTAAGTGTCTCACTTCCTAATCTGATACCCTCAGCTACATTCCATTATCCTCGTTTTGCTTTCGTTGATGCTCATCTTATATCCTCCTTTCAAGACACTGTCCATTCTGTTCAACTGCTCTTCCAGGTCCTTTGGTGTGTCTGACATAATTACAATGTCATCGGCAAACCTTTATTTCTTCTCCATGGATTTTAATTCCTACTCCGAATTTTTCTTTTGTTTCCTTTACTGCTTGCTCAATATACAGATTGAATAACATCGGGGATAGGCTACAACCCTGCCTCACTCCCTTCCCAACCACTGCTTCCCTTTCATGACCCTCGACTCTTATAACTGCCATCTGGTTTCTGTGCAAATTGTAAATAGCCTTTCGCTCCCTGTATTTTACCCCTGCCACCTTTAGAATTTGAAAGAGAGTATTCCAGTCAACATTGTCAAAAGCTTTCTCTAAGTCTACAAATGCTAGAAACGTAGGTTTGCCTTTCCTTAATCTTTCTTCTAAGATAAGTCGTAGCGTCAGTATTGCCTCACGTGTTCCAATATTTCTACGGAATCCAAACTGATCTTCCCCAAGGTCGGCTTCTACCGGTTTTTGTATTCGTCTGCAAAGAATTTGTGTTAGTATTTTACGGCCGTGCCTTATTAAACTGATAGTTCGGTAATTTTCACATCTGTCAACACCTGCTTTCTTTAGGATTGGAATTATTATATTCTTCTTGAAGTCTGAGGGTGGAGTTTTGTCAGGGCTGGCTCTCCCAAGGCTGTCAATAGTTCTAATGGAATGTTGTCTACTACCGAGGCCTTGTTTCAACTTAGGTCTTTCAGTGCTCTGTCAAACTCTTCACACAGTATCATATCTCCCATTTCATCTACATCCTCTTCCATTTCCATAACATTGTCCTCAAGAACATCACCCTCTATATACTCCTTCCACCTTTCTGTTTTCCTTTCTTTGCTTAGAACTGGGTTTCCATCTGAGCTCTTGATATTCATGCAAGTGGTTCTCTTTTCTCCAAAGGTAACCCTCTACATCCTTACATTTGTCCTCTAGCCATCCCTGCGTAGTCATTTTGCACTTCCTGTTGATCTCATTTGTGAGACGTTTGTATTCCTTTTTGCCTGCTTCATTTACTGCATTTTTATATTTTCTCCTTTCATCAATTCAATTCAATATTTCTTCTGTTACCCAAGGATTTCTACTAGCCCTCGTCTTTTTACCTACTTGATCCTCTGCTGCCTTCACTATTTCATCTCTCAAAGCTACCCATTCTTCTTCTACTGTATTTCTTTCCTCCATTCTTGTCTATTGTTCCCCAATGCTCTCCCTGAAACTCTGTACAACCTCTGGTTCTGTCAGTTTATCCAGGTCCTATCTCCTTAAATTCCCACCTTTTTGCTATTTCTTCAGTCTTAATCTACAGAGTATCTCCAGGCTTCTTCCGTGTATACAACCTTCTTTTATGGTTCTTGAACCAAGTGTTAGCTATGACTAAGTTATGCTCTGCACAAAATTCTACCAGGCGGCTTCCTCTTTCATTCCTTGCCCCATTCCATATTCACCTACTACGTTTCCTTCTCTTGCTTTTCCTACTACGGAATTTCAGTCACCCATGACTATTAAATTTTAGACTCCTTTCACTATCTGAATAATTTCTTTATCTCATCATACATTTGTCATCTGTGGAGCTAGTCGGCATATAAGCTTGTGCAACTGTGCTAGGTGTGGGCTTGTGGGCTTCGTATCTATCTTGGCCCCAATAATGCATTCACTATGCTGTTTGTAGTAGTTAACCCGCAATCCTATTTTTTTAAATTTTTTTTATTCATTATTAAGCCTACTCCTGTGTTACCCCTATTTGATTTTGTATTTATAACCCTGTATTCACCTGACCAGAAGTATTGTTCCTCCTGCCACTGAACTTCACTAATTCCCACTATATCTAACTTTAACCTATCCATTTCCATTTTTAAATTTTCTAACCTACCTGCCCGATTAAGGGATCTGACATTCCACGCTCCGACCTGTAGAACACCAGTTTTCTTTCTCCTGATAACGTCCTCCTGGGTAGTCCCTGCCCAGAGGTCTGAATGGGGGACCATTTTACCTTCAGAATATTTTACCCAAGAGGACGGCATCTTCATTTAACCATACAGTAAAGCTGCATGCCCTTGAGATAAATTACGGCTGTAGTTTCCCCCTTGCTTTCAGCCGTTCGCAGTACCAGCACAGCCAGGCCGTTTTGGTTAGTGTTACAAGGCCAGATCAGTCAATCATCCAAACTGTTGCCCCTGGAACTACTGAAAAAGTTGCTGCCCCTCTTCTGGAACCACACATTTGTCTGGCCTCTCAAAAGATACGCCTCCGTTGTGGTTGCACCTACGGTACGGCTAACTGTATTGCTGAGGCACGCAAGCCTCCCCACCATTAGCAAGGTCCATGGTTCATGGGGGGGTTAGTGACCATATGGACAATTTATTTGGGAGCTACGAGGCATGTTTTTTAAGTAAGTACAGTTTTGAAATTAAAAAAAAAAAGACTTGCTAAGATATCTCAATAATTCTGTTTTTACATGAAAACCTGTACCTTAATCTATGCACTGACGCCATTACAGTCAGATTCTTCCTTGTTCACGTTGTGTACTGAGTGTTTAAGATGTCTCCGATGATCGTGAGTCCCGCCGACTGTGAAGTACGGGCTGTTATAAGATTTCTTAGTGCTAAAGGCCTAAAAGCGATAGATATTCATCGTGAGATCTGTGCAGGTTATGGAGAAAACATTATGAGTGATGGAATGGTAAGAAAGTGGGTGAGAGCATTTAAATATGGCCGTACAAATGTGCATGATGAACAACGGAGTGGGCGTCCTTCGGTCGTTAATGAAAGTTTGGTGCAGGAAGTGGACAGTAAGTTGAGAGAATACAGATGCTTTATGATTTCCTCCTTGTGGGATGACTTTCCTAATGTTTCTCGTAGTGTTTTGTATGGCATTGTGACCGAGCACTTGAATTACCGAAAATTGTGCCACGTTGGGTACCGAAAATGTTGACGGATGTGCACAAAACCAAATGTATAGACATTGCATTGACGTTCCTTGAGCGGTAGCACAACGACGGTGATGATTTCTTAAGCCAAATTGTTATGGGCGATGAAACATGGATGGCTTACGTTACACCAGAATCAAAGCAACAGTCCATGGAAGTTGAGAAAGGGCATCGTTTTTTGCTGCAAGACAACGCCCGTCCGCATGTGGCGAATCGGACCAAAGATCTCATCAAATCTTTTTGATGGGAAACTGTAGATCATCCTTTGTACAGCCCCGATCTTGCGCCCAGTGACTACCATCTGTTACAGCACTTGAAGAAACACCAGGGTGGTCAGCGTCTTCAAGACGATGACGAAGTCAAAACAATGGTGATGCAGTGGTTAACAAGTCAGGCGGCAGACTTCTATGAGGAGGGTATTCAAAAACTGGTACAACGTTATGACAAGTGCCTCAATATTGACGGAAATTATGTAGAAAAGTGGATTAAGATACAGGCTTTCATGTAAAAATAAAATTATTGAGATATCTTAGCACATCTCTCTTTTATATATATATATATGTATATATATATATATATCAAAACGGCACTTACTTAAAAAAACACGCCTTGTAAATGTGAGGCAGATGCAGTTTAATGCACATAGATTTGATATACAACTAAAGAAACAATTTGTTATGTTGGTAATTAAATTAGAAATCTACTACTACTACTACTACTACTACTACTACTACTAGTAGTAGTAGTAGTACTGTGAGCTTTAATAGGCATTTTTATCTGCAGGTATTGTTATTCAGTTAAAGTCAAAACTCTGAAGTTAAATGTCATTGTGTTTTGTTGACATAGCTCTTGCACAGCTTTCAAAAATTGATTTTTTATCCTGTGCACATAGTTCACATTCCCAGTATTTTCACTTGATACAAATTTCTTTTAGCAGTAGGTACTAAGAAACAAGTAATCTGTGAATTATCCTCTTGCTGGAGAGTAAATCAGTGTGTTCACAACTGTGATGAAATACAGTGTACTTATCAGAGATCAATGAACATAACTGTGCTGTTAAGAATGATATGAAGAAGTTGGTTGGTTCACGAAACATCAGAGAAGACTGTTTCTTTGTTTATCTTTGTTTCTCTTCATTTATATCTGGGCTTTTGTGTGTGGATTTTTGACTGATGCTGAACAGAAAGGAGTTGATGCTATGTGCTATGTAACTGGCTTCTGTGGTGGGAAGATGTTACATCATACTGACCACTGCAGCTGATTTTGTGCAATTTTCACATCTGTGTTAAGACCCACTTTAGAAAAACCACTTCATATGTGGACAGGTGACAAGTCTGAAATAAAAGTTTGTCTTGATTGTACTGATACTTGGCCCTATATAGACACAGTTAAGTCTCCTCTGTTCATTGACACACACTTACTGTTTGCTAACACCATTGGACCATCACATGACCATCTACATCAAAATATTTTTCTCAAAGATTGCTCAATATGTATGACAGTGACACTCCACTATGCAGCTATGGTGTGAATACTGTCATTTCAGCTTTGGGGGAAAACCGACTTTCTGTCCTATTGTGCAAATTGACTTCGACACTTCCTTTTTGGGTACAAGTATTAATCACAGCATACTTCCATCATTATTAGAATGGCTTTATTTTCTAAATGAGGGGGTCTGAGTTGGAATTATTTCCACTGACTATATATTTCAGTGTTTTTCACATAATGTGGCTCGGTTTAACGTTCCTTATCAAGTAAAACAGATAGCTAACATGACACCAGGTAACAATTAACTTGAACACATTGTGTAATGTCATGAGACGATAATTACATCTTATTGTGCAGAGTGTAAAACGTAACGCCCCCAAATTAACAACATGTTTACTCTAAAACCAGGAAAATGCCGAATTTTGTGTTTATTTTTTCATTAAAAACTGCAGTTTATGTGTAATTCATCACTTTATTGTTCAAACATAATTTTCATGTCCTTATTAATAAAAAATCATGGCTGTTTTAGAGGATAAACTATTTTAAACAGCTTAATTAGTATGTTTTTAAACCTCAGGAATTTTCACTCTGTAATATCAGTTTTATGTATTGTTAAATACAGTTCACTAGCACAATTAATTATTACTTTTAACATAAACAACAGTTCTTATATAAACTATCATCACATTCATGCAAGTGCAGTAATAATAATAATAATAATAATAATAATAATAATAATAATAATTTTGTGTGGCTCAATGGCCAGGTAAATTTTTTTTCAATTGGACACCACATCAGCAACTTTCATGTCCCAGATCTACCCAAGTTACCCAACCAAGAGAAGGGTCCTTCACTTTAGCACGGAATCCAAACCGTGTGTCGTTCCTGGAAACTCCACACACCATCGAGAAGTGAAGGATGAATTATTGGCAAATTGAAAATTTGTGTTGTGTGACTAGGATTTGATGCTGTGGGCCCTAGATATCCAGAAACACACTTTAATACTAGACCACCAGGCTTGATGCAAATGTAGTGAACACAAACCTATTTGTGTGAATCTTGTGCTGCGTGCTACTAAAAGCACACCACCACTCAGCAGTCAGTTACCATATATTTACTTTTAGTGCTACTATTGCTCTGGTGTGTCATATAAATGTCAGTGTGGATGAGGAATAAAATTAAAATGTAGTTCCCTTTTTTGGAGAGCATTCAGAAAAAAAATGGTTGATTACCTTCCCAGTAATTAAATTGATCATATTGTCTCATAAAAATCCATTTTCTGTTTAAAACATGGGTAATCCTTAGTTCTAACAAGTAAACCTACCCAAGGGATGCACTCAGATTTTGATTGGCTTTGAATATGATATAGTGTAGACCAAAATAAGACAGCCACTTCTTTTGTATATACTTGCCCATTTGGCTACTAAGGGAATGAAACACCCCCATGAAAAAGAAAATTGAGTTTAATATTTCTGAATGAATACCTTTGAGACGATAACAGATATTTAAAAAATTTCAAATAAAAGTTCTGTGGTTTTTAATTTACACTATAACAGTGCTCCCAGATTTGTTGAAAAAAAGTTTTTTTATCGAAATCCCCTCCCCCACTATTTTGTTTCTCATTTTGACATTTGACTAACAGAAAAGCATATAGCATGATTAATACCAAATTCAATCATATATGATGCAGTGGTATTCCATAAATGTTTATCGGAAATAAGCTATAAATATTTCTATATTGCTGTACCCACATGTGACGTGTCTGCTTCAGTGCCAGTTGTCATGTTTGATTGCTTAATAAGTCTTTCCCTGATAAATATATTCCAAACATAAATTCCACATGTATTGTTGTATTAGTGTTTTCTTTTTACATTTGGTGTATCTTTTTTATTTTCAGGTTGTGACCTTTTCTGATTTCATTGTGTTATATTTGAAAGTGTTTGTACATTATTGTAAATCTCCACAATAACAAGAAAGGAGCAGAATTGTTCGGGTTAAAAAAAAAAAAACAAAAAAAAACAAAAAAAAAAACCTAAATGCACTTCGTGTGTAATTAAATTTGGTATCAGTGATGTCATTCATTTTGTTATTAGTCACATTTTAAAAAACAAAATAGTGGAGGAGAGGGATTTAAAAAAAGAATTTGTTACTTATCATCATCATCATCATTATTTAATTACTGCTTCGAGCGTATTCATTCAGAAATATTAAAAAAAAAAAGTGTTTAAGGGGGTGTTTTGCACCCTTAATGGCTGTGTGGGCATGTATAAAAAAATTGTCCCTTATTTTGTTCTACTCTACAACATATTCAAAGCTGATTAAGACTGAGGTGTATCTGTTAGATTTTCATGAAAGTTTGTACATTTGCTTAGACTTATAATAAAAGAATTTCTACATTTTTGGTCTTCGGCAAAAACCTATTTTTATACTGAATTTTTATTCTAGTGATGTTATAATTTGGCTCTGTGAGCATGTTCATGCAAAGCGGTACTTGTCTACAGAAATACTTATAACCCAGATCTTTATGAAGCCTCTGATTTGAAATTTTTCCAGATGTCAAGAGGCGTATAGTTAACTGAAACACGTTGTTTAAGCAATAAAGTTACAAAGAAAATTACAAAAAGTATTAATGTATTTCACTTTTCAAGTTCTGGAAAACTTAGGATGACATTGAAAAACGCTTATATCATGTTTCTCCAACATGCAGGGAACCTGGTTTTGTATATTAAATAATTCCCTAGATTGTAAGCTTTCTAGTAAAATGAAAGTGTTAATGGGTTCCTGTGAATGGACACACAAATAATTCAGAAATCAAAAAACTTTTTGATGTGATGATAAAGTTCTTACAGACCTAACACCCACTGCCTCAGATTTTCATTAAACTGTTTCTACGTGATACTTACACCTTGGTAATAACCAGTGTAAAATTTCTTCCACATATTTCACATAGTTTTTAAAGGGGGGGGGGGGGGGGGTCAAGTTTTCAAATAGATACATGAACGCTGTGGTTTAAGCTTCCCATTTAGACTGCATTACCTTAGGACAAAATTGTAAACACATCACTGTAATATTTTTCCAGATAATGGAAAAATGATTTACCTTTATGGGAAAACATTTTTAATAATTCAGCTTGACTTCTGGGAATACAGAAAATCAGCTTAAATTGTTGTTACCCAAACAATGAGATTTCTTAAATATGAAAAGTACTTTCAGACGAGCGGTTATTAATTTTTAATTTAATTGTGGTCCAAAAATATACAATACTTGGGCCACAATTACAAACAAAAGAACAGCATGGGTTTGACAGACATGGGCTTTTCATTAAATTCTTTCATTTATATATTTGTTTCATGGATGATGGGGTTTGGGGGGGGGGGGGGCACGTTCCTGAAATCTGATTGCTGGCGTCATTGTACTCATCGTTTCCAAGTATTCTCAGAGCTTGATCAAGACTGAAACTCATATACAAAAGAAATAGTAGTAAATTACCATTTTCTATAAATGAAGCCACCTTTGTGGCTGATGTACTGTATGTGGTATGGCAATATAAGAGTGTCATTTTTAAAGTAAGAACAGATTTCAAATGGAGTAAGAGAAATTTTATTCATGAATGTAAATTTTATTGCAAACTAAAATATGCACATTTTTTTCACATTTTAACATAGTCATCATGAACATTTAAACATTTGTCAAGTCATGGCACCAGCTTTTGGATCCCAGCATCAAAGAACTCTGCCACCTGACCAGTAAACCAGTCAGCAACAGCCAACATGTCGATCATTTTCCAAGTGCTTTCCACCAGGGAGTTCCTTCAGTTTTGGAAACAGATAAAAGTCTGATGGTGCTAAGTCAGGACTGTATGATGGATGATACAGTAATTCCCAACAAAACTTGTCCAGTTGCATCTTTGTTCTTGCTGCAGTGTGAGGCTGAGCGTTGTTGTGAAGCAAAACAATGCCGCTCGAGAGCAGTCCCCACTGGCAATTTTGAATAGAGCGCCTAAGCTTTGATAATGTTTTGCAGTACCTCTCAGCATTTATTGTCATTCCTCTTGGCAAAAAGTCTAACAGAAGAACACCTTTCTGGTCCCAAAAAACCATGGCCATGATTTTCTGTGTTGAAGGTTCTTCTTTAAATATTCTTGCTTTCGTCAGGGAGTCTGAATGAGCCACTTTCTTGTTTATTCTCTAGAGTGTAGTGCACAATCCATGTTTCATCAATGGTTACAATGTGACTCAAGAACTCTTCATCATTGTTGTAACAGCACTCCAAAATGAAAAGAGTGTGCCATTTTTTTTTTTTTTTTTTTTTTTTTTTTTAAGTGAATTTTGTCAGTAACAATGAAAATCTACTGATCTTGAAACTTTTAGAAATTTCTGATGCAGCTCATCAATAGTAAATTGCCTGTTTTAGCAAATTGCCTCATCAGTTTTTTATGTCAAGTCTTCATTCATGACAGTAGGCTGTCCAAATCTTTCTTTTATCATGAACCTTTGTGCTTCCTTCATTAAACAGCCTGTGCCATTTATGCACATTTCCATCATTCATTACACGAGCACCACAAATTTCAACACAAACCAGTGAATTTCAGTAGGATAAACTTGTTTTGCATTGAAGAACTGAATAACCGAGCACACTTCACAGTCGGTGGGATTATTGATTGACATGGTGACAAACGAAGCAGTGTAACCATAGAACCGACACTGTCAGAGATGTGAAACATAATGGCGGTGTATTGAGAGACTGGCCAAAAATGGTCAACTCTGAACAGGCGTCACATGACAGGATATGTAGACAAAATACGCTGCTGATTCTTACTTTAAAAATGACCCTCGTATAACACTGAGTACTGTGGGTCATCGTTGATATTATACTGCTTAAACACCGTAGTATGATAGTGCCTTGTTTTGAAGTTGTGAGTATAAAACTGGTAAGTTGCAAATAAATGGGATGCATATTACACAAATCTTTCATACACAGTGTGATAGTGTTCTGCCATTTTTACAAGCACAGGAACATTAACACAACTTTCTAGTCACAATTACAAATCAGATATCCTAAGATTCTAATTATTGACTCAAATTCCAACTTCCAACAGTGGCTTACTGTAGGTACCAATGGCTGATTACATAATCGTATCACACAGTGGTGTTAAAAGAATAAGAAGAAGAACACACTTACCATCCTGCATGTAGGATGTCAATTTTATCTGGATTGAAGTATTTCATATCACAGTTGTGAAGGTAATTTAAAGACGTTATGTAGATTGATAAACTTTAGTACACGAGTCTCATGTTTTGCTAAAATAATAAAGTACAGAGCCAAAGGTTATTATTTTAATGGAAATATTTTCGTTGCTAATATTAACTTTATTTAGGGGTCTCAAATGAGCATATTTAAGTAACAGTTATTCTAGGAAGACAAATGTTTAAATGTAAAATGTACGTGTTTAGCAGTGAAGTTCCTTGGCGTTCTCAGTTGAAAGTTTTAATAGCATCTGTATTTTAATCCACTGTGACAAATTAGATTATGTTAACTTCAAATCATGTTCATTAAAGTAATACATCCTTCATAATATGCTTGATTCAGGTATCTCCATCCTATTCAGTTGCTACGAGAGTTTTTCGTAGAGGACCAGTGTGTATCTGTTGCGGGGCATTTTCAATGAATGAGAAAATCGAGGAAGGCTTTTCAGAACAAATCACTCCTCTAATTACTAACGAATAACAGGAAAGTGTTTTGTAAGTGTGAAAATTCCTCGTACCAGCTATTGTGTGGGTTGTCAAAAATCTCTTCTCAAAGTTTTTGCGTAATAAATGTGTGTTGGTTTTCTCTAAGAGTGGAAAAATACATTTATCGCTATTAGCCTTGCAGAAATTGTTAACGCCAGATGCAGTTGTTATTTGTACATCATCCTGTAACTGAAGACTAGTGTTTATTAGTACATGTTTTACAGTTCCTCCCAATCCATAACACACAGATTTTCTGTAGCTAGCAGTAAGAAAGGAATGTTCATTGTCAATAGAAAAATTATTGTTGTGTTCAGACAAGTTTTTAATTAATTTTTTTTTCTATTTTTATATTGATTCGCACAGCCATCAGTGAAGTAATTCAGTTTTTTGGCTCATGAGTAGTGTTCAGACATCCACTTCACCATTTCTTTCTTTATGAGCAGCATTTACAAATCTTGGATCATGTTCTGTATCTACATCAACGTGATTACTCTGCAATTTACAATAAGTGATTGGCAGAGGGTTCATCAAACCACCTTCAAGCTATTTCTCTATCATTCCACTCTTGAACAGCACGCATCAAAAATGAACACTTAAATCAATCCATGCAAGCCCTGATCCCTCTTATTTTATTATAATGATAGTTTATCCCTAGGTAGATGGGCACCAATAAAATATTATCACGCTCTGTTGAGGGAGTTGGTGATAGAAATTTCACTAGAAGATCCTGCCACAATGAAAAATGCCTTTGTTTTAATTATTGCCGCCCCCAATTCATATATCATATTCGCGGCACTCTCTCCTCTTTTTTGTGAAAGTAAAAAATGCGCTGCCCTTCTTTGAACTTTGATGTCCTCCATCAATCCTGTCTGTTGTAGTTCTCTCACCACACAGTAATGCTCCAGAAGAGGGCAGACAAGTGTAATGTAAGCAGTCTTATTGCATTTTCTAAATGTTCTGCCAGTAGATCACAGTCTTTGGTTGATTTCCCCCCTGCTTTATCTGTGTGATCGTTCCAGTTGAAGTTACACGTAATGGTAACCCCTACGTCTTTAGTTGAATTTACAGCCTTTAGATCTGTGCGATTTATCATGTAACAGAAATTTAACGAATTTGTTTTCATAATCATGTGGATGACCTCACACTTCTTATTCAGAGACAATTGCCATGTTTTGCACCTTACAGATACTGTGTGTAAACCATTTTGCTATTGGTTTTCAACTTCTGATGACTTTACTAAACAGTAAATGACAGCATCATCTTGCAAACAATTCTAAGAGGGCTGCTTAGATTTTCTCCAAAATTATTTGTGTAAGTTAAGAACTGTAGATAGCCTATAAAACTTCCTTGGGGAATGCCAGATATCACTTCCATTTTACTTAGTGATTTTTTTCCAGTTACCGCAACCTGTGACCTTTCTGATAGAAAATCACAAATACGGTCACACAACTGAAGCGATATCCCATAGGCATGGAACTTGATTAGAACTCTCTTGTGAGGAACTGGGTCAAAAAGCCTTCTGGAAATCTAGAAATAATGGAATTAATTTGAGATCCCCTGTTGATAGCACTCATTACTGTGTGTGATTAAAGAGCAAGTTGTGTTTCGCGAGAAGAATATTTTCTGAATCCGCGCCGACTGTGTGTCGATAGACCATTACCATCGAGGTAATTCATAATGTTCTAACACAGCATGTGTTCCAAAATCCTACTGCAAATTGACATTAGTGACATGGTTCAATAATTCAGCAGATTACTCCTATTTTCTTTCTTGGGTATTGGTGTGACTTGTGCAACCTTCTGGTCTTTCGGTATGGATCTTTCTACGAGCAAGCTGTTGTATATGATTGCTTAGTAAGGACATTTGTATCAGCATTCTCTGAAAGGGAACTGATTGGTATATAATCTGGACGATACGCCCTGCTCTTGTTGAGTGACTTAAGCAGCTTCACTGCACTGAGGCTATCTACTTCGAAGTTGTTAATGTTGACAATTGTTCTTGATTTCAAGTCTGGAATATTTACTTTATCTTCTCTTGTGGAGGAATTTCAGACAACTGTGATTAGTAGCTCTGCTGTAGTGGCATTGTCATGAGAAACATCACTATTATCATGCAGTGAAGGCACTGATTGTGTCTTGCTGCTGGTGTACTTTACACATAACCATCATCTCTGTGGGTTTTTTGCCAGGTTTCATTGTGCAAACTCTAAAAAGCATCTTACATCGAAGTTTGTGCTAAATTTTGAGCTCCTTTAAAACTTGACCAATCCTCTGAATTTTGCATTCTTCTAAATTTGGCATGCTTTTTTTTATTTGTTGCTTCTGCAACAGTGTGCTGACTTTTTTTATGCACTGTGGCAGATCATTACCAGCTCTTATTAATTTATTTGGTGGGTGTGTGTGTGTGTGTGGGGGGGGGGGGGGGGGGCACATCTAGTCTGCACTTAGAGTGGAAGGAGTGGAGACTGTCTCTGTCTCTTAGGAAGGCATTAAGTGAATTTCTATCTGCTTTTTTAAACAGGTGTATTATACGTTTATTTTTGGTGGGATTTGATGTTGTAATATTTAGTCTCACTACAACATCTTAGTGGTCACCAATCCCTGTATCCATCATGATTCTTCCTATGTGCTCATGATTGTCTATTTCTGAGCAATCAAGTATGTTTTTGCAACCATTTGCACTTAGGGTTCCTGAACTAATTGTCCAAAATAATTTTCTCAGAAAGAATTTCATACTAAGATGCCAGGTGACATTTTATGCCTACAACCAACTTGAAACATGTATTTTCACCAACATGTCGAAGATAGATTGAAGTCACCACCAACTGCAATTGTATTTGTGGGGTACCTTTTTGAAATGAGATTCAAGTTTTCTTTAAACTGTTCAACAACAGTATCATCTGCATCAGGGGGTCAGGGAAAGGGACCAGTTATTAATTTATTTCAGTTGTCGATTGTAACCTCAACCCATAACAAGCCAAAGGAACTATCTACTTCAACTTCACTACGAGGTAAACTACTTACGACATCAGTGAACACTCCACTACCAACTGTGTGTAATCTATCCTTTCTGAATGTCATGAAAATTTTGGCGAACGTTATTTCCTGCTTTAGCCTCTTTCTGTACATATAACGATTTGAGATTTAGTGCTTTCTATTAGAACTTTGAACTGTGTTTCTTTCCTTGCACAGTTACGACAATTTGCAGCTACAATACTGATTTTATTATGTCTTCCTGTGTTTGCCCCTGCACCCTTGTAGGTTGCCCCCCTTTCTGTGGATTCCAGAGATCTTCCAACCTAAAACACTGCCCAGTGTCCTCCATGCAGCACCTGATAGCCGTGTAGTCATTCCCTGTGTGTAGTGGACCCCAGTTCTATTAAGTGGAACCCAGGAACTCATTGTCCTATGGTGCAAGTTGAGGAATCTGCAGCCTATATGGTTGCAGAACCATCTGAGCCTCTGGTTGAGACCTTTTGCGTTTCGAAACAACACACATTGTTAGTACCTTATGCTCTTCATGGTATTCAGAAGCACTGGTTCCACATCTGGAATGCACACTGGGTTCCTTCCGCTCCTTGGCAGTCGTATCTATAAGGGACCCCAATATGCACCTGATGATAGAGCTCGAAAATACCAGTCATCCCACACTCTGTGAATTCCCAGATCTTGCAGACTGAGAGGCTTCCTGTGGAACAGAGCAAGTGACTGCATCTGGATTAGGGTCTTTACCAGCCACAGACATTACCAAAACTTATTCATCAATGGACCAGGGAGACTCTCCAATCAGCCCCTCAGATTTGGACAACCTCCCACTCGACCATGGGTGACGAGTCAGCATCAGTGTAGGCAGTGCTTGGGGAGGCGACAGTAGTTAGCCCATTGAGGGACTTTCGGGACGTCTCTCGAATCCCCACATCCGGTGCCCAACAGTGATGCCAATGGCAACAGCTTCAAACTGAGTGACTGAAGCCAACATCACCTGGCACTGTGAGTGAAGGGTCACCAACACAGCTCACATCTGAACACAGAAATCGCAGTTACACACACACACACACACACACACACACACACACCACACACACACACACACACACACACACACACACACACACACACACACGTTGAATGAGTGCTTGTAGCCCCTTGTAACCACTTTTGTCTTAGTGAACAAAGTTCCTGTTAGTTGTAGAGGATAAATCTTCTTTGCATATACATATGCTTCTGAATGTTAATTCTATCATTTACCTCTGGTAACATTTGAGTACATTCATCATTTTGGTAAAAATCACTGACAAACTTTACAACTTAATCAGTGATCATTTTACCACTCTTTGGTTTAGGAATTGACAAAATACCATTATCTGTTTTCAGTTTCCTTGCTTGTCAAACTATATACTCACTAACTTTGATTTATGACATTATCTTCTGTTTTGATCAAGAGGAAGGAGCTAAAGTTAAAAATG
The DNA here is from genome assembly GCF_023864275.1 of Schistocerca cancellata. Taxonomy (NCBI): domain Eukaryota; kingdom Metazoa; phylum Arthropoda; class Insecta; order Orthoptera; family Acrididae; genus Schistocerca; species Schistocerca cancellata. Next base: position 381,338,100 of record NC_064629.1, on the reverse strand, counting down.
AAATTTTTTTCAGATCTCCTTATACTAGCCACATTTTCTTTCAGTAGCTATGTCACCACATCAAAATCTTTGATTTTTTTTAACAGTTGCACCATCTGTTTCATCCTCCCTACTGTCAGAAACTTCAGCACTGTAATCTAATACCCAATACTTTTTTCCTTCCGAAATGTGCTTCACTTTTCATAGCAACCATTTGGCTTATGAGGCCTTGCTGTTATTTGGAATGGAATGTAGTTTTAAGGGAGAGCACCACAAAGCATCAGAAGTTTTATTTGCACCATCAGTAGTTTGACTTTTAGTACTGACTCGTGAAAAGTCACTTCCTGCTCACCTGCATCGCTTTCATTTCCATCTTTGGTTTCAGTTTTTCGTTCAAAAATCGTAAGACATGTTGTACACGGTTTTTTGCTTGGTTTTACATGGATTCTCCAAGTGCTTAATGATGTAGACATAGCCAAGCTTACGGCCCCCAAGGATTTTTTTAACCATTTGTGTGTTTTGAAAGGATTACAAGTTCTTTGATGGCTTTCAAAAAGTTTTACGTAGTAGTATTTGCGATGTCCACATGTAGTTGTTGTTTCTTGATTTCTGAAAAGATCATATTGGACTAATAGTAGTATCAAATCTTGCTGGTCTTCGCTCAGCTCTGAAAGTTTAAGATTTTACCGAGACATTGTATGTTAGGTAATTTTCTGACACTATGTGAATTCATACTTTCCACTGTAATTAACTGAGTTCTAATTCATTTAAAAACATACCTCATAAGAAGTAGAATGCTAAATGGCTGTACTGCAAACAAATATGACCTGTCTCACAGAAAGACAAAGAGGAGCTGAGGCCAAATGTATTGATTATTGCATGTCAATGATATTGGACATTGTGTGTCTGTGAGTGTTGCATTGTTTTTGTGCCTGTACAGGTTCCAAGCAAGCTACTACAGGCACACACAACACTTCCTTTAACAGGTGGTTAGTTGCATAGATAAATATAGTGTGTTATAGTCTTTCAAAAATTACTGAATTAATAAAATGAAATAAATTTTCCACATTTAAAGTTAATTTGTGTGTCTAGAATAATTAGTATTTAAACATGCTAATTTGATACCTATGCATCTGAGGTTGCGCGGGGGGGGGGGGGGGGGGGTTAGGCATGGATGAACTTACTTGGAATGACCCTTTTTCATCACATCAAAAACTATTTTGATTTCTGACTTATTTGTGTCTCCATTCATAAAAACCCAGTACCATTTTTATTTTATTTGAAAGTGCACATTCACATGAATTATTTAATGCCAAAACTAGGTTCCCTGTAGGTTTTAAAAATGTGATGCAAGTGTTTTTCAATACCCTTCTAATTTTTCCAGAAAATGTAAATTGATATACATTAATGTGTTTGGAGTTTTCCTTGTAACTTGTCTGCTTCGATAGCTGTGTTTCTGTCAACTATATGCATAAAAAAATCAACAGCTTCATAAAGAAATGGGTTATGAGTATTTCTATAATAAGTAACACTTTGAATGGACATTGTCACAGAGCAAAATTGTCAGAACAAAACTACAATGAAAATTCAGTATAAAACTATGTTTCAGTCTGAGGCAAAAACTTGCAGTTCTTATGTTATAGGTCTAAGCAAATATGCAAAGTTACGACAAAATCTCAGATGGAGAGTTACAAATCCTAAAATTATTAGGTGATTTGATAGGGAATGACCCAAAAATCACCACATGGGAACTCAACTGCTAAATAGGATGATGATGATTATAATAGTTACATAGAAAGAGATTTAAATAAGAGAATTTAAGCTATAAAGATGTCTTTGGAATTGTAGTAATGATGCCTATTACCGGAATAATAATTTTTCTAGGTGGCGCTTAGTATATGGATGTCAACTCTTTTGTTGGATAGTGGGGTCAGGTTGAAGTAGTGTTGTTAGATCAACTGAATTTCTGTACCCATAAAGAAGCTGAATATTGATGCTGCAGTGGCAGATTGCAGATTGTGAGATTTTATGAATATTACGGCATGTTACTTTTAAAATTTATACAGGGAAAGCATAAAAATTTATTGCTTTGCTGGTTTTATAGAAAGATGTGATACTAACTCTGTATAACCAAAGAGGAGCACGAATGGACCAGACAAGATGTAATTCAGTAAGAAAAGTATGCCTGAAGTTTTGATAATATTCTCAAAGAGAACACTGTAACAGTGTAATGAGGATTAGTGCTGGATAAAGCCTCTTTACATCAAGATTGGGATGTCTGTAGTTTTGTATTCAAATGTTTTACTTTCTCTCTGTTACACAAGTAATCTGGACCATAAGCAAAGATGTTACAGTTGGTGACAAGTTATGTCATGAACAATTTTGGAGGAGGATGATATGTTGATATTTTAGGGACAGACGACAAAATAATAAACAATGTTTATAGAAGTAATAATTCTCAGCGGAGAATCAGGTGGTACACAATAAATAGATCAAAATATAAAATACTTCCAGTAATATTAGAAGATAAAATGTGGAAAACAGATTAACTTACCAGATGATATTGATGTGAGTTACATTACCCAGTGTTTGGAAAACTTTTGATGGGAGTCAGATATAGTAGAATATTAATAATTGTGATGCCCCCCACAATCTTGCTTGAATCAGTGGTAGGATGAAACTTTGCAGTGGTATCTAAGCTGTATCGAATTGGTACAAATTTTCACTCACCATTTCAGTCAATATACACTCCTGGAAATTGAAATAAGAACACCGTGAATTCATTGTCCCAGGAAGGGGAAACTTTATGGACACATTCCTGGGGTCAGATACATCACATGATCACACTGACAGAACCACAGGCACATAGACACAGGCAACAGAGCATGCACAATGTCGGCACTAGTACAGTGTATATCCACCTTTCGCAGCAATGCAGGCTGCTATTCTCCCATGGAGACGATCGTAGAGATGCTGGATGTAGTCCTGTGGAACGGCTTGCCATGCCATTTCCACCTGGCGCCTCAGTTGGACCAGCGTTCGTGCTGGACGTGCAGACCGCGTGAGACGACGCTTTATCCAGTCCCAAATATGCTCAATGGGGGACAGATCCGGAGATCTTGCTGGCCAGGGTAGTTGACTTACACCTTCTAGAGCACGTTGGGTGGCACGGGATACATGTGGACGTGCATTGTCCTGTTGGAACAGCAAGTTCCCTTGCCGGTCTAGGAATGGTAGAACGATGGGTTCGATGACGGTTTGGATGTACCGTGCACTATTCAGTGTCCCCTCGACGATCACCAGTGGTGTACGGCCAGTGTAGGAGATCGCTCCCCACACCATGATGCCGGGTGTTGGCCCTGTGTGCCTCGGTCGTATGCAGTCCTGATTGTGGCGCTCACCTGCACGGCGCCAAACACGCATACGACCATCATTGGCACCAAGGCAGAAGCGACTCTCATCGCTGAAGACGACACGTCTCCATTCGTCCCTCCATTCACGCCTGTCGCGACACCACTGGAGGCGGGCTGTACGATGTTGGGGCGTGAGCGGAAGACGGCCTAACGGTGTGCGGGACCGTAGCCCAGCTTCATGGAGACGGTTGCGAATGGTCTTCGCCGATACCCCAGGAGCAACAGTGTCCCTAATTTGCTGGGAAGTGGCGGTGCGGTCCCCTACGGCACTGCGTAGGATCCTACGGTCTTGGCGTGCATCCGTGCGTCGCTGCGGTCCGGTCCCAGGTCGATGGGCACGTGCACCTTCCGCCGACCACTGGCGACAACATCGATGTACTGTGGAGACCTCACGCCCCACGTGTTGAGCAATTCGGCGGTACGTCCACCCGGCCTCCCGCATGCCCACTATACGCCCTCGCTCAAAGTCCGTCAACTGCACATACGGTTCACGTCCACGCTGTCGCGGCATGCTACCAGTGTTAAAGACTGCGATGGAGCTCCGTATGCCACGGCAAACTGGCTGACACTGACGGCGGCGGTGCACAAATGCTGCGCAGCTAGCGCCATTCGACGGCCAACACCGCGGTTCCTGGTGTGTCCACTGTGCCGTGCGTGTGATCATTGCTTGTACAGCCCTCCCGCAGCGTCCGGAGCAAGTATGGTGGGTCTGACACACCGGTGTCAATGTGTCCTTTTTTCCATTTCCAGGAGTGTACATAAAATTATATATAATTTTCTGATGGTGTGAACTGTTGTGGTCTGTTATCCATATTATCATGCGACTTTTATTATTTGTATCTATTTTTATTCTAAATGACATCAATAAAATTTGATTTATAACACACATTATTTTTTAGGTATGCAGCTCATAAGGCATATTACAGAAGTTGTCTTTTTTCTACGTGTTTAACAGTTGTGAAAATAATTTGGTGTGATATTTTATTGTAGCCTCCACCTCACTTTAGATGAAGCACCATCACTGAGATTGCTGCATAGATTATTCGTTGAGTCTGGAAGTGACAAATTTTGGCACTGAGTTTTTGCAGACCTTTTCTCCCTGAAAACTGGCTGCTGACTTTTTTTGTATGTCAATATAATTGTATAACTGTTGTCAAATCAAATTGTAAGATGGCTGAGAGATTTATAGTGAACTTTTGATGTTTTAAGTGAAAAAGTTTGCCATGGGTTAAGTTACTGACCTCTGTTTATTTATTAATCTAATTAGATGATGACTTTAGATAAAGTAAAACAAAAAGAGCATACAGCAGAATTTTTGATGGCATTCAGACCGTCACAAAATTTGTTATCTTCTTATTGTTGTTCTTGTTGATAGTAATTGGAGTCAGACCCACCTAATCAAGAGTTCACATAATAGGCTACTTCAATGCTAACAGTACTGCAGTACTAACAGAAAAAGCACAGAATTTCGTGTCAGATCAATCCTTGCAACATTGCAATGATGCAGAACTTCAAGCATTTAGCCTCATGGTTGAAGCTAGTTTCATGAGGAGACAGTAGTTTCAAAAAAAAAAAAAAAAAAAAAAAAAAAAAACCAGAAACAAAAATTCCCTAGACACTTTTAATGTAAATTCACCCTTAAAATCACCAATACTGAAAACTGTAGTAAACATTCTAAAGAAAAATATAACAACAGCGCTGGAAGAAACAAGACTTACTGATACGCAGCTCTTTGATTCAGGATATTTAAGTAAAAGCTAAGCGACAGGGTTATGAAAAATATAGCTCAGTTTTGAAGGGGGTTTCATTGGGAAAAAAAGTATTATTCTCAATAATAAATTTAAATCTGCTAATAAGAGACTTCCCACACTAACATTTAAATCACGGAAGGGCAACTAACAGCCTGCAGGCTGGCAATTGGTTTCAGTGTGGCCCACAAAAGCAATTGATGGCAGAATGAAGCGCTCATGTTTTACTCCACCTGTGATGCCTTTTTGGATGTTGACCATTCTGTTGTTCACATTTTTCCAGTTTGGCTTAAGTGTAGTACAGCCAACATACATAAAGTGAAAGTGACAGAAATTTAAACTTTTTGAAATTAACAAAGAAATATGGCTTAATTTATTTAGTGTTGCAGAAACAGCCCGTGTGTATCAATCACTCATTAAAAGTATTTTTGGACAAATATTTAAAAAAATGCTTGCTAATAGTTCTGGTGAATACCAACACTCCAAATTTCAAACACTCGCTTGACCTGCCTTTGGCCAAAAATCACAAGTTACTACCAGTTGCTTGTCAACTGGGACTGCCTGTCTCATTGCTGTACTTCTTTTTGTTCTTTCTGGTAGTAACATTAGTAAATAATTTTTATCCATTGTGGATGTATTAGAACATTGCAACTGTGAAAATGATGGTAATTTATGATGAATTAGCAGCAACCAGTTGCTTTTATAGGTGTTTATTTTTCCTTTGACATTTCAAGATGCTTGACACCCCAACTTCAGATATTTACATTTATTTAGGTGCCATGAATATCATTTCTTTACTAAACAGTGATGTGGAATTTTGCAGTGGAAGTTTTCCAGTCAGCTATTATGTAACGTCATAAGTAAAGAAACAGTGTTCACAAGACACAAATAATGGTAAATATTTGAAGATGGGGTGAACATGAAATGAATGTACTCTCAAAAACAATTTTTGATGAATAATTTGTTGGCGTGGCGTGTCGGGGAATTGGGTGTCAAGTATCAGAGCATTACACCATTAACACAAATGGCACAGGCACCATAATTTTTTAATTTTATGCGCTAGGAGCACTGCTGTGGTGTCATGTGACGAGCCAGACCATGAGCCTAAGTATGTGAATCAGGTCCATGGGTCACCAAAGGTTGCCCATACATGATTTAAATCGTCAAACAAAGTTTACAGTATTTTAAATACACAAAACTAAACACAGAAAGAACAAATGGCAATTTTGTGGGAAGATGTACTAGACAACCTAGCTCAAATTCCATTGAAAAGCACAGTCATAGTACTTGAAGACTTACATCCACAAATTTACAAAAAATGTCATTACAGATCCATGTAGGAAAAATTCCTGCGCATAAAAGAACCGATGCAAATGCAATGGTAGTCTGTGTTGACAGCATAACATAGTACTGGAATGTGAATAAAAATAATAAGAATGAGGAAAATGGTATAGATGCCAGGAAAAGTGTGTCAAAAGATTTTAAAAAGATGAGTACAATGTTTGAGAGATTAACTAACATCAGTTAAGTCATATTCTTAGTGGAACACAGAGGACTTTTATAAAACATTCAAAAATAGTTTAAAGTAGTACACACCACTAAGTTTGCAGTTTACCAATCCAAAAACATTGAAGACAGCATAAAATAACACTGAAAACTGCAGACTACTTGCGAACTACTTCAAAGAACTACACAAGTGTGATACATAAACAGAAGAATTTCATTTTGTTAACGTAGTCCAAAGAGAAAAAGACTCCCAAGCCACTAACAGTAGAAGAAATCAGAGAAATCATAAAACAACTTAAAAAGAATGAAGCATCAGGAGAAGACAGTATAGTTGCTTGATTGTGGAAACTCACTAGTGACACCATTATTCTATGTTTAACAGAAATAATTAATGAAATATGTAAAGCAAACAGCTTACCATCAGAATTGGCCTTGGCATTAATGCATCTGCTGCATAAAAAGGAAAGAATTTCCTAACAGTTATAGAGGAATCTCCTTCTTGCCAATAACAATATATGAAATCTTGTCCTCGGCACTTTTGAAGAGAGCTGATGGAATACTCTACCCACTACTAGGAGAATGTCAAGCTGGATTTAGGAAGGGAAGGTCCTGTATAGAACAAACATTGAATCTAAAGAACATAATAGAAATGAGGAAAATTAGAAACTTCAAATATTTGATAACTCTTGTGAGTAGTTTGATAGAAAGACACTAATCAACATTATGAAGTGATTTGGACTTGATACCAAAACAACAGAAATAATTAAAGGAACTTAAACAAATGCAATATTGAAAGTAAAATTTATGGGGGAATTATCAAAACCTTTGGAAATAGTTGTGTGTAAGACAAGGGTTTTTCAACTGTGCATTGGAGAACATAGTGAGAGAATAGAGGAAAACAGTCAATAATAAGGTTGTTCAATGAGGAAGAAATCAAAATAAAATCACCATAGAGTGTCTAGCTTTTGCAGACAACTTGATGTTAATGACTGACTCCAAAAACCAAGCAGCCAAAATAGAACTAATAAAAACATTTGAGACAACACAATTCATGACAAATATCAGTGATTCTCAAAATCTTAAAATTAATAACAGCTCAATATCTAAAATCAATTATTTTAAAGACCTAAGAGAATCAATTATGAGAAACGCGAAAGTGGAGATAACAATAGATCATAGAGTACATAAAATGAGAAGCGCATGCTATATAACAAAAAATCTGTATCCTTCAATGCAAAGTACGACACAATCAGACGGTGATAAGGCCTGAAACAGTGTATGCAGCAGAAATTCATGAACTGATGAGAACTGGGGACATTGAAAAAGTTGTAGGAAGAATTCTAAGGAATATCCTGGGACCTAAACATAACCGAACGTCTTTGATTTACTAAACAGCTACAGATCCAGACCCACATAGTTCACTGAAATTTACAGAGATGAAAAAGTCTGGAATTAGAATTGAGATAACAGTACACTTTTTAGGGAAGCAACACAAAAGGCAGGGTTTCAGGAAAGAAAGAGGTAGAAAATGAAAGGAATTGGACCCTGGAAGAAAAGGAGCACCACTCTCAAAGGATGATTGAGGACCGAGAGCTAACAAAATAAAAAAAGAAGTAAAGCCAAAGTTAAATTATCATATCCTTCAAGAGTGTTACTGGAATCAATAAATATTTTTCCACAATGTCTTTCATGAATATATTTGATTCTTAAGTCATACATACAGCCATTCTTCAGGGATTCATTTTCTGACTAGTGACATTTGTGCATGTATCAAGATTATCTATCTTACATAGCAGTGACAGATAAAACACCATGGAAGTTCTGTTATTCAGCATATTTCGTTCCTCATGTAACCGTGACATAAGGTGCCATAGAAGTCTGATGGTTACAGTTTGCACTTTTGTTCATAACTAAAGTTATCTTTGATATCCACAAAAAAAAGAGAAGAAGAAGAAGCCATGGTGACAGTGTGTGTACTAAAAGATATGACATGACAGTGATTGATAGGGATCCAATGTATACCACATATCTGGCATTGGTAATGGGTTGCATTCATACATGGTATCCCTCCATAGATGGCATGCAGAACATCAATACAGAATGTGCTGGTCTTATGTGAACACACATGGCACACACTTGATCATCATACTGTGGATCAGGTATTCAGCATAGCCTCATGGATCTCCCATTTTTGAACAAGTGTTCTCAGGAGCTCAGTAATGGTCCTTGTTGGTGGTGTTTGTGCTACAATCCAATAACCTAGTGTTTCTGATTCCTGCTAAATGAGATTTAAGTCCAAGGATGAGCTAGCCACTTTAGAAATGCAATATACTTGCATTGCACGTGCTTTTCCTGGAGCTCTGTGCTCCAGGTCATAAATATCTATCAAATGGGAGCCATGCCCCATGAAAAATATCCACATACCATTGTGGGATGTCATTGTTATGGACCACATACATCATAGTATAGCTAGGAAATGCATGCAGTGGTGTAAGCTGTCCTATCATGACGATGACCCAGGTGAGAAAACTGGCAGAATCGTATTAGATCATTTGCACAACATGTCTCATATGTGTTCCAGATTAAAAGACAGCAAGAGTCAGTTATCAATTTCCAGATTAAAGGATTCATCTGTGAATAGGATAATACCCCAGTGTTTCGTGCACTACTCATGGCGGGGGAGACGCAGCACTTGGCAGAGCTGTGGTACGCCATTATGTGAGGAGTATATAGGGCAGAGTAACTTCTTGAAACCTACAGTATTCTGATCAGAGACAGTGAGATTTGAAGGTTGAAGTCAGGACAGGTTCCATACTATTTGCATATATTTTTGTGCTCACAGCAAGATGACAACCTTACCACTTCATTTTGGTACTTGGTCTACATTCTCTCTCTCTCTCTCTCTCTCTCTCTCTCTCTCTCTCTCTCTCTGACACACACACACACACACACACACAATCAAGAATGCCCACATAGCATATTGCAGCCACACTAAAGTCTTTTGTTTATGTATATATCTTGAAAATCGGAGAATGTTGCGTATATGTAATCCTACAGTTTTCTTTTTGGTGGTCTGTGTAAATACCAAATTTGTTAACAGTTTAGTTTATAGTTAAAGAAAGTTCCAAAGTAGGTTAAGTCTGAAAAATAGTTTTGTTTCGCACATTAGTCATTGTGATATGTAATTTTGAGGTAATTCTTGCCTCTGAAGTAGGGAAATACAAGAGTCCAACATGCACGTTCTTACAGTTAGTGGTATTTTGCCTCCATTGTATAATGAACTTATTGCTGTCATTATACCCTGCCAGGAAGATTTCCTGTCTGATGTAAAATGTTACAGGAGGAAAAAACCAAAATATGGATATTGTACTGGCTTGTTGAATTTAGATAAAGGAAGATGACATGGTATGAGATTACAATTTGGTTAATGGTTAATTTGGGGTGTGATATATATATATATATATATATATATATATATATATATATATATATATATATAAAGAAAGATGATGAGACTTACCAACAAACAAGACAAAAGGATATGGGTTTTAAGGGAGAGGGTAAGGAGTCATTCCAATCCCGGGAGCAGAAAGACTTACCTTAGGGGGAAAAAAGGACAGGTATACACTCGCGCGCGCGCGCACACACACACACACACACACACACACACACACACACACACACACACACACACACCTCCATCCGCATATACACAGCCACAAGCAGACATTTGTAAAGGCAAAGAGTTTGGGCAGAGACGTCAGTCGGGGCGGAAGTACAGAGGCAAAGATGATGTTGAAAGACAGGTGAGGTATGAGCGGCGGCAAATTGAAATTAGAAATTAGCGGAGATTGAGGCCTGGCGGATAGCGAGAAGAGAGGATATGCTGAAGGGCAAGTTCCCATCTCCGGAGTTCTGACAGGTTGGTGTTAGTGGGAAGTATCCAGATAACCCGGACGGTGTAACACCTTACCCTCTGGCTCCTACCCCTGTAACCGCCCCCGGTGTAAAACCTGTCCCATGCACCCTCCCACCACCACCTATTCCAGTCCTGTAACCCGGCAGGTGTATACGATCAAAGGCAGAGCCACGTGTGAAAGCACCCACGTGATTTACCAACTGACCTGCCTACACTGTGAAGCGTTCTATGTGGGAATGACCAGCAACAAACTGTCCATTCGCATGAATGGACACAGGCAGACAGTGTTTGTTGGTAATGAGGATCACCCTGTGGCTAAACATGCCTTGGTGCACGGCCAGCACATCTTGGCACAGTGTTACACCGTCCGGGTTATCTGGATACTTCCCACTAACACCAACCTGTCAGAACTCCGGAGATGGGAACTTGCCCTTCAGCATATCCTCTCTTCTCGCTATCCGCCAGGCCTCAATCTCCGCTAATTTCTAATTTCAATTTGCCGCCGCTCATACCTCACCTGTCTTTCAACATCATCTTTGCCTCTGTACTTCCGCCCCGACTGATATCTCTGCCCAAACTCTTTGCCTTTACAAATGTCTGCTTGTGTCTGTGTATATGCAGATGGATGTGTGTGTGTGTGTGTGTGTGTGTGTGTGTGTGTGTGCTAGTGTATACCTGTCCTTTTTTCCCCCTAAGGTAAGTCTTTCTGCTCCCGGGATTGAAATGACTCCTTACCCTCTCCCTTAAAACCCATATCCTTTTGTCTTTCCCTCTCCTTCCCTCTTTTCTGACGAAGCAACCGTTTGTTGCGAAAGCTTGAATTTTGTGTGTATGTTTGTGTTTGTTTGTTTGTGTGTCTATCGACCTGCCAGCGCTTTTGTTTGGTAAGTCTCATCATCTTTCTTTTTAGATATATTTTTCCCACGTGGAATGTTTCCCTCTATTATATATATATATCTGTGTGTGTGTGTGTGTGTGTGTGTGTGTGTGTGTGTGTGTGTGTGTGTGTGTGTGTAACATATTCACGAAAGATGTCATAAAGAATGTGGGAATATGGATTTTTATGAATGAAAACACACATGGAACTGGTGGAATTATATTTTATTTTACTATCTGATTTTTGACTGTTACTCGTTCATCTTTGTACCTGATGATGGATAACAGCCACAAACAGGTTTGTAAAATAAAATAATAACTATCATAGTATATTACAGCAGTGCTTTGTGTGTTTTCATTTGCAGTGTATAAAATATTCTATCAAGAACCAACGGAACAGTCAGTGCAGTATGTGGTATAATGGTGATCTTATGTGTTCGCAGTTATAATCCACTCATGTTTGAATGCAAATGCTAATAGACTTTCAGTATTCATCTGTGAATCTTGCAATTATTACTGCTTTGCATGTTGTACTTTTTACACAGCAATAAGTGACAGTTACCATCATTCTGTTTGAAACCAACACTGTTTCCCCTATTTTAACAAATTTTCGTGCATCAAGAACTGAGTTAATGTTTTTGCTATGATATGCTGTTTCTGTTCAGCGGACTACAGCTGTAACAGTTCACTAGGAGGTTTAAATATTTTCGACTGAATTGTAATTATAACTAGAATACAACATTATTTCAAGACAGTATTGGGAATAAGTGAAAATGTGTACTAGACAACACATGAAGGCACTATCAAACACTGGAAAATTTTCTTATTTAGCTGTATCATCTGTATCATTTATTTGATGAGGTGTAGTACTGAGAGGTTCCTCTTAATCAGTCTCTAGGTGTAGGGCATGGCTTCAAAAACTTGCATCTAATTGATAAATCCCTATATTATTTTCTCAGTTGTTAGTTTTTGTTGATTTTGTTCCCCAACTCTTAAAAAGTCCATTTCAGCTTAAGTTTTGCACTGTGGTCTTACTGCCGTGTTCAAAAAATATTCATCATGAGATCTTATACTGCATCTAGCTTTTTTTAGAATTTGCTACAGCTGTTTTATCTGTGGTATTTTGTTTTTTGCAAGTAGTTTTGTTGTGAGAACTAAAGTTTCTTCATCCATCCATCCATATATCCATCCAATGTACTCTGCTGTTGTAGAATGCAGTTTCTGACCTTCATTTCACTTGTTTTCATGAGACAGAGCTCCCATGTATCAAAAATTTCAACTTACATCAGAGATGCTCAGCCATTGAGCTGTTTTCGTGTGTGTTTTTTTTTATGCTGTAATGTATAACTTTTATTTAGGGAAACCTTTTACTTGGGAGCTCATTGTCTGGTCTGTGACGTGTACAAAATTGTTATGAAGAATATTTTAATGGGCATGTTGTCATCTCCTTCATTCTGTTCACATTGTTGCAAAGAATTTGACAACCAATGTATGTGTTTTCTTTTTAATGTGCTTGGCATATATGCATGCCTCCTGGAAAAGGCTTTTACATTTCTCAGTTATTTCAACTTGCCATTTTTCTTACCTGTTTCTTATCTGTTCAGAATCCTTCAGCACGTACAGTACCTCTGCTGATACAGTTCCTTTTTTCTTAAGTTCTGTAATAACATGACTTATGTTACTGTTACTCATTGTGATTACTGCTAGTTTCTCCCTCGTACTTAGGGATTTTCTTATTTATTCACCGCGATTAAGTCTAATGTTCTCTGATTTCCTTTTTCGCAGAGTTATTTGGTTCTTAAACAAGCTGTTCGAGCAAATTTTCTGTAAAGGATTCTAATATGACCTCGCACGATGCTTTATCTCTGACATCAATATGTAAAGGTACGTATTTGTTTGTATAGGTGACAAGTTGAAGCCTCGTCCTACATTAGTATTTTCATTTTAAAAGATTACAGAAACCATGAATTTGTTCTCATTTTCACACTGAGGAATATATGTATGTGTACACACATGCACTCCCATTCTGTCTGTAATGAAAGGTCAATGAATTCTTTTTCTTGAGACAGTTATTTAAGTTTCTCTGAGGCAGGTGATTAGGAAATTTCAGTCAATATTTTTTGAAAAAGTTACTGACATACCATTGGTTTGCTAACTAGAATGTTGTTTGAAACTTCTCTTAGAATCTGTCTGAAAAAGGAGTTATTCAGTACCGAATGTGTTAAATAAAATATAAATAAATAATAATAGAACGTTGTCTTGGGGCTAAGTACATCATTTTAAATACATACTTGTATATAGATGAGCGTTGAAGAAAATCTTTAACAGTGCAGGAGCATCGTAAGAAATTCCAGACATTCCGTCTTTAGTCCTTTTGACGTTTCACTGTTTTTGATAAAAAAAAAAACAATGTTATAATATTTTTTTACATGAGTTTCAGAAGAAGAAATTTTGCATCTTATATCCTCAGTGAGACTGAGATACTGATAACATGCTGGGCTGTTAAATAACTTGGTGCCATATAAAATTCCTTATTTATAATAGGAAGATCTTTCTCTTCAGTGAACTGTGTGTGGGCTTACCATAATCTCAGATCCTCACATATTAAGATTTTGGCTGGACCTGAATCACTGACTGCATGAGAAACTGTTTGTCCTTTAAACTGGGTACAGTGCACTTGTCATGTTTCTTGTTGAGCAGATAGTGCCATGTGATTTCTTACTTTCTTATTGATGAATGCTTCAAAGAATTATTTGGTTACAGCTAAGGACTATGTCGTTCTTGGTCTTTTTACCTCTTTTGTTCTTATCTCTTTTGTTCTTACCTCTTTTGTTCTTACCTCTTTTGTTCTTACCTCTTTTGTTCTTACCTCTTTTGTTCTTACCTCTTTTGTTCTTACCTCGTTTGTTCTTACCTCTTTTGTTCTTACCTCTTTTGTTCTTACCTCTTTTGTTCTTACCTCTTTTGTTCTTACCTCTTTTGTTCTTACCTCTTTTGTTCTTACCTCTTTTGTTCTTACCTCTTGTGTTCTTACCTCTTGTGTTCTTACATCTTGTGTTCTTACATCTTGTGTTCTTACATCTTGTGTTCTTACATCTTGTGTTGATAATTCTCATATGTTCTCACATGTTAATTTTAAAATTCCCATGTTTACAACTACTTTTTCACATGGAGCTTCAGTGTGCACTAATTAGGATTTGTAGTCCCTTCTTAGTCAGTTGTTTGTTTCTGTGTGCAGTCATACATTTTAAATGTGCATTCTAAGTTGACTGTACATAGTGTGTGACAATCGTTAATACAGTGGACTTTCCTTTAAGAGGATGCGTGATCTCGATTAAGACTTTCCAATGTGTACTAGTACAAGTCAATTGCATGGCAGCCTGGTTTTGTCAGCAGACTATTGCCTCTTCCATTCTCCTTGATTATTCAGCTGAATTAGATCTTCATTTATATTGACTTGGAGTTGTTGAGCTTTAATTTTCCTCTTTTGTAGTTTTGGAACCATAATTATTAAATAGTGATAATTGTGTCTTTCTAAGTCTGACTATCCTAAGTGAATATACACTTTTTTCAGCAAGTAGCTTGTTACATGCTTCACAACAGAGCCACAGACATTATTTTAAGACAGCCCTGCAAGAATACTCTCAGATTCCAGTTGAGTTTAGTTTTTGCTTGTGCACCACTGTGGGTTACTTAACATTTTCAGCTCTATTGTTAACTTGAAAATATTTCTGGGGACAGTCCTTTGCAACCCTCATGGTGCTATTCGCCTTTGTGGTTCAGTAGAATGCTCATAACTGTATACCTATTGCTAATCCTGCCATGTAAGGTCTTTGAGACCTTGCTTTTCTAGTGAGGGGACATCTAACACAAAGTAGTTGTGTTTAGTTTGACATATGCAAGCCATCATTATATTTAGCAGTAGCTGTCAAAACTAAAGTCAATGATTACAGTTCTAATTTGGAGTATCTATAAGATTTGTTTAAATAACAATGAATTAAAATTGTTTTTATGCATTAGCTTCTGTACATAACAGGGGTCCAGGTAAGAGTTTATATTTGGTTTAGGTGTGCGTGTGTGTGTGTGTGTGTGTGTGTGTGTGTGTGTGTGTGTGTGTGTGTGTGTGTGTGTGTCACCTTTCGCTTAGTGTGGTTTGGTTAAACATGATTACTGAATACATGCTTCATAATAAGCAGGATTTTCCCTGCTTTAAAGTAATTTTGAGTTTATCTTTCGTGCCTAGATGGATTTTCGGTTTCAGATTTATGCATCCATATTGTATCAGGTTTCAAGTGATCTATTTAATCTAAGAAAGAATGAGATCATACCAGTAAATGACAGTTTTGCTCATGAATCACCATTTAATGTTTGTTAAATTTCCCAAATGGCTTCAATATGATTTCTTAAAGAGAATATAAAGGATTTTAGTCATATGCTAGTGTTTTGTGCTAGATATGATAGCTGAAACTAGAAAAAATGCGATACAAGAAATAGGAAGTCCAGGTTGGAATATCAACAATTATACAAAAGATAGATTGCTATTCATTGTAAGGATGACTCTTTGAGTTGCAGACAGGCACAATAAAAAGACTCTTACATACTTAGCTTTCGGCCAAAACTTTCTTCATAAAAGGAAGGGATGCAGACACATAGCCCCCCCCCCCCCCCCCCCCCACACACACACACACACAGGCACTCGTTACTCACACGTGGCCACTACCTCGGGCTGCTTTACCTAGACTGCAATTGTTGCTTTCGTTCAATGAAACTATTGCAGTCTAGCTAAAGTGGCCAGAGATAGCAGTTATTTGTGCATGAGGTGTGCCTGCTTTGTTTTTGTGTGCATGTGCGTGCATGCATGTGCCCGCCCACCCGCCCTTCCCTTTTATGAAGAAAGATTTGGCTGAAAGGTAAGTGTGTAACAGTCTTTTCATTGTGCCTGTCTGCAACTCAGTGTGTCATCTTTACAGAAGTATGATTTTCCTCAAAGGCTGTTCAATCTCAGAGCAGCTGAGAAAATTAGTAGTTTCACTTAAAAAATTATTGGTGGTTATTCATTAAAATTGTGTTGCGTTGGGAATTATTGAACAGTCTAGTCATCTGGAAATGTCTTTTAGCAACATCTGGCTGGAATCACAACCCTGTACATCTTTTCAGTGAGAGATATGATGAAACATTTGCATGAATTGCATCCACAGCTATATAAAGATGAAGTAGTGAGAAACTGGACAGTGTCTTCATTTCAAATCATGTTTTACTTATTTTAGGTAATTACAATAATCAATGGTTGGTGTGTCACCTGACAACTTGTATTGTGGAAACAACTGGCAGTGGAGAGGTCATTATGAAACTGTCGATACGAAGATACAAAGAGGATGACAAAAGAGGTTTTCATACTTGTCATAATGCAGGGAGGCCTAAAGCAACTGCTAGGTGTCAAAAGTGAGCCATTTTAGTCTTCAGGGAATCCATTCTTGTCGGCTATAAATTTGGGCAGAAACCCCAAATTCATCAAGATATTGAATGCTGACTGCTGATACTTACTTTTGGGGGTGATTTGCAGTACAGCAAGCCTTCAAGAAAATATTGCAATGGTTCTTGTCTTTGAGGAAGGCACATAGCATTCTGTTTCCAGTACATAAACAACTGCTAAAGACTTCTGTGACTTAAGTATAATCTGTCAAAAAAATTTTCTGTTTGAATGAGGCCGGTAGGCCAGTATGGAGACAAAACACTCACTCTTCCTCAAATCACATTTTTGCATTATGAAGTGGAAGACTAGCTTGGTGGTTTGGAGTTGAATGACAGCAACCAGAATGAAGAAGGAGGAGAAGAAAACTGAAATCTGAAATTAATTCCAGGAGGAACACACGTTTTTTTCAAGAATTAAAGCTGTCAGTCATGCTTTCTTTCTTCAGGAAAGGTGTCTATTATCCACTTTTTGCAAAATAACATCAGTGTGCACACATTGGAAACAATCATGGCATTGGAATGTGTTTGTCTCCACACTTAAATTCAGTTGACCGTATGTGACCCTTAATGCTCAGTGGGTAAGTGTCATACGACCAATCCGAAGGTCTAAGGTTCAATTCCTCATTGGTTCAAGATTTTTTCAGTCACTTATCACTTATTTCACTTCTGGGAATGATTGTGTGTGTGAGAAATGTCGAGCAACACTGTGGTTCAGGGGCCTCTTTAAACTGTAGGTTGTCTAATTACAAGCTGAGTAAGTCAGTTTTAAAGCCAGAGGAAGGAAAGGGCACACCACGTCTGACAAGACCATGCTTTGTTAAGTACTGTGATGTTCAAAACAACCTTTTGAGGACTACTTTGATAACCTACTCAAGAGAGCCCTTCAAATGTTGTTGGCCTGTGGGAGAACATTAGGCAGTGTGAGCATATGTGTAGGTCCCCATTCCTCAAAGACACAACAAAGAGCTCTACCATGAGGGGAGGTGGACATGATTTACAAAATAAGACATGAAACACTTTCTAAATTTGTTTATAATTTTATTTTTGTGTTGTGGTCACACAAATATAGATTCCCACAATCCTTGAACTTCAACCTTTCTGGAAAGAAAGATTCATAGTCCTCACCCATTTTTCAAACAAAAAGTAATTTAATTTCTGTTTCTTGCATTTTATTCTGTTATTGCTCCAAAATGATGAATCCTTAATTGTAATTGAGAAAGACATTTTTGCTTTATTATGACTGTACTTCAGAATATCTTTCAGCATTAAATGTAACGTATCTCATTTGAAACTCACTTTTACTTAGTAGCTACACATTTCATCTTGATGCAACCAACCAACCAAAAGTAAAGTTTCTTGATCTACCCTGCGTAGCACAAGCTATCAAATATATAAAGCAGGCATTCGGTATCTGACAAAAAATCCATCAAAGGATCACTTTTAATAGTTTTATTGTAAACCAGTTACCAATGTTGAGGACCTACAAGTGTAATATGTAATCTTCAGCTGCTGCTAAAAAGATTTTAAATATTTCTCATTTTACAGATATGAAGCTTTCGTGTAACAAACCTATCCAAATGTGTATATTTTAACCTAGACATGTCATTTTCTGATACAAATTTAAAAACAATTGTAGGTTAAACCACCTGTGCATGTTGTTCCCAACATATTATATGAGATAACAATACCTACAACTAGAAATTCTGATAGTTAACTATTGCTTTGCCTCATTGTGGGCTGCCAAAGGATTTATTAAATGTGGGGTTCTTACAGATACCCCACCCCCTCACCCCCCACCCCCACCCCACCCAAACACACACACTTTCAAATTCCTGTTGTCAGAAGTTAAATTATTAATTAATGATGAAATTGAAATACTGATGATGTTAGCCAGAATAAGGCAATGAAATAAATTCCATGGCAGCAAGGGAATATTTGTGCTGCTGGGCTGGGTCTCGAACCCTAATTACACACTTTATGCACTCGGTCGTCTTAACTATTTCTGTTATCCAAGCATGCATCACATCCAACACAGAATCCCAGCTTATTGCACACTACATCTATAGCCTTCCCTTTCCATTACCCTCATTGCTCACAGCCTCGCACTGATTCCTGCAAGAGGTCCAGTGAAGAGTGCATCTGCACTGAATGATCATTAGTTGCTGTCGAGGCTCATATTCAGTTTCATTATGTATACATGTGGCTACAGGATCAGAAATAAATGGTGTCTGTTCTTTTGAACATATCCGAAAGAACAGACACCACACACACAAGTATAAGCACCTTGACGGCAATTAATAGTCATTCTGTGCAGATGCACTCTTTGTCTGACCTCTTGCGGGAATCTGTATGAAGTTACAGGCAATGAGGATAATGGACAGGGGATGCTGTGTATGCAGTGTGTGACAAGTTGGTAATTTGGGCTGGCTATGAAGCATGCTCGGATATCCGAAGCAGTTACAGTGACTGCTGACATGAAGCAGGAAATGCGGGTTTGAGTGCCAGTCTGGCACAAATTTCCACTTGTCACCACTGAATTTATTTCAATACCATATTGTGGCTAATGGTGCAAAACAACTTCAATTTCGTCATGTGTGTATATATTGCCAGGGATCAAAAATGAATGGTGTCTGTTCTTTTAGACATGCCCAGAAGAACAGACACCACACACATTGAAATTGTGAATTAAATAAAATATTAAATGAAAGCCAATTTTTTCCTGAAATTGCTGTTCGTGCTGTTCAGCAATGAAGAAGTCAGTGGTGTGTGTGTGTGTGTGTGTGTGTGTGTGTGTGTGTGTGTTTTAACTATAAAGGACTATGAAAACAATGAAGGCTAGATCATAGGCTTCTAGTAAATTTTAGATATGACAGATTTTATAGTAAAGTGTGTCCTCATAATAGTCCTTTCTCTTATAGATAATAGATTAGGAAATCCATTGTGGCAGTGCAGTAATTCCAGACGTGTACAGTTTACATTGCTGATTACCTTGATTAAATTTAAGTGGTGTACACTGCCAGTATCAGCACAATATGATATGTAAAGTTTATCTAGAAAGTAAGTGTTCTGGTACTAGACATAGGGAACAGTGTACCATGTGTATGGGAAGCTGCATGTATTTCCAGCTCTCCCAGAAATATAAAAATTCTCTTAGGAAGACAATGAATAATCGGTAAATCAGAGTTACTCTCCTTGCCCCTGCATCCAATCAAAGCATGGGTACTCCTCCAATTCTGTTTTTTTTTTTATTTTTATTTATTTATTTGTTCTCGGAAACTGAATTGCATACGAAATCATGAGAATCCTTTTCCTAAAAATGTATTGAGGGCATTTCAAAGGAAAGTTTCAAAATTAAAACCTCACCTTAACCCATTACATGCAGGTAATTATGTAGAAAATAAGTGCAGTTTGAAATGAGAAAAAATTAATTACTACGAAATTACTTGCAGACAGAACACTAGTGCTCAAAAACTATAAAACTGCTGTTGGAAAATAAGACTTCATTCTCATAATATCCAATAAATGACCTTTCTCCCTGATGTAACTGAAATAAATGTTACTATAATGAGTGTAGTGGCATTTAGCTCATTATAGACACAGTAGGAATCTTCTGTTTGTGTACTCTTTACCACCTCGCCATAAAAGACTCTCCACAGGATTCCCTACAGACCAAGAGATTTTTCCTGGTACAACAGAATGTAACTGCTGCCATGCAGCTCATGGGGGTTTGCAGGGTATAGATGTAGATAGAGCTGATTGCATTTCACAGCTTGGACAATCCACAACTTGATTACTATGCTTGCAACAAGTGACAAGTAATTATTTTTAAGAATTACCTCATTAGTGCAGACATTACTGCAATCTCCCATGAAGGGAAAGACAGGCATGCCGCTTCTTTGCAGCCAGTTGCATCTGTACCATCACAGACTGTCTTCTCCATCATTACTATGAAAACACTTTTTGTCTTTACATGGCACGTCTTAGTTTATTGGCTAACCATCTGAAACTCTTAAGTTCAATTTCTCAGCACCGACACATTTACTGTTTCTACCATTGGACCTCTCTTCTTTATGTGCTTCTGTTTGAGACATGCTTCACTCATTCCATACAAACTAAGTTAATTTCGACCAGATTTGACTTAAATTGAAAGAAATCCCCTGATTAGAAGTGACGAAAGAAGAATGCCAGATTTAAAAGACCGTAAAATCTCCAAGGTTGATGCTGAAATTCACTGGAATTTAATGTGAGATGCTTTTAATAGTATCCACAACAAAACTCTGTCTCGAAATCTGGCAGAAAATCCAGAGAGATTCTAGTTTCACGTAAATTATACCAATGCCAAGACACAGTCGATACTTTCATTGTGCAAAAGCAATCCTTATGTTACCAATGATAGTGCTACTAAAGTAGAGTTATAAACATGGTTTTCTGAAGTTCCTTTGCCAAAAAAGCTGCTGCAAATTTTCCAGAATTAGAATGACTGAACGTCGCCCACTTTGTTCCCCATCTTGCAAATTCATACAATCATCTTTAAAAGCATCGTCCATTCCTAGGTCCTCCACATGAAAAAAAAGTAAAATTTTGGTTACATGTTAAAACTTAAAAATTTAAAAAGTGCTGATTCAACAAATTACCTAGGAATTTGTTAAGGGAAATTAGTACTCGTGTGGAAAGATTTAGGTGTTCGTTTTTCCCTGTGTGCTGTTTGAGAGTGGAACAGTTGAGGATTAGTCTGAAAGGGGATCCATCAAACCTCTACCAAGCACTTAAATATAATATAGCACAATGTGAATTGTAGAGTGTCATTTAGATATATTTAATTTCTTGTACTGCTTCTTATGGCTACTTGTCACAGTGTGGACTTTAAAGCCATGATGGCAGGATAAATCCAACTCATTTCTCAGTGTTTATTTATTAGTACCTATAATGGATATTGTAATGTGTACTTCTGTGTGGCTCAAAGTAATTCTGTTGTTGTTTAAGAACATCATAGTCATGTAGAACTTCCTTTAAAGGACATATTCACCTTTGAATGTAGAAATGATTGTTAGCGTACTTCCTTCCTAAGATCGGGAAGAGATTTGCAACACATGGTGGTTATACAGTTAGTGAACAGTCTCCCATGAAGACAGCCAAAGTTTTTTACTGCCATATCCCAATACTGATTGTCACTTTCTTCCCATTGCCACACAAGCTTATCATTTATGAGCAACAACAATTCTGATTAACTATATTCCTAGCCAAATCGTGAAACTTTTAAGTGAGGGTATGTGTAAATATCTACATTTCTGTATATAAATGAGTAGGTAATACATTTCATATTATGTTGAGTGGTTCTCTTTTTCTGACACATCTCATCTAACATGGTTTGAACACACAGTGTAATCAATTGTTTATTTGTGCATATACAGGTCATTTGTATTAGCTTGGGGTATGATTATGTATTACACAACATTATTACTAACAGAAGAGTAAAATTTTTGCAGAAATTAATACTGCAAATTATTAGAAATATAGTAATGAATGAATGTATTCTTCCTTTTTGGTGTTGAGACACAAAAGAGGGGCGCACACACACACATGCATGGCAAAAATGTTGCTTTGATGTAAAGTTTTTGTGTTCTTGTACTGAATTCAAACAGTAATTATGTAAATATTTACAGTTGTGCCCAATTGCTGAGATACCTTTTATTACCATTAAGCTTTTGTGTAGTCAGTATTGTTGAATTTAGTAAAAATTGTAGGTGAGTTTTTCTGTATATCTACTGACGTGTGTTTTTGTGGTCATTAGTTTAGAATAGTAGGAGTGACTTTACCCAGCACAGGTTAAAATTTGCAGTTGCATGCCATTATTGACCCTTATAAATGGTGCTCTTTTTTGTGATATTTATTAATGAAATTTGTTTCTATACTGTCAGAAGTGTGGTTTTCTTATTCGTGTGGTAAGGAATTGATTTCCTCCACCTCCCCCTCCTCCATTGCTAAGTTTGTAGTAGATGTAACTCAGAATAATATCACAAATTAACACTTTGTAGACCACACCCAGTTATAGGTCAGGCCACAATTTTCTCAACGCGCAAGCCCTCTATCGCTTGAAAATGGACTCACTGCATATTAGAAGAATGTAGCAGTGTGTCAGTACCTGTCCCATGTTTGGTGCTGCCTTCTGTTTTCGCTTTCTAGAATTGTTTCGAAAGAAACATTAGTAAATCTAACACCTGCTGTTCCAGTCAGCTGAGCCAAAATGATCACATTGATATAATTTCCTGCGTGTACTTGTTAGGTTTCACAGTTTATTTTAATTCTACCACATGCACCACAAGTTTTTTGAGTGAGCAAGAAATTTTGAAAGCTCAAGAGGAAGAAACTGCTCACTAATTCACCTTGCATTTTTTTTTTTCCAGTAACATATGTGCCAGTAATGCTTTAAATAACAGTATAAATGGACAGTTTCCTATGCCCAATATTCTTCTGAGTAACCAGTCTACAAAGTGATAACAAAAAGTGGCAGTGTACTATGGTCTTTACTTTCATAGCAGCTGAGAGACAAAAGTCAAAGCATTAAATACCCACTGAGTGAGGTGGCGTGGTGGTTAGCACACTGGACTCGCATTCAGGGGTTCCAACCCACATCTGGCAGTCCTGATACAGGTTTTCCGTGATTTCCCTAAATTGTTTCAAGCAAATGCTGGGATGGTTCCTTTGAAAGGGCACAGCCGACTTCCTTCCCCATCCTTCCCTAACCCATTGGGACCAATGACCTCGCAGGTTGGTCCCCTCCCCCAAATCAACCAATTAAATACCCTGACGTTTTGTACTGGCATACCCCAGTTACTGAAATTGGTTAAGTTCTGATTCTACATTAGGGGACATTACCATAATTTAAAGTTTTGTTGAGCATACCTTATGGAAATACTGTAGGATTGTTACTGTATTATCCATCACACATATAAATTACTTAACAAATTGCAGTATCTCGGAGTGCAAATAACAGTATCGTTCATAGTGTTATCAGTTAAAAGTGACTGTGAAATTCAGAAAGACTCTTTCGTGCAATAATTGGCAGCTCTCTTAATATCAACTTATGAAACCTAATGTTCTTAATTAAGTGCCATAATCCAATATCATTAGAATGTAGATGTGGTGATAAAACTGCAAGATGAAGTCGCAAGAGTCAGGTATTTGGACAGAGCAAAAAAAAAGTGATATGAGGTGGCACAAATGTTTCAGACTGGTAGTGGTAAAAGTTAACACCAGAGATTCATTTACTAGAGAAGAACTTGTACAGATTTAAAGCCAACTCAGATTTAGGTATTGTTCATTTCTACGTTGTATAGACCAAATAAAATGTACTGTGTGTGTGTGTGTGTGTGTGTGTGTGTGTGTCAGTCACTAAACATTACACTGCGTTACACATATACTCACTCCAAAAGTCACCATGTGGTGCATGGTGAGCGGTACCTCTTACCATTGCTAGTCATTCCCTTTCCTGTTCCACCTTTAAAGGGAGCGAGGTAAAAACAACTGTCTTATCAGACTGTTCCAATGCTGTTGCATAGGTACAGACAGGAAAATATTGTTAAATTTTATGACCAATTTCAATGTTATTTTTTGCTAATTTTGATGTTGTTTTCTGCCAGTTTTGGTATTACGAGGGTTGAATGAAAAGTAATGCCTCTACCTTTGTTAATTGGGTTTGGATAGGAATATTTTAATAAATCAAATGCAAAAATAATCCTTAGAATGTGATCGTTAATTACCAATATTCACTTTTCCACATAATCACAAGCCAAGTGGATACATTTCTGCCAATAATGAAAAAGTTTTCTGAAGCTGTCACGGAAGAAGTTGACACTCTTGTTTCTGCAACCACAGTGTCTCAGTTCTCTCAACGTCTTCATCAGAAGCATAATGATGTCCCTGAAGATCATCTTTTATTATCGGGAACAGCCGGAAGTCAGACTGTGCTAAATCTGGACTGTATGGAGGATGCCATACAGTGGTGAGATTCAGTCTCTGAAGTTCTGCTGTGCTAGCATGTGAAGTGCGTGATTTGTTAGCTGTCGTTGTCAGAGTTCGCAGCATTGTAATCTAACACTCTGAATTTTTTGTTGTTCCACGGTCAAGGAAATCAACATGGATAACACCATCTGTGTCCCAGAACACTGTGTCCATGATTTTTCCAGCTGAGAGCTGTGTCTTGAATTTCTTTTTCTGGGGCGAGTCCTTGTGTCAATATTCCATAGACTGACATTTCATTTCTGGGTCATAATGGTGTCACCTTCATTCTCGTAACACAAAAGGAGCTCCTGGCAAATTTAAAGTCAGTGCGCTTTTGTTTCAGGAGTCAGCATCCGGGGTACGCTATATCTCTAACGTCGATCAGTTGTAGAATTTTGGAACATGTATTATGTTAGATATTAATGACTTTTCTGGAAACTAGAAATCTACTCTGTAGGAATCAGAGAAAAAGATGGTCGTGTGAAACCCAGCTCGCGCTATTCGTCCATGAGACTCAGAGGACCATAGACACGGGTTCACAGGTAGATGCCGTGCTTATTGACTTCCGCAAGGTGTTTGATACAGTTCCCCACAGTCGTTTAATGAACAAAGTAAGAGCATATGGACTATCAGACCAATTGTGTGATAGGGTTGAAGAGTTCCTAGATAACAGAACGCAACATGTCATTCTCAATGGAGAGAAGTCTTCCGAAGTAAGAGTGATTTCAGGTGTGCCGCAGGGGAGTGTCATAGGACCGTTGCTATTCACAATATACATAAATGACCTTGTGGATGACATCGGAAGTTCACTGCGGATGATGCTGTGGTATATCGAGAGGTTGTAACAATGGAAAATTGTACTGAAATGCAGGAGGATCTGCAGCGGATTGACGCATGGTGCAGGGAATGGTAATTGAATCTCAATGTAGACAAGTGTAATGTGCTGCGAATACATAGAAAGATAGATCCTTTATCATTTAGCTACAAAATAGCAGGTCAGCAACTGGAAGCAGTTAATTCCATAAATTATCTGGTAGTACACATTAGGAGTGATTTAAAATGGAATGATCATATAAAGTTGATCGTTGGTAAAGCAGATGCCAGACTGAGATTCATTGGAAGAATCCTAAGGAAATGCAATCCGAAAACAAAGGAAGTAGGTTACAGTACGCTTGTTCGACCACTGCTTGAATACTGCTCAGCAGTGTGGGATCGGTACCAGATAGGGTTGATAGAAGAGATAGAGAAGATCCAACGGAGAGCAGTGCGCTTTGTTACAGGATCATTTAGTAACCGCGAAAGCATTACGGAGATGATAGATAAACTGCAGTGGAAGACTCTGCAGGAGAGACGCTCAGTAGCTCGGTACGGGCTTTTGTTGAAGTTTCGAGAACATACCTCCACCGAAGAGTCAAGCAGTATATTGCTCCCTCCTACGTATATCTCATGAAGAGACCATGAGGATAAAATCAGAGAGATTAGAGCCCACACAGAAGCATACCGACAATCCTTCTTTCCACGAACAATACGAGACTGGAATGGAAGGGAGAACCGATAGAGGTACTCAAGGTACCCTCCGCCACACTCAGTCAGGTGGCTTGCGGAGTATGGATGTGGATGTAGATGTAGATTTAGATGCACAGATCTTCAGGTAGCCAAGCAAAGCAATAATGTGACCCACACGTTCTTGTGAAATGCCAATTGTGCTTGCAATTTCTCTTTGAGTGATATGACGATTGTCCTGAATCGATCTGTCAACGTTTTTCTTGTGAAACTTGGTGGTTGCTGTCACAGGACATCCAACTCTTTGTTTGTCATGCAGGTCAGATGTTCCCGCCTCAACATCTTTAAATTTACTCACATCAACACAATCACCATAAGCTGCTTTCGTTCTCTGACGTATCTCCTTTGCGGTGACACCTTCTGCTGTGAAGAATTCAATGATTGCACGTTGCTTAAATCACACTGACCGACCATTTGTGCAGGGTTCCATATTTTACTCTGTAACAATACAACCATTCAGTGCTAAGGCTTCCCACCAACTGCAGCTGTTCAGAAGAGGCTGCGGAACAGGCGAGTGCCTGCTGCTTACTGATGCTGCCAACTGTTGAAGAATTACGAAGGTGGAGGCATTACTTTTCAGTCAACCTTCATAGTTCCTGTAAACTTATTTTTGAAGTACCATATGTTCTTTGTGTTTTTCTTAGTTCATTGTTTTTCAGTCTTTTGTTCAGATGAAGATACACCCATCAACTACATTATACTTATTGACATCAAAGATCACATTTTCTACAGTATTATAAAGAAGAAATAATGAATATTAAACCCATTAAATGCAGTCAGTTACAGGAAATTATTACTTTGCAACCATACAATGCCAAAAATTTTTTGAAAGCAAGCATTGTCATAATTTCAAAGTCTACTGCTGAGATGTTATGCTGTTCATCTGTCAACACTTAACAGTAGTGTGAAACCAGCCACTAAGGGTCTCAAATTGAACACGGAAGACATATTGCCTTCAGCACAACACCAGACATTTGATAATGTTAACATATTGTACTGGTATGGAAACTTACTTTTCCACCAAATTATGGGAGGTTTAACAGTAAGGGAAAGGCAGTCACATACCTGTAGTAGAATCCATTCATGGAGCACAGAAATACATATCAGAAAACAGCATTCACACTAGCTCTTTTTATAGCAAAACTATAAACTTTAATGCACACAACCACACACCCCCGTGGCCTCTCAAGATATTATCTTTGTGTCTCATAACGTTCGCCCTGCAGGACAACATAGTGGATTCTATTACTGAAAACGTCTTCAAACCACTCACATATCTGAGATCCTATTCTGTATGCTCGGACATTTGTTAAAAGTCTGCAGTGGGGTACTGTGTCAAACACTTTCCGGAAGTCTAGGAATGTGGAATCTGTCTGTTGTTCATCATCAGTGGTTCCCAAGATATCATGTGAGAAAAGGTCAAACTGAGTTTCACACAAGTGGTGCTTTCTAAATCTGTGTTGATTTGTGCATAGAAACTTGTCCCTCTTGAGCAAATTGTATAATATTCAAACTTGGAATATGCTTCAGAAATCTGCAGCAAATATACATGTAAGGATATTGCTCAGTAATTTTGAGTGTCCATTCTTTTACCCTTTATAGAGATGTCCTCACCATATAGATGCTAAGTTAGATACACATTGAAGGGGTGTGCAAAAGGAAGGTACAGTGGAGCTGAAGCTGAGTATTCCTGGAAGGCCAAGTGAGAGGGAAAGGATTGCTGTTAGAGGGAGATTGGAAACCCTCGCTTCAGGCATGAAGGAAGTTACACTTCGCAAAGTTTAATCCAACAGAACATGTGATTCCTTTGTACCAGTGAGATCGAACTACTATTGTGTTGAACACTAATAAATGCTAACGTTTACGTATTTGAAATGTTAAATTTTTTTTACCAAACAAATTTTGGTCATTGGTATTTTCAAGTTAGGGAAACAAAACTGAAGTAACTGATTAAATTCACACATTTTTATACTCTTTTTCTACCACAAAAGAAACTGTCTTTCACATACTCTGATACTAATTATTCACAGTTATTCTTACATAGAAGATGGAGTCATTCCCGTATTTTCATCACTCCCACCCTCCATCATTTCTCCTTCAGGAAACTGCAGTTGTGTGGCTACAAACTGGCCCTGCTGCTCTTAAATCTGATTTTGTAAGTGGCCCAGCTTCATATTGGATCACTCAAAGAAACTCCTCAACAAGCTCACACCTTCTATTGCCTTACACTGGAGAATTTTTCCCTACAGTTTGAGAATTAAATAATGTCCCATTTTTGTGCATGTTTGTCGTTGCATGAACATTAGTACAGATTTAAATCTTGTCATCTCGTGATTGTCATTTATATGCTATAAGTGATCATGTTATTGAAAATGTGCAATTCTTGTTTGTCCTTTCTTCCTGAAGGTTTTGAAAGTTAGGGTGAAAGAAAAGATAGTAGAAAATTAAGGTTGATTCTGTTTGTATGAATCAAAAATAGTATCATAGATAGTGTATGCTGTGAGTATATCAGGGTATGCTGAGTAAAGTGGGGTCAAGTAATGTAAGAATTACGTACAATACATATATCTAAAAAGAAAGATGATGAAACTTACCAAACAAAAGCGCTGGCAGGTCGATAGACACACAAACAAACACAAACATACACACAAAATTCTAGCTTTCGCAACCAACGGTTGCCTCGTCAGGAAAGAGGGAAGGAGAGGGAGGTCTTTCCCTCTCCTTCCCTCTTTCCTGACGAGGCAACCGTTGGTTGCGAAAGCTAGAATTTTGTGTGTATGTTTGTGTTTGTTTGTGTGTCTATCGACCTGCCAGCGCTTTTGTTTGGTAAGTTTCATCATCTTTCTTTTTAGATATATTTTTCCAATGTGGAATGTTTCCCTCTATTATGTACAATACATATAATTACATTAAATTGTATGTACTATTGATACACACACAAAAATATCAAAAACTATAATAACCTTCAGAACTTTTGATCCTATCATGTGTGACCTAATCTCTGGTGTCTCCTATTTCATATTTTCCTCCCTTTGTTCTCACAACCACCCCACTCCTCCTCTCTAACTTTCCTCAAACAGCTTCGTCTTCCTCCCCTGAGGAAAGAACTACTAGCTCTGAAAAATGTTTTTCTTCTTTTTTTCACTAGTGTATGCCTATTAATAGTGCTTAGGTCTGGTATTTGCCTTAGTGAGACAAAATTGTCTCGTTCTAATTTTATTACCTTTCTCATGCAAATGTGTTTTGATACAATTAACGATGGAAAAATTCTCCTTCTGTGCACAGGAATGGAACTAGGGATAAAGACTCACATCCTGAGGAAATTTTGGAGTAGGACGTAGAATGCAATAACATTATGTTCTAAGTTTTTGCAGCTTAAATTGCATTCCAGTTTTAAGTACATAGAATCAGTGGAGAATATTTCCCAGTTAATAATTTGGAAGTACCCACGAGACAAAGAAGATATTTCAAGGGTGAAGGAAAACAGAGAAAATAAAGTGAGAGGGAAATATAGTGGCATATATTATGAGGTATAGTAGAGGCTGGGTGTGTGTAATTCCAGGTTTCTCGTCCTTCCTGTAAGAGCCTGATAAACTATTGCAAATCATCTAACTTTGTGTGTCGCAGGCCTTCCTGCACTCTCACATATTTGTGGATGTTGTATTTATCCACGCATTGTCCCTGATTAGAGTTATTGAGAATTTATCTCTTTTCTTAGGCTTAAAAGCTTACATGCTCTTATCTAAATGTTCTTCATGTTAAACTGCAGGGTGTCACAATGCATTGAAACATGAGGTGATGTGATACGGTAATGAATACCTCCAAGAGGATTTTGACTGAATTCATTGCTTAGGTCAGGCAGCCTGGTTTCATTTTTTTTCTAATTTCCTGAGATTAGACAAGAAAATAGTTGATGATCCTCCTTGCGAAAGACTGTGACCAGTTTCCTCCTTGTCCTTTGTTTTGAGGAAACACATTAGTTCATATAGCAAGTATTAGTCATAAACAAAAGTAAAGTTAGATGTTCCCAATTCTCTCAACATATACTATCTGCCAGACAAAGTAAGCAGCGCTCTTTAGTACTGACTACAATAAAGTACCACTACTGGACACCATTAAGGATATCCAGAACGTCTTGGACAAAATTTTCACATGGTATAATGGGTGACAGTTCAAATCAGATGTGTCCAATTTATATGTATGATGCACATAAACAACGTAAAAGCAGTCTTCAATATTCTCTTGCAAGGTTTGAGTGACTCCTTGATATATTTTCCACATCTAGTGATAACTTTGTAAAATAATGTGTAATAGAAGCAGCAAATAAAATCATTTGTAAGTCAAGTAAAATCAAAATAAAAATTTATCCAGGAAATTCTCAAAGGAAAAAGTAATGCATCTCTGAAAATAGAGCTTATAATTAAGTTTTCTAATCAAGTCTGGGGTTTTTAGGAACCTGATGTAAGAGTTTGAAGGAATTTGGTAGTGTTAGTTTCATTTATCTGCCTGTTTATTCATACTAAAGGGTAGCAAATATTGGTCAATTATACTGCAATCATTGAAAAGGAAGCAACTTTCTCATGAATTATGTATAAATTAGGGGAATTAGCATTTCAGGCATACTGAAAAACAGTATTGTTGCCTTCCATTTTATACTTTCCGTAAGTACCATAAGGATAAGAGCAGAAGACATACTATCTGTCACTCCACTTTTATATCATACATTTTAGATCAAGAAAGCAAATAACTAATAATATTACAAAGTACTTGTTGCCATGGTCTGTACTGCAGCTTGGATATTAATACACAGAATTTAATGTAACTGGATCTAAGAAATCACATAACCAACAGAAGTACTTTAGTGAGATCCTGAGACCTTCAGAGAATGTGTAATCTTTGTTTATGGTCCTTCTTCCACAGTAAGGAAAATAAATAAAAAGGTTATACAAAGAAATAGTTCCACAAAATCCATACACTTACTCCAATATCGCTGCAATGTTTTCACTATTCATTAACTATAAGGATGTACTGTCATCCTGGCCTTTTGAAGACTTCTTCCTTCCCAGATGTTCTGAACATTAATTTAAATGTCCGAAATCAAGTTGACCTTCCATCAGAATCACATTATGACCATTTGTTACGTGCAACATTCACAGCTGTGCTTACAGTGCATACTACTTTGTCCTTTTGGCTTTTTTCCCTTGCTGCCTAACAAAATTTCTCTCTTGCAATTGAGTGTTTCATTAATTGCATGTAAGTTAGCCATGTATATGAAAATAGTTATATTATCAGAATCTGTACACCATCCAGCAGTTTCTGTTCATAAACATGGTTGCTTCTCTGCGTCAGACCTTCTCGTATCTCTTCTAGTGGAGCTCTCTCTCTCCTGATGAAAACTACATGCATACCTACTTTTTCATCATGAACATACTTTAAAAATCCTTATTTGGTTTTGTATTCCAGTAGTCCTTTTGCCTTCCCCATTAGATCACACATCTGCTGATACATGTCTGTGGTATAAGGGCATGCTGGAAAGTAATACCTCCGAATTTTTTATGTGGAAACTTTTAAAGCATTTTAAATAAAACAAAGGTTAGTAATATTCTGCATCTGTATTCTTCATGTCTACATATTTATTTCTCGGCATAGTCACCCTGGCAACGAACACATTAGTCCCAACGTTAGACTAATTTGTTGATACCATCAATCTAGAATGTTTGACGTTGTTGAAAGAGCAACCACCTCATCTCTGCTTGTATCACTTAATCGCCATCCAAGTAAAGTCCTCAAAAGTGTTCTTTAAGTTTTGGAAACAAATGACAATTAAATGGGGCTAAGTTGGTACTAAATGGAGGATGATTGATGACTCGGTCCAAATTGTTGGATTGTTGCAGAAGTCACATTGCTCGTGTGTGGTTTGGCGCTGTCATGTTGAAGGAGAGTATGTTCCATGTGTGGATGAACTCTGTGAATTTTAATCTGGATTACAGCACACTGTTTCTCACACACTGACATAGTTACATTATACACCACCATGTTACATGCTACAATTCAGAGGCATGTACCGGCAGAGGGCTACAAATGTGTAGGCACTAAGAATAAAGATGTAGAATGTTAGTAATGTTTGTTTAATTTAAAAAGCTTTACAAGTTTTTACATAAAAAACCTTTGAGGCATTGCTTTTAGCACACCCTCGTACATCACCATTATCGGCCACAGAGGATTAATTATTAAATATAAAGCTTGTCATTTGTTTTGTCATGTAAAATCCATTACTCACTGTTTTCTTTCTTTGTTTTAAAATTCGTTTGGCCTCATGGTAACAAATTATAAATGGACTCAATGTAATGTGAATCTGTTTATAAAAAGTGTTTGTGTTACTCTTGTATATTCTTGTGTGTACATGAAGATGAAAGAAAAATTTGGGTTTCGAAGGTCTTCATATTAAAATCTTTTGCTCTTTGCTACCACTTAATTGTGTGCAGGTATTCGTTAGTCAGCTTGGAATAGTCAAAAATTTTTTCATTAAGTAAATATTGTACAAAGGAGATTGTTATGTTTCAAGCAAACCAAATGTGCAGAGAGAAAAATGAAACTGAATAAATCCTCTTTTGTTTTCCAGGGCCTTGAACACGCATTAACTGATCCAAACAAGCAATATCGTGACAAAGTAAATGCCCTGTTATCAGCCTGGGAACATGTCTGTGCACTGCTACAAAATTCCACTGCAGAAGTCAAAAATAGTATGATCCAATGGATAGTCAGGTCTGTTTCCAACATATTCGTTGAGGCGTAGCAGATTGTATTGTTAACTGCTCTGTTTTACGGCATTATGTTATTTGTGTACTATGTTGCTGGTGGAAGATAATCTTTTCAGGTAATTTTTGACAACTGCCTTGCAGTGTGCGATAAATAAGCATCCTTAAAAATGTAGGGGCAGAGATGAAGAGTCAGATGCCAGACAAAAGTGTGTGTTGTGAAAAGGCAGGCTAGTTATGAGATATTATACCAGCCATCAGTGTTATATTCATACCTTCTCTTTCGTTAGTGCCATTATTTCAATCTTTTATATTTGATTTTTACTTTCTATGTGTTTAATATTTGAATTTTGTTATTATTTTTCACTTATTTGTTGCCCTTTATCATGCACTTCCCTGTGTCTCATGAAATTGCATTGTATGTAAGAGCTAAATGTATGATTTGTTTAATTATCTCATTAATTTGGGCAATTTGCACTTCAATCCGGTTAGAAAAAGTAGATATATCCTGTCCAAGATTGATGAATATGAATAAAGCATATTCAATCTCATTTAATTGCGTGGCATTTATGTTGAATTATCTTTATGCTGATTAAGTAACTCCTTCCTACCATCTTTAATAGATTTAATTTTTCTAATAACAGTAAGTTTTATAATTTATTTTTTGAATAACTGATTCTATTCATGCACAGTAATCATTCATTAGTCATAAAAATAGGTAGTGCACATTTCGTGGTGCCATTTTGTACAGGTTTGCAAACACTTTCTTTAGTTTACTAAACTTTAGGTGTGGGTGCAGTTTATTTTGTGATATTGATTCCAGAGGTCTGAAAGTGTTTTTCTCCATCCAGCAGTTATTAAACATATGTCATTTATTTTGGTGGACAATAGAATTCTTTATATTTTTATGTGAATTTAATTCTTTCATTGTTCTGTGGTATTTACAGAATGCTAATTCCACTGGCAAGAGTTGTTTACAGAACAATTGTCATACTTAGATTAAGCATTTTTCACAGGAGTGAAACTCCCATTTGTGTCGGCCAGTAGCTATTGCTCCCCCTTATTTGTTCCATGTAATTACATTAATTTTATTGGATTGTTCTGTAATATGATAGCTGTTTGAAAAATTCATAGATAACCTAATGGTGTATGCACCTTAGCATAAGGCAGTGGTTTCCCTACTGGTTGCTCCTTCCTCTAAATAGATAATAATAATAATAATAATAATAATTATTATTATTATTATTATTATTACTGTTATTATCAGTAGTAGTAGTAGTAGTATTATTTGTTCTGCCCATAAGACTAGTTCATTATGGCAAGTTGAGCATTCTCCAGTCCTCCTGGTTTTCCTGCACCCTTTTTGTGTCATCAGTTAACTGCTACCTTCTTCTTCTTCTTGTTTCTTATCCTAGCGACCATAACTTCTAGTTTCTTCACACATAGTGTCCTAACCATTTGTCCCCAGTATTTCTTTTCACATTCATCCTGCGTAACAAAACTTCATTCCCTATTATACATGTCCATTACACTCTTCCTGTTCTTCTCCAGATACACATCTCATAATCCTCTTTATATGTGTACACCACAATGTCCTTGTTATGGAGCAATACAGGGTAACGCTCCATACAAAACTCTTCTGTAATGTATTCCTTGTCTGTTTATTTAATAGTCCGTAGAAAGTACTACTACTGTAAAACATTTCTTCCACAATAGCCACCCTTGTTTTCATGTCTTGATATCGTGCCATCTTACTAGTTATTTTACATACTAGATACCTGACTCTTATCAACTCAAGAGGACGTCGTTATCAGGAGAAAGAAAACTGGCGTTCTATGGATCGGAGCGTGGAATGTCAGATCACTTAATCGGGCAGGTAGGTTAGAAAATTTAAAAAGGGAGATGAATAGGTTAAAGTTAGATATAGTGGGAATTAGTGAAGTTCGGTGGCAGGAGGAACAAGACTTTTGGTCAGGTGATTACAGGGTTATAAATACAAAATCAAATAGGGGTAATGCAGGAGTAGGTTTAATAATGAATAAAAAAAAATAGGAATGCGGGTTAGCTACTACAAACAGCATAGTGAACGCATTATTGTGGCCAAGATAGACACAAAGCCCATGCCTACTACAGTAGTACAAGTTTATATGCCAACTAGCTCTGCAGATGATGAAGAAATAGATGAAATGTATGACGAGATAAAAGAAATTATTCAGGTAGTGAAGGGAGACGAAAATTTAATAGTCATGGGTGACTGGAATTCGTCAGTAGGAAAAGGGAGAGAAGGAAACATAGTAGGTGAATATGGATTGGGGGGAAGGAATGAAAGAGGAAGCCGCCTTGTAGAATTTTGCACAGAGCATAACTTAATCATAGCTAACACTTGGTTCAAGAATCATGAAAGGAGGCTGTATACATGGAAGAAGCCTGGAGATACTGACAGGTTTCAGATAGATTATATAATGGTAAGACAGAGATTTAGGAACCAGGTTTTAAATTGTAAGACATTTCAGGGGCAGATGTGGACTCTGACCACAATCTATTGGTTATGAACTGCAGATTGAAACTGAAGAAACTGCAAAAAGGTGGGAATTTAAGGAGATGGGACCTGGATAAACTGAAAGAACCAGAGGTTGTAGAGAGTTTCAGGGAGAGCATTAGGGAACAATTGACAGGAATGGGGGAAAGAAATACAGTAGAAGAAGAATGGGTAGCTCTGAGGGATGAAGTGGTGAAGGCAGCAGACGAGCAAGTAGGTAAAAAGACGCGGGCTAATAGAAATCCTTGGGTAACAGAAGAAATATTGAATTTAATTGATGAAAGGAGAAAATATAAAAATGCAATAAATGAAGCAGGCAAAAAGGAATACAAACGTCTCAAAAATGAAATCGACAGGAAGTGCAAAATGGCTAAGCAGGGATGGCTAGAGGACAAATGTAAGGATGTAGAGGCTTGTCTCACTAGGGGTAAGATAGATACTGCCTACAGGAAAATTAGAGAGACCTTTGGAGAGAAGAGAACCACTTGTATGAATATCAAGAGCTCAGATGGCAACCCAGTTCTAAGCAAAGAAGGGAAAGCAGAAAGGTGGAAGGAGTATATAGAGGGTTTATACAAGGACGATGTACTTGAGGACAATACTATGGAAATGGAAGAGGATGTAGATGAAGATGAAATGGGAGATAAGATACTGCGTGAAGAGTTTGACAGAGCACTGAAAGACCTGAGTCGAAACAAGGCCCCGGGAGTAGACAACATTCCATTAGAACTACTGATGGCCTTGGGAGAGTCAGTCATGACAAAACTCTACCATCTGGTGAGCACGATGTATGAGACAGGCGAAATACCCTCAGACTTTAAGAAGAATATAATAATTCCAATCCCAAAGAAAGCAGGTGTTGACAGATGTGAAAATTACCGAACTATCAGTTTAATAAGTCACAGCTGCAAAATACTAACGCGAATTCTTTACAGACGAATGGAAAAAGTGGTAGAAGCCGACCTTGGGGAAGATCAGTTTGGATTCCGTAGAAATGTTGGAACACGTGAGGCAATACTGACCCTACGACTTATCTTGGAAGAAAGATTAAGAAAAGGCAAACCTACGTTTCTAGCATTTGTAGACTTAGAGAAAGCTTTTGACAATGTTGACTGGAATACTCTTTCAAATTCTGAAGGTGGCAGGGGTAAAATACAGGGAGCGAAAGGCTATTTACAATTTGTACAGAAACCAGATGGCAGTTATAAGAGTCGAGGGGCATGAAAGGGAAGCAGTGGTTGGGAAAGGAGTGAGACAGGGTTGTAGCCTCTCCCCGATGTTATTCAATCTGTATATTGAGCAAGCGGTAAAGGAAACAAAAGAAAAATTCGGAGTAGGTATTAAAATTCATGGAGAAGAAATAAAAACTTTGAGGTTCGCCGATGACATTGTAATTCTGTCAGAGACAGCAAAGGACTTGGAAGAGCAGTTGAACGGAGTGGACAGTGTCTTGAAAGGAGGATATAAGATGAACATCAACACAAGCAAAACGAGGATAATGGAATGTAGTCGAATTAAGTCAGGTGATGCTGAGGGAATTAGATTAGGAAATGAGACACTTAAAGTAGTAAAGGAGTTTTGCTATTTAGGGAGTAAAATAACCGATGATGGTCGAAGTAGAGAGGATATAAAATGTAGACTGGCAATGGCAAGGAAAGCGTTTCTCAAGAAGAGAAATTTGTTAACATCAAATATAGATTTAGGTGTCAGGAAGTCATTTCTAAAAGTATTTGTATGGAGTGTAGCCATGTATGGAAGTGAGACATGGACGATAACTAGTTTGGACAAGAAGAGAATAGAAGCTTTCGAAATGTGGTGCTACAGAAGAATGCTGAAGATAAGGTGGGTAGATCACGTAACTAATAAGGAGGTATTGAATAGGATTGGGGAGAAGAGAAGTTTGTGGCACAACTTGACTAGAAGAAGGAATCGGTTGGTAGGACATGTTCTGAGGCATCGAGGGATCACAAATTTAGCATTGGAGGGCAGCGTGGAGGGTAAAAATCGTAGAGGGAGACCAAGAGATCAATACACTAAGCAGATTCAGAAGGATGTAGGTTGCAGTAGGTACTGGGAGATAAAGAAGCTTGCACAGGATAGAGTAGCATGGAGAGCTGCATCAAACCAGTCTCAGGACTGAAGACCACAACAACAACAGCATCAACTTCTTCAGTTAACTGATCTCAAATTTTCATTTTTATTTTCCTTGAGTGCCTAATAAAAATAGTTGGCTTAGGATTTTGAACATTTTATTGTCATTCTATCTTCCTTGTAGCTGCTGTTCATTTCTTTCAACATATTGGTGATTGACTTTTCATTTGCATGTAGTAATAAAATGTTGTCAGCAAATCTTATACATTTCGCTATCTATTGTCACAACACTCTTTTTTAACTGAATTATCTAAATAGATATTAAATCTTTCTAATGTCTCATTTCCTACCTTTACTTTTACTTGTTGTGATGTTGTGCTTATTACTCGCCTTTCTTTCCAATTAACTCCAATCTGCTCCAGGACAGCCAAAACTTTAGCCCATCAAACTTTGTCAAAGACTTTTCCTACAAGTCAACAAAAATGACACGAACTTTTTTCTAGGTATCACTTTCCAAATATTTGTAACAGTCCAGTTCCACCTCTTGTACTTTTCACCCTACTGAAGCTGAACTGTTCTTCATCCCATTCCCTCTCAACTTTTGATTGCAATCGTCTATCCATTATTTGTAGTAGCATTTTTGCCGAATGAGATCTCAGGCTTATTGTCCTATATTCTGCATATTTCATGCCATTAATTTTCATTAGTACTTGCAGCATTATCGTATTTGTGTAGTCGTCTGCCCATTACTCATCTCTGTGATAAATGTTACTGCACAGTTACAGTATTTTTACCTTCCTTTGGCTTGAGCCTTTGATTCCATCTGCAAAAGTTGCTTCTCCACAGTTCCTTTTCATTGGTGCCGGCTCAACTTCTTCGTAATGATTTGAAATCATTTGTCTTCTTTGAACAGTTCTTTTTCATCCTGTATTTACAAAGCATCTGGAGGACTTTTTGCAGCATAAAATTCTTCTAAGTACCTGTCCCAGACATTCATTATTTCATTAACATTCTCATCTTTTATCATCCACATAGTATTCCCCTTTCGCTTTCTGAAGTTCAAGTTATTTATGTCTCAGTATGTCACATCATTCCTCCCTTGCTTTGTAATTTTTAAATTTCTTCGCAGTTCTGTTGTAGCCATTCTGCTCTAATTTTATCAGCTTCAAATTTGGTTAAGAACTCGTGTGTTGCAGAAGGTGTTTTAATATTTCTTTTTATCCCCCCCCCCACTCATCTTATTCATCATTTCACAGTTACCTATGGTTTCTTAATGTAACTCTTCTCCTGAGACAATTTATTTCTTGTGCTGCTTTGTACATACCCAAGTATAAGATGACCCTGGATAGAAGACTCCCCCCTCCACCCACATTGATGTATAGGCTCCTGGGGAAAATTTATTTTTAACCTAATCTGACTAGTCAAAATTACAAACTGTTTTATTGTTACCAAGTATCTCCCTTATCCATTGTAAGCTTACACCATTTATTGATTGTCTACATTTGACAATAAAAGGGGAAATAAAATGAAATGGTTTTCCTTACTTAGTATTTTCACTTCCTTTTTTGCTTGCAATTTCTATGTTATCAATATTTTTAATCAGCAGCAGCACTATCTTGCACATCACTATCTTCATTTGTAAGCCTACTGGAATTTTTTCCTTCAGTATGTTACCTTCTGGCCCACTTGAGATTCTGCACCAGAAAGTTAGGATCCACTGGCCCAACATGGGTACTGAGGGTTTCTTCAACTTCTCATCTGGAGTGGTTGAAGAAGCCACTCAGTATGAAGCTGTCACAGGTGATCCTTAAAAGGTCTGTTCACAACAATGCTGATTACTTGAAGTTGAGGTCAACCACCAGGCATTATAACTAGGTCTGTGTTGTTATTTGCTATCAGATCCTTAACATTCTGGGTGAGGTGTCCTCTGAAAGAATCCGGCACCAACATTTTCCTTCTGTTAAGCAAAGAGCCTGGTGTTCTGTTCCAAACCACCTTCAGTCAATCTTCAGGTCATATGTCGTCCATCCTTTCTTTTTTAAATATATATATATATATATATATATATATATATATATATATATATATATATATATATATATATATATATATATATATATATATATATATATATATATATATAATAGAGGGAAACATTCCACGTGGGAAAAATATATTTAAAAAGAAAGATGATGAGACTTACCCAACAAAAGCGCTGGCAGGTCGATAGACACACAAATAAACACAAACATACACACAAAACTCTAGCTTTCGCAACCAACGGTTGCCTCGTCAGGAAAGAGGGAAGGAGAAGGAAAGACAAAAGGATTGGGTTTTAAGGGAGAGGGTAAGGAGTCATTCCAATCCCGGGAGCGGAAAGACTTACCTTAGGGGGAAAAAAGGACAGGTTTACACTCGCACACACACACATATCCATCCACACATACACAGACACAAGCAGACATTTGTAAAGGCAAAGAGTTTGGGCAGAGATGTCAGTCGGGACGGAAATACAGAGGCAAAGATGATGTTGAAAGACAGGTGAGGTATGAGCGGCGGCAGATTGAAATTAGCGGAGATTGAGGCCTGGCGGATAGCGAGAAGAGAGGATATGCTGAAGGGCAAGTTCCCATCTCCGGAGTTCTGGCAGGTTGGTGTTAGTGGGAAGTATCCAGATAACCCGGACGGTGTAACACTGTGCCAAGATGTGCTGGCCGTGCACCAAGGCATGTTTAGCCACAGGGTGATCCTCATTACCAACAAACACTGTCTGCCTGTGTCCATTCATGCGAATGGACAGTTTGTTGCTGGTCATTCCCACATAGAACGCTTCACAGTGTAGGCAGGTCAGTTGGTAAATCACGTGGGTGCTTTCACACGTGGCTCTGCCTTTGATCGTGTACACCTTCCGGGTTACAGGACTGGAATAGGTGGTGGTGGGAGGGTGCATGGGACAGGTTTTACACCGGGGGCGGTTACAGGGGTAGGAGCCAGAGGGTAGGGAAGGTGGTTTGGGGATTTCATAGGGATGAACTAAGAGGTTACGAAGGTTAGGTGGACGGCGGAAAGACACTCTTGGTGGAGTGGGGAGGATTTCATGAAGGATGGATCTCATTTCAGGGCAGGATTTGAGGAAGTCGTATCCCTGCTGGAGAGCCACATTCAGGATCTGATCCAGTCCCGGAAAGTATCCTGTCACAAGTGGGGCACTTTTGGGGTTCTTCTGTGGAAGGTTCCGGGTTTGAGGAGATGAGGAAGTGGCTCTGGTTATTTGCTTCTGTACCAGGTCGGGAGGGTAGTTACGGGGTGCAAAAGCTGTTTTCAGGTTGTTGGTGTAATGGTTCAAGGATTCCGGACTGGAGCAGATTCGTTTGCCACGAAGACCTAGGCTGTAGGGAAGGGACCGTTTGATGTGGAATGGGTGGCAGCTGTCATAATGGAGGTACTGTTGCTTGTTGGTGGGTTTGATGTGGACGGACGTGTGAAGCTGGCCATTGGACAGGTGGAGGTCAACGTCAAGGAAAGTGGCATGGGATTTAGAGTAGGACCAGGTGAATCTGATGGAACCAAAGGAGTTGAGGTTGGAGAGGAAATTCTGGAGTTCTTCTTCACTGTGAGTCCAGATCATGAAAATGTCATCAATAAATCTGTACCAAACTTCGGGTTGGCAGGCCTGGGTAACCAAGAAGGCTTCCTCTAAGCGACCCATGAATAGGTTGGCGTACGAGGGGGCCATCCTGGTACCCATGGCTGTTCCCTTTAATTGTTGGTATGTCTGGCCTTCAAAAGTGAAGAAGTTGTGGGTTAGGATGAAGCTGGCTAAGGTAATGAGGAAAGAGGTTTTAGGTAGGCCGGCAGGTGATCGGCGTGAAAGGAAGTGCTCCATCGCAGCGAGGCCCTGGACATGCGGAATATTTGTGTATAAGGAAGTGGCATCAATGGTTACAAGGATGGTTTCCGGGGGTAATAGACTGGGTAGGGATTCCAGGCGTTCGAGAAAGTGGTTGGTGTCTTTGATGAAGGATGGGAGACTGCATGTAATGGGTTGAAGGTGTTGATCTACGTAGGCAGAGATGCGTTCTGTGGGGGCTTGGTAACCAGCTACAATGGGACGGCCGGGATGATTGGGTTTGTGAATTTTGGGAAGAAGGTAGAAGGTGGGGGTGCGGGGTGTTGGTGGGGTCAGGAGGTTGATGGAGTCAGGTGAAAGGTTTTGTAGGGGGCCTAAGGTTCTGAGGATTCCTTGAAGCTCCGCCTGGACATCAGGAATGGGATTACCATGGCAAACTTTGTAAGTAGTGTTGTCTGAAAGCTGACGCAGTCCCTCAGCCACATACTCCCGACGATCAAGTACCACAGTCGTGGAACCCTTGTCCGCCGGAAGAATGACGATGGATTGGTCAGCCTTCAGATCACGGATGGCCTGGGCTTCAGCAGTGGTGATGTTGGGAGTAGGATTAAGG
The DNA here is from genome assembly GCF_023864275.1 of Schistocerca cancellata. Lineage (NCBI taxonomy): Eukaryota > Metazoa > Arthropoda > Insecta > Orthoptera > Acrididae > Schistocerca > Schistocerca cancellata. The sequence goes on along the minus strand of NC_064629.1, from coordinate 381,295,772 downwards.
TTTTTTAAGAAGGATTGAGAGGCAAGGCTGGAAGTCAGAAATTCCTGGAAGGTTAGGAGAGGGTGATTTTGAGGAAGAGGAGGTGGGTCCCGCTGTGACGGAGGACGGAACTGTTCCAGGCATGGTTCAATTTGGATAGTATCTTGGGGAGTTGGATCATTGGGAGTAGGATTAGGATCATTTTTCTTCGTGGCAAAGTGATATTTCCAGCAGAGAGTACGGCTGTAGGACAGTAAATCTTTGACAAGGGCTGTTTGGTTAAATCTGGGAGTGGGGCTGAAGGTGAGGCCTTTGGATAGGACAGAGGTTTCGGATTGGGAGAGAGGTTTGGAGGAGAGGTTAACTACTGAATTGGGGTGTTGTGGTTCCAGATTGTGTTGATTGGAGTTTTGAGGTTTTGGAGGGAGTGGAGCTGGAAGTGGGAGATTGAGTAGATGGGAGAGACTGGGTTTGTGTGCAATGAGAGGAGGTTGAGGTTTGCTGGAAAGGTTGTGAAGGGTGAGTGAGTTGCCTTTCCGGAGGTGGGAAACCAGGAGATTGGATAGTTTTTTAAGGTGGAGGGTGGCATGCTGTTCTAATTTGCGGTTGGCCTGTAGGAGGATGCTCTGAACAACTGGTGTGGATGTGGGAGAGGAAAGATTGAGGACTTTTATTAGGGACAGGAGTTGATGGGTGTGTTGATTGGCTGAGTGGATGTGTAGGTGAAGGATTAGGTGGGTGAGGGCAATGGATTGTTCGGTTTGGAACTGGTATAGGGACTGATGGAAAGAAGGGTTGCAGCCAGAGATGGGAACTTTAAGTGTGAGGCCTTTGGGGGTGATGCCAAATGTCAGACAAGCCTGAGAAAATAAAATATGGGAGTGTAATCTGGCTAGGGCGAAGGCATGTTTGCGGAGGGAATGTAAATAAAACTTAATGGGGTCGTTGTGGAGGTGTTATACACAAATATTCCGCATGTCCAGGGCCTCGCTGCGATGGAGCACTTCCTTTCACGCCGATCACCTGCCGGCCTACCTAAAACCTCTTTCCTCATTACCTTAGCCAGCTTCATCCTAACCCACAACTTCTTCACTTTTGAAGGCCAGACATACCAACAATTAAAGGGAACAGCCATGGGTACCAGGATGGCCCCCTCGTACGCCAACCTATTCATGGGTCGCTTAGAGGAAGCCTTCTTGGTTACCCAGGCCTGCCAACCCGAAGTTTGGTACAGATTTATTGATGACATTTTCATGATCTGGACTCACAGTGAAGAAGAACTCCAGAATTTCCTCTCCAACCTCAACTCCTTTGGTTCCATCAGATTCACCTGGTCCTACTCTAAATCCCATGCCACTTTCCTTGACGTTGACCTCCACCTGTCCAATGGCCAGCTTCACACGTCCGTCCACATCAAACCCACCAACAAGCAACAGTACCTCCATTATGACAGCTGCCACCCATTCCACATCAAACGGTCCCTTCCCTACAGCCTAGGTCTTCGTGGCAAACGAATCTGCTCCAGTCCGGAATCCTTGAACCATTACACCAACAACCTGAAAACAGCTTTTGCACCCCGTAACTACCCTCCCGACCTGGTACAGAAGCAAATAACCAGAGCCACTTCCTCATCTCCTCAAACCCGGAACCTTCCACAGAAGAACCCCAAAAGTGCCCCACTTGTGACAGGATACTTTCCGGGACTGGATCAGATCCTGAATGTGGCTCTCCAGCAGGGATACGACTTCCTCAAATCCTGCCCTGAAATGAGATCCATCCTTCATGAAATCCTCCCCACTCCACCAAGAGTGTCTTTCCGCCGTCCACCTAACCTTCGTAACCTCTTAGTTCATCCCTATGAAATCCCCAAACCACCTTCCCTACCCTCTGGCTCCTACCCCTGTAACCGCCCCCGGTGTAAAACCTGTCCCATGCACCCTCCCACCACCACCTATTCCAGTCCTGTAACCCGGAAGGTGTACACGATCAAAGGCAGAGCCACGTGTGAAAGCACCCACGTGATTTACCAACTGACCTGCCTACACTGTGAAGCGTTCTATGTGGGAATGACCAGCAACAAACTGTCCATTCGCATGAATGGACACAGGCAGACAGTGTTTGTTGGTAATGAGGATCACCCTGTGGCTAAACATGCCTTGGTGCACGGCCAGCACATCTTGGCACAGTGTTACACCGTCCGGGTTATCTGGATACTTCCCACTAACACCAACCTGCCAGAACTCCGGAGATGGGAACTTGCCCTTCAGCATATCCTCTCTTCTCGCTATCCGCCAGGCCTCAATCTCCGCTAATTTCAATCTGCCGCCGCTCATACCTCACCTGTCTTTCAACATCATCTTTGCCTCTGTATTTCCGTCCCGACTGACATCTCTGCCCAAACTCTTTGCCTTTACAAATGTCTGCTTGTGTCTGTGTATGTGTGGATGGATATGTGTGTGTGTGCGCGAGTGTAAACCTGTCCTTTTTTCCCCCTAAGGTAAGTCTTTCCGCTCCCGGGATTGGAATGACTCCTTACCCTCTCCCTTAAAACCCAATCCTTTTGTCTTTCCTTCTCCTTCCCTCTTTCCTGACGAGGCAACCGTTGGTTGCGAAAGCTAGAGTTTTGTGTGTATGTTTGTGTTTATTTGTGTGTCTATCGACCTGCCAGCGCTTTTGTTGGGTAAGTCTCATCATCTTTCTTTTTAAAAAAAATATATATATATATATATATATATATATATATATATATATATATATATATATATATATATATATATATATATATATATATATATAAAAGTAAGCCCTGCAGGCAGTTTTTGTTTCGGTATTTTTTTCCTGTGAAGAATCTTATAAGGGACTGAAGGAGCTTTCTTCCATCTGCCAGTACACCCAGAATTACTGTTATTCTGACCTTTTCATTGCCAGAAATCCTTATATGAATGCTTTTCATGCCTGTCACCTTGACAGTAACATTTGACTGCATATCAAAATAAACAGACATTTGATAGATATTGCCTCTATGTCCTAGCAGATAGTTTGGATTATATGATGTTAAGCTGCAAGTCATTTTTCATCATATACCATGAGAAGCTGCTGAGGTGGCACAGTTTTGCATCATAATGTAAGCCCTGTTGTCTTCTTCATCCTCGCACATCAATCTTATCTCAGTGCTTTCATTTAGAAACCTCTCAAGTGATCGGGAACCTTTCATTGCATTTCTCTTCCATGTACTGAGCAACGTGGTGCTCCAAATTGTATAACCTTCCCTGCTATGGTCCCCTGAAAGTTTGGTGTGTGGAACTGGCTTTCTTTAATTTATTCTTCATCTTGACGCCATCTACGAACATTCACTTCAGTGACACCAAATTTTTTTCCTGCTGCACAGTTGTTTGTGACCTGTGCTTCATGAGTCGCCATTAACTTAAAACTAGCATTCTACTGTCTGCATGAACAAGTTGGGAACTGCGAACTTGCAGACCCATGTTTCTCAACTGAGTCACAGCTGTATTTTGCATCCATTGTTAGTTGCTTCAGTTTACATTTCTTACAGCACTGACAATATAAGCATACCGAGTGACAACAATGTTGTGTTCTCGTGGTGCGCTACAGCTGAATTAGCAGAAATTTTACAACGTAGGATTAACATTGTAGCAAACCTTGAAAATTAACAATGTGGTAGAGCAGTGGCAGCTTTAGGGGCTCCAAACACGAGTGATGGAAATAGTGACATATTAGGAAAAAAACAGCCAAATATTTTTGACAAACAAGGATATAAATGTCATTGCTGATCATGAGCTATGATATTAGGTTCTTGTCTAATCACAGTTTGTGAAGGCTTAGCATTGCTTTTTACAATAATGTTTACGTTGAGGTGATAAAAGTCGTGGGATACCTCCTAATATTGTGTCAGACCTCCTTTTGCCAAGTTTAGTGCAGCAACTTGATGTGGCATAGACTAAACAAGTGTTGGAAGTCCCCTGGAGAAATATTGAGCCATGCTGGCTCTATAGCTGTCCATAATTGCAAAAGTGTTGCCAGTGCAGGATTTCATGCACAGACTAACCTCTCAATTATGTCCCATAAATGTTAGATAGGATTCATGTCAGGCAATCTGGGCAGCCAAATCATTTGCTCAAACCGTCCAGAATGTTCTTCAAACTAGGTGTGAAAAATTCCATCATTGTACGGGAACACACAATCCATTTATGGCTGAAAATGGTCTCAAAGTAACAGAACGTAATCATTTCCATTCAATGATCGGTTCATTTGGGCTGGAGGGACCCAATCCATTCCATGTACACACAGCTCACACCATTATAGAGCCATCAGGTTGCAGAGTGCATTGTTGACAACTTTGGTCGATATCTCTGTGGGGTCTGCACCACACTTGAACCCGACCATCAACCCATATCAACTGAAATTGGGACTCATCTGACCAGGCCATGGTTTTCCAGTCACCTCGTGTCCAACTGATATTGTCACAAGCCCAGGAGAGGCGCTGTAGGTGATGTCATGCTGCCAGCAAAGGCAGTTATGTCAGTTATCTGCTGCCATAGCCAATTAATGGCAAATTTCACACACTGCCCTATCAGATACAGTCATCATATGTCCCACATTGATTAATGTGCTTATTTCATGCGGCGTTGCTTGTCTGTTAGCTCTGATAACTCCAAGCAAATGCCACTGGCACTCTGCCGTTAAATGAAGGCCGTTGGCCACTGCATTGTCTATGGTGAGAGGTAATGAGTGAAATTTTGTATTCTCTGTACACTCTTGATGCTGTTCCTCTCAGAATATTGAATTCCATAACAATTTTCGAAATGGACTGTCCCATGTGTCTAGCTCCAACTATCATTCTGTGTTCAGAGTTAATTCCTGTTGTGCTGCGGCCATAATCGTGTTGGAAACCATTTTAAATGAATAACCTAAGTACAAATGACAACTCTATCAATGCACTGTCCTTTCATACCTTGTGCAGGTAATGCTACCGCCATCTGTATATGTTCATATTGCTATCCCATGTCTTTTGTCACCTCCTTGTATATGTTAATTTGAGACATTAACTTCGTTTGTGTCATCATATTTTCTGATAATGCTGTATGAATCTTGAAGGAATTTTAAATCCATCTTTGCAGCTACAAGATGATGTGCATTTTGTCACCAAATGTGTTTTGTTTGATTGAAACAAAAAATCATCCATGGTATGTAGTAAAAGATATTTACAATGTGGCCTGCTTTTTAAATCAAAAAGCAGTTCATTACGAAATATGCTGATTTTACTTATTGTGTTTTATGTCCAATTTTTGTTCATGTCAGGAAACAACAGCTGCTTCCACATTTTTTAGCTATTCCTTCATTTGGTACTGTTGATTCCAGCCTTCCACCACATTGCTTTGTGATGCTGTGTTTGGGTTGGGTTTTACATCAAGAAATGCTTAGTTCTGTAAAGAATGTGGGAGTAGGCCAGTAACAACATGCCAAACAAAGGAATACCTCAAAAATGTGCAAGCAGATGTTTACTGATGTGAGCGAAAATCTGACATAAAATACCATAAGTAAAATCAACATCTTTTGGAGCAAACTGTTTTTCAATTTAGGAAGCAAGTGATATTGTAAATCTTTCATTGCAGATCACTGGTAATGTTTTATTTCAATAAAATAAAACACGTTGGGTGACAAAATATGTGTTTTGTTGTAGTTGCAGAGACTGATTTAAAATACCTTCAATATGAGATATTAAGGGTCTGTATTATACGTGCTGCTTGTGTAATATTCTATGAAACAGTTACCTGAAAAAATTGTCTCTCCTGTTCAGTGATTGGCCAACACAAGCAAATCAAGCAGCTGGCATCTTGATTTCATGGCTTATGAAGCTAACATATGTCATACTGAAAGGTTTTTGTATTTATACTTGCATGTTATGAAAGTATGCAGTTCCAATGATACACTGCATTAAACATCTCTCCAAAACACATTGTTTTTAGTACAGTTTGTTGTGCTAAACTGACAGGAAGTGCTGCTTTGGTATATAAAACCTTTATCTAATTGATTACTCAACGTAAAAACACTGGCATCAGCAGCAGTTGTTTAATCTGGGAATGTGGGATGACTGTATGTTTTGAATGACAAATTTGAGAAAAACCTCATCATGTAATCGAGTAAATACAGTGCAGTTTTTCAATGTAATCCAATTGTTACTGCTGTCTTATACGTAACTCATTTCTCATAGATTTTTTTTTTCTTTTCTATTTACTTTCCTCACTTACTCCTTTTTTAAGTTGTTTCACATTAAATTTTTTTTCAGCTCAATAATTATTTTTCCTACTAAAGGACACGGTCTGAATTGATATCGGCTCCTCGTAATGTCTCAGCATTTTTCAAACAATTTCTAAATATTTTCTGTATCAGAACATCTGGCATGTGTTTGCATCAATTGGACCATTGCAAGTGTATGTTCTCCTGTTTTGTCCATACAAAGTTTTTCCAGTAATTAAGCAGTTTCTTTTCCAAAAGTGTACCAAGAGCTCTCCTCTCATTCTTTTTTCCTAATCCATAGTTTCCCATAATCTTTCATTGTGGCTTTCACATACTACTGCATTCCAGTTACTCAGTACTATTAACCATGCCCACATTTTTTTATTTGTCTTATTATATCATCTGTCTTCTCATAGTTTTCATTTACTTCATTAGGCTGTCTGCTGTTTGGTAAGTATGTTAGTATTACCACAAGATTTTTCTTCTTTCCTTTGATTTTCATTGCTATCAACCTTTCATGTACATATCTCACTGATGTCATTTTTTCATTGACGTGTAGGTCTAATGTTTTGCCAACAGCACAAATTCCTTTACATTTTCCTCCTTAGTCAAATACTCTGATTTTGTGACTTATCTATTCTCTATTCTGTTCCCATCATATTTCAGAGATTCCCATTATATCCACTCTCATTTCCTCCTCCACATTCTCCAACTTCTCCACTTGCCAGAGGGTCTTAATATCCCCTGTTCTTCTTCTTAATCATGATTTCTTCCCTATTTCCATGGGTTGTTCCTCGGCATCTCCCACCCAGACATCTGAATGGCAATATATTTTATGCCCAGAATTAATTTTTACTGTGGAGTTAGCAGTTTTCCAGCTGGTACATTTACGGGCGGCTGTGGCACCCAAATGCCTTTTAACACCAAACACTTGTGTTCTTTGAACAGATTGAATGTCATAGAAAACTTGGCAAGGCAGAAAAGAGGTATAGGGAGATTGCAAAGAAAATAGTGTGGGTGTAGATTTTGGTAGATGGTTTGAGCTTGAGTGAACGGGAGAGACAGAAAAGATACAACTAAAGAAATGGAGACTTGGACAGTGGTGTGCATACATTTGGACAATTAGGGCTGTGTGCAAATGTGGCAGGGAAGATCTGTTTGTTGCATAAGTTTGGAGGAGAGTGCATGTCTATGAAGGCGGAGGATATGCTATGGCAGAGGTAAGGTTCAGTGTTCGCATCGGTTCAGTTTTAGTCACAGAGTTGTGTGGCAGGAATGTTTTTCTACTGCAGGGATCAGAAGAAAGAGAATAGATCTTTAACAGTACAGCAAGATTGAATTTGCATATAGGGCTGAAGGTGAGACTGTGGAAAGGACATTCTGCAGGATTGAGTTTCTTAGTGCATAGACTGACAGCTGTGTTTTGCACATGTTCATATTCTGGGCTTCTACGATGTTGGGAGGGAGTTTTAGGGGGTCGATACATGTTGAAGAGGCAGCAGTAGGAAGTGGTGATGTGATATGTGGTGTACTCTTCCATTTGCTAGAGAGCAGGTACTTCAGTTTAGGAAATACAGTATAAGACGGAAGACACCAGGTGTAATAGTATAAAACTGGACTTCCCCTATAGGTGGTGCTAGCTGCCATCTGCTTACTGTAACGGCTGTCAACTGATGTTGGAACACAGTAACCCAAGTTTCATACATCGGTATCTCTTTCAAACCTGTAAATGTGTCGAGTTTTGTGCCTACTACGAACTACGATTTGTGGACAGCATTGGTTTTCTGTTATCATGTGAAGAAAACGCTGAAGAATTGCATCGAATGCTTGTCAAAGCTTTTGGTGAACACGTACTTGGGAAAATAGTGTGTTTCGAGTGGTTCAAAAAATTCAGAAGTGGTGATTTTGACATGAGAAATGACAAGCACAGGAAACCACTGAAAAAGTTCAAAGACAACGGATTGCAGGTCTTATTGGATGAAGATGATACTCAAACTCAATAGGAACTCACAGAACAATTAAATGTGACACAGAAAGCCATTTCTTTTCAGTTGAAAGCTATGGGAAAGATGCAGAAAGTGGGAAAATGGGTTCCTCATGAGAACTGAATGAAAGATAGCAAGCAAATCGAAAGACCACTTGTGAAATGCTGCTCGCCATATGCAAAAGAAAGTTGCTTCTCCATCGAATAGTGGCAGGTGATGAAAAATGGATATATTTTGAGAACCCTAAGCATTGTAAATCATAGACATCCACTGCAAAACCAAATCACTTTGGAAAGATGACAGTGCTCTGTGTTTGGTGGGATCAGAAGGGTTTCATCTATTATGAGCTGCTAAAACCTGGTGAAAATGTGAACACTGATCTCCACCAACAGCAAATGATCAATTTAAATCAAGCATTATGTGAAAAATGACGGGAATACAGAAAAAGGCAACACAAAGTCATATTGCTACATCATAACGCCCTATCACACACAGCAAAACGGATTGGCGAAACGATTGAGGCATTCAGTTGTGAAGTACTAGGGCATGTGGTTTATTCTCCAGACTTGGCTCCATTCAGTTATCACTGGGACACACTGTCACTGAAAAACACTTCAATTCATATGAAAATGGCTCGCTGACTGGTTCACTTCAAAAGAAGAACTACTGTTGGCTTTTTCTATGTATAAATAGCAATGGTGATTATTGTGAATAAAATATTGTTTATCAGTTTCAGACAACAGTTGTGTAATTATTGCAACCAAATTCCAGTTTCATACGTCTACACCTGGTAAACATAAATAGGTATGTGGAAAACTGAAAGGGATGGGAAATGGAAATTGCACTGTGGGCTGTAGGATAGCTTGTAATGTGAGAATATTTGACAGTATGTTTGTATTGATCCATCCAGTGTATGAAATATCTTACACCACATATATCCTCAACCCCTTGCCACATAGGTCATATCCCTGTGAAAAGCCCAGTTGCAAGACCAGTCCTGTGCATCCACCCAAAACATAGTGTTTCAGTATCTATGAGGGCATGTCCTACCTCATCAGAGTTGTACCATATGTCAGCTGTGGTGACTTATGCACATGCTTTTATATGGCCATAACCATCAACCTGCTATCCACCTGAATGAATGGTTACCACCAGATGGTATCAAGATCAAAGTTGACCACAGCTTCAGAGCATAACCACTGAGCACAACATGCTCAACTTCATTTGCTGTTTCATAGAATATGCTGATTGGGTCGTTCCTCACTCCTCTTTGCTATGATGCTGTCACCCCTCTTTGCTATGAAGCTGCAATTCTTTTGACATCAGTCTCTGCTGGGCGTTGTCCCACACCCATCTATATTCATTTGGATTGGTAGGGTTGATGGAAGGGGAAGGGGAAGGGGAAGGGGGTGGGGTGGCGGGACAAATCACTCAACACCATGACTAGAAGGACTCCATTTATTTTGAAGTAGAAGGGAGGCAAAGCAAAAGATGTTGGTGAGAATATTATTAGATGCAAAAGTACATCAGTGACCCACGTACCTGTTAATCACATAATTAGAGGCTTGGATAGATTTAACATTTAATATGGGTTATGAGAGCAAATGAATATTTATTATTTTTTTAATGGGAAGAATAGTGCAATTAAAGAAAAGTGAATAGAAGTAAAGGAGGAATTGTGAAATAAATAAAAATGGGGAAACAAAAAGTAGAAGAAATATGGGAGAGCAGTAAATAAGTAAATGATAAACTGTACATTTAAAAAAAAAAAAAAATCACGCATTTACTGTTCTTTTTCTTCTTTTGTACTTCTCTGTCTACACAGTTCTTGTATAATCTCTGAATGGAAGCTGGCACAGTGCTTACATTGCTCCCTCTACTCTTCCCTGTACCCTATCTGATCAATCTGATCCCAACCAATTCTCTGAATCCTTAGGAAGGAATCTTTATTATGACAGCTAGGAGTACAGAAGTTCATTTATCTCTGTCAGTTTAGCAGTTTTCTGCATTTAATTTCCTTTTTGTAAAAGAAATTTGAGGTTATCCACAACTATCTATTCATATCCCAGCACATGTAGAACAATCTAATAGCCAATACCATGAAGCTGTTGTATACACATGGTTCTGTGCTGTTGTGTATACTGTCATGCTGAATGCAAAAATACCAAAATTTGTCAAGAAGTGTTAGATATTTCCTTTGACGATGAATTTGGGCATTTCACAGTAAAAGTTTCTATTTAGAAGATAGAAATAGAGCCTCCAACCCTACTTTATCCCTCACCATCATAGTTATGCCTGAGCTACATCTCTAGCAAAAGAACAAGCATCTGCGTACATAAACAGAAGAGGTATATGAAAGGTCTACAGATCTGTCTTCTTACAAAGAGACAGTAGACAGTTAAAATAATAAAATGCATTGCTGCTACAGTGAGGCAATGGAAGTTTTCAGAGTTCCGTTTATGTCATTGTGTTCATTCCAGTCCTTCACTTCTACTTTTATTTTCAATTTGACTCATTGTTATTACTAAAAAACACTTTTTCTCTTTCATTTCCTGTATTTTCACATGCTCATCACTATTATTCTTGATACTCTAAATTGCATTGCACTCTTAATCAACATCTGGAATTGCTTTGTTTGACATTGTTTCCCTCTCTGAAACTTGTGAAACCTATTGATTGTACCTTGGTCTGTGCTTTTATAGTACTACCTTAGCCTTGGTGTGTCAATTTCACTTCCATACAAAGTAATCCAAACTTTAGGTCCAAAATACACAAAATTTATTCTCCTAATAGAAAACCGCTATGCCATAAATGGTCTTTGTTCTGATATGTTAAAAAAGGTTGCATGAAGAGGAGTCAGCTCACACGTTATGAGTGATGTTTAACATGTGTGACTCTCTGCACAAATGGCCCACAAGAAAACTGTAAAAGTTCTTCCAAATTTCACCACTAGCTACATATAAAAATCTATGACTAACTAATAGTCGTGCATTTTTTATATATTGCAGTATAGTAAAAAAAAAACAAAGCAGAACCTCACACATCTAAAACATTATGAAAAAAATGGAATAATACAAAGAAATAAACACTACGAAAAGAATCATTTCCCAAAATGCATTGTGTAAAAATAAATGAAAAGAAAATCATGACTGGTTGCAGAAAGTTATTTATAAACAAACCCATTGTATTCACAGTTTCAGGCTTTCAACAAAACCATTTATATTGGACAAAATCAGAACTTAACTACTGACATAGGTTAAGTCCTTAACTCATTATCTTGATTTCAATAGTTATGTGTACATCCTTTGTTGTGCTTTCCAAGCATTACTTGATTTTGAAGATCAGGTGTTGTAACTTGTCACACATTGCCACAGTGCTGATTAGTTTGGCCAAAAAGGCAATTAAAAAATATATTATGACTGGCAGCCTTACAATTGTGTTCAAACACTTGGAGTTTGATGTGCATTCATCTAGTCAATGTAGGTGACATGGGCTACACATTTAAAGAAATTGTCAGGGAATATGAGTAATATTTATTCAAGCAGTAGATTAATACACTCCTGGAAATTGAAATAAGAACACCGTGAATTCATTGTCCCAGGAAGGGGAAACTTTATTGACACATTCCTGGGGTCAGATACATCACATGATCACACTGACAGAACCACAGGCACATAGACACAGGCAACAGAGCATGCACAATGTCGGCACTAGTACAGTGTATATCCACCTTTCGCAGCAATGCAGGCTGCTATTCTCCCATGGAGACGATCGTAGAGATGCTGGATGTAGTCCTGTGGAACGGCTTGCCATGCCATTTCCACCTGGCGCCTCAGTTGGACCAGCGTTCGTGCTGGATGTGCAGACCGCGTGAGACGACGCTTCATCCAGTCCCAAACATGCTCAATGGGGGACAGATCCGGAGATCTTGCTGGCCAGGGTAGTTGACTTACACCTTCTAGAGCACGTTGGGTGGCACGGGATACATGCGGACGTGCATTGTCCTGTTGGAACAGCAAGTTCCCTTGCCGGTCTAGGAATGGTAGAACGATGGGTTCGATGACGGTTTGGATGTACCGTGCACTATTCAGTGTCCCCTCGACGATCACCAGTGGTGTACGGCCAGTGTAGGAGATCGCTCCCCACACCATGATGCCGGGTGTTGGCCCTGTGTGCCTCGGTCGTATGCAGTCCTGATTGTGGCGCTCACCTGCACGGCGCCAAACACGCATATGACCATCATTGGCACCAAGGCAGAAGCGACTCTCATCGCTGAAGATGACACGTCTCCATTCGTCCCTCCATTCAAGCCTGTCGCGACACCACTGGAGGCGGGCTGCACGATGTTGGGGCGTGAGCGGAAGACGGCCTAACGGTGTGCGGGACCGTAGCCCAGCTTCATGGAGACGGTTGCGAATGGTCCTCGCCGATACCCCAGGAGCAACAGTGTCCCTAATTTGCTGGGAAGTGGCGGTGCGGTCCCCTACGGCACTGCGTAGGATCCTACGGTCTTGGCGTGCATCCGTGCGTCGCTGCGGTCCGGTCCCAGGTCGACGGGCACGTGCACCTTCCGCCGACCACTGGCGACAACATCGATGTACTGTGGAGACCTCACACCCCACGTGTTGAGCAATTCGGCGGTACGTCCACCCGGCCTCCCGCATACCCACTATACGCCCTTGCTCAAAGTCCGTCAACTGCACATACGGTTCACGTCCACGCTGTCGCAGCATGCTACCAGTGTTAAAGACTGCGATGGAGCTCCGTATGCCACGTCAAACTGGCTGACACTGACGGCGGCGGTGCACAAATTCTGCGCAGCTAGCGCCATTCGACGGCCAACACCGCGATTCCTGGTGTGTCCGCTGTGCCGTGCGTGTGATCATTGCTTGTACAGCCCTCCCGCAGTGTCCGGAGCAAGTATGGTGGGTCTGACACACCGGTGTCAATGTGTTCTTTTTTCCATTTCCAGGAATGTAGTACAAAGAAAATGGACAAGAATTAAATTTACAAAACCTGCACAACTAGTAAAAAAGTGTGACATGATGAGAGAAAAATGTGAGATGTCACAGGTTATGAAACAACATAGTAATTGTAATTGCCACTGTGGTTAGATAAAGGCTTCACAGATTTCTTGTCACGTCAGATTTGTGTGTAATCTCAAGAGTTTGACTACTTCCTCAATTGTCATTGCCAGGAGTTACATGTAGACAATCAAGTACTTTTATTTGTTTGGCTGTATTATGTTGTGGAGATGCCAGTCACAGAACTTCCACATGCTGCCAGAGATTGTCTCTATATATGACAGAAGAATGTTGGTAGTGATGCTGATGATGTTAGATGCTGGAGAACACAGTTTATTTCTCTGTAGCCTTTCAGGATCAAGCTTCTGTTTCCATGCACCACTAAGGGCACAGCCATTGTCGTGGTTAAAGTTGTTGCTCATTCTGATTTCTTGGATATACAAATCCCAGTTGGTAGATGCATGTCACAAGATTTTTGTTTCAACAGTCATAATCATACACTATGTGATCTAAATTATCCAGAAAACCCCAAAAACATATGTTTATCATATTAGCTGCATTGTGCCGCCACCTACTGCCAGGTACTCCCTATTGGCGACCTCAGTAGTCATTAGACATCGTGAGAGAGCAGAATGGGGTGCTCCGCAGAGCTCGCGGACTTCGCACATGGTCAGATGGTTGGGTGTCACTTGTCATACATTTGTGTGCAAGATTTCCACATTCCTAAACATCCCTAGGTCCACTGTTTTCGATGTGATACTGAAGTGGAAACATAAAGGGACATGTACAGCACAAAAGCATACAGGCTGACCTCATCTGTTGATGGACAGATACCACTAATAGTTGAAGAGGGTAGTAACGTGTAATAGGTAGACATCTATCCAGACCATCACACAGGAATTCCAAACTGCATCAGGATCCACTTCAAGAACTATGACAGTTAGGTGGGAGGTGATAAAACTTGGATTTCATGGTCAAGCGGCTGTTCATAAGCTACACATCACTCCAGTAAATGCCAAACGACATCTGATGTGGTATAAGGAGCATAAACATTGGACGACTGAACAGTGGGAAAACGTTGTGTGGAATGACGAATCACAGTACACAATGTGGCGACCCGATGGCAGGGTGTCGGTATGGCGAATGTCCTATGAACGTCATCTGCCAGCGTGTGTAGTGCCAACAGTAAAATTCGGAGGTAATGGTGTTATGGTGTGGTCATGTTTTCCATGGAGAGGGCTTGCTTGGGATGTTTTGGAATGCTGACTTTGTGCCAGGCCTCACCGACTGACATCAATACCTCTCCTCAGTGCAGCACTCCATGAAAAATGGGCTGCCATTCCCCAAGAAACCTTACAGCACCCTATTGAACATATGACTGCGAGAGTGGAAGCTGTCATCAAGGCTAAGGGTGGGCCAACACCATATTGAAATCCAGCATTACTGATGGAGGGTGCCACGAACTTGTAAGTCATTCTCAGCCAGGTATTCAGATACTTTTGATCACATAGTGTATGTTTGTTCATGAGGCTAGGTTTGGCAGCAACAGATTTGACGAAATCAAGATATTTAATTTGGCGTTGGTGTTTGGTGCAGTGTTACAGAATTACTTTGTATTGAGTGTAATTTCCACCCCATTCGCAGGGAACTTATAAATTCGAGGAACATTGAGCTGAAGGATGTCTTTTTCTGGGCACCAAATCTCTTCTTTTCTCAGGGGGTCAGAAAACAGTTCGAATACATTCTAGGGCTCTTATTATTTGTTGCAGCTCTGAATAAAAGAGGGGATGGTATAGGCTGATCATCTTGTGATGAGTGCATGTTTCCATGTTTTTATTTCTTAGAGATGGCTAACTTAATCTCTCATTCACTATATCAATGGTTGATAGTTCCCCCCCTCCCCACCCACAGTAGTGGTAGTTCTGCTTAGATTAGCTGTTTAACAGGCTGCCATGGTCATATCAACACATTCCCACTCAAAAGGAGAAAGGACTGTAGATGGAAATTATATTTTGGCCATTAAAATAAAATGCAAATTGTGTATACCATATTCCTTATTTAAAAATTGTTAGCCTAGTCCTCCATAAAACTTCATTTTCTCCAGCAGATCATGAATGAGGCAGAAAGCTAAATCTGTTTCTGACAATGAGCACCTGGTTTCTGAGTTCAGATATCTGGAAATGATATTCCATAAGAATGCCTGTAACGAATAAGATAGCGAGGGTGATCTGACTATAGCATTCCTTCCTTTCTTGGAAGCTACAGAAAATAAAGCACAGTTCTAGTCAGCCACCATATTGAATCTATTTTCTGACCACACTACTAAATTAGAGATGATGTGCTCAGAAAAAGACATCCTCCGTCTCAGTGCTTCTGGCATTTATAAAATGCTTTGTTTATGGGGTAATAGTTACATTGCTCAATCAAGACGAAAAAATTTAAGAACAATGTAGAGAATAATGACACCTCATCAAATAGTATTATTTTGCCAAATCTGTTGTTGCGGCACACAGTCTCATGAGCACACTCATGGTTATGTTCGTTGAAATGGAAATCATATCCCATACATATACATATTGGGATCTGAACATCAAATAAGCTATTAATGTCAAAATTTACGATAACTACTCTGAGACAGCAGCTATACTCTTAGTGGTGTGGTACGTGAAAACAGACGCTTGATGCTGAAAGACCACAGAGAAATGTAACAAGATAAGCATCACTACCAGTGATCCTCCATAATAAACAGAATCTCAGGTAGCATGTGGAAGTTCTGTAGCTTTGTGACAACCCCGTGACATAATTCACCCAATTAAACAAAGTAGCTTATTTTCTACAGATCTGACATGGCAAGAAATCAGTGTAGCATTTATCAAGAATGTCTTCATGAAAAACCATTCTCATGCCCCAGCAGGTCATAAGTTACACATAGAGTGCTCTTGCTCTTAGTAACTAAAACAGTTGACAGTAGTTATTAATACGTGTAAAATACTGAAATAGTTTGTCTACTAAACAGTGACAGGCAATGAGTGGAAACTGTTTGCAGGATTAGTTAAGAGATTAGCAAAAAGGATTTGAGGGTTGTTTTCCTAATATGTATGAAACACCACAATCTCCTATCTGACATATATTTCTCACACTAAGTCCCAGATTACTGCAGTTTGTATCTCGGGACAATCTGTCACGTCTACAGCATGTGTGGCAAACTTCTCATTAAACAGAAACAGGTATAATAAATATGGGCAAATTCATTTAGAAATGTACAAGATTCTCAGAGCTATTGCTGCAAACCATAAAGAGTACTGTAATAAAATACTATATTGAGCAAAATGGCACACTGCTAAGACACTGGACTCTCATTTGAAGAATTTTGGTTCAACTAACCCTCCAGCCATGCAGATTCAAGTTTTTCGTGGTTTCATTAGCTCAATCAAGGCAAAGGATAGGGTGGTTCCTCTGATACTGATATGGTAGATTCTCATCCCAACTCTAGCTTGTGTTCCGTCTCTAATGACTTCTTTGCCAATGGGACATTAAGCCCTCATCTCCCTTCCACGTGTATTAAAATAGTTGTATATAGAGATCACATCTCCAATAATACAGAATCAACTATGGAACAACAAAAACATAATGAAAATATGATCTGTAAGTTAAGTTCTAGACAATCGTTTGTAGAGACCTGAAAAATTCACATTTGTAATAAATGTGAACATAGGTGAAAATTTCAGCCCAAACTGCAAAAAACATGAAATTGCCTAAAAAATGCTTTTTTGTAGCAAGGTGGCACAGTGGTTAGCACACTGAATTCACATTCAGGTCGACAACAACTCAAACCTGCATCCAGCCATCCAGATTTAGTCTTTCCACAATTTCCCTAAATCGTTACAGGCAAATTCTGGGATGGTTCCTTGGAAAAGGAAAATTTAGAAATTTGTGGTAAGTTCTGTGGGACCAAACTGCTGAAGTCATCGCCCTAGGCCACACTGCTTAATCTAACTTAAACTGTCTTACGCTAAGGACAGAACACACACACACACACACACACACACACACACACACAAAAGAGAGGACTCGAACGTCTGACAGGGGGAGCCACGTAAACCGTGGCAAGGCGCCTTAGACCGCGCGGCTTGGAAAAGACTCTGCTGGTTTCCTTCCCCATCCATGACACGATCTGAGTCTGTGCTCCGTCTCTAATAACCTCAATGGCAATGGGACGCTAAACACAGTCTTCCTTCCTCCTTTCTTTTGTAGCAAAGTGTATTCAGATGGAGTGTTCTGCTGGTGATCATTTCACAAAGTTTTATTTCATGCACATGAATACTGACGAAGTAACCAATGTTCAGTTATGCATGCAATTGGCACTCCCAACCCATGTTCTATGAAAAGAAGTGTTTTAATTTTTTTCCAGCTAGTCATTATATTTATTCACCTTATGCATAATGCAGTTTCAGAAATAATTTCCATTATCAGGCACTCTTTTTACTGTATTGTAGAATTTTAAGTATGATGCTTTCTGTTTTGAGAGGTGCTGGAATGTTGTGGTGATTTGGCTGCAGTGTAAACCCCTGAAAATATTGTTACTGTTGTGTTGTTTATAGATATTGACAAATGTTAATGTAATTATATTAACAGAATTTTTAATGCCATCTTCTGTAGTGTTATGGGGTTGTTGCATCTGTCTAGTGCTGTAGGCGAGATGGGTTCTCCAGTAGAGCAGGGAGTGTAGAGTTCAGAATGCAAGAACAATTAGTTCTTCATGTATTTGTTGATGACTCCATATGTCACTATAGTGGTCGCAATCATAGTGTGGCCTGTCTCGAATAGGCAGTGTGTGACGTCCATACAGCGGAATGCTGAGGAAATGGCTGGCGGCATTGCATCCTTGCTGACCAAGTAGTGTGTCAACCCTACAATTAAAGCCAGTGACTGGTTTACATAGCTTGTGGCTAATTATGACCGTCAGAAACATACAGGAGTCCCTGAGTTGAACTCAACAGCTATGGAGGCCACGTGCTGTCAGGTCTTGGCTGCTGGATGTGGAATGCTGCCTGAGCCAGGAGTATTTGTACTACTCCTAGCTGAGTTTTTTGTCCCAGGAAGCAGGCTCATGCCCCATACTTGGCTGTAGAAATGCTGTATTGTGCTGCACAGTGTAGCAATATGGCACACCTCTGCTAGCAAACAACAGCATAGCTGGTCTTCTGGTGGCCTGACAACAGCATGCAACAGCGTTAGTTTAGCATCCAGCTGTACATTTGAGACTGATGTTGACTTGCTTATAACTCTGCTGGCTGCAAAGGCCCACTCCCAGCTTGGCTCTCAACACTCTTGGGAAAATTCAGTCCTCTGAATGTTGTCAGCTGTTGCTGGCCCTGTGAACTGGCTGGGAATGACGTGTTGTGACGCAGTCCGCAGCTCGTGGTCGTGCGGTAGCGTTCTCGCTTCCCACGCCCGGGTTCCCGGGTTCGATTCCCGGCGGGGTCAGGGATTTTCTCTGCCTCGTGATGACTGGGTGTTCTGTGCTGTCCTTAGGTTAGTTAGGTTTAAGTAGTTCTAAGTTCTAGGGGACTGATGACCATAGATGTTAAGTCCCATAGTGCTCAGAGCCATTTGAACCATTTGTTGTGACGCACTTCGTCAAGGAACTATGGCTTTTGAATTTGTTTATTTGATACAGCACATGACAGTGCAACTTACAATAAAGTGGAACTACACCTGGAAGTGATACGAAGTGAGTAGCACAACAATGTATCCAAATCTCAAGGGCTACACAATAGATGACAGTTAACAGCACCGTGTAGACTGTGGCTCAGAGATGTGAGTGAGTCCTGTTTAACAGTATCCCAGTGTTTCATAATTCTAATTGTTCTGTATGGCTTGGATGTCACTGTTTGTAGCAAGTTGTGACAACAATGACAGAGCCCTACATGGAGTAGGCCTACACTCAGTGGGGTCACAGTTTCTGAAAATGTGGACTTGGCGGGAGAGGGGACTGTGATATTCCTTGGACAATGTGTCTGTGTTTGTTCTCCCAAGGAATAATTCTGTTATGCATATCCCTGTGACTGTTTTACCATCATGGAGGGGCATACTGTATCCTGCTCCTTGAGACATTGGTGCTGCTCTAGTGCTGCCATTGGCATGAGTTTTCCTATCTGTCATAGTTTAACAGGATCTCATTTGTTTCGAGATGTACTGACTTCACTAAATTCGCCAATTTTGCGGGATCTCGGGTATCACAATGTGTGTGCAACTGCCATTAATGTCTGCTAAAGGTAAAGATGATTCTTATTTTATGGACTAAAAGACCCTGCTGATTATAAGACACATCTTAATTTTCAAGCAGTTTTTTTAATAACATTTTTACAATTTTTATTACTAGACTGCAAAGACAGACTAAAAACAGATTCTACGTTTATAAAATCAAACTGACCTTTAAAATCCCTGAAAATCATCATCTGAACTACTACTACTACTACTACTACTACTACTACTACTCTTCTTCTTCTTCTTCTTCTTCTTCTTCTTCTTCTTCGTCATTGTTGTCCTCTTCATATATAAGATGGTCTTCACTGCCACTGAGAGCATTACTTATGCCACACTTCTTGAAAGATTTAACAATAATGTCTCCTCTCACTCTAGGCCATGACTGTTTTATCCACTGACACACTTGTTTGATTTTAGGTCATTTTAAAACTCCCTTCAGCATGAATTTACGTTGGGTTTCATCCATCATCCATTTGTTCCATACCTCTCTCATATACGCTTTACCTGGAATAACAGCAAGCTCTGTATTTACCTGGCGCAGTTTCTCTGTCACAGAATTTTTCAAATGACTGCTAAACTGATCTATCACAAGAAGAGAATTCTTCAACAAAGCACTTTTCCTTCTCTCCCACACTTTGTTAATCCATAATTTCATACCAGCCTTGTCCATCTATCCCTTGTCATGTACATGAACACCACCACCTGACAGTAATTCAGAATGTTTTGGCATTGTTTTGCACTTGAAAATTATCAATGGATTAAGTTTAGTACCATCAGCACAACATGAAAGGACAACAGTCTACTGCATTTTTTCATGTCCACTTGTTTTATAGTTACAGTTTTAGCACCTTTCATAGCAACAGTTCTGTTACTTGGCACATAAATTGTCAGGGGAGTTTTGTCCATATTAGCTATCGGGCTCAGTTGCACAATGGTTTTCTTTTGATGTTGAATAATAAAGCTATGGAATAATATTTTGTCTTCATACTCTTGTGGCATTTTCTGAAATATTTTGGTTTTTGTTCTCCTGCTAAGGTCATGACACTTCATAAACCTGTAGCACCAACCAATTCCATCCTTAAAGTGTGTTAAGTTTCACTGTAGCACTGTTACAAGCACATATTCGAATCATTTTGGTATTAATTACAATGCCATTTTAATGGTGTCCATGAATCCAGTTCAATATGTCGTTATCTAGTTTTGACCATTTTGCATTCAGTCTTCTATTGGCACATTTAGTCTTGCTCTTTCTTTTTTATTTTATTTTTTCTTCTTCCAGTTCTCCTGTACTAGACCACCAGTCGCAATTTATTTATTTTTATTTCTTAATGGAAGGCCGATATGTCACTCAGCTGCTCTGTTTCCATGTTGTTCTACATATGCTATCACTTTCAATTTATAGCCCGCACTATATAAATACCTTTTACTTATTTCCATTACAAAATTAGTTTCTAACAAAAATATTGTACTGCTTTCAATTCAAGTTAACTGGTGCCTTGGACTGCAATGACATAGGCTAGACAATGTTCTGGGTTTGTGATGGCAGGGTGGGATGGAGACAGTACAGCAAGCTTGTGAATCCTCGCAACTCACGTTTGTCGCATCAGTGCACTGCTGCTGCCAGTTGAATCCAGTGCTGCCAGATAGAGAGAGGTTTCCGGTGACATTGAATATATGGCCATTTTTAAGACTGAGGAAAATCCAGGATGGTTTGTAACTGCCACCATGTAGCATAGATGCTGAGTCACAGATAGACACAACTAAAAGACTGTCATGAATAAAGCTTTCGGCCCATATATCTTTTTGTTGTGCCTACGTGCGACTCAGCATCCCTGCTATATCGTGAGTGGCAACTTTCTTTCTCATAATATTGTTACATTTTTAAGACTGTCAAGAAGTATAAATCAAACACACATTTTCATATTAATTTAGAGTACAAGATGCACCTGAATTTTGTAGGCAACTTTTCAAAGGGAAAAATGTGTCTTACAGTCTGTAAAATACAGTAGTACTTGGAATTTGACATAATCAGCACCAATCTGCACTTTTGTGAGATATTAGTCCAAGGACAGTGCATTCAGTTTCATGGCAATACATTCTCCTCTGGAGTCACAGTTAATTCCAGCATGCTTGGTAGCCTGGACTGTGCCTGACACATCCCTGACAGAAACTGTCCCAACAGTAGCAGAGTTGGAGTTAGCTGCCCTCACAGTGTTTGGTGCAAGGCTTCCTATAATTCCATTACTTCTCTGTTTAAGCATCCAGCATGGGCACACTAAAGCAGTGTGTCATAACGCATCGAGTCGTACTAGTACAATATCTAAGTCCAGGCGCAATGTATCAGATGCCCTCTTTGAGGTTAGCTCCACAGTAAGTGCTATTCAGTAGTCTTTGTTCCATATGACTTAGCTGGGTTTATGCCACTCACAGGCTTCTGATGCCTCTCAATTTGTATGTGTACTAATGTGTCATTACCTGTCTTATACCATCAGCATCAGCTGTCCTGAAGACAATCTTCAGTATCCTCCCATTGCATCTATCCCTCCCTGTTTACTCTTCCTCAAGATTTGTGACTCGAGGTCAAGTCCATGGCCTGTGGTAACTGCCATTGTAGGCGATAGTGAGTGACCTGCAATACCTGATATTCGTCACATACCCCATCATACACCACACCTCAATTGGCTGGGCTTCCTGCTGTATCTCAAGAGGGCCTCATTCATACTCAACCTCCTTTTTCAATGTTCAGGTGTTGAACATCAGTTTTAATGTCCATGTTGACATCTTCCTGCAGGGTAAACAAGAATCTACCGTCGAGCGATCACACCTACAGCGTTTTTGCCCATCCATAGCTACAGAGGGGGAGGAGCACCCTCAGTGTGGCAATCCTTCCAACTGTCTTTGGCAGTGGTGTTACCTAAAGAAGGGAAATAACATTCACCCTTCTTCCTTCTCTACACGGACCTATATTTCAATCTTAAGTGTGTATGGCGAAGCACATGTAGAATGTGCCCAAGCTGCGTGCTCATCTTGTAACACGACTTTCCCTTCTTACTCTCCAGTCCTCCCCCTTCAGAAATTGGTGTTTGTATCTCTCTCCCTCCTCTCCTCCCCCATATCTCTCTCTCTCTCTCTCTCTCTCTCTCTCTCTCTCTCCCCCCTCCCCTCCCTCTCCCCCCTTCCTCCCCTCCCTCTCCCCCTCTCCCTCCCTCCCCCTCACTCTGCCCCACACCCCTCTTCTTCTTCTTCTTCTTCTTCTTCTTCGTCTTCGTCTTTTTCTTTGAGAGCTCATCACCACTGCTCACTGCCCTATATGGTACTGCGATAACACTGCACACCATTGTAAAATATGCTCTTGTTGCCCTAGGATGTTCCTGTTGCCCTAGGGTGATCATGTTTGCACTTGGCACCATACTGTTTGTAAGGTTTTCACAAAATTCTGCAATGGTGTTCCATTTTCCTCCACTCTGCCTTTCACTGTCTCAGTTGGTGACAGCATCTTCCAACCCTACACTACCTCTTATGGTGAGAATCCCCTACACCTTTGAATTGTACACTGGTGCTGTTTAAAGTAACAAGAGTGTCCCAGTCATTATGACGACTCAACAGCTCCCCTATTGTTCTGTGCACCTGTTTCATTCTTCCATTTTGTTATTGTCCTGTTTACGAATTCTTAATGAATGACCAAAGTTGCTTTGTGGATTCTGACATGAACTGATAACCTTGATCTGTGGTCGCGCTCTCTCTTGTACCAAATTTCAATGACAAATTATTATTCATTGCTTCTGCCACCATTGTGACTAGCTGATTGGAAATAGCCACCATCACCACATAAGTGAAAAAGTGAATGATTGCCATCAATATGTACACTGTGTAGCACTATAGCACTCCACTGATGGCAGAACATTATTCATGGTTTTCGGGTGACCTGACGACACCTTGCACGAACATTATTACAGCATCAAATTGTAGAACTGCAATTGCATCTAACATGTACGTGATTCAGCTGGTTGTGAAGACACACTTGCAACTTTGGCCACAACGGCAGGAACACTCACTCTTACTCACATGTGCACAGTTCACTTCAGGATTCTGCAAGTAGAATTATTTCACGTTTTCAGTGTACAGGGTGTAAATGAGAATTGTTTAGAATGTACTGCAGTGGAGTGGAGGAAGTCAAGCTGAACAATGCTGTACAGGAGACTTTTGGTCAGGTTGGGAAAGTACCTCAAACTGGCTTACAAAAACTACCTAAGCTACAGCAGATGTGCATTGCATGAGATTTTCGTATTCATTCTCTCTCTACTCACAAACTATTAGTAGTAAAGAAAATATGAATATAATTGTTTTTGTGGTAAATTTAATGTAGTTCAATTTTGTACTGGGATATGTTTTCACAGGATGCCATAGTTTTCAAATTATTCAAGAAAATCATGCAATAGTGACCTTCAGGTGCACACCCTCGCACCCCCAATCCCCTCAGGTCAGGGCTTTTAGTACATTTTTCATAGCATTCTCTCCTACAGCTGTAAGAAATGTGCAACCACACAAATTATTTTCCGTATTAAATCTTTTTTGGTCTTCATTGAATGGGCTATTATGCCACCAGCTTAGTTAATTATTTCATTAACATTATTAAACATGCCTGTGAGGGTAATGAAGGAAAAATGACTTTTGTAAATATTACACAAAAACTAATTTCATTGACAACTCGATCCATGCCTAACCTTAACAAGCACTATAGTCTGGAGGCCATACAAGCAAAACCATTTAACTGTTAATTATATGTTGTTAAAATTCACCCAAGTGTTAACTAAAATTTATACAAGTATCAGTTCTATGGTTTGTAAGTGCATGAGTAAGCAGTTGGAGTAAACAGCTGAATCAATGAAGTCAAAAAAAAGTCAAATGAGAAATAATCCATATTTTTCTACAGTGGTAAGAGGGAGTGCCATGAAGAACATCTAAAAATCTTGAGCAGCAGGGGTGTCTTTGAAGCCCCCCCCTCCCCCCGCCCCCCCGCTCGCTCGCTCGCTCTCTCGAATAACGAATAACTTGAAATCCGTATCCTCTAGGAAAAACGTACACCAGTAAAAAATAAATTCAGTTTCCTATGTGAAAGGTCCTATTCATTTTTTTGTGTAGGACTAATAGTTAGCACATATGGAGTGAAAGAATATGAAAATTCCACATGAAGTACTTGCTGACTTGATAGACTAAAAGTATCCTGTACAAAATTGTTTGACTCCCTTTCCTCTACTCTACTGTGGTACACTGTGAAAAATATCATTTACATGCTGTTGTACGACAAGATACATCAGTAAAGATAAAATTTTCACATGTGTATGTTACAGTAAGCAAATGAATTTGAAAGTGATTCTGTTTGATAATGGATAAAATGAAATTGTAGAAAAGGGCAAACTTAAACCAACTTTACTGTCCTCAGTTATTTCTAGCTGAATTCATACTGTAACACCGAATCTCTGACTAGTGTGCCTTATGTGCCATAGATGTCTTTTTATGTGGAAGTCCAGTATGTTTTAGAAATTTCTCTGACCAAAAGAAATTCACTAGCAAAACTGTAATTGTAAAGAAGATAAACTTTGTTTGTGATGGAATCACAGTACTGTTGTGAAGTCTTCTGAAGCAGCAGATGTAATAGAAACTGTTCCCACTTTGTAGATACACCATATCAGCACAAACTGCTATATGGTGCAGTGAATGTATAAATGACTCTGCTCCGTACATGAGACATAGTTACAAAAATTGACAACTTATTGTAAGTGATCATCTGATCCATGTGCAGTGTTCATCACACACAAATTCAGTTTGATTGGCATATGGTGGACAGCAATTATATCTGATTTAAATTAAGTAACAATAGCGAAGTCCTTCTTAAACGCTAGAGACTGTAAATATAGGTGCCTTTAATTTGTTAGGTTAAAGACTATGATTTTAAAGGAAGCTTTCTTTTTCTGTTGTCATTACTTGGGAGTAATATTTGTTCTAAAGCTGTGTTTATTTGGAAAAATATTTTGATGATACTGCAAGTTTATTTAAAATACCGGAAATGAGATACAGTAGTAATTGTGTTGTAAATTTTATGTAAAATTTAACAGACAAATGTGTGACTGAGATTTATGCCCATAAGGTTTTTGTGACAGAAGTTCCAGCTAGTTGGTTTGCCTGATCTAATTTACACAAGGGGTACAGGTACCCAATCTTGGATGTATTCTATTCCAAACGTAAAACTATGGAATTAAATTTCGAATCTTGTGTGAAGTAGAGTAAGCTGAAGCAATAGAAAACATACTGTGTGAACTAACTACATTGGAACAAGCAGAATTCAAAGGTGTGTTTGATAAATTAACAAGAACTGCAAAAAGCTTGCTTATCATGAAACACAAAGATCCCAATCAGAAAGGGTTTGAGGCTTCAGCTCAGACATTGCACCCAAGGAATGTGATTTTAAGTAACAGTGAAAAAGTATGCAAATTGAGAAGCATTTATGTTTATCAAATGGAACATTAAATACAGTGCCTAGTGGCTGTGATTATTTCAAGAAATGTGTTTTATGTGCATCTGAAAGACAACACAAATTTGGAGCACGAATTGTTTTGACTGCCATTCCCAGTGAGCATGAAGTCCTTGCAAAACATTGTTTGAGTTCATTGTGGACATGATTGTACAATGTCGACAGGTGTAATGCTGAGATATGTATATTATTTCCTTTTCAGTAAAAGTTAATACATATTTTTAATATAAGTTCATGAATGAGAGTAGTGAAACAAGTTATCAAGTACAAGCTGTAACATACTTGAGTAACAGGGAAATTTCATGTTCTTTTAAAACTATATCGAATCAGTTTAAAAAAAATTAAATATTTATGTGACAGAAATCAGACGCAAATATGAAGGAGAGATAAATTCTGCTTTTTCTTTTCCCTAGCCATTCGCTGTTCAGTAATAAATAAGAATTTCAATTACTGAATATTACAACATTGAAAAAGAACTTTTAATATGTAGTACTTCAACTGTTTGACAGGTCACACAACAATTTGGATGATGGAGGTAGAATGATAGCACCATGCAAGAGATTAGATATCTAGCAATAATTGTGCCACAGATTTGAGATGGTGGTGCATATTTGTTCCTATAGCAATTTGAGTGCATGCTGTATGGTGCCCAGTACTACATAATTAATTTTCAGCAACCCTTGAGTGTACTGGAATGAAAGTTTCACTCTGCAGCAGAGTGTGCGCTGATATGAAACTTCCTGACAGATTAAAACTGTGTGCCAGACTGAGACTCAAACTCGAGTCTCAGTCCGGCGCACAATTTTAATCTTCCAGGAAGTTACATTGAGTGTACTGATGTGCATTGATAATGGGTTTAAGTATTTCATTCTTCTTTGCTCAGATTGCTGTATTTAGCTATGTACATGCAATCCCAAGATAATATAGATATTTGCTGTAAATACACTTTTGCTTAACTACTTTTCTTCATACATGTGCCTTTTGACTAGCAATTGTCTGCTGTTTCTTCTGTACAGATTTCATGCAATTTCCAACTACCTTATAATTTATATGAAAGAAGTACTTTCATTACATTTAATATTGATGCCAATGTTTTCGTGCTGTATTATGTTAACTTTTATTCATGGTTGTCGCAGATGGGCATCACAGATACCTTAGAGAGGAACTGAGGGCAATCCAAGTTTCTTCTGATTTTGACATAGATAATTTGCAAGATTTAATGTATTATACAGTTAATGTTCAGTCTAGGTATGAATGTGAAAAAGATTGGTCATGCTGAAAGCCTGTTCAAATATTTACAACTGTCTATTGAAACAGGCACACCCTGAATGTTGTTCTACGCAAGCAGTGGCCTGGAAGTTCAAGAGCTACAAAAACACATTTGATTGTTAGCTTGAAGAGATGTTCATCGTTACTCACGGGATCTAATGCCCACATGTGCCATATTCTTTCTGAAATGGTGAACAAGCCATGGGCTCATCCTTTACTGCGAAAAGTCATGGAAGAGTCTGAGTGTATCACTGAAGAGGAAGGTGAGCATCCAGAACTGAAATTAACATAAACATTCATCAGTCACTCAGAATTATGTTATTAGTATGTATGATGACAGCAGGTAATAAACTGAGCCATTTACCGTGGAGCTTGTTACAATGAATCTGTTAAGATATACAGATGATTAACCATTAAGTTTGTATATTATATTCCAAGGTTTCATTTAAATTAAGACTTAAAAATCCATGCAGTTGTAAAGGATATTTGTATTGTTGGTTCTTAATATCATCATCATCTATGTAATGGACAAAGCTACTACCTATTAAGACACACAATTAAGAAAATTTCAGCTGTTTGAAGCGAAATTTATGTTCTGTTTGTTGGCCGCAAATGCTATTTCTAGTTTCCTCTTTTGTGGTATATCTTATGTACTTTGCAAAGAAATGAGAATTCTTAATAAATAAAGTTTACAGCCAACTGGTGGTGTAAGTTTAATGTGAAGGCCTTTACCAGATTTCGATACCATTAAGGTTACCTTCTTCAAAAGGAGGTCACACAAAGAAGGTATCCTCATTAGCATCAAAACCTGCTTAAGGTTTTTACATTTAACTTACGCAATCCGTTGGCTGTAAACTT
Source organism: Schistocerca cancellata (assembly GCF_023864275.1). Taxonomy (NCBI): domain Eukaryota; kingdom Metazoa; phylum Arthropoda; class Insecta; order Orthoptera; family Acrididae; genus Schistocerca; species Schistocerca cancellata. The sequence goes on along the minus strand of NC_064629.1, from coordinate 381,267,597 downwards.
TGTTTGTCAAAAATTTATTTAGTTGCTGCTATCAGCCATGTTTAAAATTGTGAAAGAAGAGTTAGTAAACATGAGGTGCATTATTTACACGGTATTGTTTAAGATACTTTTGAGTGTGACTATTACAGCTCAAAGTTATTGCTTTCTTTCTCTTGACTTACTTACGTATGTGTATAGTGATGTTGACCCTAATACAGAACACTACAGTGCTACATTAAAACAATAACAATGAAGATATTTAATTAGCAGGTATGTTTCTAAAATGTTCTTCCAGTGGCATTGCATGAAATTAGTAAGAGAGAAATTGTGGTAGCTCCTTCCCATAGTCATAGGGAGACAAATGTCGCAGAATACTGAGTCGGGGACTTTCGCATGCTGAATCATATGTGCGTAAATTTAAAATGCGATGAAATGCTTTGCATATGTAGATTATGTATGGCAGTTGGCATTTATAGATGTTTTTCTAATCTTTCAGTTTTCATTATCAGCACAACCAATGTTTTTGGGTTTTGATAGATTGTATTTTGAAATTGTTGGCTGAAGACATTAATATTTTCCATAAACATGAAACCCTTCAATATTTATGTATCTTACTAGTAGTTCTATATTTTTTGGTCAGTTACATGAACAATTGTGGTAGCTCCTTCCCACAGTCATAGGGAGACAAATGTCGCAGAATACTGGGTCGGGGACTTTCGCAAGCTCTTATTACACGATTTTCTTACTTGTTATTATATGTTGGAAATTGGGGAACAGCATCAACCGAGGTACACTGCTGGCCATTAATATTGTTAGGAAGGATACTAAAGAATGAAATTTCAGTAATGGTTGACGTAATGTCATGAGAGATTCTGCAAATGTTCAAATTTTTTGAAGTATTTATTGTAACAGCATCAGTTGCAAGTAGTCACACTAGATATCTAGTTCCAGTCACATTTAATGGTCTTTTTCAGATCTAAAAATAAAACATAACATTAATAAATAACTATTTTTGTAGATACCATAGATTGAAAACATTTAAAATTTAATGTTTTTAAAATTGTTCCTGAAAAGCAGATAATGTAGACTGACAGTATATAAAATTTAAAGATCTTTAAAAAGAACAAACAAAATCTTTCACTATTAATGTTTTGGTTTGGTTTGGTTTATTTTTAGATCTGAAGATGCTGATTGTTAAATGTGATAAAAACTGGTTGTAAAGTGTGACTATTTCCAGCTGATATAATAAATATTTCTAAATGAAATTTCACTCATTGTGCATATATAGTACACTAGGAAGATTACACAATTAAATTTGTAGATAATTTGGGGTATATAACCCAGCAGATTGCGTCGAACTGAGCTCTGATGGCAGATTTAGGCACATCATTCCTGTCTACTTCAGCTCTAATGTAGATGGCGTTATGCCCATCTACTTTGTGCAGTTGTATGGAAATGCTAATCATTCGCATATTACAAGCATGTGGTACATTTCATGCCAAGTTGACTCTTTCTGCTTGCCATTTTCTTGGTGTTGCAGTTTTAATGACGTGCAGTGTATATATTCTGTAGTGTGATCTCTTGGATCTCGTACTGTTTGTGTTGACAAGGATGTGTCTTGGCTACAAGGAAGCAGTATCTCTCGTATTTCTGCGTAGTACTGTATGTTGTGTTCAGTCAAAGTACACGAAACTTACTGTACATTTTCGTATGTTGCTACTGTCAGACTAGATATTAAGTTTGCAGTAGAAATTTATTACTTAGAAAAGGAAGTTGTTCAGAATGTTGAAAAGAGCAGCAAGGAGAATTACAGCCTTGTATCTCACACACACACACACACACACACACACACACACACACACACACACACACCTTCTCTCTTGACAGCTAACCATCTCCAATATTTCATTCTCCTGAACCTTCTACTGTTCTTATAAACTTTCCACTCAAATTAAGTTAGTATTGCAGGCCATCTGTTGATAATCTAAATCACTCTTCACTTCCATCACAGTATCATCTGCCTGTGAGTTCCCGGAAGAATTCTCCCTTCATAGGTCTGTATTGTTTGGTCAAAGATCTTTGCCCCCTCCCTGCTCTGTATCAGCATCTTTGATCTGAAGAAAGTAAGGAAGATGTGCAGGAAAACAGGAGATGAAGAAGTGTAAGAAGAATGAAAGACAGTGTGAAAAAATGCCAAATATTTTAATGTGTGATGCCTAATGCCTTAGCCTCTACTATTTATGTCAAAGAAAATGCTGATATTCCTACAGTTTTTTTCCTCCCTTCCCCCCTCCTCCCCATCTTTTGCATTGTTCAAGCCCTTTTATGTTGACTGCACACAATCATTACTACCTCAAAATTGTTAAAAACAGTGAGATAATTTGCTCTAAAAGTTATTACTTGATAATCAGATGAACACTATTTTCAAGAGATACAACAATATGGTTCATGCTCTATTCTTATAGTCAGTAATTATGCTCCATATGAAAATGTGCAGACATGAAATCACCAAATATCCCCTGGTATAACAAGAGTGCCTATCATACAGCCAGGAGAGCAGCGTGCGGACCCCGTGCCCCTCCATACTCTATCCAAATGAAACGATGTGGCACAGGATGACACAGTCGTCAGTCAGCATCACGCAGTCCTCTGGGGCTGTTCACAGTGTTTACTTTTAATTATATAATCAATGTAGATTTATGAGATACATACATTTTCAGGACATAGTTAATTCTCACTTGGCTCTTATGTCAACATATGCCTATTGGACCATTAGTGATTTCAGAGAGAATTATAGATAGGCTCCTTTTTTAGAGGAGATCATACTAAGTTATCTTATTTTTAATATTTATGTAACTTGAACATCATAATTGTACAATTGTCCATTATTAACGTGTGTGTGTAGGGGGGGTGGGGGGGGCATGTATGTGTGCACTCAAATTTTGACGGCTTAGGTTCATTTGAGCAACTGCCAGTGGGCTCTTGCTTGGAATGTGGTGTTTGTTATTTGAGTAGCAAGAAGCAGCCAGAATATGTCAGGACAAATTTTTTGTCGCTCTCAAGCTGCAAGTTTATGTGCATAGCCGTCTTGAGTGTAGTAGGGTTGTCTCCATGTGACCTGTGTACACATTTTTGTTATTTTTCTATTTTTACTTCGTGTACAGCTCTCACATCAAATGAAAACAAAATGGATTTCTATAACTGGAAGCTATCAAGTGAATTAATATACATTCACATAATCACGGAAGACTAAATAATATGTTGTAGTTTCAGTTTTCTGATTTTATATTATTAGCAGGTCAAGCATTCATTGCCACGCAGAACATAGAAGTTATTTTTGTTGGTTTGCAAAGTTAGTTTGGCTTTTCTTAATGACCTAAAATAAACTTCTCTTTTCCGCTACAATAGTCAATTTATTTGAAACAAAGTGCTTCTTTCCACACTGTTGGCTAGTTCCAACTATTTGCTCAATTTCAAATGCACATGTTCATTTTCTTGTATGTATGACATTAACAGATCACTTATTATGCCATAATAAGGAATAAAACGTAAGAGAACACTCCAAGAAAGTTGTCATACCGAAAACCACACTGAAAAGCTTAATACCTGGTACTTCAGCGTGAATCTCGACACATGAATGTGCACTTTTATCTGAATTATGCTTATTAGTTTGGTTTACAAAATTCCAATGCTCTTTGAGTATTCTAATGTCTTGTCCTTTTTTATGGCATAATGTGAGATCTGTGAATGCTATACGTACAAACATGTGCAGTAAATGTTTGATTGAAGGTGACTAACAGATGAATTTGGTCAGTAGCGTAGAATGAAATATTTTGTTTCAAAAAGTATTGACAGCTTCAGCAGAATAAATTGTTTCTTTTAAAAATCTGCATTCCATGAGCACAATGGTTTTTTTATCATTAGACATGTTTTGACATCTCTCTGGTATCTTACCTAGGTTTCACATCATTGTCTTGTGTTCTGTACATCTTAAATTTTCAGAATGTCATTCTGAGGTAAATGCAGGGTGTATACCCAGGACAACCGGGAGATCTGGGGAAAAAATCGAGAATTTTTTCATCCAGGAGAAAACCGGGAAAACCCCGGGAATATTTTAGAATTCCAGGAATTTTTCATTGTTTTAGTTTTCAGTTAAAATTTTGTAACTTTGATTGATAATAACCAATACTCTAACAAAGTATATTACTGTATCTCGCTACTGTAGAATAATACTGAAGCAATAAAACATGAGTGAGAGAGAAGAAAACGAAAATAAGACCTGAGTTGCAAAGGAAATGCGACCATGTACAACATCAAAACACAGTGCTCATACAAGCATCTGCCAACAGAAAAATGTGTCAAACGCTTTAGAAAGACTGTGCAGTGCCTCATGACAACAGATTGCCTCCAATGAGCATGATGTTACAACTGCTTAAATTAGATTAGTTTGAGCAGTTACGAGCGAGCTCATGCGCAGTTGAGTCGCGTATAACTAGTACCGTCTCCCGCTTCTGGCAACAGAAATGTGGCAGTTAGCTGAATGAGCAATAGCAGCTAGCAGCCAGATGCTACCTGGAAAAATTTTGCTGACGCGCCTAAGCAGGCAGAATCACGCATGCGTAACGGGCCCGAATCTAGGGGACAGGTGGCAAACCGGGGTATCTGCTCCGGGCGGCAAAATTTCAAAAGGAGGTGAGGTGGGGGGGGGGGGCACCAAATTCATATTCTTGACAAAAAAGACCTTGTTTCACAAAGCACCTAGCATCTAGCGGATGTTGGTCTATTGATTTTTCATATGATTTTGAAACGCATCCCTGTAGGATTTTGAACATTTTTGAACAAATTCTAAGTCGATTTCTGACTGAATCATAAGTTGATTTTTGAATGCTTGGATAGTGTACATAATGTCTCTGCCATTGGAATCCCCGTTGCATCTAGCAATAAACTTTCCTGCAGACAAAAGTGGAATGGGCTACACGAGCTAAGCGGAGCAAAGCTGAACGGGTGAATGCCAGTCGCTGTTTATATGGTTGACTGGGATTCTGTTGTTATAATTACTAGCAAAATCCATAGGTTGAGACTACCAGATAGGAAATATACGAGTAACGGGAATAAGAGGTAAGAAATATTATGTATTATCTTCTCGGTGTATCCAAGAAAATGAAATTTTGCAGAAAAGTTTTGGCCAGAAGTATTCTTGTTCTTCCGGTTCCCAATAATCCCATCCAATATTAATTGGGAGTTTTTTTTAAAGAGGGGCAGGATGTCAAACCGGCTGACTGGGAGCAGGGCATTTTAATTTCCACTGTCTTGAATATAGTTTGATGGCATCCATTACAAAATATTACATGTTTGAATTCCACAGAGCGAAATACAGTGACATGCAATAGAAAAATGCTGTGTGAAGAGGCGTGGCATTGCACTTTGGCATGCTGAAGACCAACTATCAAATCTTGCATTTCTTCAAACATGTGTGTTTTATGTATTGGACTGTTCAGAAAGATGTGTGCTGCAATATGATCATTTTTTGAAAAGTCGATTTTTTAAATTTTTGGCATTCTATCTCAAACACTTGGTGCGAGGTACGGAAATATCGTAGATCCGGGACAAATGTGCAGAGCAGTCTGAGTTGTAGTGGGGAGATGGTTAGTCTCCATGTGACCCATGCTTACGTTTAGTGATTTTGGCGTTTCCTCTTTGTTTACTACTGACACGTCAAATGAAAACAAAATGTATTTCTGTGACCAGGAACTATCAAGTGAATTAAAATACATTCGCATAGTTACAGAGGGCTAAAATTTGTTATTAGTTTCAGACTATTTTATTTCCACCTTTCTGACAGTCAAGCATTAATCGCATTGCAGAAAAATGAAGTTATTTTTGTCTGTTTGCTAAAGAAATTTGGCTTTTATTAAACTTTTTCCACTGCAGCAGTCAATTTATTTGAAAGGAAGTGTTTAATTCCACATTATTGGCTGATTTTAACAGTCACTGAATTTCAAGCGCACGTTTTCATCTTCTAGCACGTTTGGCATTATGCCATAATAAAGACCCAAACATGAGATAGTACTGTACTGGTACTCCAAAAAAATTTACATCCGAATCTGGACACGCGAATGTGCACTTTAGGCTGAATTATGCATTTTAGTATGGTTCACAAAATTCCGATGCTCTTGGAGTATCCTCTGGTGTCTTGTTTCTTTTATGACATGATGTAAGATCTTTTAATTTTTTACACATATGAACAATCGGGCTTCCTGCATCATTGTAGCTGCGCATGCGCAGTGACACCTGTTTTCTGTCGCTCTCTGGCAACTGCTAAAATGAACCTATTTCCGACAGGTCGCGAGAAAATATTGTGAATGATTGTTTGAAAAGCGTTACTTTCAAAGTAAATTTTCTTTTACGCAAGATGATCTATGTGCAGAGAATGTACAATAAATTTCTTAAATCACAGACCATTTGACTCTCATTTAAAAAACAACTCTTTGAAGACGACTATTTAAAATAATTTCGAGCCCAGAAGATTAGACATTTATGTTGTCATAAAAAATTTTACTGGCACATTTGTGTAATGTATCTTAAAGTGTAGCACGCCCAAAAAGGATCAACATTATATGTGAAAGCTTAACTTGTCGTCCAGCTTATTAATCTTAGAGACTAATATATGAAAGCTTTTCTTTTCTTTTCTTGTAGCAACACTGTGCATATTAATTTAAACCATTAACATTTCCTATTTGTATGTTTGCGCTACTTAACAGTGATGTTCCTATTGGCTGAATAAATCACGTGTCCTGTGCTCTGAATATCCGCTGTCATCGGCTGGCGAGATCATGTGACATGAGCTATGACTGGCTTACAAAAGTGCATCGCAATCTCGATTTCAACGCTTCAGAAAGTAACATGCGGTGTTTGGTGGAATTCGAATTTATACTTTCATAACATGAAAATATAGTGTACATGTTGCTGCACATCAGACATCTTTCCAAAACGTGTTTTTTCACTGAATTTCATTTCCTAAACTGCCGGGAAATTCTATGCCAGTGTATAAAACTATAACCACTCAAAGGATTGATAAGTTTTACAGTTTCGAGGAATAGTATACTGTCCCTTAACGCGGAAAATGTGTATTTTCACCCGGGAGAAAGTTTATTTTTTACCGGGAAATCTGGGAAAAATCCGGGAATTTTTATTTTTATTTATTTTTTTTTTTTTTTCCTTTTTCCACGTATACACCCTGTAAATGATAAAGTTGCGGCATACCTTGTTTTGTATGTATGGTATGTTTTGTGAACAGTATTTTTATATCTTTATACACCTCACTTTTATCATGGTTTCAATAATACAACCTAAAACCAAGCATGAAAAAAACTGTAGACCACATGGTCTAAGAGCTATTTCAGTAGTGCTGCTGCTCTGCATATTTGACTGACAGTAGACACTATGTAGGAATTCTGAAAATTTATTGAGGCAACAGATTAATTTCGACTTGAAACTGTGTATTTTCCTGAACTTTAATATCTAAGAACAAGAATTATGAGTGATTCTGTACATAACGCAGCATGAGATCAGAGACTATTGACACTGTACTGTGTCTGGACTAATAACATAATACATGTTGTGGTTGTTCTCTCCATCTATCTCTGACGTTGTTGTCACTCAGAAAAGAGTGATAAACAATATAAAGCCAACAGAAACGTAAAACAACTCTCTTTCCACTATTCACTTTTTTCATTTCGTACTCTACATATTGAGATCATCTAAGTCTGTTGGAAGTAACAACAAAAAATTAAATGCCCATGCACAAAGTGCAAGACATAAAATGAATCGCTATGTTTATACAACAGAAATCCCGACTTCATAAAAATAGCCAGCCCTTTTCACCAGGGAATTCAAACACAAAACTAGCCAACACAAATAAAATACAAAATATTTTTCTTGTTGTTTAGAGAGAATCTTAAATGTGTATTGTTTTCATACAGTAAAATTGCTGCATCAGGAATTATGTTTTAACTAATTCTTATATACTACTAAATCACACATTTTGCCAACAGTATTCCCATGTTCCTGCAAAATTATATTGTATGATACAATGCCGGAGATGTGACATCATATGCACTGAGATGCATAAAGCAAATCTCAGGACGAAATTCACTAAGAGATACAGGTGACTAATAAGTACAGATATGTTAAATATATGACACATGTGCATAAGTGAGCAAAGCCTCAGGTAAAAAATTTCCTTATAAACCACTGTATCAATTTCAACCAAACTAAGTACACATACACCAATGAGCCAAAACATTATGACCTCCACGATTACTAGCTTGTTTGTCTGTTTTTGGAATATAATACATCACTGATTCTGAGTATCAAGGCTCGAACAGTTTGTTGTTAGGTTTGTGGAGGTATGTTGCATTAGATGTCTATGCACAGGTCATGTAATTCGCGTAGATAATGGGCTGCTGATTTGCGTATACGGTGATGGCACACAATAGCAACCCAGATTGTTTCCATAGGATTTGCATCAGGCAAATTTGGTTGCCGAGACATCAACGTGAGTTCACTATAAAGCTCCTCAAACCACTGTAGCATGGTTCTGGCTCTGAGACTCTGACAATTGAACTACTGAAAGATGACATAGCCATCGGGGAAAACATCAAGCACAAAGTGATGTAGGTGGTTTGGAGCTCTTGGCGTGTATTCGATTACTATCCCAGGCCACATGCTAGCACAAGAGAATATCTCTCACAACAGAATACTGTTACCACAAGCCTGCGTCCGAGTCACACTTCACATTTCAAGCCACCTTCCACCGCAATGACGGCGTTTGTGGAGACGACCATTGACCTAGGTTAGCTAAAATGTGAATCACCCAAAGAGCCGACACATTTACATTGGTCGACAGTCGAATCCCAATGGTCTCCTGCCCACTGCAATTGTAATTAATGATGTAGTTGGGGCAACATGTGAACACACAGGGATGGTCTATTTTGGAGCTCTATGTTCAACAATATACAGTGAATGTTGTGTTCTGAAACACTTATGCATGCACCAGCATTGTGCTCTTTTGGCAAAAATGCCACAGATTACCATCTATCCTACTTTACAGAGCAGACAAGCCTCTGAACCCTACATTCTGTGAAGAATTGTGGATGTCCAATCTTTGAGCACCTAGTGTTAGTTTACTGTCATCTCTCTTTCCGTAGATGCTCACGACAGTAGCATATGAACATTCGACCAGCTTCACTGTTTTCGAGATACTCATTCACAGGCTCTGCATAACAAGAATCTGTCTTTGTCAAAGTTGCATATCTCAATGGATTTCCCAATTTGCAGCACATATCCCATTCATATCTGCTCCACTTACATACTTTTGTTACAGCATTATGTGCCTGCAATGCTACTGGGCAGCATCCAATATTGTGGTGGGCAGTGGTCATAATGTTTTGGCTTATTGGTGTACTACTCACTATCTGGAAAGAAATGCTGTGGGGGTAAGAACCAGCAACCTATTATTAGGACAGAGAGTGAAGGGGAGAGAAAGAGAGAGGCAGATGGAGAGGGGAAGGAAGAGATAAACAGGTGAAGAGGGAGAAGGAACAGGTGGACAGAGAAAGGAGGTACAAGGAAATGGCTAGATGGAGTGCTGGAAGGAGGAGATGGACACGGGGGAGGGGGAGGCGGAGGCGGATAAGGACGACAGAGGAGGAGGAGGAGATAGACAGGGGGGTCGGGGGGGAAGAGGAAACGGATTAATAGAATTGGAATAAATACATACCCAGGCACTGTCGGTATTCAGCTAGTGTAAGAATAACAGAGATAAGCAATTGTGCAAAATCTTTGTGCACGTGCTTTGTGTGTGTGTGGGGGGGGGGGGGGGGGGGGTAGGAAAAGGGAATGCTGGAATGTGAAAATGTGAAATGGGAACTACATATTTTGTTGCTTGATATCACTATGTGCAATTGTCAGTTTTTGTTGACATGATGTATATATGAATTTCCATCACATTATGCACTATGTCATTGTGTCATTTATCGCTGTACCTTTCACATCATACCACACTTAATGTTTACATCATGTGCATAACTTCTCCGAAAACATTTGGGGAACTAAAAGAGAAATAACAGTACAGGTAACACTGTTCCGTTCTGATAAACAGTGTGCTTGTTTCAAGTGATTTCTGGAAGTATTTTATGACTATTATGTAATTGCAGGCACAAAAATCCCAATGCACAAGATTAAAAAAGTTGCTTGATTCAGAATCATAAACAGAAACAGATTGAAGGTAGCACATTAATACATGGAAATTGCATTTCCTATTTTTAACTACCTCAATTTACACAAAAAAAACCATGTCCTTTTGTAGACCTTTGAGGCATTATTGTATCTAAGCTTGTATCTATGCAAATTGTAATACATTAACTGCCAAATATGGTTGTTTGGTTTTGGAAGTAGCTCTCTGGCAACTGCTCAAATTTAATATTTAGGGACATTCAAATGAAAATGAGACAGATGGGAAAATGTAATTAAACTGTTTACAATTTCAAAGGTAATCACCATAACTGTTAATATACTCATCCCAGTGTGAGACAAAATGATCAATGCCTTAATGGAAAAATTTTTGTGGTTGCCTTCGGAACCATCATTGTACTGGATGTGCACTTCTTCATCCTAAGCTAATTGATGGCCACAAATGTCATTCTTCAGGACTCCTAAAATATGGAAATCACATAGGGAGAGATTGGGACTGTATGGAGGATGTGTCCATGTGGACACTTTGCAAAAATTGGAGTGCACCATAGAGTCTAAATACCCAGGAATGTTGGATGGCATCATTCTGTTGCCGGATAAGGTCTGCTCACATGTTGCCAGGGTTTCTAGGAAGCTCTTAGACATCCGCCTTACAGTTCACATCTCCCTGTGTGATTTCCATATTTTTGAAGCTCTGAAAAGAGGCATTCGTGGCCATCAATTTGCTTTGGACCGAGGGGTACACATGCCTAGGTACAATCATGGTTCTGTAGGTAACCACAAACATTTTTGCATGAAGACCCTGACCGTTTTGTCTCACTGTGGTATAAACACCTTGACTGGTTTTCACTTGACTTGACTTGACTTGACTTGACTTGACTTGACTTGACTTGACTTGACTTGCAGGTAAGATCATGTGTGTCATCCATGTCGTAGAAGTTGGCTGTAGTAATGGTGTAGCTCCATTCTTAATACCTGGAAACTTGTAAATGCACCACTCTAATTATGTGTTTGTGTGTTTTGACTGTTAATCCAATTTGTGTTTTACCTATGCAGTGAACTAAGTGTGACAATTTAAATGGCCAGGTAATGTAGTATCGAAGTTCTATTTGAGTTCGTTTGTTGTGCAGTATCCGTCGACAAAATTTAAGGAAAATGGGAAGTTATTTTGTTCACTCTTTGTAAGTTTTTCTTCCAGTCACTAAGTTTGTAAGTGTTGGCATCCATATCTAAATTACTAAAAGTCTGATTCTAGTGGTTTTAATATTAAGTTAATTGAAAACCAAAATAATTTCCACCAGTGTGTGATGGTGTTGAAGGACCTCGTTCAGTGTACAAGAGAAAACACTGGGTTTCGTGACAACTTCTGTTTATTGTTACTAATGAAATTCCCTGTTTGTAAGTGAAGACATCCACACTTGTTGCTGTGAGAGAAGCACTACTAACAGATAGCAGAGGTATACAGTTTTTATCAGTAAGATTATTTTTTTTTTTTTTTTTAGAAGTATTTGATGTACTGCAATTGAGTCTCTCTCTCTCTCTCTCTCTCTCTCTCTCTCTCTCTCTCTCTCTCTCTCTCTCTCTCTCTCTCTCTCTCACACACACACACACACATACACACACACACACACACACACATAATAGTTCGTTTGTACAGAGGGACCTGCCAGGATCTACAGATGAAATTTATGTTATTCAAATTTTAATGCTCTCTGTTTCCTTGCTGAAAACTTGCAGAAAGTTCTCATCAGCAACAACTATTTAATTTCTAGAAGTATGAGTTTTAGAGACAAAGCAATGTTTGAAAGTGTTTGCTGTATGCTAGAGGAAGTCTCTGATTTGATATAACTGCTGCAAAAGTGAAAATTTGAAGTATCAGCTAGGAAAATATTAAAGTTTTCAGATGTCATAAGAGTAGCATACATGCATATACTATTTACAAATCACCGTTCTTTTTCCCCCCCTTCTTGGACTCAACAATAGAGAATAATTGGAAAGGCAGGGAAATTTAGGAAAAAATTTCCCTAATCAGTTATTTATCTTCGGAGAGTAGCTTTTAAAATAACACTGATCAGTTACATTCCTTCCACTGCATAAAAAATGGTGTCAGTGCTGCCCCCATATAATTCCAGTGATTTCTTTGTGAAATGCATAAAGATGATGTGACTTACCAAATGAAAGTGCTGGCAGGTCGACAGACACACAAACGAACACAAACATACACACAAAATTCAAGCTTTCGCAACAAACTGTTGCCTCATCAGGAAAGAGGGAAGGAGAGGGAAAGACGAAAGGATGTGGGTTTTAAGGGAGAGGGTAAGGAGTCATTCCAGTCCCGGGAGCGGAAAGACTTACCTTAGGGGGAAAAAAGGACGGGTATACACTCGCGCACACACACACACACACATATCCATCCACACATATACAGACACAAGCAGACATATTTATTGCACACACACACATATCCATCCACACATATACAGACACATGCAGACATATTTAAATATGTCTGCTTGTGTCTGTATATGTGTGGATGGATATGTGTGTGTGTGCGCGAGTGTATACCCGTCCTTTTTTCCCCCTAAGGTAAGTCTTTCTGCTCCCGGGACTGGAATGACTCCTTACCCTCTCCCTTAAAACCCACATCCTTTTGTCTTTCCCTCTCCTTCCCTCTTTCCTGATGAGGCAACAGTTTGTTGTGAAAGCTTGAATTTCGTGTGTATGTTTGTGTTCGTTTGTGTGTCTGTCGACCTGCCAGCACTTTCATTTGGTAAGTCACATCATCTTTGTTTTTAGGTATATTTTTCCTTCGTGGAATGTTTCCTTCTATTATATATATATATATGCTCTGTTGCAATGTTATAATCTGCCCAACAATATTACTTCTCACTTAAGCTATTGCAGTTTACACCACATTTAAAACTGTGTCACTAGAATGTTAATTGCCTAATATTTGTACCCATTGTTGTGAAAACAACAAAATTCATATTCTTGAGGAAAATAAAACCTTGTTTCAAAGAGCGCCGACCATCTAGCGCATGTTGGTCTATCGATTATTCAGATGATTTTGAAACGCATCCCTATTGGTTTTTGAACATTTTTAAACACATTCTGATTTCCGAATGAATCATAAGTTGGTATTTGAATGCGTGCATAGTGTTCGCGATGTGTCTGCCAGGGGAATCCACCTACAAATAAACTTTCCTGCAGACTAAAGGGGACGGAGCTATATGAGCTGAGCGGAATAAAGCCGAACGGGTGAATGCCAACTGCTGTTTGTTTATGTGATTGATTGCGAATGGTCAGCATTGTTATAATTTCTAGCGAAGTCCATAGATTCATACTACCAGTGTGGAAATAAACGACTAACAGGAATAACATTTAAGAAAGATTGCGTATTATCTTCCCGATATATCCAAGAGAATGAAATTTTGACAGAAAATTTTTGGCCAGATCGCTACACTAGAAAGGGCAAGTTGTACAGTCCCCGGCTAGCAGTCACTGGAATTCTATTCAGGGAGTAGTGTGGAAAACACATTGTACGAACACATAATAACGCCTAACCAGAGAATAATCGCTGGATAACTAAATCAGTGATTCTGACAGGGTTAATAGAGTTAACTGGAGAATGAGTTTTGTCAGTGGTAGGAATAGTTACAGAATTAGTGATAGGAAGATTGTTAGAATGAGGAAGGAGAAGAAACGGGGACATCACACAAATTATGGAAGAATATTATGATTCCAAATTTATACAAAAATTTCACACTAATACTTTTTGATCTCCTGCTTGAGAAACTGGAGCATATGAATGAAATGTGAAACTGTTTCCGAACATAAAGCTTTTTGCTTGTAGTAGGCCAAATAGGCATTTCATATTGGTATTTTGCGAATTGTATTCTGTCGTATTATAAAAATGACCATTATTACCAAAACAGTCTCACGTACTTGGTGTGTGTTACAATTGCTGCAATATTAGAAAGGCCTATTTTCTTTTATCTAGTAGACAGTGACAAAATAGACGCAGTCAGATCGAGAAACCACACCAGTCTTGGGTACTGTTTGTATTAACAGCTTTTTCAGTATTAGATGACGACATTTCAATTTTTCATGTAGCAAAACGTTTGACAAATTTTGATGAGGTAATAGATTCTTTTGCAGAAAGGAAAGCATGCCATGTAAAGCTGTAGCAAGATTAGACAGAAAAAAATGCTAGGAGCTAAGGCCGGTATTACACTATCAAATTTCTTTGTCCAATATCTTTGTCAAAGATATTTGATAGTGTAATAGGGACTTTGTCAAATGTCGTCCAATATTTGATCAAATCTAGGGCCTCGCTGTATATTTGATCAAAGAAACCGCTTGTCTTATGTTCACTGCAATGTGACATGTTACCACATGGAGCGCTAGCATCGCTGCAGCGTACTGTCGTCTGTAGTGTTTTTATAACCATTGCCGATAAATAAAATTGATGTGTGCCGACAACTACAAAATTAATAGAGATGTCTGAAGCTGATGAGGCGCTTTACAACGTGAGGCACCCTGAATAAAAAAATAGATTAAGAAGATTGGAGACCTAACCTGATCTAACCTAACATAACCCTCTCCTGTAGCAAGGAATGGGACTGTTATAGTGAGCCTGTCTTCTGAAGATGTAGCAGTTCTTAAGTGAATATTGTGCTTTGTGATATAAGGATACACTTCATTGAGCACATACAGAAATGTATGCTCATCCATTCTTAAGTAATTGATGTACGACTTGACGTCTTCCACTGTAAGCTCATGTAACAAGTTTTGTTGAATGCATTTATCGTGTCGTCGTAAAACCCACGGCTTCACCCAGATTAGATTAGTTTTTCGTTCCATAGATCCGTGCTGAGGAGAGCCTCATGGATGTGGAACATGTCGATTTTTTTTAAGCTGTAATAACAATACTAATAGTATGAATAAATACAATACATCATTTGTTTCTATTAACAATTTCGCCAATGGAGTAGAAGGAGTTGGCCAGTAGTAAGTCTTTCAGGCTCCTTTTAAACTGATATTTATTTCTAACTAAATTTTTTATGTTTCCTGGCAAATTATCGAAGATGAGTGTTCCTGAGTAGAGAGCCCCTTTTTGAACTAAAGTAAGTTGGTTGGTTTGTGTGATTAAAGGTACCAGACTGCGATGGTCATCGGTCCCGTTTTCCAAATACTAAAAACACCCACAGAGAATAAAAACGAGTAACAGAATAGATCACAGATGCTTTTAAGTCCTTGTGCAGATCATTTTTGTTCCTGGTATTGTATGTATGAACTGAGTTGTTTGTTGGAAAGAGAGATATATTATTTACGACAAATTTCATTAAGAAGTAAATATACTGAGAGGCAGTAGTTAGTATACCCAGTTCTTTGAAGAGGTTTCTGCAGGAGGTCCGTGAATTTACTCCACAAATAATACGTATTACACGCTTTTGGACCTTGAAAACTTGTTTGACTTCAAGATTTACCCCAAAATATTATCCCATATGACATTATGGAATGAAAGTATGCAAGCTTTTTCATTTTTATGTTTCCTATGTCTGCTAACACTCGAATTGCAAATACAGATTTGTTAAGGCCTTTCTGCAGTTCTGTGGTGTGCTCCTCCCAACTGAATTTATTATCAAGTTGTAATCCCAGGACTTTTAAGACTGTCAACCTCGTATGTATGGTTCCATTTTTTCCCCCCACTTCTTTTCCACATGTGCACACAATGCAATTGGAGTACGTAGAACTGCTGCGGTTAGTAACAAGTTGTTGTCAGCCAACTTGAACTTTGACAAAAAATTTGATGACAGTGTAATACCCCCTCTAGCGCTACGTCAAAGATCTTTGTCAAATATATTGGACGGAATATTGGATCACATCTTTGATCAAATCTTTGACAAAGAAATTTGATAGTGTAATACCGGCCTAAGGACTGAATAAATGTGTATTGCTTGTCTCGTGTATATTGCTTTTATGTATCCCATATTTAATTTTATGTCACACAGAACAGCAAGTTATGAGCTAATAGGCAATAAAGAGTCCAAAATTTCTGAAGAGTTCTTTTTCTTCCGGTTTCAAATAATTCCGTCCAGTATTATTTGCAAGGTGTGGTGTTTTTTTTTTAAAAAAGAGGGGCCGGATGTCAAACTGGCCAACTGGGAGCACGAGATTTACCACAGGACATTTTAATTTCCACTATCCTTAATATAGGTTGATGGCATCCATTACAAAATATACACATTTGAGTTCCACAGTGCGAAATACAGTGACGTACGGGAGAAGAATGCTGTGTGAAGAGGGGGGGCACTGCACTTTGGCACACTTAAGACCGGATAACACGTCTTACATTTCCTTGAAGTTATACGTTTTATGCATCAGACTCTTCAGAAGGATGTGCACTACAAAATTAACATATTTTTGAAAATCTGAAAATCTCTTTTTTTTAAACGATCTGTCTCGAACGCTCTAGGGAAGTGAGTAGAGGGAGGGACGCCACCATCTAGTATTGCTAGTATTGCCCTGGTTCGAAATATCTTAGAGGGCTAGGGCTGTTGCGCAGAGCAGTCTTAGTTATGGTGGGAGGGGGGAGGGGAGTCTCCACGTGATCTGTGTTTCCATTTAGTGATTTTGGTGTTTCTTCTTTGTTTACTGCTCTCACGTCAAATGAAAAAAGTGATTTCTGTGGCTGGGAGCTAAAATATGTTATAGGTTTCAGATTTTATGGTATTTCCACCTTTCTGATAGTTGAGAATTAATCGCCTTGAGAACAATGAAGTTATTTTTGTCACTTTGCTAAATAAATTCAGCTTTTATTTATCTCTTTTGCTGAGGCAGCCAATTTATTTGAAACAAAGTGTTAATTTTGACACTATTGGCTGCATTTCAAGCGCATCTCTTCATCTTCTAGCTCGTACGGGATTATGCCATAATGCCATAATAAAGAACCAAACCTGAGATAATACAGTACTGGTACTCCCAGAAAATTTACATCCCGAAAACCACACTGAAAAACTTAATATCATGTCGAAGTCTACTTCGTTGGGAATCTGGATATACGAATGTGCACTTTAAGGCGACTTATTCATTTCAGTATGGTTAACGAAATCCCGATGCTCTTGGAGTATCCTCTGATGTCTTGTTTCTTTTATGACATAATTTAAGATCTTTTAATGTTTTAAACACACGGGCTTCCTACATCATCGTATCTGCATAAGCACGGTGACGCCTCTTATCTGGTGCTCTCTGGCAACTGCTAGAATAAATCTATTTCTAACTGATTGTAGGAAAATGTTGTGAATTGTGGTTTGAAAAGCATTGTTTTCAAAGTAAATTTCCTTTTATGCTAGATGAACTATGTGCGAGAATGTACGATGAATTTCTTAAATCACAGAGCGTTTGACTCTCATTTAAAAATCAACTCTTTGACGACAACCCATTCGGAAGAGTTTCGAGCCCAGAAGAACAGATTTATGTTGGTATTAAACATTTTACTGGCTCATTTGTGTGATGTATCTTAAAGTGTAGAACGCGCATAAAAGATCAACATTATATGTGAAAGCTTAGCTTCCCTTGTAGAAACACTATCTATATTAATTTGAACCATTAACTTTTCTTGTTCATTTGTTTACACTACTTAACAGTGATATTGCTATTGGCTGACTACGTCACCTGTCCTATTCTCTGAATATCCGCTATTACTGGCTGGCGGGATCACGTGATATGAGCTATGACTGGCTTACAAAAGCGCATCACAATCTCGATTTCAATGCTTCGGAAAGTAACATGCGGTGTTTGGCGGAATGCGAATTTATACTTTTGTAATATGAAAATATGCAGTGTACATGTTGCTGCACATCAAAGTACATTCCAAAACATGTTTTTTCCCTCTGTGTTTCGTTTTCTAAATTGCCAGAAAATTCTAAGCCGCTGTATGAAACCACAACCATTCAAATGTTGGACAAATTTTACAGTTCCGAGGGAAAGTATACTGTCACTTAACCTGAAAAAAGTGTATCTTCACCCGGGAGAAAGTGCATGTTTAACCGGGAGATCCAGGAAAAATCCAGGAATTGTATTTCCTTGTCCACGTATACACCCTGATTCAGTTTATGTGCTCTCTTTCCCGAGCTTTGTACTAAAATTTGATTTCTATGTAAGTATGATACTATTTGAAATTTCTGTATATTGTATTGGTATGTTTATTCAGGGTATAGCAACATGATTTTATCAACATATCCTTAAAAATCTTCTTTCTATTTCCCTTTAATTTGTGTTAATGGTAACAACATGTTGGGTAGTGTGATATACAGGGTGTTAAAGAGGAATAGTTAATATTTCAGGTGGTGGTATGCAGGGTGGGCAGAAACTGTCTGAAAAGCTTAAAAGAGTGTTCGGAATAGGTTGTGCTGAAAAATAATTGTTAAGAAGAAATTCAATACATTGAGCTGTTTCCAATTTCATTGACAAGGAAGTTGTCGGTTCATCATACACACAAATTCAAGAGCCTTCCAAATAGTCTGTGTCAGTTGTTCTCATAGAATAGATAATAGTGTACGAGACTACTCAGCTGTTCACTTGGGTACAGTCCTTACTACCACCCCATGTTCAGTTTTTATATCACTCTCTTCTCTGGTTTTAGGAAACTAAATGAAGAACACATTTGGCAACACTGTATCTGGCAGGCTGCCTGAATTTGCACATGTAACAACCTGTTTGGCTAACTTCAGTGCTAGGTAAATTGGAAGTGGTGTAATGTATAAATTTTTTCTTCTCAGTTCAACCTACCCTCCAACACCCTACAAGCTTTCCTGACTTTTCTATAATACTTCAAATAAAATATTATGTACAACATGTCCAATTCTTATTGGTTAGACAGATAAAGCTTGTAGAATGTAATCTAATCAAATACTCACAGAAGGTGTTAAGCTAAGGCAAATGAAAATTTCAAAGTTGATTTTCATAAATTCTGCCTCTGGCTTCAGTGCATTTTCAAATTCTCATGAAAACACCACAAGCAACTTTTCTCAGGTTGTCTTGAGTTCTTTTTTTTAGAGCAGTACTATTCATAATCCAATCAATCAATTTCTCTCTTGTGTACACATTTTCTTTGTAGACTTTGCCTTTCAACAATCCCCACAGCCAAAAATCTAAAGGTGGTAAGGTCCGGGAATTGTGGTGACTAAGAACCATGACCATTTCTGCAATCCATTTTCTGGGAAATGTTAGGTTTAGATAGTGCGTCATTGACAACTAGAATGTGCAGGAGCCCTGTAATGGCGGAAGAACGTAACAATCATTGTTGCTAAAGAAACCTCTTCCAATAATGCTGGAAGCTCATTTTCAAAAAAGTCTAGGTAACTGGGGCTCTATTAGATAATGAGGTAATGCAACAGGCACAATCAACTAATTGTCAACCATACGACACCACACATTTACACAGAAGTATTCTTGAAAACTTGTCCCTTCGAAGGCACCAACTCGGTATTGAAACCTCTGTGAATGATAGGGATAGTGGAATGCATATGTAATGTTAGCCACAGTCCTGTTGTGGAACACCAATATACATAGAAATTCTGTGCCTTTTGGAAGATACATTCTATCACCTGAGTAATGTGTTCTGCTTCAGCTGCACATTGTTCATTTGCATGCTTAGAAGAAATATGACTGCTAGGTACTGAGTCAGTCTCATGAAACTAGAAATAAACCCTCTTAAGTCTGGTACTTTGCGGTTAGGAAGTCATATATAGTTACTCCAGGTAGCAGTAGCAGGATTTCCATTACAAAACCTGTACACAAATACCATACAGCATACTCACCATTGGTAAATATGTGCAACATGCTTAAGCAATATACACTCCTGGAAATGGAAAAAAGAACACATTGACACCGGTGTGTCAGACCCACCATACTTGCTCCGGACACTGCGAGAGGGCTGTACAAGCAATGATCACACGCACGGCACAGCGGACACACCAGGAACCGCGGTGTTGGCCGTCGAATGGCGCTAGCTGCGCAGCATTTGTGCACCGCCGCCGTCAGTGTCAGCCAGTTTGCCGTGGCATACGGAGCTCCATCGCAGTCTTTAACACTGGTAGCATGCCGCGACAGCGTGGACGTGAACCGTATGTGCAGCTGACGGACTTTGAGCGAGGGCGTATAGTGGGCATGCGGGAGGCCGGGTGGACGTACCGCCGAATTGCTCAACACGTGGGGCGTGAGGTCTCCACAGTACATCGATGTTGTCGCCAGTGGTCGGCGGAAGGTGCACGTGCCTGTCGACCTGGGACCGGACCACAGCAACGCACGGATGCACGCCAAGACCGTAGGATCCTACGCAGTGCCGTAGGGGACCGCACCGCCACTTCCCAGCAAATTAGGGACACTGTTGCTCCTGGGGTATCGGCGAGGACCATTCGCAACCGTCTCCATGAAGCTGGGCTACGGTCCCGCACACCGTTAGGCCGTCTTCCGCTCACGCCCCAACATCGTGCAGCCCGCCTCCAGTGGTGTCGCGACAGGTGTGAATGGAGGGACGAATGGAGACGTGTCGTCTTCAGCGATGAGAGTCGCTTCTGCCTTGGTGCCAATGATGGTCGTGTGCGTGTTTGGCGCCGTGCAGGTGAGCGCCACAATCAGGACTGCATACGACCGAGGCACACAGGGCCAACACCCGGCATCATGGTGTGGGGAGCGATCTCCTACACTGGCCGTACACCACTGGTGATCGTCGAGGGGACACTGAATAGTGCACGGTACATCCAAACCGTCATCGAACCCATCGTTCTACCATTCCTAGACCGGCAAGGGAACTTGCTGTTCCAACAGGACAATGCACGTCCGCATGTATCCCGTGCCACCCAACGTGCTCTAGAAGGTGTAAGTCAACTACCCTGGCCAGCAAGATCTCCGGATCTGTCCCCCATTGAGCATGTTTGGGACTGGATGAAGCGTCGTCTCACGCGGTCTGCACGTCCAGCACGAACGCTGGTCCAACTGAGGCGCCAGGTGGAAATGGCATGGCAAGCCGTTCCACAGGACTACATCCAGCATCTCTACGATCGTCTCCATGGGAGAATAGCAGCCTGCATTGCTGCGAAAGGTGGATATACACTGTACTAGTGCCGACATTGTGCATGCTCTGTTGCCTGTGTCTATGTGCCTGTGGTTCTGTCAATGTGATCATGTGATGTATCTGACCCCAGGAATGTGACAATAAAGTTTCCCCTTCCTGGGACAATGAATTCACGGTGTTCTTATTTCAATTTCCAGGAGTGTAAATTGGCCAACAAATCACAATAATAATCACATTGAACAAAGCCAGTTATGTAAACCCAAACATGACTTCAAAACAAAAATGAGAGTTGATAAACACAAATCAATTGGAATACTGACATGTAAAATTAAAACTTATCTCTGTAACCAATAAAAATTGGACAAACATTATGTAGAATATATTATTTGGATTAGTCTATAGTACCATTTCCTAAAATGTGCTATTCCTCCTTCAACACCTCATATTTCTTGGAAATACTTGCTGTCCTTCAGGGCTGTGGGTGGTGCAGCCTTATGTTTATCAGCTGGGTAGATGTAGTGTATGAAAAGGAAACAAATTACCGAGTGCATCTCTCACCTTCACTTTTTCACCAGAGCACAGAACAGAGAGTCAACGTAATATGATAACTCTACCTAGAGTACATGAAATTTGCCAAACCATGGCTGGTGGTAAGGAATTCCTGCAGGAAGTCATTTTGCTGCATAGGCCATTTTGATTTGTAATAACTACTTCATTTCACTATTTAAAAATTAGTTAATTTGCTCCTCTTGGGTCTTTTCAACATACATATCAGTAAAAGGATTTTAAATGCATATAGCACACACATCTGTGTGAAGGAAGCAACATGTGATGGCCTCCTTAATAAGCGTTTAGTACAGCCACAGTAGTTACAGGCACAATTACATGAAATCCATTTATAAACAGGAAGAAACATGACTCTTATGTGGGTTTTGTCACTGTGCCAGCATACAACAAATGAAAATACATTAGTGTAACTATTTAAAATGGAAATACAACAACATAATCAGCATCTTAAGATTTTTATTTCTTTTTACATATGAGTTTCACATCCATGATAGTTGTGCCTGTAGGTACTATGGCTTTGTGAAACCGTTACTAGGAACATCATCACATAATGCTTAATTTACAAATAAAGTCTCTATTTTATTGAGGCTAATGAAAGAGACAGTCACTTGTTCCTTTCTCTACTTATCATGGATGTCTGTATATAAAAAGAGGGGAAAACTGAGTGCATAGAAGAGTTGTTTCTTCAGTAATGTATGTTTCTGATACCCTCATAACAAAGCAATAGAAGACTTCACTGTGCCATAACCAAAACATTGTATTTTATGTCGTACAGAAACCAAACCATGTGTGGTGTGCAGAGGTAATCAGTGAATTTAAATTTGATATGTAAATGTCATAACACAAAGTTTCTTCTTCATAAAACAAGGTCCTTGAACTATTCTTGGAATTGATACATTAGCATCTTGCAATAAATGTATAAGTCATTTAGTATGTGATATTTGTGTTTGATGGAGGTGTTAAACTGATAATGGTTAGAAACTTTCTGACAAAATTAAAACTGTATGGGGGATCAGGATTTGAATGCAGAACTCTGTCTCTTCATAGGCAATGCTCATATTAATTGACCCAGTTGACAGTACCTCAAAGCCCAACTCATAGCTTCAATCTACCAGCATCTCTCCATAGCCGAGGAACATATGCAGCAGAACTTCTGTGGAGTTTGGAAGAGTGATAGAGAGGTAAATGGTGACAGATTTAAGTTTAGTGATGTCAAGAGGGATGCTCAGATGGCTTGATGGGTTTGAGCACTGCCTGTAAAAAGCAAAAGTCCAAGTTAGAGTCTTTGTGATGAACACAGTTTCATTCAGATAATATTTTGTTCATATTACCACAGGTAGACTTTCATCCAAACTACAGTACACAAGTATGGTAAATTATCATTTACTTCATACCATATGCTCCTGTGTTTTATGCTTATTTCTGACTTTAATAATTATATTCAAAAACTGTATTAAGTTATAAATTTAATTATAATATGAGAATTTAATTATTGAAATTCTTAATCTGAATGTTAGTAGTTACTTTTCTTTCTCTTTTTGCTTTTATTGATAATTGAGATAAAATTGTTACTTTGTTTTACTAACCAACTTTCTTTAGTAAATTTCTGACGTGTATTATTGTACAATCCTGCATTAGTAATATTGCCAGTAACTGTAAATGGGACACCATTCTGACTAACCTCTTGAAAGCATTTATTCTTCGTATTTGCAGTGACAATTCAAAGTAATTGTTGCAATCTGTTTCTGTTGCAGCCCTTAATTTTTGTAAATATGAAACTTCATGCATAGTTATAATGAGGCTGCAGATATTGGTTGAAGAAGGATTGTCGGAGTACTCAACTTTCAAATATGCTGAGTTTGTAGCAGCATGTTTATCATTTCATGATCCATCATGGGCAGAAGATGCACCTGAGGAGGACACCATGTTTGTTCATTACACATACCTGGTCCTGCTTTTAAAATTCAGGAAGAGTGATAACTTACTTGATTATGTAAGTTATGTTCTTCAGTATGTATTGATAATAAGAACCAGCATACTAAACAAAATGTTATGAACTGAGCAGTTTGCTTTTTCTGTTTTTATTACTTTTGTTGAATTTTTTGGCTGTGTAACATTGGCTGCATTGCCTCTTTAGCTTTTGTGTGAAATGTGTCGCATACTGTTCTACGTCTTTGACTGGTTATTACATCTTTTATGCGGTGTCACATGTTTGACACTGTGAATTTCTTTTCCCCCAGAGTTTATTTCAGAATATGCAGACTATATTTTACCCTTCTCAACTAAATTGCCACCATTGTCTTCATATCCAACAGCCAATCCACCAGCTGTTTTTTTAACAAGTCATTTTTTCTCAAAAGTTGACATGTTCTGATTTTGGATGATCTTCCCCTGAACTAGCAAATAATGTTCTGCCTTGTGTCAGCCAACTTAATGCATATCACTTTCCCCATTATGTGAAATTCTCTATCTGTCAGAAATACTGCCCAAGTTAAAGCACAGTACTTCCATTGACCTGCATTTGCCCATTTAAAGCATTACTGAAAATGTGTGGCTTGAATGCAAAATGTATGTCACTAGCGATAACATAGATTTGGCTTCATTCTAGCACTCATTATGAATTTTACCCCTGGCAAATACATATACCTTCAGTTCTAATCTCCATCAGAACATACAGATTTAGGTCTTCCTCAGATTTAAGTATTCAGCTGTTTCTGTAATTCATTAATGCAAATACTGGAACGGTCCCATTGAAAGGAACCTGGTTCATTTCCTTTCCTGTCCTTAACTAATCCAAGCCTGTGTTCTGTCTGTAATGGACTTCTCATTGGTGGAACATTAAATCCTAATCTTCTTTCCTGGATATTTCACTTTTATTTTCCTGTGTTCCTGTTCAATTAAAAAAAGGGGTGGGGGGGGGGGGGGGAGCTTAGCTTATATGCATGAAGGTAGGTATGTAGCATGTGCCAGCAACATACAGTATTTAGCTCCCGAACAGTAAGAGTATATGCTGTACAAGACTAGGGAATTTCTTGCACCATCGCAGTAATTGGGGTCCCTCTCCAAGAACCATTACATACGAATTTTGGAAAAAGTGTACCCAAATGAAAAGGAGACTACAGTGATATGTAAAGAAATTTTAGTAACAATATTATAATTACAATTAATGTGGAACAGTACAAATATACATAATTGCCATTGACAGCAATACATCGATCCCAGAACATAAGAATAGACTAGATGGCTTCAGTGTAGAATCTCCTGGGTTGCTAATGGATCCAGTTTTCAATCTACACCTTTATATCATAGGTGAAAGTCTCACCAAGTCTCACCTTTCAGAGATTGTTTTAAGGGGCCAAAGATAAGCGAGTCATGGGGAATAGTGTTGTTGTGAATAAGCACCCCCTGCACTTGCTCTTGAAGACCTCAGCAATGTGTTGACATTAACTGTTGCACCTTGTACTAGCCTGTCAACGAATATAGTTCCGTCTTTGTCAAAAAAGAAGCAGAGCATCACTTTTCAGCCTTCGGGACAAAATTGGCTTTTTTTGAATGAGGATAGCCAGGATGCTGCCGCTCCATGCTTATCCATTTGGATGCAGTGCATACTCCTTTTGAAAAGGACTTGGTCAGTTCCTTTTCTCACCCTTGTCAAATCAGAAATCCCCCCCCCCCCCCCTCTCTCTCTCTCTCTCTCTCTCTCTCTCTCTCTCTCTATCTATCTATCAAAGACCTCACCATCAATGGGCTGTTGAACTTCCTCTCCTCTTGACCTCTCCCTCCCTCCATCAAATGATCAACCCCCCTTGATCGATAGATTGATCGATCCCTCCTCCTCCTCCGATTGATAGATCCCCCTCCCTCCTTCAATTGCTCCCACCCTTCTTCCACCTCTTTGTGGATGCTGAAAAGTTTAGAAGTTTAATAACTATCAAAATTTGCCAACATGTTTCTTTGGGTAGTGATGTTTGTAGTAACTTGTGTTCTCAAATAATTTCATTAGATCCAGTATTTTATTTACTGCTGTCCATTGACTGTTGTAGTATACTGTTTTTCTATTGTTGCAGATCAGAATAATGAACCTGAATGAAGGATTGAAGTTTATGAAAAGTCTGACAAGGATAAAGAGTATAGTTCCATGTTCAGAATGGCCGGGACTGTGCAAAAATGTAGCAAAATTTGCTGCTAAGTATTTTTTGAGTTTGGCGTTAAGAACGCCAGAATGTGAAAATATGTTGTTAAAAGATGTTGCAAGTGAGTTTGTGTTGTGTTGTGAAATGGACTTCCAGTTTGTGTGTGACCATATGAGACTCATGCCCCATCTTGCCGCTACTGTGACACACATGTATATATTGTGTGAAGTTCTGGAGGAGAAGGTAATTTATTCCATATCTGATACATTTAATGTATACCTTAGATAAAAGTAATGATTGTGCAAATTATCATATTTGCCAGCAAAAACATAAAGTAATGAAACTGTAGATATTGAAACATTAGTGTACAACTAAGTAATCCTCCTTGAAGAATCCTTGAGAAGGGAACAGAGGAGGAGGGAGGGGAGGAGGAGGTGAGAGTAATTATGATGATAATAGACAAGGTGTATCGTCAGTGGCCATTTGTTACCACTGAGATGAGATGCAACATAGACTGTGATATGTAATGAGGCAAGGGAGCAGAAGGAGGATGAACAGGACCAAGACCGCAGTGAGAAAGGCACCTATCATTAACCAAATGTATTAAAGTATATACATGTTTCTAGGTGCTCCCATGATATTAATGCTGAAACAGAATCGGATTTTATTGTCGTGCCACCGAGCTTCTTGTTGTTGTGTGTGTATACTGTCTGCTACTGCGAGGCAAGTGCAAAGTGTATACGACCCGGGAATTTTTTCATCTGGGAATTTTTTAGAATTCCGGGAATTTTTCATTGTTTTAGTTTTCAGTTAAATTTTTGTGATTTTGACTGGTAAGAACCAATATTCTACAAAGGATATTACTGTATCTCACTTCTGCAGAATAATGCTACAGCAACAAAACATGAATGACAGAAAAAAACGAAAATAAAATTTAAGTCGCAAAGGAAATATGCCATATACAACAATAAAACACAGTGCTCATACAAGCATCTGCCAACAGAAAAGTGTGTCAAAGCCTTTAGGAAGACTATGCAATGCTTCCTAACAACAAATTGCCTCCGATGAGCGTGACATGACAGCTGTTTACATTAGATTCGTTTGAGCAGTTGCGGGCGGGCTCTTGTGCATGCGTAGTTGAGTCGCATATAACTAGTACCTTCTACCGCTTCTGGCTACAGATGTGTGGCTGGGCTCCACTATCTAGTATTGCCGCGGTTCAGAAATATCGTAGATCCGGGGCTGATGCACAGAGCAGTCGGAGTTGTAGTGGGGAGGTGGGTAGTCTCCACATGATCCATGTTTACGTTTAGTGATTTTGCTGTTTCCTCTTCATTTATTGCTCTCACATTAAATGAAAACAAAACGGATTTCTGTGGCCGGGAGCTATCAAATGAATTAAAATACATTTGCATAATTACAGAAGGCTAAAAAATGTTATTAGTTTCAGGTTTTATTTTCACCTTTCTGACAGTCAAGCATTAAATGCCTTGCAGAACAATGAAGTTATTTTTGTCTGTTTGCTAAAGAGATTTGGCTTTTATTAAACTTTTGCGCTGAGGCAGTCAATTTATTTGAAACGAAGTATTTAATTTCACATTGTTGCTAGTTTCAACTGTTCGCTGCATTTCAAGGCACGTTTTCCATCTTCTAGCTCGTATGGCATTATGCCATAATAAAGAACTAAACATGAGATAATACAGGACTGGTACTCAAGAAAATGTACATCTGATTCTGGATATACAAATGTGCACTTTAAGCCGAATTATGCATTTTATGGTTCACAAAATTCCAATGCTCTTGAAGTATTTTCTGATGTCTCTTTTCTTTTATGATGTAATGCAAGATCTTTTAATGTTCTACACGTACGAAGATGTGGGCTTCCTGCGTCATCATAGCTGCGTGAGTGCAGTGACGCCTGTTACCTGGTGCTCTCTGGCAACTGCTAAAATGAACCTATTTCTAACAGGTCAAGGGAAAATATTGCGATTGGTGGTTTGAAAAGCATTACTTTCAAAGTAAGTTTCCTTTTACGCAAGATGAACTATGTGCGAGAATGTACAATGAATTTCTTGACTCTCGTTTAAAAATCAACTCTTTGAGGATGACCATCTAGAAGAATTTCGAGCCCAGAAGATCAGACATTTACGTTGTTATTAAAAAATTTTACTGGTACATTTGTGAGATGTATCTTAAAGTGTAACACGCGGAAAAAGATCAACATTATATGTGGAAGCTTAGCTTCTCTTGCAGCGTATTAATCTTGGAGGCAAATATTATATGTGAAAGCTTTGTTTTTCTTTTAGCAACGCTATGTATATTAATTTAAACCATTAACTTTTCTTATATGTGTGTTCGCACTTCTTAAGAGTTATCTTGCTATTGGCTGACTACATCATGTGTCCTATGCTGTCTTCAGCTGGCGAGATCGTGTGACATGAGCTATGACTGGCTTACAAAAGCATGCCGCAATCTCAGTTTCTATGCTTTGTAAAGTAACATGCGGTGTTTAGTGGAATTCAAATTTATACCTTCGTAACATGAAAATAAGCAGCGTACATGCTGCTGCACATCTAAGATCTTTCCAATATGTGTTCCCCCCCCCACCCCCACCCCCGAGTTCAGTTTTCTAAAGTGCCTGGAAATTCTACGTCGGTGTATAAAACCATAAACATTCTAAGGATTGATAAGTTTTACAGTGCTGAGGAAAAGTATACTGTCACTTAACACGGAAAAAAACAGTATTTTTAACCAGGAGAAAGTGTATTTTCAACCAAGAAATCCGGGAGAAACCCACGAATTTTCTTTCCTTGTCCATGTATACACCCTGCAAGTGAATTAAGAGTGGGACCAGCATTTTTCATTTGTGCGTCACACTTATGGTGGTGAACAAATTTTCATGAGTAATTATGATTTGGGCTATCTAGAGGTTCCCCCATGACCATCACGGATTTTGATGAAATTATGTATGAACAGTCAGATATGTTACCAATAAACATCAGTAAAGCTTCACGATCACTAGTTCAATATTTCCAGAGATACAGACATTTGTTTGACCTCATAGCATAGCTATGCACCTTGAGTTTTCAGCATCTTTGAGACCTTATACCTCAGCCAGTATTTTCTTGAAAGGAACAAAACTAAGCCATTGTGTACAACATCTTGCGCTCTCTTTATGGAACTAAAAAAAATAGTAGTTACTCAGCAATTTTTGTATGGTAATGTGAAGCAAAGGCGGCCGAAAAAATAGATGCTTGAAAAAATGTGAAGTTTAGCTTTTAATATCTCTGAAAGTAACTTGGGGATAATTCTGAAACTTGGCACATATAAATTTCCCAATACAAGGTCTTAGAATACAAAATTTCATTCTCCTGCATTCCAGTAATTTACAAATTGAGGGCAAATGTGATGATATTTTCTAGAAATGTGAAAAATGGCTATTTTGGTTCACTTTTACTAAAAATAGTCTGCAAACTCTTTTTAAACAGTTTTCATTAGAGAGACCATGTTCTATGTCACCTGAAAACTAGATTTGGTTTTGCAGTGTGGGGAAAGAAGGCCCTAAAAATGCCAAGTTGGTGGTTCAGTGAAAATGAGTCCATATTCTGGTGGTACTAAAGTCTGACATCTTTTATTATGTTACACAATTATTTATTGCTCTCTGAGGGAAGCAATATCAAAAGACTTGATGACTAGGAAATGAGATAAAGAATGACTCAAAAAACTTCAAAAGAGGGGTGTCTCTTGTCATAACTCATCATTACATATTTCAGTCCGTTTTTCTGCTATAACTTCAGAATGAAACTGGTTATAAACTTCACAATTTAACTGTGCATTATCAGGGCAGTGGAGACCGTGGTAATAAAACTGTTGCATAACAGCTGCATCACACACCGTACACCCAACCAGCACTTTTCTCATGTGATACACTGAAAGCTTTGGATCAAGGCAATCAGATAGCTGCAATATGTCTTGATTTCCGAAGAGCATTTGACGCAGTACCCACCTACGCTTATTGTCAAAAGTATGATCATATGGGGTATCAAGTGAAACTTGTGACTGTATTGAAGACCTTTTGGTAGGGACGACACACCATGTTATCTGGGATGAAGAGTCATCATCAGATGTAGAAGTAACTTTGGGTGTGCCCCAGCGAAGTGTGTTGGGACCCATGCTGTTCATGTTGTATATTAACGACATTGCAGACAATATTAATAGTAAAATCAGGCTTTTTGAAGATAATTTACCTATCTATGATGAAGTCCTATCTGAAAGGAGCTACATAAATATTCACTCAGATCTTGATAAGGTTTCAAAGTGTTGCAGAGAGTGGCAACTTGCTCTAAACATTCAGAAATGTAAAATTTTGCTCATCACAAAATGAAAAAATGTACTATCCTGTGACTATATCATCAGTTAGTCACTGTTGGAATTGGCCAACTCGTACAAATACCTAGGTGTAACACTTTGTAGGGATGTGAAATGGAATGATCACATAGGCTCAGCTGTGGTTAAAGTGAGTGGTAGACTTCGCTTTATTGGTAGAATACTGGGGAAGTGCACACAGTCTACAAAGGAGATAGCTTACAAATCAGTTCTGTGACCGGTTCTAGAATATTGCTCAATTGTGTGGGACCCATACCAGGTAGAACTAACGGGGGATACTCAACATACACAGAGGAGGGCAGCATGAATAGTCAAAGGTTTGTTTAATCCATGGGAATGTTTCACAGAGACACTAAAGGAATTTAACTGGCAGACTCTTGAAGACAGAAACATTCCTGAGAAAGTCCATTAATGAAGTTTCAAGAACCGGCTTTAAATGATCACTCCAGGAATATACTACAGTCTCCTATGTATTGCTGATAGGGATCATGAAGATAAGATTAGAATAATTACAGCACGCGTAGAGGCATTCAACCAATCATACTTCCTGTTCTCTGTGCCATGAATGGAACAAAGAAATTCTAATAACTGGTATAGTGGAACATACCCTCTGCTTTACTCCATATAAGTTTGGAGGAGGTTCATAGCAGTCTTCCTGACATTTTTTGGAATCAATTAGTGTTATAGAGATTTATTAGTTTGTGTTTTCATTGCATAATGCTATTGCTGTGAAAGTTTTAATTCCAGTTTAAGGTACGGCGTACTTTGTGTTAGCATAGTTTGTGGCTTATGTGGAACATTATTGTGCTGATGAAAAACTGTATAAACCTGTTGCTATGGTCCATGGTGGTTTAATCATTGCTGGTTCTTTCTAAAGTGAGAAAAGCAGTATCCCCATCACTACATGGGCCATGCCCAATAGCATTGCAACAGCAGCCACAGATGGGTTTCTTTACCACAGGTTCACAAACCCGGTATGTGTTCTTTTTACACAAGACTATAAGTGTCAGCAACAATAGCTAGAAGACGTTTCTTTTAGGATCGTAAGCTTATATTTACATCAAGCTACTTGAATTTTTGACAGGTTTAATTAATTTGCCGCAGAATTTCATGAGGAAAACTTTACCGCCTGCCAGAGGAGATGTCACTGATAGGAATTTTTTACAAAATGGAACCCAAAAAATTCCACTTTTCAAATTGATTACCTCGAATTATTTGAGCCACAAAAAAGAGGAACCTATTCTTTTTATTTGATTCATTATTTGATTTAATTTTTTATAAAAAGAATTTTGCAGAGCTGAATGCAGTAGACATGTCAAGAAATACTTATTTGCAATTTTCTGACTAAAGCTCATTTGCTAGTCATCAGGATATTTGATCTTATCATTCACAGACAGTACTAAATGATTGTAGAACATAATAAAAAATGTCAGATTTAATTTCAGTGCTAGTGGAATATGGGCTCATTTACAGTGCACCTCCAACTTCTTGTTTTTTGGGATCGCATTGAAAAACCAAATATA
Organism: Schistocerca cancellata; assembly: GCF_023864275.1. NCBI lineage: Eukaryota > Metazoa > Arthropoda > Insecta > Orthoptera > Acrididae > Schistocerca > Schistocerca cancellata. Next base: position 381,235,675 of record NC_064629.1, on the reverse strand, counting down.
GTTTTTATTTAGAACATTGTCTCTCTAATGAAAACAGTTTAAAAGAGTTTAAGAATACTCTTCCCTCTAAAAGTAGGCCAAAAATAGCCATTTTCATGTTCTTTAAAAAATCTGTCATCTTTGCTTTCAGTTTGTAAACTATTGGAAAGAAAGCAGGAGAATTAAATTTGATATTCTAAGCATTTTATTGGTAAGTGCTAAGTTTCAAGTTTGTACCACAGTTATTTTCAGATATATTAAAATCTAAACGTAAAATCATTATTATTATTATTATTATTATTATTATTATTATTATTATTATTATTTTCTCTCTCCCAGCATCTATTTTTTTCAGCAGACTTTTGTTTCACCTTTTCATTGTTTTCTAGGCCCTTATGTGCTCAAACTGCAGAATGAAATATAGCTTTTAGGTGATTTAGAATATGATATTTGTAGTGAAAATTATTTAAAAGAGTTTGGAGTAGGCACTTTTTTGTAAAAGTGGGCCAAAAATATCCATTTTTGGCATTTTTAGGAAAATCATGAACTTTTCCCACAATTTGTAAGCTATAGGGAAGCATTAGGCAAACGAAGTTTCATATTCTGTGACCTTGTATTGGTAAATTATTATATGAAAAGTTTAAGGTTTATTGGATAATTACTTCCGGATATGTAAAGAGCTAAACTTCACTTTTTCTTTAAAAAAAAAAAAAAGCAAAGCATCTATTTTTCGGCTAACTTTGCTTCAAATTATCCATACAAAAATTGTTGAGGAAATATTTTTCTTTTTTATTTCGCTTAAGAGAGTGCAAAAAGTTGTACAAGATGGTGTAGTTTTGTTCCTTTTAAGAAAATATTGTCAGAGATACCACATCTCCCAAAGTTGCCAAAACTCAGTGTCCTGTTGATAACTACACTATGGGGTCAAACAAACGTCTTTCTCTGGAAATATTGAACTAGTGCGTATGAAACATTACCAGTGTTTATTGGAAACGTGTATGTTCACACAAAGTTTCATCAAAATCTGTTATGGTCATGTGGGAACTGCTTCCAAAATTAAACCACTTCACATGGAATGGCCCATATGTGAATGCTCCGGAGTCTGACAATAGTATAAGAAAGTATGAAAATAGAATTTGCTCACAATATGTAATTTACAACTGTGATATTTTGCTTCTGTTCAGATAAACTTCCATGTCTGCTTACATACTGTTGCAGCTAACATATAGTAAAAAAGTCTGAAGTACAAGATTGTGGTTGATTGCAAAGCAAATGGTAGAGCACCATACTTAAAGCCACAAGAGTGATAAAGTAGTGTCCAACACATATTTAGAGCCAAAATTTAGACATGTTCTGTACAGATGTCTTGTGTGATAGCTGCAGAACAAAATATTTTATATGTCACTGCGCAAAAAACTTTGAGTTGAAAATAAACAGATGTATCTGGGTTTGTGGTGGGAATAGTACACACTTGTAACAGGGCATGTTCAGGTCTACCAAAGTGTCATTATTACATGTTCCATTATTAGGACATGACAAGCAAACAGTAAGGAAGTATTAGATTCACTGCCACCTAATCTAACAAGGGAATGGTCAGACTTGTCCTGTCGAAACCTGTGTTGCTTTTTTTACCACTGAGAGTTAACAGTGCAAGAAGTCTGCATGCAGAATTTTAGCTGCTGACATGACCTGGAAGTCTGTAAACAATTTTATGAAGTAAGACATTATTGTCGCATGGTTTCCGCGCTTATAACTGCCTCTTGTACAACCCTGACCCCTTTCGCTACATTATACCAACGCCATCTAGGGACAAGGTGGCGTTAGCTACGCGCCGCTTTCTTGCCACAGCAGTGAGAGAGCTGATTCCCCCAGTGAAAGCGATCGTACGATAAACATTCGTTGACAAATATGGCTGATATGTTATCTACAACATTCTTTCCAAATAGCTATGAAATAGACACAAATAAATATACGGTTTATAACAAGTCCAAATTTTATTTCTTGTAATTACCGCAAAAATGCGAAATATTGATACAGTGTTCAAAACATAGGTTTTTTTGTGCACCAAGAACATACAAGCAAAGACAACATATTACAGCCCTGCGAATCACAGACGTTGTTAGATGTCCGTAGACAAAACTGGGCTGGTGTTACGAATGAATCAGGCCTAGTATCAGTATATTTCGAGGAGTGCCACGCATATTTAATCAAATTCTGAAACCGTGAGGAGGAAAATTGATAATGTACTACTGATTGCAGCTTGAGAATATTGTCACGGTGATAGACAGGAAATTGCAGTGATCTGCACACAATAATTTTCTCTGTTAGTTTTCTGTAAAATGCCTTCCACTGACGGAAAAATTCTCTGTCTAAAGGTTGAATTACGTTCGTCGTGCCTGGTGGAATCTGAAGTATCTCTACTTCTTTGTCACGGTGGGCTCGAAATACAGCTTTTAATGAATCAGACCTTTTATGACCTGACCACAAATCTAGAAGGAGAAGAGATTTGTTCTTGAAGACACACACATAGTTTTGGCAGCAGTGAACCATCCAGACTAATTATGGGCATTATAGTGTATGAATGGGTGAGTGCAGTCGTGAACTGCCCAATTGCCTCAATATGTTTTTCCCCTTTGAATGACAGTGTTCTTTTTGCACGCATTTCTTTTTGAAAACCTGACTGATCTGCATTGTGTACGTACGATTCACTAAAACTAGCGATCTTATTTTTTGCATTCGTAATAAAAGCTTCTATCATTTCGATTTGTGTCACTTCATTTTCCGGCCTGTTTCTCGATACAAATTTTGTTATTTTTCTTGCCACAATTTCATGTGATCTTTTGAAGCGACTAATCCAACTGTGAGAAGCTATAAATTCTGTAGCGCCTATTGCGTTGGCAATCTTTAACGCCCAATCACGCAAAGTTGCAATGCTGACACTAAATGACTGTTGTCTGGCACTGGTAAATAGCTCAAAAAGTCTCGCATTTATCTCCGTTGCAATTTCCAGTCGACTCTTACGTCGTCCAGTGACTTCCTTTTTCCAGCTATACAATTCATGTTCAGAACGGACAAAGCGATACTTATTTTGAACTGTACTGACAAGTAGGCGTTTCTTACCACTTTCGTTCAACCAATACGTCACCGCTTTTTCTTTGGCTGATAAGGTAATTGTAGTTGCTGGTGTTACTTTTGGAGATAATTGATGATGGTACGTGGCACTATCACTCGAAGAGTCATGATTCATGAGTTCAACTTTCGTCGGTGTCTTCGCTGTCTGTAGATTCACAGTCTGCAATATAGAGTGTTTCAGTTGTCTGCGCCATTTATATGCTCGTCTAGAAGCTTAACAAGAATGTCGCACAACACAGTCCTCACGCATGTTTTCTGTTGATTGCTTCATTTGGCGTCTGTGGTATATCTCCATGGCAAGCAGCAAAATATTTACAGGGTTTGTCATCACCTGTGAGGGGAGATTGAATGTTCACCGTAAAGTGGCTTGCAGAGTATAGGTGAACATGTACAGAACACCTTTCACATCTCTAACCAGTTTCAGGGTGGTATGTTTCGAAATACGTACCAGAAATTAAAAGGACATGCATGCCACAGAAACGAATATTTGTTTCTCCTTTCCACCAAAACCGTGCAGCGATATTCCTCTTCAGTGAACACCGCGATAAGACGGCCGCACTTCCCGACCATGAGCACAATGCTTGCGACTCGCCATTTCCAGGGGTGGCCAGCCGTCACTGCAAGCCAAGCAGGAAAAACAGCCATGTTCGTGATTTTTTTAGGTGACTACCAGTTCATGTCAGCAGCTACAATTTTGCATACGGATCTTTTGCACAGTTAAATAACAGTGCTAAAAAAAGCAATGCATGTTTCGGCATGACAAGTCTGACCATTCCCTTCTAAGATTGTTTGGCCTGAAAGGAAGTTATTGGAGTGGTCTCTTTTTAGTGGGCTCCAAACCATTTATGAATGTGAAATATTGTAGCCAACTACAAATGAGTTTTACATACTTGGAGATTGTAACTTGCCATATCTGATGAAAACACCCAGGGCTACAGATACATATTCGGGCAGAATGTGCTTCACACATCCCATGTGCCTCAGGCTCTACTTGTTATCAGAGATTTGTGGCAAAACAATCTACACAAATAAGAAGTAATTCAGAAGTTGTTATCAGAAGATGGGTTCTAGAACGTACTTCAAGAGTTGCTCGTCCACAATACTGAAGGCATTCAGCTCTTGAAGTGGTCCGTATTTAAAAAGACAATATTTACCTTGTATGTGCCTAAATAATTTGAGAGCAAAAAAATAATTCCATCCTTAATAGGCTCATTGTAACAAAAATTGTTGTTGGCAGTGTTGTTATAATTACTTTTTATTTGTGTGTATGATTTTAACAAAAACTGGATTTAAAAAAAAAAAAAATAAGTCAGTCTGTTTTGGTAGTATAAATCATTCCAGAGATGCTCCTGTAGATGGATGTGTTGCTAATATTTTGATGCGTGATAATGAAAAGTCACTGTAGATGACTATAACTCTAGTTCTAAAATTTTCAAAATGACTATTTCAGTGAAAGAGTTACAAAAGTTCCCAGTATTTTCTGAACATGAGATGTGGTGACTGATGAGGTTAGTGAGATTAGTGGGCTGATGTATACTGTGATGTGTAAGATAATGGATGAAATTTATGAGAAGTATCAGTTACAGTGATGACTTTCGGTAAAGACCTAGCCTAGAAGACAGTGATTATATCGGGCAAGTCCAGTGATAGTTATCATAGTGGTGGCACTATAAATTTTAATAACTAATGCCAAGTGAGAGATAAAGCTGTAACCAGCTGGCATTACATTCTGAATGATTGATACGAGCATACTGTTCAGCAACCTTATGCAAAATACAGTGATTTAATCGTATGGTTCATAACTAAGGACATTTGAAACTACTTCTTTGCCTGTTTCAAGATTATTGCTTGTTTGTTGCCACTGATATCCTGTATTTCAGTGTAGTGTTCAGAATCTAGCCTACTTGACTTTCCCATTATAGTGCTGTAGGGCAGTCAGTACCAGCTTATAATTTATGATGAACTTGACAGCTTGAGTTGCAATTCATTAATTGACAAATCATGAGCAGTTTTGACCTCATGGAATGCTATTATCAGGTGGGGAGACATGGTCTTGATTTGGTGCAGTGAAATACATTTGTCTGACTGACTTTTTGTGCCAAAATACATTCATCATAATACCAAAGATGTCAGTCAGCCAAATTACCTTGCAACAAGCAACTAGAAACCTTAGTTCCTCATATTAGAGCATTCTGTAGATATTTCAAACAATCTGTGAAAACTGGTCAGCAGAGCTAGTAAAAAGCTAAGAAGAAAAAAAATGCAACCATGTGCTAAATTGCGTACAAGTTTAGATTGAGGACACTCAAACAGTGTTGTTGATAGGGGCACTATCAGGTGTGAAGAAAGTCAAGGAAACACAGTGATAAAGACAGTGGATTTTCATTCGGTAGGATGATGAGTTTAGTCGCCTACTTATCATCTAAATAAAAGTTTTGCGTGGTTTCCCTAAACCAGTTCAAGAAATTCTATAGAAACACTGAAAGTAGGTTTTAAGCAATCCTACACATCATGAATTGAATTTCATCTTGTTCTGTGCAACTGTTGAAACTTATATTAAGTCTATACAAGTGCTCCTGTTCTAGAACAATGTAAATACAACTGTGCCCTTGTTAACCAACCACTTAAACTGCCATCAGTTGGTTAGTTACAGATGCAAAAATCATGATGCAATCTCTTCTTTTATCAAGTACCATTGTAAATCATAATAATCATCATTTGTCTGTTGTGACTCTTAGCAATGTAGGCTACTAGATTCCACTTAGAACAGTGTTGTCTCAACACATTGCAGCCAACAGTGAACAAATTGAAGTCAGTCTGGCCCAGAAACTCTACACTGTACCACTCAATGTGCCAGCAATGGCATCCATGACTGTATTGCAGTTTTTTTGAGCTGACAGAGTGGCCATGGACTCTCTCCCTCCCTGCCACCTGTAGCAGCTGATGTATTCATGGAAACATTCAGACAGACATTGTTAAGATCGGCATGACTGTGCCTATGTTGTTGGCTGAGGTACGTAGATGACATCTTTGTCACATGTCTGCATAAGGAAGCAGAACTACACAGATTTCATAAACACGTAATCAGCTTACATAAAAACATACAGTTCATGCTAGAAATAGAAAATAACAGAGCGATTACTTTTCTGGATATCAGAGTGTACAGAAAATCTAGCAGCAGAATAGGACATATAATGTATAGGAAACCAATGCACACCAACATACCACCCAGCACAAAAGGACACTATATTATATATGCTACAGGCCGAGAACACCACATTAGTGATGCAAACGAGCTCCAAAATGAAGTGGACAAGCTCAGGACAACATTCCATGCAAACGGATATAGCAGCAAAACTGTTCTATGAGCTTTGAGGCACAGTGAAGATAAAACAGGCAAGGGAACAAAAGGACCTCTTCAAATTGCTCATTTACATCGTGTGAGAAATGTCAGCACCTGTGGAGGAATTAAACCAATACTCCAGAATGGCAGCAAAATCGGAGATCTCTTGAGGCACACAAAAGATTCTGCAGATTTCTCCCTACTTCATGCATCTGCAAACTTCATTGTGATTGTGGTGAAATTTCAAAGACCCTCATGTGCTTGCATGGCAGCTGGTGATGCAGCAGAGAAAAATAAGAGAGGCCATTGAAATAATTTAATGCCATGGGAGGAGGGCTGGAAGTTATCATCACCCAGGCTGTCAGCAGTTACAGTCCATCAGATACATGTGTTTGTCAGGCAGCAGCTCCCCAAATATTCCCTGTGAGTACAAGCTGCCAATTTGCTGTTGCCTACTATTCGCCTGCCAGAGTAGCACAGGCAATAGCCTACCATACCAGCACCCTTCCATAGCAATCTTCACTTAAAATTGTCGAGTAGCATATCAGAATGTGATGTCAATAACCACGTGACAGCTATAATAGAACAGGATGTATACACTCTGGGAAACCTGGAAAAGACCCGGGAATTTTTTCATCCAGGAGGAAACCGAGAAAAACTCAGGAATTTTTTACAATTCCAGGTATTTTTCATTGTTTTAGATTTCAGTTAATTTTTTGTAATTTTCACTGGTAAGAACTGATAAACAGCAAAATATGTCAAAGGTTTGAGGACGAAGACTATGGAATACTTCATAACAATAAACTGCTCCCGACAAGCATGACATCACAACAGTTGCCTGCGAACACGTGCATGCGCAGTTAAGTTTTGTATGGGCAGTGCCTTCTCCAGCTTCCAGCTACTTGAAGTGTGGCTGTATCAGCAGTAGCAACAAGCAGCCAGATGCTACCCGCAAAAAATTTTTCTGGTGCACCCAAGCTGCCAGATTGCCGCATGCGCATTGCAGTCAGGGTTGTAGTGGGGAGGGGGTTAGTCTCCACGTAAGCCATGTTTACGTTTAGTGATTTTGCTGTTTTCTCTTCATGTGCACTTATGACATCAAATGAAAACAAAACAGATTTCTGTGGTTGGGAGCTAGCAAGTGAATTAAAATACATTCGCATAATTACAGAAGGCTAACATGTTATTAGTTTCAGTTTTCTGATTTTATTTCCACATTTTCAGCAGTCAATCACCTTGCAGAACAATAAAGTTAGTTTTATTGATTTGCTAAATGAATGTGGCTTTTATTAATATTTTCCCCAGAGGCAGTCAATTTATTAGAAATGAAGTGTTTCATACCACGCTATTTGCTAGTTTTCAACAGTTCACTGAATTTCAAGTGCACATTTTCATCTTCTGTCATGTTTGGCATTATGCCATAATAAAGAACCAAACATTGGTAATACAGTACTGGTACTCCAAGAAAATTTGCATCCAGTAAACCACACTGAAATGAAATGTTAGTATCGGATTGGGGCCTACTTCATTGTGAATCTGGACATATGAATGTGCACTGTAAACCAAATTATGCATTTTAATATGGTGTACAAAATTCCGCTGCTCTTGGAGTATCCTATTTCTTTTATGATGTCGTGTAAGATCTCTTAATACTATTTATGTACGAACATATGGGCTTCCTACATCATCGTAGCTGCCCATGCGCAGAAATGCATGTTTTCTGGCAACTGCTGAAATGAAGCTATTTCTAACAGGTCACTAGAAAATACTGCAAGTGGTGCTTTGAAAAGCATTAGTTTCAAAGTAAGTTTCTTTTTATACTAGATGAATTATGTTACGTGTGCGAATGTGCAATGAATTTCTTAAATTACAGAGCATTTGACTCTCATTTAAAACTTAACACATTGAAGACTAGTGACTTAGAAGAATTTTGGGCCCATAACACCAGAGATTAATTTCATTATTTAAAATTTTACTGGCACATTTGTGTGACGTATCTTAAAAGTGTAACACGTGGAAAAAAAGACCAATAATATATGTGAAAGTTTAACTTTTCTTGTAGCTTATTAATCTTCAAGACCAATATTATAAACGAAAGCTGATTTTTTTCTTGTAGCTCCACGACGTACATTAATTTAAACCATTAACTTTTCTTATTTGTGTGTTCACCCTACTGAAAAGCGATGTTGCTATTGGCTGACCACCTCATATGTCCTATGCTCTGAATATTTGCTGTCATAGGCTGGAGAGATCACGTGACATGAGCTATGACTACAAAAGTGCATTTCAATCTCAATTTCAATGTGTCGTTTCGAACCTATACTTTTCATGCATACACACACACATTGTCGAATTTGGAAGGAGACCTTTTTGGCCAAAAATGTACTTATTTGACAAGTTTTATTTACTTGTCTGACAGTCTCTTTGTTGTCTGTATCTGCATCTTGGCATCTCTGCTATAAGGTGAGTCGCAGACTGTCCTTTCCATCCTGTATTTTAAATCACATTTTAGTTATTTTTATGTTTAATAGTGATATGGCCTAGTATCCAAAATGATTGTATTCAAATTGACACTGGCCACTGAAGCCTACAAACTAATATAAGTTGCTCTGTTTCTGAATCATGGGTATTGACCCAACGACATTTTACCAGTCCAGTACACTCCAGAGAACATTGAACCATCAACGCAAGACAGGTCTACACCCATTGCTTTGCTCTAGTACAGACTCACAATGTAGACAGTGTTTTGTGGTCTTTTAAGGTCAGTATGTTTTGTGGTCTGTTAAGGTCAGTACGGACTCAAGCAAGTCATCTGATCCTGTTGTCATATTGCATGTTCCCAATACCTGTTCATCACTGCGAATGTGCGCGCGCGCGCGCGCACACACACACACACACACACACACACACACACACACACACACACACACACACACACACACACACACACACACCACTGTTTCAGCAACTAGCCGTGTGTAAACTGAAATCTCACAGGATGAGAGAGAGAATTTTTGGTGAGTCTGTGAGCCTCAGCTGACTCACTGATATTGCACCTTTGATGAGGATGAGGCAAACTATGTACTTTCACACTTCAACATTGTTTCAAGTTTCCTTATGGTAGGCCTTAGCTTATCAGTGGCCTCTCTAGCCACACAAGAGTGGTAGCATTTGTGGGTATATACATGTACATTTACGTATTTATTCTACAAGCCACCATAAGTTGTGTGGTGTAAGGTGTCCGGTACCACAACTAGTCGTTTCCTTTCCTGTTCCACTCTCAGATAGAGCAAGGGAAAAACAACTGTCTATATGCCTCCATATGAGCCCTAATTTCTAGTATCTTATCGCCGTTGTCCCTGTGTGAAATGTATGTTGGCGGCAGTAGGATCATTCTGCAGTCAGCTTCAAATGCCGGTTCTCTAGACAAAAGAAGTGTAGTACCAAAAAGACATTGTCAGTGTAACTTTGTATATGTACAAACCACTGGAAGGTATGTAAATGATTAGAGTTTCAACGACCTAAGACTGGCAGATCAGCCACCAGAATGTGCTAGTGTTGTTTGGGTTTAGTGATTGTACTGGGCCTGGTAGTGTATATAAGGGATGTGAATAGCATCAGATGTGAGAGCACTGTGAAGGTCATGAAGATGCTGCGCACTTCTGTGAGACAGCATTATCCACATCTGATTGACTTTGAAAGGGGCCTCATTAAGGGTCTCCAATTGGCCAGCTAGTCAAATGTATCCAGATTTGTGGAACACTCAAATGTGACAGTGGCCTGATGTTAGACTACATGGAATTGTGAGGGCAGACATACTCGTCATCAAGGTTTCAGTCAACGATGTGTGACCACCACAAGGGAGAATCACCATATTGTGCACTGAGAACATCATAACCTCTTCACGTCTGCACCTGCCATGAACACAAAAGGCTGCATTGAAAGTGGTGCCATGACCAGGTACCATCGACTGCTGATGAATGACATTGCACTGTGTTCAGCTCTGAATCGCAGTTCTACCCTGTCCTCAGTGGCCATCGTCCATTGGGTATGATATCGGGTCACAGCTGGTAGTGATTGAGGGAACTCTGATGGTACAGTTGTATGTCAGTGGCATCCTGCATCCTCGTGTGTTACCTCTCATGCAACAGTATCATGGTTCCAATTTCAACAGGATGATACTCATCCACACATGGAATGTGCCTCTCTGAACTGTCTGCATGATGTTAAGTTAATCCTGTAGCAAACAAAATCCTCCGATTTGTCCCTTATAATACATTGTGGGACCTTCTCAGATATCTGCTCCATCCCAGTATCAGTATCCAGGATATCAAGGACCAGAGACAATAGTTGTGTTGCCCAGTTTGCCTCAGGAGAGGATAAAATGACTTTATCATACCCTTCCGAACCAAATCAGTGCATACATACAGACCAGAGGGTTTGCAACATCATTCTAATAAATGGGCCAAGTTCTTCATAAATTTGAGTCAGTTTTGTAATTGTTGAAATAACATTACATACTTGAATGAGATCTTCACTCTGCAGCAGAGTGTGCATTGATACTAAACTTCCTGGCAGATTAAAACTGTGTGCTGGACCGAGACTCGAACTCGGGACTTTTGCCTACCATGCACAAGTGCTCTACCGACTGTGCTACCTAAACACATCCTCATATAAGCTCTCTTGCGGGGAAAAGTCCCGAGTTCGAGTCTCGGTCCAGCACACAGTTTTAACATCACATACTATCTCAACGCATAAAGTTTCATGTCATGTCAAGTCAGCCTCACCTAATGGATGTTTAATTTTTTTTGGCAAGCAGCCCTCCCCCTCACCAAATGGGTGCTTAACCGTTTTTGGCAGGCAATTTATTTATCATGTCTCCTCTCTCTTCCCTCACCTACCCTAGCCCTATCCCCCCATGAATCTAGGACATTATGTGTGTGTGGGGGGTGGGGGGTCTTGTTTGTATCAACAATACATATAACCATACTACAGGTGCAACTATATCAGAGGGTATCTGTGGGGAAGCCGCACTAACATGGGGTCCGTGAAGAGGGGCACTGGTGTTTTTCAGTATTTCCAGAGTTAATGTCTTGATGACTGATCTAACCTTGTAACAGCCAGTGGGACCCTGGTATGTCAGTACCGCGGACTGCTGAAAGGAGGGAGAAGCTACAGCCATTACATTTCTCAATGATGTGCAGCTCTATTGTATGGTTTTATGATGATGGAATCCACTTGGATAAAATATTTTGGAGGTAAAATAGTTCCCCATTCATATCTTCAGGTGGCGACTGCTCAAAAGGATGTTGTCATTAGAAAAAACAAAACTTGCTTTGTATGGCTCGTTGTGTAGAATATTGGAGCATTTATTCGGGAATGTAGGTTTTTTAGAACTTGAAAAGGGAAATACATAGGTTTGCAGTCCGATTTAGTGGCAATTTGTGAGGTGAAAACAGGACATCTGGTTAGTCAAGTAAGGGGATGTACACATATCAAGTGGTAAACTGTAATAAATTATTTACAGAAGTGAGAAACAGAAGCAGATGTAATTCATGTTGTACCTGAGTATTGTCATAAGTTTACCAAGCATAAATGAAACTTTACCAAATAATAATAATAATTTCTAAAAGAAAATGTGATTTTTGTCATTTTATCTTTAAGATGCAGCAACCTCAGCTTCACATATATTGTATTATCATAGTTAATACAGCAGTATCAATAACTTAAGTCCAGAGTAATAAAGTTATTGGTTAGTTAATAACATAAATATAGTCATTATTGAGATTAAAAATTGATGTTATTGTGTGATTATCATTTTTTACAAATTGAGTGCCGAGGGGGCTCCCCATATCTTTTTGAGCCCAAATTGCTCACAACTTTTTGTCAATGGAACCAAACTATACAACATGACAATGGAAATAAATCAACCTTGCAAAATAAGAGCCACCCTTCTAGACATAGACACCGAGTGCATCAGATGATCCTTCTTGGCCCTTGCTATCATTTCCCTTAAGGGATACCATTATTTGCCATACATTCAAAATGCTCATGATTGACAGATCTTTATTCTTGTGTGGTTTGCTTCTCCCTGACACTGGTACCAGCAGCCTTCCCTTCTGGTGAATTGTCACACTAGCTCGGTTTCAATTTCGGTGGGAGACAGCACCACAAACCTAAGGGTAAGAGAGATGAGTGAAAAGTCTCAAGTTCTCCTGATGACAATATTAAAACATTCCTCTACTAAAATTTGCAATGTGCAAAAATTATGAACTTCCATTGTATGTTTCACATACAAAACCTAGAGTACATTTTGCATGTATTTTGACCTTTAATTGTTGTTTTTAATCTAGTTTGAGGTGCCTGTTAGCCTTCAGCTTTTTATTGGAGTTTATTCCTGTGATATAATTTCTCATCTAGAAATTCTGCGCTATTCATATTAATTTATTGCTTCATATTGGTGTTCATGAAATGATATAATAATTGTGTCTTCTTTCTCATTTCAGTTTGGTGCGATAGCGAAGTCCTTCTGTGTGCAAGGATTCATAAGACGCCTGTTTTCTGAAATAGGCACAATTGAAGAGCTACAAACAACACGTCAAGAGGAAGGGGACTCTCAAGAAAAACGTGACTTGCTTTCCGATTTGCAGTGTATGTTGTCTGATGGATATTTGAAACTGGGTCACTTACTGCGAGAGAACTTGAATGTCTACAAGGAGTGTGTGCTAACAGCGTTCTCATTAAACCCTACAGAGGATTTATACCATCATTTACATAGCCTTGCCTCTTTAAGTGGTAAATGTATTTCTGATGAAAATAAATGTACAGAAATCGTAGAGCAGCCACTGGTTCAAGACTGCACCATTACAAAGCTACCTATTAATGAACACTTACAAGAAACAAATGAAAGTAATTATGCTGGCAATACAGACTTTGCTTATATGAATATGCCATCAACGTCATCTGCTGTGTTCCCTAAATATCAAATAAGGCCACAGACAAGGCATACAGCCTCACGTGGGGATATACCCATTGCCACTTCATCTTTAGTAACTGTAAGGTGCAGATTGAAAGAGGATGACAAGAGAGACTTGGGAGCATTGTATGCAATGAGTGGAAACCTATTTACTAGTGCAGAAAACTATGATCCCTACAGTGCCCCCAACCATGTGTTAGATGCAGGAGAATTCAAGTTCTCTAGAACTGTACTTCATGATTTAGTATCTGTGTTAAACAATCCACGAAACAAACAGCTTAGTTGGGCAGAGGGTTGGGCTCAGCTAAGCAGGAATTGTCTGGAATACTTAAGAAACAAAGAGACACGAAATTGCATGAAGGAACTGAAATTTCTGGAAATTGATTATGAGAAATACCGTGACTGGCCAAGATTGTGTGACTATGGAGGTATAGAGAAGGGATATGAACAGTGGGCAGATATCAGTAATGATTCAGAACAACTTTGTATTACAAGTAATTACAAACATAGATCTTCAGAGTTAACTGTAGATTCCTGTATAGATTCGGCAACACAGGATAGCGTAGATACTGTATTTACATTAAAACCAGTCCGGAAACGAAAAGTGAAGAAACCTGGAAAATCCCCACAAAAAGGAAAGAGGGGAAGAAAAAGTACAAATGTCACACATAGCAGTGTTAAAAGTATTGTTTCACAAGGTCCCATAACTGGCTTCTCGGATTGCACTCAGGACAGCCAAATTGAGGAGAATAATGAAAGAAAGATTGCAGCAAAGATTTGTAAGGATAAATGTATTAGGAAGTTTACATACAGGAGGAAGAGGTGTAAGACTGTGGAAAAAATGTCTACACTAGAAACAGACTGGCCACAGCAAACTGAGGTTAGAGGCAGTCTTAAAAAGATAGTTAATAAAAAGTTTACTAGGAAATCTAGCAAATGTTTGAAGCGTGTGAAAAGCTTAGAACATGCTTCTCCAATAGAAACAGACTGCACAAGTGACGAAGTGACATCTGTTGGACCAGATATTTGGAAAAGAGGTTATAAGAATTTAGACAAAAATATGTATATGAAAAACCCTGAACTTTCCTTGTTAGAAGTAGATGAGGTACCAGATATTCAGGCTAGTACTTCAGTGAAGAGTTATAAGAAGAAATATGTTAAAAAGTCACGCAAATCTAGAAAGCATTGGAAGAATTTGGTTGAAACAGACTGCTCACATTATAGTGACATTGATGAAAATAGTATTTCTAAGGTTGCAACAAAGCGTCCCAAAAGAAAGTGTGTTAGAACATTGAAAAAATCTACCAAACGATTGAAAAATATGGAAGAGGATTCACTTCTTGAAACTGACTGTACAAGTGATGAGGTGACCCACCTAAATTACCAGCCAGACGTTTATGTGAGTGAAGGTGAAAATGTTTCTGAAAGATCTATGCATGTGCAGAATTTTGAAGACATTTCTATTGGATCAAATGGTGCTCAGAGTAGACGATATGAGATTAGAACTGCAGAAGATTCAGCAAGAAATGTTCTTGATAGGGGGCCAACCGAATATTGGAGTACTTTCAATAAAATACCTGAGATGGATACAGGTTGTACACAAGGCAGTGAAGGTGAGCAAAGACCTGGGGTGGTGACTGCAACACAAACTATACAAAGAGAGAAGATTGCTAAATCCACAAAGCAAAGAAAAGATTTAGAAAAAGATTCTGTATTGTATTCAACATGGGGGCATAACAGTCAAGCTGAAGAAGACATTGTTAGAAAGGCTCAAACAAAGGCACAGAAGAGAAAGTCAGATAAAAGTGATGTCTGTACTAAGACTGTAGAAGAAACAATTCTAGTGAATTCAGGTTACAGGGTTGATAGTTATGTTGATGGCAACTTGGAGGGAGTGCAAGGATCGAAGATTTGTGAGAGCCACAAAAGTGTAAGAACAAGTGGAAAATCTGTTGCCGATATTAAGGATTTCCAAGGAAATTCTTTGTTGTTCTCAAATTACACACAAAAAAGTGTGGCTGAAGCTACTACTGTGGGAGAGATTGCAGCAAATACTTGTAAAAGGAAATATCTTGGGAAAGTAGAGCAACAGACAATGGGTGTAAAGAATTTTGATGTAAAATTATTGTCAGACAATCAAACTGAAGAAAGGAATTTGGTGGGTACCACATCCAAAACTCATCATAGAAAATATGCAAAGAAGACTGAGAAACGTGCAGAACCTGTTATGGACTTTGAAGAAAAAGCTGTGTTAGACTTTGGAGGTGTTGCAGAGCCGTCCCTTGAAGGTTCTGCATTTTTTGCGTATGATTCAGACACACAAGATGAAAAGAGTGCTGCTAACGTATTTAACATGGAATGTGATGTGATGAGGAAGAAAGAAGGTATTGTCAGAGGCCTTAAGAAGAAGAAATTACCTCCAGAGAAGATCACAGAAGTTTCTGCTTTCAGCAGTGCAGTACATGATCGTAATAATGATGACGTGGGACCACCTATTAGTTCTGTCTGTGAAACCGACTTTTCTTCACTTGGGAAGCAAGTAAATCCTCTTTCACCAAGTGTGGGGCAGCTGAATCCGGAACCATCTAGTGGGATACTATTTCATCCTGATTTAAATACACAGTCCTTTATCCCTCCATTTAAGAAAGCCAGTGAGCCAGAAGTTTTGCAGTCATTACGCAAATTCAGACCAAAAAGCACAAACAGATCATTAGAAGAAAGTATCTTTTCTCCAAATATGATTGGTGATGGAACGAGAATGTTGTTTCGTGAGGGTAAAATTTATTATACTGAATTCGCACCAATGTTAAGTACACTGAACCTTAACCCACATGTTGTACTTGAAGACATAGCAACAGTTTTGAATTCAAGAGAATGTGGTGGACCATTTGATACATCTCAGCAGACAAAAAACTCTAGTGCGTTTTCTGAAAAAAACAGCAGCAGTCCTAAGAAGAGTCATAGTACAAAATTTACACCACCACCACCGCAGTCCAAGAAAACATATAGCTCCTGCACTGGACTAAAAAAAAAGCCCAATCGTAAACTGTCTGACAGGGAAATACTTGCCAATAGTGTTCCTGGTTTAAATAGTCTTGAAATGATTGTACCTCCATTCCAGGAGCCAACAGTGCAAGTTGTTCAGTTGCCAAGAAACCATCCTTCAGGTAATGCATCAAATAATGAAACTAGTTCACTTCCTACTAAAGTGAACCAAAAAATTGAGAACAGCTCCAACACCAGTGGAACAAGTCACATAGAAACAGCCTCAACATCTGTATCTCAAGATCCAGCTTCACAGCAGTCACAAGTTACAATAAACTCTGAAGAAAACAGAACCTCTCAGAATTTGCCATCCAGTTTCTCAGCTCAAAGTAACTCATTAGCATCACATAATGAAAAACAAAGAAGTTCGCAGTTAGAAGTGAAATACTTAACAAAAGCAAGTGACGTTAATGAAATATTACGCAGTACGCTTACAGACTGCTCATCGCAGAGTCCACCGACATCTGCTGTTGCACCATCACTAAATTCATCAGGACCTGTTAAACATAAAGTTAAATCGCAAAGTGAAGTGAAGTATCTAACAACAACAAGTGAAGTAAATGAAGTACTTCGTAGTGTAATTGCAGAAAACAGTCAGGGTCCAATGTCCAATTCGACACATATCATGGGATTGGTGAAGCAGAAGCCTAACACCAGAGCGGAGGCGAGGTTACTTGCTGCGTACGAAACAGCAAGAAGTATTACGGCAAAGAAAGCCACAGAAGGTAGTACATCTCTAGGAGGAAGAGGCAGTATACTGAGCACACTGCAGGTTCCACCTTCCAAAGGAGTTGTTGATATTAGTATGCTTTCCAGTCTTATTTCTTCTGGCACTCACCGATACTTGGAAAATTACCCTTCCAAAAAGGAATCTTCTAAACCCCCAACAAAGTTAAATTCACGCTCACAGGGCTCAAGAGTTTGTGTATCTTCTTGTGATAGCTCTCGTGCACATAATCTGCAAAGCCATATGCAGAACTCGGCCATCATCAGAAGTGCACACACTGCTCAGTCAGATGAGCAAATCCCTGAACGGATGTCTGTCCTTGAGGAAAGGTTAAAAAAAAGTTCTGTTGCTAGTGTAGCTGTTAAGTGTGATACTACTAACCAAAGTGAAACACCAGTTTGTGCTTCACAGGTTGCAACTTTACCAAAATTTCAACAAGCATTTGGAAAGTCTATATATAATCAGACAGGCAGCAGTGGCAGTGGTGCTGGTGGCGGTGGCAGCAACAGCAACAGCAGTACCAGCAGCAACAGCAGCAGCAGCAACAACAACAACAACAGCAAAAACAACAACAACAACAATAGCAGCAGTGGGGGTGGTGGCAGTGATGGGAATGGTGGAGGTCGTGGTGGTGGGGGTAGCAACAGTGGCGGCGGCGGCGGCGGCGGCGGCGGTGGCGGTGGCGGTGGCGGTGGTGGTGGTGGTGGTGGCAGCGGTGGCGGCGGTAGTAGTGGAGGCAGCAGCGGTGGAGGAGGAGGCAGCAGCAGTGGTGGAGGCAACAGCAGCAGTGGTGGTAGCAGCAGCAGCAGCAGCAGCAGTGGTGGTGGTGGTGGAGGTGGAAATGGAAGTGGGGGTGGTGGTGGGAGTGGCGGGGGTGGTGGTGGTGGTGGTGGTGGTGGTGGTGGTGGTGGTGGTGGTGGTGGAGGAGGAACTGGCAATGGAAATAGTGGAAGCACTGGTAGCAACAATGGTGGCAGAGGCCACTGCAACAGCAGCAGCAGCAGCAGCAACAACAACAACAACAACAACAACAATGGCAGCAGCAGCAGCAGCAGTAGTAACAACTGTAGCAGCAGTGGCAGCACCAACAGCAGTAGTAGTCGCTGTAATGGCAGTGGCACCAACAACAGTGCTGTAGAAAATGGAGCTAGTGAGCCTGCTACCACTGTATCAAACACAGAAGATGTGCATAGTACTCATGGCATTGCTGGAGGCTCGCAGAAAAGTGATTCAGAGCTGCAGTCCATACCCAAATCATCAGTAAGTACACTTCATTCAAAGGCAGTACAGACAACAAGCATTAGTACTTTGGTGTCACTTTCAAATCCAGTTTCATCAGCTTTGCAAGCTGACTCTCTAAATGTCTTGATGACTACAGCTCTACATCTTAATACAGCATCTGTTCCTCATGAAGGTTCTTTGCAAAAGTCACTTGCTACCACATTTAAAAGGGCAACTAGATCATCTGTCCAAGCAGGACAGTGCCCGTCGTATGACATGCACCGTACAAATGCCTCTGCTGTTACAGACAACCCTATATCTGGAAGTTTAGATGGGATATCTAGTCATACCTCAGATAGTAACAATGTGACACACAAAAATTCTCTGCCAGCCTCCCGGTCGTCTCAGGTACCGACCACAACTGATAGTACCAGTGCTCCTACACAAAATCCAGTACTTGCTGTCACCAAAGATAGTATTATTAGAAGTAATAAGAATGCATTACTGGCTGCTGCGCTGCAATCAACCACACCTCTTAGACGATCTTCTGTGAGTAGTGGTACGTCTTCCAGTTTGACCAGTAACATAGAACAAGCTGCCAACATGTGCATTGCTGAAAGCTCTTCTTCAGAAGATGAAGCGACAGATGTTGGAACTCAGACTCATATTTCTTCAGTACAGCAGACCCAGAGACTATCTGTTAATGAACTTCGCAAGACTACTTCAAAACCTTTGTTGCAAACATCTCACAATTTAAGACCTGTTCTACATATTCCCAACAGTAATCTTGTTGGAGCAGCTAATGTTACTGAATTAACCAGTTCAGTTTCATCACCTTTAAGACAGCAGCAGATTGTCCATTCTTTGTTAGGTCCTAGTTCCTCTGCTGTCACAAGGCTTCCATCGCAGAATGTGGCAGCAACTGATGCGTTAATAAGCCACAGTGCAATCGAGCCATCTGTAAGCTCAACAACATTGGAACAGCTGAGAGAATTTGAGTCTGTTTTAGAGCAAGTTACAAACACGTCACAAATGAAGGAGCGGAGCACTGCTGTGACTCAGAATCAGCCGGACCTAATTAATGAAGATCTTCTTTCTCAGTCATCAAGCACGGTTGAAACGTCTTCGGATTTCCCAAGTGCACCAAATGATAGTTCATTCTCACAAGATTCTTATCCATCAACTACAATTACAACCCCACCAAGAGTTGGTATAACTTTTGTTGCTCAGTCTCCACTTCGATCGTCGAGCATTGCTGGAACGAGTGGAAAGATTGCATCTCCTGTAGTTGTAGTTACCAGTTACTGTCAGCCAGTTACATCACCAGCTTTAAGTGTGACTTCACAGAGTTCTTCTAGTCCTTGTGTGACACCTGCACCAAATCCTTCCATATCAAATGGAAAACCACCACCAAAATCCTCAAAATCCAAAACTAAATCTGTTAAGTCAAGCCCGTCAACGACAAATTCTAAATCTTCACCAGTTCCTAAACCACAGCAGAAACCTCAAGAAGATGAAGTT
Organism: Schistocerca cancellata; assembly: GCF_023864275.1. NCBI lineage: Eukaryota > Metazoa > Arthropoda > Insecta > Orthoptera > Acrididae > Schistocerca > Schistocerca cancellata. Next base: position 381,215,731 of record NC_064629.1, on the reverse strand, counting down.
ACGGCTCAGCGTATTTATGCAATACTTGATGAATATGCAGAACAGCTTAGAAATTCTCCAGATTTGAATAACAAACCTGCACCTCGCAGAAGATCAAATCCACCTACCAACCCAAGCCAGTCTTCAAAGCGAAAGAAGTCTTCCCAAAACAAATCAAAACTTCTTGGGCAGCAGTCATCTTCATCAGCACCTGACATGAGTCCTGGCACAGATGATCCAAGAACTATGGGAAGTGAAGATAGTTCTAGTGGTATAATGCAGCTTTCTCATATTCAGGATTCACCAGCTTCATCCGCCCAAGCAAGTGATGAACCAGCAAGTTTAAGATCTACTTCCACAGAAGCATCTTCTGAATCCTGCAAGCCAGTTGTGTCGGAATCAGGTGAAAATCAAGACTCTCGCCAACAACCACGTTTAATTTTTGCTGAAGCAACAGGTCGTCAGGGAAGAGCAGTATCTGTTCAGGATGACATTCAGTCTGCTGAGGTTGCTGTCTCTGGTAGTGCAACTGTTGTTGCAGGAAAATCAGTAATGGTGGGAAGCACAGCAGTACCATTGTATGTGCCAGGAAATGTCCGTCAGGTGTTTCTACCTGTGACTCCAGGATTGGCTGCACATGTTCAAGGTCGACCAATGGTTGTATCAAAAGGATCAAAATTTATAAGAGTTCATCAAGTAACAGTCCCAGCTGGACCACTTCACCTCCACCAAGTGCCGGTCGTGGTGCGCCAGATGTGCGTCAATAAGCAGTCATCAACTGTTGGTGCTTCAGTATCTGTACTTACCCAGCCATCTGTCAAACAGGTTAAGCGTCCACCTGCAAATACTTCTCCAGAATCTTTATCAGGAGGATTGGCACAGTCTTCTGTTCTACACCAGTTAAGCAGTCAGCAGCAAACATCTGTTTCTGATGTATCTTCCAGTGCTACTCAAAGCTTATCTTTTCCAGAGTCGAGTCTGGATAGTGTAGGCACTACTATTGCAGACGCTGTTATAAAAACTGAACCTACTGATGATACCTCATCAGTTTCAGAAGGCCATATAATGTGCGAAGGTAGTCAGAACAGTCTACTTGAGACAATAACATCTGCTGCTAATGATGCTACTGCTCTAACGTCTCCAGCAACTACATCTTCTGGTGTCATAGCTACCACTACTTCTTCAGGACCAGGTGTAAACATTTCCAGTGTTATTTCAGCACCTGAAGATAAACTATATCAAAGCTCTGAACACAGCACAGTAAATGTGAAAGTAGAACCTCCAGATCTGTCTAATAACAGTAATGAAGAGCAGAATGAAGAAAACCAGCTGTGCAACAATCACGAAGAAAGATCTGTGTTTCGACGAACATATGCAATTGTAATTAATCCACCAATCGATGTGCAGAATTCACGAGTAAATAGGACTATGCAACGTTTGAATATTGGCTTTACCAGACATTCCACAGTAACTTCTAGGAATGGTAACCAACCAGAAGCACTAAACAAAGATTTTGCATCAAGCAGAAAGCCTCTTAAGACGGAAGCTGATAGTATGCTTAATTCTGAATCTGAGAGTTCTGAATATCATTCGGATAATGCTCTTGCAACACAACTGAATCATTTCTCAAAACACAGTGGCAGCTTGACAGAAAATGGTGAATCTGGACATTCTGTGAACAGTGTGTTGAACTGTCCACTACCTTCAGCATTGCCAGATTCAACATACCATTTGAGGAAATTGGGTAAAAGCAGAGAAAGCAGCCAGCCAGCTGGAGGATTCCAGAGCTCTACTCAAAATACAATTTGCACAAGTACGTACAATGTTGACATAAACTGCATGTTATGAAGTTATTGTTGCTAGAGATGGACATTGCAGAGTTCATGGTACTATTGACTTATGAAGTCATTTTTTGTTTGCACTCTCATTCTCTGGAGATAGTCATTTAGAGATAGTTCTTCACAATAGGTGATGCAAGTGTTAGTATACTATTTAGTTGAGTTTTCACTTCATTCTTATTCACAGAAGTATAAACACCTGAAACTGCTTTAGTTTTGTCCCTGATTTCAAACTGCCTAGTAGATGTTACTTGTTCACAATTTGTAAATCTTAAAAATTCAAAACATAGTATTCAGTGCAGTATCATTTGCAGTTTAAAAAAAATATAAGGAGAGTTTATTTTGTTTGCCTAGCGTTCATTGTGATTTAGCGTATTGAAATTGTAGATATGACAGTTAACCTTTCTATTTGTCATTTGAATGTTGCATCAATCAGAACCAAATCAGATTTATAGTGCAATTTCTCTATTTCCTGTTTGGCACCTTTCTTCTCTGATACAATTTTTAAAAAATTCTCCTTTGCAGTAAATTGTAAATTATGTATGTAGATACTAAAATATAGTAATGTATTGCTTTCCATTATCTGCATAAGATACATAGGCTTTCTACACTTCGTATGTGTTTTGTGTTTCAGGTCCATTAGATGTGTTTCCAACTGAAAGTGCAACTAGCATTCTAGAAGACTGCCCACCAAGAACTATAGAGGAGAATGGTTGTAGTGACAGTTTATCATCTTCTGAACCAAGTTTAACACATACACTACTTTGTCGCAGAAACTCTCAGAGCCCTCAGAAGGTAAGCTTACAATCTGAAGTGGGAAGGAAAATAAGTTCATGTGATAAGAATGGATCAGCTGATATTGAGCTGAATGCAGCAGTTGAACACATTGTGTCTGAAAGTTCCAAAAGTGCAAATGATCAGACACAAGGAAAAGAAGTTGGTGCGTCAAGTGAAGCTCAGCTAGATTACTGCAGCGGGCCGTATTCATCCATTAAAAGCCAACTGGACTACATTTCTGATGGACCTTATAGCATATCAAAGATTGATGGCTGTGATACCCCATGGCGTTTTGTTCCGCTTATAAGAAAGGTTAAAGTAGCTATACAACCAGTAACATTAAAAAAGGATACAGAAGAAAGTGAACCACTTGTTAGGAATATCCATCTTTCAACTAATTTGCCAGAAGTGGAAGATACAGCAAATGAACAGCGTGACTATCTAACGGATTCCAAGCTGGCTACAGTTAATAGGAAGGCAAATGTGAGTTCGACTGTTCTTACAACTTTCCGGAAAAATGATATTCCCAGTACACGAGTAGATAAAAGTCAAGGGAGTGACAGGGTACAGCAGAAAATAGCTAGAGTTGAGAGAGAGTTAAAACTTCAGAAAAGTCTGTCTGAAGAATGTGAAGATTTAGGTGTTGATGAGCCAAGTACAAGTGATCTATTTCCTGAAGCAGATCTGTTATTGGATACGAATTCATCACCACCCTTTGATCAGACACTGCAGGATACAGCTTGTGGTCATTGTGTTGATGGTACAGAAACTTACTCTAATTCAGCTTTTAAACCCCTCGAATACTCTTCCAGTAGTCAGGATGATTCTCAGAACAGTTGTATTTCTTCTGATATTCATGAATCAAACAACAGATTTCGGCAAGGAAAGAAACGTAAACGTAGTGTCAATATTCCTAATTTTGATTGGAAGTATACAGAAAGAAAAACTTTTTGTCACGACATTGTCAGTAAAATATGCCAGAGTTCCCGTGAAACATCCAGCATTTACCATAGTGGAAATACTATAATAAAAGGTACGGGCAGTGGAATCGGATCACGATCGTTGGAGGATACTAGTGGAGGTTTCAGAGACACTCTGTCAGATAGTGCACCAAGTAGCAGATTAAAACACTCTAGTCCAGGAACAGATGCTGTCTTGCCTGACGTCAGCACCTGTAATACAAAAGAAGTGTCTGATAATTTAATGAAGGATGCAGTTTGTGGAAAGAAGTTAGAAGGACCATTGCAGCAAACCCATCCATCCAACAGTTGCATGAAAAGTCAAACAGTTGCCACTGTGAACAGTAAAGGAGATATGGTCGCAAGTGCCAGTGATAGCACTTTTTGTAGCTCAAGTGAAGACAGTGTCACAATGTTGGATACGTTCTCAACAAGTATGATAGTATCATCTCTAGATGTAACAATTCCCTCTCCTCTCCCCACATTGCCATCTGTCATACAGTCTAATGATAATTCCCAGGAACCACTTCCATCTGCAACGGGAACTCAGAAGTACTCGAATACATACAGTAAGAGGCCCTCGTGTGAACAGGGCAGTAGTAAGCTACTGAAGCGTGCTCGTCTAAACCAGTCCGAACAGTATTATAATGAACATATAGATTCTCAGGAACGATGGGAGTCGTCTAGTTCACAAGAGAAAGTTTGCGCTGATGATGAAGATTCGGGATCTCGTAGCAGGTCAGAAGAACAACCAAATTCTGATGTTGATGTTTTAGATATAAGCAATGATGCATTTTCATCATCACCGAGATTCCCTTCCTTAAATATTACAAATAGCACAGGTTCAAGTTCACAGTGTAATGAATCTATAATAAAGACATTTGAGTTGAATGGGATTGATAGAATTTCACTTTCAAGTGCTAGTATACAAGAGAAGCGGATATCTTCAAGGAAACTTCCTGATCATAGTGATTCGGAATGTCACTCCTTAGACATCAAGAATAGCAGAAATGTGGAGCACGATCATTTCTGTCATAAACAAAGTGTAATACATATAAATTCTTCAAAGACGAGAGCTTCGCAGCGTGGTCATCTGAAGAGAGGCTGTCCATGCTGTTCACTTTCATCTCGCTCATCTAAGAAGAAGATGGAAGAGAAACCAGGAAAGAAAGGACCTTTGGGAAAGCAAACAATAAAAGGTTCCTTGCCAAAGAAGAGATAGTTGATTTTAAAAACTCATGTAAATAGTTGTAAATTCTGTGAAGATTTGTATTTGTTTTCACATTGGGTGCGACAGTCACAGATAGTGAACTGAAAAACTGCCACAGTGTTTGTATAGAATTGCTTTTGCATATCTTATGTAAATAAGTGAGATAGATCCTAATACATGTTCATGAAGCATGAAACACAAAGCCATATTCTTTTTAAACTTTTATTGTTTGCATTCCCAATGTTCTGAGTCAGATATGCAGTAATTATTCATCCTTAACCTCAGTTTAAGCTAGTCAATTTTCCTGTTAATCTGAGGTACTCAGTATCACTTTCTGCACTGTTAGTACAAATTTTTATGGTTAACCATGCTTATTCAGTCTTTCAGCAAAGCAGTTGTGTGTTTTCTTGAAATTGGTATGTGAGAAACTGCTTGGAGATGCAAATATTCAATATGTTATTTTACATTCTTTTATTTTGCATTTGATAAATATGTTGTGAGTTAAATTGATGTTAGGTGTAAGTTGTGTGTGTGTGTGTGTGTGTGTGTGTGTGTGTGTGTGTGTGTGTGTGTTTTACTCATGTTATAGAGTTGTGACAATTTGTGGATGTGAGAAGATATTAGTATTTTTTTATTAAATTTGATTTGATGAGTAATGGGGAAAGTCCTTGCATTCCTGTATATTAATCATTATATAATCGCCTGATGTGTTGAAATTTGTGAGGTCACTGTTAGAGAAATGGAAACAGAATTGAAGTATGGTTAAATGATATTTGTACAATTACCTTACAATATTAGGTATGGCTTGTATCAGTATTTTATTTTATTTTATTAATTTATTTCATATTTGAAAGAGATTTATGTATTCAGACATTGTATAAATGAAGCTTTATTAAACATCTCAGATTTTCCCACAAAGAGAGAAATCTCTTCGCTGTAATACAGTGTTTCACATCAGTTGAAAGCTACACTTTTAAGATGATTTGTCTCTTTCTGATGGTGTACCTTAAGTTTATGAAAAGAATTCGTAATTGAAATGAAACATTTCAAAAGCAGGATCCAGCTGTAATAATTTTCATACACACATTATGCTGAAAACGCACAGTTAATTTCCAAGAGGAGGTGTGGTTTGATAATTTAAGTAAGGAATTTGTGTTATGTGTGCTATAGAAAATACTTTTTAAAAGTTTCATCAAGTGCATTGTTTAGTATAATAACGGGATTGAATTTTGTTAAACATTGTCGCTCCATATAGATTTACCTGATTTTTTTTTACTGCTGATGCAAAAGGCAAAGTATTTATTAGTTGAGCAACTATTATTTAACATGGAATATTTGTACAAATTTGCCACCTCATTCTTATGTTGTCGTTTTTCTGTGTGCCTGTTATGTACTAAAAGATTATTCTTCCCCTACAGATAAACCTAAAGATAAACAAAAAGTACAACTCTCTCTCTCTCTCTCTCTCTCTCTCTCTCTCTCTCTCTCTCTCTCTCTCTCTCTCTCTCTCTCTCTCTCTTTGTCATGTGGTTGCTTTGTTTTTGTTGTGTGATTGTCCACCCCCTCTGCTATCTTCTTACCTCTTTCTCCGCATATTCTTCTCTCTGAAAGAAGAGAATCAGTCCAAAACAGCTCTGTAAATTATTAAATATTACTTACACAGTTACAGTGGCATTATTATTTCTAAAATTATTACTCGTGTTTTCATTTGAGTAAAATATGATTAACAAGTTTACTCGGTAAATCTTGTAGATTATTAATTGGATTTTGTAAACAACCTACTAAATGCACTGGAGGATTCCACAAGAGAACTACCATAACCATAATTTGGAAGTATTATTCATAGTATTAGGCAATCTTCATAATTATAAAACCTGAAGTACAGCAAATGATTTCAGTTGCAAGTTACATGTTGTAGATTGATTTTATTTCATATTAAAAATTTATTATTAGTATTGATGTGCATAGTGAAGTTAATTTCCATGCACTTACATATAGTGCCAACATTATAGTAAAACATGCTCAGAAGAAAGTACTTCTAGGTGTACTGTTCTATTTTGCCTCGAATCATGTAAAAATATGTCCATAGTGACAATGAAAAGAGACTAGACCTATGAAGTGCTTACAGTTAACCTGCAGAAAAAGTTAGTAGGTGTGTGTAAAATCTGCTCAAGAAGACAGGGGGTCTCTCTCTCTCTCTCTCTCTCTCTCTCTCTGTGTGTGTGTGTGTGTGTGTGTGTGTGTGTGTGTGTTGGGGTGGGGGGGGGGGGGGGGTGCATCAGCGCAATATTGAGACAAGTTCCTCATCTCATGAATGTGAATTTCCTATCACCCTAATATACTGTTTTTCCAAAATCTCTGAAGTCTCGTGGGGATATCAGAGGAATGTTTTCGTGATGATATTAGAAAATTACTGAAATTATCAGCCTGTTATGATTGTGGTTTAAATATGTTTTATTTACTGTGAAAGTGCCAGTTGAGAGGTCCGTGAAACTTTCTGACAGCTTAAAGCTGTGTTCTGGATCAAAACCACAACCCAGGACCTTTGCCTTTTACAGGCAAGTGCTCAACCACCTGAGCTCCCCAGCCACGACTCAACTCATCCCCACAGCTTTACTTCTGCCAGTACCTCATCTCCTACCTTCCAAATTTCACAGGAGTTCTCCTGTGAAACTTGAGGGACTAGTACTCATGGAAGAAAGAATATTGCAGAGACATTGCTTAGCTACAGCCTGGGGCATGTTTACAGAATGAAATTTTCACTCTGCAGTAGAGTACGTACTGATATGAGACTTTCTGTCAGACTAAAATTGTGTGGTGGACCAAGACTTGAACTTTGGACAATTGCCTTTCGTGAGCAGGTGCTTTTTAGAGCACTTGCCCGCGAAAGGCAAAGGTCCCGAGTTCAAGTCTCAGTCCAGCACACAGTTTTAACCTGCTCCGCAGAGTGAAAATTTCATTGTGGAAATATCCCCCAGGCTTGTGACTAAGCCATGTCTCCACAGTATCTTTTCTTCCAGAAGTGCAAGTTTCGCAGGAGAACTACCGTGAAGTTTGGAAGGTAGGAGATGAGGTACTGGTGGAAGTAAAGCTGTGGGCACGGGTCGTGTGTCATGCTTTGGTTTCTCAGTTGGTTGAGCACTTGCCTGCGAAAGGCAAGGGTTCTGAGTTCGAATCTCAGTCCGGCACAGTTTTAATCTGCCAAGAAGTTTCATATCAGAAAAAACTCTCACTGCTGTGGAGTGAAAATTTTATTCTGAAAAGGTCATTGTTTAATTCCTTGAAAGACTGTTGTTCAAGCATGTCTTACTTGTCAGCAATTAAATTTCAGAAGAAAATGTAATATTTAGCAGACAGTTAGATCATTCATCACCTAAATGACAAAAGGGAACCACTGTGTTCATATCTTTACACAATGTGTTCCAGAAATTCCATCACGAAGGAGAGTTACGGATTATGGAACCAGTACTCGCCTTAGACCAAGGCAAGTTCCCCCACCCCCACCCATGCCTGATTTTTTCGTACCACCTCCACTTTGTAGTAATCATAAAGGAGTGCAACCTTTTTTCAGATTTGTAACCAATGAAGTATTTAAGTGACATATACTCACCATTAATATCCAGTGCTGTGTCTGTATTTGTTTTAAAAATTACACATAGGTTGGGCATACAGTTACATGCACAAATAAATTTTAATGTGAGTTAGTGAGTCGTAGAGAAAAAGAGAGAGTGAGAGACAAATAAAATTAAGATTTCTGAACAAAGTGCAATAAAATGTGGAAAGGAATATTATACATCAGCATGGAAGATATGCACTGATGGTGACAATATCGCTGTACCTAATATTGGAGGAGGAATTGGTTGTATATTACTCATTAATTCCACATAGATATTTAATGTATGATTGCATTGCTTGTAGACACTTGTGAATGTTGATTTATTGTGACCACTAAAATAAATGGATCACAGTTTTTCTGTAGTTTTAATTAAAATTATTTCCTACATTAAAATGGCGGGCTGTTCAGAATCATGCCTTAAAGATGCCTGACTATCTGGCACAGTTATGGGACAGTATAGGCAGCTGCAACTTTCCAGGTGTTACACACACATTGTGAGATACCCAGTGAAAAATGAGAAGTTGCAAAAAATAATTTTCAGTTTTAGGAACTGCAGATACAGTGAGAATAAGAAGGCTTATTCCTCAGTAATATAAGTAGGAAGGCAATGTACAATCACAGTTTACAAGAAGTTGGAAGCCGAACTTACAGAGTACACTGTAAAGTTTGTGAAAACTTAACACCATGCCCAGGCCATCTCATTTCGCAGAACACTAATATTATGATTTTACATATTTTCATTGCCTAAGATGAAATGTCATCTATAATGCTATGGTATGACAACATGTATGAAGATGTAAACAAAATGAGAGTGGAGAAATTAAAAGAATTTGTGTGTTAACAGTATGTAGATATTAATACAGGTATACGCACCATCTTTTATTGTAAATTAGAAAATTTGCATCATTAGTGCATTGTCAAATATGTCAAAGATGATTTTCTGTCATTTTTATTGTATGCCTGTGAAAAACGTTGTTACGTTGTCCTTGTATGGTTTCCTAAGATGTCAACAGAACATAAGCATCACTGTCAGTGTGGCAGCAAACACAAAATGGTGATAAAATTTTTCCACAACGTACCATAGACATGTGAGGGTATTTTGAAAGTGTTTGTGACCTTCCCCCCCTCCCCGCCCTCCGCCCATCCCTGCTGAAATTGTGATTTGAGTAACCTCATTCATCCCCATGAATAATTTATCGTTATTGCATCAGAATGAGAATTTCAGACATAATGGTACCTAAATCTAGTATACCTTTGTACAGTTTGTGCATTGTGAACAACACAGTATTTAATTCTCATTGAAAGAAAGAAATATGTTCATCTAGCTCTTCATGTGATTGTTGGATGTGAGAAACCAACTGCATAAATTTCAGTCCAGTGTTAAATGTTTCATGTGTGTGTGCATCACATATTAATAATTTGTACTGTCTGTTGATTGAAATTGCACATTTGTGGGCAGTGCTGTTTTTGCTCTGCTGAGTACTTAACCTATAACTCTAGTTCTCTTGTAAATATTTACAGAAAATTGTTGTTTGTCAGTCTATCTTTTCCAGTTGTGATGAGAGAGGTACTTACTATTAAAACGACTGAAATTCAGGGAAAATATTCATATGTCCTCTGATGAAGGGTAATAGCAGTGGGTTACACACTGTTACGTTTTTCAAATTACACCATCAGGCCAATATTATTTGTTTTGTGTATTATGGAATTTATTGGTTTCCTAACTACAAAAATAGATTTTTGAATATTTTGGAGGACCATCCTTAATGTACGCAAGACGCTTTGCAAAAAAAATGTGGTCGTTCCCCATTTTGCTTACGAAGGTTGTGATTTAACGAGTATTCACCGAGAGATTAGTTACTGACAAAGATCTCATTTGAGCAGTAAGAAAGTAGCGTTGAGGTAGGTATTAGCCTACATCAGACATATGTTATAGCTGCTTTGTGATGTCGCTCATTATTTTTCTTCTGTCCCTCCCTCCCTAAAAAAAAGGCCCCCTCTCTCCCTTTCTCTGCCTTGTTTTATTTAAAACACTGTGAAATAAATGTTTCTCAAAAGCATTTGTAATTTTTATATTTTATTTGGTCTGCTTGCTGTTAGTCTGTGTCCCAATCTTACACCACATGTTGCTGAGTTGTTCAGACTCTAGTTGCAAAACAAATCCAGCTCATACTCACTAATATTTCAGTGAAGTAAAGTGTTCAGCTATTTCCACATGTTTTACATAGGGTATGTTTATATCCAAAAAACCAAAAATTTGTTTGCGATTGAACTTTCACGTGTGTGTGTGTGTGTGTGTGTGTGTGTGTGTGTGTGTGTGTGTGTGTGTGTGTGGGCACCCGTGTGTAAGGGAGGGGGGTTAGCGGGGGGGGAGAGAGTGGAGAGTAGTTGTTTTCAGTGTTTTGTTTTGTTTTGTTTTGTTTGTGTTGTTTTGTTTTGATTCCGGGCAAATAAACTGTGACATGGGAGTAAGACTTGGTAACCAAGAGCCAGAGGAACATATTGCTTGTATGTTATCCACAGGAAATTTTGAAATTATAATATCATATAAAACAAAATGTGAATACAAATATTGTTGTAATGTTTTTAAAGAAATATGCTGGTAGAGACTTCATTGCAAGCAGAAGGAAATTTGAGATTAGATTTTTAACTTGCAGTTAAATTTATATGCAGCAGCTTCCATCAGAATGTTAATGTTTTCTATTTAGTTCCCAAAGAGGTAAATGTTTAAGTAAAGGACGTGGGAAACAAGCTGTCAAAGGTGTTTTGTAATTTAGATCCATTTCATACTTGCAGTAATAATGTACACACAATATTCCTATTATTAAAAGACAGATTTATTTGAAATATTTGTCTCATGTATGTTGTATTATTTTCATTTTCTTGCACTTTATGTTGCCAGTTTTTGCTGTGGAGAAGCCAAAGAATTTTTAAATTGCATATTTGATGAGTTTGAAAGTAACAATGAAAGTGAAAACAAACTGTACATGTAAAATGACTATTCGTAACAGTAAATGATAGTAATAAAAATATATGTGCCAGTATTATAATGCAGTAGCTAACTTATTTTTTAAAGTTGTGCCACCGTTGTGGTAATGTTGAATAAAAGTAGTTTCTCTAACAACTGACAAATTATTCTTGTGGAATGTCATGACTGCTTTCAAAAGAGCTTTAGGTCCTTGTTAAATGATCCTTTGGGCAAAGTAGCCTACATAATAGTGAACAATGTAGCTAACTCATAGATTCAGCAGTTTCCCCAGATCTTGGTAGAAACATATTTCTTTGTTATTTTTATTTTTATTTTTTTATTTATAAGAGTTATTTTACCCACATTGATAGTTCCTTCATGTACTTATTTAAAAAAATTGTGCTTAATCTTGTGTATACGATGAAAAATAATTGAGTGACTGTATAGTCTTACCTTCTCATATTTGTCTGTAAATGTGTACATTTTTTAACCATTTTTTGGTACAGTTTGTTTCTGCAACAATTTTATAGATGGATGTTAAATGTAAATTGAGTCTTCATTATTTTCGTATATGTAAATTTGTAACTTGTATATATCATTAGCAATGGTTTACAGAATTTAAAATGTCTGTTGAGCCATTGCATTTCAATTCCATATTATTTATGTTTTTGTGCAGTAACATAAAGTCGGAGTGTTCACTTAATGTACAGGTGCAGAAAGCACAGAAATTGTTTCTACTCATTGATATTTTGTACATTTTGTATGAAGCTGTGAACCTACTATCCAATTTCTCTTGTAAAATAAGAAAATATGTTGAATCCAGTAAACATTTGATACAGATATTTCCTTGTATTTTTTTTATCAAATCCATTAAATTACTTTAACATGAGGGTCTATCGGTACTTTTTTAACAAAGTTACTGTGAAATGAGTAACTTTTATGACACAAGTGAGGTATGCAGATGTAATAAATATTAGTATTTGTTAAATGATTTAAACTCACTCAGCTGTAGTAAGATTTTGCTGTGAATATTAAATCAATAGTCATTTTTATATAAAAATTGTTAACTGGACATTAATTGCAGATCTCTTCTTGATAGTCCAGCCAGAAAATTCTTATGCTGAGGTACAACATTACAGAGAGCTACATTTTTGTAACATTAGTGATAGCTCTTGTGCATATATTGTGATTGTGTATTAGCTTTGTGTTGTAATCAGTATAGCATGTGGAATACTTATGGAAAACTTACCCTGAAGTGATACCGTAACTTCCTCAACAGTGACTGAACATCTCAGTCTGGTGCACTAGTGTGTATAAGATTCGGTGGCAGGAGAGTAAGTTTTTATTTGAACTCATTACCTGTAAACGGAGAGGTACTGGTAATGGCTTTTTCTGCTATGTATCATCACTTCACTCTGTTTTGTGTCGGTTGGCCAAAGTGATCTGTATAGAAGTTTCTGTTAAAATGGTTGTTTACATAAATGCTGTTTGAGGATTCCAGCACTTTCCATTTCACCTCTTGTAATTTTAAAAATACGTCATTTTTATGTCCTTTCTCATTACAGGGAATACAAGAAAGTCACAGGGGCCCAGCTGTGGAAAGTAATGTGAATGTGATACAATTGCTAAGTTCGTTTTAGGAGAAAAAAAGATTGATCCTAAACACATTGTTACAGGGAGTACTGTGGTGGAGCAATAAATCCTTAGATCACCACAGTGCAAGCAATTTTCTTCTGCAAGGATTTACACGTTTGTTTTAATAGGTACATAATAATGTTGATTAATTTTGGTAGCTTGAGGAAGAGGTTATTGATGGACTACCCCCTTCATGTCACAGAGACAAATCAATATTGATATGTTGGTTCCCATCCATTTTATTCCTTAAGTCCTGGTGACACAATTATCCACTGGCTTAGCTATAACTTTATTTTTGGGTCATACACTTAACACATCATATCATCATTTGTAATAATTCTGACACAAACTTGATCCCAGGGTATTATTCTCTCATGCCCATAACTGCATTGTAGCTAAACACATGAAACTATTTTCACAAACAAGTTCGCACATCTTATAAAAACTATGCACAGACCCCCCACCCAAACTCTGTAAGGATGATTCTTTTATCTGTCTGTAGGATATTTGCCACTTTAGTTTTCAGCTTAAAACCATCAAGCTATTTTTGTGTTTCTCTTGTGAACTGGGACTATTCAGTGGATAAACATTACAGTTTTTCCTCTCTCCTATATTGAGATTTTGTTAACTGCAAACACTATGTACACTATTTTCTCCATGGTGTGAACGTTATGGCAGAATGTATACAGCCCTTGCTCTTGTTGAGATTTTTATTCTCGTCAGCCATCCAAGACATCTATAACAAATTTCATTACTATCCACTGTGTTCCCATAATTCACATTTTTTCACTAAGGATTCACTATGAGCAAACATGCAAGACATTCTAGCTTAACTTCTATGGGATATTTCCAACATATGCATTATCGGGAATGCCAGAATGTCTGAGGAATCATTAACACACAGTTTTCTGATTTACAGTGCTACAAACACCTGAAAAGAAAGTAAACCCTGTTCATAAGATACTTTAGAATGGATTATAAAAATTTACACCAATAAGCTGGAAAGAGATGTTTTGAAAATGCCTTACCACTTTTGGTTGAAACTTCCACCAGGAAAATGTGAATGGTTGGAGAGATTCCCCAGCAGGAAGCATATCAGAAAAAGCTGAGATAATTGAAACATATAAACGATCATGCGTTTTTCAGGCAAACAGATAATTAGACTAAATGGACTGCAAGGAGTTAATTGTACAACTTTATAGAATTAACAGAAACCTCAAAAAGTACATATGTGAAACCAGATAACATTGAAATCATGTTTAATTCGTATTTTTAGTTAAGTAAGGTAATTTGTGGTAGTAACATGATAGTTATTTTGAATTCTGCTTTGCAGAGTTCATGGAACAGAGTTTGTCACAAAGTTGAGAGATGGAATAGATGCAAAGAAATATATATGGAGGAAGTATGGAATAAATATATACCACTAGATATAGTGACTAACCACTTGGAAGTTTCAGTGCTGAAGTGATGGTCTGGCCACATTCAGGTTTAGGTTTTCCACCATTTTCCGTAAATCAATTAAGGTGAATGATGGGGCAGTTCCTTTGAAAGGAACACTCCTAGTTTCTCATCCCATCCATGTCCATAATGGTATCCGAAACCTCAACAAGTTGATATGTGACACCAGCTAATATTGAAATCATCTGTTTAGTTTGCTTTTTTAATTAAATATATAAATTGATGGTAGAAACACACAGTATAATCATTTTGGATGACTATCCAATTCCATGATGCTCAGTTGCAGATTTCCTGTCAACCAACTTATTTGTTTTCTGAGCTTGTTCTCAGGCTCTAATGATTTTTTAGCTGCTGATGGTGTCAGTCAATTATTTAGTTAGTAGTTTCATGCCCCATGGATCATTTTGCACAATAAATCATAATGATGTGGAACAATCCATTTTACATTCACATCGCAAATGAATTTGTAAACGTGGCTTCATGCTGAAAGTTAGTAATTCCTACCCACCACTTTTTAAATGTTTCAATAATAGATATTCTTCTGTGGGATAGAAGGAGCAATCATGGAGAAACTTTTTCAGTTTCTTTTCAAATTTTACTTTTACTGTCTGACGACATTTAATATCATTAGGTAATAGATCAAAACATTTTGTTGCAGCATTGTGCACCCCTTTTTGTGCTAAAGATGATTGTAATGTGGAGTAATTAACATCATTTTTCCTTCTAGTATTATGTACGTAATTGTTCTTTTTGAACTGTAGTGGATTATTTATAAGAAACTTCATGAGGGAGTAAATATATTGTGAAGCAGTAGTCAGAATGTACAACTCCTTAAACAGATGTATACATGATGATCATGGGTAAGCACCACATATCCTTACAGCACATTGCTGGAGAATGAATGAAAGTATGCTAAATATGTGAATTTACTGATTTGTCTCACCCTGAGATCTGCAATGATTCTAAGTGTAAATGAACCTGAACTAAGTTGTTTTAGGAGTTCCAAAATGTGCTTTTTCCAGTTCAAATTCTCATGAATATGGGCACCTAAGAATTTTGAAGTGTCCACTCTATTTATTATTTCCTCATCATGTATCACCCTTATCAGTCAGTTATCTTGATGTGAGGAGGGTATAAAAGATGAAACACTCTCTCCATCTGAGCATGCCTCGGAAGGCAAAATTGTACCGACTGATCGCCACGACATCCTCACTCGATAGACATCACTGGATGTGGATATGGAGGACCATGTCATCAGCACATCGCTCTCCAGCCATCGTCAGCTTTCATGATGAGTCGCTACTTCTCAGTCAAGTAGCTCCTCGTTTGGCCTCACAAGGGCTGAGTGCACCCCGACTGCCAACAGCACTTGGCAGACGTGGACAGTCATCCATTCAAGTGCTAGCCAAACGCAACAGTGGTTAACTTCAGTGATGTGATGGAACTGGTGTTACCACTTTGGCAAGGCAATTTGCTTAAAAGATGAAACAATTGTGAGAATACTGTAGTGAACAGGTGGTAACTGGTTGAATTTTTAATGGTGTGCTCACTGAGTATTTTTCATCTGATGGGAAACATAACGTTGCAGAATTATTGGGAACATTGAAGGTCAAAAGAAGAGCTAAACAATCTGTGACAATTTAGTTTGCACATAAACATTACAGAAATGCTCACCTGTCTGCACTTGGGGGACAGCAAATTAAAAGTGGCGTGCTGCTTTTTGGAATAGATAAAGAAGACCATATTAGCCACCCTACATACATATGGGACCAAAATAATATCACTGGAAAACATTTAGGACATATACAGAACTGTACACACAAATACATTTTGCATGTGACAAAACGGGGAGGAAGGAGTGTTCCTAAGTACCCTTAGGTGGACTCATGTATGCAAAGTTACCCTAAGTGACTCGAGCATGTGTTAGTCATATTTGAGAGGTTGTGTGGAAATTGTTTGAGGCAGTGAAAGTCAATTTAACATCATTATTGGTGCTGCAGTATGGGGATCTGGCATTGTCGTGCAACAGATGTCACAAAGAATCAAACCTCTTTGAATGATACCTAATCTAATTTTTTACAAGAGATTACATTTCGCATCCATAGTCGCCAAATAGTTTATAAAACTAAGAGAAAAGGGCCCATTGAATCCACAACGGCCTACTGCCACCACCTTGCATCCTCTTAGAATACTTGATACTCTTTACTAAACACAAAAATGGATAACTTCATACTAGTTCTAATTGACTTGGGTACTTAGTAGTTCTCCCAGTCCATGTCAAAAGTCACCATGCTACTCATGAACATGTCTTCTGCTTCACAGTGACTCACCACTTTCAGTATGTACATGTGTTAAAACAATAAAAAAAAACTTGTCACATCTTCTAGAAATTGCAGATAATGATTATGCATAGACTGCAATGTATCAAAGCTAATCTTAAGTTACTGATGAATCACCACTTCTGTTAACATGTTATTACTTTGTGAGTTACACATTTATAATGTGTGACTGGACAGCAAACAGTTGTGTGTGTGTGTGTGTGTGTGTGTGTGTGTGTGTGTGTGTGTGTGTGTGTGTGTGTGTTTGATTTCTTCTTCTTTTTAGAATGCCCCATCGGCATTATTGTATTTGGCAAGGTTAATTTAAAGTGTGCCCAGATGCCCTTTCTGTTGCCACCCCATTTAACAACCGGGAAAGAATGTGTGTACCCTAACTGTCAGCGTGTAGTGTTATTTGTGTGAAAGTGTGCAAATGTTTTTCAATTGTGTAACTGAAGTGAAACTTGGGTATCAACCCAGTATTCACTTAGTAGGATGTGGGAAACTGCCTAGGAACCACATCCAAGCTGGTCAGCACACTGATCCATGTCATTAATCCGCCAGGCAGATTCAATCTGGGACCTGCGCACCTTTGTATCCCAGAAGTGGCACTTTAACACACACGGTTATCGAAGTGGGTTTGTGTATGTGTGATTTCTGGCTGTCTATTCCAAGGCTGTCTCTCTTGATCATCATATGAACCATACATGTGCATTGCACATTACTTTTGGGATACACAAATACTTGAAGGATGAGTTGACATCCATTTGTGCCATTTAAAATGAGCTAAAGCTCAAGAATGGCCAGTGATCTTAAAGTACACATTTTAATTAAATGGACTGGTGGAAATACTGTCATTGTGTGAGGTCTTATTTGTTCTCAGAGGTCACTGAAGTTGATTTGCGGAGCATCTCTTCCTTCAAGATATTGTAAACTTCAGAACACAGTTTGCATGTCTGAGAATGTTGATTTCATGAACTGTGCCTATTGCCATTCCCAAAATTCAGAAGATTTGAAATTTTCTTTCGTGACAACTTGTACTATATTGGATCACCATTATCATGTGACATTCACCTCCACATCTCAAGATTTCAGTTGAAGAAGGAAAGTTGCAGAGGGAGGATCATTTGTAAAGGTGGGAAGGGTCTCCACTTCTCACTTTGTTACCTCTCAACCCTCATTTACTTTCCTTTGCATCACTGGCTACAAAAGAGAGAGCTCAGTTTTAGATTTGATTCCCATCCC
This sequence comes from Schistocerca cancellata, assembly GCF_023864275.1. Lineage (NCBI taxonomy): Eukaryota > Metazoa > Arthropoda > Insecta > Orthoptera > Acrididae > Schistocerca > Schistocerca cancellata. The sequence continues at coordinate 381,197,728 of NC_064629.1, read as the reverse complement.
CCAATTCATATTTTTCCACTTAATCTTACCTAGATTCGGTGGTTTTATTGTCAGCATCATCAAGCAGCTCGATTATTCTTGTTACTGCTTGCTTTGTATTAATGAATAGTATCATCTTTTGCTTTTCAAATCACAGGAGGACTGCACTCTTTGTAGCAGTCCATTACTGGGATTCACCATTGACAGTTCCTTCATTCTCATTGTCACAGCATGGAAGGTTGTATTGAATATTGGTTTTTAAACTACCAGTATCTGACTCATTCCTTGTGTGATTTTTATGATGGTGTGACACAACATGATTTTATTCCCCCTGAGTCTGACTACAGACATTGCCAGCTATCATAGGTATAAGTACATTTTTAGCAATACTGGTGATTGAAAAAAAGGGGGGGTTGCATAATGTTCTGACATTTTTGTATTACCTACCGGGTGATCAAAAAGTCAGTATAAATGTGAAAATGAATAAATCACGGAATAATGTAGATAGAGAGGTACAAATTGACACACATGCTTGGAATGACATGGGGTTTTATTAGAGCAAAAAAATACAAAAGTTCAAAAAATGTCCCACAGATGGCGCTTCATCTTATCAGAATAGCAATAATTAGCATAACAAAGTAAGACAAAGCAAAGATGATGCTCTTTACAGGAAATGCTCAATATGTCCACCATCATTCCTCTACAGTAGCTGTAGTCGAGGAATAATGTTGTGACCAGCACTGTAAAGCATGTCCAGAGTTATGGTGAGGCATTGGTGTTGGATGTTGTCTTTCAACATCCGTAGAGATGTCGGTCGATCACGACACACTTGCGACTTCAGGTAACCCCAAAGCCAATAATCGCACAGACTGAGGTCTGAGGACCTGGGATGCCAAGCATGACGAAAGTGGCGGCTGAGCACATGATCTTAACCAAACGACGCGCGCAAGAGATCTTTCACGCGTCTAGCAATATGGGGTGGAGTGCCATCCTGCATTAACATTGTATGTTCCAGCAGGTGTTTATCAGCCAGGCTGGGGATGATGCGATTCCGTAACATTCGGTGTACCTCTCACCTGCGACGGTAGCAGTTACAAAACCAGAATCACACATTTCCTTGAAGAAAAAAGGCCCGATAACGGTAGATGTGGTAAATCCAACCCATACTGTGACTTTCTCGTCTTGCAATGGAGTTTCCACAACAGTTCTAGGATTTTCGGTAGCCCAAATTCTGCAATTGTGGACGATGACAGACCCTCTGAGCATGAAACGAGCTTTGTCAGTCCACAACACGTTACTCAACCAATCGTCATCTTCTGCCATCTTTTGAAACGCCCACACCGCAAATGCCCTGCGCTTCGCTAAATCACCAGGCAGCAGTTCATGAAGCGGATGGATTTTGTACAGGTAGAATCGGAGGGTACGCCGAAGTGCCAACTAAACAGTACTGTATGGAATGCCGGTGCGATGTGCAACTGCACGAGTGCTGACTTCTCCGTGCATAGACGAACCTGCTACAGTCTCCATTTCTTCTTGAACTGTCACAGCAGCATTACACCTTGTGCTCGGTCGGCCACTACGGGGTCTATCGTCTAAACAACCCGTGGCTTTGAACTTCGAAATCATTCTCGCCACAAAGCATTTGTCAACGGACCTTTACCCGTTCGAATCCCCTTCCTAGGGCGATAGGATCGACGCTGAACTAGCACATTCCCCATTCTGATAATACAGCTTCACTAAAGGCACCTTTTCAGGTAACGTCAACATGCTATGATTGATTGCTGGCGCATCTGATTTTCTCTCTCATTACAGCTCCTTTTATACACGATTGTCATGCGCAGTCACTGACGTTTTGCTGTCCAACGCCATCTGTCAGACATTTTGTGAATTTTTTTTTTTTTTTTTTTTTGGTTCTAATAAAACCCCATGTCATTCCAAGCATGTCTGTCAGTTTTTACCCCTCTATCTACATTATTCCGTGGTTTATTAAGTTTTCAAATTTATACTGACTTTTCGATCACCCGGTACATTCCATTCCAACTTACTTAAATTTTCTTACACAAGTAATTAAATTTCATACCTGTCTTCACATGTATTGCAAAATATTTTATATAGTGTAATTTTTGCTTGTATATAGGCACTCCTCATATAGGAAGTCACTTGGATATTACAAACCTTAATAGCTTCATCCATCTCCATTAGCTTCATCCATTTCCATGAAAGAGTCATCAGTGTGTGTGACTGCCATGCAGAGGACTTAGGTCTGATTGCCAAGTCTTTTTCCTGAGTGAAAAGACTGAGGGGGTGTATGTCAGACATGACCAGTTACAGGCTAATTGAACAGAAGTGCCAATTGTGGTTTATGAACACTGGCATTAATGGTTGTATATCAATGTGCTAATCATATGTACCCCTCTGTAGTAAAATCCACTAGCCTGGCACTTTAAGCCAGAAAACGACAGTGATCCATGAGGCCTGATCATGGAGTTCCAGTTATTTTCTGGTAACTTCTATAATTATATTTCCTCTTTGCAAAGAGTTGACCGTGCAGGCTCAGTCTGCTGGACAATGACTGTCATTCAACTGAATTACTGTATTGTTATAGAGCATTCCATTGGAAAATCGTGTTACATCTCGTATTACTTATAGATAAGACAACAGAGACTATCCAGGTATAACTAATCCATATTGTTCACACTGATAATCCTCTTAATAAGAATACTGAGACAAAATATCAGTTACTTGAATAGGTGGAAGTTATAGGGACTAAGACAGTGAAAAGAACGAGTTTGGACCCAAAGAACTTTTCTACGTACCAGCTAAGCTGTCATTTCTGTCTGTCTATACCAAAGTCACCTCCTAGTGTCCATGTGCAGGCTAATCTCAGGAAGTGCTGTAGGAATTTTGATCCAGTTCTCGTTAATAGAAACTGATCCACAAGGCAGGTTTCTGTATATAATTTATAAACATTCTGTACGAATTGTCTGAATTACAATGAATTAAAGTTGTTGTAAAACCTCTGCTGCCTTCTGAATAGTGGCCATAACTCAAGAGAGCAGTGGTGCCTAAAGTTAGCAGAAGTGTGAACAAATTTATCTTTATACTTATATAGATATGCTGTATGGTATTAATATAATTCAAATTTATCTGTGGTTTGATGGTCTAGTGGTAGAGTGTTTGGCTAGGAACTGTAAAGATGGAGGATCAGAACATTAAAATAGTGAAGAAGGAGGCCATCAGCCCATGGCAGACCTGTGCAGTGCTTGGTAGGGGGATCTTCAATGCCATACGCACATACAGACACATCATAAGCCCATGCTACAATGACCAGAACGTCTGTAGGCATAACTTCTGTTGACTTTCACAGGACTTTCAACAGAATCAGTCACCAGTACTTACTGAAAGCAATTACATATTTCGGATTTGGCTTGAAATTTATGCAAATTATTAGAAACATAGTAACCAATGCCACCTCTTAAGTAGCAGTAAACAGATGTACATGCAAACTAGAGAAATCAGTATGGCAAGGCTGCCCATTATCAGTGGCATTACTTGTATAGCCCTAGATCTGCTGCTATGAAAACAACAGAACTAGAGCCACGAGTGTCTATGAATGGAATACGCTGATGATATGGGTCTATTCGAGATGAAGAGGGGAAATAGACAAAATCAAACTGATTATGAAATGTTTCAAAAAAGCATCAGGCGCCAAAACAAATCAGAGGAAAACCATGTTACTCCCAATAGGAAATGGCAGACAGAATGACCAGACAGTGTTACTGAGTGACAGAAAACCACAGGGCACTTGGAGTAGAGATACGAGAGGGCTAGCAAGAACCCACGCAAGCAGAAACCTGACACTAAGCCAAAAAGTGCAACTAATAAATTTAACAATCCTATTGAAAGCCTAGTACGTGGTGCAGATACTATGATCACCTGCAGAAATTGTGCTAGTGGTAACAGGTGTGGTCTTTTACATGCTTTGGAAGTGTGAAATATTTTTAGTATCCCAATCGATACGTTTTTTGTCAAGGAAAGAAAGTGGACTCGGAGTGCCCAATCTGAAGACAAATTGGACAGTAGTGTTGCTCCACAGAGCGCTGAAAATCGAAAACAGGAATGCAGACTACATCATGAAAAGCCTTATCAATGTTTACAGACTGCAATCCAGTCAATACCTGCCACATTCTGTTTATGTTGTGGCACCTCAGCTTACAATAGATGAGAGCTACTCTATCATTATTGTGGCTAACCCAAAAAAAAAGAACGAGAAAAAAACCATGGTGCTGAGAGAGGGAAAATGTACAAAACTAAAATTGAGATGAAACATCTAGACCATGACCAGCCACAAGTCTGGAAGAATGTATGTGACTTTGCCAGCGCCTGCTGAAGGCGCCTAGTACAAAGTAGTGCACCAGGCAGTATCAACGAAAGTGAGATCGGTGTTCATTGATATGAGGGAATCGCCAGACTACAAACTTTGCAGTCAGACATGATCAAACACAATTTTCAATGCAGAAGGAGCAAGGAAATATGGGTGATATGGAGACAAATCGTTGCCCAGATCAACAGAAGTGATGAAAGAGTAATAGAAACTACATCAGTCACTGTCCCTGAGGCAAAAGCCTTCCCAATCCCAAACACATTACCACGAAGTGGATTCAAGCCATGATGGCACATTCAATTGTCACCAAATGGCATATGGACAAGGTGTAATTCCTCACGGACCTGTGGGAGGAACACAAGAGAGCCAAACAACGCTCCAAGTACTGCAAGAAGTTCCAGGGCTTCCTGCAAGCCCCATTCTGTGCCTCTTTCAGACACACCTTCCTCACATTCTGACCGCCGCCCTCCTCCCAACACAAACACCAACACCAATGCATAAGTCGCTGTCGATGCCCTCCCCCCCCCCCCCCCCCCCCGGACGTCAGACTCCCCATAACATCACGACAAGTGATGTGTACCCAAAGTGTCCAAACACTCTCTCTCTCTCTCTCTCTCTCTCTCTCTCTCTCTCTCTCTCTCCCTCTCTCCCTCCCTCCCTCCCTCGCCACCCCTCCTTCCATCCCTTCCCACGTCATTTCCTCCTACCAAGAACTAAAAGTTTTCACTGTCACAAAAAAAAAACTTGTGGTGCCTCGCGAGGGAATACATACAAAACTAAAATTGAGAGAAAATGTGTAGAGTCCAGACCATGGCCAGCCACAAGTCTAGAAGAATGTATGTGAACGGGATTTGCCAGTGCATGCTAGACACACATGGTGCAAAGTTGTGCACCAGACAGTACCAACAAACGAGAGATTGGCGTGCATTAACTCAGGGGAATTGCCAGACTACAAACTATGCAGTCAGATGTGACCGAACACCACTTGCAGTGCAGAAGGAGCATGGAAATTTGGGTGATATGGAGGAAAATCGTTACCCAGATCAACAGAAATGATATATAAGTAAATTTTGTATTTCTCTTCCTATTAATAAATGTACAGGATGAGTCGACGAGAATTTACAACTTTGGAATGAGATAACTTAGCTACAGAATCGCATGATGTGTCGTTTTGTAGTAACCAACCCGAAGTTTCACATTCAGGTGTGATTTCGATTCAGTCTGACCACCTTGTGATGGAGCAAACATGCCACTGGAAATCAATTTCTTTGTACACTCGTTGCAGCAAACCGGGCATAACTTGTGCAATGGCACCATAAATTCGATTTTTCAGGTCGGTTAAATTGTTTGGGAGGGAAGAAGCAAACATACGATCTTTAACACTTTCGCTGCGGCTGACGCATGTAAGCGTCACAACAAGCCACGAGCCAGTGCGCCTGACGCTTATAAGCGTCCGCTCTCACTGTCGGATTACTCAGTTTAGTTACAGCGTCTAAGCTAGCACCAAAGAGTGTAAACGTTTGTTTTGTGTGGTCAGTTATCGAACGTATATTGTTGGTAATGGTGGCTAATCAACCAACACCTGGACCTTCCAATGTGGAAAGGAGCAGAAAAAGTGTTAAATTGACAGAGATACAGTTACTTAGTGTACTAAACGACAGTGATTTTCTGTGTAGTGAGGACGAGGCATACCACGGAGATTGTAATTTAGAGGCTGCAAAAGAACTGCAGAGCGATGATAGCGTGGAAGCAGAGCTTTCGAATCTGTTTTGTGACAGTTCCGAATCTGACGATACGGATCAAGACGATTGTGTGGAAATCGACGACGAAAAAGAGCCCGACCTGTCACACGGAGATAATCCAGGTGAGTCCTGGCATAAAGAACCACATAATATGCAGTATCACCCATTTACGAAGGAAAAAGTTCTGAAAATTCATCCTGCTGGCAATTTTCCTACTGATTTCTTCAGATTAATGGTAACAGACGAATTGTTGCAACTTGTAGGTGCCGAAACGAACGATAACGCAGTCAACATATTGCTGAGCGAAAATACAAAAGAGAGATCTAGGATCTGTAAATGGAAACCTCAAAGTGTAGGCGTCATCATTAAGTCAGTATAGAACATGATCCTACAGATCTTACAAGGTCTTGACGTCGGCCTGTAACTCAGGTGTCTTAGGAGCGTCTGCTCCGAGCGGTACCTGCCCTTTCAGAGTGGTACCGGCCCGCACTCGCATGTTGCCGGGCCGCACTGGAGAGTTGCCCGCCTGCACCGATACCGCAGCGAAAGTGTTAATGAAACCCAAGTGAAAGAAATCCAGTGGTGTCAAGTCTGGTAAGTGACGTGGCCATGCGATTGGCCCTTCACGGCAAATCCATTAGTGAATGTAGCTATTTTAACTGCGCACTAGACTTGGCCACTGTTTCTATGTTTCGATACAGTGTATCGATACGTGGAACTGTTTCACTGTTTCGAAACTGCTATGTTTCACTGTTTTGAAACAGTGGTGTTTCATTCCGCACTGTGTCGGATAACGGGACCAGATTCGATCTCGAGCCAGCCACAGAAACTGTATTGTTGTTTCAAAATAACGCTGTTTCAGTCCACTTGTGCTTGGACGGACTAACTTTATCGAAACAGTGATGCTTCATTTCACTTTGTCTCGGACGAGATTCGGGCACGGCACAGATACGGAAATACGTTTAACATACTACTTCATCAAACTCTTTCAAGAGTTTCGAAATCTTTTTCACACACAACAGCATGATGCTTAAGATTTCCGAAAATAAAGTTTCGTTTCTAATTGACTGCTCTATTCCGAAATGGCGTAATATATGCTTTATAAACACTAACAAACAATAAAATAAAGCACACTATTCGCATTCAAAATAATAAAAGTGTGAAAAACATTCAGTTAAATTACACATTTCCTATAAAATATGCTTCTCTGTTCATGTACAGTAATTACATTAAAAAAACTCAAGTAAACCTACAACATTTTGAATTAGAAAAGGCGTAGAGTGGCAGTTTTTAGACATATACATAAATTGGATGTACTTTCAAGCAATGTGATTGACGGATCATTGATGATGTAATGGTGAACGGGAAGGGCTGGGAAGCATGGTGGATTTATAGTAATGATTTGAAACACCTTGAGGGACAAAAATTTTTTCTCTTATATTTCGTTATTTTTTCGATTTATGTGGCTTTATTCATGAGTCTATAGTCAATGTGCCTATTCTCCACAATGTGTGGACGAATATTAGCAGACCGGGTATATATTATCCATACTAACGAAATTTGGGAATCCTAGTGGCGTATCCGTTGTTTCTGCAGTTTGTTCCCGCCTCCAGTACTATTACAAAACACAAACTGTTTCACTATTTCGAAACAGCGTTTCGAAACATTACATTGTATTGTTTCATTTGTTTCGAAACAGTTATGTGTTTGAGTTTGCCCATCTCTACTGCGCACTACGCTGACGCTACTGGTGGCAGAATGGAATACTTATGCACTACATGAATCAAACTTGAGGTTATTTGCTACAAAATGACACATCTACCGATTCTGTATCATTCAAAAGTTCTAAAAACCATTTTGACTCACCTTGTATCTTTCCCTTATGTTTATTATTCATATGTATGTTCAACTTTATATATCGTTTATCCCAATCAACTGATTCCAAAGTTATTTCGTGCACCTAAATATAATATATTTGAATCTTTCTATTATTCACATACAGTTTTTTTTGTATACTGTGTCGTTATCGGGACTTTGGTGTTTATGTTTTCACCATTTTAAATGCAATATGTTTGTGCATTTATTTGATTTAGATCATGTAACAAATACCACTATGCCAAAAACAATCAAAACTGACAAAATATGCGTAATTAAAACATTTAATGTCTTTGATTTCAGCAAATCAAAGTGATTCAACTGTTTTAACGGAAATCATCAACGTAATACGCAAAAATCATTTGAAGGACAATTGAAGAATAAGATTTTTCTTACTACACAAAAGGCAGTACAAATCTGTAAAATAAAAACGAGAACAATCTACCATTCATTTTTAAAATGTAACAGAAAATTTCGTGTCAACATTTGTAATTGTTAAAAATCTGTGAATAAAAGTTTATATAAGTTACAAAAAAAAGTCCCTGTCACGTCAGTTTTTTTTTTCACTCTGTGTTTTAACGTAGCATTCACCTCTCAATAATGTGGAGATTCGCCAGATACGAAACGTTCAGCTCCCTTTTACCCGGTTTGAGTTGTTCTGGAAATGCAACTCGTCTAAATGACATCCAACAGATTGCAGTCATTTCACAACAACTGCCTCGCCAAAAATTATATGAGTGTCCAATCAATACCTGTGCTGTTCAGTTATTTATGCATATAGCAAAACGCAGCACTGGATGCCCGCATCTCGTGGTCGTGCGGTAGCGTTCTCGCTTCCCACGCCCGGGTTCCCGGGTTCAATTCCCGGCGGGGTCAGGGATTTTCTCTGCCTCGTGATGGCTGGGTTTTGTGTGCTGTCCTTAGGTTAGTTAGGTTTAAGTAGTTCTAAGTTCTAGGGGACTGATGACCATAGATGTTAAGTCCCATAGTGCTCAGAGCCATTTTCGCAGCACTGGATGCCGCTTTACTTCGTTTATATAAAGTTTTGTAGCAGCGCGGGGAACACCTCAATTTAGGCTTCCTGCTTTACAAATATAGATACGGACACGATTCTCTGCACGGTGAGGCGTAAGATATTATTTGTTTGGACACTTGCAAATTATGTAGAAAAGTGGTACGCGAATCTTCAATGGCGAGAAAGAGATTTAGTGTTGGGGTGTTTGGGGGAAGAGACCAAACAGCGAGGTCATCGGTCCCATCGGATTAGAGAAGGATGTCGGCCGTGCCCTGTCAAAGGAGCCATCCCGGCATTTGCCTGGAGCGATTTAGGGAAATCACGGAAAACCTTAAGCAGGATGGTCAGACGCGGGATTGAAGATTGAACCGTCGTCCTCCCGAATGTGAGTTCAGTGTGATAACCACTGACAGGCGTCTAAAGCTAGCGAAATGAGGGATGCTCAACTAACGGACTTACCGATAGATGGCTGTACCAGCTGTTTACTGTCGTCTGTATTCACACCCCCAAAGTTTTCTTATAATATTTTTTCATCAAGCCTTGAGTTGTTTCAATCATACATAACGAAATTATTTATTTCAGAGTGCAGTTGGTTCTTCAGTAATTGATTGTGGTATACAGTCGAAAGTAGAAATGGAAGACAAGGCGACTGAAACTTGCACTTTTTTTCTCAGACACTGTGCACGAATTAAAACGTTAACTGAAGTGTGTCCGTGAAAAACTTCGAAGAAGAGAGAAGAAAGTGTTTTCCATGGATGACATCATAAGTTCATTGAAGGAGAAGGGGCGTCTTCCTGAGAAGTTACATAACTTCCTCAATCATCAGAAAGGAACACAAGTGGAATTAGTGTGCAATTTAGTGAACAACTCTCTCTCCTCAAAGAGTAATAGATACACAACAAATAGGAAAATGTTTGCGACGACTGTCTACTTTTATTCACCAGCAGCATATGAATACCTGCAAAAATTAATGCCTCTGCCCCATAAATCATTGATTTCCAAATGGGTGGCAAGTGTAGACTGTGAACCTGGCTTCTTAAAAGATGTTTTAAGTACATGGATTTGAACCCAATTGTAAGGGACCAGTTCAGCGATTCATGTAGACAGTATGGAAATTAGAAAGCAAGTAGTTTGGGACCAAGGAACTAAGCAATACACAGATTTTTTAGACTTTGGTGGGGAAGTGCCTCAGTCAAAAGAAGTAATAGAGGCATCTGAGGTTTTCATGCTTGTCTCTATTAATGGCAAATTTAAATGCCCGATTGCATATTTCTTTATCAACGGTGTACAGGCAAATAATCAGGCCACAGTGATAAAATCTGCTTTAGAGAGGCTGCATAGTTCTGGCATTAGGGTTTGGTGTGTTACATGTGACGGCTGCAAGGTAAATATAAGCACTTTACGTTCACTTGGCTGTACTTTTTCCAAGGGTGATTTTAAAAGCTACTTTCCTCATCCTGTAGAAAAATACAATGTTTATTGTATCTTGGACATGTGTCATATGATTAAGTTTGCCAGAAATGCTCTAGCAGAAGTATCTGCTATTGAGTCTTCAACTGGCATTATTAGATGGCATTTCATTGAGCAATTGAACAAGGTACAACGAGAAGATGGTATGACATTTGCCAACAAACTATCAGGACAACATATAAGTTATGTAAATAGAAAAATGAATGTTTCATTAGCTGCACAGACTTTGAGTTCTAGTGTGGCAGATGGTATAGAGTTTTTGAGGAGGGTTAGTGATCCAAATTTTAAAGGAAGTGAAGCAACAGTAGAATTTTTGTATTATATTGATAGGATTTTTGATATTCTGAACTCCAGAACTCCATTAGGTAAAGGGTATAAGAGCCCCCTGAGACTTGACAACAAATCTTATTGGCTTTGTATTTTCAGACACACTGAAAATTATATCAAAAGCTTAAAAATCATTGGTGTTCCATTGCTGCTTCATGCAAGAAATACTTTTGCTTTTGGGATAATTTTCAATATGCAATCAGTCAGGCACATAGCTCTGGCAAGTATGCTTCGTGCTGAATCTCCTCTGAAGTATTTGCTAAATTATAAACTGTCACAAGACCATTTCCTGCATTCGGTCCAGAGGTGAACAACAATCCAAATACATACCAGTTCAAATGTGCCATGAGAAAGTTGCTCTTGGGTAACACTGTCACTGCAATGAATGGGAATTGCTCAAATTTTAATGTGTGGTGTTTGCCACCTGTTTATGATTTTCATGCAAGAAAGCATGTAGTAGAAAGTGCTGCAGAAAATGAAGTAGAGAAGTGGTGTGCACTTCTTGATGATAAGATTTAAGTTCTCATTTTACAAGCAAAACATACTCTATTATATTGCAGGGTATGTGTCACTGCGCCTTTCAAGGCAGATCACATGCAAAGACTGTCTTCACATACTGAAGCCACCAGTAGCTAAATCTGCATTAGAATGTATTTATCTCTATGCTTTTCCCAATGTGGCCAATAGAAATGCATTTGTAAATTTTATTAACTGGGGAAAACTGGTTAAAACAAGTGTACTCTGTTGTAGAATACTCAGAAACTGTTTCATATGTTTGTGATTGCTGGGGATATACGACAGAAATATATACTGGCCAAGTTTTTGCATTGTGTTATGTTAAAAATAAATTTGTAGATTACCCATTTCCTGCTCCTGCTCTTGGTCATGGTTACCATTATAAAATTGGGATTGAGGACTTACATCAGACTCAACTTGTTTGTAAGATTGCATCCATGTACTCGTGCACATGCTTAAAAACACATGAAAAAAAAGCCTGCTGAGAAAATTTTAAACAACAAATCAAGTATAAGGCAGAAGTTAAATAAACTCATATTGTTTAATCATGTATAGTGCTCAAATTGGAAAAGATTATGTAATGGGACATTCCATGCAGATGGGTGTGACATTTTGACAGATTTTTAAAACTATTTTGTCCATAGATTTGTTGTTGTATAATGATGAACTTCGAAGGATGAATCACATTGGGTTCCCAGCTTCGATTCCCGGCGGGGTCAGGGATTTTCTCTGCCTCGTGATGACTGGGTGTTGTGTGATGTCCTTAGGTTAGTTAGGTTTAGTGTAGTTCTAAGTTCTAGGCGACTGATGACCTCAGAAGTTAAGTCCCATAGTGCTCAGAGCCATTTTTGAACCCCTAGAACTTAGGACTACTTAAACCTATCTAACCTAAGGACATCACACAACACCCAGTCATCAAGAGGCAGAGAAAATCCCTGACCCCGCTGGGAATTGAACCCGGGCATGGGAAGCGAGAACGCTACCGCATGACCACGAGCTGCGGACTAGGAAATTTCAGTATTCATGTTACATGCCTAATTTTCAACAACATTTACCTTAATTATACAGTTAAACTTTTTGCTGATTTGAACTGTGTACTACATGTTAAAAAGATTTTGTTTGGTCATAGTAATAAAAGCATTTCTTCATTTTTTTTTCTTTTTTTTTCTTTTTAGTTCATATGTCCCATATGGAACTGAAATTATCAAGTTACGATGACAAAGGAAGGAATTAACATTAAGGAATTTTACTTCACAGAAATTATGTAATAATGGTTACACTTTTTGCAAGTTAACTTTATCATAAACCATTTAGTTTTCCATTAAGAGTGAAAGCAGTTGCACGAGTCACGTAAAGAACAAAGTTTCCCATAGCGAACTAAAGTATTTTACGTTTGAGTTATTGCAGACCCAAAGTATTGTGATCTTCATATTTCTATTTAAAAAAGTTTGTAGCTCAAATTCACAGACATTTTGGAATCTGTACATACATGTGTGTAACATGTATGTAACATGTGTGTAACAAGGTACTTTTCATGTGCCATGTGGAACCTTTAATTTTCTGGTTTAACTATAATTTATTTCATGAATTACCTTTAATACCAACAATATCTGAATGCGATATTTACCATTTAGAAGAAGAAATATTAGTGTACAGAATAACAAACCTCATGAAAAATGTGAGAGATTGTTGTGTACAGAACTTGGAATGGCTCTTTATCAGTAGCAGGTAAAAAGAAGGCTTCTATTAAATGTTCAAAGAAACCAGTCAGTACCTCTTAATTCACCTTAGAGGTGATACAGTAATAAAAGAATTTACTTTTTTCAGAATTTCAGCTAAGTATTAAAAGTGTGAAGACATATTCAATAAGTATTTGCTTTACCAATTACCTGTAGTACAAACACACATATAAGCAGGTAATCATGGGAGTCAAGATTTATGTTAAAATTAAAGATACTGACTGGTATTAATTGCTCACAAAACATTGTAGTTGCTGTACAGTTTATGCTGTAAGTGGTGTACCCAATGTGATTCCTGGAGGACATAATATTCTATTATCCTATGGGAGTGCACTGCTACCACACCTATTGAAAGGAAGTTTTGCTGTGGAATTGTTATATCAGACGCCTGTACCAGAAAAAATCATGTTCTTAGGAGGAGCAAGCTTTACAGCAGCATATGCTGTTAAAAGCATAGTGAGATTTTCTTTTTCATCATTTCCAACACTGTACACAACTTTCTTGCACTTTTATGTTATCACATTTTTCCCTTGAGAATGGAGAAGAGAGAGGAAGGGAAAATAAACTAATTACTTAATTAATTAATTAAGCGTGCTTTTATAAGAACTGAAAACTCTACTTGTGTCATTTGTTATTTTCAAAATGTTATTCTCTTTCCAAATACTGTTCTATTTCTTCAAACCAATTCTGAATTTCTCAAGTTATTACATATTATTTACTGTACATTGTCCAGCAATACTTCTGTTGTTACTGGATAGTTTGTAATTTGGCACTACCTTTGTACCACTGGTATTGGCTAGGGTACTTTTGCAGATAAGAAAATCGACTGGACTGGAATGTCCTTCCAGTATAGGACAAATTCAGACAATATGGAACATTTTACACTAAATTTGCAATATAATGTCACCCTTGTCTCACACAGATTGTAGCAGCCATTGGGGTGCCTGTCTGGCCAGCTTCTGCAGCTTTCGCTTTCAGGTTTGTTTTTTGCTTGGGCCATATCATGACAACCAGTCATTCAGGTGATAGACACCACGTCAAAGACTGGATCCAAGATTCACGGAAATAAAATTCCATGGTTGTAATTCATAGTGTAATTAATTTTGCTCACTGACATGTTTTGAATTCAATTTTAAAATAAAACCATGGTACCAGTCACTGTTTGGGTGTCAGACTGGAAAATTACAGTTTCAAGACACCCCAACCTTAAAATTAACAGCTGTGATCAATGTGATTTTCAACAAGTTCCTTCACTTCCTATATCATCATGGATCAGTCCAATATAATATTATTACTACACTCAACTTCCAAATGATACAAGTTATGCATTTAAGAGGAGCCTTAACGTGGTCTTAGTGTTTATCTCATTTAAATGTATTTCTTGTAATGTATCAAAGACTGAATCAATGTCAAAAACTGGTGCTTCTACCTTATCACTCAGTTAAAATACACCGTGTCATGTACAGGTGTTAATAAAATCATGGCATTCAAATTTCTGATCAAAGAGGGAGCCAAAATTCGTAAGTGCATGTTGCAATTACAGTGTCAGCATATATGCAGATCGCTAATGCATCACTTCAGATAAAGAAAAATAACAATTTTTCCGTTTATAAGTAAGTAATACTTTAATAGCTCAGTTGTAATTTCTGTTGTCAGTAGAGATACCCCTAAGCAAAGGATGTCAATTTTTTTTCAAGAGGCGCCTTCACTGTTTTCCACACTTGATTTTCCGAATTATACCTGTAGTTAAAAGCTTCAGCAACCAAGGTAATTTGTTGACCTCCATTGAATCATAAATAGTATTTTAAAATGGGCAAATAAGTAAAGCACTCATAAAATTAATAGTAAACAATTTATAGGTCAGCTTGTCAAACTTCCGAAACACACTCGAATTTAGGAATTTCATAGCAGAACTGTCACTTTTTTCTCACTAGATTAGAAACACTTCAATATGTTGATGTGGAGATATCTAGAACATCCAATATAAAAAAACTTATGAGGGCGCAGAACGAAAAACATTTTCATCCGTGTTTTCCATGGAGGTAGAATAAGGGGAGATGGCGCTATAGACTTACGCTGTACTTTGTTTTGAAGCCAGTGGGCGGGCCCTGCCGCCATTTGGATCCCCCAGACGAGTGTTTACAATTCCTTCTTGTTCGTTATTTCTGTTGTGTGTACACGATATTTATTTTATATAGTAAATGTTACACTGTTTTAGTGAACAACACAGCATAAGGAACGCAACTTCAAACGTTTTTCTGGTCTTAAATGCGCATTCGATACAGTAATACGACACCAAAATATGAAGCTTCTGGCCTCAGTACTGTAATTCCTTTTTGTTTATACACTTCGAATAACCTAGAAGAGAAGTATGTGCTATGAAAAGCGTGCTTTCGTAATCCATTTCTATTCACTTTCATTGTGTCTGTGTCGATAATTGATAAAGCCAGAACTCCAAAAGCAATGATTGATAGTTTAGAGGCACCGATTTGTATTCGTTGCATTTTCAAGTCAAATGCAAATTTTAAATGTTGAAGTTTGCAAGAAACTTGCCTTATTTCCTTCGATGTCCCATAGACGTATGCAGGGATGATGTAAACAAGCCAGCTGTCACGTCAACAAAGTGAAAGGTTTGTTAAATTATGAAGGAAAAGAACAGAATTTAAGATTGTCAGGCCCATTGTAGTTCACACATCTACTTTGTTTTTAAATTGTACCTACCAAGTGACATTCAGTGTGTCAAATAACAGCAATTTACAGGGTAACACGACAACACAGGGATTAATGCAATGATCTAAATAGCCTGGACATAGATAGGGAACTTTGCTTTAACAAATATGTAACCCTTTAAGTACTCATAATTTAACCACTGTAACAGGTGTTCCAGACATTTTACTGAAGATTTAATTAACTACATGTAGTTACATTACATTTATATTAAATTATCGCATTTTAAAACATTAGTCCCCATTTCCAGGATATTTCATGCCAGGACTTTTCAGTTACTTGGGAATAACCAAACAATGAAAACCAAGTATATTGCTCACCTCCAGAGAGTTCTTCGCATTGGACTGATAGGAAATCTAAAGTCAAATCACAGAAATAAAACCATACTGTAGAACTTTACAGCGCATCAGAATTTCAAGTATATATAAGAAAATAGCGCTTAAATAAGTCCACTTACGAATGAAATGGGATTTGTTTAAACTTTAGACTACAATCAGAACGATTAGTACACCAGTAAGCGACGCAAGCCGGCATTTTTTTACAAAACACTTCATGACTACACGGAATCAAACTACCAGAAGCGAATGTTTTGGGGTAGCTAACATGGCGGATCTTGACTTGGGTCGGCTTCAAGTTTGTGACGTCATGACAACTCCTCTTATTTTTACCTCCATGGTGTTTTCACACTTCCTTTTTTTGCCAAAGTCAGATACGGCGGACACCATGGAGGTATACCTCCATGGCGGACACTCAATGATATGATCTTTGGCCGGCACGCGCTAGAGCCATCTATTGGTAGGTCCGGTAATTGAGCATCCCTCATTTCGCTAGCTTTAGACGGCTGTTAACCATTGCGCCACTTCACTCGATAGAGATTTAGGCCTTTTAAAGATCGTAAAGCCATGGGCACGATCTTCTTGACTGGAATTCAGAAATTTCTCGCAGTTGAATACACATGGTTTCGAAATACTTGCCAGTTTCTGCTTCCCTCAGACTAGTCGCAATTCGCACTCATAATTCACTGCTAAAGTTTTCGAACAATGGGTAGTGAGTTACTCAGCTTTAAGTATTGAAATAAAGATGACCAATAACGAGCTCATCATTCTGTGATGGGAGAGAATTTGAAATAATCAAATACTTTTAACCTGTAGTTTCTCTGCAATCGTTTGAGAACAATTACATACCGTAGCGAAAAATACGCAAATCCAAAATATATGTGGTGTTTTACTTTCAGTGCTTCATGTAAAACGTTTTCCCAGAAAGAACAACAAGCTTTCTTCGTTTACATTAGTATGTTCTTTCAGTAGCGCAGCAGATGACTCAGCTGTCGGCTTTCTGTGAATCAAACTTACAGCTGGACACGATTCTTTGCGTGGCACAGCAAAGATGTCTGCCATAAAGAGTCCACGTCAAAGAATTGTGACAATGAGTCTTAACAAAGGAACAGTGTGTATTCAGCTGACGCTATAGGAGTGCTGTAACACAAGTTAAACATGCAGATTACGCATGTTTTTTTCTTTATTTTTCCTTTTATTTGTGCCACGTCAGCCAGCCTTCTCGATACATGTTTAAACGTTCATACGCGCATACACCCCTGATTCTCATACAATATTTACATTGGTTCTAAACTTAGTACTTACACCGCGATGTACTCCCATCATTGCCATGAAATGTCGCTCCAAACGCCAATTCAATATGGAAAACACAACATTCATACCTCCAGACAACTTTCCTGGCCTGCGCTGCTTACATAGCGTAAGTTATATGAAAATGGTGATATTCAGTTAAAAAACGTTGTTCCCTGAATTTTATTTGTGCCTCCAAACAAAATACACAGCACTCGTTAAAGTTGTCTGGCTGCAGATGTTTTATAATGTGCATTATAAAAATTTTGTCGAAAATGCTAGTGAATAATCTTGAAATGTTTGTTTCAAAAAGTGGCTCTGCATTGCATTTCAGTTACTGTAGTTAATGTTATTTTCTATCAGAAATGAAATTAGAGAATACTTACTGATCACTAACTTATACTTGGCCCCTGAGCAGAGGAGCCTGGGAGCGAAGCTTGGGATCTTCTTGTTGCACATTGGCTGCAAATAACAAGCCCTGCCTCCTTTTCCCAGAGTAGACAGCTTATGCCATATAAAAGAAACGAACCTTTAATGGTTTAATGCTGACCACTAGGGCTAAACTGAAGATATTGAAGATGGTGGCCCTTCCATCATTACTTTATGGCTGTGAGATCTGGGGAATGGCGGCAGACTGTCACCTCAAAAAAGTTCAGATCCTCTAAAATAAAGCACTCAGAATTGCTTAGATGCACCCAGGTTAGTTTCAAACACAACCAACCATAATAACACCAATATACCTACCATCACTACACTCATCCAACGCAGAACTCAATCATTCTATACATCTTCTGAAAACTCTCCACATCATCTCATTTCTTCTCTCTATTAAGACCCCCTTCACGTCAATTGCAAAGATCCGAAAAACAGGACAACTCTGTGCTTCAGAGTATAACACATTCAACACAAACACAAAAGACAAATAACGTATGTAAATACAATCATCGCTTCAAAACACACTATCTCATGACAAGGCAAACTGGCTAAGACCACGGCCCTTCAGATGGTACAGGGACAAAAAATGCCCACCATGATGCACTGCTTGTTTAATGCATCACAGAAGTGAGATGGAAGTTTATGGTGAGTCACTAGAAGGCCCAGTTACAGCCTCTTTGTTCATTTTTGTAAGTAATATTAACAATCACTACACACAACACCACATACATAGCAACACTATATTCACAATGGCTGCTTATTGTTACAGAGTACAATTCTATTACTTAGCTAAGTTTGGCAATGAGCATAAATGTTATGGAGTGGCACAATACTGATCACAGAGAGTAAAAGTGTGTGACCTATAACTTTGAGTCTCAGGTGTGATTTTGTGTGTAGTGTGTTTGCTAAAGAGTTAATTTCCACAAATGCTGCAAATTCATTATCTTAATGTTTTTATTAGTTTGTTTGCCAAAGGCCTTGCCGCAGTGGTAACACCAGGTCCTGTCAGATCACCAAAGTTAAGTGTTGTCAGGCTTGGCTGGCACTTGAACGTGTGACTGTCCAGTTTATTGGGCACTGTTAGCAAGAGGTGTACTCAACCCTTGTGAGGCAAATTGAAGAGCTAATTGACTGAGAAGTTGCAATCTCCATTCTCGTAAACTGACAGTACCCGGGAGAGCAGTGTGCTGACCAATTGCTCCTCTGTATCTGCATCCAGTGATGTCTATTGGCTGACAATGACACAGCAGTCAGTCAGTGTTGTTGGGCCTTCCAAGGCCTGTCTGGATGGAGTTTAGTTTAGGTTTTAGTCTTATGTGCCAGTAATTGCTTTGTTTTCATGACCTCACTTTTTTGCTTTTCAGATAGACATTTCACATTATGTTGCTTATTCTTAAAATATGTACTAAGCTTTCCACATATTATCATTCTTGGTAACATGCTTAAATGTAAGTAATCCTCTCACATTATTGTTCTACATCCCTAAACTGGTCTAACCAGCAGAAATACAATAATTTGAGAATCTATATATCATTTAATCTATTAAATAATCTTCAGATATTGCTTTGTAACATTTTTGCTCACTAAAAGTCTTTGAAACTCTTTAAATATGTAATTCTCT
Source organism: Schistocerca cancellata (assembly GCF_023864275.1). Classification (NCBI taxonomy): domain Eukaryota; kingdom Metazoa; phylum Arthropoda; class Insecta; order Orthoptera; family Acrididae; genus Schistocerca; species Schistocerca cancellata. Next base: position 381,178,273 of record NC_064629.1, on the reverse strand, counting down.
ATCTTTAAACAACTGACAATTATTCCCATTACTTAATTTGTTTCAAAGTTGGTGCCACCAGAAAATGTATTCAAATTAGAAGATTCTGAAGTGAAGTGTAGACTGTCATCATTTTCTTGTTCTCCTCCTCCTCCACCTCCACCTCCCTCTTTGCAGCTGGATGTAGAAAATTACTGCTATGTAACATCACTACAACTGCAGGTGCACTTTATGCTCTTGAACCGTGAAATAAACCCAAATTCTGCCTATTTTATATTCTGTTACTCAACTATTCTTAAAAATTGTGACATGTTACTTAAAGTTTTCTTTTTGACATTGAATTCCAGATGCTCTTATCATGTTATAGGACACACTTATGAAATGCAATATGTACTTTTGCGACAAATGAAGGAGAATTTGCTGACTAAGCAGAAACATGAGTAATTATTTATCGTATGCATTTTATACCGTGTACAAAAGTGATCCTTAACCTTACTTTTTCTACAAAAGGTAGACATTTCTGTCAAAGGAGAACCACAACCACTGTATGTCAAGAACAGTTTTATACAACCATATGAGATTACAACCTTCACACAAGTCCTTTGTTTTGAATTCACATTAAGCCATTTTCAGACCTGCTTAAGAAAAGAAAGAAAAAAATTGTCTAAAGTGTAGAAGAGTACTGAATTTCTTTATTGTACTACTTAAAATAAGAAACATGTTCATCCTGGTTGCATAGTAAGTCATCATTTTGAACCAAACAAACTCCATAAATCAAACAAATCTAAGTGTAGAACTTGAGCTGAAAGGTGAGTTACAGTAATGCAATCACACAAAGTCAATCAATAATCATGCAGGGAGGAGCTGGGTGCCATGCATGTAGTTTGAACATAGCACTGACAAACTTATGCATAACTTACACTTTAAAAATCACACCTGTGTAAATTTTTACAACATACTTATAATTTGATTTTATCAGCTAAATTTAAAATCATCACTAGGCTTATATAAACATTACAGAGGTCACTGAGCCAACTTGCATGGAGCACACTTTGTGCACAGCCTTCATTCAGCTGCTGGAATGAGCCACACCTCCAGTGCACCCCAGTAAATGTCATGTACATGTACAGACATCTAATTACAATTCCAGAAAAATTGCATGATTTTTCAAGAGAAAAAGCTTCACAAATTTACCAACTCAATAATGCACTGGTCCACCTCTGGCCCATATGTAAGAAGTTATCCAACTTCACACTGATTAACAGAGTTGTTGAATGTCCTCTTGAGAGATGGCATACTAAATTCTGTTCAGTTGGCATGTTAGATCATCAAAATCCTGAGGTCATTGGAGGGCCCTACCCATAATGCTCCAAATGTTCTGAGATGGGGAGAGATCAGGTGACCTTTCTGGCCAAGATGGGGTTTGGCAAGCATGAAGACAAGCAGTAGAAACTCTCACTGACTGCAGGCGGGCATTATCTTGCTTAAATGTTAGCCCGGCATGGCTTTCCATGAGGAGCACTATGCTGTAAGGGTGCTATGAATGACAACCAAAGGGGTCCTGTTATGAAAATAAATGGCTCCCCAGACCACCAACCTTGATTGTTGGGACATATGGCAGGCAATGGTCAGGATGGTATCCCATCACCGTTTGAAGCATCTCCAGACATGTTCTCGCTGGTCATCAGTGCTCAGTTGAAAGTAGGAGTCATCAATGAAGACAATTCTGCTCCAGAGATTCCAGACCAAAGACATGTTTAGTAGATGCCCTTGACAACAGTGGTATACCAACCTGATAAGTTGGAATAAATCATCCAATGTTTCTGAAATTGTAGTCATTTGTTTGTCTGTACAAGTACATAAGATCTACCAGTTTCCATCCCGTTAGGATAATTCCTCTGTGGTGCATTGTCTTATTTGTCCTAGAGTGTATGATGGCCACTGTCTCTCTTTGTACAGGGTGCACCAGGAGGAATGGTCGATATTCAGGGATATGACATGAACAATCATTCTAAGCAAAAAAAGTCAAGTAATCATTGGCTGCAAAATGCATACCTTAAGAGCTATGAGCAGTTTTTCACCTTCACTACTGTGAAACATCTCTTCTACTGAGCAGGTGCTTATAGCTCTTAAGGAATGTATTTTAGAGGCCATGCTTACTAGACTTTTTGCATCGATTGATTGTTCCAATCGTAGACCTTAATATTGGCCATATCTCCATATCTCCTGGGAAACTCTGTATGGTGACTTCCTCAACACAGGTGCTACTATTAATTTATTTTGGCTTCTGGAGGATGATAGTTCCAAAATGTTGGCTTGATGTTACAACATTTTTTTTAATTTATTTTTTTATTTATTTATTATTATTTTTTTTACTACTCAATAAGCTTTTATACTTACAATTATTTTTCTTCCTTTCCTTAAGCAGTTGTGGAGCTAAATTATTTATGAAACCAAAACCAGTGACTTTTATAATGCTATATAAAACTTATCTGAAATTTGTACATTTTTCCTTGTATTTGCTAACTATCTGTTAATAAGGCTTTAGGAGTCATCTTATTCCATTGTATGCATTTCTACTTGATGTAAATGATGATTATCCTGAAATACTGATCAGTTACTGTTTCCTTTATTTATTCAAGTAAATTATAGTGCAAGAGAAAACCATTTGAAGGTAACATCTAGAGTGTTAGGCCATGCAATGCTCCTCTTCAAATTTTTCTCCATAGACAACATTTCAATCTCTCTGCTAGGATCTTCTTCATAATCTACTGGTGTCCTCAATTAGTTAACACTAAGGCCAGTATGCTCTTCAGTTATAAAAGGGAGTTTTTTATCATTTGATCTGAAGATGTTGGGTTAGGTGAAATTTTTCCAGCCACTGTTGGTGGGCCATTGTCATTCAACAGGTAGCAATTACAGGTAGAGAAAGTGAGGGGAGTATTTACCAAAATATTACTCTCATGCCACAGATGTGGTTTTCTGATAGCTGTCTGTATTCCTCACACATCGTTGCTGGGTGTTTACTTCTTTCATCATGAGGAGTCATGAATCTGGAGGCCTATAGCCACCACCACTAATGAAATTACGTTTGGTAGTCTTACAGAGTGAAAAGGCAGTTCCTCATCCTTTTTATTATTAACACCATTTTCTGTGTCTATCGACTGAATAATGTAAGTGTTGGCCTTCAATGCCCCCTTTAAGAAATTGGAGCTCCAATTCCAAGCTGTTATTGTCACTGATACAGAATGCACACAAGACAGATATGCCAAGCAGAAACCCCAAGTTTATAACTGTGCATCAAAATGTGCAGTCATTGCAAAACAAAATTAATGAGCTAGAAGTATTACTGTCAGACCAATTAAAAGAAGAATCTGTAATGTGTTTTAGTGAACATTGGCTAACTGATGAGATGTTAGCAATCACAAGTATACAGGGTTATATTATGACATCTCGTTTCTATAGAAAAATATTTACACATGGAGGAACCTGTATATTTGTGAAAGGCAGTATCAGCTATTGTTGCCTAAAATCTCTCAAAAAGTTAGAAAAAGAAGGTGATTTTGAAATTTCTGCTGTAGGACTAACCTCAATAAAAACAATAATTGTTTGCCTGTGCAGAAGTCCAAACTCAAACATAAAAATATTCTTTAACCAACTTGAAGGTAGTCTTGACAGTATCAGGGACCTAAACAAAACAGTTATAATATGTGGAGACTTCAACATTGACTTTAACAAATTTTCAAAAGATAGAGATGATCTTATTGCTATTTGTGCAACATACAACCTGCTCCCAGTTATAAATTCCGCTACTAGAGTTACAAGTGTATCCAGCACCACAATTAACTTGATACTGATAAACAAGGAAAGCCATGAATATGCAGCTAAAAACTTCAACACAGGTTTCAGTGACCTCTATGAACAGTTTCTTAAAATATCTTCAATGCTGAACTTAATTAAACAAACAGAAACAATAAAAATAGGAAGAACATTCAGCCATCAAAACATTGAATACTTTAGGAATTTACTAAAGAAGGAAACATGGACTGAAATTTACAGATACGAAAACACAGATGAGAAGTTCAGCATATTTATGGATATTTTTACACATTATTTTAACATGTCATATCCAGTTAAAAATCAGAAAATCAAGTGTAGTAGGCTTAATAGAAAAAACTGATGGTTGACAACAGGTATAAATAAGTCGTGCTGAAGAACGAAGATTATATGAGATTTCCAAGTCTTGGATAGTATCCAATGAATTCCTTGCATATTTAAAGAATTATAAAATGATACTTAAAAAAAGTGATCAAAGAACATAAAGTAGTGGCAAATGACTGCTGTATAACTAACTCCAATAACAAAATGAAAGCTGTATGGAGTATAATGAAACCGCAAACTGATGATGTTTCTCCTCAAAATTCCAATGTTAAATTGAATTGTAATGGCAAAGAAATGAATGATTCTAAAGAAATAGCAAACATGTTCAATACTTATTTTAGCAATATAAGTGAGCAATTAATTACTGAAATCAAAGCTTGCAATACAAACTGCCCAATATCATCTGTAAATACCAACATAAATCCTACTTCACTTTTTTCTTTCCAACAACCAAGAAAGAAGTCCTGTCAGTTATCAGAATTTTAAAAGTGAATCAGTCCATTGGTATAGATGGCATCCCAGACAGCTTTATTAAAAAATGTGATGTCATTATTGAACCATTAGCTCACCTTTATAATAGTTCCTTCCAAACTGGAATTTTCCCCATCATGCCTAAAACAGCTAAGCTCAAATCCCTATTCAAAAAAGGTAAAAAGGATGAAGTGGTTAACTACAGGCCTATTGCTTTACTATCTGTATTCGCAAAAATCATAGAAAAAATTTTTCAAAGAAGAGTAGTAGATTTTCTCAAAGGGCACAAAATACTATCCACAACACAATATGGTTTCAGGAAAGACCAATCAACTGATACAGCATTTTTTGAACTATCAAGTGAAGTACTCCAGTAACTAGATAATGACAAAAATGTCATTGGAATATGTCTAGATCTCTCTAAGGCTTTTGATATCATAGATCATTCAAAACTATTGCCTAAACTTGACAACATGGGGATTAGAGAAACATCTAACAACTGGATAAAGTCATACCTAAGCAGTCAAAACAAGTTGTTGAAGTGCAACATCAAAATTTCATCAAACTCACTCAACACTATTCAAACTATGAAACCATTAAACATGGAGTGCCAACAGAGACACTGAACAATATTGAAAACTAGTTCAGTCACAATAAATTGGTAATAAATGCAAGTAAGACAGTGGCACTAAATTTCTATAATGTGAAAAAAGGTGAGCAAACTGTTCAGATTCAGATATCTGATTAAGACCTTCAGAATGTAAACATTAAGTTCTTGGGAGTATGGCTCCAAGATAATCTTAAATGGAAGATGCATATTGAAAAATTCTGTAAGAAATTAAGCACTACATGCTACTTAATCAGAATATTAGGGGGACACTGCAACAAAGATTCTCTGAAAACTGTGTATTCTATGTATACACTCACAACTGAAATATGGAATTATTTTCTGGGGTAATTCTTCTCTTAGTCAAAAGCTCTTTAGGCTACAAAAAAGAATTATAAGGATAATGGAAGGCGTAAAATGGAACAAAGCCTGTAGACCACTTTTTAAAAAGCTAAAAATCCTCCACGTTCCATGTATGTATGTGTATGAGATAATTGCATTTGTGAAAAAATATTCAATGGAAAATCCCACTCTCTTCCAGAAAAAATGAAGATATCCACTCCTATAACACAAGGCAAAAAGGAAACTTTCATTTAGAGCCCACCAACACCACCCTGAATAAAAAGGAACCCTGTATTATGGAAAAATATTTATAATAAACTTCCCCCACAAATTAAATCAATAAATGACCTGGCAAATTTCAAGTCAACTGCTACAGCATATTTGACTCATCATTACTTCTAAAGCCTCCACGAGTTCCTTCAGGGAGTTCACTAACAATTTGTGTCTTTGCCTTAGTGATGTATCATATAAACGTTACTAGAACTTTAATGATTTACCATGTAAATGTTGGTGTAATACAAATATTTATCTGCTCTTCCTGCTTTAAAATATCTGCTCTTTAGTTTTGTACAATATTTGCTCTGTATGCTGTAATTCAGTGATCATTTAATGTAGAAATAATGAAATTAATGCAAATTTAATATTATATTTTGTTACTCTACTCTACTCCTACTCCTACTCTACACATATCAAAAGAAGTTTTGCATCACCCCGGTTCCCAGAGACTGCTCAGAGATGTCACTAAACCCGTCCAAAGATGTAAACAACCATGCACGAGCAGCGCCCTTTAGACAGAGGGGGTCTGACAGCCGATCAGTTCCAGTCATTCCACCAGGAAGGAGGTACACGGCTTATGTTGTCTGTAGTTCAACCATTCCTAGACGATCAATGCCGCGGTTTGATCATGTTCGCATTGTTACTTTGTGCCAGGAAGGGCTCTCAACAAGGGAAGTGTCCAGGTGTCTCAGAGTGAACCAAAGCAATGTTGTCTGGGCATGGAGGAGATACAGAGAGATAGGAACTGTTGATGACATGCCTCGCTCAGGCCCCTCAAGGGCTACTGCTGCAGTGGATGACTGCTACCTACAGATTATGGCTCAGAGGAACCCTGATAGCAACACCACCTTGTTGAATAACACTTTTTGTGCAGCCACAGGACATCGTGTTATGACTCAAACTGTGTGCAATAGGCTGTATGATGTGCAACTTCACTCCTGATGTCCATGGCGAGGTCCATCTTTGCAACCACAACACCATGCAGTGTGGCACATATGGGCCCAACATGCCGAATGGACCACTCAGGATTGGCATCACATTCTCTTCACCAATGAGTGTTGTATATGCCTTCAACCAGACAATTTGCGGAGATGTGTTTGGAGGCAATCCAGTCACACTGAACGCCTTAGATACACCGTCCAGCAAGTGCAGCAAGATGGAGGTCCCCTGCTGTTTTGAGGTGGCATTATGTGGGGATGATGTATGCCGCTGGTGGTCATGGAAGGCTCCGTAACGGCTGTACGATATGTGAATGTCATCCTCCAACCGATAGTGCAACCATATCAGCAGCATATTGGTGAGGCATTTGTCTTCATGGACAACAATTCACGCCCCCATCATGCACATCTTGTGAATGAGTTCCTTCAGGATGATGACATCACTTGACTAGAGTGGCCAGCATGTTCTCCAGACATGAACCCTATTGGGCCAACCGATAGTGCAACCATATCGGCAGCATATTGGTGAGGCATTTGTCTTCATGGACAACAATTCACGCCTTGTGAATGAGTTCCTTCAGGATGATGACATCACTTGACTAGAGTGGCCAACATGTTCTCCAGACATGAACCCTATTGAACGTGCCTGGGACAGATTTAAAAGGGCTGTTTATAGATGACATGACCCACCAACCACTCTGTGGGATCTATGCTGAATCGCCGTTGAGGAGTGGGACAATCTGTGGATAGTATGCCACGATGAATACAGGCATACATCAATGCAATAGGACGTGTTACTGGGTATTATATGTACAGCAATCTGGACCATCACCTTTGAAGGCCTCGCTGTATGGTGGTACAACATGCAATGTGGTTTTCATGAGCAATAAAAAGGGCGAAATTGATGTTTATGTGGATCGGTATTCCAATTTTCTGTACAGGTTCCGGAACTCTCAGAACAGAGGTGATGCAAAACTTTTTTTGATTTGTGTATTAAGGGAAATTAAACTTTGTCTAAAACTAGTAAAGGTCAGAAAATCACAGGAACAGAGTATTTTAAACGCCTAAGATATTACTATATTAAAATAAAAAAATGTCAGTTTACCTGTGTCAGGCATTCTAGTGTTAAGAACTTGTGGTTATGACTTTATCCTCAGTTTTGTCAGAATTAGTCCGATGTGCAGACAAAGAAAGCCATGAAGATCTAGAAAAGTGTGAGCCAAGAAGTAGGACTACTTTGTGAGAGACTCCAACAAATACACAGGGACTTTATTTTAATTGCTTTTCATTTTTTACGGGCGACAATCCTCCGACCTTAAGACTGAGATAAAGTGGACAGAAAAACATTTAATCACCCTGCGAGGTTATCAAATTTCAATGCAGTGAAGCAAAAAGAGTTCATTAACCTGGTAAACTGAAGAAACCATTTGGCTTTAAAGGAATTCTGCACTAGGGATACATGTAGTTCTTTATGTTACATGCAGACAAATTCCAGGGATAGTAATAGTACTCAAAAAAACAACATGTACACAGTTACACACAGACTTTAAAATAGGTGGGGAGAAACCAATGGCAGATAGGAGCTCAGAATCTGATGTGTGCTCATGCTCCACACTGCCCATGTAAAGGAAGTATCCAGATTTGAGTTTATTTGCCATGCATAATCAACATAGTGTGTACTCCACTAGAAGTATGGAATCCAATCTCAAAAACAGCTATGTATGCACATAGAGTTCTTATTGCAATATCCCACTAATCTTTGGCAGTATGTTGGAGTCATTTGAGAAGAACAGTCACTCTGTATTGTGTGTAATATTAGAGCAACTGCAGGAATAACGACATGGTAGTGATTGCTGCTAAGCGTCTGTAACTTACATTGGTTAGTGAAGTGTCAAGTCTGAATTTCAGCTATCGTCTACTGCTAATTTACAGTGGTTTTTCTTTATGGTGTCAGTAAACTGAGATGGTGATCACACCATCATTTTCTCAAAATTGTTAATATTACACATTTTTTTCTTTACATATGAAATAATGAGAGATGACACTAAATGGAAGGCAGTGTCAACTACATAGCATTAGGATCAAGAAATGTAACCATAGATGATGATGTTTTTGTTTCTCTCTTGGAAAAAATGTTATATTATTGATGCAAGGTTGATATGAACTCATTAACACAATGATTACAAACTTGATCGGGAAAGTGAGTTCTAATCAGCAGAGGTTCATAGACATTTTAATTAAACAAGCTCCTCACTAGGCTGTGGAGGCCCAACGGATATGTACTGTCCTCTGTGTCATCCTCTGCATTGCAGCATCATGTAGATGTGGTATGGAGGGTCATTTGGTCAGCACATTGCCCTCCTGGCTGTACCATGGAGCCACTACTGCTCAATCAAGTAGCTCCTAACTGGCATCACGAGAGTGAGTGCATCTCGTACCAGTCCTCCCAGCAAGGAAAAATCATTGGCAGTACCAGGAATGAAACCCGGGTCCTCCACACGGCAGCTATCTATGCTCACAACTCAGCTTTGGAAGTGGACATAGACATTCTGATTGGTAAGAGAGAATGAAATGTGTAACTGACATGGTGGCTTGTTCTTCAAACCATCGCTTTATGGCATTTTGTGTGTTACATATATCAAATTCAATTCATGTATTTCTTCATTCATTATCCATTACTCATAGTCGATTATTCTGTTATCCTTTCTCAGCAACAGTGTAAAGAAACAAGCAGTAAGTGACATGAAGGTACAAATACCTAGAGTAACAAATTCTTCATTTTGGAAAAAAAAAGATCAGGGTGATTATAACTGAAGTTAAACTTTCAAACTGTTGTGTTGTCAAATTGCAACGGAATATTGTCGGTGAAGGGGGAAAATGTATGGCAGGAGAAAAATAAATAGTTACAAAATGTAGCAATAGATAGCACTGTAAGCATCATAATTTAATAGTGGTCGATTACAAATGACAAATGTATCATGCAACATTGCCTAAGGTGTACGTCTGACATTAAACAAACTGCACTACTCAGATCAAAACGAAAATTTCTGTTCCGACACTGACAATGTTGAGTGTTTATGGAAAAAGTTCAAGGCAACCGTTAAATGCGTTTTAGACAGGTACGTGCCGAGCAAAACTGTGAGGGACGGGAAAAACCCACCGTGGTACAACAACAAAGTTAGGAAACTACTGCGAAAGCAAAGAGAGCTTCACTCCAAGTTTAAACGCAGCCAAAACCTCTCAGACAAACAGAAGCTAAACGATGTCAAAGTTAGCGTAAGGAGGGCTATGCGTGAAGCGTTCAGTGAATTCGAAAGTAAAATACTAGGTACCGACTTGACAGAAAATCCTAGGAAGTTCTGGTCTTACGTTAAATCAGTAAGTGGCTCGAAACATCATGTCCAGACACTCTGGGATGATGATGGCATTGAAACAGAGGATGACAAGCGTAAAGCTGAAATACTAAACACCTTTTTCCAAAGCTGTTTCACAGAGGAAGACCGCACTGCAGTTCCTTCTCTAAATCCTCGCACCAACGAAAAAATGGCTGACATTGAAATAAGTGTCCAAGGAATAGAAAAGCAACTGGAATCACTCAACAGAGGAAAGTCCACTGGACCTGACGGGATACCAATTCGATTCTACACAGAGTACGCGAAAGAACTTGCCCCCCTTCTAACAGCCGTGTACCGCAAGTCTCTAGAGGAACAGAAGGTTCCAAATGATTGGAAAAGAGCACAGGTAGTCCCAGTCTTCAAGAAGGGTCGTCGAGCAGATGCGCAAAACTATAGACCTATCTCTCTGACGTCGATCTGTTGTAGAATTTTAGAACATGTCTTTTGCTCGAGTATCATGTCGTTTTTGGAAACTCAGAATCTACTATGTAGGAATCAACATGGATTCCGGAAACAGCGATCGTGTGAAACCCAACTCGCATTATTTGTTCATGAAACCCAGAAAATATTAGATACAGGCTCCCAGGTAGATGCCATTTTCCTTGACTTCCGGAAGGCGTTCGATACAGTTCCGCACTGTCGTCTGATAAACAAAGTAAGAGCCTACGGAATATCAGACCAGCTGTGTGGCTGGATTGAAGAGTTTTTAGCAAACAGAACACAGCATGTTGTTCTCAATGGAGAGACATCTACAGACGTTAAAGTAACCTCTGGCGTGCCACAGGGGAGTGTTATGGGACCATTGCTTTTCACAATATATATAAATGACCTAGTAGATAGTGTCGGAAGTTCCATGCGGCTTTTCGCGGATGATGCTGTAGTATACAGAGAAGTTGCAGCATTAGAAAATTGTAGCGAAATGCAGGAAGATCTGCAGCGGATAGGCACTTGGTGCAGGGAGTGGCAACTGACCCTTAACATAGACAAATGTAATGTATTGCGAATACATAGAAAGAAGGATCCTTTATTGTATGATTATATGATAGCGGAACAAACACTGGTAGCAGTTACTTCTGTAAAATATCTGGGAGTATGCGTGCGGAACGATTTGAAGTGGAATGATCATATAAAATTAATTGTTGGTAAGGCGGGTACCAGGTTGAGATTCATTGGGAGAGTCCTTAGAAAATGTAGTCCATCAACAAAGGAGGTGGCTTACAAAACACTCGTTCGACCTATACTTGAGTATTGCTCATCAGTGTGGGATCCGTACCAGATCGGGTTGACGGAGGAGATAGAGAAGATCCAAAGAAGAGCGGCGCGTTTCGTCACAGGGTTATTTGGTAACCGTGATAGCGTTACGGAGATGTTTAACAAACTCAAGTGGCAGACTCTGCAAGAGAGGCGCTCTGCATCGCGGTGTAGCTTGCTCGCCAGGTTTCGAGAGGGTGCGTTTCTGGATGAGGTATCGAATATATTGCTTCCCCCTACTTATACCTCCCGAGGAGATCACGAATGTAAAATTAGAGAGATTAGAGCGCGCACAGAGGCTTTCAGACAGTCGTTCTTCCCGCGAACCATACGCGACTGGAACAGGAAAGGGAGATAATGACAGTGGCACGTAAAGTGCCCTCCGCCACACACCGTTGGGTGGCTTGCGGAGTATAAATGTAGATGTAGATGTAGATGTAGATGTACATGTGTGTACAGGTGTGATACTGTTAGTTATGTATGCCCATCCACCACAGCAAGGTCTATCACGTCGGGTGGGAAAAATCAGTTTTTAATTGTCCTGAGGCCAAAAACCCCATAAAAAGCATCAATCGCATCAATTTTTAACTGTCCCGAGGCCAAAAACAGCATAAAAAGCATCAATCAAAATCAAATCAGATTATTAATTTCCATCTGACTGGTGCAAAACATATTCAGTATGCTGTCCACCGTTTTCTGCAACAAGCTGAAATTGAGAAACAGCATGTTCCACAACTGATTGAAGTGTTCCCAGGGTCACATTCATAATGTGTTGCACAATGTGTGCCTTCAATGCAGCTAAGGTTGCAATTGGAACACGGAACACATCTTTCAGATAGCTCCACAGCCAGAAGTAACATCCGTACCAGATAGGGTTGATAGAAGAGATAGAGAAGATCCAACGGAGAGCAGCGCGCTTCGTTACAGGATCATTTAGTAATCGCGAAAGCGTTACGGAGATGATAGATAAACTCCAGTGGAAGACTCTGCAGGAGAGACGCTCAGTAGCTCGGTACGGGCTTTTATTGAAGTTTCGAGAACATACCTTCACCGAAGAGTCAAGCAGTATATTGCTCCCTCCTACGTATATCTCGCGAAGAGACCATGAGGATAAAATCAGAGAGATTAGAGCCCACACAGAGGCATACCGACAATCCTTCTTTCCACGAACAATACGAGACTGGAATAGAAGGGAGAACCGATAGAGGTACTGAAGGTACCCTCCGCCACACACCGTCAGGTGGCTTGCGGAGTATGGACGTAGATGTAGATGTAGATTAAGATCAGGTAACCAGGATGGTCAGGCTGCAGGGAAGTGGTGGCTGATACGAGGGTGAGTCAAATGAAAACCTTAAATATTATTTTTAAATATTATTTATTGTGCAGAAGTGGCACAAAGCTGTATCACTTTTCAACATAATCTCCCCCACGCTCCATGCAAGTCCTCCAGCGCAAAAAGTGCATAAATTCCTTTACAAAAAAATTCTTTTGGTAGTCCGCGCAACCACTCATGGCATACCTCTTCACCAGAATGGAACTTATTTCCTCTCATTGCGTCTTTGAGTGGTCCAAACATACGAAAATCACTTTGGTGATGAGGAATGGCGCCATTCCTTGCTCACTCTCTTTGTTTCCGGCTGGTGGAAGTGAACCCAGGTTTTGTCCCCAGTAACGATTCTTGCAAGGACACCATCACCTTCTCGTTCAAAGTGCCAAAGAAGTTCTTCACAAGCATCAACACATCATTCTCTCATTTCAGGAGTCAGCTGCTGTGGCACCCATCTTGCAGACACTTTGTGAGACTGGAGCACAACATGCACAATGTGGTGTGCTGACCCATGACTAATCTGTAAACATGCTGCAATGTCATTCAGTGTCACTTGGCAGTTTTCCTTCACTATGGCTTCAACTGCTCCAATGTTCTGTGGAGTCACAACTCGTTGTGCCTGACCTGGACGAGGAGCATCTTCCACTGAAGTCACACCATTTGCGAACTTCCTACTCCATTTGTTGACTTGCTGCTGTGACAAACATGCATCACCATACTGAACCTTCATTTGTCGATGAATTTCAATAGGTTTCATACCTTCACTACACAAAAACCGAATAACAGAACGCTGTTCTTCCCTGGTGCAAGTCGCAAGTGGGGCAGCCATCTTTATACTGTTATTGCAATGGTATGTGTGCATCTGCACTATGCTGCCACCTACAGGCCATTCTGCATGCTGTTTGTAGCATGCTTACCAATTTACAGGATAATGGCATGAAATTTCAATTTGTTATTACAAAGTTAAGGTTTTCATTTGACTCACTCTAATAATTCTAGCTTTTCCAAAATGGTGCTTCAGAAGCTGCTTAACTGGATCTGCAATGTGCGGAGGTGTGCCATCTTGCATAACAATGATCCCATCCACACATCCATGCTGTTGGAGAGCTGGAATGACGTGGTTGCACAAAATATACTCATAGCATTTGCTTATCATTGATGGTACAGGTAACAGGGCCAGAAACACCTGTCTCTTCGAAAAAATATGGCTCTATGATAATTGATTCCGTAAACCTGCACCACATAGTGACCTTTCCAGGATGAAGTGGTACTGATTGATTTGTGTGTGGATTTTCCATTGCCCATATTCGACAATTATGTGCATTGACATACCTGTCAGATGGAAGTGGGCTTCGTCTGTCCACAAAATCTTCCATAGCCAATCATTGTCCACTTCCATGCAAGCAAGAAATTCTAAAGCAAAGGTCTCTCTTTCTGGCAGGTCAACAGGAAGCTACTCATGCATATGGGTAATTTTGAATGGATAGTAAATAAGGATGTTTTGTAGGATTTTATGCACCATGCTCATGGGTATGTCCCATGTTGGGGCAATTCTCCATGCACTACACGTTTGCACACCACCACTTGTCTTGTCCTGCATTGCCGTGGCCCCTGCTTCCACTAACAATGAATCAATTCGTTTCCTCCCTCTACCAGGTTGCACACCAAAAGAACCTGTCTTTTCGAATTTCTGAATCATTTCCTCCAGACCCACGACAGTCATCAGATCAATGCCTTTTTTCAAACCCTTCAGTCTCCGGAACTTCTGCAGAGTGACGTGTGCACAGTCATTATTCTTGTAATACAACTTCACAAGCAGAGCACAATCCTGCATTGAGACAGTCATGGCAGACGCGAAAGGAGGAAAAGTCATGTACCCAGCTTGTTTATACTAACTTCAATGGGTCATGCACATGACAGATGCTTTCATTTACATATTCTGACACATACAGCACCATCAGTCGATCAATTTTCACACTATTTTTTTTTTCCTTCTACCATATTTTTCCCCCTTCTCTGATAATATCCCGTTGCAATTTGACGTCATTCTGACCAGTGGTATTATTTCTACACCATTTTGAAAGTTTAACTTTAATTATAATCACCCTGTATGAATGTCTGCATGGAAAGTTACAAATTCATTTGCATTTGAAGGTGATTTGCAGGGAATGCACATAGTTCATTAGCTTACGTAATTGAGTAGTGAAAACAATAGATTGCATTTTCTAAAGACTGGTTTCATTGCTAAAGATCTTCCAGGTTGTGGTTACTAATAATGACACTTGTGCCCTGTTACCAAAGTGGTTCACATGTAAAGGAGACTGCATACAGGATGGTGGTGTGACCTATTCTTGAGTACTGCTTAAGTGTTTGGGATCAATACCAGGTCAGAGGTGGGTTGCTAGATTTGTTACTGGTAAATTCAAACAACACGTAAGTGTTATGGAGATGCTTCAGGAACTTAAATGGGAATCCCTGGAGGAAAGGTGACATTCTCTTCAAGGAACACTGTTGAGAAAACTTAGAGAACTGGCATTTGAAGCTGACTGCTGAATAATTCTACTGCTGCCAACATTCATTGTGCGTAAGGACTGTGAAGATAAGATACAAGAAATTAGGGCTCATATGGAGGCAAATAGATAGTCATTTTTCCCTACCCCTATTTGCAAGTGGAACAGGGGAGGCTTGCAAAGCACATATGTAGATGTAGATGCTGGTCATATTCATATGTGAACAGACCTGAACTTTCATAGAAGTATGTTATGACTTGTCCACTTTGAGACACTCACTGTGGAACTTTTCTAATACCCTTATATGTCCTTGGTACTGATGGAGACATCTTTACTTTACCTCACAATAGTGGCCATACCAAAAATACTGCATTTGAGCTATCCACTTGTGTGTTTAGCTTGACTTATCTGGTCAAACAAGAGGACCTAAATAATGCTTCAAGAGATTTAAAGTTGATCAAACACAAACAATAATCTCTTTCATTACAATGTAAAGATGGAGTTTTCAGTGAATGGTAAGATCATTTAGAACATGTTTGGGTAATATTGTGGAACAATTTAAAGAGTGTGTACTATGGTAAATGACATATTCTATGTGTGGCATATGAATATAATGCACTAGCTTTGAGTTTGAGTGTAGTTCCCAACAAAATAAATGTAAAATAGTTATTATTAGTACTGGGTCTATTTATGTATATGTTGGTACCCTGTATATACTATTTGTATAAAGACAACATGAAATAAAATACTGTTAAAAGGATACATTCAAATGACATGTCAACACACATTAAAGGGCCTGGAAATCCTGAACATCGAATATGCACCATAGACAGATTTTTGTATGAATGTAGGAGATTGGTAATTGGGAATTACCTTTGGCCAAGAGTCTTGTCCCAGTGGCTTCTTCTTCTTCTTCTTTTTTTTTTTTTTTTTTTTTCAAAAATTCTTTTTGTGTTCACGCTGCTGGAGTTTTATCCACACCTTAATTTCCATACAATAATTATGGTTCAAAGAGAGCATGTTGCACAGTACACAGAAGCTGCTTGTTGGCTTAATGTGCAAGTTGTGTTGGGATAAATGCTGTGGTTCTTAATTTAGAACAGACAATGTTTATATGCAGCCTGCATTGGAGTTTATTGTCTAACAATTTCAAAAAATTTTGCACAGGATACTTGCTGTCTCATTCCACCTATAAATATATCAAAGTGCTTTCTCTTTCCTTTTTTGGTGAATACCAAGACCATTGTCTGTTTCAGATTTACATTGACTGACAACTAATAGAAGGACAGATGTCAATGTAACATTATACACATACCCACCATCGGTGAGTATGTATATGAATAAATACTTACAGTTCTCTGTGACACATAGAATGGCCAGCAGAGTGCATTAGTGTTGTTCATGTTTAGTGTTACCAGGCCTGGTAGGTTATATAAGAGCATAAACAGCTTCAAATGTTGAATGATCACTGAAGGACATGGAGTTGGTACTTTGTGCACTGGCTGATGGTAGTGATCATAAATGGGAAATGCCTTTGCAGTCAGTCTTATCAGATATTGTGCCAAGTGTCAATTTAGTTAGCACAGACTGTAAAGCAACCCATGTTGTAACAACAGGATGGATATACTGCCCATTCTGCATATTACCAGAACTCTTGGGGGTCATTGGATCAGTCACTTAGGAAACCCATAATGGCCTGTGTCCTCAACAAAATTTTATCTGTAGGGAAAATAAAAACAAGAGGTCTATAACTCCTGATGACAAAGAATGCTTATAACTTGGACCTGTGCTATTCTAAGTCTAATTGAAATTCTGTCTGGAATTGCCTCACAACCTATATTGGTACTCAAGACCAACTTTTTGAGCACTTGATATGACTGTCATAATAAATAAATGAGCCATACCTGAGCTATGAGTTTGCTTGGATTTCATACAGTAGGGCACATTTATCTTGCTGCTGTTGTTACTGTTGATGTTCCTTTAGGGCACAAAACAGCTGAGGTCATAAATGCCCATGTTGTAACTTTAAATGGTCAATTATGAGAAGAAGTTGAAGTTGATAATACTCAGAGCCAAACCAACTGGAGCAGAGGGGTAGCTGAAAACAATCACTCCCCATTTGAGGAGGATGCTGAAATGGTTGAAAATTAGATTTCCTTTGCCAAATTACTATGATAAATAAAAAGCAAAACATGATCTACAGCTCATGCTGTATCTGCTAAAATATCTGATAATTCAGATGGAAAACATACATTAAAATGTAATTGGTTATAAAATTGGCATTGTGTCAGAAAATGGCACACTGTCAATAATTGGTGGCAGTAAGCACTGAGTGGTGTGGGGTCTCCACTTCACAAATGACAGTGACTGAAATGACAGTGTCCAGTACATAGCTGAGCTAAAAGTATCTTCTTGAAATGAGAGGGATGAGAGGAAGTTGACCAAGCCATTTGCAGGTGCTTCATTTCCTGGAGTTTGTTCTAATATAGAGAAGACTAGTGTTTGTGCCAGAGGGGCTCTATATTTGTATGTGCACCAACACAGAGATCATCTGAATGGACACAACAGCTAAAAGGCCCAGTTAGTTGGACTGCAGCCTTGGCAGCAATATCGACAGCTTCATTACCTGACACTCCAAAGCGACCAGGGAACTACATGAACATCACATTCTCCATTATCAGTAAGCAAGTAGAGACATTCATGGATGTGTTTGGGGTAGCCTTATTTTGATTACCTCATCCTGTGTGTAAATAATCATAATTAGTTGCCACTTTGTCAACTTGCAGGTCCCTAACCTAACTCTGTAGAGCTGTGGGGAAAGGGAACTACAACTTTAACTGTGGAATATCAACTACATGATGTTCCCGATGAATTTGCACATCATTAAAATCTGAATGCTGGGCTAAAGGCAAACTGAAGTGTCCTATGATCCAACTGAGATTTGATGCCACTACCTTTTGGTTTCCAGGGGTGCATTTTACCTCTAGACTCACAGACCCAAATTTGTATAAATGACCTGATGAATAATGTAGGAAGCTTCTTGAGGCTGTTTGCAGATGATAGTGGTGCGTACAGGAAAGTCACAATGACATGAATGTGTAGTAAAATGCAGGAAGATACATCTAGATAGTCAATGTATATGCAGGGATTGAAAATTGACCCTCTTGTATTAATACAGGTGGCCATGGTATTGTGTATAAACAGACAGACATCTAGCTGCAGGAGAAATGGTGACCCTGAGCTACTGAAGGCACCATACGTGTTTCTGTTGTCACAGTACAGTAATGGTACACAGAAATGGGAACCTGCCAGTTTCATACTCGTTATTTACAATGTATTACAAAAAGTAACAATATCTCCCCTAACAATAAATAACTGTTGCTATGTTAAGGAATCCAGCCTCTCATGGCAGTCCATGTTTGCACACCACAGTGTGCAGATGCGAACTGTAGCTGTATGCAGTGTCTACTGTGGAGTGTTGTTTGTGCTCAAGGATGTGGCAACTTAACTGTAAGTAATGTGTCTCTCTCAAGAAGTGAAATTGTGAAATTCAAATTTGAAAGAAATGCTGACAATCCTGCCCCCTTTCTGTTTGAAAATAGCTGATTTAGGATGTAAAGTGGCTTGATGAGAAAATGGTATGTATTTATATTAACAATGCTGTGAATTGTATACGTGTGTACATAACGAAGTTTGTGAACTAATAGTGAGGATTACTAATGGCAGCATAAAATGTAAGTGTAATGAAGAATCTGAAAGTACAGTACTGATAAGATACATAGGTCAATGAGAGTCTAATTTACCATTCAAAGTGCTGTTCAGAAAGATCAAAGAAGTACTTAGTTTATATGGAACAGTTTATGATAACAGAGAAATGTGTATTGAAAACTGGCATGTTCTATGCCAATTGAGTGGCTAATGCAGAATTACAGAAGCACTTATCCTCTTATGTGACTGTATGTGGTCATAGGGCATAAATTGTGTATGAAAACTAACTGCCAAACATGTTCCATATGCAGTTCAGCTTAACACCCAAGGAAAAATTGTGACTGTATATGCCCTGTAAAGTTGTGCTTTGAATAAAGTCAACAATGGGTAATGACATGACAACTGTTATTTGTGGGGGGGGGGGGGGGGGGGGGGAAGACCCCGCTATGGATCAGGGCCGAGAAACTGTCACCAAAGGGCAGTATAAGAGGATGTGGAGATGGCAGCAAGAGTTAGTGAATGTGAAGGAGAGTTGGAAAACAGTGAAAAAAGTTATTATGGAATGCCAGAAAACAAATATGAGAGCAAATCTGGGACAAACAAAGGCACCATGCTGGAAAATCTGGGTAAACATTACGGAACAACAAAATCTCTCCTACTCTGACAGTTTTGAAAATTATTACAACACAACAGTATCTTGATCAACATACAAAAGAAAAGCGGGTATGAAGCTGAGGAACGAAATGCGAACACTTGTTTTTTCTCTCCTCACGGAGCTCACAACTCTTTAGTGAGTATGTGCTTGACCAAGAGTGGGTCCCAGCCCTTGCAGCACTGCTTGCCTTTCTGTGCTGCAAGACCATTCTTCTAGTATCTGTTTTCCCCTCTTTTCAGTTGGATGATCTTCTTGGTACTCATCACACTTTAATTTATTAATTTAATAATATTGTGAAAAAGCAATGGTCCCATAACACTCCCCTGTGGCATGCCAGAGGTTACTCTAACGTCTGTAGACGTCTCTCCATTGAGAACAACATGCTGTGTTCTGTTTGCCAAAAACTCCTCAATCCAGCCACACAGCTGGTCTGATATTCCGTAGGCTCTTACTTCGTTTATCAGGCGACAGCGCGGAACTGTATCAAACACCTTCCGGAAGTCTAGGAAAATGGCATCTACCTGTGAGCCTGTATCTAAAGTTTTCTGGGTCTCATGAACAAATAAAGGGAGTTGGGTCTCACACGATCGCTGCTTCCGGAATCCATGTTGATTCCTACAGAGCAGATTCTGGGTTTCCAGAAATGACATGATATGCGAGCAAAAAACATGCTCTAAAATTCTAAACAGATCGATGTCAGAGATATAGGCCTATAGTTTTGCGCATCTGCTCAACGACCCTTCTTGAAAACTGTAACTACCTGTGCTCTTTTCCAATCATTTGGAATCTTCCATTTCTCTAGAGACATGCGGTACACGGCTGTTAGATGGGGGGCAAGTTCTTTCGTGTACTCTGTTTAGAATCGAATTGGTATCCCATCAGGTCCAGTGGACTTTCCTCTGTTGAGTCATTTCAGTTACTTTTCTATTCCTTGGACACTTATTTTGATGTCAGCCATTTTTTCGTTCATGCGAGGATTTAGAGAAGGAACTGCAGTGCGGTCGTCCTCTGTGAAACAACTTTGGAAAAAGGTGTTTAGTATTTCAGCTTTATGCGTGTCATCCTCTGATTCAATGCCATTATCATCCCAGAGTGTCTGGACATGCTGTTTCGATCCACTTACTGATTTAACGCAAGACCAGAACTTCCTTGGATTTTCTGTCAAATCGGTACATAGAATTTTACTTTCGAATTCACTGAACGCTTCACGCATAATCCTCCTTACACTAACTTTGACATCGTTTAGCTTCTGTTTGTCTGAGAGGTTTTGGCTGCGTTTAAATTTGCAGTGAAGCTCTCTTTGCTTTCGCAGTAGCTTCCTAACTTTGTTGTTGAACCACGGTGGGTTTTTCCCGTCCCTCAGAGTTTTACTCGGCACGTACTTGTCTAAAACGCATTTTACGATTGCCTTGAACTTTTTCCTTAGACACTCAACATTGTCAGTGTCGGAACAGAAATTTTCGTTTTGATCTGTTAGGTAGTCTGAAATCTGCCTCCCATTACTCTTGCTAAACAGATAAACCTTCCTCTCTTTTTTATATTCCTATTGACTCCCATATTCAGGGATGCTGCAACGGCCTTATGATCACTGATTCCCTGTTCTGCGCTTACAGAGTCGAAAAGTTCTGGTCTGCTTGTCATCAGTAGGTCCAAGATGTTATCTCCATGAGCCGGTTCTCTGTTTAATTTTCGGATAGTGCACTCAGTAGAATGTCGCTCGATGCTCTGTCCCTACCACCCGTCCTAAACATCTGAGTGTCCCAATCTATATCTGGTAAATTGAAATCTCCACCTAAGACTATCACATACTGAGGAAATTGACAGAATGTTTCAAATTTATGTGATGTGAACTGACGACCGTTGTCTCACATTATCACTTCAGGTAAGCCTTCTAGGCAAAAAATTGATGACAACACCTGAATTGAGGAATTTGATGGACTATGGGTCTAAGTCCAAAAAGTGCATTTCCAGTAAAAGTGAGTTGAAGATTTGCATGTTTATATCTTTTTCAAAAACAGTTATATTTCAGTGATGTAATAATTGTGCCTTAGACCATACTTTTAACATACAGAATCATTCCTTACAACGGAAGGTATTTCTTCCATTTGTGATATATTATCCAAAATATGATGAATGGTTTATGCTCTTTTTCCATCAAGCAATGATACCTCTTACAAAATATCATGAAAATTGAGTTGAAATCGTGCTTTTATATTTTACACTCCTGGAAATGGAAAAAAGAACACATTGACACCGGTGTGTCAGACCCACCATACTTGCTCCGGACACTGCGAGAGGGCTGTACAAGCAATGATCACACGCACGGCACAGCGGACACACCAGGAACCGCGGTGTTGGCCGTCGAATGGCGCTAGCTGCGCAGCATTTGTGCACCGCCGCCGTCAGTGTCAGCCAGTTTGCCGTGGCATACGGAGCTCCATCGCAGTCTTTAACACTGGTAGCATGCCGCGACAGCGTGGACGTGAACCGTATGTGCAGTTGACGGACTTTGAGCGAGGGCGTATAGTGGGCATGCGGGAGGCCGGGTGGACGTACCGCCGAATTGCTCAACACGTGGGGCGTGAGGTCTCCACAGTACATCGATGTTGTCGCCAGTGGTCGGCGGAAGGTGCACGTGCCCGTCGACCTGGGACCGGACCGCAGCGACGCACGGATGCACGCCAAGACCGTAGGATCCTACGCAGTGCCGTAGGGGACCGCACCGTCACTTCCCAGCAAATTAGGGACACTGTTGCTCCTGGGGTATCGGCGAGGACCATTCGCAACCGTCTCCATGAAGCTGGGCTACGGTCCCGCACACCGTTAGGCCGTCTTCCGCTCACGCCCCAACATCGTGCAGCCCGCCTCCAGTGGTGTCACGACAGGCGTGAATGGAGGGACGAATGGAGACGTGTCGTCTTCAGCGATGAGAGTCGCTTCTGCCTTGGTGCCAATGATGGTCGTATGCGTGTTTGGCGCCGTGCAGGTGAGCGCCACAATCAGGACTGCATACGACCGAGGCACACAGGGCCAACACCCGGCATCATGGTGTGGGGAGCGATCTCCTACACTGGCCGTACACCACTGGTGATCGTCGAGGGGACACTGAATAGTGCACGGTACATCCAAACCGTCATCGAACCCATCGTTCTACCATTCCTAGACCGGCAAGGGAAGTTGCTGTTCCAACAGGACAATGCACGTCCGCATGTATCCCGTGCCACCCAACGTGCTCTAGAAGGTGTAAGTCAACTACGCTGGCCAGCAAGATCTCCGGATCTGTCCCCCATTGAGCATGTTTGGGACTGGATGAAGCGTCGTCTCACGCGGTCTGCACGTCCAGCACGAACGCTGGTCCAACTGAGGCGCCAGGTGGAAATGGCATGGCAAGCCGTTCCACAGGACTACATCCAGCATCTCTACGATCGTCTCCATGGGAGAATAGCAGCCTGCATTGCTGCGAAAGGTGGATATACACTGTACTGGTGCCGACATTGTGCATGCTCTGTTGCCTGTGTCTATGTGCCTGTGGTTCTGTCAGTGTGATCATGTGATGTATCTGACCCCAGGAATGTGTCAATAAAGTTTCCCCTTCCTGGGACAATGAATTCACGGTGTTCTTATTTCAATTTCCAGGAGTGTATTATCCAGTTAAACTGTACACTTGACAGCAAAAAAAGTGGGTCACGCCTGAATTCCAACGTGTAGGCTGCACCTGAATGTATGCCAAAATAGCATATCTGAGTTGCACATTGTTGAAACCCTCCACAGTACAGTCGTTGTAAGATACACAGTGGGTACCACTAGAGACTGCTAGAGAACACCGGTCTTTATGACAGTCCGTCCAGATGTAAAGTAACACCATGTCAGTACAGAAGAGATCAGACAGTCCTTAACGTTTGTAAACTAAACTCAGTTGGAATTCAGGCGTGACCCACTTTTTTTGCTGTCAAGTGTACAGTTTAACTGGATAATAAAATATAAAAGCACGATTTCAACTCAATTTTCATGATATTTTGTAGAGGTATCATTGCTTGATGGAAAAAGATCATAGGAAGATGGCGGCTAGTGTAAAAATTCGTTGTGCATGTCCGAGAAAAAGTGCGAATTTTGCCATGAAAAAGAAAAATTGTGACAGTTGTAAGGATGAAATTACAAAGCTCAGCGAACGGGTGTCTAGTTTACAATTTATTATCAGTTCCTTGAAGATGGATATCAAGAAACTTAAAGAAGAAAAAAGTGAACGGAACATGAAAAACTCGCGCCATGAAAATACGAATATGTCGGAGAATTGGACGGAAGTGAAGTACAAAAGACGCAAACAGATAATACAAGATACAGAAAACGGCAAAAGAAACATAAATATAGTGAACGAAAATTACTTTCAAGCTCTTTCAACTACGGATTGTGAAAGTGAAGTTAACAGTGCGAGTGTACCATGTGGAAAACCAAACGACTTTGTGAATAAGGTAAAACATGGAATATTTCAGCAGCAGTTAAGTAAAATATCATATGCGAAAGTGCTCACGAAAAATCTTCCACCTCTAAGCTGCTCTACTGAGACAATATCGACATGTGTTAGCAAAAAAGACATAATAAATAGTGCCAAACAAGACTTCGCTTACTGCAAAGATAGGCAGAAAACGGGTAATCGCGGACCAGAAAGTACCGGTAAAATTGAACTGTATGCCGACAGCCAAGGACGAAATACAGCCGCTGAATTTCGGCGTACAAGTAGTCAGAATTTTAGTTTTAACTGTACAATAAAACCAGGAGCAAAGTTCAGTGCTGCTACGTCAATGAGTCAAGAAAAAATTTCCTCATTGAGCAAAAAGGACTTTTCCATCTTCCTGGCGGGATCAAATGATATAGCTAGGAACGAAAAAAACGATCTCTTAATCTCGCTAAAAAGAAAACTGTATGAGCTGAGAGGAACAAATGTTATTGTTTTTTCCGTGCCACACCGTTACGACTTGATAGAATGGTCCTGTGTAAATAAAGAAATTGAAACTGCAAATAAAGAGATGCAAAATATTTGCAAGCGGTTTGAAAATGTAACATTTGTGAACATCAGCAATTTAGGGAAAAGATTTCACACAACACATGGTTCCCATCTAAATGTACTTGGAAAAAACGTAATAGTAACAAAAATTTTAGAACTTGTAAATAAAATCTCAAATGTGCAGTGTGATGATAGAAAAGTCATACCTCTCATGGACAGGAAGTGTGTGTATCCTGTAGATTCCAATGTGAAATCTGCTGTCAGTGAAGCTACACCTCTCCAAGACAAACGTGAAATTTTATTAATGCAAGTGAACACTCCAAATGTTAATAATTCACAGAAAGGCACAGCAGTTATGGAACAACAAACACCAGAAATAAGTGAAACAGCAGCAGCACCATCATTATCAGCAGAAGCAGCAACAGCAGCAGAACCAACAACGACTGGAGCAGCAACACAGCAACGCTTAAGGAGGAGCCAAAGGAAAAATACATCTGTGTCATTCAGTGATAATTTTTTATGGTTTCAAGCCAAGAAGAAAATAAAAATGTGAAAAACCAGCCTGCTAACTCACAGATAAGTCACAACAACATCCTATTTTTAAACATTCAGGGTCTTGAAAATAAAGTTGAAATTCTGGAGGAGTCATTGCCACAGAATAAGTATTCTTTCTTATGTCTATCAGAA
Source organism: Schistocerca cancellata (assembly GCF_023864275.1). Lineage (NCBI taxonomy): Eukaryota > Metazoa > Arthropoda > Insecta > Orthoptera > Acrididae > Schistocerca > Schistocerca cancellata. The sequence goes on along the minus strand of NC_064629.1, from coordinate 381,152,964 downwards.
CATTGGCTTAAACCAGAACAAATACAATACTATGTACCAGAAGGTTATAAATATGGAAACAGTTTTTGCAGATCTCAGTACCGTAATGGTGGTACTGTTATCTATGTTTCAAATGAAATAGAGTGTAGAGAACTAGATCTTAGTTGGGCATGTGTAGAGAAACATTTTGAAACTACCGGGATCATATGTGATATAATGAAACTTATCATAGTATGTATCTACCATTCCCCTGACTCAGATGATAAAACTTTTTTAGATAATTTAGACAGTGTACTCTGCTACATAACGAAATGGAAACAGTATGTAACTGTAATTGGGGGAGACTTTAATTCAAGCTTTGATGTAACATGTAACAAACCCAGTGTAAATAAGTTACTGAATATGCTAAGGCAGCACAACTTCCATCATATTAATTCAGAACCAACAAGACTACAAGCGTGCTTGGATAATGCTTTTGTCAACTGTGCACGTGATATGTACTCCACCAAGGTAAAGGAATTTGTTTTCTCAGACCACTCCATGTTAACAGTAGAGTTAAGACATTTTATAAAAGGGGATGAGAGCAAGGCTGCACAAAAGTTAACGAAATCTAATACCTTAATATTAACAAAACACAATCTCACAAAACTAGCACATCAGCTGAGCATAACAAACTGGGACAAATTATTTCAAAACTGTGATTCCAGTGCCCAAACAGTTTATGAAACATTCCAAAATTACTTAACAGGTATTTTAAAAACCCATCTTGTTCAAAAGAAATACCATAAAACAAGAAAGGGTAAATTTTGGTACACCAAAGAACTGGAGAATCTAAAAAATAAGCTACTGCTGTTGAAGCGCCTTGCCAAAGTAAACAATTCTAATGAAATTAAGGATCTCGAGAAAATCACTAAGAAACTGTATAAGAAAGAGTTGCAACTGGCGAAACTAAGATACAACACAAATTTCATAAAAAATAGTAGAAACAAATGCAAAACAGCCTGGTCAGTAATTAATACTGTTAAAGGTGAAGTCAGAAACTTTGACAAGACAGTCCCAATACCAGCAGACACATTCAATGAATATTTTGTAAGCTGTGCTGATGATATCAAAAAGTTGATCAGTAAACCCAATGTAACATGTATAGATTATCTGAAGAGAGCAAACCTAAATCATAATAGGGCCAGATCATCATTGAAACACTTCAAAGAGGTATGCCAACATGAAGTTTTTAAAATAGTCCAAGAAATGAAAAATTCATACAGTACAGATATTTTTAATATGTCAAACAATCTATTGAAAGAAATCATACATTACATTGCAGCACCATTAACATATTCCATAAACCTGTGTCTCATAGAAGGGTTTTTTCCTGATCCTCTCAAACTATCCAAGGTAACTCCAGTCTTTAAGAAGGGTGTCAAATCAGATCCTGCAAACTACAGACCAATTTCACTAATTCCAGTACTAGGAAAAGTCTTTGAAGGCATAATATATAAGCAGATGTATGAGTACCTAGAACTAAATGGTATGTTAAGTGCATCACAGTTTGGTTACAGAAAAGGAAGGTCAGCTATACATGCCATAGAGCTCTTAGTCAGAGACATTCTAGCAGCATTTGAGGACCATGCACACGCACAGGTAACCTTATGTGATCTGAGCAAAGCTTTTGACTGTGTTGACCACTCACTTCTGCTCTCTAAACTTGAGGACTATGGAATATGTGATAAAAGTTTACAACTCATCAAATCATACCTCAATAAAAGGAAGCAGGTGGTGAGTTCAGGAAGTCATCTGTCAAACATACTCGAGGTTCATCACGGTGTGCCACAGGGATCTAAATTGGGACCACTTCTTTTCCTTGTACACATAAATGACTTACCAGGAAATATAGATGTAAAGACATATATGTATGCAGATGACACAACTTTTCTATCTGTAAACCATGTACTTGATAACCTTGTAAGTGATATGAAATTGGCAAAAGAAAATGCAACATCATGGTTTAATGCCAATGGTCTGCTACTAAATGAGGAAAAGACCCAGAATAGGTGGTTCAGTCTATCAAAGACTACAAAAATAGAAAAACAAAAGGCAAAGTTTTTAGGTATCGTACTTGACAACAGTCTAACATGGAACTCTCATGTTGATCACATAGTGGTTAGGTTGTCAAGAGTTATATATTTGTTGAAGAGACTGATGTGTTGTGTGACATTTGAGTATGTAAGGACAGCGTACTTTGCCTTTTTTCAATCCGTTTTAAGGTATGGGTTAATACTCTGGGGAAACAGCAGAAAAATAAATGAAATTATGGTGATCCAAAAGAAAGCAATCAGAGTAATGGCTAAGGTAGATAATAGAACACATTGTAAACCATTGTTCATTAAATATAGAATTTTAACAGTAATTAATTTATATATTCTTGACAGTGTTAACTACATACTTTCTGAACTACCTAATTTAAGTGTAACAAATGAAAGGCATGGCTACTATACAAGAACGTGTACTTCTCTGCTGTTGCCACAAAATAGATTAGCTAAAACTAACAATAGTCATAAGTATATGGTAATTAAAATATATAACAAATTGTCTAAAAATGGGTCAATCAAGCCTGACAAATTATTTAAAGACAATGTTCATAACTTCTTGTTATCTAATCCATTCTATTCATTAGAAGAATTTTTAGAAATGCCCAATATCAACTTAAATATGTAAAAATTTATTTTATAAAATTAATAGGTTAAGTGAACTGACGAAGTCTATTGCATGTAATAATGCTGAATGACTAATAAAGAATCTGAATCTGAGTTACAATAAATGACATTTCAAACATTAGGGGATAACTAATTTTGTCACATAAATCGTTCAGTAATCCTTAGGCACAATTAAATATTTGAGTCAGTATATGGATTTATAAAGGTGAATGGCAATTGGAAACAAGTTCTCTGCTCTCTAAAAGGCTTACCCAACACATGCTGAACGTCGTTCAACGTTCAACCGGGAGTGGTTTCGCATCAACTTTATGTAATACTAAGCAGTTAAAAGAAAACGTGATTAACGGCGGCAAGCATTCTACGGAAATCCCAACATTAACAGTGATTCACAAGTAATATCATTGTTCACATTACTCATCAACAGTTACTTGTACACAAAGTTGCACTTTAAATGGCTGGCCAAGCGGTTTTAGGCACTTCAGTCCGGAACCGTGCTGCTGCTACGGTTGCAGGTTCAAATCCTGCCTCGGGCATGGATGTGTGTGCTGTCCTTAGGTTAGTTAGGTTTAAGTAGTTCTTAGTCTAGGGGACTGATGACCTCAGATGTTAAGTTCCATAGTGCTCAGAGCCATTTGAACCATTTTTTGTACTTTAAATGACATGACCAACATCTTAGTTCTGCATCCGGATGCAAAACCCAGAATGTAAAGCCACTTTTAACCAAGCAAAGCTTTGTGCCTTATCGAGACTCGATCACTAGACAGAAACAGGCATCAAATATTGACGTTTGCACCAGTGTCAGTTATCAATTCTCAACTTGAACGTAAATGACGATAATGTTTGTACGAAACCAGGAACCCTAACATGACAATTACCTTCTTCGTAATTCACCTCGAAAGACGTTGTATATTGTTGCATTGTCAAGGAACAAAGAATGCAAATGTTTAAACTTGAAATGCCATCATGTAATGCTGGTGACAAGGATGCGAACCCAGCACCTAATCGGATTGTTGAATAAGTACGTAAAATCAGAATGTAGATATCACAGTTTACCACCAGTAATGAGGTTGGAACCTTAAATGACGACTGAAGTTGTTTTGCCTGACCGGGATTCGAACCCGGCGCCTACCGCCGTCGTTGTCTAACCAGGAACAGACGAGAAATGACCAATGTTGGTCCACCATTAGCGAGATGTGCGCACGTTTAACTAGAAATAAGGCGACGAAAAACGTTATACTGACTGAGAGTCGAGCGCTGCACACATGGTTAATAATCAAATTCTTATTCAGTAGTAGCTAGGAGTAGCATGTTTAATTGCAAACCTTAAGGCCTTTCTCATCCCTAGTAACGTGTTACCTAATATCTGCGATGTCATAGTGTTAATTTACAAGTGGATTGACTGCCGTAAAGAGCAACGTTCTCTAGTAGTCGTGTATCATTGAGATGTAAATGAAGTGCCTCAGCAGAAAGTAATTTCCGTTGTGCAGCATGTATTGTTTCAGTGACACTGAGTACATGTTATAAGTGCACAAAACGTGTATTACATACTACGTATATACTATTATTTGGAGAAGCTGCCGACAAACCTGTTTACTTTTACGTTCCGCTTAGTTGTCATGGTTGAATACACGTTTTCTTAAGGCTACATCTAATGCAGAGCGCTTACAAGAAAGAATAGTTTCCTGCGTCATGCTGTTGCTAGCTAGGTGAAATATTTTGTGGTAGTTAAGTTTAAAATGAATGTATTTTTGAACGTATTGTTCGTCAAATATTTGAATGAATCGTCAACTGTAGGTGTGCCTGCACATGTTATAGCATAATAGCTGTAGCTGCGTTAGTTTATACTACAAACTTGGGTAGGTTAGGTGTAACTTTTGATCCTTCAAGGGGTGAGCATAGCCTTGCGGCTCGGGTCTGTACTAGAGATGAGGGATCCGCTCCTGAACTGATTCATAGAGTTGAATCTTTCAAAGGAGTGAACAATCAGTGATTCAGAAAAAAAGAACGGTAGCTCCAAACGTTTCCCATGGCAGAGAGAGAGAGAGAGAGAGAGAGAGAGAGAGAGAGAGAGAGACGGAGCATATCAGCAGCGCCTCTGCTGGTCACAGCAAGTGCACGCCACACAACACAGCCAGCGCCGGCCTCTGCCCTGCTTCTACCTTGGCTGCCTGCATTGTGCAGTGCCCCATTGGATTTTGTGTTTCACATATGCCGTGCCGTCTCTGTGTGTCATCTGCCGCGTGCAGTGTCTGGCGCAGCTTAACTTCGCATCGCACTCTGTTGGCGATCGTTTCAGTCGCACGTCCTGCCCTGTGGGCAGTTGATGCGAGCAACAGGACAGAGAGCCACCTAGCGGATAACATAGGAACTACTTGCAACAACCTGCTTGCAAGAGAACGGACGATTTGTCTCGCAGCGGGTGACTGGTGACCGTTCACCGCTCCCCCCACCCTCGGAACTCGCCCGCTCAACGCTCACCCAACCGTTCTCGACTCTAGCCAGAGCGTTGAGCAAAGCAACTCAGGTGTCACTCTGGTCTCTGCGGTCTTAGCTCACGCAGTAATACAGCTCGCGGCTCGACCTGCTCGACTCAGTGCTTCTGCATCGGAGTTCATCTCTACTGGATATTGTTCTTCGTAGTAATACCGCTATGTATATTACATTATTATGTTATGTATACATCATTTGTTTTTATTTTATTTTTATTTGTTTAAACTGATCAGATTAGGTTCCTGACGACTCCTCTTACTATAGGATTTTTATTATGGACACTCGAATTTACGCTTTAATTACGAGCGAACCGATAAACGTATCGCAAAATGTGATACACCAATATTTTCCTTGTTTTATTCTGCGTAAGGCTATATGCAGCACTTTCGTTTTACAGTCAAATTTATATTTTTTTTTCTTATTCTGGTACGGATTTTGCGATTTTAGGCGTCTTTGGAAGGAAACGTTCACTTTAAAAATATATGGCTTGCGATGTATTTGTATGAGGTTAATGAAATTTTAATACATTATAGCCAAATATATTGTTAATGTAAATCTCAAGTTACAACATTTTCCAATCACCCAAAAAACCACGATAGTGCAAAATAAATCAATAATCAAAAACTTTGTCATATCGTGGTAATTTCAATAAACAATACAAAATTCTTACTCATTATCTGTGTTGCTTCAAAATAGGATCAAATAAGATCAAAATACAGGTATAGTACTGGAATAAACCAAGTTTAAAGGGCAATGTGCCTTCCATTTATTTTCTATTGTAAATGAATGGTGAGTCATGAAAAAGAGCTAATTCATTTCAGGGAGTGAACAGTTCTGATCCGATCTCTGAAAAGAACAGTTTTGCCCATCTCTAGTCTGTACTAGCCGCGGTTCGCGAGCTACGGGCCAGCCAGGCTGGCCGAGGCGAGACGGAAGTGAGCGAGCTGGCGGTGGCGTTGGTGGGCCAACAGCCCGGGACGAGCCAGCACGGCTGCACCGCATGCCTCTGCCTCTGCTGCTCCGTTTGACGTAAATATGTTTACCTCCTCTCCTGGCACCAGTATAAGAGCGGCAAGGAGAAATACACATCAGGCTGTCTGCCGTAATGGCTCACTGGTTCAAAAATGGCTCTGAGCACTATGGGACTTAACTTCTGAGGTAATCAGTCCCTTAGAACTTAGAACTACTTAAACCTAACTAACCTAAGGACATCACACACATCCATGCCCGAGGCAGGATTCGAACCTGCGACCGTAGCGAATGGCTCACTGGGAGAGGTCTACTCGAGATAGAGTCGTTGCTCTCACTGAAGAAGGAGGATGTTCCATAAAAGAAGCTGGCAGATGGTATGGCGTACCAGATACCACTGGAACGAGATGGTGGAGGATCTGCCTTGAAAGAGGTTCCACCAACAGGGCTCCTGGCTCAGGCAGGAAGAGAGTGAGCTCACGGCAGGAAGACAGGGACCTAGTGTCTAGGAGCAGAGAAAATCCCTTTTTGAATGCGAAGCAGTTGCGGTGGGAGAGCAACATCCCTGGCTGCAGTGACACGATTGGCCGAAGGCTGAAGGACGCTGGACTGCATGCACGACGATCGGCCGTGAAACAAGTGCTCAGCGAAGATAACGTTTTATATCGGCTAGCATTTGCGGAGCTCCATCTGAGGGCGTCGTGGGACAACATCATTTTCACTGATGAGAAGGTGTTTTCCACCAGTAACGACGGTCCACGAATCGTTTACAGGCCGCAAGGGAATCGCCATCGACGCGAAGAAGTGGCCAGCTATCTGTTACCTGCTGGCGTTGGATTTCTGCGAGAGGGGCGGGAATTCTTCACAGGATAGAAGGAACTCTGGACAACCTTGAAGGATGCCCACATATTGGAAAATGTGATGCTTCTGTCAGTGCGAATGCTGTACGTGGAAGGGGACCTTACATTGCAAGAAGATCATTCTCCCATTTACAAGTCTGCATTTGTTCAGCAACGGCTCTCCACGATTGGCGTCAACGTCATGGACTGTCCGCCACGGGCGGCTGATATGAGCCCCATCGAAAACATGTGGGCTGAGGTCGCCAGAACATTAACAGAGAACTGGCCACGAAACCAACCAACTACTGCGGACGCTCTTTGGGGCTGCGTGCTGGAAGGCTGGGAGGAAGTTGCTTCTTCAAGCCGTTATGTGCGACGGCTTATACATTCTATGCCAAGACGCATGATAGAAGTACAAAATAAAGAAGGATTCTGGATAAAATATTAAGAGTCCTTAAAATGTTTTGTTATGCCTTCTTTTTCGTCATTTTTCCTCATTGGGAGCTAGTGGAAGATCGTGTGGCAACAGAAAAGATACAATATCGGCTATTTTTTCTTTGAGTTGCCTTTTTAATTCAAGTGGGTTTCTTTTGAATATACAGTTTGTTAAATATTCTATTTTGGTTTCATTTATACCCTGTCTAGATACTTACAAACTAATCAGCGTAGATGGACTCTGTCACAGTAGTTTTTGTTATTTCAAATACATCTCTCTTCCCCTCCATCCATGAATAAACCCTCCGTCCTCCACACAATACGCAAACGATTTCTTATTTGTTTACTCGTTGTTAATATCTCCTCTATTCTCTCTCACACACACTGTCTCTCTGACACTATCGCCGCAAGTAACCTTCTATTCCATTCCCCCAAAACTTTATAAACAAATCTAGGGGTTTCCATTGACGCTACATTTTCTCTTTTAATTGCTGCTGTCTTTATTCTCTTTCATTCCTCTCAACACTTATGAAACCGTATCCTTTGATCTCCCCTTTCCTATACCCCATTCTTCGTTCTGAAAACAGTCCTTCCTTATCTCTCGGTCCTAAGATAAAACGTTCTGTGGCACACATCTAAGTAAGCAATACTTTGCAAACATTTCACGCTTATATTTTGCACTTCTATCCATTCCCAGATCCCGCCCTCCTTCCTGTTACCCGTCCCTTGACATCTACATCTAAATGAATACTCTGCAATTCGTAATTATGTGCTTGGCAGGGGTTTCTGTGGTCTGGTGGATTAATCTTGTATTGATGTGTAAAACGTGTAGGTTCACATCTCACGTCAGGCGTAGATTTTTAACACATCACTCTCCATCACCCCTAGTAACGCCAAGTGCAGAACGCCAGTAAGCTCCATAGTTCAGTATCGGCAGCAGAGATAACATCCCTTCACTGCCGACTGGGGCAGAGCGGCATTCGTTTGAGCTGTGACAGATGGAGAAACCCCGGGAGGCAGAGACTCTGTCACCAGCAAGCCGTCGTAAACTAGAAAATGCATTTCATTTAATGAACCAATGGCCATGTAAGTTCACAAGGCTCTTTATTTGAAACTGAGACGTTGAAAATTGTGGTGCTGGACTGGGATTCGAATTCGATTTCACTGTGTTCCCCAAGAATGCAAACTCTTCTAGGCCTCCTCGAAAGGCACCTGTCTGGTTTCGAGTCCTGATCAGCACAAAATATTCATTATTTCATTTCAAGCCCTAGCATGTGCACTCCGAACTACTAGTGGAAATTACACTCCTGGAAATGGATAAAAGAACACATTGACACCGGTGTGTCGGACCCACCATACTTGCTCCGGACACTGCGAGATGGCTCTACAAGCAATGATCACACGCACGGCACAGCGGACACACCAGGAACCGCGGTGTTGGCCGTCGAATGGCGCTAGCTGCGCAGCATTTGTGCACCATCGCCGTCAGTGTCAGCCAGTTTGCCGTGGCATACGGAGCTCCATCGCAGTCTTTAACACTGGTAGCATGTCGCGACAGCGTGGACGTGAACCGTATGTGCAGTTGACGGACTTTGAGCGAGGGCGTATAGTGGGCATGCGGGAGGCCGGGTGGACGTACCGCCGAATTGCTCAACACGTGGGGCGTGAGGTCTCCACAGTACATCGATGTTGTCGCCAGTGGTCGGCGGAAGGTGCACGTGCCTGTCGACCTGGGACCGGACCGCAGCGACGCACGGATGCACGCCAAGACCGTAGGATCCTACGCAGTGCCGTAGGGGACCGCACCGCCACTTCCCAGCAAATTAGGGACACTGTTGCTCCTGGGGTATCGGCGAGGACCATTCGCAACCGTCTCCATGAAGCTGGGCTACGGTCCCGCACACCGTTAGGCCGTCTTCCGCTCACACCCCAACATCGTGCAGCCCGCCTCCAGTGGTGTCGTGACAGGCGTGAATGGAGGGACGAATGGAGATGTGTCGTCTTCAGCGATGAGAGTCGCTTCTGCCTTGGTGCCAATGATGGTCGTATGCGTGTTTGGCGCCGTGCAGGTGAGCGCCACAATCAGGACTGCATACGACCGAGGCACACAGGGCCAACACCCGGCATCATGGTGTGGGGAGCAATCTCCTACACTGGCCGTACACCACTGGTGATCGTCGAGGGGACACTGAATAGTGCACGGTACATCCAAACCGTCATCGAACCCATCGTTCTACCATTCCTAGACCGGCAAGGGAACTTGCTGTTTCAACAGGACAATGCACGTCCGCATGTATCCCATGCCACCCAACGTGCTCTAGAAGGTGTAAGTCAACTACCCTGGCCAGCAAGATCTCCGGATCTGTCCCCCATTGAGCATGTTTGGGTCTGGTCTGCACGTCCAGCAAGAACGCTGGTCCAACTGAGGCGCCAGGTGGAAATGGCATGGCAAGCCGTTCCACAGGACTACATCCAGCATCTCTACGATCGTCTCCATGGGAGAATAGCAGCCTGCATTGCTGCGAAAGGTGGATATACACTGTACTAGTGCCGACATTGTGCATGCTCTGTTGCCTGTGTCTATGTGCCTGTGGTTCTGTCAGTGTGATCATGTGATGTATCTGACCCCAGGAATGTGTCAATAAAGTTTCACCTTCCTGTGACAATGAATTCACGGTGTTCTTATTTCAATTTCCAGGAGTGTAGTTGCATTTTCAACGTCTCTTTGTGCGTTGTCTGCTGTAACTTGTTTGTTTCAACTCACAGCCACATGATGAGCTTTTTATCACAACATTACAAGATCAAACATCTTTTCAAGTTCAAACATTCCTCTCCATCCTACTGGCGAAAACGGATTTGGGTTTGAAGTTGTGTTCGTTGTGATCACCAAAGACGATATGTTGTGGATTTAACTTCTAGCCAGCAGAGTATTTTCCATCACATCATTGAAAGTACAAACATGCCACTTCTAGCTATTATTGGAAAAGAATTTGATAATTAAAGTGTCTTCATTCCCAAGTGTGCGGGGTTTGAATTCCATTCAGCACAGAACTTTTCTTCGCCTGATGTCTAGCTAAACATGTGCACATCTCGCTACTGGTGAACCAACAATAGCTATTTCATTTAAGGTTCCAACATCTCGCTATTGGTGAAAACATTTGATGTTTAACTTCTGATTTTACGTACTTCGTTATCAATCCGATTAGGTACTGGGTTTGCATCCCTGTCACAAGCTTTACATGATGGCATTTCAATTTTAAACATGAGCATACCTTGTTCCTTGTGAATGACACCATATTAAGCGTTGTTGGGTGTAGTTCCCAGGAAGGTAACTGTTATGACAGGATTCCCAGTTCAGTACAAACATTTTCATTATTTATTTTCAGGATCTGAATTGATAACTGATACTGGTGCATACGTCTATACTTCACGTCTCTTTATGCCTAGTGATTGGGTCTCAATAAGTCGCAAAGCTTAGCTTAGTTATCAATGGCTATAGGTGATGGGTTTGAATCCAGGTCCAGAACGACGACGTTAGTCATGTCATTTAAATGTCAAATTTGTGTATACGTAGCTGTTGATGTGTTACGAGAACAATCATATTACTGGTGATTCGCTGTTAACGTTGAGATTTCCGTATAATGCTTGTTGCCATTAATCGCGTTTTTCTTACTGGTTCGTCCAATATCCAGTATCCAGAGCCACTCGCCATTGAGCGACTTTCCGCACATGGATGGAAAATCTTTTCGAAAGTGAAAAACTTTGTTCCAATTGCCGTACAGCTTTGTAACTCCATATATTGTCTCAAGTATTTAATTTTGACTAAGGATTACTGTACGATATATGTAAAATAATCCGTTTTCTATGAACTTCTGGAATGTCACGTGTTGTTGTTGTGAGTGTTATGGGGTGTCTCATAGCTAAGAACGTGTTTTCTAATATGTTTTGTATGATGATATTAGTTGACGCTTAGACTGACTGCCATAAAGACCTTTGGTCTAGAATAGTCTCTTGCGGTACCCAATGTGTGTAGTCAAACGACTGTACCCCACGGGGATTTGGTGTTTAGAGGACCTGCAACACAGCTACGTTATGTTGGTTGTATTCGGCAGTGACTCACTTTTTTTGCTGTCAAGTGTACATTAACAAAAAAATATGTGTTCATGGCCATTATAGTTTATGTTCTTGTTCAGGATCAGTAGCTTTTTCACTGTTTACTCTGTCTAGAAGTTCTTCATACCAGCCTTTCACTGTATCAGGAAGACAGAAACAGGTCTTGAATGTCCTTCAACTTTCCGCACTGTTTCTTTTTGTTTGTAAAGTCATTTTCTGACTCATTAGCACTCACTTCACTCATTATATCACACAAGTTAACACACAACGCAGCTCAGAGCCTATTCACAGTAAACAGTGTGACAACTGCCTGTCATCCACTGCCTCCTTAAGATGATTGCTTAGCCTACACCAAAGATATTGAGCTGAAATTTTCAAGGTGGGTAATTCAAATAATGGAGGTATCGATTTAGCACTTTGATGGAAAATGGACATAAATCCAATTATGCCTATAGTCCATCACACTCTTCAATTGTGCTACGTAATGTTGTCGAGTTCATTGGCACAGCAAAAGGAAACTTGCTATTCGAGTCAACCACAATCAACTGAGTGTTCCAAAAAGGTCCCACAAAGTCTATGTGCATACGTTGTCATGGCGATTGCGACTTAGGCCAAGCAGAGAATTTTTGTGGCAGAGCGGACTGATTGCCTGCACACGCGTGACACTGTGACGTCATCGGTTCTGTTTGGGCGTCCATACCCTGCCAAGTACAGTGTCGACGCGCTAACTGTTTTGTACGAAAAATTCCCCAACGTTCTTGGTGAAGTAACTGCAACACTTCATTTTGCAAAGCTTAAGTGATTAATACATGTGACTGGCCACTGGCATTTTGAACAAGAATCACACCTTTCTGTACAGCGAGGCTATGCTGACGCGCAAAGTGTCGGCGCACTACTGAGTTCTTTATGCTACGCAAGGAACAAAGCCAGGCTGCGTGAATATAGTTTAGCAAAATGTTGAAATCTGAATCAGCTTCCGTGGCATGTGCAATTTTTCTGTAGTTCAGAGGAAAGGAGTGAAGCAATTCAGAATCGTAAGCATCAATGTGGCAACAAGATGCAGCAGAAGGGCCACAGTCTGTATCAGGGCCAGTCGGAAGACGTGAAAGTGCGTCCATGTTACCATGTAGAGCTGTCGGACGATACACAAACTCGTACTGGTATTTCGACAACAACGAAGCCCATCTTTGCAATTTTTGGGCAGTTTGTACAGGAACCGGTTTCGTTGAATGAAACAAGGACTGCAAAGGCTTGTGATCTGTTACTAAGTAGACTTTTCTGCCATACAAATAGTGGTGGAATTTGGTGACACCGTAAACAATAGCCAAAGACTCTTTCTCAATTTTTGAATAGTTACACTGAGCTTTGGACAACACTTCTGATGAGAAAGTAGTAGTCCTGCCTTTATCACCAATTCTGTGCGAAAGCACTGCACCGATTCCGTAAGAGGAAGTGTCAACTTGCAATACAACTGGCTTGTCAGGATCAAAGTGAACTAAGCATCGACCACTGAGCAATGCATCTTTAAGGGGAGCCGGAGGTGCCTATGCTGCCCATGTTAAAATCACTAAGTTTGAGGAACATTTATGAATAAACTACTAAATAGAAAAATTTGAATTTTTTTTACATATAGAGTGGTTTAGTATTGAAGTTATGACAGAGGGATTTTGGAGTATCTTTTCTAGTTTCCTTCCAATTATTTTTTTATTACTGACCCAAATTTTTTTTACAAATAATTGCTTTATAATTAAACTGAAATGAAACTACTGAACATATTGCCAAATGGCTGTGTTACAATGTAAGATTGGCGACTAGGAGTGCTGTATAAAAATTTCATCTCTCTAGCTTGAGTGGATTTTGAGAAAATGTTCCTTATATTCGAAAAATTCTAATTTATGGGAAATGGCTATCAAAGTTTCTCAATACATTCCTGCACTATAGGATGGATTATCAGGATCTTCTTCTTCATCCTCCAAAAGCTTCCTTTTCTGTCTTCTTTTATGGCCTGTTGTTCCATCATACTTCATATGCCTTTCTCTTCTTTCTGCTCCTCTTATCCTTTCTCTGTCAATATTTCTTAGTGCTCGTACAGTGTTCACCCCAGCTGTAAATCCTAATGCCTTCATAACTTCACACTTCACACTGTTCCCTTGGTTGTAAGTTGCTATTGCATCATAAATGCCAAAGTGCAGTGTTTTTATGCTTACAAACACCCTTTTAGGAATCACTTTCCAAATCAAATTGTTTACGCTCTCATTAGGATTCTGCGTCTTTCTGTGTAGACATTTGTGTAACAATTCTGGCTGTGCTAAGTCATGAAAAATTGGTTTTATTGCATTTATCACAGCTGCTGGCAAACCATGTTTGTGATCATAGTCCTTTTTTGCATTATATTTGCACCAGGAATCTTTTGGGCACAGGCTGTCTTGAGGGTATTCCTTGGAAGAGGCAGTATGAAGGAACAATGCCCACACTGCTTTTCGCATGTCACGAACATTACTACCATTGTGTATCTTGGTTTCCACTTGTCCCGTGAAGATATACGTCCTCTACGTCAGCACGTTGCGGCCATTACCACTCTCCCCCGGCCGTCTACGGTCAAAAAACTTCAAGCGTTTCTAGGGAAGATTGCTTATTATCACAAATTCATTCCATCTGCGGCGGCGGTGGCTCATTCTCTGCATCAGCTGTTACGCAAAAACGTTCCTTTCTGTTGGTCCGACGAGTGTGAGCAGGCTTTTGTCCGCCTGAAGGCTCATTTGCAGTCGGCGCCTTGTCTTGCTAGTATTTTGCCTTATAGCATACCCATAGTATCTCTGTAGATGTTCAATCACCTCATCAGTAAGCCTGCCTCTACCTCCTATTGCCTTTCCATCACTGAGCTTACTTGAACCCAAAGTTTGTTTGAGCCTTCAAAGCTGTGCACCCATACGCTTTTGCACATGCCCAATGCATTCCAACTTTTCAACTACAAATTCATTTCCATATGGTTTCAGTTCCTCTATCGTCTTGAAACCTTTGGAGTCACCATCCCCAAGGTAGTATTTGTACCTATCATTGTATCTGGCAACTGAACGTTCAAAAATTTGTTTCACTCCATCCACTTCCATTGCTCCACTTGATCCACTAAAATTTGCCTCACAGGTTCCACTGTGCTCTCCTTTGATTTTATTTTTGCACCTACAATGTTTTGATAATATTGCATCTATCACTTTTGCACTATCACCACAAGTAGCAGTTACAACTCCATTCAGGGATTTATGACCCCTCTTTTACCAGGAACCATCTAATACCACTACCAAATCCCTAGAACCACCGTTCATTTCTACAGATTCCTCCACTGCTTCCTTCATGGTTTTCAAAGAGGATCCTACCAGTTCACAGTAGTACCCAAATTTGCTTGGAGGCGATGGCAAGTTCATAATACCACAAAACAGTTTACCAGCAGCAGACCCTTTTCCAATGGATCGAAGACCATTCACATCAAACACTCTAGATCGTCCATTTTCACCAAAGAGACTGGCATGTGAATTGTAGAAAGTCACTTGATACTTGCAGCATGCACAGATTATCTTCATCTCACAAGCTAAACCAAAGTGCTTTGTTATCTCTAGTCCCACTCCTACACTTGAACACATTTTGCACAGAACACTTTCTTTCAGCACAGAAGATAATAATCCTATATTCAGTACTTCGTTAATATCATCACTGTCACTAACATATTCACGAAATCTGTCACTTCCACCAGTCAGCTTCTTGCTAGAAGATGTCACAGGGCTATGGCCGGCCATGTGTTGCTTAGCAGAAGAACACACTGTTTCAGTAATTGTAGTATCGCAACTTGGTATTAGTGTTAATTTTCTTTTCCCTATGTTCTTCCTCTTCTTATATACACGGTTACTAAAACGTGGCATCGTAACCAGAACAACCCTTCACACAAGAAGTATAATACTGCCAACAACAGGCGCAACACTGAACTAATTCGAAACGGTAAACAGCAAAGAGACGATGTTCGCGCTCTTAGCGCTTCATTTGCCACAAAAAACAATGTAGCCAACCCTTGCACACTCGCTGTATGCGTAACATAAGGCGCTGTATGCGTAACAGGCCGAGAAAATCCCAAGCAGTTCGCCAGGAAGTCACGAGAGGGTGTTAGATGCATTCAGCGGCCGCCCATTTCCTCTGCAGGCGTGGGGGAAAATGAAAATAACTCCACTTCTAGGGCGAGTAGAACAATAATTCAAAGTTTACATTAAAGAGGAATGATCCAATTAATTTTCGGTAGCAAAAAAAAATCGTAATTTTTTGGATTTGACCACCTCCGGCTCCCCTTAAATTTTTGAGAAGCTACTTGGCACTCGTCTGTCCCAAGAAAGGAGACATTCTCGCTACGCAATTGATGCAATGGAGATTCGATTTGTACAGCAGTCAGTATGAACCGAATATAATAGTTCATTTTCCCCCAGGCCGACTGCAATTCTGTGACATCGCAAGGATCTAGCAAGTCTCTTATGGCTAACAAATACGACTGAAGAGGATGCACACCTTGCCTGTTTATGATATGACCAAGATACTGCAACTAAGGCTTTAAAAAGAAAAAATCATATTTGTCCAGTCTACACTTTAGTCCTGCCTCAGATAACATACGAAACAATGCACGTATATTTGCAATATGTTCTTCAGGTGTACGACCTGCTACGACAATATCGCCCAAATAGTTTGAACAGTTTGCCACTAGCGCACTCAGCTGTTCCAAATACCGTTGGAAAATGGTGGGTGCGGAAGCACTGTCAAATGACAAATGCAAATATTTAGACAAGCCCAAGTGAGTATTCACCACACACACTTTTTGAGATTCTTCATCAATCGGTATTTGAAGATACGCGTCGCGCAAATCAGTTTTGGAAAATTAGCGTCCAACGTCTAATCTGTCCATGAGATATTCTGGTCGTGGCAATGAGTAAGTATCAATGACAGTTTTTGGGTTGACTGTAGTCAACACAGAGGCGAATGCTGCCTGAAAGTTTGGGGAGGAAAACCGGTGGACTTGCCCATTGACTAGCTGATATGGGCACAGTAACTCCGTTGTCTTGCAATTCTTTAAGTTCGGCCGCGACTTTGTCCCTTAATGCAATGGGAACAGTTCTGGGCCGGCAAAAATTTGGCTCAGCATTGTCTTTCAGAGTAATATGTGCAACAAAGTTGTTAGCTTTGCCTAAACCTTCAGGAAAGAGTTCCAGGAATTCTTTTAGCAAGCTAGCTGCACTGTCTTTTGCATTGAATGCAAAAACTGACACCACATTGTCCTGAATATTAGAGGCAAACAAATAAAATGAATCAAGACCAAATATGCTCTGACACTCGCGTGATTGAAGCACTGTAAAACTCACTGTTCGCGTATGCGAGCGATACGAGGCAGGCAAAGTACTAGTTCTGAGAACGGGAGTGTCCATTATAAACCGTCAGGTGCGTGCTAGTTCTAGACAGGCATGGGGAGCCTAAAAGTTCATATGTGTTATGATTTAGCAATGTGACAGAGGCACCTGCGTCCAACTGAAATTTCCCACAAAGAAGTAAGTGAAGAAAAAGTTTGTTTGACTGACATATCACTGAAGAAACTGCACGCTTGCTAGTTTTGCTAATGCCTGCTGCAGATTTTGAATATACTGCATTAATGACATAAGCCATGTGACGAGATTTTTGCGAGGGGACCGAATTCTTATATTTGTTCTGTTGCAAACATAAGGATTGTACATGTCCTTTCCTACAACAAGCGTAACACTGAGCTTGTCGGGAGGGGCAGTCTTGGCGTTTGTGCCGTGAATAACGCCGAGAGCAAGACTTCATCCTGTTCGCCTGTTTAGAGAACTGCTTATGCGGCGTGGAACGTTTACTTGGCATGCCTAGCACAAGCCGCCGGTGCGGAATGGGGCGATCACTAGCAAGGGACTCAACCCGGCAAATAACTGGCTGCTCAAACGTATGAGCCGACAGGGCACCGGAATCATACTGATCTAGTATTTGCACTACCTGTTGAAATGATGGATAAGACTGTTTCAAAATTTGTTCTGTGAGTCTGACATCAGGCACATTGTACACGACTGCATCACGCAACATAACATCTGAATATAAAGCACCACAAGCACATTTGAATTTGCATTTCCTTGCCATACAATGCAAATCTGATACCCACTCGCGATACATATGTTCTGAAAGAAGTGATACCTAGCTGCTACCATATTCACTTGTTCATAATAGCTTCTTAGTGAGTCTACCACTGTGTTGTAGGCAAGTTCACTCGGAGTGGAGTTAGGAAAGAGTTTTTGAATTAATCTGAACACTGCACTTCCTACCGTTGATAATAAATAGGGAAGTTTGACGGTACCTGTGCATTGCGGGAGAGAGTATGGGCTTCAAACTGGGACAAACACTCAATCCATTCCTCTTCTTGTTCAAAAAACTGTTGAAAAGCTGGTATAGCTGCTTCTTCCGTCAAATGTGCAGTGTTGACCAGTAGCTGCTGCACCGTGTTGAGTAGTGCAAAAATCCGCTGTGTCTGGAACTGAAACATCTGCATTAACTATGTGGCACCTAAAGCTTGCAGTTGCGGCACCTAAGCAGGTAGTGCGACAGGTGGAGTGGGCATGTTGGAAGACACAAATGCAACAAACAGACAAAAAATGTATAAAGAAAGTTTCTGCAACGTCCACCTGAAAAAAGCTGATTAGCAAAGAAAAAAATGGTTCAAATGGCTCTGAGCACTATGGGACTTAACATCTATGGTCATCAGCCCCTAGAACTTAGAACTACTTTAAACCTAACTAACCTAAGGACAGCACACAACACCCAGCCATCACAAGGCAGAGAAAATCCCTGACCCCGCCGGGAATCGAACCCGGGAACCCAGGCGTGGGAAGCGAGAACGCTACCGCACGACCACGAGATGAGGGCGATTAGCAAAGACGACAAGAAACTGTTAAAGATATGAAGCGCCCTAGCAAAGTAAAGAAAAGAGAGAATTAAGGCACCAGCAAAAAGCACAAAAAAGTCCATGGCCGTCAGGCACTGGTTCGGCGGATGCTCGTTGCCAAATGTGGGGTCTTGTGTAGGGTGCAAAAAGGATTCTGTGTTCTTGGAATGCTATACAACAGTTCAAGCAAATAACATTAGTAGTTTTATTTCAATGAAGCAGATTGACAATACTTAACTTTGAAATAACAATGGTGTCGCAAGTGATGGGCAACATGCAACATAAATCCGAGTCTTTTGCTATATACAATGTTGATGGAAGTTTGACACACAGTTTATGGATCACTAATAACTGCTATTGTAGCGTTCTTTGCTAGTCCTATCCGTAGACTGTCTGAATACTGAGCCCATACTGAACCGATATGAACGGCCGAGGCTGGCAGGAGTGGCGCTTATATTCTCCTCTTGTAGATGGCCGCTCCTGTCGTGGTGCCGTCCTAATCAGCGCACCATTGGCCAACGTCGTTTCACCGCCTTCTCTTCTCTTGCATTCTTCATCTTTGTTCTGGCACTTGTGGTTACACCAGAATACCTGTCTCCTTGGTCCTGTCACATGATGCCTAATGATAGCATGATCCTCTAGTAGCACTGTAGCGATTTACTGCACAACCTGGCTGAGCTACGACATCTCTTATTTGTTTCCCTGCTTTCTATATTGCCCTCCAGAAAAGTTGGTCCCAGCATTGCAAATATGTACCCTCTGTGGCTATTGGGGCTACTTTAAAAATTGAGCTGACTATGACTCAGTAATGGGCAGAGTTTGTAGATAGACTCTGAACTCTTTCTACAGCTAACACATACCACTCAATATGGCTTTGGAGGCTGTGGCTGTTCGTTTGCGGACGCCTCAGGAATTTCCCATCTGTAATGTGTATCTCCCTCCTGATAATGAAGTATCTCAGACTACTTTGTCTGCACTGATTTATCAGCTCCCCCCCCCCCCCCCCACCACCCTTCCTCACTTTGGGTGACTTATGCCTGCAACCCAATGAGGGTTGGAACTACGACCACTGGCTGCAGTAAAGCTATCAAAACTTGGAAGACAGTACCTTGGTGGACTTCAGAAATTGCTGTGGCCATTAAAGATCACTGACAGACTCTCCAGTGCCATCAATGAAGAACCTCACCACCTTTAAACAGCTGTGTGTGTGGACCCCCTATCTCATAAAATATCAGAAACAAGAATGCTGAGAATGATATATTTCCAGCATTGGACCATATACCCCTTCTTTACAGGTTTGGGCAAAGATTCAACTCCTCTATGGACACCACTCCTCCACAGCTATACTTCTTGTCTCCTTGAATGATGTTACCCACACTAATCCAGTTACTCTCACCAAACAGTTTGCTCTGCATTATCCTGGAGCCTCTGCTTTGGAATTATTAGCCAACATTACATGTCCTCAAGGAGCAGGTCAGGTGGAGCGAATTCACTTACCTTCCATGACATGTTACCTAGAGGCATATAATGATCCTTTCAGTGGGTGTGAATTGCTCAGTGCCTCGGCCCTTTACTTTCACATGACATGGCTCCAAGTCACACACATCCATAGACAAATGCTCAAACACCTATTGGTGGATTACTGTATCTGGAGCGAGGGTGAGTTCCCATCGCAGCAGCGAGAAAGCATGATCATCCCGGTACTGAAACTCTGTAAACACTTCTTGAGATGGATGGGTATTATCCAACTAGTCTGACTATTATTCTCTGCAAGTTGCTCAAATGTGTGGTGAGCCAGCACCTGTATTGGTGCCTTGAGTGTCTTGGTCTTTTGGCTCCATCACAGGCTGGTTTCGCCAAGGCCATTCTACTGCTGACAATTTGGTTCACCTGGAGTCTGCTACCCGTTAAGCTTTTGCCCACCGTCAAAACCTTATTGCTGTCTTCTTCGACATGCAAAAGACTTATGACATCACATGGCATTATCACATCCTCATTACTGTGCGTGAGTGGGGTCTCTGGTGCCCGTTCCCGATTTTTGTCTGGAACATCTTGTCCTACCATACTTTTCAGGTTCAAGTTGACGATTCCCATATACAAGAGAATGGGGTCCTGCAAGTCTGTGTGTGTCACTTTTTCCAGTGGCTATCAATGGTCTAGCCACAGCTGTGGTGTATACATTGTCAGTCTCCATCAGGCGCACAGATTGGGGGGGGGGGGGGGGGAAGGAGGTCGAAATCCCCTCCCCCTCAAGAGCCGCAAAGTTTTTTTAATGGCTTTAAAGTCGCTCGCACTAAAATACGGCAATTACTAATTTTAATGAATGTAAGATATAATTTTGCCGGCTGAACACTTACAATGACGGTTAGAGTGCCAAGTTTAATAGCAACAAGAAGTAGTGCGAGCTCAATAAGTTTTCAATGCAAAGTTCGTATGAGCTTCAGCTCCCTACTTGTTACCGGTAAATGTCAGTACTCTGTGTTGACTGTCTCATGTTTACGAATGCTGTCAATTCTAGCGATCTAACGGCTGACTCCAGTAGCACAACAGTACCTGATGAACTTGTGTGTTTCAACTAAAAAATAAATAGTGTAATGCATGTGTTTGTACATGAACAGCTGTGTGATATGCTTTCACATAACCTTGCTACTTCTGTATGTACTTATAATTTTTATATCGTAGGTGCTGATTATCTGTGCGCACTTGCCTAAAGAAGTATTATTGTACAGATAACATTCCCCATTATGTCTCTCCTCAGTGTGGGAACAGAAGTTTCCTTCCTACTTTCTCCACACCTTGCTCTCCATTCAGGTCAGCCTAGCACCGACAACTTATATCAGTTTGACTCAAAATCTATGGAGCGGAACTATGGCACCTGAAATAACTAAAATTTGATATAAAATAAACATGGCTTAAAGAACATTGTAATTACCAAAAACATGATACAATTAATGTGTTAGACTTTAGAATGTCCAGAGTTTCATTCATAGTGACGTAACAGCATACCCACAGATGTCCATTAGGGGAGCCAAGAGGGGCACTTACCTGTCTTGGAACCTGGAGTACAGAGATTTTAGTCATATAATGAGTGGATAGTCGTGAGTTCTTTGAGATAAGAAGTTTTTTCGTCACCTATTTTAGTTGTTATTGCATCACGTATCTCTAAACTGACAAACTCACTTACATAAGAAAATTGGATGTTTAAAGTCTTGCCCCAACCCCCGAAAAAATTTCTACAGACACACATGAATATACAAAATTAAGCTGGACGTATTTCCGATGATGTAACAACACACAGTGACTGTGTCATAGGGTCACTGAGCATGTGTTTGTTTACATTAGGGTTAAACGACGAATATAGTCTGTGGAAGATTTAAAATATTTCGTCGCAGTTGTAGCGAAAAATAGTTGCAGTACTTAGCACGGCAGCTTAAGTTGTTCAGCCAGTTCACCTGAAGTTGATATTTCACTTAAAGTTTATTGCTTTAGGCTCCCTGGGCTGTTTTCAGTTTTTGGGACCAGAGCAGCTACTTCTCAGTCAAGTAGCTCCTCAACTTGCCTCAAAGGGTGTAAGTGCACCCCACTTGCCAACAGCACTCAACAGACTGGAAGGTCACCCACCCAAGTACTAGCCAAGCGCGACAGCACTTAACATCTGTGATCTGACGGGAACTGGTGTTACCATTGTGGCAAGGCCATTGGCCATTACTCAAGCACAGGGTCACAATTACCATGCCCACAGAACCTACTGTGTGGGGGAAGAGAGAGGCCAAAAAGCCATGTTATAGTTTGGTATACCTAAACATGTAATTTTGCTTTCGATTCCTATTTCATTTCGGTAATAGTTCAAAAGGGCTACCGATCCTTTTCCTGATATGATACACTTACATTTTATGCCTTAAGACACACAGTTTTGAGAGCACTTTCAAATTATGTTCATTTGATTAACAGCAAAAATTGAGAATATGGTGAAGGAAACGGTTGAATACGGTGAAATCACATAAATCCTGTATGGTGGACGTTTTTCTCTGCCATAAGCCAATAGCAGTAAAGCTTCTTCAAGGGAATGTTTCGGTTGGTGTTGCCAACTCTGTCACATGTAATTTGGGTAACCAACTTTCAAAACCTACTTGAAATTGGCCCAAAATTGTATGAGCAACATGCTTGTAAATACATGGTGTACATAAAGTCCGGGAATACTTTCAATTATTTATTGCACAAGAACTAAACATTGTACAGATTTCAAACATATTGCATTTTGAAGACAAACTCTGAAAGTTTTTTTTCTTTCTACAAACATTCGATATGTGAACCATGAGTGACCCGGCAGATGTCAATACGGTAATCGAATTCTTGCCATACCCACGATGGCACCATCGACTGTGGAAGTCGCTTCCCATATTCTCTCCCGGAGCTCTGCTACATCACGTGATAGAGACGGTACACACATCAGATCTTTAATGCGTCCACACAGAAAAAAGTCACATGGAGTGAGATATGGAGATCGGGGAGGCCATTTCACGAAACAGCTGTCCCCTTCTGTAGAACAGCCGGTCCATCGATGCGGCAGCTCCGTCTTCAGGTACCCACGAACTTCACAAAGAAAGTGGGATGGAGTCCCATCCTGCTGAAAGATGAACGGAGAGTTCGATTGCATTTGAGGCATCAGCCATTGCCGCAACATGCCTTAAGACACACAGTTTTGAGAGCACTTTCAAATTATGTTCATTTGATTAACAGCAAAAATCCAGTGATGGTGCTCTCGGCGAACAAGAATGGCCCGTACAGTTTTCGATATTACACGGCACAAAAAACATTTGCCTTTGGGGAATCACACTCAAATTCAATGCATTCGGGTGGATGCTCTGTACCCCAGATTCGACAATTATGCCTGTTTACTTTCACATTAGCGTGAAAAGTGGCTTCGTCACTCAAAATTAAGAGATCAACAATGCCATCTCCAACCTCATTCAATTGTTGCAACTGCGAACAAAACTCAAAACGCTTGTCTTTGTCGTTGTCATTGAGCTTCTGCACTAGCTCCAGTTTGAATGGTTTCATAGACAGCTTCTGTTGCAGGACTTTCCACACTGTCATTGGAGCCATTTCGAGTTCACGGGATGCACAATGAACCTATTTCTTTGGACTCCTTACGAATGTATGCGCGACTTTCACGTCACTCACAATGGGACATCATCCGCTTCTCTTTACCGGGCACAAGCAACCCATCGTAACGAATTTGTTGTGCCAGTGGTAAATGGCCTTCCTTGTTGGTGGCTTCTTACGGTACTTGGTTCTAAACATCCGTTGAACAGCTGTAGCACACTTGTTTTTGTCGAACTCCAACACACAGAAAGCTCACTCCACACCTGAACTTTCCATGTTTGCGACTATTGGCAAATTACCGAACTACGCTGTGGCGGTATACATGAAAAAAAAGTTCAGGGTTTCTCTTCAAAACGACATATGTATGATATCTGTACAATGTTTGGTTCTTGTGCAATACATAATTCAAAGTGTTCCCGTACACCCTGTTTACGAGGGTTGGAACTTTAGTAGTGGCAACTATTTATTTACAGCTCGTACAAAATAGATATGTGTTTCAGTGTTTTACTGACCTTCAAAGTAGTCACCAGCATTGTGTATAACCCTTTGCCAGCGATGTGGAAGTTGTAGGATACTCTCAGTAGTGCCAGTTATGTTGACAGTTCAAGCGGCACGGTCTATTGCCCGACAAATTTGTAGCAGTTCTGAAGTGAATGCCATAAAGTGTATCCTTCAGTTTAGAAATCGAGTTGAACTCACGAGAGCTTAAGTCAGGGGAGTGCAGTAGGTGGTATAGCACTTGGCAGCCCCATCAGCCAAAAAAATCAGTAACAGCTTGCACTGTACGTGCTTGAGCATTTTTCTGCAAAATGATGGTCAGGTCATGCAGAATGTGTCATCATTTCTGTCTCTAAGCTGGTCGTAGGTTGTGTTCCAAAAATGAGCACCCCCTCCCCTCCCTTCTCCTCCCCATCTGGAAACGTGGGAAATTCACTCAGTCTGTGTCGAGCTGCTGGACTGGAAGGACCTCATGATGGTAGGCTAATATAGCGTGCACAAGGCATTGCTTAAACAATTTATTTCCGAAACCACAACACTCCTCAGAATTGATGGTGGTATTTAAACAATATAGACAATGTTAAGCAATTGTGGTACTTTTTTATTCTGATAGCAAAAGGAACAACGTAATTACACTTTCACAGATCACACTAAATGTATCTGACGATCATGTCTCGCCGTCCACCAGAATCAGGCCCTCTGGAAGGAGCCATGCACTGGACCAATCCACAGCAGCCAACAGCCACTGACAACTGCAGGGCTGCCCTAAGTCTTCCTGTTGAGCTGGAAATATCCACAGCCTTCCTTCTTCACCCTGACACACTTTCTTTGTGGCACACAGATACCTCTTGTCATTGAACACAAATTGCTTCCGGAGTTATTAAATCTGGTGATTAAGCGCTATGCAGAATATTGTCGCATACATATCTTGAAGATGTCACAAAACTCTGCGAATGCTGTTGCTTTAGAAGATGTGCCACACGAAATATTAAGTAAACAATTCGCTTCACAAACAGAATATATATCACAAAACTACTACTTGCACACAAAGCACTGCAAGAGCTGTAGTCGAAGCTGCGACCATCTACAGATTCTGGACTTACATGAATATTTACTTTCTAAGCTGTCAATGAGAAATGATCTGTCAATTGCGTATTAATTAACCGATCCAGAAACTGATATCACCTGTAATATACGATTTTAACACGCCAATACGACGATATTTGGAAGTCGAAATAAATATCTTTGTAACTCTAAATAGGACACCCACCACTTTTAGAGATTTAACTGCTTGTTTGAAGGCACTGCCATTGAGAGTCACCTTTCTGAAACGCTGAGTGGGCTTAGTTTATGTTTGCTGCTGTAGCCAGGGATGTTATGGCTCTTATTTTGTATTTTCCTCACTTCTCGAAGCACACTGGTGTCTAAGCACAGACAGGAAAACCAGAACAATTACATATCTACAAGTTCATGACAGATTAAGAAACCCACAATAGATTGTAAAAACAAAACACAAACAGAATTCGAAGCACTGTCCTAAAGACTTAAAAGGCTGGAATTTTCGGTGAATTTTCGATGTCCTACAACTGTTGGTCTGGAGATGCTCTAAAGCCACAATGGTGGGTGGGGCGACAGCATCCCACTTGTCCAAACCAGAGGAAGCTGGTCTCCTTGGACTTGTCTCTAAACACTCGAACCAAGAAGACATCACATGACTTTCAGATGTCACAGAACTTTCCCTAGATACCTTACCCCTGTCTTGTTCAAGCCAGTCTGTAGAGGCTCCTACACTCCATAAAAAAAGGATGTCTTGTCACAATCTGATGTCATGGAACTTCCTGTCAATGGAGCATTCTGACTGGTTCTTGTTGAATTTACCTGCCAAATTGCTGCTGCCAGTGTGGGAGCACTGTCCACCACTATATGCAGATGGACAATTTACGAGAATTTCAGCGGCAAACTATTTTCTACAAATCGAAAAACATACAGCAGTCATATTGCACTACAATAACCCTGGGCTTGGTGTGGGGCGGTGGTAGGGTGGGTGGAGTGCTGTGGCCTGTTGTGGGGTTGTGAACCGTGGGCTACAGTGGGACGAAGTCTCTCCGTCGTTTCTAGGCCCCTGGTTTAATACAGAATACACAATATTGCACTGACAGTTAAACCCTGCAAAAGTGGTGTACAGATCATGAAATAAGTAAACTATCGCCAAAGACTCATCCTCAATTACACTGCTCTACTACTGTCGAGAAAAGCTTAAATTTTTCGGCGTGAAACCGATCTTTAACCAGGCTATATCACCAGAAACGACTGTACCACCATACCACATCTATGTTGTAAACACAATTCGTATCCTGCATCATACAAAAGCACCCCTACCGAATCCTGCATATAGTTATAGACTGCCAGACACTCGTACATATACATTGAAGACAGACAGATTCCCCAAAAAAGTAAGTACATGCACCCTATATAGTCACAGCACTACATATTTCCCGTGGGTCAGTCATTCATCCACCATGGTCAATGGTCACCAGGCAACAGCCCCCACACACCTTACCCTAATGCGCAGTGACAGAGCCCTCCATGGATAGCGATCACTCTCCATACTGGTGTACGAAGGCTGGGCTGGTTCATCTGGCACATAGATGTCTGATGATGGTACTGTTTCCAGTCTGGCCTCCTTGCTATTGTGGTTTCTGCAACAAGGTTAGATCATCTCCAGACTATTGGATTACAAAAACATATGTATTTTCACACGGTTTGCCAGAATATCATACCATTTACGCAGTAGTTATCGATATCAACAACATAGCAGTATGCTACCGATCGCTTGCACAGTATAATTCCGAAGATAAAGAGTGGAAATTATATCTATAGCTTATTACCACACAGGTTTTCCTTCTTTTATTTGTGAAACGAGTATGGCAATAAACAAAATTCCTTCAATTAGTCGCATAGACGGAACATACTTCCACGAATTTTGAAGCAACTAAGGAACGACGGTAAACAGAAAAAAATGTCAAATTTTTCGGTTTTTTATAAATGTATTTGTACAATGTGATACTACGCACAATTCCTAACTCATATTCCAAATCCGATATGATCGGCAGAGCGGCCGAAAGATACAGAATAGGCCTCCGCTCAAACGTTGCGGACCGATCGAGGGACTCAGACATGCTGGACGTCTGTTAGATCCCCATGGCCAGCCCACAACAGTGATGCCAAGCCACTGCAACTTTAAGCTGTGTAACCGAAGCCACCCCAGTCGGGAGCTAAGAGCAAAGTGTCAGCAACTCGGCTCGCATCTGCACACAGCAATCACAGTCCCTACTCCTACTAAAGACCGTGGAAAACTACGCTACACAGACAAGCAAAGTAGTTTCGACATGCGCTACGGAACGCTAATATAGACACAGACGAAAACGTAAGACCTGTGTCTAATAAATTATATTAACACGCAGAGATTCACAAACTGAACTTGCAAAGTACTCAGGTAAAACTAAGTAATTTGCTTCGGCTTAGCAACTTTTAATATGTCACAAAATCGTTTACTTTCTGACACAAACGAAAACACGAGAACTGTGTCTATTAAATGTTAAATTAACACTCAGAAATTCAAGAAACTTAACTCTACCAAAGCATACAAATGAAACTATACAATTCGCTTCTAGTTAGGAACTCGTAAAATGTTTTTGGAACTATTCACAGAACTGCATCTGCAGACGGCTGTCTTTAGGATGCAGGTGTTGTGTTTAAGAATGATGATAGGGGTACAACCCAGGCTCATTTAGCACGTCAACGACCGTGCATTGCGAGAGACGCAGCAGTCTTGCTATGCTACGTGTACTTCACTGTGGTTCTTCGTGTATGGCCTCAAGAATAGCTTCCTCAGTGACTGCAGTACGGCGAGTTTGTGGACGCCCTCTGTCATGCGATGCTGGTAGAAGAGAACCTGTCACCCGAAGGCGAGGCTCCAGACGACGAAATACATTTTTATCTGGATGAGGTCGACTAGGACATCTAGCAGCATATTCTCGAGCATCAACACCAGCCCGGTTTCCAGATGTGCCAAAAAATTTGGAAATTTGTGGTAAGGTCTCATACGACCAAACTGCTGAGGTCATCGGTCCCTAAGCTTACGCTAAAGACAACACACACATCCATGCCCGAGGGAGGACTCGAACCTCCGACAGGGGGAGCCGCGTGGACCGTGACAAGACGCCTAGACCGCGCGGCTATCCCGCGTGGCTCAGATGTGCCAAGGACCAGAAGCATATCGATGTACTCATCGTTTGTGTATCCCACTGTTTTAGAATCACATAAGAAGAAAAACAGATATGTTTAGGAATGTACATGGAGTCTGTCACGCGCATATTACTCCGTTAGCAACTAGTCCTTGTCTGGTGAACGGTGCATACAGTGTAAACATGTCATTAGCCGCAGCAGACTGTTCCACCTAACACGCGTCACTTCTCTTAACAGCTTTTGTTCTGCATGATTCATCCCAGCACTGGTAATTGTGAAATGTTCGTTGTCTAATTACACTGTTTCCCTAACAATAATGGTCGGCATGTTTCCACATTTCCACGGATAATAATAATAATAATAATAATAATAATAGTAATAGCAATAATAGTAACGCATGGCGATAATTACTTAACAGCATATGCTTATCAGACTCAATGTAGGAAGCCGTAATTAGTGGTTCCATGGTGATAATACTTACAAATGGTAACCGAGTTTGGAAATTATTTGCAAAGCATGTTGATAGCCGTACTAGTGACGTAAGGCCCTAACGAAATGTAATGGACATGAACGTGACAAGAATGATAGTTGGTGTTAATAGATGGAACCATTGGGGGAGAGTACACAAAAAACAAGTTTTGACTCTATAAGATGCAGTGGTGTGAAACAATTCACGTCCACGACATGCAAAAGGCTTCTTTAAAAGCTAACGAAAACGATTGTACTCCCACTCCTGTGTTTGTAATACATAAGCGCAAATGTTTGTAGAAAACCCATCGTAATCGCTATGTGACGATTAAGACGCCAGATACATTACCACGAAGATTACATTTAGCAAATTAAAACAAATACACCTAGACCCAGTCTCGAACCCTCACCCTATTGTATGGTAACCCGAAAAGCTATCCACTGCACCAATAGCACAGCATTACTTCTATCTGCTGACAGAGACAGTTACCGTACTTGTG
Source organism: Schistocerca cancellata (assembly GCF_023864275.1). Taxonomy (NCBI): domain Eukaryota; kingdom Metazoa; phylum Arthropoda; class Insecta; order Orthoptera; family Acrididae; genus Schistocerca; species Schistocerca cancellata. Next base: position 381,123,635 of record NC_064629.1, on the reverse strand, counting down.
ATTAGAGTGTTGCAAGATCGTTAACGTCCATCTACTGCCGCAAATAGGGGCAGGACGAAGTTTTGTGAGAGACATTTTTGTATTGCTTGTATGTGAGGATGGTACCTGTTATAGTTATTTTGTAAAGCGTGGTGGTATAGAAAACTCAAAACATTACTAAATTTATGTGTTTATTCAATTATTTCAAGTCTTACCTATTGTTTCAGATGTGAATCTTCAAATTGAAAGTTGTAACAGCACATTCAGAGGTGCCGAAGGCCAGTACGGATCGTCAGAATAGAATTGAGCATGGCCTTCCCCATCCTGTTCATGCACGAACTTTTAGCAATATTCGTTTCACTAAAGCACCTCTCTGTTTCTGAACTTGACCAAGGAGTACTAGAAGCATCTAAGTTAAATTGCCAAGTTCACTAAAAGGCTTCTGTTTACCTGCATGCTCATATTTTGATACTTCAGACCAAATACCAACCATCTCTGTCACATTCTTCCACTCCAAAAAGTCAATTTTCTACCACTGGAGTTCTACGTCAGACAGGATGGTCGGTCTCAATCTAGTAACGAAGCTAATGATGTGATATTGTTCTTAATGCTTCTTAAACAGTTTTCTGGTGCTTAGATGATACCTTGCGTAGCACTTCAACATTCTTCAGGAGACAGAATTGGAGCTCGTGGACACAGAGTACAATAAAGTTAACGCAAATCCACAGTCATTCTACCGCTGGTACACAAAATTCCTACTTACTTTTCAAAAGTGGAAACCAAATGTAGTTTGGGATGAAGAAAATCCTTAATGTGGACAAAAAGTTCGTCTTGACACCCTTTTATGATTACCATTCGTACGAGTGTTCTGATTAAAACAGTGAGATCTTGCATCAGCCTGGTGGGTCAGCAGATCTAGACTGGAGCACCTTATTAACTACAGTAGTAAGTGGGTAGGTTGAGTGCAGTCACAGGTTATTTAGGGATGGTTATGTAATCATTTAATGATGTTCATTATTTTCTTTAATTTCTATAATTTTCTTATAATTTACTGATGATCTTTATGTACCTATAATGTACTGATGTTCTTTATTTTCTTATAATTTCTATATTTTAATGAAGTCTAACCAACAGTTACTAAAATTTTTTATAAACGGATGCAAACCAAAAATTTTCAAAAAACTAAAATTCTATGCTGAATGGACTCACATCAATATCACCATTCCATTGTGTAGTTCTCTTAAAATCTAAGAAAGCATCATAAGCTTTTAAGTAATTATTTGGCGCATCTAGATTCCACGTTTCTTGAGGAAAAATCTCGTTTCTTCCATTTTTAATATATTCTGTAATTTAACATGATAGAATAAGGAAGAGTCAACTAACTGATTATTTTTCCTTTTTGTCTAGAAAACAACGAACAAGAAATAAGGCATATCAAATTCTGCAGAGTTATAGAAATTTGTAATATCTAACTCAAAATTTAACAAGATTAAAATTTTAAGATTATTAAAATTTGTTTTATAATAAATAATTTTCAATAACCATAAGGTACTGTATCATAGTTATCTTGAACAACTCTTTTATCATAATGAAGTGAAAATTCTTTCTTAACCTGTTTGTTGACCAGACTTTTAGTACCATCAACATCTCTGGTTATCTTATTGTATTCTAACTGTATCTTTTCTTTAACTTCACTTTCTATCAACCTTATCATCGATTCACCATTCAACTTTTGAATATTCTTGTAATTTAATGTGAATCCTTTCACCTTCATTTCTGTCTTTTTATCATTTTTCTCATAATAGTAACTTTTCGGTCCTGTTGAAGCCCAATCTGTAATCCAATTATTTCCTAATTCATTAGTCCATTCACCTAACATACAACCTTGTTCCACAGTATTTTTACTATCATTAATATATACTACAGAATCAGTACCAAAATATGCAACAGATTCTCCTAGTTTATCTAACATATCATACAATCTAAGCCTTGCATTTGATGTAGTGAATTCAGCTATGAAAATATTAGTAGCTGCATTATTTTCCACATAGTAATCCTTGAAATTGTACCTTATCTGAACCATCTGCTCTGTAATATAATTTACATCTAAGTTATCAAATTGGTCATCCAGTAGTATCTCGTAAAATCATTGCAAATCTGTCACATATTCTGTTTGAATCATATTTTGCCTTTGTCCAAATTTCCCCCATAGTGAATTAAGACATATCTTATCAACAGCTCGTTTTCTAGGATATTCTTTTATTCTATCACGATCCAAGTCAATATCCAACTTCTCTTTTACTGTTTTGACGTATTCTTCGTCACTTTCCAAATTATGTGAACTAGTTTCTAATTTTATTTTCATAAGGTCTCTCACATAATTTTTAAACAGCATACTGCTTTTATTTTTAACATCCCATACTTCATAAACTTCTAAGACTTTATATCCTTTTTCTACAGCTTTTTTTACTTCATCAGGCGTCCAAGTTCCAATGAAACTTCTTTCTTCATCACTATGATTGCATTTACTTATATGTTCTTCTGCACTTTTGACACACAATGGAAACAACAGTTTTTCTTTTGTATCAATTTGCATGCGTACAGGTAAAACTGGATGATACAATCCTCTAGGAGACAATACTTTACATTTTATTAAGCCATACCAACTTTTAGAACAATATCTTGGTCTACATATTTTTCTTGGATGTTGTTCAGGATAATAATCATAATACTGTACAGTAGGATAAAGACTACATGCATCAATATATTTTATTTTATCTGCTTTGGCTCTTAATTTTATTGCATTTGTTTGTTCACCATAAAATGGACAAAGATCACAGTCATTTCGATGTAATTAATAGTATGACTGCTTTCTTGGGATCAGTATACTTCTGTGATAAATGCAACAAGCCATATAACAAACAGGATGCTCGCAGATGTAAGATAGAGCGAAAAGTGTGCATATTATGCAAAAGTCCAGAACATGAAAGTGAAGAAAATAAGATTTATTGTGAAAAATGCAATAGGTACTGTTATAATGAAGAATGCTTTAACAATCACCAAGAAGTTTGTGATACAGCTTACAAGTGTGCAGGATGTAAAAAGATTTGTTTAAGATCTAAAGAACATAAATGTGGCTTTGAACTTCGTAGAAATTGTAAACAAGTTGTGGGAATTGGAAATCATAAATGTTATATGCAACCTATATTGCAAAAAGGTGGTATCTGTGAAAGAAAATTTGGTGAAGAATTTATAGTGCAAGGTTTCCCAAATTGTAATAAAGAAGGTCGTTATGTTAATGGAGAATTCAAAGAGTTTTATATTTACCAGTGCTTCATGTGTAATAAAACAGTTGGTGGCAAAGAGTTTAAATGTTGTAAGAAAGGCTTTCCAAAGAAAGTGAATTGTACCTATACTGAAAAATACATGTGGTTCGATTATGAAGCAACTCAAGAAACTGGAACTCACATTCCAAATCTCGTCATTGTCCACAATTTTAAAGATGATACTGCTTATAAATATAAGACAAATGACGAATTCTGTAAGTGGATGATATCTGAAAATAACAGTTATCACACATTTATAGTTCAATATGCAAAAGGTTACGATTCACAATTCATTTTGATGTACTGTTTTGAAAATACAATTTGGCCTTATACCATCTACAAGGGAACTAAAGTAATGTTATTGGAGATCAAATAGTTAGGAATAAAAATTATAGATAGTAGTAACTCTATACAAGGTTCACTTAGTAGTTTTCCAAAAACTTTTGATTTATAAGAATTGAAGAAAGGCTGCTTCCCACATTTATTAAATACACCAGAAAATGAAAATTATGTAGGACCAATTCCTGATAGTAAATATTATTGTGTTGATACTATGAAACCAAAAGATAGAGAAACATTTCTGAAATGGCACAGCTCCAGAGTTAAGGAAAATTGTGTGTTCAATATGAAGAAAGAAATTAACATATACTGTAATTCTGATGTAGATGTATTAAGAAGAGGCTGTTTGGAATTAAGAAGACAGTTTCTGGAAATTGCTAACATTGATCCATTCTGTTATTTAACAATTGCTGGCGTTTGTATGGCAATTTACAGATCGAAATACATACACCCAAATACAACTGCTTTGTTGGATAAATAACAGAAGGAAAATTACATTAAACAATCGATAGCTTGGTTAAACAGTTTAAACAACAATAATATCTTGCATGCTCTTAATGGTGGAGAAGTAAGAACTGCAGGAGCAAAAGTAGATGGATTTGATAAAGAAACTTAATACTGTTTTTCAACACCATGTTTCAAAAGTGAAATAATTAACAACAAAAATAAGGAAACAATGGTTAATCTTTATCCAAAGACTTTAACAAGAAGCGCAGAAATATGAATATGATCTGGTAGAGATGTGGGAATGTGATTGGCTGAACTCAGCAGAGTATAAAAATCTTAAACAATTACCAGAAGTTATTGAACCATTGAATCCAAGAGATGCATTTTATGGTGGACAAACAAATACAATAAAATTAAGAGCCAAAGCAGATAAAATAAAATATATTGATGCATTTAGTCTTTATCCTACTGTACAGTATTATGATTATTATCCTGAACAACATCCAAGAAAAATATATAGACCAAGATATTATTCTAAAAGTTAGTATGGCTTAATAAAATGTAAAGTATTGTCTCCTAGAGGATTGTATCATCCAGTTTTACCTGTACGCATGCAAATCGATACAAAAGAAAAACTGTTGTTTCCATTGTGTGTCAAAAGTGCAGAAGAACATATAAGTAAATGCAATCATAGTGATGAAGAAAGAAGTTTCATTGGAACTTGGACGCCTGATGAAGTAAAGAAAGCTGTAGAAAAAGGATATAAAGTCTTAGAAGTTTATGAAGTATGGGATGTTAAAAATAAAAGCAGTATGCTGTTTAAAAATTATGTGAGAGACCTTATGAAAATAAAATTAGAAACTAGTTCACATAATTTGGAAAGTGACGAAGAATACGTCAAAACAGTAAAAGAGAAGTTGGATATTGACTTGGATCGTGATAGAATAAAAGAATATCCTAGAAAACGAGCTGTTGATAAGATATGTCTTAATTCACTATGGGGGAAATTTGGACAAAGGCAAAATATGATTCAAACAGAATATGTGACAGATTTGCAATGATTTTACGAGATACTACTGGATGACCAATTTGATAACTTAGATGTAAATTATATTACAGAGCAGATGGTTCAGATAAGGTACAATTTCAAGGATTACTATGTGGAAAATAATGCAGCTACTAATATTTTCATAGCTGAATTCACTACATCAAATGCAAGGTTTAGATTGTATGATATGTTAGATAAACTAGGAGAATCTGTTGCATATTTTGGTACTGATTCTGTAGTATATATTAATGATAGTAAAAATACTGTGGAACAAGGTTGTATGTTAGGTGAATGGACTAATGAATTAGGAAATAATTGGATTACAGATTGGGCTTCAACAGGACCGAAAAGTTACTATTATGAGAAAAATGATAAAAAGACAGAAATGAAGGTGAAAGGATTCACATTAAATTACAAGAATATTCAAAAGTTGAATGGTGAATCGATGATAAGGTTGATAGAAAGTGAAGTTAAAGAAAAGATACAGTTAGAATACAATAAGATAACCAGAGATGTTGATGGTACTAAAAGTCTGGTCAACAAACAGGTTAAGAAAGAATTTTCACTTCATTATGATAAAAGAGTTGTTCAAGATAACTATGATACAGTACCTTATGGTTATTGAAAATTATTTATTATAAAACAAATTTTAATAATCTTAAAATTTTAATCTTGTTAAATTTTGAGTTAGATATTACAAATTTCTATAACTCTGCAGAATTTGATATGCCTTATTTCTTGTTTGTTGTTTTCTAGACAAAAAGGAAAAATTATCAGTTAGTTGACTCTTCCTTATTCTATCATGTTAAATTACAGAATATATATATATATATATATATATATATATATATATATATATATATATATATATATATATATAAAAATGGAAGAAACGAGATTTTTCCTCAAGAAATATGGAATCTAGATGTGCCAAATAATTACTTAAAAGCTTATGATGCTTTCTTAGATTTTAAGAGAACTACACAATTGAATGGTGATATCAATTTGAGTCCATTCAGCTTTATTGAACATTACCCTGTCTATGTTATAAATATGTCTAGAAGAATGAATGTGTTAGCTACACAGAAAACTACGATGAAGTTGTGTGCAAATTTTAATGATAATATTCCGAAAGATGCACTTATGTATTTGTAATGTATGGTATAAAGAATTTGACATATGATTAGCAGCATTGAATTTTAGTGGAAATTTTTTGAAAATTATCGTCTTGCATCTGTTTATAAAAAAATTTAGTAACTGTTGGTTACACTTCATATATTATAGAAAATTATATAAGTTATAAGAAAATAATGTACATCAGTATATTATAGGTAAATAAAGATCATCAGTAAAGTATAAGATAATTATGGACATTATAAGAAAATAAAGAACATCATTAAATCATTACATAACCATCCCTAAGTAACCTGCGACTGCGCTCAACCTATGCAGTTAGTACTAACTACGTTGTGCTCTCGCAGAACTGGTCACAGAGATATAAAAAACAATTTGTTGTTATTGTCATTATACGTTTTAGATAGTGTCTGAGCCATATAGCACTTTTTATTCACTGAGGCTTTCCTGAAGTGCTTTGGTAAGGCCTCCCACTGATGTCCTTACGTTCACAGATGCGCTCAATTGATTACGATATATTGATAATTTTTACTTTATGGACCATCTGACTACAACTGAATGAAACACAGTTTTGGTGCCATACGCGATTCGCCATTATTTCCTGTAAGGCATCTTCAGTGGGCTGGAATATGTACATATTTTTTCTACTTAGTTTACATTTTTGTCAATGTACCTATAGGTTATAAACAGTTCTGGTGGTTGGTTTTTGCTGTTATGTAGTAATATTTTGAATGGTTGTTTATTCTCATATGACTAACATCATGGTTGCTTATTCTCAGTATGACAAACGCAAGAAAACTTCCACATTCAGAAAGCCATCGCTAAAAACAAACATAGGATAAATGAACAAACTCACATCAGCATAATCTCCCCACTACTCTTACTAAAAGAAATGTTAAGATAAAAATCGTCCCTCTCACACAACCAGGAAAAAAATCTCTTCCCCTCCCCTTCACCTTGTGGACACACACACACACACACACACACACACACACACACGCACGCACACACACAGACACACATGTGCATACACAATCAGATCACAGATACTTCAATAATTACACTTGAAATTTGGCAATAACATTCTATCCTTAGCCATAACACCTGACAGTCGGCAACACAAACCAAAACATTGCATCAAAACAAGTGTTCAGTTCCTACTGCTGTGAAATGTGGGAAAAGCCTATAAGTACAGTTCAGAATATTACTACATAATAGCAAAAACCAACCACCAGAACTCTTTACAACCTATAGGTACATTGACCAAAATGTAAACTAAATAGCAAAAATATGTACAGTCTTAGACATAAAAACTGACCGCCGCCTGGCCGCCACAGAGACGAAGTCCGAGTCGTTCACTTAAGGTGGCCAATAAAACTGACCGCCCCTGACAACTGTAAGTCCGGCCATCTGCACAATCTGGCAACACTGTAAGATGGGGAAGTGTTAGGAGGAAGGGTTGTCTACTTCCAAGATGATATGGATGGAGTGAGCCCATGGTCTTGCGGTAATCGTCGTGCATTCTAAACTTAAAAAAATGGTTCAAATGGCTCTGAGCACTATGGGACTTAACTTCTAAGGTCATCAGTCCCCTAGAACTTAGAACTACTTAAACCTAACTAACCTAAGGACATCACACACATCCATGCCCGAGGCAGGATTCGAACCTGCGACCGTAGCGGTCACGCGCTTCCAGACTGAAGCGCCTAGAACCGCACGGCCACATCGGCCGGCCTTCTAAACTTAGAGTCGCATGTTCGCGACCAACTGTTTTCTTTTTTCTTTTTTTTTTTTTAACCACATTTCAGTCTAAAGTTATGAGTCTGATTGAACATCGAAGACAATTCGCTTAACATTCTAGCCACCCGCAATAACAAGTATTCCAGAAACAATTCCGCAGGACAGCTCGTGGGTGCGTCGCGATCATAACAGCTTACGCTCGAGCGTTTCCTCGCGCTGCAGCGGCTACCGGCCACCGGCCAGACGCCACCCGCTGCCTGAAATCCGGCGCCGCCCATGTGAAGCCGGCACAGCCGGCACGGTAGCTCAGCGTGTTCGGTCAGAGGGTGAGCTGCCCTCTATAATAAAAAAAGTGAGTTAATGGATCAACAACCAACAAAAACGGATGTCTTACGACGTCCACCCCGAGCAGATGCAACGAAAAACAGTGAACAAAATGAGATAAAAAAAATGTGAAGGTGGCGCCACGCTGTCAGTGTATGTATCAACTGTCATTCTCGAATTTGAAGTTCTAGTTATCATCTTGCAGTTAAGAATTGGATTTTGCATACTTGAAAATCATGAACTACAGTTAAGCTTTGTAAAATTGAGTCGCAAGTGGAAAAAGGTGTAACATCTGCAACACAACATTTACTTTGGTATAAAAGAGGGGTGATGGTAGAGGAAGCAGCTAGAAAGATTTGAACTGCGTTTGGAGCGAGTGCTTTTGGGAAAAATACGCCAGAAAAAGATATTCTTGTTTCAACAAAGATCGTTCCGGCATGAATGATTTTCCACATTAAGGGAGTCTCGACTACTGATATATGTGACAGATTACCATTTTACCATCATGCGACATTTGCATTCAACAGGCAAAGTTCAGAAGTCTGGTGTAGGAGTACTGCATGCTCTTAATTCGAAACAACAAAAATCAACGGAGTAACTATTATTGAACGTCATGAGGTACCTCATTGAGCATTCCTATGCAGTACTGTTACTGGTGACGTGTTATGGTGCCTTTATTGTTAACTTCCTAAGAAGAAATGAAAGGCTGAGCCCCACCAAAAGACGTAGAGTAAAGTGTAGTGTGATCATAATATTTTACATTTGATAGCTCCAAAAGTGTATTTTGGGCTACGAATTCTGCCCCAAGCGGTGTGTGCAACACAGCTGGAATCTGTTGTCAACAACTGAGACACTTTTCGGTCGCAGTGTAAGAAAGTCGAGCAACAAAACAAGAATCACCTGTGCTACTGCATAATAACTCACTCTGTTGATTTGAGAAACAAAACTATCCAGGAGATTGATAGGAAAGTCGTCTCTCAGACACTTGTATTGATAGGGAAGTCCTCTCTCAAGCACTTGTCCCTCTCGTCATATATTCGTAAAATCTTACCTTTCCCGCTCTTGATCGATCAACCGTCAAGGCAATTCATTTCTAGACGGAAATACTCTTTAAAACTACTATGGTTTAATGACATCGTTAAAACAAGTAGGTTTCTACGGGCGTAGAATTTGTAAACAACTGTTTCATTGTCAGATCGTTGTAGATATCGTGAAAGAAAATTCAGCTGCTGATTAATTTCTCTTTGATGATTACTGTTGCGTGTAGTAGCCTAATGTAAAATGCAAATAAAATATTCACTTTACTAATACAAATTAAATTCAGCTTACTACAGAAACATCACGACGGCAGTCTATCTTAATAAAGCATTAAGTTCAAAAATGGTTCAAAGGCCTCTACCCACTATAAGACTTAGCTTCTGAGGTCATCAGTCCCCTAGAACTTAGAACTAGTTCAACCTAACTAATCTAAAGACATCACACACATCCATGCCTGAGACAGGATTCGAACCTGCAACCGTAGTGGTCGCGCGGTTCCAGACTGTAGCGAAGCATTAAGTGTCTGTAAGACGATTGATCCAATTTTAACACGAATTAGTAGGATATTACCGACTTTTGACTTCGAAAAGATCTGTATTTACTTCATTTCCTGTATCATTCGCAAGTATTATGAAAATGTGGCATTTCATAGATAAAATTATGTATACACAACAACAAAAAGTATGTCGGCAGAAAACAAAAGTGGCATTATGAAATTGGCAGTACCGTAAGGTTTTCGCTCTGACAGTAAGGGTTACTGAAAGTACCAAGACGAATTTTGCTCGAGCGCTGTCTTACGATTCCCTTATTGAGTTTGTATCTGCCTGCTTGTAGCTATACTACAAAAGATTAAAAATCTGGCTTTCAGCGAGTCTAGAAAGGCGAATGGCAGCAGCTTGCACCTGGTAGCCAAGCATGTTGCCTGGGAATTGGTTTTTTCTAAAGTGGGAAGACATACTTTTGTAGTTGAATTGTTGGCAAGTGTAAGTCAGACGTGTGCCGTTAGTCTAAGCGATTCGGTATGTTGAATTTGTACCAATGATTTTTCTACAGTTTTTTTCTGTCCTAAATAGAGAGTTGAAGTCTTCCTTCAGTATTTTCACGTCATCTTGGTGAATTCTGCTCATAGTATTTTCGAGTGTGTTCCAGAATTTTTCGACATTTTTGGTGTTTTTCTTATTTTCCATGTTGGTGGGGCCATGTGCATTGATAGGTGTATATTTTTTACTGGGGCTCTGAATGAGCATAGTCATAAGTCGATTGTTGAAGGGCGCGATTTCTTTGACAGAGTTGATGATAGATCTGTGTTCGAGAAAAGCAATGCCGAAGATTGGTACACCTTTCGCTACCTTTTGTTGTATTTTGAAGATGCAGTGGTTTCCGTAATGCAAGGTTTCATTGTCAGTTAGTCGTGGTTCGTGAAGAGCAATGATGAGAATTTTTTGTTGGTCGATTTCTTTTGTGAGATTATTTAGTTTCCGTGCTTGGATCAATGTACCGATGTTTAGTTTTCAAATGCATGTTTTCTGCTTGTAGGGAATTTACCAGAGATCTTCAATATTCTCTGCCGTGCTAACCTGGCCTCCCGAGAATCCGAAATTCCAACTGCCACCTGTCGACAGTTTGCACAGTTCATGTTTGCTTGTGTTTCATTGGTTTGGCCTGGGTGATTCCAGGACCGGACAGGACCAGAGGTCCTTTGGAAGCAAATATTTTCAGCCGAGCTCATTGAGCTAACAGACGGTGACCAGAGTAGCGGTGGTTTTCACTCAGACGTGCGTGGATTTTGAGTTCAACGGATTGAGTAGTCGTTGAGGATTGTGTTAGTATTTGGTTTACTCCAAGTATTTGATTTCCTCGGTACCACCCATATGGGGGAGGGTTTCCCCTATCGGCCCCACGGGATTATTATTATTATTATTATTATTGTCATTATGGCATCAGCAAATCCGATATGGTGCATCTTCCCACCACTGAAATAGATGTGCATTGTTCGACTCAGTATTTTCATCACTTAAATATGGGTTATAATTACGTTACATTGCTGCTAGTAGACATATTTCTGACTTTTTCTTGGGCAGTGGCTACCTGTTACTCCATCATAGGAATTTATGTGCGCAGCATTGTTGCAATACAGACGTTCAATTATCCGATTTCTGTAATTTCATTTCGATACCGGATCGTTCTAATTGGATTCAGCTACTCAAGCTTAATGTGGATATCCGAATACGACTCACATCATTTGATAGACTGGGTAAACCACATTCTTAATCGGACGGTTGAATCCAGATCACTTATTTATGAGAGGGCCTGAATTCTTAAACACTGTGAGAAATAATAATACGATGTGCTTATTACTAATATTTTATTTAAATATAAATATATGAACGAACGAGATAACAGTTTATTTACAGGAGCAGAGCCGCATCCACAATAGCAGAGCAGTGCGAGATTGGTTTCAGGGCCAAGAGAGGATAAAGCTGTTGCCGTTTGTTCCACGATAACCGAACATCAACCAGATAGAGAATATGTGGGCAGAGGTAACAAGGTTATTGCCATGTGGACCTACAAATGCAAGCGACCTTTGGACGAATATAGAAAACGTATGGTGGGAAGTAAACCATCACGCTACACTGTCGACGACTTAATGAAGACAATGCCCCTACGCCTTCGAGAAATCTTACGTAATGATCGTGGGTGGGTTGGTTACTAAAAGTATACTCGTCCACAAAACCCATCTGCACAATTATCTGATAGTCGGTCAAGCTTTGCTTTGTCGCAGCTCTTTAGATACAAGTCCATTTACTTTCAGTCTCCTCCTTACAATTCTTGCAATGCAAGGTAAGTGAAAAATCTCATCCACTCGACGCCAACTGAGGAATTGACTGGAGCATGTGTTGTTCAACACACAGTAGTCGTCACCCTCACTGGAATCAATGGCTGTTTGTGTGTGTGTGTGTGTGTGTGTGTGTGTGTGTGTGTGTGTTTTCGTGTTCACACACAATCTGAATCAATACTATTAACATTAGAGAGACAACCAACAATAAATATTGCATCAAATATGACTGTAAAGTGTTTTAATGCGATGGGAAGTTACAAACTGAATTTTTACCTAACCCACGACCTGCATATTACGTTACGTTAAGTAAGATGTATTAACTCCATAGTATCGTTAGCAGAGACAGTGCGCTCTTGTCGTCGAGGCTCGCGACAAGTGCAGCGATTAGCAGTGCCCAATGCCTCCGCGATTTGTTTATGTTGGCTGAGCGTGGACACTGCAGCAGACGCTTCGCCATAAACAGAAAGAAATCACCTTGGCTCTGACTGCAGTGAGCGGATATCACTGCCTGCGTGTTCTTATAGTAACCAACGTGAGACTCTACTCACAGGTGCCATGGGACAATTGCAACTGGTATCATGTCATTAGTCATCAGAATATTAGCCAGTGATGAAATGTCCACTCTATTTGAATCCCAAGAAAATAGGAACCTTCTCACAAAGGAATGTGAGGTGATATCAAAATTTATCCAACATACAAAAATTAACTGCAGGGCTTTCATGTATGCAGTAGTAGCACACAAGGAAATATTATGTCTTGGAAGCATATATTTCATTTCCTCTTCTCATATTAACGCCCTTGTTTTAGTATGAAGTGAGGAAAAAAAAAAACATGAAAAACTAAAGTTCCTGAGAAGCGTATCAGTCATTTCCTCTTCTCATATCATAACTTTTATTTTAGTATGAAGTAAAAAACAAACAGTTTAAGTTTGTGCAGCATAATATGAAACAAGATTCTTATCGTAGGCGCTATCGGAAACGCAAAAAGCAGCGAGCTGTCCATTCTTTTGTCCAACAGTCTGTCTCCTTTCATGCATTACTCCCGCTGGGAAATTCTTATTTAAGGACTTATGGGCATCAAGTTCTTCAGCAGAACAAGTCTTATGTTATTTTGCTAATTACGGTATGGAAAAAATGCAACAAAGACGATTTCCCCTAAAGCAGTGGGGATATTTGCAAATGTCTGTATTCAGCAATGACTGCCAGCTGCCATAACACTTCACAGAATCCATGCGGCAGGCAACACAACTGTGCATGCACTTCAGACTTCATTCAGTAAGACGTCAGGAGATGGATGGAAACGTCAAATTAACGTCGCTTTCCGAGTCGTATTCAATCCAGAATGAGGTGTTATTAAGGTAATTGAGCGTTCTAGCAGTTAACTTTTATTATTCCCATATGAGTATTCCGATAGCCAAAAGACCCGTTAGTGTGAAACTATCGGGAACTGCATTAATATCAAACTGCAAGAACTTGAGACAATATGTGGATTCTTCTCTTCGCTGGGTGAGCTATTACTGTTATTTAGGATTCTCTCCGTCCTAGGCGTAATGCAAATGGAACCACAGAGGCGCTTTCCGCTATTCTTGACAAACATCAGCAACTTGTAATCACTGCGAATTACAACTGCGTGATGATATGGCTCAGGTTGTCAGTAGTTGTGGTGGTGTCATGCTCTCAACCTGCTTACAGTAACGTTAATGGTGGCACACATAATTTAGCGCTGACTACCTACTTAAGTAAAGATAGTGTTGTGGCGTCGTCGCTTCTCTTTATTTGGCCTCAGCTTGGGTAATCCGATTTAACGAACATAGTACTCCATTCGCGGGCTGCTAATGATACAGTATGACTACAGAGATCATCGTGCGGGTATTGCATTAATTCTGCAATGAATTGCTTAACAAATATTACCCTCAGCTATGCAGCTGGAATGACTCATTACATAGGTACCCTATGTTGCACTTGGTTAAGGGATTAGTTTGCTGCAATCCTGCTTCTACTGTTCATAAATACTTGTATACTTCATAAATGGTTCAAATGCCTCTGAGCACTATGGGACTTGACTTCTGAGGTGATCAGTCCACTAGAACTTAGAACTACTTAAACCTAACTAACCTAATGACATCAGACACATCCATGCCCGAGACAGGATTCGAACCTGCGACCGTGACTAAATGCGAACTACAATCTGATTCGCATATATATGACATGGGTTAGCGCCGGCACAAAGCAATCAATGCCTAATGGTTGGATGCCGTTGAAGACCCGTTACACTGATGGCAAGACAAATGTTCGCAAATTACCTCTATTGCCTCAAAAAACAATTCCATCTTAAATATCGAAGGACCGACGTCCACACTGTCACAGAGCGTTGAAATACAGCTAAGACGGCAGATGAATATTTGTGACCGACTGGGCTTCGAACCTGGGCCTCCTGCTTACTAGACAGACATGCTGATCACTGCAGCATTTTTTTTTTTTTTTTAAGTTTGAGAGACTTTCAGCACCAGGTAGGTGGAGGCAAAGAGGGCAGGAGTCGAAGATCCGAGGCCTGGCCTCAATGCCTCCCCCATACCTGTCACTGAGCAGCTGCATTAGTCCCAGGTATTCCATACATACCTTTAAATTGTGGAACAAAATTGAAGTAGTAATTAAGGTAAAATAAATTACAGATTGTCGCCTCCAATGGCGTGCGTTCCTTGTAGAACATAACTTATAACAGTGAAAAGGGTGACGGAAAAATACATAACAAACATTCATTCAGAAATATATTCACAATTTAAGTTATTTTGCACTGGATGCATATGAGGTCTGTAAGGAAAATGGCTCTGAGCACTATGGGACTTAACATCTTAGGTCATCAGTCCCCTAGACTTAGAACTACTTAAACTTAACCAACGTAAGGACATCACACACATCCATGCCCAAGGCAGGATTCGAACCTGCGACCGTAGCAGTCCCGCGGTCCCGACTGTAGCGACTAGAATCGCACGGCCACCGCGGCCGGCGGTCTGTAAGGAAGTCATGTATTTTTCCACAAATGAAAAACATTTTGGAGCCGGAGGGGTTTTGCCAAATTAGAACAGTTCTGATTTTAGAACCATCGTGAAAGAATATTCCAGGAAAAAAAAATACTGTCCACCTCTTCGTAGCCCACATAAAGCAACAGATAAAAAAATTTGAAACCATTCTTTATATTTGTTATTCTTCTTCAGTGTAAAATGTTCTTCTGCAATATAAAACATGCTCTCTTCTAAGTTCTGTTTGTTACGACGTAAAACACAAACTGTCCCAGAAGCCACGAATAACTGTTATTCTTTGCGGACGGGTAACATTTCCAGTCGGGTTGTAAAGCTTGAGTTATCGGTATATGACTTTCTGCGGTTCTGTTGATAGTGCTGATTTCTTCCTAGTCCAGTTCCAAATTCTGATTCTATTTGCACATAAGATAATGTGCGCTACAGTTTCTACAAGCCGACATTTGTCTCAGTATGGAGATGGTCTCAATTTGATTTTCCATAATCGTTCCGCTGAGGGTATGGTTTCGGTTACAACGTCGCACCATACGGCACTGACTCTAGCTGGTAGAATTTTATTGTTGATATTTTTCCAGACGTTATTAGTTTTTTGTAGGTTAATTTACCGGAAATGGTTTGTGAAGACGATGTGTGATAATACAATCATAGACGGTTCTAGTGTTGGTTTATGCTGGTGGAAGTCTTATACAGCTCCAATCGCCCCTAATCTAGGCTGGCATGCTACATTAACAGGAGTGTTCCTATCCCCAGGATCTAACGAGAGGAACAAAAGTTTTGTGATGCCTGTCTTATTGGCATGTATTGGTTTAAAAGCACGTCTTTAATTCCAAGTCCTCCATTTTGATTGTGCAAAGTCGCCGTGTGGAGGGATACTTTGAAGATATTTTGTTTCCACACTTACCAAGAGGCTACAGCTAATATTTTATGTGCAGTGACCTGCAGTGTCGGTAAGACTGCTGCGACATGACATATTTTGCTAAGTGTGTATGTATTTATAAAGTGAACTGTCTGCAGTCGGTCTAACAATCGCATGTCATGGTCCTTCAACAAGGTTCCGATACATTAAGTTTCCGCTCCCAATTGTTCGTGGCCATGCGCTTGGGATTCGCCCTTAACCTCAAGCCGAGTTGGAGTCTCTCTTCAGTTACATCTAACCAGTGAGCACCTGTTGCACTATTGTAAGAACCGAGATGCAGGTTCATTTGGCTACAAGAATGCGTATGTTCCTCCAGCATGACGGGGCTCCTGCACATTCTAGTCGTCAAGTGACACATTATCCAAACCTAACATTTCCCGGAAGGTGGATCATTAGATTTGGGCACTTTTCTTGGCCTTCAAGGTCCTCGGACCTTATCTCTTGGGATTTTTGCCTGCGGGGATGGTTAAAGGCGAAGTCTACAAATAAAAAGTAAACCCAAGAGCCTATTTGATCGTTCGGGTTATGAACAGTGCAGCCCTGATAAAAGAACGCAAAGACGACTCAGTAAGGCTCCACGTGGTGTTATCAAGAGAAGTCAAATGTGCATTGAAGTTGGTTGGTGAATTTTTGAAAATCAACTTTAAATGTCCTCATTTGCCTTTGCTTTGAGTTTGTTAGCGTTACGTACTAACAGCTGTATCTCTGTACTCAATAAAAAGTGGACGCATTTATATGGAATTTTTTTCGTCTGTACTACCATCTGCTAAAATACCTACTATTCTTCCTGAAACACCCTGTATATGGATATATGTGTGGTGTCTGTTCTTTCGGACATGGCATTCCGCAACGACCTTCGATCTAGTTGCAGGGGCTGATACAGATTTCAGAGCTGCTTGGCTGTCTGATTAAAAGTAGATGCTACGATTTTTGTAGGGTCTACTCTAATTTTCCTCCGTGCACATGCTGACAGAAAAAAAGTGTAATACTGTGGCCATCTTCCCTAAAGAGATTCTAGGCAGTACACCAGACACAGGACTTTAATTTGTTTTAGACCTGTCAGTAAACCACTATATTATGTCTCCTGCACGGTGTTGTGGTTCGTTTTTCCACTGCTCCCTGCTTCCAACTGTTACATGGCAAAGTTTATTGAAACAGCTAGAAGTTATTGTGTAGTTAGTCAGCATTTCCCCAGTCATCGCCTTACTGATTTGGGATTCCGTATATTCTAACTATATCTAGTTATTTCCAATTTTTAGCCTTTGTGTCCCTGCCGCTGCCTCCATTTTAAGCCACATGTGTAAGGCGGGCATGTCTAGCATAATATCCATTCCAAGAGTGGATATCCTGCTAATTCCATCTGTTTGTGAAAGCAGGCCAGTCTCTGCAGACTCCCTATCAGCCACCTTCTGTTCGACTTTGTTCATATTATAGGCCAATAAATTATCATGGGTCTTTTTGCAGGGATGTATATCCAGTACGTACTAGGTTTAGACCCCAGTTTACCCTACAGCAGCTTCTAGTGCTTATAAGATTATCTTTCGCAGTGGAAAATATTCTTTATGTGAGGTGTTCATAATAGTTTTCCATCCAGGGCTACCGTCAGATACACTACAACCATCTCTAAAGTTTCATCGAGAAACATAATTCTTCAGTATGTGTGCTGGACATGCTTCCCCATAAATAATACTACACCAATTTTCGTGGGGCTCGTCTTTAAATACTTTTTCACAATGTTCAGTGCACATAGGTTTAACAGTACTAGCAAATTTTCTAAGTCTTACTGTGAATAGATCGTCTAGTTATTCTTTTCAACAGTAGTCTCCCGCATTCAGCTCATCTATGAGTTCATTCACCACTAGGTTATTCATCTCTAACCATTTACTCGAAGGTCGTATTACTCAACATCCAGGAAGAGACAGAGAGCATCCAGAAAGGGTAGTGCTTTTTCCACCTTCCCAACAAGTTGGTGAAGTGTTACTTCACATGATTTGCTTCGCAAGTATTATGAAAATGTGGCAGTTCAGAGATAACATTATGTATTCACAACACAAACAAATATGTCGGCAGAAAATCAAAACGTGGCATTATGAATTTAGCAGTACCTCAAGGTTTTCGCTTTGACACTAAGGGTTACTAAAAGAAGCAAGATGAATTTTGCTAGAGCGTTGTCTTACGATTCCCTCACTGAATTTGTATCTGCCTGCTTGTAGCTCTGCTACAAAACAATTAAAAAAATCTAGCTTTCGGCGAGGCTCGAAAGGCGAACTGACGCAGCATGCACCTGACAGGCAAGCACGTTACCTACGAGCTAGCGAATAGGCGCGGTGTCTATGTACTTATTGACCCAGTAAGTGCTATGGCAGATAAACCGCAACATAAGAGGCGACAGTAGTTGTATTTCCCATGTGGGACGACTTTCGTGGACTCAAAAGGATTAACTGATATCCTTACGTCACGTCTCAAGCGAAAATCACTCAGTATTAAATTGAAATGACACAATATCAAGTGAATTTAGCAGGATAGTTCTTTGCCATCAAGGAAGTAACTCGTCGGTCACAGAGTTGCCAAACATATTCTGCGCTGTTGCCAAGTCTCAGTTATACCGCCAGGAAGGATATCAGCTGATGTGTTCTGTGAGTGACCTCGGAAGTGACTATAGCTTTGTTTCAAAGTTGCGGGTAGCAAGGGCCGCAAGATCCTCATTATGTGTCAATGAGTCTTATTCGCATTTCTGTAACTAGGTTTAGGGGCTAGAGTGCAATTACTTGTAATACATCGATGCACTGAATGCAAACTAAATGTCATAAATTAATAACTGCGGCAATTATTTGTGTTTTACTGACTTAATCGGACAGAAACCTTGAAAGCGTATTCACCAGACGCGATTCACAGTTATGGAACTTCTCCAGTGGTTGAGTTCGCAATGTACATTTGCTGTACAATATTGTTATTGAGATCACTGTCATTGGCATATCCCCCAGAAGACAGGCTTATTGTTGTCAGCTTTCCTGACGGATATTCTGCCTTTGTTCGAAACGTGAAGACTTAGGGTGAATTCGAATATTCCATATGGCGAAAATTTGATGTTCCTATTCTTCCAGCTCTAACATTCAAATAACAGTTACAATAAGCGGCAGAAAAGCGCCTGTGAATCAACAGTTAATAATGCAATCATAATTAGTGGAATCTGACAAATTCCATCTGTCATCTGACAATTGTGAAAAACTACTTTTTTCATCTTCACAGCACCGCAGTATGAACTCAAGGGTTTCATAGGATACCTATACTTAATTTACTTGTGATCGTTTTCATTGACAGTACGGGGGGAGCAAAACCATCTGACTTGAAACATACTTTTCCAGCGCGATTTCAATCTTTGGCTACAGTTGCAGTAGCACGTCCAGTGAGGTATCAAGAACGTGAGCAATCATTCATTGCTATAGTGTAGGCTAGGGCAGAGAGAAGCAGGTTTCCGACAAAGTAAACGATGAGAGACACTGTCGCTGTCACTTATTAAACAGGAATTGTTCAGAAAATTACAACTATATCTAATGAAATGAGTAGGTTGATACAGCTCCAGTCCGGCTTAATCACTGAGTTGCCAAACATTTTCCGAATAGCACTTAAGATAAAAATGTGTATGTATGTGTGTGTGTGTGTGTGTGTGTGTGTGTGTGTGTGTGTGTGTCTGTTCTTTCGGACATTTCCGAAAGAACAGACACTACGAATCGAAATAGACAGCCTTGTTAATCAATTAAAGATTGAAGGACAGATGTCCAGGCTGTCATGCGCACTAAAATAGAACAACCGCGTCAGATGAAAATTTGTGCCTGATCGGGTTCGAACCCGGATTCGTAGTGTTCCCGAAAGAGCCGCGCATGTGGTATGCAGCAAAGATAGGAATTCGTGTCTGACGAGGAGCGTGTGTAGATAGGTGCTGAAAAGAGGTTGGCTGCTGCGTCCCGACAGTGCCCACCGTTGGAGGTTCGAGTCCTCCCTCCGGCATGGGTGTGTGTGTTGTCCATAGCGTAAGTTAGTTTAAGTTAGATTAAGTAGTGTGTAAGCTTAGGGACCGATGACCTAAGCAGCTTGGTCTCGTAAGTTCTTACAACGAATTTACAAAATTTTAAATCCAAAATACTGCATCTCGGTTCTTACAATAGTGAAATAGGTGCGCAATGGTTAGCTGTAACTGAAGAGAGACTCAAACTCGGATTGTGGTTAAGAGCATAATTGGCGGAAAAATACATGGCTTCCTTACAGACCTCATATGCATCCAGTGCAAAATAACTTAAATTGTGAATATATTTCTGAATGAATGTTTGTTATGTATTTTTCCGTCACCCTTTTCACTGTTATAAGTTATGTTCTACAAGGAACGCACGCCATTGGAGGCGACAATCTGTAATTTATTTTACCTTAATTACTACTTCAATTTTGTTCCACAATTTAAAGGTATATATGGAATACCTGGGACTAATGCAGCTGCTCAGTGACAGGTATGGGGGAGGCATTGAGGCCAGGCCTCGGATCTTCGACTCCTGCCCTCTTTGCCTCCACCTACCTGGTGCTGAAAGTCTTCTCAAACTTTAAAAAAAAAAAAATGCTGCAGTGATCAGCATGTCTGTCTAGTAAGCAGGAGGCCCAGGTTCGAAGCCCAGTCGGTCACAAATATTCATCTGCCGTCTTAGCTGTATTTCAACGCTCTGTGACAGTGTGGACGTCGGTCCTTCGATATTTAAGATGGAATTGTTTTTTGAGGCAATAGAGGTAATTTGCGAACATTTGTCTTGCCATCAGTGTAACGGGTCTTCAACGGCATCCAACCATTAGGCATTGATTGCTTTGTGCCGGCGCTAACCCATGTCATATATATGCGAATCAGATTGTAGTTCACATTTAGTCACGGTCGCAGGTTCGAATCCTGTCTCGGGCATGGATGTGTCTGATGTCATTAGGTTAGTTAGGTTTAAGTAGTTCTAAGTTCTAGTGGACTGATCACCTCAGAAGTCAAGTCCCATAGTGCTCAGAGGCATTTGAACCATTTATGAAGTATACAAGTATTTACGAACAGTAGAAGCAGGATTGCAGCAAACTGATCCCTTAACCAAGTGCAACATAGGGTACCTATGTAATGAGTCATTCCAGCTGCATAGCTGAGGGTAATATTTGTTAAGCAATTCATTGCAGAATTAATGCAATACCCGCACGATGATCTCTGTAGTCATACTGTATCATTAGCAGCCCGCGAATGGAGTACTATGTTCGTTAAATCGGATTACCCAAGCTGAGGCTAAATAAAGAGAAGCGACGACGCCACAACACTATCTTTACTTAAGTAGGTAGTCAGCGCTAAATTATGTGTGCCACCATTAACGTTACTGTAAGCAGGTTGAGAGCATGACACCACCACAACTACTGACAACCTGAGCCATATCATCACGCAATTGTAATTCGCAGTGATTACAAGTTGCTGATGTTTGTCAAGAATAGCGGAAAGCGCCTCTGTGGTTCCATTTGCATTACGCCTAGGACGGAGAGAATCCTAAATAACAGTAATAGCTCACCCAGCGAAGAGAAGAATCCACATATTGTCTCAAGTTCTTGCAGTTTGATATTAATGCAGTTCCCGATAGTTTCACACTAACGGGATCTTTTGGCTATCGGAATACTCATATGGGAATAATAAAAGTTAACTGCTAGAACGCTCAATTACCTTAATAACACCTCATTCTGGATTGAATACGACTCGGAAAGCGACGTTAGTTTGACGTTTCCATCCATCTCCTGACGTCTTACTGAATGAAGTCTGAAGTGCATGCACAGTTGTGTTGCCTGCCGCATGGATTCTGTGAAGTGTTATGGCAGCTGGCAGTCATTGCTGAATACAGACATTTGCAAATATCCCCACTGCTTTAGGGGAAATCGTCTTTGTTGCATTTTTTCCATACCGTAATTAGCAAAATAACATAAGACTTGTTCTGCTGAAGAACTTGATGCCCATAAGTCCTTAAATAAGAATTTCCCAGCGGGAGTAATGCATGAAAGGAGACAGACTGTTGGACAAAAGAATGGACAGCTCGCTGCTTTTTGCGTTTCCGATAGCGCCTACGATAAGAATCTTGTTTCATATTATGCTGCACAAACTTAAACTGTTTGTTTTTTACTTCATACTAAAATAAAAGTTATGATATGAGAAGAGGAAATGACTGATACGCTTCTCAGGAACTTTAGTTTATCATGTTTTTTTTCCTCACTTCATACTAAAACAAGGGCGTTAATATGAGAAGAGGAAATGAAATATATGCTTCCAAGACATAATATTTCCTTGTGTGCTACTACTGCATACATGAAAGCCCTGCAGTTAATTTTTGTATGTTGGATAAATTTTGATATCACCTCACATTCCTTTGTGAGAAGGTTCCTATTTTCTTGGGATTCAAATAGAGTGGACATTTCATCACTGGCTAATATTCTGATGACTAATGACATGATACCAGTTGCAATTGCCCCATGGCACCTGTGAGTAGAGTCTCACGTTGGTTACTATAAGAACACGCAGGCAGTGATATCCGCTCACTGCAGTCAGAGCCAAGGTGATTTCTTTCTGTTTATGGCGAAGCGTCTGCTGCAGTGTCCACGCTCAGCCAACATAAACAAATCGCGGAGGCATTGGGCACTGCTAATCGCTGCACTTGTCGCGAGCCTCGACGACAAGAGCGCACTGTCTCTGCTAACGATACTATGGAGTTAATACATCTTACTTAACGTAACGTAATATGCAGGTCGTGGGTTAGGTAAAAATTCAGTTTGTAACTTCCCATCGCATTAAAACACTTTACAGTCATATTTGATGCAATATTTATTGTTGGTTGTCTCTCTAATGTTAATAGTATTGATTCAGATTGTGTGTGAACACGAAAACACACACACACACACACACACACACACACACACACACACACAAACAGCCATTGATTCCAGTGAGGGTGACGACTACTGTGTGTTGAACAACACATGCTCCAGTCAATTCCTCAGTTGGCGTCGAGTGGATGAGATTTTTCACTTACCTTGCATTGCAAGAATTGTAAGGAGGAGACTGAAAGTAAATGGACTTGTATCTAAAGAGCTGCGACAAAGCAAAGCTTGACCGACTATCAGATAATTGTGCAGATGGGTTTTGTGGACGAGTATACTTTTAGTAACCAACCCACCCACGATCATTACGTAAGATTTCTCGAAGGCGTAGGGGCATTGTCTTCATTAAGTCGTCGACAGTGTAGCGTGATGGTTTACTTCCCACCATACGTTTTCTATATTCGTCCAAAGGTCGCTTGCATTTGTAGGTCCACATG
The DNA here is from genome assembly GCF_023864275.1 of Schistocerca cancellata. Classification (NCBI taxonomy): domain Eukaryota; kingdom Metazoa; phylum Arthropoda; class Insecta; order Orthoptera; family Acrididae; genus Schistocerca; species Schistocerca cancellata. Next base: position 381,100,110 of record NC_064629.1, on the reverse strand, counting down.
GCAATAACCTTGTTACCTCTGCCCACATATTCTCTATCTGGTTGATGTTCGGTTATCGTGGAACAAACGGCAACAGCTTTATCCTCTCTTGGCCCTGAAACCAATCTCGCACTGCTCTGCTATTGTGGATGCGGCTCTGCTCCTGTAAATAAACTGTTATCTCGTTCGTTCATATATTTATATTTAAATAAAATATTAGTAATAAGCACATCGTATTATTATTTCTCACAGTGTTTAAGAATTCAGGCCCTCTCATAAATAAGTGATCTGGATTCAACCGTCCGATTAAGAATGTGGTTTACCCAGTCTATCAAATGATGTGAGTCGTATTCGGATATCCACATTAAGCCTGACTGGCTGAATCCGATTAGAACGATCCGGTATCGAAATGAAATTACATAAATCGGACAATTTGAACGTCTGTATTGCAACAATGCTGTGCACATAAATTCCTATGATGGAGTAACATGTAGCAACTGCCCAAGAAAAAGTCAGAAATATGTCTACTAGCAGCAATGTAACGTAATTATAACCCATATTTAAGTGATGAAAATACTGAGTCGAACAATGCACATCTATTTCAGTGGTGGGAAGATGCACCATATCGGATTTGCTGATGCCATAATGACAATAATAATAATAATAATAATAATCCCGTGGGGCCGATAGGGGAAACCCTCCCCCATATGGGTGGTACCGAGGAAATCAAATACTTGGAGTAAACCAAATACTAACACAATCCTCAACGACTACTCAATCCGTTGAACTCAAAATCCACGCACGTCTGAGTGAAAACCACCGCTACTCTGGTCACCGTCTGTTAGCTCAATGAGCTCGTCTGAAAATATTTGCTTCCAAAGGCTTCAACACCCTCTGGTCCTGTCCGGTCCTGGAATCACTCAGGCCAAACCAATGAAACACAAGCAAACATGAACTGTGCAAACTGTCGACAGGCGGCAGTTGGAATTTCGGATTCTCGGGAGGCCAGGTTAGCACGGCAGAGAATATTGAAGATCTCTGGTAAATTTCCCTACAAGCAGAAAACATGCATTTGAAAACTAAACATCGGTACATTGATCCAAGCACGGAAACTAAATAATCTCACAAAAGAAATCGACCAACAAAAAATTCTCATCATTGCTCTTCACGAACCACGACTAACTGACAATGAAACCTTGCATTACGGAAACCATTGCATCTTCAAAATACAACAAAAGGTAGCGAAAGGTGTACCAATCTTCGGCATTGCTTTTCTCGAACACAGATCTCTCATCAACTCTGTCAAAGAAATCACACCCTTCAACAATCGACTTATGACTATGCTCATTCAGAGCCCCAGTAAAAAATATACACCTATCAATGCACATGGCCCCACCAACATGGAAAATAAGAAAAACACCAAAAATGTCGAAAAATTCTGGAACACACTCGAAAATACTATGAGCAGAATTCACCAAGATAACGTGAAAATACTAACGGGAGACTTCAACTCCCTATTTGGAACAGAAGAAACCTGTAGATAAATTATTGGTACATATTCAACATACCGAATCGCTTAGACTAACGGCACACGTCTGACTTACACTTGCCAACAATTCAACTACAAAAGTATGTCTTCCCACTTTAGAAAAAACCAATTCACAGGTAACATGCTTGGCTACCAGGTGCAAGCTGCTTTCGTTCGTCTTTCGAGACAAGCTGAAAGCCAGATTTTTAATTCTTTTGGAGCTGAGCTACAAGAAGGCAGATACAAACTCAATAAGGGAATCGTAAGATAACGCTCGAGCAAAATTCGGCTTGCTAGTTACAGTAATCCTCAGTGTCAGAGCGAAAATCTTACGGTACTGCCAATTTCATAATGCCACTTTTGTTTTCTGCCGACATATTTTTTGTTGTTGTGAATACATAATTTTATCTATGAAATGCCACATTTTCATAATACTTGCGAATAATACAGGAAATGAAGTAAATACAGATCTTTTCGAAGTCAAAAGTCGGTAATATTCTACTAATTCGTGTTAAAATAGGCTCAATCGTCTTGCAGACGCATAATGCTTCATTAAGAAAGATTGCCGTCGAGATGTTTCTGTAGTAAGCTGAATTTAATTTGTATTAGTGAAGTGAATATTGTATTTGCATTTTACATTTGTTTACTAAACGCAACAGTAATCATCAAAGAGAAATTAATCAGCAACTGAATTTTCTTTCACGATATCTACAACGATCTGACAATGAAACAGTTGTTTACAAATTCTACGCCCGTAGAAACCTACTTGTTTTAACGATGTCATTAAACCATGGTAGTTTTAAAGAGTATTTCCGTCTAGAAATGAATTGCCTTGACGGTTGATCGATCAAGAGCGGAAAAGGTAATATTTTAAGAATATATGACGAGAGGGACAAGTGCTTGAGAGAGGACTTCCCTATCAATACAAGTGTCTGAGAGACGACTTTCCTATCAATCTCCTGGATAGTTTTGTTTCTCAAATCAACAGAGTGAGTTATTATGCAGTAGCACAGGTGATTCAGTTTTGTTGCTCGACTTTCTTACACTGCGACCGAAAGGTGTCTCAGTTGTTGACAACAAATTCCAGCTGTGTTGCACACACCGCTTGGGACAGAATTCGTAGCCCAAAACACACTTTTGGAGTTGTCATATGTAAAATATTATGTTCACACTACACTTTACTCTAGTCTACGTCTTTTGGTGGGGCTCAGCCTTTCATTTCTTCTTAGGAAGTTAACGATTAAGGCATCATAACTCGTCACCAGTAACAGTACTGCATAGGAATGCTCAATGAGATACCTCATGACGTTCAATAATAGTTACTCCGTTGATTTTTGTTGTTTCGAATTAGAGCATGCAGTACTCCTACACCAGACTTCTGAACTTTGCCTGTTGAATGCAAATGTCGCATGATGGTAAAATGGTAATCTGTCACATATATCAGTAGTCGAGACTTCCTTAATGTGGAAAAGCGTTCATGCCGGAACGATCTTTGTTGAAAAAAGAATATCTTTTTCTGGCGTATTTTTCCCAAAAGCACTCGCTCCAAACGCAGTTCAAATCTTTCTAGCTGCCTCCTCTACATTCACCCCTCTGTTATACCAAAGTAAATGTTGTGTTGCAGATGTTACACCTTTTTCCACTTGCGACTCAATTTTACAAAGCTTAACTGTAGTTCATGATTTTCAAGTATGCAAAATCCAATGCTTAACTGCAGGATGATAACTAGAACTTCAAATTCGAAAATGGCGTCGATATATATGCTGACAGCGTGGCGCCGCCTTCACGTGTGCGGCGCCTGATTTCAGGCGGCGGGTGGCGTCTGGCCGGTGGCCGGTAGCCGCTGCAGCGCGAGGAAACGCTCGAGCGTAAGCTGTTATGATCGCGACGCACCCACGAGCTGTCCTGCGGAATTGTTTCTGGAATACTTGTTATTGCGGGTGGCTAGAATGTTAAGCGAATTGTCTTCGATGTTCAATCAGACTCATAACTTTAGACTGAAATGTGGTAAAAAAAAAAATTAAAAAAAAGAAACTTGGTCGCGAACATGCGACTCCAAGTTTAGAATGCACGCCGATTACCGCAAGACCACGGGGTCACTCCATCCATATCAGCTTGGAAGTAGACAACACTTCCTCCTAACACTTCCGCATCTTACAGTGTTGCCAGATTGTGCAGATGGCCGGACTTAGAGTTGGCAGAGGCGGTCAGTTTTATTGGCCACCTTAAGTGAACGACTCGGACTTAGTCTCTGTGGCGGCCGGCCGGCGGTCAGTTTTTATGTCTAAGACTGTACATATTCCAGGCCACTGAAGATGCCTTGGAGAAAATAAAGGCAAAACGTGTATGGGACTAAAATTTTGTTTCATTCAGGTTAGTCAGATGGTCCATAAAGTAAAGTTTATCAATATCCCTTAATATTGCACGCCACTGAGGAAGACAGGACTACAAAAGTGAAGATGCGCTCAATTGAGATCCATCGTGTGCTAACGATTTGTAGTATCTTCAAGAGACCCTCATCATAAAGTGTACTATACAGATTATTGCAGCCCTTTTGCCCTATTGAGGAGCGGTGAAACCAATTGTGTATTTCTGGAAAAAAAAATCAAATTAGTTGGTAATTCTTCCTTACAAGAATGGGCAAACTGGATGGAGTGACGAGAACATGATATTAGGATTAGGTGTGGAATTTCTCGCTAGACGGGAGCACAAATTCTGTTGTCTTCGCCGACCATAACAGATGTGTCTTCTGTGTCTATACAACGTACATACTGCAAATTCATTTCAAAGACAGCTAGTATAGCTTTCACACCATCAACAATTGTTTTTGCATCACCTGAGCTAATCTATTTAACAGTTTCAGCTGCTTCCAGATGCTTGTCGGATTTAGAATGATCTCTCAGTCCCAAATACTTGCAGCTGAGAAGGCATTGACGAAAACGACATGGCACCTTTGTTTTATCTGTCAGAAACTTTTTAATCCAGTCTTAATTCTTCATGTTTTAACAGTTCTTCTCCAAATTGTTGCATGAGGTTTCTTTGATATTTTTTAACAAAACGTACACTCGCCAAAAAAAGACTTCTTATTTGTAGTGAGAAGACTTAAATAAATGCACTGAAAACTATCGGAGACTGCTGCCATGTATTGTTGATCATAAGAGTGGCTGTAACAGCACTGCAGACTGTACTGTAGGAAGGACAATTGTTTATTCTAGCAACCAACTATGATTCCGCTGCAGTCTGTTATTGCGTCAGATGACTTGCGGTATGCAATAATAATCAGAATAATGATTGTTGAAGAATGTATTAAGCTATCTGTCCTAAAAGTCCATCCAGAATATTAATTCCATTATTAACTCAGTGGAATGTCTTGTTTGAACGTAAATGTTTTAATAACAACGTGAATTAAGTTAAGTAAATTAATTAAAGTATTTAATATATTAAAATACAGCAATACAAGAAATCTACCAGATTTTAGGCTGTCGGCTGAAAAGAATATTTTCCGGCTTTAAGGAATACGAATCTGGCAGAATCAGCCGAAAATCGGTATAGTTGGCAACACTGGTTGCAGAAGGAAGTTTCCCACAGTGCTGACAACATTTGCAGCTCGCACTAAGATCTGACCACTTTGTGTGATGGAAATTACGCAAGGAAATAAAAGGGTTTCGTGAAAGTGCGTTACAGCGACGTCTATATTCGCATGTGTTACTTATCTGTAGCTATGACTATGAACTTAAACTTTGATTAACGTAGCAGGAAACACGGAACACTAACACCATTGTGCGGTCAATCTGACTCCCGACTGTTTGGTGGGTGTAATGTTAACGATTTGAATCCCTTTAAAGTCTCCCTTTTCCATATGAATGAGTTTAATACAAAGTAAGTAAACACGAAAATACGAAATATTAACAATAATTAACCATTGGCAAATTTGCGTTCAGATATGTGCAGCAAAACAACTTCACACCTCGTAAACTAATATGTTTCTATGTTTTCCATTAGATAATGATAAAATTAATGCGTTGAAACATTTTGTATTTCTTCTCGAAGAACTAGGAGGACAGAAAATATAAAGTTTTTAACCTTAAACACATGAAAAATAGAGTACACAAATTACAAGTTTTCATAACGTTGCCTGCGGACCTGGAAACAGCACTGCACGCATATATGTTTCTTGCATATATAGTAAACATGCTGTCTTCCTTTTCGTGCTAGCTGGACAGATTCTCCATGTTTTCGTATTCTCATTCTTAGTGCCTACATCGGCTTCCACCGCTCCTACTGTTGGAGCATCTGAGCCTAAAAGCCAGCGGGTCATTAGTCTTAACTCCTGCGGAAATCTTGGGTTCTGAGCCCGCTCTTGCATGTGTTTTAGCAAAAGTCTACGGTCTAACTCCTTCAGGAACATGTCTCTGTCAACAGGAGCGTCATCTGATGCATTCTTCTGTAGAACATATGCATTTACTGTGCTGTATCCGAGAAGTGGTAGAATAAGCACATCGGCCAACGTCGAGTTCTTCGACTTCAGGAGTTTGTGGAGCACTTTTGTCCAGTTCATCGACACCTCCTCAAGTGACGTTGTAGTGTGCGATAAGATTTCTAGTTTTTTCCTCAGCAGGACTATGATGCATGAAAGAAACAAGAACTGCCTTATTTGTTTTGACACATGCGACAGTAGTGTCTATCGTAAAACTGTACAAAGAAGAACCAATTGGCCTATGCTTATTTGGTTAAAATGCTTCTAGAAACTCTTATTCTTTTTTAGAGTTCCAATAAAAGTCAGTGTTCTGTTTCTTAACTCGTCTATAGCGTGTATTGAGTTGAACCAGTTGTCAGCAGTGATGTTGTGCTTATTACCATATATTGGTTTACACAATTGCAACAGAGACTGAGTTGGTGTCATTAGTTTCTTTTCATTGTCCGGGAATGTATCCCCATCAGGGCCTTTTCCAGTGTGCATATACTCATTAGATTAGATTAGATTAGATTTCTTTCATTCCAATTGATCCGTCGTGAGGAGGTCCTCCAGGATGTAGAACATGCCAGAAAAACAATAACACATGACAAATATTTACAACTCAAACAAATAAGCTAATGTACCATTCCACACGTCCCAAGTGGAATGATCGTAATTTTTTAATGAATACTATATGAAAGAATCATTTTACAAACAGTAATGCACTGAATTTAAAATAAAAAAAGTTTTTTTATTGATAAGGTAATAAACATGTAATAGAACTACTATAATAGTTATTTACAATTAACACATTACTGCACTGAAATGGCGCAGAACTTAGATTGTACTTACACACACACATACAAACACACTCACACACTTACACTCACACATACACAAATCAGTTGGTTATACTGAGAAATTCATCAATGGAGTAGGAGGAGTTGGTCACCAATAAATCCTTTAGGCTTCTCTAAAACTGAATTTCATTATACACCGAAGAGCCAAAGAAACAGGTACACCCACCTAATATCGTGTATATAGTGTAGGGCCCCCAGGAACATGCATAAGTGCCACAACACGACGTGATATGGACTCGACTAATGTCTGAATTAGTGCTGGAGCGAATTGGCACCATGAATCCTGCAGGGCTGTCCATAAATCCGTAAGAGTATGAGAGAGTGGAGAACTCTTCTGAACAGTACGTTCAAGTCATCCCAGATATGCTCAATAATGTTCATGTCTGGGGCGTTTGGCAGCAAGCGGAAGTGTTTAAACTCAGAAGAGTGTTCCTGGTATTACTCTGTAGGAATTCTGGAGGTGTGGGGGGTCGCATTGTCCTGCTGTGATTTCCCACGTCCGTCGGAATGCACAATGGACATGAATGGATGCAGGTGATCAAACAGGATGCTTACGTACGTGTCACCTGTCAGATTCTTATCTAGGGTCCCATATCAGTCCAACTGCACACGCCCCACACCATTACAGAGCCCCCGCCAGCTTGAACAGTCGCCTGCTGACATGCAGGGTCCATGGATTCATGAGGTTGTCTCCATGCCCGAACACGTCCATCCGCTCGATACAATTTGAAACTAGACTCGTCCGACCAGGAAACATGTTTCCAGTCATCAACAGTCCAATGTCGCTGTTGACGGGCCCAGGCGAGGCGTAAAACTTCGTTGAATGGTTCGCAAGCTGACACTTGTTGATGGCCCAGTATTGGAATGTGCAGCAATTTGCAGAAGGATTGCCTGTTTACATATCTCTGTATTTGAACACACATGCCTATAACAGTTTCTTTGGCGCTTTAGTGTAGAAGTAACTAGTCTTTGAATCACACAATGATATCAGTTTTAAGCCATATTTACCTGGCTTTTTGGGCATGTAGACAAAAATGAATATTTACCACAGAAGGAAACTAGTTGCCCATCTAATGGTAGCGCATGTGTCTAAATTGTATATTTTTGGGAATTTTCCACAGTTTTTCTAAGCAGGAAAGCTGCTGCCATTTTGTCAACTTAGAGCCTCTCTTCTCTAGTTTAAACTTCATCAAATCGCAAGCAGTTCAACAACGTTTGGGAACGGTTCCTAGACACAACCCATTTTAAGATTTCCCAATCATCAGCTACAACGACGTAATTTACATTTTTGCGGTCGGATATAAAGTCAGAAGAAAATATCTGAAGTCCTTAAAAAGCCAAGAGCTCATCCAAATCCTGGTTCTGAAGTTCAGCTTTGCTTTTGTCAGTAGTTCTGCCTGACGAAACCTGTTTTAGCATTTGTCCATTGTAGGTTGTGATCAAGAACATCATTAAAATGTAGATGCTATAATGAAAATGAATCGCTTGGCTTTTCTTTAGCCAACTTGGTGGTGATGTTATGGCGAGGAGTTCTGACAGCTCAAATCGGAGGTGTATTGATCCATTTGTATTTATTTTCGCTACAGAAGTAATTGCTTCTGCTTTGGTCCTGACATGAATCGCTTCTCTCATCAGTCATTTCCTATTCCACTTTTTACTGAAAAAGTGTGATGCTCACTCACAGTGGGTTCATTTCTTCAATATTATCGTCACAGTCACTATAGTCTGATTCCTCCAACCATCTACTCACAGTTTTCTCAAATTTAGGGTGTGAAGCGTCCACACATTGTCTTCCATTTCAATCAGATTCTTTTACTACAGGATTATTGTGTTCCTCCATATTTCAAATGCTACGAATTAGAAAATATCAGGGATATGCATGGACAATAAATGCAGAAGAAATTACACAAACAACGTAGTGCGCTCAAAACAACCGCAAGTGATTTTTAGGACATCACTCGCGGTTTAGAAGCTCTTGAATAACACGTCGCGCTGTGCCGGTTTGCTCACAACTAAACCCGAAGCTAACGAACCGATGGACGCAATGATGGGAAGGGAACGTCCTAAATCGCAACCGTTGATAAAAGAGCGCTCAGAAATACCGCATCACGTTAATGAATGGTTAAACTGAATAACTGCCAAAGCTCAAGGTCAAGCAGTTCACCGCGTAGTGGTTAGAGCAGTACCACTCACAAGGAAACGTCACTAACTCTACCTCGTATTTTAAGGAGAAAAAAGGCGCACATCCAACATGTCGACCCCGCGCGAAAATTTGGTCCATTATTCTGACAGTACTCAGTTATGACCTTGTGAAAGTGCAGGTTTAAGCAAGGGGCATGCATCGCTTGTTTGACACTCGCTCCGCCCCACTGCGCCCGCTTAATGCCTGTGGGCCGCCAAGTGCTGTACAGCAGAGTAACAAGTGTCCTCCCACTGAAAAACAGCGCAACTCCTACAAATGTACTTCACTTTACCAGTATCAGCTTTACAATCCAACGAAAATAATGCACAACAGCGATGCTAATAATTAAATATCACTACTCTACTTCTTTAATGACACACATTCGTTTCATTCTTTACTCCGCATTTGTGAATCGAAACATGAAAATGTTCAAAACAAAGAGATCTCTGGCACCAGCTGCACGTTACAAATCGTGCACTTTGATACAATGAACAAAGCACGTTATCAGTGACAAAACAGTATTTCACTGGATGTTAAAAGTGATCTGACTGGTCACTGGTCTAGCCGCTTCGATACCAAACAACGTAACCGCTTCTAAAGAACACACTGCATTTGTAGAATGTTGCTGCGCAGGCCCAAGTTCGCATCGCCGCGCAGAAGTCATGTCGAGATGCTAAACTTGTGAGCAAAACGCTTGAATATGCGAAAGCCAAATACATCCAGCAGTTCTCAGTATCTTGTTCCACTTGGTGGTATCGTCAATACAGAAACTGCAGTGCCTTCTCCCTTCTCTTCATGCACTGAAAATGCTTTTGTGGCCGAAAGACGAATCCCGATTATAACTGTTCTGCTGTCATCTCGTACGATTTTAGAAAACACCTTCTGTCGCCACGTCCGTAAATATTCCTTTTAGACTTTTCCAGGACATGAGGCGAATGCTATTAGGTTGGTGCATAAGTTCGCAGCGTTTTTCGATGAGTTTAATAAACACAACAGATACACATAACATACTTTAGTCGTCAATAATATATCCTCCTTCACTATTTACGACAGTGTGCCAACGCTGGGGTAAATTTTCAAATCCGAAACTGTAGAAATCACGTAGTGTTGAGGCAAGGAACTCGTCGAGCCATGTTCGGAGAGCATTTTCGTACGGAAAGAAAGTTCCTTGAAGGTTTTTCGGTAGAGAGCGGAAAAGATAAAAATCTGAGGGCGCAAGATCAGGTGAATAAGGTGGGTGCAGAATGACTTTCCAACTCAGCTTCTGTATGATGTGTTTTATCAGTCTAGCAGAATGCGGGCGGGTGTTATCGTGCTGGAGTAGCATCACTTCACGAGTCTTCACGGTCACTATTCTTGGACTGCGTCTGCAAGACGTCTCAGTTATTGACAATAAATGTCAGCAGTGATGGTTGCACCTCGGAGAAGCAATTCGTAGTACACCACTATGTCGCTGTTCCACCAGATCCCTAACATTATCTTTTGTGGATGCGCACAGGGCTTTGTACCGGGAAATGCTGATTTGACTGGGCTCAACCATTCCTTTCTTTCCTGTACGTTAGCATAAAGACACCATTTCTCGTCACCAGTAACGATACGGTCTTCCTGAACGTGGAGAGTCACTAATGTCAAAACGATCCTCCTTAAAACGAGAAAACCATTTTCAGGCTGTGCTCTGTTTAGTGACATTATCCTCATACATGGCGCAAATGTTTCTGGGTGCCTCTGCAGTTGTCATCCGTATACTGAATTGAGACAGAAGAATATGCCGGAAATGGCACTCCATTTTCTAACGTACACAGCTCCACTCACTATCTCCAGATGACAAAATGACAATATGTAAACTCAAATAGAAACAGTTAACAACATGCAAAACAGAAACGTTACGAACTTATGCACCAAGCTAATACAATATCGTCTGCATAAAAGACTTTCTTTGACTAGCGACCCGAACATGCCGATCGGCTCTTTTCAAAACTACAGAAGACGGCGAGTGACCTTATGCAGATACTGTCAGCATTATTGTGTAGCTACGCTTCGTGTCACTGATGGGCTGCCACGGCTGTGTCTACGTCTTTTGTCCCCTCTTTTATTTTATTTTATTTTATTTTCAAGAGATCGACAGCACGTGATTTCTAAATTAATATCCATATTATATTCATTCTGTGTACTGACCGTTTGTATAATACCTGTGGTGTTAACGACAAGCTCTTCATATGCAGTAAGTATGGCTATCTCATTACTCAGCTTATTAGCAGTAGTAGCATGAGTTATTTTTCGCGATAGAATACCATGTTTCTTCTTGTTCTTCTTGAAAGTGTACACCCACCCACCAGTGCTTTAAACTTTTCCAGCCCCCTTCCACTCCTCCTTGAACGCCCCAAAGCTGTATATTAACTCGTGGATCGTCATCTTTTTCCTGATTGTGTTATTAAGTTTTTTCTACACAGATTGTGTTGACCTAGGAAAGCTTTTGTTGATGCGTCTCCTGCTTTTCAAGTTATCTAATACAGATGTACAAATACTATAATGTTTTAATAATTTAAAGTTCCTCTTGACGGTCCTGAACGACAGGATCCTTTCTTTCCACTTTTCCGATACGCGACAGCTCATTTCGTATAGGCTACTCCTCTGCTGCATACCGGGGCGAGTGGTAGCCTTTGCTATTGCGTTTTCAAAGAAGACTTTATCAATACTTCTTCGTTTATACATCCCTGTACTGTTGTACTAATGACGCTGTTCGCCGAATGTGACTGTGGTGAAAGGGTAGCCACACTGTCGCCATCGTCATTCTGTAGTAAGCAGCGAACGTCAAACCACTATTTTGCTCCGTATCTAGCACGACTTACTTCGTGAAGATGTCTGTGATTTCTGCAACGAAATTGAAAGGTATAAATAATAGCACAGTATCCCCATAAGCTTTCACCTGCTTTGTATAAAAAAAATATTCGAATAGCCGCATATACTTTTATTACGGTATGTTGATAATTATTACTTTGGGACTATCTAATCACAGCTAAATAAAACACAATTTTTCTGCCATATGTGTTTCACCTTTATTCTTTGCATGGCATCTTCATTGGTCTGGAATCAACGGTGCCCTTATGATAGTTCATAAGGGGTCGAGGTTGGCTGAACCTGGGGGTATGGCGTATTTTTAATATTTTGGAAGACGAATGGCGACTTCAGTGGCCATAAAAAAGGTCCAGTTCCTATTTGAAGAAGAACAGCTATAACAACGGATCAAGAACACCTCATGTAGATCAACAACCACAAAATCTGCCAGTGGAACTCTAAACTACTACTACATCATAGAAAAACAAAGCACTAGAATTGCTTATAACCTATACATAAAACGTCCTAAATGTAAACTAAATACGCGCCCGGGTTCCCGGGTTCGATTCCCGGCGGGGTCAGGGATTTTCTCTGCCTCGTGATGACTGGGTGTTGTGTGATGTCCTTAGGTTAGTTAGGTTTAAGTAGTTCTAAATTCTAGGGGACTGATGACCATAGCTGTTAAGTCCCATAGTGCTCAGAGCCATTTGAACCAATTTTGTAAACTAAATAGTGTAAACAAAAATATGTACATATTCTAGGCCTCTGAAGATACTTTGCAAAGAATAAAGGCGAAACGCGCATGACACAAAAATTATGTTTCATTCAGTTGTGATTAGACGGTCCCGAAGTAATAATTATCAACACACCGTAATACATGACGGAAAAAAATCGCAACACCAAGAAGGAGTTGCGCGACAAACGGAAGTTGGTACGCGTGTTTCTACATCTGAAAGATGATTTCTGTTCAAATTTCGTGCAAGTCATATAAGAGTGGTTTGCTTTAAATACACGGAGTAACGGTTGTGAGCGTTAGTATCGTTTGAGGTTGGACGTGGTCAGTTGATGTTAATGAAGATTGCTTCTAAGACGACAAAGACACCATTTTCAATACCTCACAGAGTGAACGAGATCGTGTAATAGGGCTACGAGAAGCTGGATGTTCCTTCTGCGATATTGCAGAAACACTTGGCACGCAATGTACATGGCTGTTTGCAGCAGTGGTCACCAGAATGTATGGTCATAACAAGACCGGGCTCCGGACGGCCACGTGTCACTACCGAGAGGGAAGGGAATCGTGTTGGGCCCACCGTGCTGCATGTATAGACCAATTTGACCAGCTGCTGGCACCACAGTGACAACGAACTGTTACATATCGGTTACTTCAAGGACAGCTCCGAGAAAGACACCCTGTAGCGTACATTCCGCTGAACCGCCATTTGCTACTTCAGTGGTGTTGTAAGTAGGCTGTTTATGTTTTCTTATTGGCAACGTTACATAGCGCTCTGTATGAAAATCACTGGCTGTGCTGTGTGCAGTCTGTGGCTAGTTTGCATTGTTGTCTGCCATTGTAGTGTTGGGCAGCGGCAGCTGAATGTGAACAGCGCGTAGCGTTGCGCAGTTAGAGGTGAGCCGCCAGCAGTGGTGGATGTGAGGAGAGAGATGGCGGAGTTTTGAAATTACATATATTATGACTTGTGATGATATTAAGGTAAATACATTGTTTGTTCTCCATTAATATCTTTCATTTGCTAACTATCTCTATCAGTAGTTAGTGCCTTCCGTAGTTTGAATCTTTTATTTAGCTGGCAGTAGTGGCGCTCGCTGTATTGCAGTAGTTCGAGTAACGAAGATTTTTGTGAGGTAAGTGATTTCTGAAAGGTACAGTTTAATGTTACTCAGGGCCATTCTTTTGCAGGGATCTTTGATAGTCAGATTGCGTTGCGCTAAAAATATTGTATGTCAGGTTAAGCACAGTCTCGTGTATAATTGTTCAAAGGGGACGTTTCAGATGTCGACCCTTAGCCGAGGATACCTCACTGGAATCTTCTGATTTCTTCTTGTAGTTTGTGTAATTAGTGTAGATTTTGTTTATTGCTAGCGCGTAATTATAGAGAGAATTTCCTTGGTAGTTGTGGTTTTTCATTGTTGCACAGTAAAACAGTTGTGGCATGCATGTAGATTTGCACCAAGTATTTCGCAGCTGCGCTTGCAATTAACTAGATATTATTTTCAGTTCTATGTTAATGTGTTCTCCTATTTTTGCTCTTCAAATTGTGTTTTTCTGTGTTGTCGTGTGAAATATTGTGACAATAATGGCGTGTGAAAAACGTAACACTAGGCTCCAAAGTAAACTGAGAAATGACAGTGAAGACGAAAGCAGTGTGTTAACGCCACCATGTAATGAATTAACTAATATTCAAAGTAGTAATTTGGTAATTGTGCATAGGGAAATGGAGCGGGCGGCAAATAATGGTGTAGACAGTGAAACAGGTTGTGAACAGGGAAGCATTATCGATCGATCGGTCGGCAACAGCTCGCCTCAGGAATCGGGAATGACAGAACACAATATTGCAAATACTGTAGACTCAGGTTTTGGGTTCTCACCGTTTTCTCAAATGAGTCAAGACACATTTTCCGCTTGTCAAAATGTGAATGTTGCCGGTGCAAATTCACTGCCGAAAAGCACTGAGGAACATGTTTCAGACACCAGTGCATTGTTATTACAGTTAATGCAACAAATGGGACAAAGGCTACAAAAGTTAGACACAACGCTTGAACAAAATCAGAAACAAATGGGACAAAATCTTCAAAAGTTAGACACAATGGAACAAAATCAGAGACAAACACAGCAAAAGCTTCAGAAGTTAGACACAATGGAACAAAATCTTCAAAAGTTAGACACAATGGAACAAAAGCTTCAAAAGTTAGACTCAGTGGAACATAAGCTTGAACAAACACGTGAAGATTTAACTACTGAGTTACATAACATTGAATCGAAATGTCAAAAAGTCTGTAATGACGTAAAACACAAATTTGTGAGCATTTTCAACCTATTTTTTCGTGGCATGAAAATGCATTACAGAATCACGAAGCAGCCATAAAAGAACTGCAAACTATTGTTCATGAAAATCATGAGACCTTGCAAGCTAAAATGGACTCAGTTGCATCTACCGATTCGGTTACGCAACTTGCAAAAACTCAGGAAAACTTAAAGGACACAGGAGAAAGACACACTGAGGAAATGTGTTCACTATCGGAGAAAGTAGCCGAACTTTCGGATCAGGTCACTAACTTATCTACAAAGGTAGATGATGATCTGAATGACACAAGACCTGTAGCCATCACTGACACAGAAGAGTGCGAACAAATTAGGAAATTCAAACAAAATCGGAATCAAATTAATACGCAACACCAAAGAGAAATCCGGGAAGTACAAGATCAGCTGACACAGGTAATACAAGAATTACGTATTTCAGAGGCCACTCGCACTCCAATACGGGAAGAGGGACATAGAAATACAGAACAGCCACAAAATAATAACACAGGGCATTTCGGAAGTTATGAAAGAAATTGGCAATGTGCACCGAATTTTGAGATGGAACCGCCGACACGACGTAACAATGACCGACATGCGACTCGCCGACATGATGATTTTGACTATAAGCTGTTCATTACTACACGTAAATTCAAAACGTTTAAGAATTCTGCCAACGACATTCATCCACAAGCGTGGCTCCATCAATTCTCTCATTGTTTCCCTCCCAACTGGTCATTGGAGCACAGGTTAGAATTTATGTGTGGCTACTTGGAGAATGAACCAGCTGTAAGAATGCGATCGGTCGTTCACGATTGTCACAGTGAAGGAGGATTTTACCATGCGTTCCTCTCAGCATATTGGTCTCAAGCCACACAAGACCGAGTAAAACATGGCATCATAATGATGAAACATTTCGAACAACCTGAATTTTCCAGTCTTGTGAAATATTTTGAAGACATGTTGCACAAGAATCAGTACCTGTCAAACCCATATAGCCCCTCAGAACTCATCCGCATTTGCTTAATCAAACTGCCTGAACATTTAAGAAATATTATTTTGGCAGGACGTTGCAAAGACGACATTGAAGCTTTTCAGAGACTCCTACAAGAATTAGAAATTGACACAGACAGTCGCCGGATGCGAAAACAGGAAAACAATCTCTACAGGTCATATACGTCACAATTCCGTGACGACAGAAACAATAACTAGACACGACAAGGCTATTCTTACAACGCAAATCGTGATCAAAACAGACACCACCCATATGACAACCACTGGCAGAGTAATAATAGTTACAGAGAAAGATCGCATTTTCGTAGTAATGAATATGACAGAGATTACCTTAGAAACAGACAATATGGGAACCAAAAAAATTATTATCAAGGGAGACAGAATAACTTCAGACGCAATGGTCCAACGCACAGTTACGATTCAGGGAGAAATTCTCCACCACGTGACCGACAGGAAAGAAACTATGGAATGTACCGACATGACGACAGGCGATATGATCGTAACAACAGACCTGAACTGCATCAGAACTGGCAGGATTTAAACAGAGCAGAGCCCTCTCGGCAAGGTGAATTTGTAGAAGTTAGGTCTCCTAATCCCAATAACGACGCGCGCCAACAAAGAAACAGACAATGACTCGCACCGCAGGCAGCCACTTGCGCCCGCTGGCTCAGGGAAAAATAACATTGACGCTAACCATGAGCAAAATTCCAGTATTCTTTACGGACGAATACCGCATGATAATTGCATTCAAGTTGAAACTCTACATACTGAGAAGAGCAAAGGTTTACACCACATTTCACATGTAAAACCGTTTATTAAAAGACAATCTGCTTTTTAACTTTGTCTTTGCCATAAAACATTTCACTTCACGTTACTAGTATGCTTTAGAAACTGTTACCATGCAACAATGTTTAAAGTTAAATATCCAGCAAAGAACCAAGAGAATTTATTCAAACAGAAATTACGAATGCATTGTTATTGCGAACAGATGACACAGTGGTTAGTTAATGTGACAGCTACACGATTTTATCACGACACTACTAATGAGTGACAATTTACAATGTTGCTTTTGCGGTGTTTCTGTTTTATATCTGCACAGTTTTTCTGTATTATTCTGGAAAGTAAAACATGTTTTAGTAGTAACTTTTGTGGTACAGCTACAATGAGACAGCCTTTTCCGTAGCACAACAATACGTTACAGCACAGTACTTTCTTCATCACGGCAATAAGCGTAATAAGTAAGATATCTATACGCAAAGCATTTCACTTTTGTTTATCATGAGGTCAGTACATTGACTTCTGCAGAACTTAGCTTTTGGAGGACGATAACTACGACACTTCCACAGAGATTATCTTACAGCAAGACGCACATTTAGCGCTACAGGACACGTATTTGAGTGATTAATTTTGTACTTAAAACATTTATTTTCAAAGATATTTGAAGTACAATGATACAAAGGTTTTCCGTAATCATTTCATTCCATTCTTGTAATCTGTAACACCTGAGGGTATAATTACAATAATCCTCAGGGGGGTACATGCTTACTTTGTGTACCATGTGTTTGGCAAGCACAAGGAGCCCTAGCTAATATGGTATTTGCTTATACAACTTTACACATCGGTACCATATTTCTCTAACACATAATTACACAGCTATCTGATCATTTAACTGAGAGAGACAAACTTTTTTACTACGTCAGTGACAGATGTTTACGTGATTACACCGTTGGACAACTTCACACTTAAGAAATTGTATTTTGTCTGTACTTTGTGAACTGTTCATATTTTTTCAGAACCATTGTGATACTATGAGAGCTTTGAATGATGTATTTTCTATGGGATCACGATTTTTAAAGTACGTTTGTGGCAGATGACACTTTTGACATGAGCAGAGAATTTTCTTTAAGTTTTGAAATTATTGCAGAAAGCTACGACGTTTTTGAGATTTGACTGAGGTGTTATGATGTTATTTTTACGACGACGATGTGTATTATGCTGTTGAGGTATGTTTATGATCAATAAGATGATGCTACCATATATGAGGAATGTGATTACGTGTTTATATGTATATGAATAATGAATAGAAGTTAGGGACTCTTGACTTGTGAAAAAGGATGTTGGAAACCAAGAATCGTACTTTAAGAGTTATGAAATGTGTGTAAATGCGCGAATGTATCACAATGCCAACGAAAACTTTTTGAACACTATTATATTCATAGGATTTTGTTTCTACACATTTGCAACACAAATTCTTGACCTGTGAAATATTTTTATATGAGACTGTCACTGTAGCGGAAGCTGCTGTCGTAAATATTTCCGTAAGAAAGTTAAGTGACCACCTGCACGTGCGTCGTGGGCACACAGCTGCGTCAGACACCTGGAGAACAAGCCTTTTCAGACGCTCAGGTAGAAAAGAAAAAAAAAGGGAGGCCATTATACTCGCTTTTGACATACCTTTGTAGAAAGCACCGCAAACACGACACGCTTACATCTGCACACCTGATTATGACAAGCGTCTTTCTCTAGAATTGAGGGAATTTTTACTGCATTATGAAATGCCATATGGCTAATGAATTATGTTTCATGCCGTCCTTTGTACATATTTGCTCATTTTCTTTAATATCTAGTTTCTAGCTGCACTGCAGCATTGGTTAAAATAAAATTTAATATATGTACTAATATAGTTATTTTATGCCTACAGATCCAGTCAATAAGAAATTTATGATCTACTTCCAAGAAAACGAGGGCACATAAATAGACATTTCCCTTCACAGGAATTGCATAAATAATTTCTTTACGATTTGGTAACTTATCTGCTAGTGTAAGTTCTCGTGATGCATCACTCTAGTGTTAAGATGTGACATAGGTATTAGACATGGCCATTTTAGTGTAATATTTTTTCTGCTTGAGCTATGTCATGTTTAGGTATAAGTTGCTGCTGCTGTTTGCCAGGCATAGTGTTACTGAATTTGACTTTGTGTTACTCTTCTAAGCTAGTTTTACTAATGATTTATTTTTATTGTTTGCTGCACATTGCCTTATATTAGTTGTAATATTACAATTGCTTTGCTAATTTCTTAATGCTGCTTGCTTCGCAAATCTGCGTTTTTTTTCATTGCTGTTTATATTAATTGTTTTATGTGATGCTGCATTGCCTCGTCCCTTGGTATATATATCTGAGCTCAGTAGATTTAAGTTAGCTTAAGAGGGGCAGACTATATAAGAAACTAACTATGATGACTTGGAAGAAATGTATTGAGAAGCTATATGAAAATGGTTTGGGCAAAAAAAAGGATACTGTACAGTGGAGAAAAACTATTTTGGCAGAGGATGTGAACAGAATACAGAAAGCAGGCTTAGATAGGACTTTTTGGGAATAATGATGAACGAAGGGAGATCTCCATGCAAAATACTGCAGTAAAACAAACCCTGTCCTTTCCTTTTGTGTCATCCCTCTATATGTTTGTGTACCCTTGTGTATTTGTGTTTTTCCTGTCTTTATGTGTTTAGCTGATGAGAGCTATGTTGTAGAATTTTTCTATGTTATTTACTTTGTAAAAATGTTGAGACATTATTCTGTTTTGTTTTAATGCTCATGTGTGAAGTTGATGTTTCGCAAGTTATTCTGATCTTTTATGTATGTACTTATGTCATAATTCCTGTAACACTGATGTATATGTTTATTTCTATTCTTTTGTAGAGCCTGTATTACTACAATGTTATCTGTATTGTTATGTTTTTAATGATGTATTTTGTACCTTTGTCATTGTATTCTTATGTTCTAAAATTGTAATTGACAGCAGTTCATCAAATTAAGTAACTTGTACGTTCCATTTCACTGCACACGTTTCTGTTGGTCATAGTATATGGAGAAGTAGGGACTGATAGTGTTTGCACGTGTGTTAATAATTCAGCAAGGGACTGGATAACAGCATTGCTGGTTCTAAGGACAATTCCAAAAAATTTGTGAGTGCACAAGTGGTGGTTATGGACTTGCTATATTATCTGCAAGACTCTTCAATGGTGATTGTGCACCTGCACAGTCACAACAGATGGCTGCTGGCCATCTCTACAAGGACTACAGTGGGTCTGCATCTTTGATGGTCCACCAATACCATTATTTCTACAAGGACTGCAGTGGGTCTGCGCCTCTGGTGGCCCACCAATACCATATTCTCTACCAGGACTACAGTGGGTCTGCTCTGTGACGACCTACCTAACAATCTTCTTCAAAACGTCAAATGACTCTGCTGTGGGTTTGCTCTGTTGTGGCCCATTACCTGCCAGCATGTCAAGAGTCAGCACTGTCTTTCCGTTGGAAGGACAACACTACTTCTTCAAGACTGCATGGAAATCCACTACTTCTGTGTGCAATTTCTTTTACTAATGAGACTTTGTGAAAAAAAACTGTAATTACTATTATGATGAATGATCAGGACTATCTTTATGGACTGTGGGAAAATTTTAGCTTTTGACCAACATTGTATCAATAAGTGTGTGCATTTGATTTCTTTGTTATTGTAATTACAATTATGAAAAATTTTATCAAATCATTTTTGGCCACTGCCCAAAAAAAAATTTGTAAAATTTTTGTGGGGAGCATGGGGGCTATGTAAGTAGGCTGTTTATGTTTTCTTATTGGCAACGTTACATAGCGCTCTGTATGAAAATCACTGGCTGTGCTGTGTGCAGACTGTGGCTAGTTTGCATTGTTGTCTGCCATTATAGTGTTGGGCAGCGGCAGCTGAATGTCAACAGCGCGTAGCGTTGCGCAGTTAGAGGTGAGCCGCCAGCAGTGGTGGATGTGAGGAGAGAGATGGCGGAGTTTTGAAATTACATATATTATGACTTGTGATGATATTAAGGTAAATACATTGTTTGTTCTCCATTAATATCTTTCATTTGCTAACTATCTCTATCAGTAGTTAGTGCCTTCCGTAGTTTGAATCTTTTATTTAGCTGGCAGTAGTGGCGCTCGCTGTATTGCAGTAGTTCGAGTAACGAAGATTTTTGTGAGGTAAGTGATTTCTGAAAGGTACAGTTTAATGTTACTCAGGGCCATTCTTTTGCAGGGATCTTTGATAGTCAGATTGCGTTGCGCTAAAAATATTGTATGTCAGGTTAAGCACAGTCTCGTATACAATTGTTCTAAGGGGACGTTCCAGTGTCAAGCGAGAGCCCATTGGAGGGCAGGGTCGATGTCTGTTGTGTTTTCTGATGAAAGCTGGTTCTGCCTCAGAGTCAGTATTGGCCGTGTGTAGGTTACAAGGCAGCTAGTTGAGAGCCTGCAAACCAACTTGTCTGCGTGATAGACACACTGCACCTACACCTAGAGTGTACTTGTAACAGTTTTTTTTCGTAACAGCTGGAGGAATTTTCTTTTGGAAAGTACTCAGTCATATTCTAGACTAAAAGTAGAGATGTCTAATATTTTTTCGGATTTTTTACTAACATCTGGAATTATCACTAACTGGCACTGTTGTAGGACTGTGAGATGACCTTGAGGTGGTTATTTTCGTGAGGCCTCTAGAATAGATTGGCAAGCACGGTGCCAAGCGTCACGAAAATGTCGGAATTCTATTGACGAAATCCCAGCAGTATTAGGGAGCATTGATTCGAGGAACGTTGGGAAAGCTACACTGAAGAGTCATAGAAACTGTTACATCTACCTAATATAGTGAAGGGTCCCCCCGAGCACGCAGAGGTGCCACAGCATGACGCGATATGGACTCGACTAATGTCTGAAGTAGTGCAGGAAGGAACTGACACCATGAATCTTGCAGGGCTGTCCATAAATCCGTAAGAGTATGAGGGGTTCGAGACCTCTTCTGAACAGCACGTTGCAAGGAATCCCAGATGTGCTTAATAATATTCATGTATGGGGAGTTCGGTGCTCAGCGGAAGCGTTTGAACTCAGAAGAGTGTTCCTGCAGCCACTCTGTAGCAATTCTGCACGTATGGGGTGTCGCATTATCCTGCTGTGATTGCCCACGTCCGTCGGAATGCACAATGGACATGAATGGATACAATTGATCAGACAGGATGTTTACATGTCACCTGTCAGAGTCGTACCTATATGTATTAGGGGTCCCATATCACTCCAACTGCACACGCCCCACACCATTACAGAGCCCCCGTCAGCTTGAACAGTCGCCTGCTGACATGCAGGGTCCGTGGATTCATGAGGTTTTCTCCATACTCGTACACGACCATCCGCTCGATACAATTTGAAACGGCGCTCGTCCGACCAGGCAACATGTTTCCAGTCATCAACAGTCCAATGTCGCTGTTTACAGGCCCAGGCGAGGCGTAATGCTTTGTGTCGTGCAGTCATCAAGGGTATACGAGTGGGCCTTCGGTTTCTTAAGCCCGTATCGAAGATGTTTCGTTGAATAGTTCGCACGCTGACACTTACTGATGGCGCAGCACTGAAAAGTGCAACAATTTGCGGAAGGGTTGTACTTCTGTCACGTCGTCGTCGTCGTCGTCAGTCGTCGCTGGTCCCCTTCTTGCATGATTATTTTCCAGCCTCAGCGATGTCGCAGATTTGATGTTTTCCCGGATTCCTGATTTTCACAGTATACTCGCGAAATGGTCGTACGGGAAAATCTCCACTTCATCGCTACCTCGGAGATGCTGTGTCCCATCGCTCATGCGCCGTCTATAACACCACGTTCAAATGCACTTAAATCTTGACAACCTGCCATTGCAACAGCAGTAACCGATATAACAACAGCGCCAGACATTTGTTGTCTTATATAGGCGTTGCCGACCGCAGCGCCATATTCTACCTGTTTACATATATCTGTATTTGAATACGCATGCCTATACCAGTTTCTTTGGTTCTTCGACGCGCGGGGTAGCCGCGCGGTCTTGGGCGCCTTGCCACGTTTCGCGCAGCTTCCGCCGTCGGAGGTTCGAGTGACGGGTGCATGGGTGTATGTGTTGTCCTTAGCGTAAGTTAGATTAAGTAGAGTGTAAGCCTAGAGACCAAAATGACCTCAGCAGTTTGGTCCCATAGGAACTTACCACAAAGAAATTTCTTCGAAGCTTCAGTGTATATAGTACATAGCTAGTAGGGTCACATTACATTGAATGCAGTGGCCCCTAGCATACAAAGTAAGAAACTGCAAGGTTAGTTGACACAGACATTTACAGTGGTGGACAAAAGTATTCAGACACTGGGAGTAATCAGAGAAGTAAACCTTAAATGTGTTTTTAACCCAAAACATATATTTTATTCTTTACAAATGTGTAATACATATGTCAATCTGAATATATACAGAACAACAAGTAACAAAACACGCCTTATGTAAAGAAAAAAGAAAATCGAAATACACAATCGGCAAAAGCATTCAGACACTCAGGAGTCAGTATTTGGTAATGCGTCCCTTTCTCTGTGTTGCAGCCCTCAGTCTGGATTGAGGTCCAGAGACTGCAATGGGGTAATGAAGCGATGAGGCATGTCGTATAGGATCCACAGTTTGACAATTTTCGCCTTATGCTTAGGATCATTGTCCTGTTGGAAATAAAAGTCACCTCCAAGATCCAACTTTGCAGCACTTTTCGCCACATTTTGTTTGAGCATATCGAGAGAGACAAATTTGTACACGGTGACTTCAATGAAGACAAGCTCGGCAACACCTCTGGAAGACATGCATGCCCACATCATCACGCAGTGTCTCGGAAACCTGCATACTCGGTTTGCTAGACAAACAATCAAACAAGTCGTATTAATGAGTTTTATTACAATTAATCAAATACAATACTTAACTTTGCCAACTACACAGATGTTCGCAAGCAAAGGGCGACATACGAAACAATCAGTCTTTGCAGTGACTGCTGGTCTCTAACTGACAAAAGTCTTTCCTGAACTGCTATCGAAGTGCTTGATGTTGACGCTGCTATCCAAGTCGCTAATCTTACAGCTGCTGTTAAACTGGGCCGCCACCAGTCAGTTACGGCGCTTATGCCCTCTTCACTTAGGGGCCGCTGATGTCGCGTTGTCGTTCTGGAGGGAGGTCCGGTCAGTGTGCGATTGGCTGACTTCTTCGCACAGCCTTCTCTTCCCTGTCGTTACCGAATGGCGTACTGGCGGTTGATTTCACGCAGTAACATTCTCCCCCCCCTCCTCCCCAAAGCGACGGACCACCGTCGTATATGGGGCATGGCAACAGGAGGGGAGGCAGGAGCGTCGACGCGGTGATGGACCGGAAACTGTGGCTGCAGGGCACGTCAGATTCCGGTCGTACTCCGCCATCCAGCCTTCGTTTTGATGGAAATGTCCCCCGAAAAACGCCCAGACGAGTATGCATCCACCTCCTGAGGCCCATACTAAGATGCAGAACGCGTCGGCTGCTGCAGTGCGGGCGAGTGCCGCTCCATCCGTAGGACGAGAGGAGGCGGAGGGGGCGAAGGCTCCGTCTCCGTGGGGTCGTCTCACTGTATAGTGATGACCCCCTCTGGTAGCTGCTGTGGCCGCGCTGTCCTCGTGAAACTGGGGGAATAGATATAGAAGGGTCACCGTCCACATGACAATGGCGAATTTGATTGTGATGTCGGCGCTGCAATCCGTCTCGGCCTGAAATGAGATACATGCATGCACCAAGTTGATAAAGGATCTCGCCTTATGTCCACCGTTTGCTGCCACTAAAAACCCTGAAGCGATACTTGCGACCTTCCTTCGGCGCCAGATGCTTAGGAGGGTAGAGCAGGTGGAGCAGTGTCCGATAGCGGCGGCCCTGAAGCAATTCCGACGGCGGTGGTCCATCTCGTGGATGCCTGACCCCTGGTGTGTGCGGTGCGAAGTTTGGTCATCTGCTGCTTGAAGTTTCTGACAAAACGTTCCACTTCGCCGTTTGACTGTGGATGGAACGGTGCACTAGTTAGATGCTGTGTGCCATTGCGTTCACAGAATGTTTCAAATTCATTTGATGTAAACTGAGGGCTGTTGTCCGACACTATATGACTTCAGGCAAACCGTCGAGGCAAGAAATAGAAGACAACGCCCGAACTGTGCTACGCGATGTTGCCGAGATCACTGGCACAGCAACTTGCTATGAGAGTCCACCACAATCAGCCAAAGAATGTTCCAAAAAGGACCCGCAAAGTCTATGTGCAAACGTTGCCATGGAGACTGCGACTTAGGCCAAACAGAATTTTTGTGGCGGAACGGACTAAATGTCCGCCCATGCATGACACTGTGACGTCCTCTGCTCTATTTTGGTGTCCATACCCCGCCAAGTACAGTGTCGACACGCTGTTTCGTACGAACAATCCCTCAATGTCCTTGGTGAAGTAACTGCAACACTTCTTTTTGCAAAACTTTGGGGATCAACACACGTGAGTGTCCAGTGTCATTTTGAGCAAGAATCACAGCTTGCTGTATAGCTGGGCTATGCCAACGTGCAAAGTATCGGCGCACTATAGATTTCTTCACGCTGTGCAATGAGCGAGGCCAATGCGTGCGAATATATTTTAGCAGAATGTTCAAATCTGAATCAGATTCCGTGACCTCAGCAATTCTCCTATAGTACAGACTAAAGGAGTGGAGCAATTCAGAATCCTGAGCATCGATGTGACAACAAGATGCTGCAGAAGCGCACATGTGCCTCATAAAGGATTTTCTCTGCGCAGCAGAAGCGTTAAAGTCTGTATGAAGGCCAATCGGAATCCTGAAAGTGCGTCCGCACTGCCAAGTTGAGCTGTCGGACGATTCAAAATTTCGTACTGGTATTGCGACAGCAACAAAGCCCATCTTTGCTATTTTTGGGCAGTTCGTACAGGAACTGGCTTCATCGGATGAAACAGGGACTGCAATGGCTTGTGATCCGTCTCTAAGTTGAATTTTCTTCCATACAAATAGTGGTGGAATTTGGTGACACCATACACAATAGCCAATGCCTGTTTCTCTATTTGTCAATAGTTATACTGAGCTTTGGACAACAGTTTTGACGCGAAAGCAATAGGCCTGTCTTTATCACCAAATCTGTGTGAAAGCACTGCACCGATCACGAAAAGAGGAAGCGTCAACTTTCAACACAACTAGTTTGTCAGGATCAAAGTGAACCAAGCATCGATCACTGAGCAATGCACCTTTAAGTTTTTGAAAAGCTTCTTGGCACTCATCTGTCCAAACAAAACGGACGTTCTTGCGACGCAAGCGATGCAATGGAGCTACGATTTGTGAAGCATTCGATATGAACCGAATATAATAGTTCATTTTCCCTAAGACTTACTCCAATTCTGTGACGTTGCGAGGAAATGGCACGTCACGTATGGCTAACAAATGTGACTGATGTGGATGGACACCTTGATTGTTTACGATATGACCAAGATACTGCAAACTCAGGTTTAAAAAAATCACACGTGTCCAGTTTACAGTTAAGTCCTACATCAGATACCACACGAAACAAAGATCGCAAATTTGCAATGTGTTCTTCAGGTGTACGACCTGCTACGACAATATCGTCTAAATAGTTTGAACAGTTTGGTAGTTGTACAGTCAGCTGTTCCAAATACTGTTGGAAAATGGTGCGTGTGGAAGCACTGCCAAAAGGCAAACGCAAATTTTTAATCAAGCCTGAATGAGTGTTCACAACACACACAGTTTGAGATTCTTCATTTAGTGGTATTTGAAGATATGCATGATGCAAATCAATTTCTGAAAAGTAGTGACCAGCGCCTAATCTGTCCATGAGATTCTCTGGGCGTGGCAATGGACAAGTATTAATCATAGTTTGTGGGTTGACTGTAGACTTAAAGTCAACACAGAGGCGAATGCGACCTGAAGGTTTGGGGAGGAACGCCAGCGAACTTGCCCGTTGACTATAGTGGCCGGCGCGAAAATAGCGCTTCAAGGTCATCTCGCCGTCTTACAGCATTGCCAGTTTTTTTTATAGTGATATTAAAAAAATATTGGGCAACTCTATTTTTAGTCTAGAATATGATGGAGTACTTCCCAAAAGAAAATTCTCACAAGCTGCTAGGAAAAAAATGAAAACTAACATTACAATAAATTTTAGAGGAAAATAATTTTTTACTTCAACTTGTGGTAGGAACAGAATCAGTAATGTAATTAGACTGAAAAAAAAAAAGAACATCCTCAAAGTTTACAGATACATATGCTGCATCTTTTATTTCGGAATCATGAAAGTATCCTCAGATAAAAAATAAGATATTATAAGAGGTGTGAAACTGTGCCGACTGCATAGCGAAAAATGTAGTCGCTGATGAATTTTCGTTCTGTAGCACTGCGAAGAAACTTCCCGTCGAGAAAGTTATTCAGAAAACTACAAAATTTTTTTGGTTACATTTCAGACATCATTATTGTATCTTATCACGTACAGAGGCAAATTACATCCACGATATTTGTTCGGACGGCTCACTTTAATATGACCAAACATATTCCCTACTTCCCGAAAATATTTTACTGGTTGCTAGTAGATATTCTTCGTCATTGCATCCATCACTCAAAACGCCAATATACGCAACGCAAAAGTAATTGTACTTATTTTGAAGCCAATATTTTCACTGAAGTCGAGCAAAATATTTGCTCGAAAGGTGTTGTGAAAGCCAAGTTTTATCTAAATTTGCTGTAAGCCTATTATTCTCAGCACGCAATACGTGCTTGGTACACAAAAACTTCGTTCGTACTACTGCAATATCTCTGTCTTGTGTTACAAATTTCGTCCATCATTACAGTTTCTGAATTTAAAACCAAGCGGGCGGAGAAGACAGTGCATTGAAGTGACTGGCCAGAACAATTAATTTTATCACGAACATTACCCCGTATTTCTCTAGCAACCGGATACTATCCACTGTCATACCAAAGTAATACAATTCTACGTTCTAGCTTTATGTAAAAGTCGTCAAATATCATAGATTTCTATGGTCTTCTCGGAGAATCAGAATAGGTACTGGGACTGTTCTGATGTTACTTCACTGTTTATATATACAGTCGATACAGAAGCATCACAACGTTTTGTCATTTTATGAACAGCATTGTCCTTACTACGAAACAGCCAATAAATCCTTTTAAAAAAAATGAGTTAAATTTCGAATGTACAAGTAAACCGAATGCAGTAAGATTATATCCGAATGTAAGGACATTCGATACAGGTTTTTAGGAAAAACTGTTGTTAATTAATACAGAATTGACAATCTTATTTTAATTGACAGTTACTATCGAGTAAACTAATCACCACCACTTGTGATAAAATTATCAGACGTCTACTGTAAGGGGAAAACATTCGCAGTATGTCCTCTATAACAGAAATAAATAGACAAACATTTAAATCAAGTCATCTTTTTACATAGACGGCATTTACCTAAACTGAAGGATCTTCTGGCTCCGTGTCTTCAGATTTACTGTCGCTTGTTTCAGCCAGGTGTATCATCACAGATTTTACGCACCTCTCCCAGTCCTACTGAGTAACATTGTCAAGAGCTTCGTGTGTTAGCTCTCGACATCCGCAAGTTTCAAAGTAGTATTTCTTTTCGCTACTTCTCGCTATACTTGGGCCCATATCAATTCAATGGGATTATACTGGCAGTGATACGGTGGTAGACGTACCAGTTGGTGCCACATTTCGTTTGCCAGTTATCTAATTCTAAGTCGTTTTGGCACCTACGATTTCTTCCTTAGACGGAGTTCAGCCTTCGTTTCATCTACTGAAAATGAAACATTCTTTCTCTTTAACCACTTCATAATATCTACCTTGCGCCAGTTTGAACCTGGCAACTTTTCTATGTGAATGGAGTGGTAGCTGGCGTTATCCATCACGATAATTGACCCTTCATCCAGCGCAGACAACAGTCGAATAAACCCAATTCTTAAAAACTTCTCCTTTCATTTCTGAATGGTAATCCGATTGGCAAGAACTTTTCCCACCACGAAAAACAAGGTTAGCCTCTGATATGAAGCCTGTGGCTAATGAACCAGCGAAGGCGATAATTAATCGGCCACCTCTACGAGTAGGCACTTTCAAACCGCCGTTTCTGTTGGAGTCGTGCCATACTATACTTATTGGTGTGTTTCTGTGAAACCCAAGTTTCACTACAGGCCTGGTATCTTCAGCGTGCAAGAAGTGCACTGTACGCAAAAACTTCGCTCTTGCTGCTGCAAAGTCTCTGCATTCCATTAAGAATTTCCGTCCGTCATTACACTTCTTGAATCGGAAACCAAGGGAGCAGAGAAGATGAAGAATGGAGGTCTCTGAGCCCGAGTAATTAATTTTTTTCACGGAGGTCAGCCTGTATTTTTTTTTGGATACTCTCCTCTGTCGTAATATTCAAGTACAGTTCCACGCACGAGCTCTTTGTTAAAATCGTCAAAATCGGTTGATTTCCGTTCACGTTTGTATCCCTTTCTTGGAGAATCGAAACACTCATTCATGTCTGGAGATTCTGTCAATGGCACAGATTTCCTAATACGACCTACAGTTGACTGGGAGACACCACACACTTTAGCAGTAAGTATATTAACTTGCACAAAATTTAAGTTATTCCTCGCTTCTTCATTGTCGACCAGATTCGTAAAAAACTACTTTCGATATGATAAGTTTCGATTGTTTACGAATGTCTTTGCAGTCTTTACGCACACCGAACCGCGAGTACTAGAAGTAGACCATTGCTCCTGCATTTTTGTTCACCACCAAACACACATCAGAGCACCTCTGTAAAGACAGTAAGACACTGAGATCAGACTTGAACACTCGATATAGCATGGTAACACTGAGCTTTAAGCTGCTCTGACCTACCGCACCGCTAACGGTAGCTACATGGCAACAAAGCCGAGTGGCGGGCGAATCACAGCTCGCAGCCCCTGCTGGTGGCAGGCAGCGACCGTGACCTTGAGGGCTCTATTTTCGTGCCGGCCACTTTAGCTTGTATGTGAGCAATAGCTCACAATTCTTTAAGTTTGGCAGCCACTTTGTCCCGTAATAAAATGGGAACAGTTCTGGCCTGGCAAAATTTCGCCTGAGCATTGTCTTTCACAATAATGTGTGCAACAAAATTGTTAGCCTTGCCAAAACCTTCAGAAAAGAGTTCAGGGAATTCTTTCAGCAAAAGTCTACACTGTCTTAAGCACTGAATGAAATCACTGACAACACATTGTCCTGAATTAAAAAACCAAACAAATCAAACGAATCAAGGCTAAATATATTCTCACAATCACGTGATTGTAACACAGTGATAGTCACAGTTCATGTATGTGAGCAATACATGGCAGGGAAAGTACGTGTTCCAAGAATGGGACTGTCTTGTCCATTATAAGCTGTCAGGTGCATGCTAGTTTTAGACAGGTGTGGGAAGCCTAGCAGTTAATATGTGTTACGATTCAGCAATATAACAGAGGCACCTGTGTCCAAATGAAATTTCACACTTTTCCACTAAGATGCAAATGAACGAAAAGTTTGTTGGACTGGCGGAGCACTGAAAAAAACTGTTTGCTTGCTAGTTTTGCTAATGCCTGCAGCAGACTTTGAATACGCTGCATTGATTACATGGGCCTTGTGTCGAGATTTTTGTGAGAGGGCGGAATTCTTATGTTTGTTCCGCTGCAAGCATAGGGATTGTACGTGATCTTTCTTACCACAAGTGTAACACTGTGCTTGTCTGGATGGGCAATCTTGGCGTTTGTGCCGTAAATAGCACCGAGGGCATGGCTTAATTCCGCTCACTGACGTAGCCACCTTTGTAGAGAACTGTTTATGCGGCTTGTGCGTGCATGCTGTTGCTGCCTAATGGGCCAGCAATGAGCAAGGGACAAATCAACCGCCGGCCGAGTTGGCTGAGCGATTCTAGGCACTTCAGTCTGGAACCGCACGACCGCTACGGTCGCAGGTTCGAATCCTGCCTCGGGCATGGATGTGTGTGATGTCCTTAGGTTAGTTAGGTTTAAGTAGTTCTAAGTTCTAGGGGACTGATGACCGCAGATGTTAAGTTCCATAGTGCTCAGAGCCATTTGAACCATTTTTTTGACAACTCAACCCGACAAATTGGTAGCTGCTCAAATTTATTGGCTGCTACAGCACCTGAATCATGCTGATCTAGAATTTGCACTACATGCTGAAATGATGGATCCGAGTGTTTCAAAATCTGTTCTCTAAGTTTGAAATCAGTTACATTGTACACGATCGCATCACACAACATAACATCTGAAAATAAAGCACCACAAGCACATTTGAATTTGCATTTCCTCATCACACCCTGTAAATCTGTTACCCACTCGAGATAAGTTTGTTCTGACCTTTTCTTGCAATGAAAGAATTAGTAGTACCTAACTGCCACCACACTCACTTGTTGGTCATAATAGTTAGTTAGAGAACCTGATCATAGGAAAGTTCACTCATAGTGGCGTTAGGGAACAATTTCTGAATGAGGTGAAAGATGGCACTTCCTACTGTTGACAAAAAGTAATATAGTTTCACAGTAACTGATACTTTGTGAGCAATGATGTGGGCTTCTTACTGTTGTAACCACTCTAGCTATTCCTCTTCTTTTTCATTAAACTGGCGAAAAGGTGGTGTGGCACTCAGAGCTACAGTAGTTGCATGTGGCGCTGCGTTGGGTATATGGTTCGCCAGTAACTGCAGTACCGTGTTTAGAAGGGTTGCAGTCTGCTGCATCTGAAACTGAAACATCTGTGTTAACTGTGCTGGTGGCGCTTGCAGCTGAGGCGCCTAAGCAGGGGGTGGGAGAGGTGGGTTGCTCATTTTGGAATAGGCAAATGCAGTAAACAGACAATGAATGCAATAAAAATAAGCACACAAGACAAGTAAAGAAAATTTCTGCAACGCCCTCCTGAAACACTGAATATAAAAACACTAGAAGAGACACTGTTAAAATATTTGAACACCCCCCTGCAGAGAAAATACAAGGTAGAATTAAGGCACCAGAGAAACAGAAAAGCCCACAACAAAACAAAACTGTGGCAGCTAGCGGCTCCGGATGCGAAATGTGGACAGGTTGCCACGTTGGTATTCGTTCACCTCGTCGTCAATCTTTTCCCTTCCTATTCGCCACTCTTACGTCCTGCCTCGTCGATCTTCTAGTGTCTAGGAAGCCTGCATACTCGGTTCGCCAGACAAACAATCAAATAAGTCATATTAAAGAGTTTTATTACAGTTAATCAAATACAATACTTAACTTTGGCAATTACACAGATGTGTCGCAAGGAAAGGGCGACTTACGAAATAATCAGTCTTTGCAGTGACTGCTGACCTCTCACTGACAAGTCTTTCCTGAACTGTTATCGAAGTGCCTAACGTTGACGCTGCTATTCAAGTCGCTAATCTTAAAGCTGCTGCTGAACTCGGCCGCCACTAGTTGGTCGTGGCACTTATGTCCTCTTCACATAGGGGCCACTGCTGTCGCATTGTCGCCCTGGAAGAAGGTCCAGTCAGTGTATTATTGGCTGACTTCTTCTCATAGTCTTCTCTTCCCTGTCGTTCCCGACTGGCGTGCCAGCGCTTGACCAGTCTAACAGAACTGTCACGACACTGCGCCTCGATTTTGTTGCCTACCGCACCAGCAACGCCCCAAGCGGCCAGTAACTTAAACTGTGAGTTCGGCGCGATCGTGAAAGCAAATCGTGGTTGTTTATTTTGATTTCTACAATGGTTTTTACAATCTGGAGCGTTTGTAGCGCAATGAATTGCAGCAACAATAGGAAGAAGACACCACAGCTGTCTTTTTTACGTTTCCTAAGGATCCTGAGAGGTATATACCATCATGTTACTAAACTGTATCGTCAGGATTCACTCGCAAACTACATGTGTATTAATGATAAATGTTTCGTTTTAGGAGCAGAAAATGAATAGTTAATAGCAGACGAGAAGACCTTATGAAAAAAGACCCTGTTTTACCTGTATAATAATATTAGGTTTCGTCCGCTACATTTCGAACAAAACCAGTTCATGAACGCAGACAATAATAAACTCGTGTAGAATGCAGTACCCACACTGTTTGACATCCCAAATAATCCACCTCAACTGACGATGAAGAGGAAACTGCCACAAAGTTTCGACAATCCATCTAAAGCTGTAAAACAGTCCTATGACACAGAAGCAGCCAGTTAAACTCTCCATGTATCAGTGTCAAATTCGTGTGAATCGTCAACACAGACATGCTTTGACAATGAAGTGGTTAGATTAAGTTGAGTTATTCGTGTCTTACAAAAGCGTTTGGTATGTATTTCATTCACTTCTGTTGTTAGTCACTTAATTTTCCTTGCTTCCTTCTTGTGATGACATTATTTTTTTAGCACCTTGTTCACTCACAGATTGTTTGAAAATTATTCAAATATTTGGTTTTGCATGAAATGTAATGTAATCAGCTCATTATAATGTTTTCAACATATTTCTCCCATTATTTGGCAGTTGATTGTCCCACTTAGAATAATATAAAGATGAAGGTCGTACTTGTGGCAACAGGCGAAAACAATGACAAACACAGTAGGCCTACAGAACGATAAACGAGCTGTCGATCACTTTTGCATGTAGAGGTACATGTCTGTGCTTCTTACGTGTGAATCTGTGTGTTTATATTCTTCTGATATCAACGTGGTAAACTGCAGATCTTTCCAATGTCACAAGTGTTTCTTCACGAATGTGTTGTAGCTTGCCACTCGATTCACGGTTTTTGTCCATACTTGCGCTTATTTTAGAATCATTTTTAGAATCATATATGCCTTCTGATACTACACAAACTCTTAGAGGAAAGAAAATAACTTAAATATTTCGTAAATTACGTAGGAAATGGATGCAAAATAAACATTATGCTTACGACACGTCTGACGTTCATCTTACTCGCCGCTTGGAGCGTTTGTGTCGCTCCATCTGTCATACGGTAACAACTTTCACAGCAGTGAGTGTCGCGACTGTTATGTTAGACTGTGGCTTGACTTTACGCCAAAACACCTCACACCGCTGCCTCCATGTTTGATGGTCGCTTGCATGTTTTTGGGCTTCCATTCTGAGCTCGACGCCGCACTAAGCTGCAGCTATCCATGTGACTCAAAGTAAATTTGCATTCATTACTCCACAGAATCTTGTCCCAAAATGTCTCATCGTTGCTGACAAATTCTTCTGCAAAAACGATCCGCTTTTTTGCGTTACACTTACCGACGAACGGTTTGCGCCTTGGCACTCTGGCATTGTACCCAGCACTGTTCAGGCATCTGCACACTTTTCTAACACTAACTTCGGTACCATCTCCTTGTCTGCAGGTCGGTTTCACCATTCGAACTATCTTCCACTTTTCTCTGTTTGTGAGTTTCTGAGGACGCTCCTGTCGTGGACGACTGACGAGAGTCTTTTCTTCTTTCTCATTTCTGGACGATACTAAAATATAGATTTTCGGCTTCGGTTGACGACCTATCCTATTTCTCCACATGATTTTCCCTCACTGTGCAACCGCACAATAAGCCTTCGCTCTTCCACTCTGTTTCCCTACCTTTACGGGCATGGCGCTACGTTGGTCTTTTTTGACGAGTCCTGTGCTTTCCTGTATTACGTGACAGTTACCTTACATACACTGAGTGCTTGCTGCCGTCGAGTTGTGCCTTCAGACTGCGGTTACCTTGTCAAGCCGGACGGTGTTTGATCCTCTGACTACTTTTGTGACTGATGACCACAGATGTTAAGTCCCATAGTGCTCAGAGCCATTCTGAACTACTTTTGTCCCGTGAGAAACACAGAACTAATCGTTCCAGGTAGAGGGTACGGTGACATTTACATAGTCGACGTCTTCGAAATATTGCCTGCATTATGGCACATACGCAGATACACATTCCGTGTATGCATCAGTCACAATTGACCGTGAGATACGCATGTGACCTGTGCCTGAATACATTTGTCCGCCTCTGTACGTAGGACGGGAGTTAATTGCTTGGATCGCCACTACATGTGTGAAAGAAAAGGGAATGGTAAGTTACTTGTGCACTACTTTCACTTACAAGAGAATGGTCCGATCCGACATGTCTAAACCCACCCTGAAATTTTTCATTTAGGAAGAACAGAACGAAACAAAAGCGCTGTCGAAATTTTAGCTGCTAAGACGCACAGCAAGTATTTTTTTTAATTGTTTAAATCACCCTTTTTTTCGCACGAAGAACCGCTTGTGTCAGCGGTATAGCCATTCCTGCCTAGCACTCGGTCGGCCGTCACAAGAGAGCGTACCACCGCGTAGTTCTGATATCCGGAGTGACACAAGCGAATTTGAAGTTTTGAATGGAGGCAGTTCGTATCAAGAGCTACACTGTTGCATGTGTCATTCTTGCGAAGGCGTCTAGCTAAGGAAAATAAATCAACGCAGTATTTGGTATTAAAATACAGATGACTTCCATCAATCGTGACTTTAATTTACTGAAATTAAATATGTCTTACACATAAATCATTTTATAATACTTCCTGTAGCACAGTTCTTATGATAATTTTTAAATAATGTATGTTTTAGTAACAACGAAAGAGTTCCTTGTTTCTTACCCACAGTAGTCACGATAAATCCAATCATTTGAACGACGAACAGTTTCCTTACACCAGGAACACCCGACGATAGAAAGATTAAAGCTTTCAGGCACGTCACACAATTACTAATTTTATTTAGAAATAATTACGATGGAGGAATGGTCCTGGTCGTTGTAAATTGTGCCGATGCAAACTTATAATGCCCAAATGACTGAAATTTAAGAACACTGTTCTCATGATAAACCTCAAACGACGCGGAGAAATCGGAAATTATATAGTCCAACAAATTCCTTAAAAATACTTTCCACTGTCGAAAAAATTCTTTATCGAGGGTCACATTTGGTTGTTCCGGGTGGAATATGACTCGTGTCAACAGTCTTTTCGTCATTGTCTGAAAGACAGAGGTTTCTTTATGTCCAGGCCAAGAGTCCAAAAAAAGCAATGAATTAATTTTTGCAACAGGTTATAAACTGTTTGGAATAAAATGTTAAAAATTATTCTTTCCTGTTTTTCCATATTTTGATAGGTCGATAGTAAGATTTTTGCTGCTAAACTGTCCTTTTTTATTTTTGGCCCTAATACGCCTTGATGCTCCTGAAAACAGTTATAAAGCTGTGGAAACAGTAATCCACTCATACTTACCACTGTCATTGTCGTTTACGAATCTGTCAGCTTTAATCAGTTCCACTACAGATTGTCTTTTTCGTCTCGAAATGATGAAGTGTGATTTGCTCTCAGTTCTTTCACGAAACGTGATCTACGTTAGACAGTAGATGTGAGGAGAACAGCAAGCTTCGTCTTCACGCTAGCTACGAATTAATGGCACCTCCTGTACACTTTTACTTGAAGTAAACTTGGTTGTTTTGCGACTTCCTATACTGTACGATTCCTTGATTCTGCATAATCAGGTTGAGTAATATTTGAAATCAACAGTGTTCGTTAACGGCGCATTATTTGTCATGACCAGCTCTACTTGGTTCATATCTCAAGAAAACTCCTCTAAAGAACTGTTGTTCACGTTATTTATTCAAGTTTAGGGGTTTATGTTGGTTATTACTGGGGGGGGGGGGGGAGGGGGAGGGGTTAATGGGACTTTGTGGCTAACCTGTACAGTAAATCTTTCGGATAGCTTTTCTTCCACAGTTTAGCGAGTCTCATTTTGGCGCATATTTATTGTGGTGTCACCGCCAGACACCACACTTGCTAGGTGGTAGCCTTTAAATCGGCCGCGGTCCGTTAGTATACGACGGACCCGCGTGTCGCCACTATCAGTGATTGCAGACCGAGCGCCGCCACACGGCAGGTCTAGAGAGACTTCCTAGCACTCGCCCCAGTTGTATAGCCGACTTTGCTAGCGATGGTTCACTGACAAATTTACGCTCTCATTTGCCGAGACGATAGTTAGCATAGCCTTCAGCTGCGTCATTTTCTACGACCTAGCAAGGCACCATTATCATTTGCTATTTATCTTGTGATGCATGTACCGTCAGACCGATGTTCACCAATTATGAATTAAAGTTAAGTATTCCAGTAGTAACTTACGTTCTTTACTACTATAAATACCCTTAACTGTTCCAGACATAACGCCAGCCTGCGTGAGCTTAAACGCGTGCCTTTCGGCTACCAATCATAGTGGCTTGGCTGTCTTGCCAAGTCACAACAGTTTGCCGACGAGAATTTTGCGTTCGTATTGATTTACATGTGTCATGGCTTCGCCACAATCTCCAGATGTACTGTCCGAATTTTATCGCTTACACAACCATCAGACGCAGGCCTTATTGGATGCCCTTGGACAGCTCGTCCAGGGTCAACGTGCACTGCAAAACAATGCGGCAGCCGCCGCTCCACCGCTCACGCAGCCACAACATGCAGTTGCACCACCTTTTCGTCCTTTTGATGCGGCACTGGAAAGCTGGACGGAGTGGTCACGCCAATTTGGATTCCATCTCGCCGCCTACAGAATTCAAGGTAATGAGCGGCAGCCTTTTTTGATAGCATCCGTAGGCATCCAGACGTACCGTGTGATAGTGAAATTATTTCCCCGACGCGACGTCGCAACTCTATCCTACGAGAAATTTTGTCTGCATTAGATGCATATTTCAAAGAATCAGTCAATGTAGTTGCCAAACGATATACGTTCTTTCGTACAAAACGTACGGCTGGTCAGACTAACAGGGAGTGGGTTGCAACCTTGCAAGGCCTTACCAGGGATTGTGCTTTTGAGTGTGAATGTGTACTCCCTTATTCAGATACTATGGTGTGTGATGCAATTGCACAGAACGTTTCTGATGTTCGTAAATGGGAACAGATTTTGAAACTAGTCAATCCCTCCCTTCAACAAGTGATGGACATATTGGATCGGCAGGACACACTTGACTTTGCTCAGGAATCATTTGAAACTTTGCCACCTGTGTGTCACGTTAACCGGCCCGCCGGGCGAGCTGCACGGAACAGTAAACAGTCCTCGCGCCTGGCCGCGCCAAAGCTGCCTGGCTCTCAGCCCCGTGTCCTGCGCCAGCATGCAAATGCAGTGAAATCATGCCCGCGGTGAGCTACTACACATTCGCGTGAGAATTGCCCGTGCCGCCAGGCTATTTGCTTTTTCTGTAATAAAAAAGGACATGTTCAAAGTGTTTGCCAGAAAAAGCTCCGATCGGAAGCTCACAACCATTCCAGGCCCTTTGCTTCATGCCGGAATCGGAATTGAACCAAGGATACTCAGGCTCGTGAAACTTCCCCTATGGACATTCATGTAGTTCATGCCACTCCGCCCAGTGCCACTCTCTCTAACAGTGACTGTGTCCGTCCCACAAATCGTGTGCGTCGACAACGCCGGAAATCCCGTCATGTCGCAAGTGATTCTGTACCAGTGTCAGTTCACGTTGCACGAGACAGTCACTCTTGTCATCAGCAGGACAATAAACTTTTTGTAGACTTGGACATTAAGGGCAAAGTGATACCGTTCCAGCTCGATACCGGAGCTGCAGTTTCACTGATCAATCACGACACGTACAAACAGCTGGTCACACCTCCATTGCGTGCCGCAAATGTTAAGCTAACTAGTTATTTAGGTCACGAGCTCCCTGTGTTAGGACAGTGCAGCCTTCATGCAACATACAAGGGACAAAAAACTTGTGTCATTTTACATACTTCGTTCTTCTGCTGCAGTGAACTTGTTTGGTTTCGATTTATTTCAGTTGTTTAACTTGTCTATAGTCAATCAGGTCCTATCAGTGAACCAGACTGTGCCTTCAGCCAGTGTTTCTCGTCTATGTGAAGAATTTGCAGACATTTTTGCACCGGGCCTTGGTTGCGCTAAGAACTATAAAGCACATTTGGAACTGAAAGTAAATGCACAACCAAAGTTTTTTAGAGCGCGCAATGTTCCCCACGCATTGTGTGATGAGGTCGCAAGAACATTACACGATTTGGAATCACAAGGTGTAATTGAACGTGTGCAGGCTTCCCTCTGGGCATCACCCTTAGTAATTTTGCAAAAACCTTCCGGAAAATTGAGACTTTGTGTGGACTTCAATGCAACAGTGAATCCACAACTAGTGACGGCAACTTTTCCTTTACCCCACCTGGAAGATCTTTTTGACAAACTGTGCCCGGGTCAATATTTTTCGAAGTTGGACCTCGCCGATGCGTACTTGCAAATACCGGTGGACGAAGAATCCCAGCACGTATTGGTGGTTGACACGCATCTTGGTTTGTATCGATTCAAACGACTGCCATTCGGGTGTGCATCCGCCCCTGCATTGTTTCAGCAATATTTACAAACTGTTTGTGCGTCGGTCCCTACTGCTGCAAACTATCTGGACGATATTGTGATCTCCGGAAAGACGGAAGAAGAACATTTAGCTAATCTCAGAACATTATTTCAGGTCTTGCGACAAAATGGTCTTCGCTTGCGGAAGGACAAATGTGTGTTTTTTGCTCGTGACTTACCCTATCTGGGACACGTACTCAATGCCCAAGGCATACATCCCAGTCCAGAGCACCTCCGTGCCATACAAGACTTGCCTTCGCCGCAGAATTTGAAGCAGCTACAGAGTGTGCTGGGAAAAATTAATTACTATCATCGCTATGTGCGCCACGCCTCTTCCATTTCAGCTCCGCTTCATCGCTTACGCCGTAAGGGTGTTCCGTTCGTCTGGACGACGGAATGCGAACGCGCCTTTCGCCAGTTGAAATCGTCGTTGCTTTCCAATACTTGCCTTACGCCATTCGATCCCCGGAAGCCCCTTTTGTTGATGGTGGATGCATCGGATTTCGGGATCGGTGCTGTGCTTGCGCACAAAGATGGTTCGCACGATCGCCCTATTGCCTTTCCGTCCAAATTGCTCTCGTCTGCGCAAAGAAATTATTCACAGATCGAGAAAGAAGCATTGGCTCTCATATTTGGTGTTACAAAGTTTCATGATTTCTTGTATGATCGTCATTTTACCATCATCACAGACCAAAAACCTTTGACATCGCTTTTTCATCCGACCAAGCCTGTACCTCCACGTACAGCGCAGAAATTCATTCGCTGGTCTATTTTCCTCTCGCAGTACCGCTATGATATCTTGTATCGGTCCACTGCTAAGCACGGAAACGCCGATGCGTTGTCCCGTTTGCCCGTTGCTGAGGATAGAGCATTCGATTCCTCCAAACTTGCTTGCATGTTCATTGATTCGGAAACCGATGACGTGGTCGAATCATTTCCGATTGATTTTCGTCGTGTAGCTACAGCCACAGCTGCTGACCCTGTCCTTGCTACCGTTCTGCGTTTTGTTGCTACGCAATGGCCCTGGTCAAAGTCACGGATCGAGGATCCGTTGGTTCGCCGATTTTTTGCTCACAAGGAGAGACTTTTTGTACAACGTGGTGTTTTGTTGTTGCGTTCAGATAATGATCAGTCCAGGGTCGTGGTCCCACGTTCGTTACAGTCCTCTGTCTTACGGCTTCTCCACCAAAGACATTGGGGTATAATGCGAACGAAACAACTTGCTCCTCAGCACTGTACTTGGTTCAGAATCGATGCCGCGATTACGCATATGTGCTCTTCTTGCATGGTGTGTGCCGAACAACAATCAGCACCACTGCGGAAGTTCTTTGCATGGCCCAAAGCCACTTCCCCGTGGCAACGCTTACACATCGATTTTGCTGGTCCATTCTGGAATGCTCGATGGTTGGTTGTGGTCGATTCATATAGTAATTTTCCTTTTGCTGTCCGGATGTCTTCCACGACGTCATCTGCCACCATCCAAGCGTTATCCGCTATCTTTTGCATTGAAGGTCTTCCACAGACTCTTGTTTCCGAAAATGGCCCACAATTCATGTCCGCAGAATTTCAGTCATTCTGCAAGGCCAATGGTATTCAACATCTGACGTCCGCGTCGTTTTCGCCACAGTCAAACGGTGCCGCTGAACGTTTGGTCCGGACTTTCAAGTCACAGATGTTGAAGTTGAAAGAGTTGCATTCTCGGGAGGACGCGTTATTGCTCTTTTTGTCCTCGTATCGCTTTCAGCCCCGAGATGGTCGCTCGCCACTGAGCTTCTTCACGGTCGCCCTCATCGAACCTTGATGTCTTTGCTACATCCGCGGCATCAGGTTCCTAAGCAGCGGCAGCCACCTGCTTTTGCTCCAGGCGACGTTGTCTATTATCGCAACTATTGAGGGTCACGGCGTTGGCTCGCAGGGCGCATTCTTCGCTGCCTCGGCCGCGCTATGTATCTGGTTTTGGGGGCCTCTGGTGAGGTGCGTCGGCATCTCAACCAGCTGCGCCTCTGTCTGCCGCTCCCCGTCTGCTTTCAGCGACGGTGCCGTCCGGTCAGCGCCCTGGGGACCCATCTACTGGCTCGCCTCAGCCCCAGGTGTTACCGACGCTGCCTTCCATTTTGCCCCATGGCGACGCGCCGCCGCCGCCGCCTGTTCTTCCGCCGGCGACGCCCGAAGTGGACGCGTCGCTGCAACCGCCGGGCGCCTACCTGGGTCACGCGCCGCCGATCGCTTCCCGTGACCAGTTGTCCTCCGACATGGAACTCTTGGCCGCTCCGGACCATCTGTCGTCTTCGCCCGTCGGGTGCTCCGACCCGATGGAGGTCGACGCTTCGGCCCCTTCTGTCTCTCTACGGGCGCGTACACCGCATGTTGGCGTGCACCCTGGTCTAGGTTTTCAGGCGTTTCCTAGCTCCCCTCGGACCGAATGGCAGGGTGCGGGTGGCACAGCCTCGCCTGTTGTTAGGCTCCCCACCTCGTCGCATACGTCAACATGGGGTCCTCCCCACGGCAGGCGGAAGCCTTATAACACCAACCGTTCGCCGATTTGCGGGGGAGGAATGTGGTGTCACCGCCAGACACCACACTTGCTAGGTGGTAGCCTTTAAATCGGCCGCAGTCCGTTAGTATACGTCGGACCCGCGTGTAGCCACTATCAGTGATTGCAGACCGAGCGCCGCCACACGGCAGGTTTAGAGAGACTTCCTAGCACTCGCCCCAGTTGTACAGCCGACTTTGCTAGCGATGGTTCACTGACAAATTTACGCTCTCATTTGCTGAGACGATAGTTAGCA
The DNA here is from genome assembly GCF_023864275.1 of Schistocerca cancellata. Taxonomy (NCBI): domain Eukaryota; kingdom Metazoa; phylum Arthropoda; class Insecta; order Orthoptera; family Acrididae; genus Schistocerca; species Schistocerca cancellata. The sequence continues at coordinate 381,058,186 of NC_064629.1, read as the reverse complement.
TAGCCTTCAGCTACGTCATTTGAAGCGTCCCCTTAGAACAATTATACAAGACTGAGCCATATGAAACGTCCCCTTTAAAAAATTATACACGACTGTGCTTAAACTGACACACAATATTTTTAGCGCAACGCAATCTGACTTTCAAAAAACCCAACAAAAGACTGGCCCTGACTAACATTAACCTATACCTTTCACAAATCACTTACCTCACAAAAATCTTCATTACTCGAACTACTGCAATACAGCGAGCGCCACTACTGCCAGCTAAATAAAAGATTCAAACTACGGAAGGCACTAACTACTGATAGGCATAGTTAGCAAATGAAAGATTTTAATAGAGAACGAACAATGTATTTACCTTAATAGTGTTGAAAAATCATAATATACATAGCAGTTCATAATATCCAGTATTACAAATTTCAAAACTCCGCCATCTCTCTCCCCACATCCACCACTGCTGGCGGCTCACCTCCAACTGCGCAACGCTACGCGCTGTTCACATCCAGCTGCCCAACACTACAATGGCAGACAACAATGCAAACTAGCCACAGACTGCACACAGCACAGCCAGTGATTTTCATACAGAGAGCGCTACGTGGCGGCGGCATTACCAATATAAGAGTCGTGTGAAGTTAGCACCCTTTTTTTCAGAAATGTATATTTTTTTCAGAGTTCTTGATAGATATGAAATAGTTCTAGAGTTCTTTGTACAAAATTTCAATAGTTCTGCAGAATTTAGCGAAGAAAACAACAATACTCGAAAAAATTTTCGTACCGAAAACATTCTTTGTCAATTTCCGCAAAATGTAAATAAGTATGACAGTTCTGAGCACAGTTCTGAATAGAGCTCCAAGAGTTCTATCGAAAATCCCAGTAACATTTTTTTGTGCAGCTAATAGTTTACGAGATAATTGCAATTTAAGGAGAAAATCTTTTCACTTACTGTGAAGTTGGCACCCTTTTTTTCAGAAATTTATATTTTTTTCAGAGTTCTTGATAGATATGCCATAGTTCTAGAGTTCTTTGTACAAAATTTCAATAGTTCTGTAGAATTTAGCGAAGAAAACAACAATATTCGAAAACATTTTCGTATCGAAAACATTCATTGTCAATTTTCGCAAAAATTAAACTCGTACAACAGTTCTGAGGACGGTTCTGAACAGAACCCCAAGAGCTCTATCGAAAATGCCAATAACATTTTTCTATGGCTATAATAGTTTATGAGTTAATTGATTTAATGTGGGACACACTTTCTCTACAGAAAATATAAATATATTCGTACAACAGTTCTGATGACAGTTCTGGACACCACGTGAAGAGTTCTATCGAAAATCCTGGTAGTATTTTTTTGTGCAGGTAATAGTTTAAGTGGAAATTGCAACATAATTAAGAACTCTATAAGAGCTTCCACTGTGAAGCTGGCACCCTATTTTACAGAAATATATATTTTTTTCAGAGTTCTTGATAGATAAGCCATAGTTCTAGAGTTCTTTGTACAAAATTTCAATAGTTCTGCAGAATTTAGCGAAGAAAACAACAGTACTCGTAAAAATTGTGGTATCGAAACGAATTTTTGTCGATTTTTGCAAAAAGTAAATTCGTACAACAGTTCTGAGGACAGTTCTCAACAGAGCCCCAATAGTTCTATCGAAAATACAAATAACATTTTTTTGTGCAGCTAATAGTTTGCGAGATAATTGCAATTTAAGGAGAAAGTCTTTTCACTTACTGTGAAGTTGGCACCCTTTTTTTCAGAAATGTACATTTTTTTCAGAGTTCTTGATAAATATGCCATAGTTCTAGAGTTCTTTGTACAAAATTTCAATAGTTCTGCAGAATTTAGCGAAGAAAACAACAATACTCGAAAAAACTTTCGTATAGCAAACATTATTTGTTAATTTTCGCGATAAGTAAATTCGTACAACAGTTCTGAGGACAGTCCTGAACAGAACCCCAATAGGTCTACCGAATATCCTAATAACAGTTTTTTGTGCAGCTAATAGGTTACGAGATAATTGCAATTTAAGGAGGAAATCTTTTCACTTACTGTGAATTTGGCACCCTTTTTTTCAGAAATGTACATTTTTTTCAGAGTTCTTGATAGAAATGCCATAGTTCTAGAGTTCTTTGTACAAAATTTGAATAGTCCTGCAGAATTTTGCGAAGAAAACAACAAAATTCGAATAAATTTTCGTATCGAAAACATTCTTTGTCAATTTTCGAAAAAAATAAATTCGTACAACAGTTCTGAACAGAACACCAAGAGCTCTATCGAAAATCCTAATAACATCTCTTTGTGGCGGTGATAGTTTATACGGTAACTGTTTTGATGGAAGACCTACTGTATCCACAGAAAAAAATTAAATCTTGCAACAGTTTTGATGAACAGTTCTGGATAACACACCAAGACTTCTATCGATAATCATAATAACATTTGTTGTGGTTATAATAGTTTGTAAGATAATTGATTAATTGTGGGGCTCACTTACTCTAAAAAAAATTATGTCTATTCGTATGTTCTGATGACAGCTCTGGATAGCAATGTAAGAGTTCTATCGAAAATACTGGTAACATATTCTGTGCAAGTGTATTGATTACGTAGTGTATTGCTTAGTGTATCCTGAAGAAGAGTTGTTAACGGACCTGTACATCACAGCCTGTAGTTTTTACTGGTACTTTGAAATTTAATAATGCAAGACTGTCAATAGATTCAGGAATGAAACTTTTATCAAAGAATTGGTATATTGTGAGCTCCAGGTGAAAAAAATTGTAAATCTGTGGAATACACTGTGCAGTGAATATTGATGTTTTCTTACATACTGAATTACACGTAAATGTTATTTTAGGTTCAATGTACTTAACGCTATTCCAAATAAAAGATAAAAAACAAACTTTATTCTTTGAATTATTACATTGTTGAAACAGCAAACCAGTAATATTTACGTTTCATGTTTTGATTATTTAAAAAAAATGGATTTTAAGAGTACATTTTTTCTCCTAATGATTTAAGAACATAATATGAGATACTGCAGCTTAAAATACTTAATCCATTGTTGAATAATGTGATTCAGTGTGTAGGCAAACACTATATTATTATTCATCCATAGCTTTGTTTATGTAGCTTTAATAGTGGATGAGATACCGGTAACAGTATCTCGGTATGCAAACACGTTGATTACAGAAAACTGAAACTAAAGATTTGTATCTTTTGTATCTTTGTATCTGCTTATCACTAGGCCGCTAATTTAGTCTAGTACTGAGTGATAAAGGAGCTCAGAGTGTTTAAATGACATTGTTTCTCAAGTATTGTACATTAATATAGCGGTGTATTGGTGTCCATCAAGTAAGTTGCATAGTAACCACGCCAACCGCACTCCACCAGAGCTCATTGTACCTCTGGTGCGCTTCTCGACAGGTGTGACACCACTTGGTTAGTGGCGTGTGTGAATGTATCTGCCCTCTCAGCCATCTGTTTTGCACTGACGAGCCTTCTCTCTTTGAATCATCTAAGCGTGCACATCCCACGCTTCCACCTACAGTTACTACAATCAGTCTTAAGAAGGTGTACCGGCATTTGTACAGTGCTGAACATTTAGACTTTTTGTATTTAGTAGAATATATATCCGGATTTTCGGTTATCCGGATTACTTCCGGTCCCACATAGTCCGGATAAAAGAGCTTCTTGTGTACCGCACTGCACAAAGTAACATTGTTTATGTCTCACATAATTCCAAAATAAAGGTGAGAATTTATGATCCGTCCTCATAGCTGTACTTCTAGCAGTACCTCATCTCCTGCTTTCCCAATTTCGCAGAAGTTGTCCTACGAAAATTGCAGAAGTAGCACTCCTGGAAGAAAGGATATTGTGACGATGTTCCTTCGTCACAGCCTGGGGTTAGAGACCCGGCCCAGTACACAGTTTTTATCTGCCAGTAAGTTTTACATTGGCGCACACCCACTGCAGAGTGAACACACAATCTATTTCATAATCTATTGGCACCATAAAAATGTTATTAGCATTTTTAAAAGAACTCTTTCGGTGCTATCCAGAAAGGGTTGTGCCAATTTATTATAATGTAGACCAAGTGGAACTCTCGTAAATGATATTATCTCATTAATTGTTATCCCCACAAAAAATGTTATTACAGTTTTCGGTAGAACTCTTAGGGTCCTATTAAGAAACGCCATCAGACCTTTTTTACGAATTTATTACTTTTACATGACAAAAGTGAGTCTCACATTAATTATCTCATATAATGTCATCGTCACGAAAAATGTTGTTATAGTTTTTGGTAGAACTCTGTAGGTGCTATTTAGAACTGTCATCAGAACTATTCTACGAATTTTGTTTTCGTAGAGAAAGTATCAGATTAAAACAATTATCGTATAAACTATTATCGCCACAAAATTGTTTTTATCAGTTTCAATACAACTCTTCGGGTGCTATCGAGAAATGCCAATAGAACTGTTATACAAATTTATTTTTTCCAAACTGACAAATAATTTTTTACTATACCAAAATTTTGCCCAGTTATTGTTTTCTACCCGAAATTCTGCAGAACTATTCATGTTTTGAGCAGGGAAATCTAGAACTATTGCATACATATAAAGAACTATTAAAAAAATGTATATTTCTCGTAAAAGGGGTGCCAACTTCACGGGAAATGCTCATAAGCATTCCTTATTAAATGCAGTTACTACGTAAACAATACACTTGCACAGAATATGCTACCAGTATTTTCGATAGAACTCTTACATTGCTATCCAGAGCTGTCATCAGAACATACGAATAGACATAATTTTTTTTAGAGTAAGTGAGCCCCACAATTAATCAATTATCTTACAAACTATTATAACCACAACAAATGTTATTATGATTATCGATAGAAGTCTTGGTGTGTTATCCAGAACTGTTCATCAAAACTGTTGCAAGATTTAATTTTTTTCTGTGGATACAGTAGGTCTTCCATTAAAACAGTTACCGTATAAACTATCACCGCCACAAAGAGATGTTATTAGGATTTTCGATAGAGCTCTTGGTGTTCTGTTCAGAACTGTTGTACGAATTTATTTTTTTCGAAAATTGACAAAGAATGTTTTCGATACGAAAATTTATTCGAATTTTGTTGTTTTCTTCGCAAAATTCTGCAGGACTATTCAAATTTTGTACAAAGAACTCTAGAACTATGGCATTTCTATCAAGAACTCTGAAAAAAATGTACATTTCTGAAAAAAAGGGTGCCAAATTCACAGTAAGTGAAAAGATTTCCTCCTTAAATTGCAATTATCTCGTAACCTATTAGCTGCACAAAAAACTGTTATTAGGATATTCGGTAGACCTATTGGGGTTCTGTTCAGGACTGTCCTCAGAACTGTTGTACGAATTTACTTATCGCGAAAATTAACAAATAATGTTTGCTATACGAAAGTTTTTTCGAGTATTGTTGTTTTCTTCGCTAAATTCTGCAGAACTATTGAAATTTTGTACAAAGAACTCTAGAACTATGGCATATTTATCAAGAACTCTGAAAAAAATGTACATTTCTGAAAAAAAGGGTGCCAACTTCACAGTAAGTGAAAAGACTTTCTCCTTAAATTGCAATTATCTCGCAAACTATTAGCTGCACAAAAAAATGTTATTTGTATTTTCGATAGAACTATTGGGGCTCTGTTGAGAACTGTCCTCAGAACTGTTGTACGAATTTACTTTTTGCAAAAATCGACAAAAATTCGTTTCGATACCACAATTTTTACGAGTACTGTTGTTTTCTTCGCTAAATTCTGCAGAACTATTGAAATTTTGTACAAAGAACTCTAGAACTATGGCTTATCTATCAAGAACTCTGAAAAAAATATATATTTCTGTAAAATAGGGTGCCAGCTTCACAGTGGGAGTTCTTATAGAGTCGGGCGCTGATAACCTCGCTGTTGTGCGCCCTAGAACACCAATCATCATCATCTTATAGAGTTCTTAATTATGTTGCAATTTCCTCTTAAACTATTACCTGCACAAAAAATACTACCAGGATTTTCGATAGAACTCTTCACGTGGTGTCCAGAACTGTCATCAGAACTGTTGTACGAATATATTTATATTTTCTGTAGAGAAAGTGGGTCCCACATTAAATCAATTTATCTCATAAACTATTAGCTGCACAAAAAAATGTTACTGGGATTTTCGATAGAACTCTTGGAGCTCTATTCAGAACTTTGCTCAGAACTGTCGTACTTATTTACATTTTGCGGAAATTGACAAAGAATGTTTTCGATGCGAAAATTTTTTCGAGTATTGTTGTTTTCTTCGCTAAATTCTGCAGAACTATTGAAATTTTGTACAAAGAACTCTAGAACTATTTCATATCTATCAAGAACTCTGAAAAAAATATACATTTCTGAAAAAAAGGGTGCCAACTTCACAGTAAGTGAAAAGATTTTCTCCTTAAATTGCAATTATCTCGTAAACTATTAGCTGCACAAAAAAATGTTACTGGGATTTTCGATAGAACTCTTGGAGCTCTATTCAGAACTGTGCTCAGAACTGTCGTGCTTATTTACATTTTGCGGAAATTGACAAAGAATGTTTTCGATACGAAAATTTTTTCGAGTATTGTTGTTTTCTTCGCTAAATTCTGCAGAACTATTGAAATTTTGTACAAAGAACTCTAGAACTATTTCATATCTATCAAGAACTCTGAAAAAAATATACATTTTTGAAAAAAAGGGTGCTAACTTCACACGACTCAATATAAGAACCTAAACAGCCTACTTACACATTTTCTACGACCTAGCAAGGCGCCATTATCATTTGCTATTTATCTTGTGATGCATGTACCGTCAGACCGATGTTCACCAGTTATGAATTTAAGATAAGTATTCCAGTAGTTACTTATGTTCTTTACTACTGTAAATTCCCTTAACTGTTCCAGACCTCACGCCAGGCTGCGTGAGCTTAAACGCGTGCCTTTCGGCTACCAATCATAGTGGCTTGGCTGTCTTGCCAAGTCACAACATTTATTACTTCGTGGAAGCCTTTTTTCCATTTATGCAGTCACAGTAAGATTTTACGAAGCAAAAGCGGGTTCACACACTGCTTGACATTAAGCGTTAAACACAATGATTATTAATTCAGTTTCATTTCCACTGTTAACACACTACTGCAAAAGCAACTGGTATTCATTACAGATATTAAATTAGTTGTACATTTGAGTGAACAGCAACTCCTAACAGTTTTTTCAGAGAAACTATCAATGAAAACCGAAATTCACTTTATAAATTACGATGACGCCGAATCGTTATCTGTTTGCCGACGCGTCGTCGACCAAGGATATGTGCCTGCCATGTTGCGCATGCATATTCGCTTCACTTCAGATAAGGGTGTGCAGTTCTCCAGCCACCTGCTAAGCTATGAATTTGGCAGTTTTCAACATCTTAAAAAAAAAACCTTGCAGTGCATCTTAGCAGCTGAAATTTTGCCAAGCTCTTTCTTTCGGTGTATTCTTCACGCACAAAAAAAAATTCTGGGCGTGTTTCGACATATCGGTTTTGACCATTCCCTTGTTAGATAGGGGAGCTATTTCATTTTAAATAAAAAAAAACGCTCCAGTAATGTGTGAACAGTAGTGTGACAATCAGACATTTTAATTTAAACCCAAAAAACTTCAAAATATAAGTAGGTTACAGAAACATAACTCGCCACACTCCAGACAAGCTGCTCAGTTTACCTGATGTAGCTAATCAGACAATGAAAGGAAAAAATATAACATATTAATAACTTCAAAGTTAGTTACCATAATTTTTTGTAGTGAATAAAGAGTTGCTATGTTTTTTATTTATTTTTTTTTTTTTTTTATTTAAGGGATGTGTCTTCTGCAGTACTACCAAAGCCAGTCCGTGGAAATTTCGAACATTTCATTCTATGTACTTCCTCGCTCTTCTCGCGCATTAGAAAAGACGCATTTTAGAAAATCCTTTTCCTTAGACTGCTTTCATTCTACTTTTATCCCAGTCAACAACGACCAAAAAGTGTCGACTGGGGGAAAAATTAGTGCAGTCGTGCAGTTGGGGGAGTGTCATGAGCACATTACTAAAAATCCTGACTGTTGCGGTGTGAGCGAGGGGTGGTGGAAGGTGGTGGTGGGTGTAAAAGTGACTTTTTTAGGTTTCTCTTAAGTTTCCCGAAAATCGTGGCATCTAGCGAAAATGTTTACCAGTAAAAAACTACACTAAATTTAACTATCCACAAAAAAGGTTATATTCATTTTTTCTTTAGGACTAATGGTTTCTATGTTGCAGGAGATGGAAAAATCGCAGTTATTAAAATGGTATGGTTCCTGACATCGTCGGCTAGAGAACAACCCCTTATCATGAAAAATATAATCTTGTGGCTGGAGAAGTTTTATTTGTCCGAGATGGCATGAAAAACATATGTGGACTTACTAGTTTCGCAAACTTTAATTACCATCTTCAATTATGAAAGAATTTTATATATTTACAATAGTACTTGCAACGTTTTTTTTTACCTTCTAATGATCAACGTACATTTAGAAGAACATTTTTCAAAATATGTGCGTTACATACGCTTAACGTAGAGGAGCTTTCTCCAGCGGCGGACAGGTCCCAGCGCTGTACACGTCTGGTTTATCCGTTTACACCCTTGATGGCAGAAGCTGACTGCTCTGAGAATGTCACCCTAAAAAAATCAGATTGGTACGAAGAGACAATGTAAACAGATGTCGATGCCGTATTAGGTGGAAAATTCAGTATCAGGGAAGTAGCAGGGAACTTTTCTGTCCTAAGAGCTCATTAGGAAAACGTGCTACTGCTCTTAAAAGAGGGCAATGTGCAACAATGGTACCTTTTTGGGGCAGAATTAAAAACATTTTCTGTGATCAATTGGAACATGAGCTAATCAAACGTCTTAAGTATTTAGACAACTGCTATTTGCCAGAAAACAAAACAGAATTTTTAAAATTAGTTTATGATTTGACAGAACGTTTGAAGCTGCCACATCAGTTCGACAGTAACAAGAAAACTGCAGAAAAAATATTTTTCCAGGGTTTCATGAAGCGGCATTCCGAATTTTCCGTACGTTGTGCCTAATCTACTGGCCTTCAAAGAGCACGTGGTTTCAACAGAGAGCAAATGGGTGCTTTTTATGCTAAAGTGGAGGAACTAATGGGCAAGTTCTCGTTCCTACCAAGCAGAATATACAGTTGTGATTGAACAACAGGTGTTAGTATTGTTCACTCAATAACTAGAAAAGTGTGAACTGCTGAGGCCAAAAAGCGGACCAGTTAACTCACGTTGGGAAAAAGTAGATGAAACATCACAATAATCATTGTATCAATGCACCTGGGGACCATTTCGTCGCTCCACTTTCTGTATTTCGAGGATTCTTGTGGACCCACAACTCATGAAAAATGCACCAGACGGAAGTGACTTCGAAGCACAAGAAAGTGGCTGGATATCAGTTTCTGTTTTTTTAAATGGATGACATCATTTGTGGAAAAGTTAAAACCATCAGAAGCAAATTCAGTTCTATTCATCCTGGATGGTCACAGCACCCCTGCATCGTTGCCAAATTTATTCAAGATGGTGAGTCCAAGATGGCGGCCATATATGTGGCAATGACACAGTGACATCATGGTGGGAAACTCAAATTTTGGTGGGAAAGTATTTCAGTTGTGCTGCCTCCACTAACCCAACCCTCCTCCCTCCCCTCCCCTTCCTCGACCCTCTCCCTCCTCTCCCCCTCCCCTCCTCCTCCCCTCCTGTCCAACCTCTGGAAATGGGCAGGGAAAAGGGACTCAGTCTGTGCTGGGCTGCTGGATAGGATCCACCTAAGTCTTTATTTTGTGTATTGTTTATTTAAACAATTTGAGTAGTCATAGGCAGTAGCTCCACTCATTGTGTTCACCATGAGTCTGGAGTCCAGCTGACCTAGTTCATAACACCGACACCAGAGGGCGCTGTTGTCCCTCCCCCTCTACCCTACTGTGACGTAATCCAAGATGGCGCTTTACGGAAAAATGGCGGGAAAAGGTCTCAGTCTGTGTCTAGCTGCTGGACTGGGAGGACGGTTGTGATTGTTTACTGTGGGATGAGATGTCTGTGCTGGAGGAGTATATTAGCTGTAATCATGCGTTTGAGGACTTTATCAATAGCAATGATAAGTGGTGAAGACGAATACGCTTCATGAAATAATGAAGATGAAGCAGGATGGGGCTAAGTTATGCTTCGCAACTCATGCTGATAAATGTGTGTGCTGTAACTGTAGATCATTCGATGAAAGTCCAGTCAGTCAGTCTTCCGAAGCACAAGAGGCCACTCTGCCACGAGGAATTTTGCAACAGGTGGAAAGACTCGGACAGGGAGTGAGCCAGCTCATGGCATAGCCACAAGGTAACTGCAGGGTTGCACGCTAAGCACTTTCTGTCGTGTTGGAAATACTCATGTCCCTCCACCTCTTTCCCATCCTCGGTGCCCGGATACAGTTTGTCATTGAACACGAACTTTTTCAGGAGTTATTACATCTGGTGTTGCGGAATATCGTCACCTACATAACCTGAAAGTGTCACAGGGATTAAATGTTCCACTGGACAAGGGGGAAGAGAGAGAGAGAGAGAGAGAGAGAGAGAGAGAGAGAGAGAGAGAGCGATGCAGATGACGTGAGAATATTTAAACAATTGCACGTTTTATTTTGAGAAGTACCACCACTGCTACACTTGAACATGGACTCAAAGAAAAAAAAAAAATACGCTTGTGGAACCTATCAGACTTCCTCCACTACTCTGGAATTCTTACGTGCATAAACAAATTAGGTAAAGTGTTTAATGCCTCAATACATTTGCAGATGTTGCTTTAAACTATTTATTTCAAATACACTTGCACACAAAATGCTGCACCGTCTTCCCAGGTGAAGATGGAATGGAAATGCATCATGGCAAAATACACTCCTGGAAATGGAAAAAAGAACACATTGACACCGGTGTGTCAGACCCACCATACTTGCTCCGGACACTGCGAGAGGGCTGTACAAGCAATGATCACACGCACGGCACAGCGGACACACCAGGAACCGCGGTGTTGGCCGTCGAATGGCGCTAGCTGCGCAGCATTTGTGCACCGCCGCCGTCAGTGTCAGCCAGTTTGCCGTGGCATACGGAGCTCCATCGCAGTCTTTAACACTGGTAGCATGCCGCGACAGCGTGGACGTGAACCGTATGTGCAGCTGACGGACTTTGAGCGAGGGCGTATAGTGGGCATGCGGGAGGCCGGGTGGACGTACCGCCGAATTGCTCAACACGTGGGGCGTGAGGTCTCCACAGTACATCGATGTTGTCGCCAGTGGTCGGCGGAAGGTGCACGTGCCCGTCGACCTGGGACCGGACTGCAGCGACGCACGGATGCACGCCAAGACCGTAGGATCCTACTCAGTGCCGTAGGGGACCGCACCGCCACTTCCCAGCAAATTAGGGACACTGTTGCTCCTGGGGTATCGGCGAGGACCATTCGCAACCGTCTCCATGAAGCTGGGCTACGGTCCCGCACACCGTTAGGTCGTCTTCCGCTCACGCCCCAACATCGTGCAGCCCGCCTCCAGTGGTGTCGCGACAGGCGTGAATGGAGGGACGAATGGTGACGTGTCGTCTTCAGCGATGAGAGTCGCTTCTGCCTTGGTGCCAATGATGGTCGTATGCGTGTTTGGCGCCGTGCAGGTGAGCGCCACAATCAGGACTGCATACGACCGAGGCACACAGGGCCAACACCCGGCATCATGGTGTGGGGAGCGATCTCCTACACTGGCCGTACACCACTGGTGATCGTCGAGGGGACACTGAATAGTGCACGGTACATCCAAACCGTCATCGAACCCATCGTTCTACCATTCCTAGACCGGCAAGGGAACTTGCTGTTCCAACAGGACAATGCACGTCCGCATGTATCCCGTGCCACCCAACGTGCTCTAGAAGGTGTAAGTCAACTACCCTGGCCAGCAAGATCTCCGGATCTGTCCCCCATTGAGCATGTTTGGGACTGGATGAAGCGTCGTCTCACGCGGTCTGCATGTCCAGCACGAACGCTGGTCCAACTGAGGCGCCAGGTGGAAATGGCATGGCAAGCCGTTCCACAGGACTACATCCAGCATCTCTACGATCGTCTCCAAGGGAGAATAGCAGCCTGCATTGCTGCGAAAGGTGGATATACACCGTACTAGTGCCGACATTGTGCATGCTCTGTTGCCTGTGTCTATGTGCCTGTGGTTCTGTCAGTGTGATCATGTGATGTATCTGACCCCAGGAATGTGTCAATAAAGTTTCCCCTTCCTGGGACAATGAATTCACGGTGTTCTTATTTCAATTTCCAGGAGTGTACATCGCTAAAATAAATGACCACAAATACACCGTGTCGAAACTCTGAAGATGATCCTATATGACATTAAAAAATGTTAAATACACTATCACAGTAGTTTACTACATGAGACACGGTCATAACTGGGGGACTCGCAGAGCGGCCAAGTCCGTCAGTGGCTGCAGCTCGCCGCAAAGTGAAATGCAGACCGGAAGTGTGGTTTTACTGGCTGTATCCACGAGCACACGAAAACCAGCTTGCCAACGGCAGGTGGGGTGGAATGCCACACTCCTATTGGCTACCGAAAATGCTGTTCAGGACTTCCCATCAACCGCTCTTCCTGATTGGTTCCCGCCAAATCGGTGAGTCTATATAAACCCTCCCCCTTCCATTCCTGGTCTCATTTGCTCATCGTCAGTTCGTCTGTATAATTGTGTGTCTATGTGTGTCCCTCTGCCTCTCATCAATCAATCATGAAGCGCAACAGCAGCTGCACCACCACCTCCAGCATCAGCGGCAGTAGCAAGCATTGTAGAATGGCTAAAGAAGACGAGGGAGAATATGAACTACCATGTAAGTGAATAATTTATATATATGGTTACGATGTTTAAACTGGGAAAAAATATTGCGTTAAAAAAGTTCTCGTCGGTAATCCAGTTTCTTTTCCTTGTTTTACAGGCCGGCCGGAGTGATCGAGCGCTTCTTGGCGCTACAGTCTGGAACCGCGCGACCGCTACGGTCGCAGGTTCGAATCCTGCCTCGGGCATGGATGTGTGTGATGTCCTTAGGTTAGTTAGGTTTAAGTCGTTCTAAGTTCTAGGGGACTGATGACCTCAGAAGTTAAGTCCCGTAGAGCTCAGAGCTATTTGAACCATTTGAGCCTTTGTTTTACAGCACAACGCCAGGACTTTATCCTGGATTGCGAGGATAGTTGGGAGGCGGAGAAGGGAGAGGCTGGGCAGCAGCAAACTCCTCCTCAGGTGGAAAGCCAGTGCCTACGACTGCCACATGAGGATTAAAAAAATTTTGTCATTAGTAGCATAATTTGTTTTTTCTGCATCGGTGGTTTCCTTCTTGTTATATATGGCTCACATGCTGGATATCCAGAAGGATTTGAAGACACTGCTGGAGGCTGGAAAAAGACTTCAGTTACACACTAGGCAACCTGACCTGGCCCTTTTTGAGGAGGGTGACATCCCTGAAGAGATGGTAGACATACCGGACAACGTTAATGAGTTGTTCGTGCTGTGGACCCAGAGGGGGAAAGGTAATTACTCACTCCGTTTGTAATCATGTGATCGTCTGTATTCTTTCTTTCTTTCTTTCTTTCCTTACAGCAAACATTGTACTTATTTTTGTTTTCTTTCTTCTATAGCGGACACATCTCCACAGCCACAGCACTGCATGGCTAAACTTTCTTCCTCGCCAAAGCGGTTTCCGGTAAGGTGCGCATCGTGTATAAGGGCGCCGCTAGTCGCTGTGCGGGAAGCTGCCACCACCGCTGCTGCTGCCCCAGCACCACCGCTCTGGCGTCCGTGGGCCGCGCAACGAGCTACTGCCCCTCAGGGTTTCTCATCCTCATCAGAATCGTCACCCAAGAAAGGTATTTCTGCCATGGCGAGGTACCATTCAGCAGCTCACCGACCCCATCATCAACAGGATGGACATTATCCCATAGCAGCAGTAGTAGTAGTAGTAGTACTGATAGAGATGATCCTGTTGCTAGTGGCAGTTCTCTCTCCCGTCCTTTTAGTGAAGGACATCAGGTCAGTAACACCATACCGCAGTTAGACACCTTTAAGGAGCGAATCTCATTCACGAGGATCGAGAATCTGGCAGGAGGGTACCATGCCCATGTTTGTTTTCTAAGGGCGTGCCTTCCCGTCGTGGAAAAGGAGCTCCTCAAGATAGTCAATGATCCACAATATCCCACCATTAAATGCAGTGCAGTGCTTTGCGTCGAACTGTTGCATCCTCCCAAATTTGATTCTGTTGTTGAAGAGACAAGTCTTCGTTATCTGTGGAGAGGGGGGGAGGAAGGGGATGGTGTGTTAACGCGGAGCACGTTAATCGCCAAATGGTTTCGTAAATCCACATCGAGCGCTATACTCGCCCGGTTTTCCAAGATGGAAGTGAGAGGGTCAGCTAAAGCACTCAGCTGGACAGCGATACACAGGGTCGAGCTATATCAAGCTCCCTAAGGATATCGCTAATAAGTAGGCATGCATTAATGTCGAAGATAGGAAGGATCAGACTTGTTTTGCATGGTCAATCCTGGCTTGCGAGAGAAATTACAATTACAAAGATCATCCTAGGTGTCCCTGAACATACCATGTAGGTAATAATATTAGTGGGTGCTATAACTTCGATGGTATCGAGTTCCCCATCAAGATCCAGGACATACCTAAATATGAGATGCAGAATACCGAGATATCGGTTCCCGTGTATGGCCTGGAGAAGAAAAGCAAGCCAGATGAGAAGGACAAGCATATTGTCGTCGGCCCCCTCCATTTCTCAAAATTTGCAGGTGAGCGTAAGATGCATGTAAACATGCTACTCTTCTATGAAGGTAATAACTTCACAATAAAGGATGACAGCCAAAAACAGTTGCAGGATAAAATTTATTAAAATTCTTGACCAAGGTTTCGGTGCATATAAATATACCTTCATCAGAAGTAAAACTACCTGAACAGAGAGACACATTCATTAGAAAAGCCATATCAACGAAAGTGAGAAACAGAAGCGTAAGTAACGGTGAAATTACTACAGTAATGTAGGCACAAAATCATTAGTACTTACTAAAATTACATCATGTAATGGAGAATAATAAAATCAATTATGCCAAAGGCGTCGTCAGTAATTAAAACATCATCTCCATTTGTACAACATGTGTAATGAGCACAGGGTCAAAGCGAACAGTATTAGCAGCATTACTTCACTTATGAACTATTGAGACATGAGTGTGAAAGCACTAGGGCAGATGGTTTCGCCGAGAGATGGCACTTGCATGTGCCAGACTCGCGCATATTAAAATTAATAAATACATACATAAGCGCATCGAAAAATTATTAAAGGTTGTGTTAATTCAAACTCTGTCTTAATAAGTAAAACGTATCAGGCCAATTAAAGACATTTATGTAAAATAGAAATATAGAACCAATTTTTCTGTATCCTAGTGTCAAACGGATAAAACTTGCGCTTGGAACATCTGACGAGAGAGGGCACTAGTGTAATGCGCGAGAGTCTCACGTAACGTAGGCAGCGAAATACATACTAGCGAAACAACCAAAAAATGTTATAATAAAACGAAAACATCTGTCATTATGAATAAAACATAGTAGTCATTTAACCATACATACACATTGAAATTCATAACAAGCAAACATCACAATACGTAGAATCCCAACAAGACAGGAAAAGTGCATTTCACCGGCATTAACAAGCAAGAAAATAACTACTAGTCAGCCACACTATGTTACATTAAGGCAATGAGGGGTTTGAAACTGTCTAAAAAATTATTGTTTCGAAGCTGCACCTGTTCATTAAGAACAAAACCGTCTTTTAGAGACAGATGCTTGAAAATCTCTAATTCTTCGAGCAAGTCTAGTTTGTAACCTTTATTAGCTTCATGAAGCAGCTCTACGTCGTCCAGTTCACTTGGCGTGTGCCGTAAGAGCCATAGATGTTCAGCAAAGGTGGAATTATATACGTTTTCCCCATTTTTACCTAACAAGTGTTCTTTATACCTAACTTTAATGGGTCTACCTGTCTGCCCTATGTAATAGTTTGGGCAGTCGTTACACGTAATTTTGTATACCCCGGACTTAGTGCTGAGTTCTTCTCGTGTTCCAATATTATGAATTACTCTACGTTTCAGGCTATTATTTACGGAAAAGGCAACTCTATAACCGTACTGTTTCTGTAAAAGTCTTCTTATCTTATATGAAACGTTCCCTAAAAATGGAATAGAAATAAAGTTATTACTCTCATACTTTTTTTCCCCGTTATCTCCTAAAGTAGAAAATATTTTACAGCTGTTTTTTTTTTTCTTATCAATTTGGTCAATTAATTTAGGGTCGTATCCATTGTTAGTAGCTATTGATTTTAATAAAGATATTTCGTTTTCAAAACAATTCTGTGCTAAAGGTGTGTTCACAGCGCGATGAACTGCGGAATGAAAAAAGGCGATCTTGTGAGTTTGAGGATGACAGGAATCTGCTGGAATAATATTATCAGAAAAAGTTTCTTTACGAAAAATGTCGAAGCTAATAGTGTTACCCGATAACTTGAGTTTCAAATCAAGAAAATGGAGTTCTCTATCGTTATTTTGAATCTCTTTTGTGAATTTCATTTTCTCATGGAAACTGTTGAAAACATGAAACAGTTGTTGTAGATCTTGGTCACACCTTTGAAACAGTATGAGTATATCATCAACATAACGAGCATAAAAAGAAATCTTATTGCCTAACGTAGGATTGTTTTTGAAGAAATTTTCTTCTAGTGCATTCACAAAGATGTCAGCTAAGATGCCAGCTAACGGGCAACCCATGGCTAAGCCGAATGGTTGTTCATACATTTTACCATTAAACTGGAAGTAATTGTAATCTAGTACAACATGCAGTAGTGACATAAGTTCCGAAAACTGTATTAATTTTAATACGCACGAGTCTGGCACATGCAAGTGCCATCTCTCGGCGAAACCATCTGCCCTAGTGCTTTCACACTCATGTCTCAATAGTTCATAAGTGAAGTAATGCTGCTAATACTGTTCGCTTTGACCCTGTGCTCATTACACATGTTGTACAAATGGAGATGATGTTTTAATTACTGACGACGCCTTTGGCATAATTGTTTTTATTATTCTCCATTACATGATGTAATTTTAGTAAGTACTAATGATTTTGTGCCTACATTACTGTAGTAATTTCACCGTTACTTAAGCTTCTGTTTCTCACTTTCGTTGATATGGCTTTTCTAATGAATGTGTCTCTCTGTTCAGGTAGTTTTACTTCTGATGAAGGTATATTTATATGTACCGAAACCTTGGTCAAGAATTTTAATAAATTTTATCCTGCAACTGTTTTTGGCTGTCATCCTTTATTGTGAAGAATTTTAACAGTTGCTGCCACAGCCATGTTTAAAATCATGAAGGTAATAACTATCATTATGTTTGGATCAAAGATACGTCCCAACTCCTATTCCATCAGTTGAGTAAATATGAACATAAAAAGCATATTTGCTTAAGGTGCCTGAATTATTTTTCCTCGGACAAGTTATTAGCGGCACATCTAGTAGACTGTGCATCAAAGAACCTGGTACATATTATTATGCCTACTGAAGAAAACAAATTCATAAAGTTTAAAAATGCTCATCGCCAGATGTGATGCCTGTTTGTAGTGTACGCCGACTTTGAGTGCCTTCTCGCTCCTGTGACCCACTGTGAAGGTGACACTACAGCCCCGCACACCACCTTTACAGAAACACACGTATCATATGTGGCAGCGTACTAAATTTTATCGTCCTATGATTCCAGTCTAAACCAATACAAATCTTATGTCGGGGATAATTCTGTGGTTTGGCTGCTCACTGAGCTCGAAAAACCTTGATAGGAGGTTGATAAGCTGTACAGCGACAATGTTCCCATGACCAAACGTAAGAAGAATGAAGATTTGTACAATAACACGGTTGACTGTCATATTTGCCGTTAGACATAAATGCAGAAACTCCTCGTAGGGACCATTGTTATCTTACGGGGAAGTTCCGTGGCGCAGTTCACAAAATGTGCAATTAGAAGTACCAGCTACCGAGGCACATACCCGTTTTATTTCATAATTTAAGCAGGTATGACGCTCAATTTCTAATTGAGCACTTGGCTGATTTCGGTTGGGAGAAAAATCAGGTTAGTGTCCTACCTGAGAGTGTCGAGAAACACATTCATTCTCCAAATCAATGACGTCAAGAATTACGATCCGCTTCCTTGATACGCTACGTTTTATGCAGGCACCACTAATGAAACTAGTTGAAACTCTACCTCAGGGGGATATGAATATCACTTGACCTGCTCTTTCCGACGAGGAAAAGTTTCAACCTGTGACTAGGAAGGGGGTTTTTCCATATCAGTATGTGAACAGTATGGCGCAACCAGGCTACCCAACATAATTGCATTCTCCAGCAACTTTACAGGCGATGCCGTAAAGGATGCAGAGCATGAGCATGCTGTGAATACCTCGCGGGAATTCAACATCTCCACTTTAGGAGAGTACACATGGCTTTACATGGACACAGACGTGTGTTTGCTTGCAGACGTTTTCGAAAAATTCTGGTGTCTTTGCATGGCCCCATATTCTCTGGAGCCCGCCTTGTATTAAACAGCACCTGGGTTGCCTTGGGATGCAATGCTCAAGAAAACGAAGTGCAGCATCGAATTATTGACCATTGCTAATATGCTTCTTTTCTTTGAGTGAGGGATCCGTGGGGGACTTAGCAAATCTGTCCATTGCATGCAAAAGAAAATAACCCATGGATGGGTGACAGGTTCAACACATCCCTCAATTCGAGTTATATGATGTAACTCGATGTAAGTAACTTATGTGGGCACACCATGCAGCAGTCACTGTCAACTGGTGAGTTTTGATGCTAGGGATTAGGTGGCAAAATCATGGGGATATGGCGGCTGTTTCTGATGTAGGGTATGTGGTCGAGGCAGAATTAACATACGCTATTAGTTTGCATGATGAACACGCTGATTTGCCACTGTGTCCAGAGCAATTAGTTCCGCGAGGAGGCTCCACCAAAAAACTGATGACAACACTGGGGAATAAGCGGAGACACGTTATCCATTATCGTAATCTCCAGCAGTGTCTCAGCTTGGGGGTGGAGCTGGTTAGAATCACCCGGCCTATCTCCTTCAAGCAGTCCCCCTGGTTAAAGGAGTATATTGATTTGAATACAAGACAGAGAGCTTCTGCGACATGTGACTTTGAGAAAGATTTTTACAAATTAATGAATAATTGAATTTTCAGTAAAACACTGGAGAATTTGAGGGAACGACGTGAAATTTTGATTAGAACCGAATGGGATGAACGTTATGGCGTAAGAAAATGCATTTCCAGACCAAATTTTAAGTGGGTCACCATATTCAATAAGAACTTTCTTGCTGTGGGGATGGCGAAGACTGCAGTAGAGTTTACGAAACCTATTTATGTGGGGATGTGCATACTAGACCTATCTAAACTCCACATGTACCGCTTTCATTATGAGTTTGCAAAAACTCATTTCACAGATCCTAAATTACTTTATATGGTTACAGATAGCTTCATCTATCGGGTGAAGAACTGCAATCCATATGAGGTAATGCACCACGGTAATGAATTCGACACATCCTCATATATGCCTAATAATCCTTACAGTATTGTTCCACAGAACAAGGTGGTTATCGGCCTTATGAAAGACGAGCCGAATGGACTGCCAATGGTGGAATTTGTAGGTCTGCGATCAAAAATGTATGCATATCGCACGTTGGAAGGTGTCAGCCAGAGGCCGGCTAAGGGTGTGTGTCTTATGGCATGAGAGCCCTCTCTATCGAAGACTATTTGTGGTGCCTGTACAGTGGTGTTCGTGGTGCTGCACTGCAGCCACCGCATCTGGTACTGCAGACTAGTATTTGATTGAGAGGACACAAGGCGTACACTGTGCTGCTGTCTAAAATTGGCCTATCGCCTCATGACGATAAAAGGGTCAATTGTGATGACGGGAAAAAACTCTCCCATACTTAGAATACTCACTTGTAGCGAGAGAAGGGGTGGGGGATTCTGATTGAGTGAGAGGGAGGAATGAGGGGGAGAGAGAGAGAGAGAGAGAGAGAGAGAGAGAGAGAGAGAGAGAGAGTCTCCAGATTAATAGTATGACAGTGTAAGTAATTTGTGTGTATGTGTGTGAATTTAGTGTAAATATTTATGTGTACTATGTACATACACATAGGCCATGTGTGGGTAAAAAAGATTAAAAGATATATATATGCATAGCATATGTGTGAAAGAAAGAATAGTTAAAAAAGTCAAAAAGCATAAAAAATATTAAAAAAGCATAAACGGAAGAAAGATATTTGTATATTCATTTATTGATACATAACGTATGTGTATCCTGTAAATATATATCTACATACCATGTGCATCTTGTAAATAGAAAAGTTTTTAAATTTTTCACCTGCTGCTAGCTATCCAAGTCAGTTTATATATATATATATATATATATATATATATATATATATATATATATATATATCGGGTGTTTCAAAAATGACCGGTATATTTGAAACGGCAATAAAAACTAAACGAGCAGCGATAGAAATACACCGTTTGTTGCAATATGCTTGGGACAACAGTACATTTTCAGGCAGACAAACTTTCGAAATTACAGTAGTTACAATTTTCAACAACAGATGGCGCTGCAAGTGATGTGAAAGATATAGAAGACAATGCAGTCTGTGGGTGCGCCATTCTGTACGTCGCCTTTCTGCTGTAAGCGTGTGCTGTTCACAACATGCAAGTGTGCTGTAGACAACATGGTTTATTACTTAGAACAGAGGATTTTTCTGGTGTTGGAATTCCACCGCCTAGAACACAGTGTTGTTGCAACAAGACGAAGTTTTCAACGGAGGTTTAATGTAACCAAAGGACCGAAAAGCGATACAATAAAGGATCTGTTTGAAAAATTTCAACGGACTGGGAACGTGACGGATGAACGTGCTGGAAAGGTAGGGCGACCGCGTACGGCAACCACAGAGGGCAACGCGCAGCTAGTGCAGCAGGTGATCCAACAGCGGCCTCGGGTTTCCGTTCGCCGTGTTGCAGCTGCGGTCCAAATGACGCCAACGTCCACGTATCGTCTCATGCGCCAGAGTTTACACCTCTCTCCATACAAAATTCAAACGCGGCAACCCCTCAGCGCCGCTACCATTGCTGCACGAGAGACATTCGCTAACGGTATAGTGCACAGGATTGATGACGGCGATATGCATGTGGGCAGCATTTGGTTTACTGACGAAGCTTATTTTTACCTGGACGGCTTCGTCAATAAACAGAACTGGCGCATATGGGGAACCGAAAAGCCCCATGTTGCAGTCCCATCGTCCCTGCATCCTCAAAAAGTACTGGTCTGGGCCGCCATTTCTTCCAAAGGAATCATTGGCCCATTTTTCAGATCCGAAACGATTACTGCATCACGCTATCTGGACATTCTTCGTGAATTTGTGGCGGTACAGACTGCCTTAGACGACACTGCAAACACCTCGTGGTTTATGCAAGATGGTGCCCGGCCACATCGCACGGCCGACGTCTTTAATTTCATGAATGAATATTTCGATGATCGTGTGATTGCTTTGGGCTATCCGAAACATACAGGAGGCGGCGTGGATTGGCCTCCCTATTCGCCAGACATGAACCCCTGTGACTTCTTTCTGTGGGGACACTTGAAAGACCAGGTATACCGCCAGAATCCAGAAACAATTGAACAGCTGAAGCAGTACATCTCATCTGCATGTGAAGCCATTCCGCCAGACACGTTGTCAAAGGTTTCGGGTAATTTCATTCAGAGACTACGCCATATTATTGCTACGCATGGTGGATATGTGGAAAATATCGGACTATAGAGTTTCCCAGACCGCAGCACCATCTGTTGTTGAAAATTGTAACTACTGTAATTTCGAAAGTTTGTCCGCCTGAAAATGTACTGTTGTCCCAAGCATATTGCAACAAACGGTGTATTTCTATCGCTGCTCGTTTAGTTTTTATTGCCGTTTCAAATATACCGGTCAATTTTGAAACACCCTGTATATATATATATATATATATATATATATATATATATATATATATATATATATTCCATCGGATTTGAAAACATTCCAGTCGAGTGCTACTGGAAAAAAATTGTAAAATATATTCTCGACCAGTGTAATCATTGTGAAACGTCCCCTTAGAACAAATTATACAAGACTGTGCTGAAACTGACACACTATGTTTTTAGTGCAACGCAATCTGACTATCAAAGATCCCTGCAAAAGAATGGCCCTGACTAACTTTAACCTATACCTTTCACAAATCACTTACCTCACAAAAATCTTCGTTACTCGAACTACTGCATTACAGCGAGCGCCACTATTGCCAGCTAAATAAAAGATTCAAACTACAGAAGGCACTAACTACTGATAGGGATAGTTAGCAAATGAAAGATATTAATAGAGAACAAACAATGTATTTACCTTAATAGTCATAATATATATATAGCATTTCATGACAAATTACAAAACTCCGCCATCTCTCTCTTCACATCCATCACTGCTGGCGGCTCACTTCCCACTGCGCAAGGCTACGCGCGGTTCACATCCAGCTGCCGCTGCCTAACTCTACAATGGCAGACAACAATGCAAACTAACATAAACAGCCTACTTACAATTGTAGTGTGTAAGTTAAAAGTATCTCTGCAGTTGAATAGCAGAGTCAAATTGTACCTCAAGAGCTGTGTTGTACCTCAAGAACGATATTGTACCTGAAGAACTGAATTGTAATCTCAAGAACTGAATTATATTTGTGTGAAATGAATAAACGAAAAAATATTTTTATCGTACATCTTTGTTGTTATTTACTAAAAAATCCTATCCCCTACTGCGTTATACAGGGTGTCTAAGCTAACTCTGCCACCTAAAATATCTCTGGAACAACAATAGATATTAAAAAAACGGTTTTTACCAGCATGAACGTACGGCAAGGGCTTAGAAAACGAAATAATATGTGAAATTTTAAAACGTAAACAAATGCTATTTTCAACACAAACTTGTGTATTTTTAAATAGACCCCCCTTATTTCTTATGCAATCAATAGCATGAAAAGTCACAAAAATAATGGCGTTGGGTGCATCGCAATACGTCAATTACATCACGAGAAATTGCGAAGCGAAGTTGATGCTTGAAATAAATGAAGCGCACAGGTAGCGCACGTCCTGAGACTCAACTGTGCACCTCACGCTGCCAGTAACTGTGATGTGATTGACATACTACGTGAGTGGAGTGTTAATGTATTGTGTGGTATTGCATGACAACACATCATTGGCCCATATTTCATTGATGCCACTCCTAACGGGAGTTTAGCCCCTTCTTGAGATGCACCTTACTTGAACCAGTCCATCTCTTATAATGTGTCAAATAAGGCGGTATCAGAATGATGGATTTCCTGCACATAATGTTTATTGTTGCAAAATGAGAACTAGAGGTACAATTAGTGGTAAACACTTGGTTTCACGTTTCTAAACCTCATAAGTTCTGAAATATGTGGCTTGTAAAGGATAGCAACGGCGTTATAGTTTCTGACGTAATGTATCGCATGTAGTATAGTGCTCAGAGCAGGGGTTGCCTGCACTGGCGCCTGTATCCTACCGTAAACATACCAATATCACCACGCTCTACCTTCTCTGTACAGGTGTCTCCTAATCTGGTCTGCTGAACTGCTCTGATGCTGTAACGTAATTCACATACGTTGCCACATTAAAACCTGTTTTCTTGTGGCTTGTTACATTTGCAGTCATCTAGTCGATATGCCGGCCTTCAGTAATGAAGAAAAACTAGATATTATTTTAATTTATGGCGAATGTCACAGAACTGCAACCGAGCTGGGACACTGTATGCTGAACGCTATCCAGATCGCCGGTATCCGTCACGTCGAACCACTGGCAACATCTTCAAGACACTCACGGAAGCAGGAAGCTGGGCTTCCACAAAACGTCGACTATCAACGCCAGCGACCAGCAATGGAAACGAAATTGCTGTTCTGGCTGCTGTAGGGCACAATCCTCAGGTGAGTGTACGAGAAATTGCAGTAGGTGTAGGAATAAGCCACAGTAGTGTGTGCAGAATCTTGCATCGGCATCGGTTTCATCAGTTCCATATCTCACTGCACCAAGAACTGTACGGGAATGACTTTGAATTCCACATTGCATTCTGTCGTTTTGCACTTCAGCAGTTGCAAGGTAACCCAGTACTCCTAAGCAATACGTTGTTTACGGATGAGGCTTCATTTACAAATCATGGTAATTTGAATCTGCGGAGCATGCACTACCGGTCCATGCAAAATCCCCGCTGGATTCGCTAAGTTGCTCATCAACGACAGTGGAGTGTCAGTGTTTGGTGCGGTATCATTGCTAACTGTATTGTGGGACCGATTTTTAGCGGGAAACATTGAATGGACAGCGATATGCATCTTTTGTTCAACACACACTAGCGCTCCTCATACAGGATCTAGGATTGGAAACTCATCTATCAGTGTGGTTCCAACATGATGGATATCTCACACACAATGCAAAAATTGCCAGAGACGTTCTAGATGTGACATTTCCAAATAGGTGGATGGGGCGGGGAGGTACTGTGTGATGGCCAGCACGGTCCCCGACTTGACGCCATTAGACTTCTTTGTCTGGCGCGCAGTGAGAGACAGAGTGTATCAAGAACCCCTAGCGACAGTAGAAGATGTGCAACATCGTATTACTGCTGCATGTGCGGCAGTATCTGTAGAAACTCTACAATCTATGCAACACTCTCTCGTTACCCGTCTGCAAACGTGTATTGATGCAAACGGAGGGCACTTCCAACATATGTTGACGTGACACAGTTTCATTGGTCAAGATGTGGGTGTATTTTTTATGCTGCATGTAATGCACAACAATACAGTTTCTGTGGGCGACAGGGCACTAGTAAATGTGTTTAGCAAAGTGAATTCAACTGGTTTATCTCTAAGTTTAGCTCTAGTTGTCATTTCGCTACAATAAACATACATTTACAATTTGAAAAACGTAACTTTGCGTTGGACGTGTTAGTTGTTTATTTCTGTGAATTATGCATACCTTCCCATTGTGTGAGCCCCTGGCACAGGCAGCGTGATGAGCACTCTTGAGTCTCAAGACGTGCGCTAGCTGAGCGCTTCATTTATTTCAAGCGTCAACTTCGCTTCGCAATTTCTCGGGATGTAATTGACGTATTGCGATGCAACCAACGCCATTATTATTTTTTATTTTTCAAGCTATTTATTGCATACGAAATAATAGGGGGTGCCTATTTAAAATACACAAGTCTGTGTTGAAAATAGTATTTGTTTACATTTTAAAATTTCGCATAGTATTTGGTTTCCTAAGCCCCTGCCGTACGTTCGTGTTGGTCAAAACCGTTTTTGAATATCTATTGTTGTTCCAAGAGATATTTAAGGTGGCAGAGTTAGGTGAGACACCCTGTATATAAAGGCTGTGCAGGTCACAAATGACATTAGTTTTTCTGAAGATGAGTGTTATTAAGGTGAAGTTTAAGACCGAGAATAACAAAATATATAGAATGGTTGCAAGGAATTAGGTCTATTGTGCAGCACGAATTGGGTTAAGGGAGCAGGAGACACGTGACCCCGTCCGCTTCCACAGACATAAAGCAGACATGTCTAAAATTACATTTCCTGTGCTTGAAGAAAACCACAGACGTGGTATCTGGGTAAAACTGTAGACTGTCAAAGTGGGAACAGGGCAAAGGGAAATCACACACATATTATGATGTAAAAATTCATTTATTTCTCATCCAACTTAAAAGTAATTTTGCGTTTCCGTAAGGAGACACAGCACCCCTATTTTCACACATCTTCTTGAGTCCATGGAGAGCAGGGCACCTGTAGAATTTCGGGTCTTGAATAGCAGCAAATTGAAAATTCGACGCATCCATGAGATATCCTTGCCCTTCACGTAGATGATGGTATCCGAGTGGCCGAATAATCGAAGCGACGTCACCATATCTTTATAGGGTATTCCAGGATCATCCCAGTGAATTCCATGGTAGTAACGTGTTAACCGCTTCTCACTCTTCCATGTCTTAGCGTACTTCACAACCTTGAAAGACCTTGGTGAAGCAATGTTTTCCGAGAAAGTCTTTATTACTCCTGCATATTCTGTGTACGCTACGAATGCAACATCTTTAAATATGAACTGTCTATACTCACCATCATAGAAACGCTGAGCGTCTGCAATGATATTCACACCTTGAGGTGCCATTGTGGAATGCTCTATGTATGGCCACAGCTCCTGTTCATTTATACAGCTCGTTGCCCAACGCCAGTGAGGGAGCGGTAACTGATCACACGATCATGTAGAAATTCAGTTCGTATGTGTACAGTTTCAGACTAATTCTCTCCTTCTGTTTCGAGGAGTCTGTTACGATGATCGCTGATAGCTCCTTGAATTTCTGTGGACTGACTAGGCACCCTCCTCCTTCTTCTTCAGCACTTTCATAGTAAAAAGCATGAAACCTCACATGCATGTCATATCACTGCATACATTTTCATTCCACTGCAGTTGTAAATTGTCATATGCTTAAAATTCTAAATTCCCTGAGATTAGTTAACGTGCAGTTGTCAAAAACAGTGGAATCATTAGTTATATTTCCTCTTCTATCAGTCTGAAACGGAAGTGTGATGCATCTGGGTGTCTCTAACTGCGAAGAGGTTTTAATAGCCCATGTTTGTCTTCTTGCAGTCGGTAGCACTGGGTACTCGAAAACCCCAGAGAGCAAAATGCTAGTGGTAGAAATGTACCAGAATTCAGGACTTTTAAAAGTTTCAAACGCTCCTCGTCTGATAGACGGACGTGAGACATTTTTCATGTTATCTGGCTGATTGTGGTCATATTCTCCTATTGAGCTTCTTGAATGTATGAGTTATTATCCGTCGCACTCCGTACCAGAACGAGTTCCTGTTTAGCATTTATAATAATCTGCCTCATGTCCTCAAAGTAGCCCATAAGCATTTTTATAGGTATGCATGCAGAAAATCGCTTTTGTCTGCAACTGCTTTATCCTCCAGATCGTCTATGAACCATGATGCATTTTCTCTACCATTCAGATCGGTGGTTCATGGAAAGACGTATGTTTTAAGAGTAGACATTATGACAACATTGCGTGTACGGTCGATCTCAGACTCATTGAGTTCATAGCGTATCTCTTGAAACAGGAATGCAAAGCGTTAACAGCTTGGACCCCATTGTATCACTGTCGTCGGTTTTTTTTTTTTTTTTTTTTTTATGATCGCTCTGAATATACGAAACTCTTGCACGGAAGCGTCAGCGCGTCTTGGTCCTGGATGACAATCCTAATTTCATCATTTTTGTTAAATGTGGTTGAAGCGTAAGGGTTACGCCAGAAGTATTCCTGACGTAAAATTCACTTATCATACTCTATTGGACTGGTTATAAAGAGTGAGGACGTCATTACGTGGGTTCAAACCGACTGATTTAAGAAACTCGTAGTTCACACCTGTTAACACTTTGCGGTTCGGCAGCGAAGTGACGTTCTGTGGATTGCATGCACTGATTTTATGCCTTACGTCCATCGTGCCTTAGATGTAACCATACAATGATTTCCCCACCATAAAAGTCAACAAGTTGATTATTCTGGTCCACAATACGCAACTCCAAATAGTCCAATGTTTGAACTGTCACTGGAAGGTATATTGTATTGGTTGGAGTATCAACAACCCTATACCCCGTTGCAACCGAGGGGAAGAATCCGTAAAACGTATGAATCAGACTGTCGTTGAGATAGGAGTTCGTTCCAATGTTACTCTTCACTCGGATTGTGCTGATGGGCAGTATGACCATAGTCTGATCTGACTTGCAGAATTTACTAGGATCCTTCTTCAGAACCTGTCCTTTTGTGCAACCCAGCAGCCGCCCTATTCAACCTTTCTGGTTAAAGTCCAGTCGTTGCATTCACAGTCCTTATTTCAGATTTAAGTGTACTGATGTTTGCACGTAGCTCAATACCTTTCCAAATTGTTTTAAGACTTTTTTAAATCGTCAGTGTCATATGCACTGGGTCCTATTTCCACAATGTCTTTCTCACCATTAATATCCAGATGCAGTTTGTTATTACCCTCGGTGATATTTGGGATGCTGTTGTACATCTCCAGTCCAACCAATGCAATACTCCATTCACCAATGCTCAAATCAATTGGCGCGAAGTAATTTGCGCGTAATACGAATGATTGTTCTGTAACATTATGTTACAGAAATTACAATTCTATGGTATAAATGGAATAGCATATGAGTGGTGTAAGTCATACCTACAGAACAGGAAGCAAAAAGTTTCCTTATATGGGACAAGTGATTTAAATAAGTTTGCCACTTCATCTAACTCGGGTGAAATTACATTAGATGTTCCACAGGGTTCAGTCATGGGTCCCCTTCTGTTCTTGATATATGTGAACGACCTCCCTTCCTATCTGAAACAGGAAGCTGAACTGATACTGTTTGCTGATCATACAATCAACATTATTAATCCACTAAAAGAAAGTCCAATTGAAAATGATAAAAATAAGGTATTTGGAAAAGTCATTACTTGGTTTTCTGCAAATGGGCTTGCTCTAAACTTTGAAAAAACACAGTACATCCAATTTTCTGCTGCAAAAAGTACAGTTCCTTCAATAAATATAACACATCAACAGAAGTCAGTAGACAGGGTAGAGCATACTAAGTTTGTGGGTGTACATACAGATGAGAATCTTAATTGGAAAATTCATATTTTGCATCTCCTAAAACGAGTAGGTTCAGCAACTATTGCTATCAAAATAATTGCCAAGTTTGAGGACATAGAAATTAGTAAGCTAACATACTTTTCATACTTTCACTCCCTGATGTCGTGTTGTTGTTGTTGTGGTCTTCAGTCCTGAGACCGGTTTGATGCAGCTCTCCACGGTACTCTATCCTGTGCAAGCTTCTTCATCTCCCAGTAGGTACTGCAGCCCACATCCCTCTGAATCTGCTTAGCATATACATCTCTTGGTCTCCCTCTACGATTTGTACCCTCCAAGCTGCCCTCCAATACTAAATTGGTGATCCCTTGATGCCTCAGAACATGTCCTCCCAACCGATCCCTTCTTCTAGTCAAGCTGTGCCACAAACTCCTCTTCTCCCCAGTCCCATTCTGTACCTCCTCATTAGTTATGTTATCTACCCTTCTAATCTTCAGCATTCTTCTGTAGCACCACATTTCGAAAGCTTCTATTCGCTTCTTGTCCAAGCTAGTTATCGTCCATGTTTTACTTCCATACACGGCTACACTCCATACAAATACTTTCAGAAACGACTTCCTGAAACTTAAATCTATACTCGATGTTAACAAGTATCTCTTCTTCACAAACGCTTTCCTTGCCATTGCCAGTCTACATTTTATATCCTCTCTACTTCGACCATAATCAGTTATTTTGCTCCCCAAATAGCAAAACTCCTTTACTACTTTAAGTGTCTCATTTCCTAATCTAATTCCCTCAGCAACACCCAACTTAATTCGACTACATTCCATTATCCTTTTGTTGATGTTCATCTTATATCCTCCTTTCAAGACACTGTCCATTCCGTTCAACTGCTCTTCCAAGTCCTTTTCTGTCTCTGACAGAATTACAATGTCATCGGCGAACCTCAAAGTTTTAATTTCTTCTCCATGGATTTTAATACCTGCTCCGAATTTTTCTTTTGTTTCCTTTACTGCTTGCTCAATATACAGATTGAACAACATCGGGGAGAGGCTACAACCCTGTCTCACTCCCTTCCCAACCACTGCTTCCCTTTCATGCCCCTCGACTCTTATAACTGCCATCTGCTTTCTGTACAAATTGTAAATAGCCTTTCGCTCCCTGTATTTTACCCCTGCCACCTTCAGAATTTGAAAGAGAGTATTCCAGTCAACATTGTCAAAAGCTTTCTCTAAGTCTACAAATGCTAGAAACGTAGGTTTGCCTTTTTTTAATCTAGCTTCTAAAATAAGTCGTAGGGTCAGTATTGCCTCACGTGTTCCAATATTTCTACGGAATCCAAACTGATCTTCCCCAAGGTCGGCTTCTACCAGTTTTTCCATTCGTCTGTAAAGAATTCGCGTTAGTATTTTACAGCCGTGACTTATTAAACTGATAGTTCGGTAATTTTCACATCTGTCAACGCCTGCTTTCTTTGGGATTGGAATTATTATATTCTTCTTGAAGTCTGAGGGTATTTCGCCTGTGTCATACATTTTGCTCACCAGATGGTAGAGTTTTGTCAGGACTGGCTCTCCCAAGGCTGTCAGTAGTTCTAATGGAATTTTGTCTACTCCCGGGGCCTTGTTTCGACTTAGGTCTTTCAGTGCTCTATCAGACTCTTCACGCAGTATCATATCTCCCATTTCATCTTCATCTACATCCTCTTCCATTTCTATAACATTGCCCTCAAGTACATCGCCCTTGTATAGACCCTCTATATACTCCTTCCACCTCTCTGCTTTCCCTTCTTTGCTTAGAACTGGGTTTCCATCTGAGCTCTTGATATTCATACACGTGGTTCTCTTTTCTCCAAAGGTCTCTTTAATTTCCCTGTAGGCTGTATCTATCTTACCCCTAGTAAGATAAGCCTCTACATCCTTACATTTGTCCTCTAGCCATGCCTGCTTAGCCATTTTGCACTTCCTGTCAATCTCATTTTTGAGACGTTTGTATTCCTTTTTGCCTGCTTCATTTACTGCATTTTTATATTTTCTCCTTTCGTCAATTAAATTCAATATTTTTTCTGTCACTCAAGGATTTCTACTAGCCCTCGTCTTTTTACCTACTTGATCCTCTGCTGCCTTCACTACTTCATCCCTCAAAGCTACCCATTCTTCTTCTACTGCATTTCTTTCCCCCATTCTTGTCAATTGTTCCCTTATGCTCTCCATGATACTCTGTAAAACCTCTGGTTTAGTCAGTTTATCCAGGTCCCATCTCCTTAAATTCCCACCTTTATGCAGTTTCTTCAGTTTTAATCTACAGTTCATTACCAATAGATTGTGGTCAGAGTCCACATCCGCCCCAGGAAATGTCTTACAATTTAAAACCTGATTCCTAAATCTCTGTCTTACCATTATATAATCTATCTGAAACCTGTCAGTATCTTCAGGCTTCATCCATGTATACAACCTTCTTTTATGATTCTTGAACCAAGTGTTAGCTATGATTAAGTTGTGCTCTGTGCAAAATTCCAACAGGCGGCTTCCTCTTTCATTTCTTACCCCCAATCCATATTCACCTACTAAGTTTCCTTCTCTCCCTTTTCCTACTACCGAATTCCAGTCACCCACGACTAGTAAATTTTCGTCTCCCTTCACTATCTGAATAATTTCTTTAATCTCATCATACACTTCTTCAATTTCTTTGTTATCTGCAGAGCTAGTTGGCATATAGACTTGTACTACTGTCGTAGGCGTGGGCTTCGTGTCTATCTTGGCCACAACAATGCGTTCGCTGTGCTGTTTGTAGTAGCTTACCCGCATTCCTATTGTTTTATTCATTATTAAACCTACTCCAGCAGTACCCCTATTTGATTTTGTATTTATAGCCCTGTATTCACCTGACCAAAAGTCTTGTTCGTCCTGCCACCGAACTTCACTAATTCCCACTATATCCAACTTTAACCTATCCATTTCCCTTTTTAAATTTTGTAACCTTCCTGCCCGATTAAGGGACCTGACATTCCACGCTCCGACCCGTAGGACACCAGTTTTCTTTCTCCTGATAACGACGTCCTCCTGAGTAGTCCCCGCCCGGAGATCCGAATAGGGGACTATTTTACCTCCGGAATATTTTACCCAAGAGGACGCCATCATCATTTATCCATACAGTAAAGCTGCATGCCCTCGGGAAAAATTACGGCCGTAGTTTCCCCTTGCTTTCAGCCGTTCGCAGTACCAGCACAGCAAGGCCGTTTTGTTTAGTGTTACAAGGCCAGATCAGTCAATCACCCAGACTGTTGCCCCTGCAACTACTGAAAAGGCTGCTGTCCCTCTTCAGGAACCATACGTTTGTCTGGCCTCTCAACAGATACCCCTCCGTTGTGGTTGCACCTACGGCACGGCTATCTGTATCGCTGAGGCACGCAAGCCTCCCCACCAACGGCAAGGTCTCTGGTTCATGGGGGGAGGCTCTGATGTCGTACGGAATAATATTTTGGGGCAACGCAACATTTAGACAAAAAGTATTCACTGCTCAAAAGAAAGTGGTTAGAATAATGTGTGGGGTTCATATTCGCACATCTTGTAGGCATCTTTTTAAAATATTGGGAGTTCTTACAACAGCCTCACAATACATCTACTCACTAATGAAATTTGTTCTCAACAACATGGACCAGTTTAAGAACAACAGCGATATTCATGGTTATAATACCAGAAAAAAAGAAAGACTTACACTATCCTTTGCTCAACATATCTTTGGCACAGAAAGGGGTAAATATGGTGCTATAAAAATTTTCGACAAATTACCAGATGAAATTAGGTGTCTGACAGACAGCAGTAATAGCTTCAAAAATAAATTGAAATCATATCTCCTTGACAACTCCTTCTATACCATAGATGAATTCTTGAATAGAAATAAATAAATCTATAAATATAGTATATGCATTTTGTGCCATTTAAAGGAATGGGGTAAATAATAGAAATATTAATCTTTAACTCTGTATTGTAACATATGGACCAAAACAAAAATTTTAAATATATATATATATATATATATTAAAGAAATTTTGTTTCATATGGGCATTTCTTGTGCACTTGACACATTCCACATCATAACGACTACCATACCGTGCAATTGATCAATGGAACACGCAACCAACCAACTAACTAACTTTAAAGCCAAACCGTATGACACTGCATCTTAACCTCAACTGATGAAGGGATGTTTAAAGCTCTTCCTTTATATTCTTCTTCTTCATTGTAAATGTCAAGAGAAGTATGATGCATAGATATTCGCAGAGGCGTGCGTTAAAGTTCTGATAGCGCCGAAAATTGTAGAACACACATCTTCTGCGAGTGAAGTAACGTTGTAATTCTTCTAGCAGCTGTAGGTCGCCAAATTAGTCGAAATAGTAGACGGTATTTGCATTTTTCGTAACATACGACACCCAGTGGGTGCCGGGACCTCCAGCAACATCTAAATTCACAATACCACATTCACCAGATTTCCACATAGTCTTCGGTAAGAATCCTGCATAAACATAACTTGGAATCTTCGAATGTCGAATTTTTTCTAACAAACTTAAGAAGATCAGTATTTGTGAGTAGCTGATCTGGTAGGACTGCTAATAGGCTTTTTTTATTTATGAATAGACCAAGCCCTTTCCGGTGCTGTTTCAAGTATAGTCCTTTTCCGATGGCTGCGGCTTCCATAATGCGGTTATATTTTCTGTTCCTTCTAACTGTGCTTGGGAGTTTTGCGCATTCTTGACTGTTTTGTCAATAGCCGCAGCACCACCAGCCAGTGAACCCTCCGCTGAGAGAGAGGAGAGAGCTAGATTGAGGAATCGAAGGAAACCACCAGATGTCGTGGGTATTGGTAGAACACGAGGTGGTTTAACCGCTCCTCTTTTACTTCACACATCCTTCTGCTTCTGGGCGTTTTTAGCTGCAGTGCATCGCTGTCAGGATACAGTTCCTCAAACACCATTGCTTCTCACCCTTCTTCTTGTTCTTCTTCTTCTTCTCCTTCTTCTTCTTTAGTGCACAATGTGCAGCGTTTATTACTCGCTTGGAATTCATCACTACTAAACTCAATTTAAGTTTTCCACATATGGTTTTATCAACTGCAAATGCCGCAGTGCATTGACCTATACCAATAACCTGTCTTCTGCGTATCGTCTTAGCCTTATCAGATAAAATCCTATCTGCAATGTGATGACTTGGGAGATCTTTATTTGCAGCGTATGCAGTGTCAGTAGTAGGGAGTTGGCAGCACGAGGACACTTTTGTTATCAAATTGATATGAAAAATTAAATAAATTGATCAATTAATCACCCCCGCCCCCACCCATCCACGCCCCAGACCACGCCCACCCCCACCCCCTGATGACGTTTCTCGCAGCCTGCACGTGTGCCCCAGCCCCCTCCTCTCTCTCCCCCCTCTCCCCCCTTCCCCGCCCACCAAACTACCCTATTGGCAAGAATATAAATTTTGTGGAATTTCTAATTTTGGCGGGAATTTCTTTGTCCCAGGGCTGTGCTGACATCTCACTCCCCCCCCTCCCCCCCCCCCCCCCCGGGGAATTGATGGAAAATTAAAATTGGCAGTACCCTTTCCGGGATGCGAACTCTGGTCCTCCTGAGCAGAAAGCCCAACACAATTGAACCAACAGAGGCGCTTTGAATTGCTGGGAAATTAAAAATGGCTGTGCCCTTTCTGGGATTCGAACCCTGATTCTACTGGAAGGAAAGCCCAAGTGCACCCAATAACATATGGAAACTGTCCAGATGCGGGAGAGGAAGGTTAGGTTAGTGTACTTTATTTATTTTGGTCGGGAAACTGACACAAATATTCATCCTAATTACGTAATTAATCGGGCCTATTTACACAGCTATATGCATAGCGCTACACAAGGACAGCATAAAAGCGCAATACAGCTCAAAAACTGACGATGCCATACAACAGGTGTTATCCTACTGGGAAAAAATTTCGCAATACCACTCTAAACTATCGACAGACACACTCATACTTTACCCTACACCTACAAGCTGGTGGGAAAAATGCAGGGGTGTAAGGTACTATCTTTATTCTTTTTGGTGGGAAATACGTTCAACTGACGAGATGCTGGTGTTGGACAGAGAGGAACTGAAAAAGTGTATTACCTGTAAGCGTACACTATCTATTGCTGTTTGACGTCAGAGTTTGCTACAGATGCCTGCCCAAAAACCATCATGCACCCCAGGTAATCGAAGCCAATACTCGCTACCACAACTGATGGGAAAAAATGCGTCACAGTTCTAATTACACCTCGAAATTGTCATGGAAAGCCAGCACTCGTAGTAAACGGGTCATAATGCAGCACATGTACTGGGGGAAAATCGTTGTCCTAAAAGATTGCAGAGTGCAGAGGGGGGTGGTAGTTAAATGTACGTTGTTCTCTATGTACAATCACAAACTGCTGAAAACCAAGGCCTTCTCACTTCCCTGGTTGGAGGTGACTGGTTGCATTCGAGTACAGTGCTATACTGTGCCGCCCGACCAGAAAAATAGTGCGTTTGCGTGTTGGCAGCTGTTCTACAGTTACAAGGAATTTTGGAACATGGAACGATAAGTGTTGTCGTGATTGCATGGACAGAAGTGCAAAAAATCGATAAAATGACGAAAAATACGTATAAATTGAGGGAAAATACGCCGAAATGCGGAGAAATTGAGGGAGTGCTTGCATGTATTCTGATTGGTGCAGAACAATTCTTGTACATGGGAACGAGTATAAGACAGCAAGAAGAATGCGGAAAACGGCGAGATGGAAGCACCGGGAACTGGGAATACAATACTTTATTTTTAGTTGAGGCAACATTCTACTGTATGCCTGTTGAGGTAATAGTGACACGCGCGAGTTGACTGCTGTCTTTTGATGGTTTCCTGGAAAGAAGAGAACCATCTGCCTCTCAACTTACTTGCAAATGCGTTGAAGGATGACAGGGAGTGGATGGAGTGATAAGGTGAGATGGAGCTGTAATGAGGTAGGATTTAATGGTAGACTGACTATGCAGTCTAGAGAGAGAAGGACGTGTTTGCTGCAGGTCATTTGACCATTTTTTCCATTGCTGTGTCTGGATGCATCAGTTGTGTGACATAACCTGCGTTCGACTCGCATACAACTGAGTGTTCTGCGTGTGACGTAGAGCACTGTCTATTTGCGTTCGTTAACAGCAAACCTCTCGAACATCTGAGGACTTCCATCCTGTTTCGACACATTCCTCTAGACCAGGGCCGGCCAGAAATTCTGCACGCGTGCGGTGCTCGTGCACATGTGCAACTTCCGGGTCACAGCGTGCACGCGCAGCCGTCAGCGTTCATGTAGTGCATGTTTCTACCCACAGATGTCGCTTTATCCACTTGCTGAGGTACTCTGTACCGGCGCATTCTAGTGCTCTTTCCACAGCTTGCAAGCCAACCGTCCGCCCCCGGTAGCTGAGTAATGCCGGCACGGTAGCTCAGCGTGTTCGGTCAGAGGGTTACGTGCCCTCTGTAACAAAAAAAAAACTGAGTTAATCGATCAACAACGAACTTCACTGGACGTCTTACGACGTCCGCCCCGTGCAGATGCAACGAACAAAAGCGAACAAAATGAGATTTAAAAAATAAAAAAAAGTGGTCAGCGTGACAGACTGTCAATCCAAAGGGCCCGGGTACGATTCCCGGCTGGGTCGGAGATTTTCTCCGCTCAGGGACTGGGTGTTGTGTTGTCCTAATCGTCATTATTTCATCCCCATCGACGCGCAGGTCGCCGAAGTGGCGTCAAATCAAAAGACCTGCACCAGGCGAACGGTCTACCCGACGGGAGGCCCTAGCCACACGACATTTCATTTGTAAGCCAACCATGGGAAGGTATTCCGCGTATTAAACATTTAAAATACTGTCACAGCCTACTCATTGAGACGTCTACTTTTATGTTAACAGTTTAACCCAGTAAGACAAGTAATACAGTTAACAACCGTGGGTTTTTATTAAGGCAGCTTGACTGATGTCACGTAAATACGAGTAATGTTTTTGATCTAGTATTTAGGAAAGAGAGCACTTAGCGACTTCCAACGAACCTTATTCATGATTTCAAATAACATTAAACTAATGCAAGGTTTCCTATAACTAATTCTTGGTGCCCTCAGTTACACCCACATAATTTCTGGCTCACTGACCTCTGAACAGAATGATAACCGCAGACCTCTCGATGATCACCTGTTATTTCAATACCATTATTGCTACATCTTTCATCAGCTCCGTCTGAAATCTTCATAATAACCGACAATTAGATGAATGTTACGTTTTATCGACTTCGGCTGAGCGTAGCACTTCACACATTAAAAAAAAAAAACCCTAAATGTAAGTATACATTGGAACAATCGGTTTAATGACCAACTTTCCTGATAATAATGTAACATGGAGCAGAATGAGGCACTAATGCACAGTTAGTAAACAAAAATTTTTAATTATGAAAGGAATAAATCCAAACACGTTTATCACTGGGCATGAGAAATGATAATCGAGTTGATGTGTCTCATCCATTTTCTTAAGGACATTTAATTTTGCTTGCCGTTCTTCACTCTTGAGTACACTACACTCGTCTTTGTGATATGTATTGTAGTGGCTTTCAATTGAAAACTTACGCTGGCCGCCTGTTATTCGGCGGCATAGCAAACTGAGTTTTCACCAACGGCTACAAAAAAGAATTGTAGTTCCCAGTCATTTTTAAACGACTGAGAACATAGATCTCCCGTCCTTTGCTTTTTCACAGTACCTGCCATTTCTCAGTACTTCTCTGTTAAGGTTACGGTCACCAGGGGTAAGCCGGCCGCGGTGGTCTCGCGGTTCTAGGCGCGCAGTCCGGAACCGCGCGACTGCTACGGTCGCAGGTTCGAATCCTGCCTCGGGCATGGATGTGTGTAATGTCCTTAGGTTAGTTAGGTTTAAGTAGTTCTAAGTTCTAGGGGACTGATGACCACAGCTGTTAAGTCCCATAGTGCTCAGAGCCATTTGAACCATTTTTTTCACCAGGGGTAAACGAGACTGGCTATGTGCAGCACTTCCGCACGTCTGCACACTGTGCAGCGTTTGGCCGGCCCTGCTCTAGACGAAAGTAGATTTATGCGACGTACTCCATTCCCCTGCAGCATCTTGGGCATAAAGTCGAGTCTTCAGTTTCATAACTACAGTGGTTCTAAGTTAGCGACAGGTATTTGTGAGATACTACAATCTCCATGTATACATCTGCAAGACAGATGTCCTGTCTCCGGAGTTCGTGACGGAATGATGTGTAATTTCACATGTCAAACACCGCTGCGTAAAAAAATGGATGGCAGAGTACAAAGCTCATTACAGCAGAAAAAACAGTGTATCAAACAACGGAACAAGGTCCCTCTCCTGTGACTGATAACATGTGGGAGAAGGTTCCCATACAGTACAGGCGATGAAACTTCACACCGGTCTGTGCAAGCAATGTCGATCACCGGCCAGCTGCTCCAATGGGTAAATACCTGTATATTTAATAGGATCGCCGCATATGCTCGATGCTGCCACGTAGCCGGTATTCGCTTTCTATACAGGACTATTACAAATGATTGAAGCGATTTCATAAATTCACCGTAGCTCCATTCATTGACATATAGTCACGGCACACTACAGATACGTAGAAAAACTCATAAAGTTTTGTTCGGCTGAAGCCGAACTTCAGGTTTCTGCCGTCAGAGCGCTCGAGAGCGCAGTGAGACAAAATGGCGACAGGAGCCGAGAAAGCGTATGTCGTGCTTGAAATGCACTCCCATCAGTCAGTCATAACAGTGCAACGACACTTCAGGACGAAGTTCAACAAAGATCCACCAACTGCTAACTCCATTCGGCGATGGTATGCGCAGTTTAAAGCTTCTGGATGCCTCTGTAAGGGGAAATCAAAGGGTCGGCCTGCAGTGAGCGAAGAAACGGTTGAACGCGTGCGGGCAAGTTTCACGCGTAGCCCGCGGAAAATTGGCTCATGCCAGAACTGGAGACCGACAGTGCCGACTTCATCTTTCAACAGGATGGTGCTCCACCGCACTTCCATCATGATGTTCGGCATTTCTTAAACAGGAGATTGGAAAACCGATGGATCGGTCGTGGTGGAGATCGTAATGGTCGCCTGGTCGTAGATATTGCTAATTGCTATAATCGCACTATTTCACTCCCATTTACGGAGCTTGTTAGCACTTGATGTTAGGTTGGCGCCATTAAAATGCATTGTGTTGTAGTAATCGCTGCTACTTGCTGGATCGCTGCCGTGTCTCGATGCTGATGCTGGCTCTAAATCTGGTTGTCTAGGGTTAAAAACATTAGGTCCCGTGTTTTTTATGTGCTTTTGATGATAAAGAACGAGCGAAACCAACAAATATGTAAACTTCAAATATTTATTACTCTGGTGGCCATCTTAATTCCACTGTCCACCAAAGACCATGACACAACACAAAGTAGTATTTCCGTTACATGTTCTTTGCATTGTTTATCCACCTCAAACAATAACACACAAACACACTTTACCAAAGTGACATTCTGACTGCCTCTCGACCCTTCTTGCTGCTCGTATTTATAACATTGTCAAAGAACTACTAAAAAGAGGTATAGTTTATAAGTCACATGTACATCTGTTATCATAATTTGTGCAGAAAAGTTATGAATTTGCATTGAGTGACATAATTTAACATGTTATTAAAATGACAGACAGATTTGTTGACTTGACAGAATAATTCTTTGTTACAAAAAGGCCGTTTTTTAGAAATTTGTCAATTGACTTCTCTAATTTGCATAAATAAGTAAATAACATGAATTATTAAGAATTACATTGGTTTTCGTCTAAAATAGGATTGATTTCGTGCATACTGAGTGAAAACGCTCCTAGTGAACAAATAGGTTTCACTGGGTGATTTTTATTTAAGGAGATCCAAAATACCTAAGTTGGCCACTATTTTTCGTACTTCATATTAATTATTTAAGATGAACTTAGTGTTTTTTCATGATGACATTTGCTGTATCAGTGATCAAGTGATATAAACTTTTGTGTGGGTCAGTTATTCAGGATAATTTAATGGGTTGACTGTTTATGCAGACATGTTATGCAATCATTGTTAACATACACAATAACTTTTCTATAATCATAAATACTCATTAAACTGGTTGAATTTGGTGGGTATCGCATACTTCGGTACAGTAAAGCCTTTAATATGTTCCGTTACAATACCCCCCTCAGGTAATATCATTTACAGAATGTTAATGATATTAGCCGACTAGGACGAATGTGTCAAATGGTTAAAATTTGGAAAAGTACTACTTTAATAATTTTTTTTTGTTTTACTATGCATAATGTGTATGTATACAAGGACTGTTACAAAGTTTCAAAATGACTTTTTCCTGCAAATATTTTAGTTGTGTTGTTTCAAATGCACTTTGTGTTATGTCATTCAGTATGACAGCATAATAAAAATAATTAGTAATATATGAAAGTAAAAAAAATGTTAATCTTTGCTCCCAGTGAGCCACATGGAAAATGATTAAAAACAGACACAAATATATCACATGCGATTTTAAGATATATCAAAAATATATGTAAATTATTTCAAAGTCAGTTCTCATTGAGTCACAGATTAATCAAGATAATAGAAGGAACATAAATATATTACATAGATGGACAGGTCATATGTCCATAGGAAAATATTGCAACTGTCTGCTCTTTTTGAGCCACATAAAAGAAATGAACACAAAGAACAGAATTATAAGTATGGACATTATATATAAACACAAACACTAGAGAAGTCACATGTATGAATATAATATGCATTTAAAAAGAAGGAAATATTTAAAAAACTTGTCTCCCATTCAGACAAGTAGTCCAGACAGTACAAGAACATATTAATACTAAAATTGGACACTTAAATTGGTCACAACATAACACAAACATCAAACTTGGTGAACATCTGATTAGCTGTAGAAAATTATACACAAATCTTATGCCTAAGAACACAATAGTAACCAAATGATGGGTCTTGCACAACAATTTTTTCATTGTCTTTTATTTGGTGCAAGTATGTCCCATATTCAACAATACAAAAGGAAAGTAATAAATGTTTGTCACCTTC
Organism: Schistocerca cancellata; assembly: GCF_023864275.1. Lineage (NCBI taxonomy): Eukaryota > Metazoa > Arthropoda > Insecta > Orthoptera > Acrididae > Schistocerca > Schistocerca cancellata. Next base: position 381,017,146 of record NC_064629.1, on the reverse strand, counting down.
TTGCCCGTTGCAAGTAAAGAAGATGTCTCAAAATTTAATATTCAATAGTGACAATAAAAATATAAAAACATTCTCTCAGAGATCTGGAAGATCTGGAACTTTTCCAGGGTCTTTAGGATGAGTGGTAGTTGCTATTTGACACACCCAGTAAAATCTTTGCTGATAACATGCTTTATGGAAAATGGGTAAGTAACTGTATTCAAACAGGGAAATGTGCTTAATCATGTTTATATGGTTTCAATTCAGTGATGTTTCTTAATCCAAATAACCTTCTTGATCTGGGAAAGATAAGTCTATACGCATTAGGATGTGGGCTTTCTTTTATTTCAAATGGACAAATCTCAATGTTTACTTTAACATATGGACAACCTGGCTCAACATCTTTGTCTATTTCAGTATTTTCAAACAATAGATCATTTTAAATTTCTTTAGTTCCTAAGTCTAATGTCTCTTTCCTACACTTAGACACACCCCTCTCTGTTTGCAAAGCATTGAGATTTAAACATAAACCTTTGTTTTCACGTGTTCCTTTTAACACTGTATTGTCACTTAACAAACTGCTGTTTTCACCCCCTTTTTTATAAAGTCCACTATGGATTCTTGTCCACCATGTAGGATACAAGGTTGCACTTACCTTTGCTAATTCTTTCCAAAAGGCATCTTTGTTTATACAGTTTCCATAGTTGTTCCACAAAACTTCTAAAAACTTTTCCCCTTTCTCTTGAAAACACACATTTACATTCCATCCCTTTATATTTTCTTTAATATTATTATTATTACCATTCTCATAGATTAGTGTTTCATAGTTCCCAATAGGCAATAGCTTGTCCTCAGATACACATTCCCTAGTCTGCATTTCACTTACATTAACCTCATTACTAGCCATGTTTGTCACATCACTTAGCTTTACCTCATCATCACTTTTCAATTCTACAAATACTTTTATTTCTCCTTCCACACTCTCATCAATAACATCACTTGATTTAGGATCATTATTTAAATGTCCCTCTATTACTTCTTCCTCCTCCTCAACAACAACCCCATCTTCAGTTTTCCCCCTATGTATCTGAATCTCAGCAATTGAGTCTTTGGCTCCATTAAACACTTCGTCATCCCCCTTCTTATCAAATAAACCCCCCAAAATAGATTCTATTTGTGGTGTGTCTGACTTGTTATTAACACCAGTATTTTTTTCAGCCCAACTATGGAACTCTGCAATACCTTCAACTTCTGCACTTTCACTAACTACCTGTGCTTGAACACTGTTTTTATTAACTGTATCACTTTTACTCATAGTATCCCAAAACCTTTTATTAAATTCTAATTTATTCATTCTAACAACATCAGTATTTTCATGGTACTTACTCTTTACATTGTACCCTCTCCTTTTCCAGTTTCGGTTATGTGTTGTCCTGTCATAATATTGTCTAGCCCCAAAACTACGGACATCTAGTGGGACTGTCCACCGTTTCCCGGCTGGTTCCCTCGGTCTGTCCGTTTGTAGTTGTCGTATTGTTCACTAGTTTCAGCAAACCCCCTTCTATCTTGTTCTCTTCCCCAATACCTATTTCTATCATTCCTGTTATCTCTCCTCCATCCTCCCTCCTGTGTATAGTTTCTGAAATCATTTTCATATCTCCTATCTCTCCTATTTGGAGCATTATTTCCAGAATTTTCAAAGTCTCTCCTCCCATAATAATCTCTATTTACATTCCTGTTCCACCCCCCATACTGATTGTTGCCAGAGCCAAAACTTTGGTTATTTTCTCTTTCCAAGGCCCTATCTAATCTATCTACAAATTTCAGGAACTCTTCCATTGAATCGTCTGGTCCACGGACCAATTCCCACTGCAGTCTCTCTGGTAACCTTCTTTTTAAAACATCAATTTTTGTCATAATATCAAAAGAGTTATTCAAGTGAGCAAGTTTTTTCAATTGATCTCTGCAAAAGTTTTGCATTCCCCCTACTTTCCCTCTATACACTGGTCCATTTAGAAATTCTGACTTTAAGCTGGCTTGTATGGATTGTGACCAAAATTTGCAAATAAATTTAGCTTCAAACTCTTCAAAAGTATTCAAAGAATCATTATTCTCATTTGCCCAGGATAGGGCCTCCCCTTCTAGAAACCGTTTTACTAACTTAATTTTTATGTTATCTGACATTCCTACAACAAACATATCCTTACATTGGTGAATAAAGTCAATAGGATGCAGATTTTCACCAGGAAAGCATTTCACTTGGATGTGCCCATACATTGTATTTTGATTGTAAAACATTTGTTTTGACATCAATGCATCTTCCAATTGTGTATATTTAGTGTGTATATTTTCTACTTTTGTATCTACATTAGTGGTATACAGGTTGTATTCTTGTTTAAGGTTTTCTGAAGTTTTGTCTATTCTCTGATCTAATCTTTGAACTTCAGTATCTACTCTGTTGTAGATGACAGCAATGCTGTCTGTGTTAGCTTGTATGTTTTCATTTAAACTTTCAACTTTAACTTGAAATTCTTTTCTGAAGTGTATAAACTGTTCTCTAGTGTCCTTACTGAGGGTAGTTTTAATTTCCTCACACTTCTCATTGAGATGAGTACTTAATAGATCAAAATCCAAACTTAACTTATCCAGTCTATCTGTCTACCTCAAACAATAACACACAAAAACACTTTACCAAAGTGACATTCCGACTGCCTCTCGACCCTTCTTGCTGCTCGTATTTATAACATTGTCAAAGAACTACTAAAAAGAGGTATAGTTTATAAGTCACATGTACATCTGTTATCATAATTTGTGCAGAAAAGTTATGAATTTGCATTGAGTGACATAATTTAACATGTTATTAAAATGACAGACAGATTTGTTGACTTGACAGAATAATTCTTTGTTACAAAAAGGCCGTTTTTTAGAAATTTGTCAATTGACTTCTCTAATTTGCATAAATAAGTAAATAACATGAATTATTAAGAATTACATTGGTTTTCGTCTAAAATAGGATTGATTTCGTGCATACTGAGTGAAAACGCTCCTAGTGAACAAATAGGTTTCACTGGGTGATTTTTATTTAAGGAGATCCAAAATACCTAAGTTGGCCACTATTTTTCGTACTTCATATTAATTATTTAAGATGAACTTAGTGTTTTTTCATGATGACATTTGCTGTATCAGTGATCAAGTGATATAAACTTTTGTGTGGGTCAGTTATTCAGTATAATTTAATGGGTTGACTGTTTATGCAGACATGTTATGCAATCATTGTTAACATACACAATAACTTTTCTATAATCATAAATACTCATTAAACTGGTTGAATTTGGCGGGTATCGCATACTTCGGTACAGTAAAGCCTTTAATATGTTCCGTTACAAGATCATGATCAGCAATTCATGTCATGGCCTCCACGCTCTCCCGACTTAACCCCATGCGATTTCTTTCTGTGGGGTTATGTGAAAGATTCAGTGTTTAAACCTCCTCTACCAAGAAACGTGCCAGAACTGCGAGCTCGCATCAACGATGCTTTCGAACTCATTGATGGGGACATGCTGCGCCGAGTGTGGGAGGAACTTGATTATCGGCTTGATGTCTGCCGAATCACTAAAGGGGCACATAGCGAACATTTGTGAATGCCTAAAAAAACTTTTTGAGTTTTTGTATGTGTGTGCAAAGCATTGTGGAAATATCTCAAATAATAAAGTTATTGTAGAGCTGTGAAATCGCTTCAATCATTTGTAATAACCCTGTATATCGGAAGAGAGAGATGCGGTAAAAACCTATCGGGTGATATTAACGGATCTTTTATAGTTCGTAATTTTTCTCTGCTGGATGGTGCAGAATAATGATGATAGAATGTTTGGGTGATAGAAGTGAATGGATCCTGAGGGACGCTGATCTGCTTCGATGTTGGGTCTTCCTAGTTTTCCCAGCAAGAAACACCACCGTAATTGTTCGTGCTGTCATCGTGTTGCAGGAGCAGGCTTCATCTGACGCTGACCTTACACATCGTACATGGGTGGCGGAGCTATAACAACATATTCCCACTTCCACCGAGTGATCAAAAAACGCTCCTATAGCATTAACTCAGCTCACTCTGTTTCTACACAGGTTGCAGAATGTGGTGGGTATTGCTCTCTCTGACTTCTGGGGAAAATTGCTAAAACTGATTTCACTATCAACTGCGGTGTGTATTGCAGTACATCGATCCGTATCAATGGCGTCTTTCAAATCCCGACCATCCACTGGGTATGCTGCTGATTAGTGCATAATGACTGACTGACACCACTCCGTTGAGGTGGAGGGAACCTTGACGGAACACCGGGTATCTTCTACTTGTCGCTGTGGAACATGGGATTAAAGGTAGAGGTCATCACCTTAATACAGTTGTATGGAAGCGTTCCTCATTGCTATAGACACATCCTATTTCCATATGCTGCGATACCCTACACATGTTTTTATTTTTATATTTTTTTTCACCAATAAGATAACAGTACCTCTTTTTATTTGTTCTACCTCACATGTGTTGTGAACAGCACCTTCTGGCAATGGTCCACACTGGAACAGTAATCATGTACATGACTGCAAAATGAAATTTTCGAAACGGAGCACCGAGACATCTGCTACCCTTTCGATGGGATGATGAGATTAACTGTACAGGTAATCATCTTCGAATAGTTGTTGGAAACGCTCTACAATACCGCAAACTCTTCCAGTCCCCATATGTTGCGATGTCTTCCACATTTTTGTCAATGAGAAACATCGTGTCTGTTTTATTTCTACCAAGCTGTGGTGTGGTAGCTGTATAGTTTATGCTATGTGATGTTCAGTTTTCTGTGAGAGCCACAGGATCGAAACGTGTTAATGTCGGTTTAGCAGCAGCTGACACGGGTCTCTAAGTCATGGTAGAAAAAATAAAGTGTATGGCGGTGTACACTGATTGGGCGTGTTACAACCGAAAAAAACAATGTATTAAACTGCTTATGAAGGAGCTATACAGGAACCCTCTCGTGTGATTGATAGTCTGTTGGATATGGTCATCCTACAGTATAAGTGATGAAACTTTACACTGGTCTGTGGAAGCGACTTCGATCACGAACCACCTGCTCCAACGAACCACTACCTGTATATTTAATAAGATCGCCACATATGTTTGGGTGATAGACATGAATGCACCCTGAGAGACACAGATCTCTTTCAGACTATGTGTATGTAGTTTGGAGATGTGTCGCAAAATCTTCGTCCTTCCTCTATGCCATGTGTGATGTGTAGTCTTCCTAATTTTCCCAACAAGAAACACCACCGTAACTGCTCGTACTATCTCTTCTACTACCTTGTGTTGCAGGGGAAAGATTCGTTTGGCGCTGGCCTTACACACTGTACATGGTTGGTGGAGCTATGACACCATGTTCCCATTTCAACCGAGTGGTCAAAACGCGCTCCTGTCACATTGACTCAGCTTGTCCTGTTTCCCCACAGGATGCAGAATGTCTTAGATATAGCACTCTCGGACTTCCGTACAGGTCAGACTTAAACTGGGACGATCACATGGACTAAGGTGCAGGGAGAGCGGGGCAGAGACTTAGGAGCAGTTACAAGATACCGAGGGACTGTCTAAAAACAGTGCTGGAGTTCTTGGTGTATGGGATCCTTAGCAGATAGGCTCGAAAAAAAAAAAAGAAAAGGTGACTCGTTTCGAGATACGAGAGTGGCACGAATATGATTCACCAGTGGCTGTAATCATTAAAAGACGTCTCTACAGGGTCCAACGCAAATATGTGGTTGAATGGATAGACTTAATTCCAAATTGTGGACAGCGTTCGGACAGTATTTCTGCCTGACAGCGTACCACTATCAGCGACCGTGTGTGCCTGTAGACTCAAGACCGCTTTTTATGCAGGGTGATGGTGACATAGGCGTTATGATCATGTTTTCTAATAGCGTGGCCCTAACGTGAAATGTACGTTGCTGATTGTAGAATCCCTCTGTGGTCAGCTTCAGATGCCATTTCTCACTAGTGTTCCTCAAAAAGAACATCGTGTTCCCTCCATGGATTCCCAGTTGTGCAGCTTCCTGAGTGTAATCCGACTACTGAAAAAAAAATTACTCGGCATTCAAAGTGGCTCTCATGATCAATTTAATTAATTAGCCTATCGCATTTGATGTGTCGCCTGGTGGGTGGAAGAGATGACTAGAACACCACAGAATGATTATTGAAAAGCGGTTTTTTTTTTTTTTTTTTTTTTTTTTTTTTTTTTGCGGCGGCACCTTTTAACGAAATTTCAATCTCCCACCTACACAGGACGAGATAGGCTCTCATGATTTGTTTCGTAAGCGCTAGTATGATATAGCATCGCACTGGAAAAAGGAACCTGTCGTAGTGTACAAAGCAGCTATGTTCTCTTGAATTATAGCTTCTTCTTGTCAAACGTTAAATGAATGTGTTATTTTCTTACGTGTGTGCCAATGGCGTGAAAGATTGTCTGAAATGTTTGTAATACACACGTGCATGAGAGTTTATTTTCAGACACTGAATTCGAGAGACGCTCTCAGGTCGTGTAATTTGTTCAACAAGCTGGAAGAAATTGCTTAATATAGATATTTTTCTTTAGAGTTTAAATTCACGCTTTTTCTTTACTCTGATGACTGTTTCGAAATAACGAGGACATTCTTCATTATCAGTAGTTCTCGCATCAAAATAGCCGAAGTTTTTTTTCCTGATTTTACGTAGTGTGGATATGTCTCTACTGATCATTTGTGATCGGTGGTGGTACACTTTGCTGGACGTCACAAAATAATGAGATGCGACTGCAGTCGAACGTAAAAAATTTACCGATTTTGCTTATAAAACTAAATGAAAATGGACTTTACCTATTTTCGTGGAAAGAGGACATTTATTTTGGTCGCAAATGTGTTTTGATTTTTTTTAAATATATGCTTGACTATAGATTCATTGACGTCAAATTTCTCCATTGCTGAACGGCGGGCTGCTGCGGGCGAGCCCTGCTGGGTAGCTGTCCGGTCTTGCCACAATTTGCGCGGCTCCTCCTGTCGGAGCTTCGAGTCCTCCCTCAGGTATGAGTGTGTGTTTTGTCCTCAGTGTATGTTAGTTTAAGTTAGATTAAGTAGTGTGTAAGCCTAGGGACCGATGACCTCAGCAGTTTGGTCCCATAGGAACTTACCACAAATTTCCATTTAGTGCTGCGTGTGAGAGGGAGGCGGGGCGTGTATGCTGTGGTGGTCGCCGGACACAGCCGCTCTCTGTCCAGGGGCGGCATGTGGGGGCTATATTTTAGACAAACAAGTTGCACTTGAGGCGGTCGTCCTTTTATCTCCTATTGTTTAGTTGACTATACACGCTATTGTGCAGGCATAGGAAGTCGCCTTAAGGTGGTGGCCAGATGGTGAGCAGCCGAGTGCGGGCAGCGATCTTACAGGGTGGTAGCGGGAGCGCGAGATGCTCGGCGGAGTATCGTTGGGGGGGGGGGGGGAGGTGTGAGGGGAAGTGAGAAGTCCTTGGTTTTCGGCAGTTTGTGATTGTACATCGAGAAGAATGCACATTCAACTACCACCCCCTCTGCACTCTGCAGTCTTTTAGGACGACGATTTTCCTCCTGTACATGTGTTGCATTATGACCCGTTCATTACGAGTGCTGGTTTTTTTACGACAATTTTGAGGTGTAATTAGAACTGCGACGCTTTCTTTTTCCTTCAGTTGTGGTAACATGTATTGGCTTCGATTACCTGGGCTGCAGGATGGATTTTGAGCAGGCATCTGTAGTGAACTCTGACGTCAAACAGCGATAGATAGAGTATGCTTGCAGGTAATACACTTTTTAAACTCCTCTCTGTCCAACACCAGCATCTCATCAGCTGAACGTATTTCCCACCAAAAAGAATAAAGATAGTACCTTTTACCCTTGCTTTTTTCCCACCAGCTTGTAGGTGTAGGGTAAAGTTTGAGCGTAATTGCAATGAAATGACTACCCATAACTGCATACAGGTGTTGATATACGTCAACGGGGACAGTTGAAAATGTGTGCCCCGAGTGCGACTCGAACCCGGGATCTCCTACTTACATGGCAGATGCTCTATCCATTCGAGCCACCGAGGACACAGAGGATAGTGCGACTGCACGGACTTATCTCTGGCACGCCTCCCGTCAGACCCACATTCCCAACTTTTTGACCTGCTCTATATTCATAGTTCCCCTGCCCATTATACTCATTACTCGTGGCTTTTTGCCGATTCCCGTAAGAGTTCGGGCACTGTCTGTGCATCTGCACAGAAGAATATGGACAAATGGCAGGTGAGCCTAAATATATACATACATGAAGATGGTATCTGTTCTTTCGGACATGTCCAAAAGAACGGATACCATCTTCATATACACTCCTGGAAATTGAAATAAGAACACCGTGAATTCATTGTCTCAGGAAGGGGAAACTTTATTGACACATTCCTGGGGTCAGATACATCACATGATCACACTGACAGAACCACAGGCACATAGACACAGGCAACAGAGCATGCACAATGTCGGCACTAGTACAGTGTATATCCACCTTTCGCAGCAATGCAGGCTGCTATTCTCCCATGGAGACGATCGTAGAGATGCTGGATGTAGTCCTGTGGAACGGCTTGCCATGCCATTTCCACCTGGCGCCTCAGTTGGACCAGCGTTCGTGCTGGACGTGCAGACCGCGTGAGACGACGCTTCATCCAGTCCCAAACATGCCCAATGGGGGACAGATCCGGAGATCTTGCTGGCCAGGGTAGTTGACTTACACCTTCTAGAGCACGTTGGGTGGCACGGGATACATGCGGATGTGCATTGTCCTGTTGGTCCAGCAAGTTCCCTTGCCGGTCTAGGAATGGTAGAACGATGGGTTCGATGACGGTTTGGATGTACCGTGCACTATTCAGTGTCCCCTCGACGATCACCAGTGGTGTACGGCCAGTGTAGGAGTTCGCTCCCCACACCATGATGCCGGGTGTTGGCCCTGTGTGCCTCGGTCGTATGCAGTCCTGATTGTGGCGCTCACCTGCACGGCGCCAAACACGCATACGACCATCATTGGCACCAAGGCAGAAGCGACTCTCATTGCTGAAGATGACACGTCTCCATTCGTCCCTCCATTCACGCCTGTCGCGACACCACTGGAGGCGGGCTGCACGATGTTGGGGCGTGAACGGAAGACGGCCTAACGGTGTGCGGGACCGTAGCCCAGCTTCATGGAGACGGTTGCGAATGGTCCTCGCCGATACCCCAGGAGCAACAGTGTCCCTAATTTGCTGGGAAGTGGCGGTGCGGTCCCCTACGGCACTGCGTAGGATCCTATGGTCTTGGCGTGCATCCGTGCGTCGCTGCGGTCCGGTCCCAGGTCGACGGGCACGTGCACCTTCCGCCGACCACTGGCGACAACATCGATGTACTGTGGAGACCTCACGCCCCACGTGTTGAGCAATTCGGCGGTACGTCCACCCGGCCTCCCGCATGCCCACTATACGCCCTCGCTCAAAGTCCGTCAACTGTACATAGGGTTCACGTCCACGCTGTCGCGGCATGCTACCAGTGTTAAAGACTGCGATGGAGCTCCGTATGCCACGGCAAACTGGCTGACACTGACGGCGGCGGTGCACAAATGCTGCGCAGCTAGCGCCATTCGACGGCCAACACCGCGGTTCCTGTTGTGTCCGCTGTGCCGTGCGTGTGATCATTGCTTGTACAGCCCTCTCGCAGTGTCCGGAGCAAGTATGGTGGGTCTGACACACCGGTGTCAATGTGTTCTTTTTTCCATTTCCAGGAGTGTATATATAAAGTTTGAGTGTGTCTGTCGCTCGTTTCCAGTGGTATTGCGAAATTTTTTCCCAGCCGGATAACACCAGTTGTATGGCATCATCAGTTTTTGAGCTGAATTGTGCTTTTATGCCGTCCTTGCATATAGTTGTGTAATTAGGCCCAATATTTGTGATTAATTACGTAATTAGGATCGATATTTGCGTCAGTTTCCCGACCAAAGTAAATAAAGTACGCTTACCTAACCTTCCTCTCCCACATCTGGACAGTTTCCACATGTTAGGCGGTGCACTTGGGCTTTCCATCCAGTAGAATCAGGGTGAGTCCTCAAAAGTATACAGTCATTTTTAATTTCCCATCAATTCCAAGCGCCTCTGATGGTTTAGTTGTGTTACAGGGGTACACTTGGGCTTTCTGCCTAGGAGGACCAGGGTTCAAGTCCCGGAAAGGGTACTGATAATTTTAATTTCCCATCAATTCCCGGGTGGAGGATGGGATGGGATGTCATCACAGCCCTGGGACAAAGAAAGTCCCGCCCAAATTCGAAATCCCCACCAAAATTCGAAATTCCCGCCAAAATTGAAAATTCCAACCAAAATTCGAATTTCCCGCCAATAGGGTAGGTCGGGGGAGGGGAAAGGTGGAGAGGGGGCAGGGGGAGGAGAGGGCTGGAGCACACGTGCAGGCTGCGAAAAACGTCACGGGGGTGGGGGTGGGCGTGTTCGGGGGCGTGGGTGGGTGGGGGCGGGGGTAATTAATTGATCAATTAATTAATTTGCATATCAATTTGATATGAGAAGGTTCTCATGCCGTCAACTCACTGCTCCTAATGTTGTGTTCAATACACACTTCGTGGAGTAGATTAACCCCCTTATCACCTCGTGTCAATCGTTTCTGAAGCTTTGTTCCACATTAGTTGTATCCCAGAAGGTGTAATTCCAGTGGCAGTTTGTGTAGAATACCACCACCTCCTCTAGCAGATCTCCTAGCTCGCAATATTATGCTGCTGTGGTGGTTGTGGACTACGCTCCCCATTATACAGGTAGGTGCATATACACAATCACTCAGTTTTACAGTATTGTCTAAATAATTCTTTTATGTACACCTTGAATTTGGCCTGATTCGTATTCAGGGCTATAGGTACAATTGTCTACATAGGCGTTCCTTCAGTAAATTCAGTCCCCACAGATTTTACACTTATATGGTTTTCAAATACATAACTTGGTGTTGGATGAAAATAGTCATTTATAAACTGTTCTAATTTGTTTATATCTATACTGTGTGCGTACAAGTAGGTAATAAATTAACAATATGCAGCTCCAATAAGGACACCACGGACATAGTCTGTCTGCTGCAATCAGTTAAGCATTGTACAGATTGTTTAGATTAACCACATATGAATGTTAGAGTATATGATCACACCTTCAGATTGCAACTGAAACACTGCGTCTCCATACATGTAGACAATTGATACCTCACCCTTTAACATGGTAATGAATGGTCATCTTTCTCTCTATGAACCTTATCATTATACTTAGGTAGTTGGATTCTCACCGTGAATACTGCACTCTAGTACCAGGAATTGAACTTTCTGTATCTCAATCACTACATCAAAGTCACTATGGGGCTCTAGACCTACATTCACACACTTAGATCCACCCGAAGTCAATTTTTTTTTAGTCATCAGTCTTCTGACTGGTTTGATGTGGCTCTCCATGACATCCATTCCTGTGCCACCCTCTTCATCTAAAAGTAGCACTTGCAACCTCATCTCCTCAATTATTTGCTGGATGTATTCCAGTCTGTGTCTTCCTCTACAGTTTTTATCATCTACAAATCCCTCTAGTACCATGGAAGTTATTCCCTGATGACCTAACAGATGTCATATCATCCTTTCCCTTTTTCTTGTCAGTGTTTTCCACATATTCCTTTCCTATCCGTTCCTGCACAGTACTTCTCATTCCTTACCTTACCATTTCTTCCTCAAATTAGGGCTTATGTTTGTTGCTAGTAGACTTCTCTTGGCCAGGATTCAGCTTTCTGCCAGTGTCAGTCTGCTTTTGATGTCCTCCTTGCTCCGCCCATCATTGGCAAGTTCTCATTTCTGCTACTTCTGATTACTTTCGTCTTTCTTCCATTTACTCTCAGTCCATATTCTGTGCTCATTAGGCTGTTCATTCCATTCAGCAGATCATGTAAGTCTTCATCACTTTCACTGGGGTCAGAAATGTCATCAGTGATGATAATTGATATCCCTTCACTCTGAATTTTAATTCCACTCCTGAACCTTTCTTTTATTTCCGTCATTGCTTCTTCGATGTATAGACTGAACAGTAGGGGCGAAAGACAACAACCCTGTCTTACAGCCTTTTTAATCCGAGCACCAAAGTCTTGGTCTTCTGCTCTCATTATTCCTTCTTGGCACTTGTATATGTTGTATATTACCCGTCTCTCCCTATAGCTTACCCCTATTTTCCTCAGAATTTCGAATATCTTGCACAATTTGACATTGTCGAACGCTTTTTACAGGTCGACAAATCCTATGAACGTGTCTTGATTTTTCTTCGGTTTTGCTTCCATTATTAACTGCAACGTTAGAATTGAAACCTTTACCTTTCCTAAAGCCAAACTGATCGTCATCTAATACATCCTCAGTTTTCTTTTCTTTTGTATATTGCTCTTGCCAACAATTTTGTTGCATGAGCTGTTAAGATGATTCTGCGATAATTCTCGCACTTGTCACCTCTTGCCGTCTTTGCCACTGTGTGGATGATATTTTTCCAAAAGCTAGGCTATCTATTCTACACACCAAAGTGAAAAGTCGTTTTGTTCCCACTTCCTCCAATTATTTTAGAAATTCTGGTGGAATATTATCTGTCCATACTGCATTATTTGATTTTAAGTCTTCCAAAGCTCTTTTAAATTCTGATTCTAATACTGGATACCGTATATCTTCGAACTCGACTCCTGTTTCTTCTTGAATCATATCAGACAAATCTTCCCGCTCATAGAGGCCTTCAAATGTACTCTTTCCACCTATCCACTCTCTCCTCTGAATTTAGCAGTAGAATTCCCATTGCACTCTTAATGTTACCACCTTTGCTTTTAATTTCACCGAAAGTTATTTTGACTTTCCTTTATGCTGTGTTAGTCCTTTTGACAATCATTTCTTTTTCGATTTCTTCACGTTTTTCATGCAGTCATTTCGTCTCAGCTTCCCTGCCCTTCTTATTTGTTTTATTTCTCAGCGACTTGTATGTCTGTATTCCTGAATTTTCCTGAACATTTTTGTTCTTTCTTTCATCGATCAACTGAAGTATTTCTTCTGTTACCCATGGTTTCTTCGCAGTTATCTTCTTTGTACCTATATTTTTTCTTTTCAACTTCTGAAAATTCCATTTTAAGAGATGTCAATTTCTCTTCAATTGTACTGCGTACTGAGCTATTCATTGTTGCAATATCTATAGCCTTAGAGAACTTCAAGCGTATCGTTTCATTCCTGAGTATTTCCATATCCCAGTTCTTTGTGTATTGATTCTTCCTGACTAGTCTCTTAAACTTCAGCCTACTCTTCATCACTACCACGTTGTGGTCTGAGTCTATATCTGCTCCTGGGCGTGCCTTACGATCCAGTTTTCAACTTCGGAATCTCTTTCTGACCATGACATAATCTAACTGAAATCTTCCCACACTTCTGGCCTTTTCCAAGTATGCCTTCTCCTCTGGCGATTTCTGAACAGAGTATTCGCTATTAATAGCTTAAATTTATTATGGAACTCATTTAATCTTTCTCTTCACTCATTTCTAGAACCAAGCCCACATTCTCCCATAGCCCCTATTTCTACTCCAGTCCCCTATGACTATTAGATTTCCATCTCATCTCCCTTTATACTCTGCATTATCTGTTCAGTATCCTCACATACCTTCTCTATCTCTTCCTCTTCCGCTTGCGATGTTGCATGTATACCTGAACTATCGTTATCAGTGTTGGTTTGCTGTCGATTCTGATGAGAACGACCTTATCACTGAACTGTTCACAGTAACACACTCTCTGCCCCACCTTCCTATTCATAACGAATCCTACTCGCGTTATACCATTTTCTTCTGCTGTTGGTATTGCCCTATATTCATTTGACCAGAAATCCTTGTCTTCCTTCCATTTCACTTCGATGACCACTACTATATCTAGATTGAGCCTTTGCATTTCCCTTTTCAGATTTTCTAGTTTCCCTACCTCGTTCAAGCTTCTGATGTTTCACGCCCCAACTCGTAGAACGCAATCCTTTTGTTGGTTTTTCAATCTTATCCTAATGGTCACCTTACCCTTAGCAGTCCCCTCATGGAGATCTGAATGGGCGAATAATCTGGTCTCTTTTGCCAATGGAGAGACACTTATTCAATTACAAGCCACAATTCCTGTGAATACACATTATGTGCCTCTAATGCAGTGGTTTCCACTGGCCTCTGCATCGTCATGCCATTGATCATTGCTGATTCTTTCGCCTTTAGGGGCGGTTTCCCATCCCAAGGGCAAGGGAGTGCCCTGAACCTCTGTCTGCTCCTCCACCCTCTTTGACAAGACCGTTGGCAAAATGAAAATGGTTTCTTATGTCGGTAGTCTTCAGCCGCTAGTACTGATTATTGCCGGCCAGAGTGGCCGAGCGGTTCTAGGCGCTACAGTCTGGAACCGCGCGACCGCTACGGTCGCAGGTTCGAATCCTGCCTCGGGCATGGATGTGTGTGATGTCCTTAGTTAGGTTTAAGTAGTTCTATGTTCTAGGGGACTGATGGCCTCAGAAGTTAAGTCCCATAGTGCTCTAGAGCCCTTTTACTGATTATTATTCAAAGTTTAAGCAGTGGCGGGGTGCAAACACAGGACTGACGACGTTTTGATTACTAATCAAAGACGCTACCTTGATACCACACATGCTTTGCTTGTAAATACTTATGAATAGCAGTGTATTGCTACCAATTACCTGTGTGTCAAGTTCTGGTAGCTGCTGTGGCTGTGCTATGTCATAGCCCAATGACATTGGTTTGGAAAGGTTGGGAAGACATTCTGTGGAATGTGACTGCTGCTGTGGGTCAGATTGGAACTTCTGTGCGTCCTAATCTGTAACAACAACAAACCCCTAAGTGTATCAAAACACCAAATATACACTCCTGGAAATGGAAAAAAGAACACATTGACACCGGTGTGTCAGACCCACCATACTTGCTCCGGACACTGCGAGAGGGCTGTACAAGCAATGATCACACGCACGGCACAGCGGACACACCAGGAACCGCGGTGTTGGCCGTCGAATGGCGCTAGCTGCGCAGCATTTGTGCACCGCCGCCGTCAGTGTCAGCCAGTTTGCCGTGGCATACGGAGCTCCATCGCAGTCTTTAACACTGGTAGCATGCCGCGACAGCGTGGACGTGAACCGTATGTGCAGTTGACGGACTTTGAGCGAGGGCGTATAGTGGGCATGCGGGAGGCCGGGTGGACGTACCGCCGAATTGCTCAACACGTGGGGCATGAGGTCTCCACAGTACATCGATGTTGTCGCCAGTGGTCGGCGGAAGGTGCACGTGCCCGTCGACCTGGGACCGGACCGCAGCGACGCACGGATGCACGCCAAGACCGTAGGATCCTACGCAGTGCCGTAGGGGACCGCACCGCCACTTCCCAGCAAATTAGGGACACTGTTGCTCCTGGGGTATCGGCGAGGACCATTCGCAACCGTCTCCATGAAGCTGGGCTACGGTCCCGCACACCGTTAGGCCGTCTTCCGCTCACGCCCCAACATTGTGCAGCCCGCCTCCAGTGGTGTCGCGACAGGCGTGAATGGAGGGACGAATGGAGACGTGTCGTCTTCAGCGATGAGAGTCGCTTCTGCCTTGGTGCCAATGATGGTCGTATGCGTGTTTGGCGCCGTGCAGGTGAGCGCCACAATCAGGACTGCATACGACCGAGGCACACAGGGCCAACACCCGGCATCATGGTGTGTGGAGCGATCTCCTACACTGGCCGTACACCACTGGTGATCGTCGAGGGGACACTGAATAGTGCACGGTACATCCAAACCGTCATCGAACCCATCGTTCTACCATTCCTAGACCGGCAAGGGAACTTGCTGTTCCAACAGGACAATGCACGTCCGCATGTATCCCGTGCCACCCAACGTGCTCCAGAAGGTGTAAGTCAACTACCCTGGCCAGCAAGATCTCCGGATTCGTCCCCCATTGAGCATGTTTGGGACTGGATGAAGCGTCGTCTCACGCGGTCTGCACGTCCAGCACGAACGCTGGTCCAACTGAGGCGCCAGGTGGAAATGGCATGGCAAGCCGTTCCACAGGACTACATCCAGCATCTCTACGATCGTCTCCATGGGAGAATAGCAGCCTGCATTACTGCGAAAGGTGGATATACACTGTACTAGTGCCGACATTGTGCATGTTCTGTTGCCTGTGTCTATGTGCCTGTGGTTCTGTCAGTGTGATCATGTGATGTATCTGACCCCAGGAATGTGTCAATAAAGTTTCCCCTTCCTGGGACAATGAATTCACGGTGTTCTTATTTCAATTTCCAGGAGTAAGGCTTACCGGCCACTTGACCATCTTCTTCTTCTGTGTGAATGCGCGAACAGTGCCCGAATTCTTACGGCAATCGGCAATGCACCGCGAGTAATGAGTATAATGAGTGGGGGCACTACGAATGTAGTGCAGGACAATACGTTGAGAGTGTCGGTTTCGCGGGAGGCGTGCCAGAGATAAATCCCTGCAGTCACGCTATCTTCTGTGTCCTCGGTGGCTCAGATGGATAGAGTGTCTGCCATGTAAGCAGGAGATCCCGGGTTCGAGACCCAGTCGGGGCACACATTTTCATCTGTCCCTGTTGACGTATGTCAACACCTGTAAGCAGCTAAGGGTGTTCCTTTCATTGTAATATCATCTAGTTAATCATTTCAATTTAAGTTGTTCATAAAAAAATGTTCAAATGTGTGTGAAATCTTATGGGACCTAACTGCTAAGGTCATCAGTCCCTAAGCTTACATACTACTTAACCTAAATTGTCCTAAGGACAAACACACACACCCATGCCCGAGGGAGGACTCGAGCCTCCGCCAGGATTATCCGCACAGTCCATGACTGCAGCACCTTAGACCGCTTGGCTAATCCCGCTCGGCAGCTGTTCATAATTGTATTTCCTAGGTATTCAGCTAAATTGATAGCCTTTAAATTTACGTAGTTTACAGTAAAACCCAGGTTTAACGGATTTTCAGAGACAATTGCTACTTTTTGCACGATACAGTTATTTTATCTAAATCATTTCGCAATTTGTTTTGATCTTCTGATGACTTGATTATATGGTAAACGGCAAAAAACAATTTAAGAGGGGTGCTCAGACTCTCTACTAAATCATTTATATAGGTCAGGAACAGTAGAGGGCCTGTAAGGTACGGTTTGCTTATTCTAGAATTGAGAACAATTATGTAAGGTGAAATGACAAGTTTAATGTCGCAATTTTTCTCAAAAAATTACAGCTTTTACACAGTTTTCAACTCGCCAACATAAAAACGGTGCAATGGATAATGCATCTTGCCAACATCAAAAAGTGGAATAATTTTATACACAACAATGTAAAATATTAACTCTTTGAAAGAAAATTAATCCTAAACACAATATCACGAAAGTTTAATTGGAAGTTTCTTTACAAAATTGCTGCTACACATACGTTATGATGTTGGTAAGTACTACGAAAATCATCCAATTCCGGTTCAAAGTTCAGTATTATTTAGGATGACAATCAAGTCTATGGTGGATGGTTAGTTAAGTGACAAATTTGAGCCCAAGGTTACCCAAGGCCGCTCAAGTTTACAGTGGACGCAAGCTAGTGAACCAACAAAGTTTATGCCTCTGCGTGCGGTATTTACCTTAAGCTGCGATGTGCTGTTGTCTGCAAGGCCGCTCTCTCCCACTGAAATTCCTATAAAACTCATCTGGCCTTTGCTGAACTTTCCAGCAGAAACTTTCCCTATGTTTCTCAATATACGCCCAAGGCCAGCGCCGAACCCAGTAAGGAACGGCGTAACGTTTGCCACGGTTGCACGCCCTGGCGGAACGGCACAGGCCGCGGAACCTCAGCGCCCTTCACACACACGCGAAATAACCGCTGCAACAGCTACACAACAGCCACAGACAACACCTGAAACCCAACAAGCATCGGAACCAACACCTATGCCTCCAAACAACACGACCCCACTCCCGGAAATCACGTGCTGCGAAGAAACGCACCATATACAGGTAAACACATCCACACAAGAACCCCCCCGAACCCCAAGCCCGGTGGAGGAATAGACGTACACGTAAACACAGGGCGGGGAACACGAAATCACCACAACAGTCCACGCAGCAACAACAGATCAGCAACACACAGGAAAACAGTCAACAAGACACCGAGACTGTAACTCACACTACCATCCCCCTCACCACAAAAGTAACACAGGCGCCACAACCTCTGTCACAAAACAAAAACACACATGCCACTCCCGCTAACTCCACAACAGCACCTCAGGCTGCCACACCCAACACCAACACGTCACCTGGGGGAATACTGGGAACACTATTCCCTCGACACACGACCGTTCAAATCCTTACCAAGGTACTGACGGCCGTCACTACACTCATCACCCAGCTCATGAGCGCCGAACCCGGGCAATACTGGGCTGTCATACACACTGCCATCACAACACACTTTCACACTCTGACATGAATAATATACCACACCCGGCCCATAACGCAACCCGCACACGCTATCACAGATCCTGTTCTGGAATGCAGACTCGATCCACAACAAAAGGGCAGAATTTGCCGCGTTCATGGAGCGCAAGGGAATCCTTGTCGCGCTACTGAGCGAGACTAAGCTTAAACCGCACAAACAATTAAACTTTCCTGGCTACTGTGTCTATCATACCGACCGACCGGGCGACGCCGTGGCAGGTGGAACTGCAATCGTCATACACAAAGACATTGAGCACACAAACATAGAGCTCCCTGAACTGGAAAAAATCGAGGCTACGGCCGTCAGAGTCAAGTTCAACGGAGCCTACACCACACTGATATCGGTATACAACAGCCCTGTAGGCATTTCAACACGCGATATCAGCACATTACTCAACATTTCACCGCGAGTAATAGTCGCTGGAGATCTGAAAGCAAAACACCCAGAATGGAATTCACGCATACGAAATCCCAACGGCAAAAAACTGTACGAACATTCACTAGGCATAAACTACATTATACTAGCGCCGACTGAACCGACGCACATTCCCTATCAGAGGGGACACAGGCCAGACGTGATAGACATGGCCCTCATCAAGGGCATTACATCGACACTCAACGTTGCCGTTGTAAACGATCTGCCTTCAAACCACCAACCTGTAATACTATACATTGAGGAAACACTGCAGCACATGGAACAACGCAAGATGTTGGACTACGGGCGTGCGAATTGGACATGGTTCAAGCAAACGCTCGATATCCACATCCCACCTATACACGAAATTAATGAAACAGCACAAATTGATGAGGCAGTAGAAACCCTCACTAACGCCGTCCAGTACGCAATGGCAGGCACCATACCTGATCGCACCTCACAACAATGCAGTGCGATCCTGTCCCAGGAAATCCTGGGCCTAATCTCAATAAGGAATCGCCTCAGGAGACAATGGCAGCACACCACGCGTCCGTACTTCAAACGGCACATTAACAGGCTACAGGGCATCATACACGATAAAATACAAATACATAGAACACAACAGTGGAACCAAAAACTCGAAGGGCTGGACACCGCACGACCTGGCGTGTGGCAACTAGCCCGACACTTCACCAGGGAGAAAATATACACCCCAACGCTACAAGGGCCTGACGGACCTGCATACTCAGCGGAAGACAAATCAGAACTAATGGCCCGAACACTCGCAGCGTCATTCACACCGAACCTGGTACCATCAGATCCAGTGTTCACACTTGCTACTCACCAAGAGGTTACATGCATTCTAGCCCAAACATCGCGCGACGACATTCGACATGCTAGCACAGCCGAAGTCTCCTGGGCTATAATGCATTCCGCTGCTAGGAAAGCCCCTGGTCATGATGGCATTCAAAACCGTGTCCTCCAGGAGTTCACGGATAAAGAAACTGAGTACCTAACACACATAACGAATGCCATACTAAAACACCAGCACTTCCCCGCCTTTTGGAAGACGGCCAAGGTCCTGATGTTCAGGAAGCCGGGGTAAGACCACAGCCTCCCACAAAATTACTGACCCATCAGCCTTCTGAGCTCGCTCAGTAAGATTGTTGAGAAGGTGATTCTCAAACGCATCACGAGGCACTGCATAACAAATGACATCCTGAGACCGGAGCACTTCGGCTTCAGGAATCACCACTCCACAACACAACAACTCCTACGGGTCGTTGAACATATAACATATGGCTTCAACATAAACAAAGCTACAGGGGCGGTGTTCCTGGACATCAAAAAGGCTTTCGACCGTCTATGGCACAACGGCCTCATATGCAAACTCAGCGACGCGGGATTCCCCGACGGGCTGCTGCGTCTAATACACTCATACCTCACAGACAGGAGTTTCAACACTGACGTGCAGGGAAAACAATCAACACGACACGGTATACACGCGGGAGCACCCCAGGGAAGCATCCTAGGGCCCCTACTGTTTAACCTACACATAAACGATCTCCCAACCGCACACAACACAACGATGGCAATCTACGCGGATGACACAGCCGTCCTTGCGCAAGATTGGAAACCATCAAACATTACGTCACGCCTACAGACTGCACTGAGTGGCTGAGCCTTCGTTAGAGAAATGGCGTGTTAGAGTAAACGTCGACAAGTGCGAAGCCGTTCTGTTCACTAGAAGACCGAAGCAACTGCGCAAACACCGCTACTGCAGACCAATAACTCTACATGCACGCCCAATACGTTTCCGCGAGAAAGTCAAATACCTCGGTGTCTGGCTGGACCGGAAATTACTCTGGGGGGACCACATGCAACACATGACCAACCGAGCTAGCGCGAGGCTCAAACAGCTCTATCCTATGCTCAACAGGCGTAGCACACTGAACAGAAGGGTGTCGAGGTCCATGTACATGACACTTATCCGACCCCTGATGACGTACGCAGTTCCTGTCTGGGGATACGCTGCGCCTACACGCCTGCGCCGTCTGCAGCTCATACAAAACAAAGTACTCAAAATCATAAGCAATGCTCCACGATACACACGCATCGCGGACCTTCACCGGGAATACCGACTTGAGACTCTCACGGAGGTAATCCACAAACTCACCACAAGACTATACAGAAACTCCAGACATTCGCAGAACCCGTTTATTCTGAATCTGGGGAACTACAACCACAACCATAGATGGAAACATAAAAGACCAAAAGACATACTTGTAAGGACATAACATCTATGGCCAAGAATACGCAAACATAACGGTACAGGCGAGCCCCTGTTAATCAGACGCCATTACTGGATATCCAGATGAAATACACTGTTTAATAACTGGCACCACACAGGGAAGCCGTACCGTACACTGCATGCAGACAAGCTCCACACATCCCCCACACAGTGAGATGATCTATGGCCGATCTCCCACTACTGTATAACGATCTTGATTGTTCCAGGAATGTAGCAGTTGCAGCAACTGGGATACATCGCCATCACTTGTCACGGTAATGATGCATGATACCTATACTAACAAATCCAACGTTGCATGTACTATCGCAGCTAGTAAGCCACTACTGCTCTTACTGCCCATCCCACTGTCGCAGAGGTTTTTTTCCCATGGCACGAGCCATGGCACTTTTTTCCCTCTCCTCTTCAAATCGCTACCCTCACTCGCGTTTCGTCCACTATCTGTCACCTGATGGACCGTGTTAATTCGTAGTCTTACCCAGACGCACGGACAACATCTTAGCCCAGCATCCTGTGATCCACTTACTAGATAACTAACATGTTTACGGGGGGACAGTAGAACTTTTGGTTTGGTCACCACGTTGGTGCGGGCGTGGAGGGGCCCCATCTCTAAATATGCAAGAAAACATGTACTCAGCCCTAGTCTTATTATGTGGCGATATACACACGCATGGTTGGACGAGCGTGCATATTATAGTGCCCTCTCAGTTCTCACAAGAACAATTAACTAATTTGGCTGGTTCGTTTCTCCACAGTTGGAGCTAAACGTTGCTACAGCTAATTTCTAGCTGAAGTGCAGCCGCTGTGAATGCTGTGTCCACACAAATTTCTTCTTTGCGTCATACGGAGCATTAAGCGCTACGTTCTGCACTTGACGCCAGTTTAGAGAAGAGTCCCAGAAAATTTCTCTCTTGTCCTACTCATGGCAGAACTGCCTCCCTCCACTTGGGTTCCTTTTTCACGTCACGGCTTTTTTCGACCAATAGGAGCGTTCCTCTTATTGTGTAGGAACTCTCTCTACCAAACGCAATCTCCCATCTATCAAACAGCGTTGAAACTTCAGTATTTTTCTTCTTCCTAGTGCGTTTTCGGCAATCGGACGTTTTGTGCCCATTCTAGACGCCTAAAGAACATTGACCTTTCCATGTGTTGCACTCTCTGGACGAAAATGGCTCACTAGCGTTTGTTCGTATCCTGTTGGAATTCCGAAACTCGGCTTTCTAAAGCTTTTTTTCTTTCCTTTGTGCAGATGTGCCACTACCCGCATCCTCCGGCCTGAATTACCTGGCCCGGGGTCGCTGACCTTCCTCCTGCCACCCCTTTAAGTGGTTTCTGTCTAACTCCCGCAGTGCGGCTTTACTACGCCGTTGTGGGGCTAGCTTTTCACAACTAAAAGTGACTCGTGTTCCTTGTTCCACCTTCCGCTCAAAGACATATATTGTATAGGAACGGTTTGTTAATTACCGTCGATTGGCTGTCATCCCTTTTTGCATTACATACTGATAGACAAATGTTCTCATAACCGCCGAATTACGTTTGGTGTCGACTTCACCTTCTCATTGCGATGTGTAAAGGTCTCATGTAAGGTGCGAATCTGACCATTTATTCTGCCACTTTACATGTCCTCCTCCTTCCATCTTCAATTTTGTACTGGGTCAATCAATAGTTGAGAAACTGATTGAAGACAGTGCAAGATTTGTTCAACAGCTGACTGTAGCAATTGACATTTTTTACTGACCAACATTCTATCTTAATATTTAGTATAACTTAAAACAGTGGTTCTATTCAGTCTCCTTCCTTTACATCGAATTTGATTTTCTGATCTTTTGTACAATTCTATTGAACTAATCTAAGGAATTTTTTTCTTTCAAATATAGTTGACGACAATAAATTGTTATTGAAATTCAAACAATGTGCATATCACTATAAATTTGTATCATTTGAAAATTCTCCTTTTTATTTTGAGACTGTTCTATTTTATGTAGTTAATTTATGTTAAATAATGATGTATATGTATTGAAGTTGAGGAAACTTTCATTTAATGTTATCTTCCCCTTTTATAAAAAAATGTTACTTTCTTCTATTGTATTTCTCATAATCGAAAACATGATAATTCTTACAATTAAACTTTATAAGCTATGTCTCAACCTATCTCATGATTTTACTTCTATAATCGTATTTCTGAACCTATTTATGTTCTCCAAAAAGCTTAATTCTACACATCCTGACTTTACAAAAATTATCAACATTGACATTCACAAACATTGAATTTCTAAACCTAATTTTACTTTACAAAATTTACATTGACATCCTGGAATTTCATTCATGTTTATCTATCCTATATATTTTAATGAACACATTACACTCAAAATTGTTAATAGTAGGTTTTCATCAACTTAAACATGTTGAAAAAACTGCAGTATAAGAAAATATTATTGACTTGTCAAGATGAGCAACAAAAACATCTTTCATAAAGCTTTATCACCAACACATGAAAAGTTTATATTAACATATTTTTAAACACAATAAAAATTTAATTTTTTTTAGATAGTAGTCTGTCACGGACGGTTCTTTCCTGTCTGCACCATGGTTAACTTTTTCTTCAAGAGTTTTCGACGTGTTTCCGTCGAACGTGGAATGACGGTCGGCTGTGTGTCTCACCGTGTCTCCGCTGAGCATGTGATGACGCTTGGTGTGCGTCTCGCCGCGTTTCTGTTGAGTGTGGCATGACGGTCGCCCGTTCCTCGCGGTGTTCCCGTCGAGTACGGAATGACGGTCGACAGAGAGAAAGGTTTGTAGGTCTGAGTGTGTCGTGAATGCATGGAGGCCTTTGTTCCATATGCATATGCCTGTGGCGCTGTTGCATTGGTGTTCCATTTTTGGGAGCCTAAACTTTCATGCTTCAATATTCCTCGAATTCTTATGCCGGTTCACCGTTGGGGATTTTGTCGGTAGATTTCCATAAGAGTCGTTATCTTCCATTTTTCTGGTATACCATCTGAAGGTGTTGCAATCTGCCATAAAGAACATCGAATATTTATGCTGTTAGAACAGTTAAATTAGATTCTCGTTGATCTTTTATGGGAAGGGATTTGAAAAGGTTTCTTGATCTCTTCTGGTCCAGGCTGCGATATTTCTTCTTTTCTTGTGATTCTTGCTGTCTTCTTACTTGTGTCTTCGTTCTTCTCTGGACCAGTAGCTAGGATTGAAGACCTGTTTAACATCGTTATCTTTTATCCGTTCTTATGGCGTCTTCTTCACAGTTGTTGTCTATTCTTCGTTGTAAACGGTTGTTCATCTAGATAAGTTGAACTGCCTTCCATCCATTTCCTGCTCCGTTCCATGTGTTGTTAGGGATTGTCACGCAGATGTTGAATTTTGTATGGTCTGATGACAGTTTCCGCTATTCTGCACACTGAGTTACAGAAACGCGTTTCTTCTTCTTCCTGTGGTGAATCTCAGCCTCCGCTCGTCCTCGCCGTAATATGTCCGCCTCCGTTCCGGATCGGCGGACATTTTTTATCCCTTCATATGCTGTTTTTAATAGCTTGCGATAGAAGTGCCAAGTGACGAACACTTTTGCAAAAACCATTGTTGTTACGCCTGTGTGTGGCTTTCGTAGGAGTCAAGCACACTTCAGGGTACAAGGTGCTTGCATTCAGGCTGCGTTGTATCTCTCCAAACCTTTCCACAGAGGAGTTATCCTCTAGGACCTTCGTTTCCACCCAGGCCTCTTCTTTTGTTATCTCGTAAGCTGACGTACCAGGCACTCACACTCAGTGTTCCTTCCTCTCGCGCCTAACTGCTCTCCTCAGTCTCGTCGTCGATCTGGCCGCAATGATGCTGCACCTTGGCTGCAGACTTCATCTGCAACATGCGACAGTCTTACTTTCCTTACACCCTTAGATTATGCTGCTGTCAGCTTTACTCTATCAACTTTATAAACATTAAACAAATTCTTGATATGACTTTACAAAAAATTTTCCTCATCTTCATCACGATGGACAGTAAGAGTGAGATTGATGGTGATGTCGGTTAGCATGTTAGTAACCTTTTTTTCTAACTACAAGTATTGCTGTTTTGAAAACTTCGCACCTTGACTTCGACTTCAGCGACTTTTTCTCTGCAATCTCTTCTTTTTTGTCCTTAGCAGTAACAGAACTTCGTACTTATCCCTTCCTCCTAATTTTTCGATCCCAAACTTTTACATTCCTATCTTCCCTCATTGTACTCTTCCATATAGAAATCTTTTCTGGGTGAACTTAACCTCCTACTGTTCTACCTCCTTCCACGAAATAAAATGTTTCTTGTTTAGCTTAGTATTTCAATTCTCTTTCCTAATAATTACCTCCTAACGACTACTTATTCTTATTTCCCTCATATTTCTAATTCAATATCAGCTTGTGGTACGTTCCACAAATCCTATATGCTTCATATATTCCTCAAAAGATCTCTTCAATTATTTGTTCACCGTCTTCGGCGGAACAAAATTAAAATG
Organism: Schistocerca cancellata; assembly: GCF_023864275.1. Lineage (NCBI taxonomy): Eukaryota > Metazoa > Arthropoda > Insecta > Orthoptera > Acrididae > Schistocerca > Schistocerca cancellata. The sequence goes on along the minus strand of NC_064629.1, from coordinate 380,991,372 downwards.
CCTATCTCCTTCCCCCTTAATCATCTATTTCCTACCTAGTTCTTCACTTCTTTTCTTCTACAAAAATCAACTTGTTCCTCCTCCACACTACGTCTTTAATGGAGAATATACTGCTATTTCGTTAAACTGTCCACATGGTGATCCATATTTCTCTCCTTACGTTCAATTCTTTCCCCTGAACACATTTCGTTTGTCGAAGAGTTAAATTAGTTGCTACTTTCCTGTCTTTTTATCATCATTATTATTTTACCTCCTTACGAAATTTATTTTATTTAATTAATCGAGATAAGTACAAGCTAAAAGTTTTATTTGTGTGCATTTTGCTCTCTTTCCTATTCTTTGATTTCAGGACATTCACTGCAACTAAATTCTCTAGTGGACTGTTTTTTCTTTTGTCTAACCTTTGCATAACTTTAAATGACTCACGTGGTGCAAACCTAATGATTTTCCTGTCTTTGGGTTAATCAATTCGACAGCATTATCATGGACTACTTTACTCACTTCCATGGCGCCTTTGTATACCGAAAAGAATTTGTGGCTCTGGTGTTTTTTCTTGCTAGAGAGATGGTGTGTTTTTACTAGTACCTTTTGTCCTGGTAAAAATACTCATGTGTTTGCCGTTCTGTCCGCTCGGTCCTTTCTCTTTAACGCAGCAGCTTTCGGATTGCTCAGTGCTAATTTTACTATGTGCTGTGCTGTACATGGGGTACTGGAGGGAATTTAATTATTTCTCGGGTTTTATCTGGTGCTGGTTTATTTTTAAGAACAGTAATTGGGGGGTAACAATGTACTGCTATGTGGCATTTCATTTATGACATCTTGGAAGTCAGACAAATGTCTGTCCCAGGGATTATGTTGCTTACTACAGTACAAACGACAGAGGGTTCCTAAATCTTTCATCATTCGTTCAGCTGGGTTGGCGCTTGGTTTGTACCTGGAAATGTAAATAGGTTTAATTTTTATGTCGTCGCAAAGTGTTTTGCCATTGTGCTGAACGATATTGCGGTCCATTGTCCGATAACGTTTTATCGACTCGATCAACTTATCGAAGGAAATCTCGTGTCAGTGCTTTGTTTATGCTCCTGCCTGTTGCTTTCTTTAAGGGTGTAAATTTCACGTATTTTGAAGTTAATTCTATGACTACAGCCCGCATCTCGTGGTCGTGCGGTAGCGTTCTCGCTTCCCACGCCCGGGTTCCCGGGTTCGATTCCCGGCGGGGTCAGGGATTTTCTCTGCCTCGTGATGGCTGGGTGTTGTGTGCTGTTCTTAGGTTAGTTAGGTTTAAGTAGTTCTAAGTTCTAGGAGACTTATGACCACAGCAGTTGAGTCCCATAGTGCTCAGAGCCATTTATGACTACAAGAATAAATACGTGACCTTTTTATGTGTGGAACCATGAGATCTGTTACAGATAAATGCCTCAGTTTCTCCGGAATGACAGGGAACATTGCTGGTCTCGTTTGAAATGTTATATGATTAGCTCTCTGGCATTTCTTGCATAGAGCTAGAACCTGTCTGATTCTTCGCTTCATATTTGCGAAGTGACAAGACATCTTTAATTTTGAAAAACATTTCTTAGGTCCAAAATGGCTGTTACTCAAATGAGTATACCAAATGTACTTGTTTATCAGTTCCTGTGTTATGCATGCGACCCATAAACTTGTATTTGTGTCACGTCTATAGAATAATACATTGTCTCTTACGATATAAAATTGTCTAATATCTTTCCACTTAATTTTAATTTTGGCTAGGTCTGGGTCTTTGTCCTGTTTCCCCCCACCAACTGTTTCAAGGAACGAGGCCAACGAAGTCTTTCTCGTTGGCCTCGTTCAAGGAATTAGTAACGTAGTTATCAAAGGGCACTTTTTTAGGTAACACATAAGTACTTGCTCTCCTTCTGTATTGCTCATTCTGTTTTTGTTAACCCCTTCTGGCAATCGGGAGAGGATGTCAGCTATGACATTTGAAGGTCCAGGTACATAAGTGATTTGAAAATTATATTCCTGCAACATCAGCATCCACCGATCTCGTCTCCCGGGCAATAGTTTTGCACTTAACAGGAATTCTAGTGCTTTATAGTCTGTGAACACATTGGTTCTTCACCCAAACAGAAAGTATCTAAATCTACGAAACCCCCATACTACTGCCAACGCTTCTAATTCCGTGATCGAATAATTCTTCTCACATTTTGTGAGGACACGACTAGCGAAAGCTATTGTTTTTGTTACCCGCTGTCCGTCTTCCTCATGTTGTTGAAAGAGCACCACTCCCAAGCCTGTTTTCCCAGTGTCAGTTACCACACAGAATTCTTTCGTTAAATCGGGATGCGCTAAAAGTGGTGCCTTTACCAGCGATCTTTTTAGTAATTGGAATTCCTATTCTGCTTGTTTATCCCACACCCAGGGCATCTTTTTACTGGTCAACGCACATAAATGTGGGGTAGCAAGGGATTCTATCCAAATAAATCTTTTATAAAAGTTAATGAGCCCCAAAAAACCACGCGATGTCTTTCTATTACATGGCGTACCCATGTTCTGAATCGCTTGTAGTTTGTTAGGGTTGGGTTCACTCCCTTGTTCAGTGATTATATGGCCTAAAAACTCAATCCTTTTATTTCCAAAATTGGATTTCTTTATATTTATGGTTACTCCATGTTCTTTTAACGTCCTTAGCAATTTATCAAGTACCTCATTATGGAGTTTCCATGATGGCTCGGCTACTAAAATGTGATCAACGTAACAGGTGAGACGCTGTTGGAGTTCTTTATCCAACACAGTTCCTAAACCTCTTATAAAAGTTTCAGAGGATATGTTCAGACCGAATGGGAGTCTTTTGAATTGGTAACTGCGTCTAAACGCGATAAAGGCCGTATACTTTCTGCATTCAGGTGTTAGTTCTATTTGCCAAAAACTAGCTCGCAAATCAAGGGAAGAAAAAATCTTAACTCCATAGAACTTTTGCAACAACTCTTCCAATTTTTCCGGGCGATCGTTTTCAGGAATAATAAAGGAATTTATTTGTCTTGCATCCACGACTATCCTAATAGTCCCATCCTTCTTATCTACAATTTTCAAGGGACTGTTGTATGGTGAAGTTGAAGTTTCAATACTATCATCTGTTATCATTTTGTGTAGTTCTGCAAATACCTGTTTTCTGTAACATAATGGAATAGTGTAATGTGGTACTCCAAATGGATTGTGTTCTTTCACTTGGAATTCGTATTGAAGTTCTTAATGGCACCGGGTTTTGGTAGAAACACCTCGGCATTTTTTCGTAATATTCTTTCTAATTCGGCTTCGTCTGTTTCTGAAATATCTTTTACTTGTCGCAGCTTATCATCTATTTCCTGATGAATTTCCATCATTACCTCGTCATCTACAGGTCTTAATTCTTTCGTACCCGGTATCGTGGATGTCCCTCCTCCGATTGATATATATCCAGTTGCAAGTTTCATTGTTTGTAAGCATCTGGCATCTCTTCATGTCTGATTTTCTCTTCAAAATTAAGACTCACCTTCCCGAGCATCATATACCCTTCGTCCATATTAAGTGTAACGCGATTTTGACTCATGAAAAAAGGCTCCTATTATTATGGGTACTGAAAGTTTCGGCACAATTATCATATTCGCCTCTATTTCATGACCCTGACATGAAAAAGTTACCCGCGTTTGCCTATTAATCACCGCAGACGCACCCATGATCGGTCCTTTGACTTTGAAACGTTTTGTCCTTAATTCTGGTGCCTGTTCAGCGTTACATTTCTTAAAGAGTTCTTCTGAAATCGCCGTCATTTCACTTCCTGTATCAAGAATGGCGTCTACAAGTATGCTCCCTATTTCAATCCGAATGATCGGTTGCACTTCATGAGGAGCTTTGGTTTCATCCTCGTGCATGAATGCCTCTTCGATCGAATCATCTGTCGATATGCTTGGCTTGATTTTTCTAAAAGTCTGTTACTATTACTTTATTTTCATCAATAATTTTACCCCCTGTCATCTTAATATTTTAGGAGGGAGTTATTTGCCCATAATCTTTGTCAAACGCCTCTATTATTTCTTCATATGTCCCTGTCCTATATTTTTCATCTGCCTTAGGAATCACTATCGGTGTTGCCACTGGTACATTCTCCTCTTGGCATACTATCTCTCTCTCCGTTCCGTATAAACGCGCTACATCTTCTACAGTTGGGTAATCATCATGAATTTTTGTACTTCTGTCTATATTCACCATTTCTGACTCCTCTTCCTCATCATCATCGGTAGATTCCCAGTCAATTGAATCCCAGCATGCTGGTGTCTGTATTCTATCTCCCCTTAAACCTACTTTAATATCTTGCTTGTCAAAACTAAGTCTATTTGCACGTTTGATTTTACAGTTAACTCCATTGTTCCATCGAATTACTTGTGACTGGTTTTCGTACCGCTCATCTCGTCAATTTTGTCTTCTACCTGGGTTTGGTGGCCTTACCTCAACTTCCTCTACCGGTTCATTTCGCATGTTTTGCCCCGCTGAAGTGTGATTTTTTCCAATCTTTCTGCGTTCTGGCCATTCCACTTCCACCTGAACAACCTGGATTTTGCTGCTGAAAATCTCTAAACCTTCCGCCTTCGTTTTCACGGGGATTGTATCTCGGATCATAGTTACCACCGTAGTTTCTAGGACCAAACTCCCCATTGTAATTCCGCGGTTCCCCAAAACCATAATTGTTATTTGTCCTCTGTGCGTTGCCAAAACCATAGTTATTATTGTTCTCCCATGGGCGATTACCACTCCTTCCAAAGCTATTACCTCTTCCACCGTTGTCCGTTGTTATTACCATTGGAATTATTATTGTAACCTGATCGGTTGCTGTTATTCCCCCTACTATTGTTTTCTTTGGTTGTATGTCGTTTTCTTGCGTCATCTTCACTGAATATGGATTCAAGTTCTCTCAACATTCCTTTAAATACTTGTATGTTATCTCCTGCCCTACCAGCCAATGACTGCTGATAATGTAACGGTAACTTCATTGTGCACATCCGTATCAGTTCCCCATCACTGTATGGATTATCTAAACACTGATTTTTCTTTGTCATATCTTCGAAAAACCTAACGGGTTTCTATTCTCCGGAATTTTCGAACAACGTAACGGTAACTTCATTGTGCACATCCGTATCAGTTCCCCATCACTGTATGGATGATCTAAACACTGATTTTTCTTTGTCATATCTTCGAAAAACCTAACGGGTTTCTATTCTCCGGAATTTTCGAACAACTCTTTCTGCATCAACTCATACTTTATTCTGTTTTGTGCTTCTGTGGACCAGTACCGCTCCAAGAACGCGGTTTTAAATTGTTCATATGAATGACAGTTTGCCGCTACTCTTTGCATGGTTTCCGCTTCTGCGCCGTCCATATGCCCACAAATGAAGTCAAGTTTATGGCTAAGTGGCCAATGCTCTGGTAAACCGATCTGAAACTGATTTATGAACGTGCGTGGACGTAAGCCGTTCCCGCTTTCTTTGTAATGTTGGAATTTTCTGACTGTCAAAAGTGATAACTGTCAAATCTTTCTCTTCCACCGTACGGCGTTTGTGTTTTCACAACAATTCCTCTTTCTTTCAATTGTGTCATATTTTCTACTACTCGTTCTACCACATTTGGGTCTTGAGCTGACATATTTGTGTCCCATTTAGCATCGTATCTAGGCAGTGGTGTGCAGTTGTCTACATCGTACCGTTCCTCGTGTATTGGACTGAAAGATTCGTTTACGTTTCCCGTTACTGGTTCCGTGTTTTGCCTTTCTATTAGATTTACATTGACTTGCGGTCTGTAACCTGTTGTGCTGTAACTCGGAAATTGTGGAATTGGTACATGTAGCGTCGCAATTTGCTCCGCTCCCGCGTCACCCGCGTACTTTCGGAGGGTCGGCTGCCGCACTGCTGGAATGCGTGCGTCTACCGTTCTCGCTGTCATATCTGATGTGACCGCACTTCACCTACTTCGCTCCCCTGTGTTAACTGCTCCTTTCCTATTTGTTTTTGTTTCGCTTCGGTGATTACTGACGCAACCTCTTGTGAATAAACGACTGGAATTTCATGACGTTTTTGTGTTTCCGCTACTTCTACGGAAGCTTGCACAACTGGCTTTTTTCTTTCTGGCTTACTGTCCATTACTATGTCGGAAGATACTACCGATTCCGGTGTCTCGCTACTACTTTCTGTACGATTCTCGATACACTGCTTCAATTCTGTGCGAAGGTCTTCAAACTGTTTCTGATTTTTCGAGACTATGTTTTCAATGCGTGTGTCAAATCTTTTTAATGCAGCTCGGGTGACACGTTTTCTGACCTTGTGCTCTTCCACGATTTTTGCGCCTTACCGTAATTACCGTGTTGTATCCGCGGACCCAACTGAATAGCGCGCGCGCCCTGCCGTTGCATCGCTTGCCACAGTTTCCCGTCGCGACCGCCGGCGGCGCATGGCGTTGCCGCTGAACGAAGACGTCGCGCCATTGCTGAGCTGGTGCCTACAGTGCCCTCTGGCTACACGATATGACAGGAGCGCTGGCCCCGAGTCAGGGGAGTCTTGACATAAAACAAGAAGTAAGGACACATCCCACGCACCGTCAGTTTGGAGGAATAGCCTTCCGGCTTAGCCTCCACCGACCCACAGGGGCTCATCTGTCCCTGTCAGGCAGCAGCAGCAGAGTCAGGCAGTCGTTGCAGTCGTCAGTGCCGTCGTTCGTTGTCTGGTTAGCTAGCTCGCTGTGTGAATCAGTGTTGTATAACGACTTAGGCCACGAATCAGGAATATTCTTTGGACACTAATTGGAACTGTATCTTCGGTACACCCTTCGCTGTCAATAAAGCTAAGTAACTGTTTTATACTACCTGGCGCTTATTTGTCACTAATCGTTTTCCTGCCACCAGATTTTAGTCACAACCTGGTCACGTCCTACTCCATATCCAAATTATGGTTACCACGCCCGGGCAGCCATAAAATACCGTCTATTGGCTGTCATCCCTTTTTGCATTACATACTGATAGACAAATGATCTCATCACCGCCGAATTACATTAGGTGTCATCTTCACCTTCTCGTTGCGATGTGTAAAGGTCTCATGCAAGGTGCGAATCTGACCATTTATTCTGCCACCTTACAGGCCTGTAACATTTCCTCAGAAAACCTTTGATATCAGTCTGTTTTTCTCGATGATTTTCCGTCAGTTAGTAAGTACTGTGATCTTTCTGACAGGAAATCGTGAATCCAGTCATACAACTGAAGCGATACTCCATAGGCACTCAAATTGATTAGAAGTCTGTAGTGATGAATGGTGTCAAAAGCTTTCTGCAAATCTCGAAATATTCAGTCAATTTGAGATTCCCAGTCGACAGCACTCATTATTTTGTGAGAATAAAGAGACAGATGTGTTTCACAAGAATGATATTTTCTGAATCCGTCCTGAGTGTGTGAACAGACTTCAAGGTAGAATGAAATTTTCACTCTACAGCGGAGTGTGCGCTGATATGAAACATCCTGGCAGATTAAAACTGTGTGCCGGACCGAGACTCGAACTCGGGACCTTTGCCTTTCACGGGCAAGTGCTTTACCAACTGAGCTACCCAAGCTGCCAAGTCTCGGTCCGGCACACAGTTTTAATCTGCCAGGAAGTTTCATATCAGCGCTCACTCCGCTGTAGAGTGAAAATTTCATTCTAGAAACAACCCCCTGGCTGTGGCTAAGCCATGTCTCCGCAATATCCTTTCTTCCAGGAGTGCTAGTTCTGTAAGGTTCGCAGGAGAGCTTCTGTAAATTTTGGAAGGTAGGAGACGAGGTACTAGTAGAATAAAGCTGTGAGGACGGGGCGTGAGTCGTGCTTGGGTAGCTCAGTTGGTAGAGCACTTGCCCGTGAAAGGCAAAGGTCCCGAGTTCGAGTCTCGGTCGGGCACACAGTTTTAATCTGCCAGGAAGTTTCAGACCTCAAGGTAATCTAAAATGTTCGAACATAGTATACTGGGTGTCCCAGTTTAATCTATACTGGCCGATATGTCTAGAGTGGAAAAAAAACTCTCTGGTAAAAGTTGTAAGGTTTGAGGGGGGGGGGGGGGGGGGATAATGGAATGGTTACCTTGAAATGTCCCTGAATCCTGTTTTCCAGGTCAAACCAAGGTCAAGCTCATTTTTGCAAATAGTAACTCCCATATTTTATTCCATGTCCGTATTCTACGTGAAAAAAAACACATTGTTTGTAGTGAACATTTTCTTCGAAAAACCAATAGTTTGTCACCAGGGGGCATTTCATTGTAACTTTCCCAGGTTACCAGTATCTCGAGAACGAAGCGAGATCGGGAAAATTTTCAATGAAATTCTTGTATGATTTCTGAATTCTGTCCACTGGTGAAATTTTCGTGAAGTTGAAATGGCCTTGAAATTCTTCACTTTGGATTAACCTAAAAGCAAATATCGCCAGCATTAGCGGAACCCTATAATATGAACAAAGTCGAACAGAAGGTGGCTGCTAGGGAGTCTGGCAAAGTGCAAAGACTGGCCTGCTTTCACAAACAGAGGGAATTAGCAGGACATCCACTCTCGGAATGAATATTATGCTAGACATGCCCGCCTTACACCTGTGGCTTAAAATGGAGGCAGCGGCAGGGACATAAAGGCTAAAAATTGGAAATAACTGGATATAGTTAGAATATACGGAATCCCAAATCAGTAAGGCGATGGCTGGGGAAATGCCGACTAACTATACAATAACTTCTAGCTGTTTAAATAAACCTTGCCATGTAGCAGTTGGAAGCAGGGAGCAGTGGAAGAACGAACCACTAAACCGTGCAGGAGACATAATATAGTGGTTTACTGACAGGTCTAAAACAAATTAAAGTCCTGGGTCTGGTGTACTGCCTAGAATCTCTTAAGGGAAGATGGCCACAGTACTACACGGTATCTTCTATCAGCATGTGCACGGAGGAGAATTAGAGTAGACCCTACAAAAATCGTAGCATCTACTTTTATTCAGACAGCCAAGCAGCTCTGAAATCTGTATCAGCCCCTGCAACTAGATCGAAGGTAGTTGCAGACTGCCATGAAGCATTTTCTTTCGGACATATCCGAAAGAACAGACATCACACATATATCCATATACAGGGTGTTTCAGGAGGAATAGTATATATTTTAGCAGGTGGTAGTACAGAGGAATTGCATAAAAGAATTCCATATAAATGCGTCTACTTTTTATTGAGTACAGAGATACAGCTTTTAGTACGTAACCCTAACAAACTCAAAGAAAGGCAAATGATGACATTCAAAGTTGATTTTCAAAAATTCCCCCACTAACATTAATGCACATTTGACTTCTCTTGATAGCACCACGTGTAGCTCTTCTGAGGTCGACCGAGCGAGGTGGCGCAGTGGTTAGCACACTGGACTCGCATTCAGGAGGACGACGGTTCAATCCTGTCTCCGGCCACCCTGATTTAGGTTTTCCGTGATTTCCCTAAATCGCTTCAGGCAAATGCCGGCATGGTTCCTTTGAAAGGGCACGGCCGATTTCCTTCCCCATCCTTCCCTCACCCGAGCTTGCGCTCCGTCTCTAATGACCTCGTTGTCGACGGGACATTAAACACTAATCTCCTCCTCCTCCTCCTCTTCTGAGGTCGTCCTTGCTTTCTTTTATGAGGACTGCACTATTCATAATCCGAACAATGAAATCGGCTCTTGGGTTTACTTTTTCTTTGTAGACTTCGCTTTTAACCATCCCGCAGGCAAAAATCCAAAGAGATAAGGTCCGGGGACCTTGAAGGCCAAGAAAAGTGCCCATATCTAACGATCCATCTTCCGGAAAATGTTAGCTTTCTATAATGCGTCACCCGACTACTAGAATGTGCAGGAGCACTGTCATGCTGGGGGAACATACGCATTCTTGTAGACAAATCAACCTGCATCTCGGTTCTTACAATAGTGCAATAGGTGCGCACTGGTTAGATGTAACTGATGAGATACTCCAGCACGGACTGTGGTTAAGGGCGAATCCCAAGCGCATGGCCACGAACAATTGGGAGCGGAAACTTAATGTCATCGGAACCTTGTTGAAAGACCATGGCATGCGATCGTTAGACCGACTGCAGAAAGTTCAGTTTATAAATACATACATACTTAGAAAAATATATCATGCCGCAGCAGTCTTACCGATACCGCAGGCCACTCCACATAAAATATTAGCTGTAGCCTCTTGGTATGTGTGGAAACAAAATATCTTCAAATTATCCTCCCGCACGGCGACTTTGCGGAGGCAAAACGGAGGACCTGGAATTAAAGACGTACTTTTAAACTAATACATGCCACTAAGACAGGCATTACGAAACTTCTGTTCCACTCGTTAAATCCTGGGGATTGGAACGCTCCTGTTAATGTAGCATGCCAGCCTACATTACGTCCGAAAGTACTATGGCGATTGGAGCTGTATAAGACTTCCACCATCACAAACCAACACTAGAAACGACCCTAATTATATTACCAGAAATCGTCTTCACAAACCAATTCCGGTAAATTAACCTACAAAAAAACTGGAGGAACGTCTGGAAAAATATCAACAATAAAATTCTACCAACTAGAGTCAGTGCCGTATGGTGCGACGTTGTAAACGAAACCATACCCACAGCAGAACGATTATGGAAAATCAAATTGAGACCATCTCCATACTGTAACAAATGTCGGCTTGTAGAAACCGTATTGCACATCCTCTTATGTGAAAATAGAATCAGAATTTGGAACTGGACTAGGAAGAAAGTAGCACTATCAACAGAACCGCAGAGAGTCATATACCGATAACTGAAACACTACAACCAGACTGGAACTGTTACCAGTCCGCAAAGAATAAGAGTTATTCGTGGCTTCTGGGACAGTTTCTGTTTTACGTCGTAACAAACAAAACTTAGAACTTAGAAGAGTATATGTTTTATATTACAGAAGAACATTTTAAGCTGAAGAAGAATAACAAATATAAGGAATGGTGTCAAATTTTTTTATCTGTTGCCTTATGTGGGCTACAAAGAGGTGGACAGTTTTATTAATTAGAAGCAGAATACTATTTTTCACTTTTTTTTATTCCTGGAATAATCTTTTACGTTGGTTCTAAAATCAGAACTGTTCTAATTTGGTAAAACCCCTCCAGCACCAAAATTTCTTTCATTTGATGAAAAATAAATGGCTTCGTTACAGACCTCATATGCATCCAGTGCATATTAACTTAAACTGTGAATATATTTCTGAACGAATGTTCGTCATGTATTTTTCCGTCACCCTTTGCACTGTTATAAGTTATGTTCTACATAGAACGCACGCCATTGGAGGCTGCAATCTGTAATTTATTTTACCTTAATAACTACATCAATTTTGTTCTATAATTTAAAGTAATATGTGGGTGCAAACATGGAATACATGCGAATAATGCAGCTGCTCAGTGACAGGTATGGGGGAGGCATTGTGGCCAGCCCTCGGATCTTCGACCCCTCCTCTCTTTGCCTCCGCCTTACTGGTGCTGAAAGGGGGAAACCCTACCCCATATGGGTCTCGCGGTTCTAGGCGCGCAGTCCGGAACCGCGCGACTGCTACGGTCGCAGGTTCGAATCCTGCCTCGGGCATGGATGTGTGTGATGTCCTTAGGTTAGTTCGGTTTAAGTAGTTCTAAGTTCTAGGGGACTGATGACCACAGCTGTTAAGTCCCATAGTGCTCAGAGCCATTTGAATCATTTTTCAGTGCTAAATTATGTGCGCCACCATTAACGTTACTGAACGCAGTTTGACAGCATAACACCACCACAACTACTGACAACCTGAACCATTATCATCACGCAGTTGTGACTCGCAGTGATTACAAGTTGCTGACGTTTGTCAAGAATAGCGGAAAGCGCCTCCGAAGTTCCATTTGCATTACGACTAGGACGGAGAGAATCCTAAATAACAGTAATAGGTCACCCAGCGAAGAGAAGAGACCACGTATTGTCTCAAGTTCTTGCAGTTTGATATTAATGCAGTTCCCGAAGGTTTCACACAAACGGGTTCTTTTGGCTATCGAAATACTCGTATGGGAATTATAAAATTGTAATTGCTAGAACGCTCAACTGCCTTAGTAACACCTCATTCTGGATTGAATACGACTCGGAAACCGTCGTTAATTTGACGTTTCCATTCATCACCTGTCGTCTTACTGAATGAAGTCTGAAGTGCACGCACAGTTGTGTTGCCTGCCGCATGGATTCTGTGAAGTGTTGTGGCAGCTGGCAGTCATTGCTGAATACAGACATGTGCAAATATCCTCGATGCGCTAGGGGAACTAGTCTTTGTTGCGTTTTTGCATACCGTAATTAGCACAATAACACAAGGCTTATTCTAGTTGATGTTCGGTGATCGTGGAACAAACTGCAACAGCTTTATCCTCTCGTGGCCCTGAAACCAATCTCGCACTGCTCTGCTATGATGGATGGGGCTCTGCTCCTGTAAATAATCTGTTATCTCGTTAGTTCATGTATTTATATTTAAATAACGTGTTTGTAATAAGCATATTGGATTATTATTTTCCACAGTGTTTAAGAATTCAGGCCCTGTCGTAGATAAGTGATCTATATTCAACAGTCCGATTAAGACTGTGGTTTACCCAACCTATGATACGATGAGAGTCGTAGCCGGATATCCACATTAAGACTGACTGGCTGAATCGGATTACAACGATCTGGTATCAAAATGAAATTACAGAAATCGGATAATTTAAACGTCTGTATTGCAACAATGCTGCGCACATAAATTCCTATGATTGAGTAACAGGTAGCAACTGTCTAAGAAAAGGCGAGAAATATGTCTACTAGCAGCAATGTAACGTAATTACAACCGTTATGTATGTGATGGAAATACTGAATCGAACAATACACATCTACACTACCGGCCATTAATATTGCTACACCACGAAGATGACGTGCTACAAACGCGAAATTTAACCGACAGGAAGATGATGCTGTGATATGCAAATGATTAGCTTTTCAGAGCATTCACACAAAGCTGGCGCCGATGGTGACTCCTACGACGTGCTGACATGAGGAAAGTTTCCAACCGATTTCTCATACACAAACAGCAGTTGACCGGCGTTGCCTGCTGAAACGTTGTTGTGATGCCTTGTGTAAGGAGGAGAAATGCGTACCATCACGTTTCCGACTTTAATAAAGGTCGGATTGTAGCCTATCGCGATTGCGGTTTATCGTATCGTCACATTGCTGCTCGCGTTGGTCGAGGTCCAATGACTGTTAGCAGAATATGGAATCGGTGGGTTCAGGAGTGTAATAAGGAACGCCGTGCTGGATCCCAACGGCCATGTATCACTAGCAGTCAAGATGACAGGTATCTTATCCGCATGGCTGTAACGGATCGTGCAGCCACGTCTCGATCCCTGAGTCAACAGATGGGGACATATGCAAGACAACAACCATCTGCACGAACAGTTCGACGCCGTTTGCAGCAGCATGGACTTTCAGCTCGGAGACCATGGCTGCGGTTACCCTTGACGCTGCATCACAGACAGGAGCGCCTGCGATGGTGTACTCAACGACGAACCTGGGTGCACGAATGCCGAAACGGCATTTTTTTCGGATGAATCCAGGTTCTGTTTACAGCATCATGATGGTCGCATCCGTGTTTGGCGACATCGCGGTGAACGCACATTGGAAGCGTGTATTCGTCATCGCCATACTGGCGTGTCACCCGGCGTGATGGTATGGGGTGTCATTAGTTACACGTCTCGGTCACCTCTTGTTCACAGTGACTGCACTTTGAACAGTGGACAATATAATTCAGGTGTTTTACGACCCGTGGCTCTACCCTACATTCGATCCCTGCGAAACCCGACATTTCAGCAGGATAATGCACGACCGCATGTTGCAGGTCCTGTACGGGCCTTTCTGTATACAGAAAATGTTCGACTACTGCCCTGGCCAGCACATTCTCCGGATCTCTCACCAATTGAAAACGTCTGGTCAATGGTGGCCGAGCAACTGGCTCGTCACAGTACGGCAGTCACTACTCTTGATGAACTGTGGTATCGTGTTGAAGCTGCATGGGCTGCTGAACCTGTACACGCCATCTAAGCTCTGTTTGACTCTATGCCCAGGCGTATCAAGGCCGTTATTACGGCCAGAGGTGGTTGTTCTGGATACTGATTTCTCATGATCTATGCACCCAAATTGCGTGAAAATGTAATCACATGTCAGTTCTAGTATAATATATTTGTCCAATGAATACCCGTTTATCATCTGCATTTCTTCTTGGTGTAGCAATTTTAATGGCCAGTAGTGTATTTCAGTGGTGGGATGATCCACAATATCGGATTTGCTGCTGACATAATGACAACAACAACAACAATAATAATAATAATAATCCCGTGTGGCGGATAGGGGAAATCGTACCCCATATGGGTGGTACCGAGGAAATCAAGTACTGCCGGGCGGGGTGGCCGGGCGGTTCTAGGCGCCACAGTCTGGAACCGCGCGACCAATACGGTCGCAGGTTCGAATCCTGCCTCGGGCCTGGATGTGTGTGATGTCCTTAGTTTAGTTAGGTTTAAGTAGTTCTAAGTTCTAGGGGACTGATGACCTGAGAAGTTAAGTCCCATAGGGCTAAGAGCCATTTGAACCATTTTGAAATCAAATACTTGGGGTGAACCAAATACTAACACAATCCTGAACGGCTACTCAATCCGTTGAACCCAAAATCCAGACACGTCAGAGTGAAAATCACCGCTACTCTGGTCACCGTCCGTTAGCTCAATGAGCTAGGCTGAAAATATTTGCTTCCAAAGGCTTCAACACCCTCTGGTCCTGTCCGGTCCTGGTATCACCGAAACCAAACCAGTGAAACACAAGCAAACGTCAACATTGCAAGCAAAGTCAGCTTTACCCTAGGTGGTACACAACCCGGCTGTCGACAGGCGGCAGTTGGATTTTCGGATTCTGGGGAGTCCAGGTCAGCACTGCAGAGACTATCGAAGATCTCTGGTAAATTTCCCTACAAGCAGAAAACATGCATTTGAAAACTAAACATCGATACATTGATCCAAATACGAAAACTAAATAATCTCAAATAAGAATTCAACCGACAAAAAATTCTCATCCTTGCTCTTCAAGAACCACGACTAACTGACAATGAAATATTGCGTTACGGAAACCACTGTATCTTCAAGAGCAAAATACAACAAAAGGTAGTGAAAGGCGTACCAATCTTCGGCATTGCATTTCTCGAAAACAGCTCAATCATCATCTCTGTCAAAGAATCACACCCATCAACAATCGATTTATGATTATGCTCATTCAGAGCCCCAGTAAAAAATATACACTCATCAATGCACATAACCCCACCAACATCGGAAATAAGAAAAACACCGAAAATGTCGAAAAATTCGGGATCACACTCAAAGATACTATGAGCAAAATTCACCAAGATGACGTGAAAATACTAATGGGAGGCTTCAACTCTGTATTTGGCACAGAAAAAACCTATAGAAAAATCATTGGTACAAATTCAACACACCGAAACGCTTAGACCAACGGCACACGTCTGAGTGACATTTGCCTCAAAAGGATATCTTCCCACTTTAGGAAAAAACCATTTCTCACATAATATGCCTGGCTACCAGGTGCAAGCCGCTTTCGTTCACCTTTCGATACTCGATGAAAGCCAGATTTTTAATTCTTTCTAGCAGAACTACAAGCAGGCAGATACTAATTCAATAAGGGAATCGTAACACAACGCTCGAGCAAAATTCGTCTTGCTACTTTCCGTAACCCTTAGTGTCAGAGCGAAAACCATATGGTATTGCCAATTTCATAATGCCACTTTTGTTTTCTGCCGACATATTTTTTGTTGTAGTGAATACATTATTTTATCTATAAATTGCCACAGTTTCATAATACTTGCGAATGATACAGGAAGTGAAGTTGTAAGGTGTCAGGCAAATCCAACACCTTCCATGAAAACCCTGACATGATAAGCAAATCCAGTAGTATGTCACATAGCTCCGAATAAATCGTGACATTAAATTAACCAAAGTAATACGAGTAACGAGTGAGCAAATGGAATACCACAGACTAACACAAGAATGCCTAAATGCATGTCATACCTTCCCACCGTGAGACAGACGCAGTTCCAAGGGGAGAAACGAGAACAGAAGCCGAGAGCAGAACCGTGTTAAGCTGGAAGGCCCTACGATAAGGGACGGACGGACACTCACGTCGCCAGCTAACCGCTAGGACCGCACCACCCGCAAGTTTTAGCATGAGACTTTTTCACGTCTCTGTTACGTTAGGACTACCCCCCAGCCCATGTTAACCAGAAGAACAGTATAGATCTTACGATAACACAAAAAGGGCTACACCACCCGCAAGTTTTATCGTGAGACCTTTTTCGTGTCTCTGTTACGTTAGGACCACCCCCCCAGCCCATTTTAAAAGATAGAGCCCTCCAGAAAAACAGTATAGATCTTACGATAACGCTAAAAGGACCACACCAGCTGCAAGTTTTAGCGTGAGACTTTTTCGCTCCTCTGTTACGTTGCAAACTTTAAAAACATTGCCCCACCACGAAAAGTATAACGTTTCTCATTGGATAGACAGAATTTTTGTAGGCGGAGCTTAAGGTTAACATTCAGACCCTGATTGGTCAGATGAAAACACAGCCAGATAGTTTTTTTTTAACCAGCTTCGGTAAATTTTAGTAAGGAGAAGTTAGGAGGGAGTTGCTTCCGAGAGGGCGAGCTGGACGGAGCTGCGCCAGCCGCCGCCCCCTGACGAACACTGACAAGGTAATGAACGCACGCGATGCCACATTTTTGAGCGCATAAGGCTTCACTCAGAACTGCAGAAGTCTCATCTGTTACAACCCCTTTTTGTGTAATACTAGTGTCGATCGTCAATTAAAGCTCACATTTGCCATTTGAAGTAAAAATCTGAAATGCGATGATTTTTCTGTTATATAGTTATTGAGAAGCTCCATCAGCCACTGTAATTTACGACAAGTTAGATAAGTAATTAAAGATAATTGAGGGTCACTGTAGACCATTTTTATAGTTTTCTCTTTTGTGAAACTTAATTTAAACCTAGATTATAGATGTGATATGGCATAGGTCATCCTTCGATCCATTGTAGAACTTGGAAACCCATTCAGGGAATATTTGTTCACATTTTTGTTGAACGCAGTTGGTTTTTACCATCCTGTATTAAAACATTTCCTTTTATCAATAGTGCAATTTATAAACGATGTTTTGTGAGTAGAATAAAATTTCCAATGGTAAACTTAACTGCTTTTTCGACGTTATTTTACCAGCTAACTAAAAATAGGAAAGCCTTGAACCCCTTCCACTAAATTTAGTTAGTATTGAGATTCCTTTACAGGGAGTGCAGTGGAGCTGACGCTGAAATCATTAAGTATTTGGTTATATCATCGCTAGTCTCACTGAACTCTTCTGAATTCTACATGTCATGTGTGGTCTGACGTCTCCTTACCAGCAACAGGTCCCAGGTTCAAACTAGTCAATTCCCTAAAAAACACGCTCAGAGCGTCGTTGCACGAAAGTGGTAGGTAGACACGATATAGAACAAACAGACACCATGCAGAATATTTAGAAAGTAAATACAGAGCTTTTCTAAGTCAAAAGTCGGTAATATCCTACAAATTCTTGTTAAAATAGCCTCAATCGTCTTACAGACACTACAGTCTGGGACGCGTGACCGCTACGGACGGTCGCAGGTTTGTATCCTGCTTCGGGCATGGATGTGTGTGATGTCCTTAGGTTAGTTAGGTTTAACTAGTTCTACGTTCTACAGGACTGATAACCTCAGAAGTGCCATAGTGGTCAGACCCATTTGAAACATTTTTGAACTTAATACTTTATTAAGATATACTGCCGTCATGATGTTTCTGTAGTAAGATGAATTTAATTTTTTATTAGTACATTGAATATTTTAATTGCATTTTCCATTATTTTACTAAACGCAACAGTAATCATCAAAGAGAAATTAATCAGCAGCAGAATTTTCTTTCACGATATCTAAAACAATCTGACAATGCTAAAGTTGTTTACAAATTCTACGCCCGAAGAATTCCACTGGTTCTAACAATATCATTAAACCAGAGTAGTTTTAAGAGTATTTTCGTCTAGAAATGAATTGCCTTGACGGTTGATCGATCAGGAGCGGGAAAGGTAAAATTTTACGAATATATGACGAAAGGGACAAGTGCTTGAGAGAGGACTTCCCTATCAACTCAAGTGCCTGAGAGACGACTTTCCTATCAGTCTCCTGCATGTTGTTGGCAACAAATTCCAGCTGTGTTGCACACACCCCTTCTGGCAGAATTCGTAGCCCAAAACACACTTTTGGAGCTATCAGATGTAAAATATTACGTTCACACTACTCTTTGCTCGAGTTTACGTCTTTTGGTGGGGCTCAGCCTTTCATTTCTTCTTAGGAAGTTAACGATAAAGGCATAATAACACGTCACCAGTAACACTACTGCATAGGAATGCTCAATGAGCGATCTGATGACGTTCAATAATAGCCACTCCGTTGATTTTTGTTGTTTCGTATTAGAGCATGCAGTACTCCTACACCAGACTTCTGAACTTTGCCTGTTGAATGCAAATGTCGCATGATGGTAAAATGGTAATCTATCACATATATCAGTAGTCGAGACTTCCTTAATGTGGAAAATCAATCATGCCAGAACGGTCTTTGGCGTATTTTACCCAAAAGCACTCGCTCCAAACACAGCTCAAATCTTTCTAGCTGCCTCCTCTGCGTTCACCCTTCTGTTATACCAAAAGTAAACGTTGTGTCAAAGATGTTACACCGTTTTCCACTTGCCACTCAATTTTACAATGCTTAACTGTAGTTCATAATTTTCAAGTATGCAAAATCCAATCAAGATGATAAATAGAACCTCAAATTCGAAAATGACAGTTGATACATACACTGACAGCGTCGTGCCGCATTCACCTGGGCGGCGCCGGATTTCAGGCGGCGGGTGGCGTCTGGCCGTTGGCCGGTAGCCGCTGCAGCGCGAGGAAACGCTCGATCGTAAGTGTACGTATAGGCTAGGCGCAAATTGAGACGCGTATATCGCGTGTGGCGCGACGCAGCGCAGCGCGCGTTTTTGTAACATCACAGGTTCAAATAGGACCGCGCGAATTGCGACGCGACGCGACTGGGACGCGACACGCGCCTGCGCCAGGTCGCGCGGCGTTGTGGTTGAGGCACAGTTTTTCGCGCCGCGCGTCGCTCTTGCCTCGCTGGCACCGTGGGAAATTTGAGGCGGGGAGCGGAAAGTAGCCCGGCCATATGCTCACATCGGAACGGCGCATATGAGCAGTGGTAATATTGCCCATACGATAAATTTTGTCTTACTGTGTACTGAATTTTATTGCCTTTGGGTAGTGTTCCGTTTTTCGCCATTTAAACGCTCCAGCTTTCTTCGTTAGCACGTTATACTTTCCTGTTATTTATTATATCTGCATAGTTTTGTTTTGTTTTTCTTCTGTCAAGAAAAATGTATACTTCAGTAACTGATGAGCCATTGGCCGCTGGAATTGCACCATATGCCTCCGCGATGTTTTAGATCGCAAGAAGGGACAGGGGGTAGTGAATAAGGAAGCAAGGAATATTATAAAATCATGTGATTAAGAATCAAGGCAGGAAAGTAAAGCAAGGTTATCTTCTCGGTGCCTAGTAAGCTAGCGTATCTGTACGATCTGTTACAAAAATTTAGAAAGGGATAATCTCCACACGTGTGATCCCTTTGTGCTTCCGGTAAAAAGCGTCCAAGATCTGAAGTATAGAAGTTTCACTGTGGTTACTCTGATATGAATGTAATAATGTAATACGACACACTGTACTACATGCATGTGAACAACATATTTCCACTGCAAGCTAGAAACAGTCGAAAAGCAGTCACAAATAATAATGTTTTAATTGGTTCGCCGTGATGAGAAAAAGCATTTCAGTATTTGCATGGACATTATCAGCATTAATAAACTAAGTATACAACAACAGGCAACACAAATGAAGAAAATGGTCGGTATTATTACGAAAGTAGGAATATCCTAAAAGAGTGTTATGATTAGTTATAATTAATTTGTTGAAATGTGCTGCTGACAAAGGCAGATCTACTTTCATCACAATGTTTTTCGAACTGCATCTCACAAGGCACGCCGGCCATAGTGGCCGAGAGGTTCTAGGCGCTACAGTCTGGAACCGCACGACCGCTACGGTCGCTGGTTCGAATCCTTCCTCGGGCATGGATGTGTGTGATGTCCTTAGATTAGTTAGGTTTAAGTAGTTCTAAGTTCTAGGGGACTGATGACCACAGCAGTAAGTCCCACAGTGCTCAGAGCCATTTGAACCATTTCACAAGGCACACATGGCTAGCTTGTGCATTCCTGTCGCGCGCATTATCCTTCGCTGCTGATAGTACATTGACCATTGTGTTGTGCGACAGATCAATTGTTTATTTTTCTCAATAACAACTATTTTATTCGCGATCACGCATTGTCAGTTTGGCAAGCCGTAGGTGAGTAAACAGTATCTGGCACGTGCCTATCATTCCGCCTGAAGGAACGCTCGTCATTATTTTAATACTGCTCAGATCAAGATTGTGTTGTGCGACAGATCAATTGTTTATTTTTCTCAATAACAACTATTTTATTCGCGATCACGCATTGTCAGTTTGGCAAGCCGTAGGTGATTAAACAGTATCTGGCACGTGCCTATCATTCCGCCTGAAGGAACGCTCGTCATTATTTTAATACTGCTCAGATCAAGAGAAGGAATAAAATCCTTTGGTAAGTTTCCATTCCAGTCGCTCAGTGATAAAAATGCGATGGGTTACGGGGATTCCACCAAAATTCCAACAGAATTACCAATCTGTTTTTGTGTGAGTTGTTAACCCTTTCTCATTCGAAGAAGCATCACTATTTATGAGTAAAGGCCACATTTCTCTTGGTGACTGGTTTAATTGTACTTGCTTTGTCACAATGTAATTTGCCAAATTCATCTCACAGCAGCTATTGAGACAGAATTCCGATTCAGAGGGCCTCATTAAAAAGCAATTGGCAATCACAGAACTCAATAGCTTACGAAAACCCTCATAGTATCGGTTTGCAGTAACATAAAAGAAGAAATTTCATTTTTATTTTCATACTAGGAAGCTATTGTTTCGCCAGCTGTCGATAATTATTAAAAAATTACAGTCACTGGAGTGAAATAAATAAAAAAAGAAGTATAAGTAGTGATATATCGCCATAGATAAGAAAGTTCCGTGTGTTTAATAATTGGCAAAACACTCTCCTCCTTATGTGCTATCATTCGCCAAACTTTCGTTTCGATGTCTCGAGCGGTTTAGGAGATACGAGAGATGTTGCGAGTATTTCATTGTCGCGGGCGTGAGATCGGAAGTGAGCGCGCTACATGGGATCCATTTTCTCGAGATCGGAGGCAGATAGAGATCTCCTCCCAAGTCTAAACAAAAATTCAGCATGTTAGCTAAATTTCATACGCAGCAACATATGGTGTAATACGCACCAAACGCAAAATCATAGCGACCCCTAATTTTCGTTGCAAACTTTTTGAGTTTTGCGTAGTGTCTTACTAAAATGTGTACATCACAATAAGAATGATCATTAGCGAGGTGATGGGCACTTCGTCACGAAGCTGACGCTACAAGTAAGGCAAAAATCATATATTTTCAGAGAATAGTTTCTGTAAAATCGTTTGAGAATAATGAGAGGTTGCGCGCGCTTCGGTTCACTCAGCGCAGAGCGTCGCCAGTCGGCGCGTGCGAAGTACTCGTATGGTGTACGCGTCGCAATATGCGCTGCACCCGCGCGACCCGTGCGGAACGTGCGTGTCGCGCTGTATTGTCGTGTCACGTCACACGTGCTATACGCTTCTCAATTTGCGCCTAGCCTTACACTGCCTGCGATGCGATGCGAAGCGACGCGACGCGCTGCGAGGCATAATGGCCAAAGCGATGCAATGCGATGGAGCGTTCACATTGCACACGATACAGCGCGCGCGCGATCTGGCCAGCAATTGAGCAGTCTCGGCACGATGTCGTGTTTCCTCGAACCAGTAAATTCTTTTTTATTAGAAAACAGTGCTCTGAGAATTCAACGCAGTCGTGAATGGGTGCATGAAATCAACAAGGAGAGGAGGGCTTTAGGTGAATTTCATCATTTGTTCAGAGACATGAGAAAAGACGAGGATAAATTTTGGAATTACTTCAGAATGAGTACAGAGACATTTGATTATATAGTGTCGTCTGTTTCAAATAGATTACAGAAGCAAAACACAAATTTCAGAATGGCTATTACCCCTAAAGAGAAAGTTATGATCACCATCAGGTTGTAATGGTCGCCTGGTCGTAGATATTGCTAATTGCTATAATCGCACTATTTCACTCCCATTTACGGAGCTTGTTAGCACTTGATGTTAGGTTGGCGCCATTACAATGCCTTGTAGTAATCACTGCTGCTTGCTGGATCGCTGCTGTGTCTCGATGTTGATGCTGGCTCTAAATCTGGTTGTCTAGGGTTAAAAACATGAGGTCCCGTGTTTTGTTTTATGTGCTTTTGATGATAAAGGATGAACGAAACCAACAAATATGTAAACTTCAAATATTTATTTCTCTGGTGGCCGTCTTAATTCCACTGTCCACCAAAGACTATGACACAACACAACTTCCTTTACATGTTCTTTGCATTGTTTATCCACCTCAAACAATAACACACTGTACCAAAGTGACATTCCGACTGCCTTTCGACCCTTCTTGCTGCTCGTATTTATAACATTGTCAAAGAACTACTAAAAAGAGATATAGTTTACAAGTCACATGTACATCTGTTATCATAATTTGTGCAGAAAAGTTATTAATTTGCATCGAGTGACATAATTTAACATGTTATTAAAATGACAGACAGATTTGTTGACTTGACAGAATAATTCTTTGTTACAAAAAGTCCGTTTTTTAGAAGTTTGTCAATTGACTTCTCTAATTTGCATAAATAAGTAATTAACATGAATTATTAAGAAATACATTGGTTTTCGTCTAAAACAGGATTGATTTCGTGAATACTAAGTGAAACCGCTCCTAGTGAACAAATAGGTTTCACTGGGTGACTTTTATTTAAGGAGATCCAAAATACCTAAGTTGGCCACTATTTTTCGTACTTCATATTAATTATTTAAGATGAACTCAGTGTTTTTACATGATGACATTTGCTGTATCAGTGATCAAGTGATATTAACTTTTGTGTGGGTTAGTCATTCAGTATAATTTAATGGGTTGACTGTTTATGGAGACATGTTACGCAATCATTGTTAACATACACAATAACTTTTCTATAATCATAAATACTCGTTAAACTGGTTGAAT
This sequence comes from Schistocerca cancellata, assembly GCF_023864275.1. Classification (NCBI taxonomy): domain Eukaryota; kingdom Metazoa; phylum Arthropoda; class Insecta; order Orthoptera; family Acrididae; genus Schistocerca; species Schistocerca cancellata. The sequence goes on along the minus strand of NC_064629.1, from coordinate 380,967,929 downwards.
TTGGAGGGTATCGCATACTTCGGTACAGTAAAGCCTTTAATATGTTCCGTTACAATACCCCCCTCGGGTAATATCATTTACAGAATGTTAATGATATTAGCCGACTAGGACAAATGTGTCAAATGGTTAAAGTTGGAAAAGTACTACTTTAATAAAAATTTTTTGTTTTTTTTGTTTTACTATGCATAATGTGAATGTATGCAATGACCGTTACACCGTTCCAAAATGACTTTTTCCCGCAAATATTTTAGTTGTGTTGTTTCAAATGCACTTTGTGTTATGTCATTCAGTATGACAGCATAATAAAAATAATTAGTAATATATGAAAGTAAAACAAATGTTAATCTTTGCTCCCAGTGAGCCACATGGAAAATGATTAAAAAACAGACACAAATATATCACATGCGATTTTAAGATATATCAAAAATATATGTAAATTATTTCAAAGTCAGTTCTCATTGAGTCACAGATTAATCAAGATAATAGAAGGAACATAAATATATTACATAGATGGACAGGTCATATGTCCATAAGAAAATATTGCAACTGTCTGCTCTTTTTGAGCCACATAAAAGAAATGAAAACAGAGAACATAAATATAAGTATGGACATGATATATAAACACAAACACTAGAGAAGTCACATGTATGAATATAATATGCACTTGCAAAAAAAGGAAATATTTAAAAAACTTGTCTCCCATTGAGACGCATAGTCAAGACAGTACAAGAACATATTAATACTAAAATTGGACACTTAAATTGGTCACAACATAACACAAACATCAAACTTGGTGAACATCTGATTAACTGTAGAAAATTGTACACAAATCTTATGCCTAAGAACACAATAGTCACAAAATGATGGGTCTTGCACAACAATTTTTTCATTGTCTTTTATTTGGTGCAAGTATGTCCCATATTCAACAATACAAAAGGAAAGTAATAAATGTTTGTCACCTTCTTGCCCATTGCAAGTAAAGAAGATGTCTCAAAATTTAATATTCAATAGTAACAATAAAAATATAAAAACATTCTCTCAGAGATCTGGAACTTTTCCAGGGTTTGTAGGATGAGTGGTAGTTGCTATTTGACACACCCAGTAAAAACTTTGCTGATAACATGCTTTATGGAAAATGGGTAAGTAACTGTATTCAAACAGGGAAATGTGCTTAATCATGTTTATATGGTTTCAATTCAGTGATGTTTCTTAATCCAAATAACCTTCTTGATCTGGGAAAGATAAGTCTATACGCATTAGGATATGGGCTTTCTTTTATTTCAAATGGACAACTGTCAATGTTTACTTTAACATATGGACAACCTAGCTCAACATCTTTGTCTATTTCAGTATTTTCAAACAATAGATCATTTTCAATTTCTTTAGTTCCTAAGTCTAATGTCTCTTTCCTACACATAGACACATCCCTCTCTGTTTGCAAAGCATTGACATTTAAACGTAAACCTTTGTTTTCATCTGTTCCTTGTAACACTGTGTTGTCACTTAACCAACTACTGTTTTCACCCCCTTTTTTTATAAAGTCCACTACGGATTCTTGTCCACCATGTAGGATACAAGGTTGCACTTACCTTTGCTAATTCTTTCCAAAAGGCATCTTTGTTTATACAGTTTCCATAGTTGTTCCACAAAACTTCTAAAATCTTTTCCCCTTTCTCTTGAAAACACACATTTACATTCCATCCCTTTATATTTTCTTTAATATTATTATTATTACCATTCTCATAGATTAGTGTTTCATAGTTCCCAATAGGCAATAGCTTGTCCTCAGATACACATTCCCTAGTCTGCATTTCACTTACATTAACCTCATTATGACCCATGTTTGTCACACCACTTACCTTTACCTCATCATCACTTTTCAATTCTACAAATACTTTTATTTCTTCCTCCACACTCTCATCAACAACATCACTTGATTTAGGATCATTATTTAAATGTCCCTCTATTACTTCTTCCTCCTCCTCCGCAACAACCCCATCTTCAGTTTCCCCCCTATGTGTCTGAATCTCAGCAATTGAGTCTTTGGCTCCATTAAACACTTCGTCATCCCCCTTCTTATCAAATAAACCCCCCAAAATAGATTCTATTTGTGGCGTGTCTGACTTGATATTAACACCAGTATCTTTTTCAGCCCAACTATGGAACTCTGCAATACCTTCAACTTCTGCACTTTCACTAACTACCTGTGCTTGAACACTGTTTTTATTAACTGTATCACTTTTACTCATAGTATCCCAAAACCTTTTATTAAATTCTAATTTATTCATTCTAACAACATCAGAGTTTTTATGGTACTTACTCTTTACATTGTATCCTCTCCTTTTCCAGTTTCGGTTATGTGTTGTCCTATCATAATATTGTCTAGCCCCAAAACTACGGACATCTAGTGGGACTGTCCACCGTTTCCCGGCTGGTTCCCTCGGTCTGTCCGTTTGTAGTTGTCGTTTTGTTCACGAGTTTCAGCAAACCCCCTTCTATCTTGTTCTCTTCCCCAATACCTACTTCTATCATTCCTGTTATCTCTCCTCCATCCTCCCTCCTGTGTATTGTTTCTGAAATTATTTTCATATCTCCTATCTCCCCTATTTGGAGCATTATTTCCAGAATTTTCAAAGTCTCTCCTCCCATAATAATCTCTATTTACATTCCTGTTCCACCCCCCATACTGGTTGTTGCCAGAGCCAAAACTTTGGTTATTTTCTCTTTCCAAGGCCCTATCTAATCTATCCACAAATTTCAGGAACTCTTCCATTGAATCGTCTGGTCCATGGACCAATTCCCACTGCAGTCTCTCTGGTAACCTTCTTTTTAAAACATCAATTTTTGTCATAATATCAAAAGAGTTATTCAAGTGAGCAAGCTTTTTCAATTGATCTCTGCAAAATTTTTGCATTCCCCCTACTTTCCCTCTATACACTGGTCCATTTAGAAATTCTGACTTTAATCTGGCTTGTATGGATTGTGACCAAAATTTGCAAATAAATTTAGCTTCAAACTCTTCAAAAGTATTCAAAGAATCATTATTCTCATTTGCCCAGGATAGGGCCTCCCCTTCTAGAAACCGTTTTACTAACTTGATTTTTATGTTATCTGACATTCCTACCACAAACATATCCTTACATTGGTGAATAAAGACAATAGGGTGCAGATTTTCACCAGGAAAGCATTTCACTTGGATGTGCCCATACATTGTATTTTGATTGTAAATCGTTTGTTTGGACATCAATGCGTCCTCCAATTGTGTACATTTAGTGTGCATATTTTCTACTTTTGTATCTACATTACTGGTATACAGGTTATTCTTGTTTAAGGTTTTCTGAAGTTTTGTCTATTCTCTGATCTAATTTTTCAACTTCAGTATCTACTCTGTTGTAGATGACAGCAATACTGTCTGTGTTAGCTTGTATGTTTTCATTTAAACTTTTAACTTTAACTTGAAATTCTTTTCTGAAGTGTATCAACTGTTCTCTAGTGTCCTTACTGAGGGTAGTTTTAATTTCCTTACACTTCTCATTGAGATGAGTACTTAATACATCAAAATTGAAACTTAACTTACCCAGTCTATCTGTGTTTTCTTTCAGTTTCACACTTATTTCTTCACTGGATTGTTTAAGTTGCGAGCTTATTTGAGTTGCAAACCCTGCTAGCCACTCTGTTAAGTTTAATTGTTCACCATCCCCTGGTTCAATTTTTACATTTCCTACGATCTCATCACTCTCAGGTAGAGACATGTTAACTATTAATTATTTTAAATGACAACAACAACAAAATACCTGGCTTTATGCTATGATGTCGTGATCGGTGTTCCTGTTGGTTTCTTCTCTTGTATTCGGTTTTATTGAAGCTGAGGTCTTGATTGATGACTTCTGTTGACATAATCCAGACGTTAATCTTCCGAGCGGTGTGATGATGGTTTTTGGTAGTCGCACAAACCCACTTTATTTATTTATTTAATTTTGACATATTTTCACTGTTGCCACTCTGCACAAATAAACTTTTTTTTTTGGAATGCTAAGCACTTACGAAATTTATCGCTGCACTATTATCATCGATGCACTTAAAGATCCCGGACGAGCCCCCACTTTTGTAATGGTCGCCTGGTCGTAGATATTGCTAATTGCTATAATCGCACTATTTCACTCCCATTTACGGAGCTTGTTAGCACTTGATGTTAGGTTGGCGCCATTACAATGCCTTGTAGTAATCACTGCTGCTTGCTGGATCGCTGCTGTGTCTCGATGTTGATGCTGGCTCTAAATCTGGTTGTCTAGGGTTAAAAACATGAGGTCCCGTGTTTTGTTTTATGTGCTTTTGATGATAAAGGATGAACGAAACCAACAAATATGTAAACTTCAAATATTTATTTCTCTGGTGGCCATCTTAATTCCACTGTCCACCAAAGACTATGACACAACACAACTTCCTTTACATGTTCTTTGCATTGTTTATCCACCTCAAACAATAACACACTGTACCAAAGTGACATTCCGACTGCCTTTCGACCCTTCTTGCTGCTCGTATTTATAACATTGTCAAAGAACTACTAAAAAGAGATATAGTTTACAAGTCACATGTACATCTGTTATCATAATTTGTGCAGAAAAGTTATTAATTTGAATCAAGTGACATAATTTAACATGTTATTAAAATGACAGACAGATTTGTTGACTTGACAGAATAATTCTTTGTTACAAAAAGTCCGTTTTTTAGAAGTTTGTCAATTGACTTCTCTAATTTGCATAAATAAGTAATTAACATGAATTATTAAGAAATACATTGGTTTTCGTCTAAAACAGGATTAATTTCGTGAATACTAAGTGAAACCGCTCCTAGTGAACAAATAGGTTTCACTGGGTGATTTTTATTTAAGGAGATCCAAAATACCTAAGTTGTACACTATTTTTCGTACTTCATATTAATTATTTAAGATGAACTCAGTGTTTTTACATGATGACATTTGCTGTATCAGTGATCAAGTGATATTAACTTTTGTGTGGGTTAGTCATTCAGTATAATTTAATGGGTTGACCGTTTATGGAGACATGTTACGCAATCATTGTTAACATACACAATAACTTTTCTATAATCATAAATACTCGTTAAACTGGTTGAATTTGGAGGGTATCGCATACTTCGGTACAGTAAAGCCTTTAATATGTTCCGTTACAAGGTGAGTACGAAATATCAAGTTTACAGCAATCATTTTCTAATGAAAAATTTACAAATTGTGATAGATTCAAACTTTCTTTTAATAAGTTTTGATGTAAATGACAATGACAAGTAAAATACATCACAGTTCACTCACTTAAGTATCAAAGTTTTCAGAATCTGGTGGCTTGAAATAACAATGTCATCAGGTTGAATTTCAAAAATAACTGTTTCATTCTGCGGATTTCCAGCAATTACGATTTCAACTGGATTTTCAGGTGCATGGGGTGACATCAACGAATGTGCAGTGGAAGAGGTTCATTGTTCCAATTCTTCCAAAAGAACCTGCTGAATTTTTATCCTGGCTCTCAACTGAGCTGCTGGTGATAGTTTTCGCATTGCTGTCAGCAAACTCACTACAAAATGATAGCTGATAGCGTTTCTGATTTCGACATTTGTTGCTCAATTAGCTTCAACGTTTGCTTCTCTATATTTAGCAACTCAGAGTTTGTCGATTTCTTGGATTTCTTGTTTTGTTTTGTGTGTAGGCTGGGTCAGGGAGGAGGCATCGATACGATACCCTCTGAACTTACAGTCTTGAAGAGCTGGCTTGGTTGGTTTCATCAGGTGAAACACTCTCTCTATGTAAGAGCTGGTAAGAATGGTACGTTGTCGTGTGCGTCGTCATGTTGCGATGCTGTTCTTTTACTGTGATGAACATTAGTCTTCGTCTTCCACGGCGTCATTATGTCAGTCAGGAAGATCATTAGCTCATACCACGGCCAATTGGATTGGAAAGGCGGCATGCCACCTTCGTCTCCTGAACGTTCAGCAGGAGTGTTTTTTTTTTTTTTTTTTTTTTTTTTTTTTTTTTTTGAGTTCAGAGCGGAGAGTGTCACGTAGGTTCTTCCATTTATTCTTCAGTACCTCGCCTGAAAATGTAGACGTGAAAATATACGTAAATAATTGAGTACACTATATACTTAATACATTTTTTTGTCCTTAGCACATTGACTGCAAATCCTACGGAGATCCTACACATCCTTCAATTAAGCTCATTTCATTCTTTTTCAGATACTTGTCGGTTGGAATGTCTTTCCATGCACTGTCACAGTCGTTTCGGATGGGTCTAACTACAGTCGCACAATGTGTGCATGAAACGTGCGCCACAATATGTGAAATTCTGAGCCCTGTACACCTGCCTTCTCCTACTATACCACTGCTTCAAACCGCTGCAAAACACATGTATGCCAACTGGAATTTTACGAAATGTGTGGGGGCCATTGATGGTAAGCATGTTCGGGTTAAATGTCCCCCTCATTCTGGGACAATGTATTACAATTACAAAAAATATTTTTCGCTTGCTTTACTAGCTGTAGCCGATGCTAACTGCAGATTTTAGCAGTTGACATTGGAGGCTAAGGCAAGCAATCAGATGGTGGCACATTTAGAGCAAGTAACTTGTATAATAATATTTTGAACGAAACTGAAAACTGGCCTCCACCGAAAGAACTACCAGGTACTTCAGTAAAAGCCCCATTAGTGTTGGTTGGAGATGAAGCCTTTCCACTTCTGAAAAACTTAATGCGCCCTTTCCCTAGACTGTCACAGACTGAGGAAGAGAGGTTATTTAACAGGAGGCTGTCGAAGGCTAGAACGGTGGTGGAACCCACTTTCGGAATTATGGCCGGCAAGTGGCGTCTTCTCTGAAAGGAAATTGAAACTTCTGTGGAACATGCAGACACTATTATTCAGTGCATCTGCGTCTTGCACAATATAATAATCGATAAAGATGGGCCTGACACTTCCATTCAATTGTCTATTGACCAGGACATAACAGAACACAGTGCTTTAGCAGCATGCTTCCAAAATGACAGAGCAAACAGCAGTGCTTGAAGAAGAGCGAGTAATGTCAGAGAGGCCTTCAAAAACTATGTCAACAGTCATTAATGCAAATATATTTCATGTCGAAATTATCAATTACTGTAACTATTGTGAACGTCATTTCATTATAAAAATACTGTAACAGTATCTATACACAATTAAAATTAGAAAATAAACGAAGTTGTTTGTGTTACTTATTTCTTGGAGTCTTGGAGCTATTTATTTTACTTTTTTGTACTTACTGTCTGTTCCGCAATCTTCAGCTATTTCATTCCATGCTTGGCGAACAAAATCCCTATTGTGGTAATATTTATTTTTCTGGTCCCACAACACACGCACATTAGTCTTTCGACGTCCATCGCGAGCAAGCAATTACTCCAGACGTAAGTGCAAACAAGCAATCGCTCCAAACACTCGCGCGAAACGCAAACTCGGTTGCGACTACAGCGGAGTCATCGCATTGCACCGCATCACATCGCTTGGCCCAGCCTACAGGCTAAACGGGCATCGCTCTCTTGCCACTGTTAAACCAAGCCTACCCACTGTCACGCGATTTCAGCGCGTCATCGCTCCGCTCGGCTCGGCATCGCATCGCATCGCATCGCGGGCAGTGTAAATTTAGCCTAAGCTGTTATGATCGCGACGCAGCCACAAGCTGTCCTGCGGAATTTTTTCTGGAATACTTGTTATTGCTGGTGGGTAGAATGTAAAGCGAATTATCTTCCATGTTCAATCAGACTCATAACTTTAGACCGACATGTGGTTAAAAAAAAAAAATGCACTGGACGGGAACCTGCTACTACAAGACGGGCTCACCCAGTCTGAGAATCCCTAAGAAGTAGGCAACACGTCCTCCTAACTCTTCCACATCTTACAGTGTTGCCAGATTGTGCAGATAGCCGGACTTAGAGTTGTCAGGGGCGGTCAGTTTTATTGGCCACCTTAAGTGAACGACTCGGATTTAGTCTCTGTGGCGGCCGGCCGGCGGCCAGTTTTTATGTCTGAGACTATACATATAATTGCCAGATATTCATTCTCTTTAGAAACGCGTTTCTAGGTATTGTCAGCTTTGGAATTATTCGCCCATTGTTTTTTAATAGAGATCGGCGATGTGTAAAGAGAAGAGTGCGCTGTCTGCTTTAGAAGCTCTATCTCCAGAGAAAATTGTATTAGATCAGTCGAGCAGCGCAGGGGTAGTTCTTGACCCAGATGTTACTGCTAAACACGAAACAGACAAATTAAAAACTAGGATGCAACTGCTAAGGAAGAAAACTAGGCTTTCAAAAGAAGTAACGGGGCCTGCAAGCCAAGTATTCGAAATACGTTGTGGGTAAATAGATGTGCTTCTTTTACAACCACACTACTATTCTGCAGTTCGCAATTAAGTGCCCGGAAGACGGTTCATCGAACCACCTTCAAACTGTTTCTCTACGATTCCACTCTCAAACGAGAGAATAACGAGCATTGAAAGCTTTCCGTACGAGCTCTGATTTTTCTTATTTTATTACGATGATTATTCTCCCTAACCAGGTGGGTGCCAAAAAAATATTTTTGCATTCGGTGAAAGATGGTGATTGAAATTTCATGAGGAGATCCTACAGCAACGAAAAATGCCTTTGTTTTAATCATTGTCACCTAATTTGCATATCATATCTGTGGCACTCTCTCCCTGATTCGCGATAGTACAAAACGAGCTGCCCTTCTTTGAACTTTTTCGATGACCCCCGCCAATCTTATGTGACGCGGATCCCACATTACACAGTAGTGCTCCAAAAGAGGATGGACAAGCAGCTTGTATGCAGTCTCTTTAGTAGATCGGTTGCATTTTGTAAGTGTTCTACCAATAAATCGCAGTCTATTGTTTGTTTTCCCCACAACATTATTATGTGATCGTTGCAAAAAAATGGTTCAAATGGCTCTGAGCACTATGGGACTCAACTGCTGTGGTCATAAGTCCCCTAGAACTTAGAACTACTTAAACCTAACTAACCTAAGGACAACACACAACACCCAGCCATCACGAGGCAGAGAAAATCCCTGACCCCGCCGGGAATCGAACCCGGGAATGATCGTTGCAACTGAAGTTATTCGTAACTGTTATCCCTATGTACTTAGTTGAATTTAAGCCGACCTGTGTGACCGAGCGGTTCTAGGCGCTTCAGTCTGGAACCGCGCGACCGCTACGGTCGCAGGTTCGAATCCTGCCTCGGGCATGAATGTGTGTGATGTCCTTAGGTTAGCTAGATTTAAGTAGTTCTAAGTTCTAGGGGACTGATGACCTCAGATGTTAAGTCCCATAGTGCTCAGAGCCATTTGAACCATTTTTTAGTCGAATTTAAAGCCTTTAGATTTCTGTGATCAATCGTGTAACCGAAATTTAGCGGACTCATTTTATATTCACGTGGATGACTTGATAATTTCATTATTTTGGGACAATTGCTAGTTTTCTTTTGAAATAAAACAAGACATTAGTCAGTATTTCACACCAAGCCACATTCGATCTTGCATCGACAGTACTGTGGGTTAAGTCTCAGAGAAGCTTCTGGGCTCAGATTACTTAACCGGTAATGACTGGATCTCCGTAGTCTCCAGAGGGCGCTCGTTTCTCCGTCAATTGACTGGTTCATCAAAATAAACGAGTTTGAAGGGAGATTTTGCAGTTTTCATGAGCGACATGTTGCTAAGTGCAACGGAATGATGCAAAAGATAATTTCTACAAAAATGTCAAACTTTCCTGAAATGCATCACAAAGTGGTTTCTTTCTAAATAAGGCCAACAACCTTCATTAGAATAAGGCATCTGAACATACAAGCTAAAACGGGTAAACATACAAATAACTTTCTGCGAAGAAAAATCTCCTGTGGGTTGCTTCGTGATCTTTCTGAGCTACCGTGAGTATTTATTAACGTAGTAAGGTGCTACAGCTCTCAATATTAAGTTTTTAAAGGCTGCTATTATTATAACATACAAGTGTTTATTTAATAATTTTAGATTTAAGAGATGCTTAATAATGTGCATCCGTACTAAGGAGAGAAAACTACGCTTTGAAAAGAAGTAACGGGGCCTACAAGCCAAGTATTCGAAATATTTTTGTGGAAGTAAAGGCTTGTGTTAAAAAAAATGGTTCAAATGGCTCTGAACACTATAGGACTCAACTGCTGTGGTCATAAGTCCCCTAGAACTTAGAACTACTTAAACCTAACTAACCTAAGGACATCACACACATCCATGCCTGAGGCAGGATTCGAACCTGCGACCGTAGCGGTCGTGCGGTTCCAGACTGTAGCGCCTTTATCCGCTCGGCCACTCCGGCCGGCGCTTGTGTTAAAACTGTTGCGGACCGCGGTAAAAAGAATTCCGAGGCCCACGAGCGGAAGTCCAAACAATATTCCCCCTGACGTCGTACGCGTTAGCCAATAGCAGCGAGACACCCCTGAATGGCCTACAGGATTGTTTCTAGTTGCCTTGACATACCAATACAGTGCGCCGTAGCCATTGTGGATCTATTGTTGATACGTGTACGATGTTGTTCGTTACAATTCACAGTGTTATTTACAACAGTTTACAAAAATGAGCGACGAGCCTGCACCTGGACCTCCAGGTCTACATACTCCAACTACTCAGACATGAAAAAGGAGGGCTGTTATTAAAAGTAGTGTGAGAAATGTGATGCTAAATGTCATTCAGTGCTACGATAGAGAAACGAGACGGAAAATGCTGTTATAGCCGGTTAATTAACTCTCTTAAAAGAGCAACGACGTATACAGTAAGAGCGAGCGCAGCATGAAAATGCTGAGGAGTTTTATGAGGACTTGTCCTGGCGAATCACGTGCTGTCACTGACAAGAAATGGTAACTTCCAAGTCTTTTTATTTCTTTGCTGCGTAGTGTGTGTAAGATTGTTTGTTGTGTAATGTGTGTAAAGCACGAAAATAATTTACTGGGATAACCATTTTTCCATCTTCAGACAAACACTATAAATCGAATTACTAAGCCAATATAATCCATTAATCAAATTAATACTTCTATTTGCCTGTTACAGTTATACCAGTTATACCTACTACCATAATGTTAAGCTGAGCTACATTCCAATATCTTTTTGTTGCTGTCAGAGGTACACTTGATAGCAAAAAAAGTGGGTCACTGCCAAATACAACCAACATAACGTAGCTGTGTTGCAGGTCCTCTAAACACCAAATCCCCGTGGGGTACAGTCGTTTGACTACACACAATGGGTACCGCAAGAGACTACTAGAGACCAAAGGTCTTTATGGCAGTCAGTCTAAGCGTCAACTAATATCATCACACAAAACATATTAGAAAACACGTTCTTAGCGATGAGACACCCCATAACACTCATAAACTAACCTTAATTACAACAAGTGACATTCCAAAAGTTCTGAGAAAACGCATTATTTTACATACATCATACAGTAATCCTTAGTCAAAATTAAATACTTGAGACAATATATGGAGTTACAAAGTTGTACAGCAATTGAAAAACAGTTTTTCGCTCTCTAAAAGGTTTTCCATCCACGTGCTGAGGTCGCTCAACACCGAGTGGCTCTGGAAACTGGATATTGGACGAACCAGTAGAAAAACACGATTAACGGCAACAAGCACTCTAAGGAAATCTCAACATTAACAGCGAATCACCAGTAATATCATTGTTCTCGTAACACATCAACAGCTACGTGTACACAAATTTGAACTTTAAATGACATGCCCAACGTCGTCGTTCAGGACCTGGATTCAAACCCAGCACCTATAGCCATTGCCAACTAAGCTAAGCTTTGTTTGTGCCTTATTTAGACCCGATCACTAGGCATGAAGAGATATGAAGTACAGACGTTTGCACCAGTATCAGTTATCAATTGAGATCCTGAAAAAAAATGGCGAAAATGTTTGCACTGAAATGGGAATCCTGTCATAACAGTTATCTTCCTGGGAACTACCCCCAACGATGTTTAATATGGTGTCATTCACAAGGAACAAGGTATGCTCATGTTTAAAATTGAAATCCCATCATATAAAGTTTGTGACAGGGATGCGAACCCAGCACCTAATCGGATTGTTAACGAAGTACAGTCATGCTCAAAAGTATCCGAACGACCTGAATTGCATTTCGCCTGATTCCCATGCAACCCACATAACGCAGCTGTCTAGCAGGTCCTCTAATCTCTCCTTGTTACAGTCGTTTGACTATTGAAAATGGCTCCAACAAGTCACCACTAGAAAACACTGCTCTGTATCGCAATAACTCAAGATGTAAAGTAATACCACGATACTACAAATATCAGGGAACACCTCATCACAGATAAGACTGTCGTTAAGGCTTGTAAGCTCACATTTATTGCAATAAATGACATACCTGAAATGTTAGCACTCTCATTATTACGTCAGATAGGTAATGCACGTAGTTAGTTCGTCGTATTCATGATTTCCTCTTCAAAGTGACATACCATACTTGTTATTTAACACAAAATGTCATTAAAAATTTACGTTATTCACGAGCAGCTTGTTGAGAATATGTATGAACTTCAAATGACACGACGAACCGCCTCGTTCTGCATATGGATTCAAACCCAGGTCATGCAAACTAAGATTTCGAGACTGACGCAAATTAACAGTCATTCCTGACAAGGCATAAAGAGAGTGATATACCTCGATTTTATACAGTATCAGTTAACAAATATGAACTTTAAATTACATAACGTAAACATTTTTAACGGACGCGAATTCCTACCCAGCATCTATTGTCCCTGTTAACGAACTACGAGAGATGTTAAATACTGCTTCTTCACAAGTAACTTACTTGAAATGCAGTGAGGTAAAGCTTTGTGTTGGACAGGGATTCGAACCCAGAACCTAATCGAATTGTTATCGAAGCACAATCAACTTTGCATAACGGATTTTCTCAGCAGTAGCTAGATGTGTTAACTGAAATGACGAGACGAAACATAAATTTTTCCTTCCCAGGACTCCTACCCGGCACGTATCGCTGTTATATTATAGAGAATAGGAACGTTAAGTATGGGTTTGTTACACCAGCAGCGACATGTGAGCATGTTTGAACTCGAAATAATATGACGAAGAGTTCAGTGCTGACTGAGAATCGAAGCCCAAACATATCGTTGTTGACTACACACAAAGAGACGACAGTTACCGAATTTTTCTCCACCAGCAGCTCGGAATAACATCCTCGAAATTACAGATATCTCGCAAATAGTTCTGTGTCGCACTGGGAGTCAAAAACGTCAGATATCGTTAGTGTTGACAACGAATGAAAATGCATTAAAAATAAAAAATTATTATCCACCAGTAGATAGGTGTTCTCATGCTAGAGCTGGATAATACATAGTGAAAACTTTAGTGCTGGGCCAGGATTCCAACCCATTCATGCGCAATATGTGGAGATGTTGAGGAATCTGCAGTTTTGAAGAAACAACAAGTTGTAGTCGAGCTGTATTGTCACGAAGGGATCAAATTCCGCGGTAAGGGCGGTCTGAGTTGCATTCCCAGTTCAGAACCAATTTTATCGACATACAGAAGCTCAAATAAAAGATGGAATAAGTGTCCTGTGACCATACACAGGATTTTTTCCGTCACTAGAAATGAATGACTAGTATAAGAAAGGTTACTATTGATAGAGTTTCTACATGTTGCCACTCCTTACTTTATTGTGGTTCCACCTAACGTCTACTTGGTAGAGAAGGAATATCATGTTTAATGTGATTTTCAGACCACAATGCCATTATACCTTCTTCACTTGGCGTAGCCAGAAGAGAATAGAATCTGCCTCTCCCTATCAAAAAACATCAGCAGAAGCTGGAATCGAACCCAGACCATCATCATATGAAACTATCATCAGTCCAACAGACCACCATACCCTCTTTTCTACGATTCATTTCTCTATCATAACACTGTTGCTGCACACAAGATGAGAATTCTGACACACAGGCTCCCTGTAGTGGTTTGCAGGATGTTCAGTACATTCATTTACTTGGTTGACCGAATCGCCATGAACTAGCTGCCTTGGCTACCCAGTGCATACATTCGACTCTATTTTGTAATCACCGAAATAAAATAACGTAACTGCCACCTACACAGAACTGCCAACAGTGTAGTGTGCAGAAAGTTAAAAAGGTAGTGTTCCTTTCCATTTGAGCTACTCTATTGCGCTATCTGTTTGTTGAAACCGTCGTGCAGTCCAAAGGAAATGCTGTAACTGTCTGTCTCTCAAAAGTCTTGATCCGGCCATATGCATTATCTCACAGCACTGTGGAATGCGGAAGTTCTCGAGGAACTGTTGTTCACTTCCAGAGCTGCTGTAGCTACGTCACAGCTAGTAGCGTAACGGTAAGCGTCGCGCACTGTTGATAAGACGTCGCGTGTTGTATTACATTCGCTGCTACATTTTTTTGAAACGCAATTCTGGTGTCTGCTGAAGTTATCAATTTAATGTAACTTTGAACATAATTCTCTTCACTTCTCAACCCAAAATAGTCGCATGTGGAAAAAAGGCTAATTTCTGCGTCATTTTGTTCTTTTCAGGTTTAATAGACGGGCAGGCAGCAGATGCGTCTCGAAGCTTTTGTATTATGTATGGGGAGAGCGCATCGTGCCAAAATAGTCAGAAAAGTATTTTCTACATTAGCTGTCGTCTGGTAGTGGCATTTTATTCTTCTTCAAACCTTGTTTGACAGCTTTAACTCAGAACAAGTTTTACCGAGCGAGGTGGCGCAGTGGTTAGACACTGGACTCGCATTCGGGAGGACGACGGTTCAATCCCGCGTCCGGCCGTCCTGATTTAGGTTTTCCGTGATTTCCCTAAATCACTCCAGGCAAATGCCGGGATGGTTCCTCTGAAAGGGCACGGCCGACTTCCTTCCCCATCCTTCCCTAATCCGATGAGACCGATGACCACGCTGTCTGGTCTCCTTCCCCAAACAACCAACCAACCAACCAACAAGTTTTCTACATGCATGTACACAATAAACTGCATGTGCATTGTCAGACTGTTATAGACAACATCAGAGAATTCGCATACATCGTTGATGATTAATTTCTCTCTCATGTTTAATATTGTTTTAACAACACTAAAAGAAACCTTAGGAAAATTGTGCACTGTATTGTAAGAAACGAAATAAAATTACCCACGATAACCTTACGACGAAAGTCTGTTTTAACGAAACTGAGTATCTGTTCACAAGTGTGCCTCCATCTGCACGAATTAGTAAAATACTACTCACTTAGATTTCGATTGGGTCTGTGTTTAAATGGTATGCTGTGTCGTACTCAACAGGTATGCAAATGGTTCAAATGGCTCTGAGCACTATGGGACTCAACTTCTGAGGTCATCAGTCGCCTAGAACTTAGAACTACTTAAACCTAAGGACATCACACACATCCATGCCCGCGGCAGGATTCGAACCTACGACCGTAGCAGTCACGCGGTTCCAGACTGTAGCGCCTAGAACCGCTCGGCCACACCGGCCGGCAGGTATGCAAATGTGGCATTTCATAAATAAAGTTACGTATTCCTAGAAACCCAAAATTTGCTTGTCAGCAGCGGAACGAGGCGTTACCTGTTGTGCAGCATTGTAAGTTTTTCGCCATTGCACTATGAGCTGAAACTATTTTATTACTATTTGCTTATCGATGTTTCATCTGACAGCTTGCAGCTCTCACACAGAAGGGATAAAAACGTCACATTCAGCGAGTCTGGAACCGCGAACCATAATAGTCGCTATTCTACAGGTCAGCACGTCAACACAGAGCTAGCGGATAGATATAGTTTGCACCTTCCTCTTACGAGGCCATTACTGGCTATAACTCGTAAACCGCTATTTACAGGACAAGATTAGTCGCGATTGCCACGTTCAATGGCTTTGCTGGGCTGAAAACCGTAAATTTACAATCTTCTGTTACACCTCAAGCGATAACAACTCAGATTATTCAATGGAAATGACAGGAGAAATCACGTGAACTTTGAGGCTTAATTCCGTACACGCCAGGAAGTAGCCCGTCGATCACAGAGTTGCCAAACATACCTTGCGTTGTTGCTAAATCTCAGTTACATTACCAGCAGGAAGAAGACGAACCGATGTCATCCTACAACGGGCTGGAAAGTGACCATAACTGGCGCCTCAAAGACGCGGCTGCTACGGCCTGGAATACGTAATGCGTCTGATTCGCATTTCTGTAACTAGGTTTAGGGCCTGGAGCTTAATTACTAATAATACTCAGAACTGACTCTTACTCAGCATCATAAATCAGTAACTCTCAGCTGGCCGGAGTCGCTACAGTCTGGAACTGCGCGGGTTCGAATCCCGCCTCGTTCATGGATGTGTGTGATGTCCTTAGGTTAGTTAGGTTTAAGTAGTTCTAAGTTCTAGGGGACTGACGACCTCAGCAGTTAAGTCCCATAGTGCTTAGAGCCATTTGAACCATTTGAAGTAACTTTCGTACTTGTTTTTATATTTCTTTCGTAACTGTACTCAAAACTAAGAAACTCATTCACGGACGTTTTCGTGCCTCGCCGATAGTCGAGCATAACAAACAAATAAAAATAAAAAGAGAATGTGAGAGAGAGAAATAAACGACGACAGTTTTGGTAATAAACCGAGAGTCCTATCAAGACCCTTTCATCCCTGTTAACTAACCACGAATGATGTCTGATATACCTCCATTCAGAAGTAACAAAGTGTGTATGCATTTGAAGATGAAGCGCATGATGTGAAGTTCTGCGACGGAGATACGAACCCAAGACGTAATCGGATTGTTAACTAAGTAAAATCAAATGTTACGTATCGGTTTTTCTTGGCAGCTGCTAGGTGTTTGAATCTAAAATAAGGACACAAATTTTTGTGCCTGAGCGACAATCGAACCGCACTCCTATCGTTCTTCTTTATTGTCCACGAATATTGCTTAAGTATCAATATGCACGTTAATTTTTACTAGCGGGCCGGTGTGCACGTGATAGGGCTTGAAATGAAATTATGAATATTTTTGCACTGGATCAGGATTCGGACCCACATATTTACTTTTGGAGGAGACCTAGAGAAGACTGCAGTCTTGGAAAGAGCAACGAAATGATTGAACTATACTGTTCCGAGAGATTCAGATCCTCGAAAGAGGAGATACGAATTCGAATCACAGTGCAGCACCAAATTTTTCAACGTCTCTAGTTCAATTAAGTACAAGTAAAATAAGAGCCCTGTTCCTTTAGACGGCTATCAGTTCATCAAATAAAATAAAATTTTCTAATGTAAGTAAGTTTACTGGCGACAGTATTTCTGTTTACCCTGACCTCCACCTATGTCATTTTCCAACGTAAACCGGCTCTGCCCAGTTTGGAATGAAGGAACGTGACGTTTAATGCGGATTCTGGATTATAACAGCTTTCTCTTGAGGTTACCAGAGGTAAAGTAAATCTGTTTGTGCCTCTTAAAAGTAAATGCCTGAACCCATGCATTGCACTTCTGATAGTTCGTTCCACCAGACCATTGTGGGCACATTCCCCAGCCCCAGGAGTGTGCTGTAATGGATGATGTGCTTAGCTTACAAAACTGGTCACGGTGGAAAAAACGCGAGTCTATTAAATGGTTAAGTAGAAGCAAGCTTCTGACGTGGAGATTATGCTATTCTCATGTCAGCAGGATGTAAAGACTCTTCTAGGCGTCATACTCTCGATTTGAAGCCATTTTGAAATTTTCACTAATTCAGCAAATTTCTTAGTTCGAGAAAACCCACTGTAAAGTGTGAAGTTACCGGATAAGTCGATTATCACCGTTATTATTACTATCATTTTCTACATACCGCTGCTGGAACACATGTGCTTGAAGATCATTTAAGGCCTTTTGGTAATTATAGAAGTAGTTGCCCAAGAACAAGCTCTTTCCCTGTCTATGGAATCCTTTTCATGTTAATATCGAACATCAGCAATTACTCGTAGATCACATTAAAACTAAAGTAATGAATGAAGACGTTACTTGATAACGAAAACGCGCTGCCTTTCTTCATTTACTTGCGCCTAGAAATGGCTGTCGAATACTGCCAAACCAAAAGCCAAGGGATCTTACTGCCTTCCGATATACGTCGCTGTCGGTTCTTCCATATGATTTGGTCGACGTGTCCTGTTTCAAGTTGTGTATGACACAGAATGTTTTAGAAAATCAATTGTTTTCCTTTGCAATAAACAGAAAGATTTTCATTCTAAGCTATCCAAGTCCAAAATTTTTGCAATATTACTTCAAATTTAATATTCGCTTCCATAATGTAAGGAAAGTATTTCACAGTTGCAAAACCCGCATTCGACTCACTGTCCTTACACTTAGTCGCTGATCATAAATTCTAGCTCAAAGTGACGCCAGTTTAAGTAACCTAATGTAGCGAAGACTGCCAGTGCTCTTTCTCACCGGAAAATATGCAATTCACTCATTGGGCTCCATAAGTACACTGTAACAGTAATTGCTGTGTGTATGCAATGCATACGGATTGTAGAATTTAGTGGTGCTCTCTCTTCCACTTCTGTGTACAATATGCCTGACCTAAACGTGCGCTTTATCAGTACAGGCTCTGGGCGATGCAACATCATACTGACAACAGTAATGTTCTTATACTGACAACCTCATTGTTCGGTTTACCCGCTTTTGAAATCATATAAGTAAAACAACATGACCTTCGAGTGGGAGACATTTCGTCCCCCTTTTCCTTCTGTGAAATTTGTCAGTAAGCTTTTTGCCTTAGAACCAGCGAAATGCGGCAGAGTACAGCTGGTAAACAATTTACAAACCACCAATTAGTGCTGTTAACACGATTTCTTTAAACACTGGCGTAGCTGAAGGAATTTAGTTTCTTCTTAAATCGTCTTATGCAGCAACGTTCACAGGTATCGCAAATAGGAAAAGCTCTTTATCCAGGTACGAAGGTTGTAAAACAAACTTCCCACAGTTTGTGTCAGGTTGATCTTTTTCGTCTGATAGCACTGCGTAAGTATTTTGTCTAAGAGGTATTAAAGTAGTGTTCCTGTAGCTGTGGGAATCATTGGTTGAAAACAAGTTTCACACCAGTGGGTACAGTACTGATAAATATTCAATATGATTATCAACCTAAGTCTGCGTTCATCCACAAATTGAGGCGTATTTCTAACATTGAAGCTAGACTATGTATCCTTGTCTTCCTTGAGTGGGCATTGGAAGGCGTTTAGACACACGTATACGAGGGTAATCCCAAAGGTAAGGTCTCCTAACGGACACGCAAGTGCCAACGCAGGCACAAACGAGAGATCCTTAATTTTACTGGCAAGTGGAAACTAAAATGTTGGCTGCATGGTGGCAAGGTGATAAAGAACAAGAGTATGGATACGAAGGTCTCAGGTTCGATCCCTCGCCAGTCCCAAGTTTTTTGTGTGCCGTTTTGCACATATTTCCCCTCGGGCAGTGTTTGTTGATGGGAAAATGCCGAGTTGCACTGTGGTCCGAAAGCCACGTAAAACTGTAGGTTCCCCTATTAACTGGCTAGGTAAGTCAACTCAAAGGTCGGATGAAAGCAACAGCATACCACCTCCAATAAGACCGTGCCTATTAAAGCACTGTGGTGTTCAAATCACTCTTCCGACTGATGACTGCTTTACTTTCTATGGGTTCCAAAACTAATGATCTTCGGGTTATTAACATTTTTGTGTTTTCGTGCTGTGGCTTTGATACCAGTAAACGTAAGAAACCGGCCGAGCTCTGTAACCGTTCGAGTTGTCAAGGTGGTAGACGACGATGCTGTCGACCCCAGTTACAATTTTGGTCATGGCTATGTTTCAGTCGAATACCTCTATGGGCCTTTCTGCGTATTTCAAGAAATACTTTTATACACTTGGTACGTTTCCAAATTGATATCAGATAGAGCTGTATTTAGCAACATGAATCAGATATGTTTTCTGTGCAATATATCGGACAACACGTCAGTGCAGCGAGATTTCGTTTATGTGTTGCGCATGGTGCAAGAAATATTTGTGTGGTTGTGGTTGTCGGATTAAAGGGACCAGACTGCTACGGTCATCGGTCAATATTTGTGTTTTGCATGCTTCTGTAGGTTTCACCCCACTGAATGCGAGAAAACTCACGAATGGACTGTCAATAACTTGAATTACGCAATAACACACTTAAAAGTTGTATTTTTGCATTATGTATCCCGATGAAAATAACTGTAAACAGGTTATATGCCTACTTGCTTATTATCGCGCTTGTCGATGCTTTCCTCAAAAAATTAAAATAAAAATAAAGAGAGAGAGAGAGACAGAGAGAGAAAACAGAATGTATTTCAAATATCAGTTCTGTGACGCCATGTTCGTCTCGTGATGTAAAGCAAGGATAGTTGATAGGTAATATCTCGTTGTACTAGCGATATGTATGGCTACGGGATTCTTTGTTTTCTCTCTGCAAACAACTAGAACAGAATTCAGTAACAAAGTGGTAAGAAAACCTACTCAGTGCGCCAATTAAACACTCAGCCATTCTTGGTTATTTTGTTAATCGTCTGTAATGCAGTAAACATTCTTGATTATTGATTTGTAATTACTACCATTGTTATTGTTATTCGTCACCCCACAATAGCTTTCCTATCACTCATTGCCGCCGATGCACGTAACTAATGGATCAGGATGAATGGAATGTGGGATTTTTCGTCACGGGGAATATACACATTTGTCTCGGCGTCTTGTGTCAGGGTAATATGAAAATCTCAATAAGAGAAGACGACAACGGGAAGCCGGCGATGCAGGCAATAACACCCAACTATTTCTGTCCACTTAACACCATTACGACAGACAAATTGGCGTCTCGCTGTATTTTGATTATAATTCGTTAGCCTTTTTGCGACCTCATTTTAATACCTCGTGGGAACATCCATAATATTTTGCTTTTTGAACACCGAACAATAATACACAAAGATAGTAGATGGAAGGATACAAAGAAAAATTCAGACTCATGGGTGCGGATCCAGTTCATCATAAGAAGACTAAACAAGAGGGAAACATTACGAAACCAATGAATACCCTGGTTAGTATACATGATTTGTCCGCAGCTCGTGGTCGTGCGGTAGCGTTCTCGCTTCCCGCGCCCGGGTTCCCGGGTTCGATTCCAGGCGGGGTGAGGGATTTTCTCTGCCTCGTGATGACTGGGTGTTGTGTGATGTCCTTAGGTTAATTTGGTTTAAGTAGTTCCAAGTTCTAGGGGACTGATGACCGTAGATGTTAAGTCCCATAGTGCTCAGAGCCATTTGAACCAACCATACATTATTTGTATAGATCTGAAGATGAAAAGCGCAGATCTGGACAGTGCCCGCATCTGCACTTTATTTTCTGTCTTAATGGGCATAATTTTTAGTTTCTTCTCTTCTGAATTATCAAATGAATTGATTGTTACGTGGTACAGAATAATTAGGTAACTGTGTTTCTTAGAGCTTCCATTCGCACCAACATTTTTCTACATTCTCGTGCAATTCATGAAATTCTACTTGTATGATCACAAGACTGCACATAGATGCAATCGATTTTGAGGTGCAAAGTGTTTGTTATCTTATATTTCTTGACAGGTGGGGAAAGTTGATTTCCAAAGACTTTTTATTGTACTGACATAATCTTTCGTCACAAAGTAACAAGGTAAGTGTTTTATTCGTATATATTTTGTGGGAAACTGTAATCGTGATGGAAGATTACAAACCTGAATGTTTGACACAGCTGGTAGTAGAAAACGGTGCATATTAACCAAACCCCGCGCCTCCTCTCCGTGTCCTTCTATGAGACGAGCACAGGATTTTCCTCCTATAACGCTACAGAGCTGTTCCTAGCACAGCTGAGAATTGGCATCATCGTCACAAACATTTGGCAACACTGTGACAGTGCAATCACTTCCGCGTATGGTACTGAATTGACTCGCTAAATTCACTTGATATTCCCTTTCCATTTGAATGACTCGTGGTATATAATCCTCACGTAAACTAAGACACTGAGACAGAAATTTCAATTTTTTGGCTAAAGAAATGCTATTCTTCACATAAGTGACAGCTTTTAATATCTTTCACGATGCGTTATGAGGCTGAGCGACCAATACCATGATGAGAGTGGCGTGCTGGCAGCAGTGTGTCCTTAGCCCGTAGTACCGCGCGTGTCTCATGTTCCAACGGTTAAGAGACTCGTCAGTTCTAACAGTGGTAGGGGCAGCGCGTGCGACCTTTTTTTGTGTATTATTTCATGGAGCCGCGAATTCCCAGAAAAAATTCTGTAACAAAATCAGAAGAAAACCTTTACACATCAAATCCTCATGGCAGCTAAAACCTCCCCCTCACTTATTGACCTTAATGACAGTGAAAAATTAAACCGCGTGTACCTAATGAGAAATTTGGGAAAAGCAATCGTCACCGAAGTTGATTTGTCGGTAAAGAGGGAGGAAAGGGTTACATCTAAATGAAAGGAAAAATGCAAATGAAACTGGTGGAAATTAATTTTGAAAAGGGGTAAAGTTAATAAAGAAAGTAAATGTGCGGTCGTCACGTTAACAATTAATTGGCGCTAATTAGATATTTGAGATTTGGGAGAAATTACGGTCGCCAGTCCTAAGGACAATTACTATAGTAACTGAAAAAGAAAGGTTATTACACATATAATTAGCACTAGAAGCGTGGCAACTGAAGGTTGACACGTGTAGTGTGAAAACTGAAAGTTTGTCAGAAGTAATAAATTTCGCTACACTCTGACTTAATTTAGCAAAAGAATTAATAAAACCGGAAAATCGAAAGTTAATTTAGTGACTGAAGTTAATAGTGAGCTTTCTTTCTGAAGCACATCGAAATTCAGTAAAATACGGTTAGTCTTGGACTACCTCAACAATCATTTCAAAAGCTACTTGAATCTACGCAATTTAGAAATAAGAGATTTAACTTTGAACTTGAATTAAATGATTCTGAACAATTAACAATAGTAAAATTTAGTACGTACCAAGCTGAGCTGCAGTCACAGGTAAGCTAAAATACGGTAACAAAACTCGCACTCTTAATTTGTGCTTGTGTAATCTAAATAGTGTAGCCAACTATGAATACTTTAACTGAACTTTGAAGTTAAAGCAGTGGAATCGAATTATATTACTTTAATGCTGGCGTTTGAATTTCAACGACACTCGGGTTCATTTCAGAAAAGGAAGGGACCCTGCTTGGCAATGCAATTGGGACAATGAGCAACAAAGGTTCATGCTAAGTTGCTGTAATTTTGTGATGCAACAATTTTAAAAGTTTGAAAAGCTGAGGTCTGCCATACAGTTCTAAAAATTTACGTGCTTCCAGTCTTCCTTGTTGGTTGATTGAAGGTTTGATGCCGTCGATCGAGGAGGTGGCGACAGTCACTCATTGTCGGACATCGCTGTTGCAGAAGCTGGATGTTGGCGCGCCTTCTTCTCGACACGGTCAGCAGACGAAACGGGCTCTTGATGTGCGCCAGCTAATGCTTCCCGTCCGCAACACCGTGTCACAGCGTCCGCCGCTCGTGGTCTCGCGGTAGCGTTCTCGCTTCCCGAGCACGGGGTCCCGGGTTCGATTCCCGGCGGGGTCAGGGATTTTCACCTGCCTCGAGATGACTGGGTGTTTGTGTTGTCCTCATCATTTCATCATCATCCAAGAAAGTGGCGAAATTGGACTGAGCAAAAGATTGAGTAATTGTACGGGCGCTGATAACCACGCAGTTGAGCGCCCCACAAACCAAACATCATCACAACACCGTGTCAGAAACTATCATCGCAAGTCGAGCGCAATTACATGCTGCCAAACCCCGAAAGCGCGGCAACTCGCGGGAGCTTCACACAACCCACCTGCTCCACTGCACTACTCCAGCCAGACTCTGCTCTGCCCGCGCTCCACGCGGCAGAGTTAACACTACCAAAGATCCTAAACACTTTGGTTCTGCACACGACCTATCGATGTATTCGTTCGATAGCATAGTTTTCCATAGGCAAGACCCAGCGTAAAAATACAAATAGTATTTACAAAACAAACCAATTATACATCGACATAAATGCACAGTAAATAAAATAGTACAACAATTACAATACAAAAAGGCACAGAAATCTCATATCTTCAGGTAACAAAATAAGGAAAAAATTTATAATACAATAGGTGAAAATAGGAGGATATGCATTGCCGGCGTTACACAGCTCGGCTCAGTAAGTTGTGTTAATGGTCGTAGATCTCGGATTTCTGACTGCCAAGCTGCTATACAATACAAGCGTCTCTGAAGAAATTCGAATCGACCGTCAACGATACGAAATTCAATATTGTTCTTCTCTTAAGACTCACATGCCAGGGTCATAAGTATGAAGGAAGTCAATTGATTAGCAAATCTCAAGAAATTACTTTCAGCTCAAAGTGCAATGGTGAAAAACTTACAATGCTGCACAACAGATAACGCCTCTTTCCGCTGATGACAAGCAAATTTTGGGTTTCTAGGAATACGTAACTTTATTGATGAAATGCCACATTTGCACACCTGTTGAGTATGACACAGCATACCATTTAAACACAGACCCAATCGAAATCTAAGTAAGTAGTATTTTACTAATTCGTGCAGATGGAGGCACACTTGTGAATGAACAGATACTCAGTTTCGTGAAAACAGACTTTCGTCGTAAGGTTATCGTGGGTAGTTTTATTTCATTTCTTACAATACAGTGCACAATTTTCCTAAGGTTTCTTTTAGTGTTGTTAAAACAATACTAAACATGAGAGAGAAATTAATCATCAACGATGTATGCGAATTCTCTGATGTTGTCTATAACAGTCTGACAATGCACATGCAGTTTATTGTGTACATGCATGTAGAAAACTTGTTCTGAGTTAAAGCTGTCAAACAAGGTTTGAAGAAGAATAAAATGCCACTACCAGACGACAGCTAATGTAGAAAATACTTTTCTGACTATTTTGGCACGATGCGCTCTCCCCATACATAATACAAAAGCTTCGAGACGCATCTGCTGCCTGTCCGTCTATTAAACCTGAAAAGAACAAAATGACGCAGAAATTAGCCTTTTTTCCACATGCGACTATTTTGGGTTGAGAAGTGAAGAGAATTATGTTCAAAGTTACATTAAATTGATAACTTCAGCAGACACCAGAATTGCGTTTCAAAAAAATGTAGCAGCGAATGTAATACAACACGCGACGTCTTATCAACAGTGCGCGACGCTTACCGTTACGCTACTAGCTGTGACGTAGCTACAGCAGCTCTGGAAGTGAACAACAGTTCCTCGAGAACTTCCGCATTCCACAGTGCTGTGAGATAATGCATATGGCCGGATCAAGACTTTTGAGAGACAGACAGTTACAGCATTTCCTTTGGACTGCACGACGGTTTCAACAAACAGATAGCGCAATAGAGTAGCTCAAATGGAAAGGAACACTACCTTTTTAACTTTCTGCACACTACACTGTTGGCAGTTCTGTGTAGGTGGCAGTTACGTTATTTTATTTCGGTGATTACAAAATAGAGTCGAATGTATGCACTGGGTAGCCAAGGCAGCTAGTTCATGGCGATTCGGTCAACCAAGTAAATGAATGTACTGAACATCCTGCAAACCACTACAGGGAGCCTGTGTGTCAGAATTCTCATCTTGTGTGCAGCAACAGTGTTATGATAGAGAAATGAATCGTAGAAAAGAGGGTATGGTGGTCTGTTGGACTGATGATAGTTTCATATGATGATGGTCTGGGTTCGATTCCAGCTTCTGCTGATGTTTTTTGATAGGGAGAGGCAGATTCTATTCTCTTCTGGCTACGCCAAGTGAAGAAGGTATAATGGCATTGTGGTCTGAAAATCACATTAAACATGATATTCCTTCTCTACCAAGTAGACGTTAGGTGGAACCACAATAAAGTAAGGAGTGGCAACATGTAGAAACTCTATCAATAGTAACCTTTCTTATACTAGTCATTCATTTCTAGTGACGGAAAAAATCCTGTGTATGGTCACAGGACACTTATTCCATCTTTTATTTGAGCTTCTGTATGTCGATAAAATTGGTTCTGAACTGGGAATGCAACTCAGACCGCCCTTACCGCGGAATTTGATCCCTTCGTGACAATACAGCTCGACTACAACTTGTTGTTTCTTCAAAACTGCAGATTCCTCAACATCTCCACATATTGCGCATGAATGGGTTGGAATCCTGGCCCAGCACTAAAGTTTTCACTATGTATTATCCAGCTCTAGCATGAGAACACCTATCTACTGGTGGATAATAATTTTTTATTTTTAATGCATTTTCATTCGTTGTCAACACTAACGATATCTGACGTTTTTGACTCCCAGTGCGACACAGAACTATTTGCGAGATATCTGTAATTTCAAGGATGTTATTCCGAGCTGCTGGTGGAGAAAAATTCGGTAACTGTCGTCTCTTTGTGTGTAGTCAACAACGATATGTTTGGGCTTCGATTCTCAGTCAGCACTGAACTCTTCGTCATATTATTTCGAGTTCAAACATGCTCACATGTCGCTGCTGGTGTAACAAACCCATACTTAACGTTCCTATTCTCTATAATATAACAGCGATACGTGCCGGGTAGGAGTCCTGGGAAGGAAAAATTTATGTTTCGTCTCGTCATTTCAGTTAACACATCTAGCTACTGCTGAGAAAATCCGTTATGCAAAGTTGATTGTGCTTCGATAACAATTCGATTAGGTTCTGGGTTCGAATCCCTGTCCAACACAAAGCTTTACCTCACTGCATTTCAAGTAAGTTACTTGTGAAGAAGCAGTATTTAACATCTCTCGTAGTTCGTTAACAGGGACAATAGATGCTGGGTAGGAATTCGCGTCCGTTAAAAATGTTTACGTTATGTAATTTAAAGTTCATATTTGTTAACTGATACTGTATAAAATCGAGGTATATCACTCTCTTTATGCCTTGTCAGGAATGACTGTTAATTTCCGTCAGTCACGAAATCTTAGTTTGCATGACCTGGGTTTGAATCCATATGCAGAACGAGGCGGTTCGTCGTGTCATTTGAAGTTCATACATATTCTCAACTAGCTGCTCGTGAATAACGTAAATTTTTAATGATACTTTGTGTTAAATAACAAGTATGGTATGTCACTTTGAAGAGGAAATCATGAATACGACGAACTAACTACGTGCATTACCTATCTGACGTAATAATGAGAGTGCTAACATTTCAGGTATGTCATTTATTGCAATAAATGTGAGCTTACAAGCCTTAAGGACAGTCTTATCCGTGATGAGGTGTACCCTGATATTTGTAGTATCGTGGTATTACTTTACATCTTGAGTTATTGCGATACAGAGCAGTGTTTTCTAGTGGTGACTTGTTGGAGCCATTTTCAATAGTCAAACGACTGTACCAAGGAGCGATTAGAGGACCTGCTAGACAGCTGCGTTATGTAGGTTACATTGGTATCAGGCGAAATGCAATTCAGGTCGTTCGGATACTTTTGAGCACGACTGTACATAAAATCATAAGTTAAATATCAAATGTTTTCACCAATAGCGAGACGCTGACACCTTAAATGACGATAGAGTTGTTTTTGCCTGACTGGGATTCGAACCCAGCATGTAGCACCGTCGTTTTCTAGCCAGGAACAGACGATAAATAGCTATTCTTTTCCAATAATAGCTAGGAATGGCATGTTTGTACTTTCAATGATGTGATGGAAAATACTCTGCTGGCTAGAAGTTGAATCCACAACGTATCTGCGTTGGTGATCACAACGAACACAACGTCAAACACAAATTCGTTTTCACCAGTAGGATGGAGAGGAATGTTTGAACTTGAAAAGATGTAAGGAAACGTTTGATCTTGTAATGTTGTGATAAAAGGCTCATCATGTGGCTGTGAGTTGAAACGAACACGTTACAGCTCACAACGCACGAAGAGACGTTGAAAATGCAACTATTTTTCACCAGTAGTTCGGAGTGCACATGCTAGGGCTTGAAATGAAATAATGAATATTTTGTGCTGATCAGGATTCGAAACCAGATAGGTGCCTTTCAAGGAGGCCTAGAAGAGTTTGCAATCTTGGGGAACACAGTGAAATCGAATTCGAATCCCAGTCCAGCACCACAATTTTCAACGTCTCAGTTTCAAATAAAGTAAGAGCCTTGTGAACTTACATGGCCATTGGTTCATTAAATGAAATACGTTTTCTAGTTTACGACGGCTTGCTGGTGACAGTCTCTGCCTTACGGGGTTTCTCCATCTGTCACAGCTCAAACGAATGCCGCTCTGCCCCAGACGGCAGCGAAGAGATGTTATCTTTATTGCGGATATTGAACTACGGAGCTTACTGACGTTCTGCACTTGGCGTTACTAGGGGTGAAGGAGAGCTACTTGTGTGTGGAGATATTAACAACGAGTAAACATAAATGTTCAAATGTGTGTGAAATCTTATGGGACTTAACTGCTAAGGTCATCAGTCCCTAAGCTTACACACTACTTAACCTAAATTATCCTAGGGACAAACATACACACCCATGCCCGAGGGAGGTCTCGAACCTCCGCCGGGATCAGCCTCACAGTCCATGACTGCAGCGCCTAAGACCTCTCGGCTAATCCCGCGCGGCGAGTAAACCTAATATGAAATCTTTTGCGTATTGTGTGGAGGACGGAGGGTGTATTCATGGGTGGAGGGGAAGAGAGAGACGTTTTTGAAATAACAAAAACTACTGTGAGAGTCCATCTACGCTGATTAGTTTGTAAGTATGTAGACAGGGTATAAATGAAATCAAAATAGAATACTTAACAAACTGTATATTCAAAAGAAACTCACTTGAATTAAAAGGGCAAATCAAAGGAAAGCTAATACATATTGTATCTTTTCTGTTGCCACGCGATCTTCCACTAGCTCCCAATGAGGAAAAATGACGAAAAAGAAGACATAACAAAACATTTTAAGGACTCTAATATTTTATCCAGAATCCTTCATTATTTGGTACTTCTATCATGCGTCTTGGCACAGAATGTATAAGCCGTCGGACGTGACAGCCTGAAGAAGCAACTTCCTCCCAGGATTCCAGGACGCAGTCCCGAAGAGCGTCCGCAGTAGTTGGTTGGTTTCGTGGCCAGTTCTCTGTTAATGTTCTGGCGACCTCAGCCCACATGTTTTCCATGGAGTTCATATCAGTCGCCCGTGGCGGCCAGTCCATGACGTTGACGCCAATCGTGAAGAGCCGCTGCTGAACAAATGCAGACTTGTGAATGGGAGAATGATCCTCTCCCAATGTGACGTCTCCTTCTGCGTACAGCATTCGCACTGACGGAAGCATCAAATTTCGTATATGTGGGCATACTGCACGATTTCCAGAGTTCCTTCTATCCTGTGAAGGATTCCCGCCCCTCTCGCAGAAGTCCAACCCCAGCAGGTAACAGATAGCCGGCCACTTCTTCTCGTCGTGGTTACGTATTCGCGTCGATGGCGAGACCCTTGCGGCTTATAAACGATTCGTGAACCGTCGTTATTGGTGGAAAACACCTTCTCATCAGTGAAAATGACGTTGTCCCACGACGCCCTCAAATGGAGCTCCGCAAATGCTAAATGCTAGCCGGTATAAAACGTTGTCTTCGCTGAGCTCTTGTTTCACGGCGGACCGTCTTGCATGCAGTCCAGCGTCCCTCAGCCTTCGGCGAGTCGTTTCACTGGAGCCGGGGAAGTTGGTCTTCCGCCGCAACTGCTTCGCGTTCAGAAAGGGATTTTCTCTGCTCTTAGACACTAGGTCCCTGTCTTCCTGCTGTGAGATCACTCTCTTCCTCCCTGAGCCAGGAGCCCTGTTGGTGGTGCCTCTTTCAAGGCAGATCCTCCACCATGTCGTTGCAGTGGTATGTGGTACGCCATACCGTCTGCCAGCTTCTCTGATGGAACATCCTCCTTCCTCAATGAGAGAGACGACTCTACCTCGGCCGGGCGGAGTGGCCGAACGGTTCTAGGCGCTTCAGTCTGGAACCGCGCGACCGCTACGGTCGCAGGTTCGAATCCTGCCTCGGGGATGGATATGTGTGATGTCCTTAGGTTAGTTAGATTTAAGAAGTTCTAAGTTCTAGGGGACTGATGACCTCAGATGTTAAGTCCCATAGTGCTCAGAGCCATTTGAACCATTTTTTGACTCTACCTTGAATAGACCTCTCCCAGCGAGCCATTGCGGCAGACAGCCTGATGTGTATTTCTGCTTGCCGCTCTTATACTGATTCCAGGAGAGGGGGTAAACATATTTACGTCAAACGGAGAGGCAGAGGCAGAGGCATGCGGCGCAGCCGTGCTGGCTCGTCCCGGGCTGTTGGCCCACCAACGCTACCGCCAGCTCGCTCACGTCCGTCTCGCCTCGGTCAGCCTGGCTGGCCCGTAGCTCGCGAGCCGCGGCTAGTACAGACCAGGGCCGCAAGGCCACGATCACCCCTTGAAGGATCAAAAGTTACACCTAACCTATCCAAGTCTGTAGCATGAACTAAAGCAGCTACAGCTATTATGCTATAACATGTGCAGGCACACCTACAGTTGACGATTCATTCAAATATTTGACGAACAATACTTTCAAAAATACGTTCATTTTAAACATAGCTACCAAAAAATATTTTACCTAGCTAGAAATAGCATGACGCAGGAAACTATACTTTCTTGTAAGTGCTGTGCATTAGATGTAGCCTTAAGAAAACCTGTATTCAACCATGACAACTAAGCGGAATGTAAAAGTAAACAGGTTTGGCGGCAGCTTCTCCAAATAATATTATATACTTCGTATATAATACACGTTTTGTGCACATGTACTCAGTGTCTCTGAAACAATACGTGCTGCACGACGGAAATTACTTTCTGCTGAGGCACTTCATTTACATCTCAATGATACACGAAAACATTGCTCTTTACGGCAGTCAGTTCACTTGTAAATTAACGTCATGATATCGCAGATATTAGGCAACACGTTACTAGGGATGAAGAAGGCCTTAACGTTTGCAACTAAACATGCTACTCCTAGCTACTATTGAATATGATGTTGATTATTAACGTGTCTCCATAACCATGTGTGCGGCGTTCGACTCTCAGTCAGCATAGACGTTTTTGTCACCTTATTTCTAGTTAAACGTGTGCACATCTCACTGATGGTGGACCAGCATTGGACATTTCTCTTCTATTCCTGGTTAGACAACGACGGCGGTAGGCGCCGGGTTCGAATCCCGCTCAGGCAATACAACTTCAGTCGTCATTTAAGGTTCCAACCCCAGTACTGGTGACAAACTGTGATATCTACATTCTGATTTTACGTACTTATTCAACAATCCGATTAGGTGCTGGGTTTGCATCCTTGTCCCCAGCATTACATGATAGCTTTTTTAATTTTAAACATGTGCATCCTTTGTTCCTTGAGACTTCAAGCAACACTATACAACGTCTTTCGAGGTTAATTACCAAGAAGGTTAGGGTTCCTGCTTTCGTACAAACATTATCGCCATTTACGTTCAAATTGAGAATTGATAGCTGATACTGGTGCAAACGTCAATATTTGACGTCTCTTTCTGCCTAGTGATCGAGTCTCGATAAGGCGCAAAGCTTTGCTTGGTTAACAATGGCTTTACGTTCTGAGTTTGCATTCGGATCCAGACCGAAGATGTTCGTCATGTCATTTAAAGTACAACTTTGTGTACAAGTAACTGTTGATGAGTAATGTGAACAATGATATTACTTGTGATTCGCTGTTAATGTTGGGATTTCCGTAGAGTGCTTGCCGCTGTTAATCACGTTTTCTTTTAACTGCTTAGTATTACATAAAGTTGATGCGAAACCATTCCCTGTTGAACGTTGAACGACGTTCAGCATGTGTTGGGTAAACCTTTTAGACAGCAAAGAACTTGTTTCCAATTGCCATACAACTTTATAAATCCATAAACTGTCTCAAATATTTAATTGTGCCTAAGGATTACTGAACGATTTATGTGACAAAACTAGTTGTCCCATAACATTTGAAATGTCACTTATTGTAATTAAGTTTAGTTTACAAACGTTAAGGATTGTCTGATCTCCTCTGTACTATCGTGGTGTTACTTTACACCTGGACTGACTGTCATAAAGACCGGTGTTCTCTAGTAGTCTCTAGCGGTACCCATTGTGTATCTTACAACGACTGTACTGCCATACAACTTTGCGACGATGTGCAACACAGATATGTTATGTTGGTTCGATACATTCAGGTGCAGGCTACACGTTGGAATTCAGGCGTGACCCACTTTTTTTGCTGTCGAGTGTACATAAAGGCGTAAAGCAGTTAGGACTTAACACACCTTACGTAGCAAATACAGATTTATACTACTGGCCATTAAAATTGGTACACCAAGAAGAAATGCAGATGATAAATGGGTATTCATTGGACAAATATATTATATTAGAACTGACATGTGATTACATTTTCACGCAATTTGGGTGCATAGATCCTGAGAAATCAGTACCCAGAACAACCACCTCTGGCCGTAATAACGGCTTTGATGCGCCTGGGCATTGAGTCAAACAGAGCTTGGATGGCGTGAGCAGGTACAGCTGCCCATGCAGCTTCAACACGATACCACAGTTCATCAAGAGTAGTGACTGGCGTATTGTGACGAGCCAGTTGCTTGGCCACCATTGACCAGACGTTTTCAGTTGGTGAGAGATCTGGAGAATGTGCTGGCCAGGGCAGCAGTCGAACATTTTCTGTATCCAGAAAGGCCCGTACAGGACCTGCAACATGCGGTCGTGCATTATCCTGCTGAAATGTAGGGTTTCACAGGGATCGAATGAAGGGTAGAGCCATGGGTCGTAAAACACCTGATTTATATTGTCCACTGTTCAAAGTGCAGTCAATGTGAACAAGAGGTGACCGAGACGTGAAACCAATGGCACCCCATACCATCACGACGGGTAATACGCCAGTACGGCGATGACGAATACACGCTTCCAATGTGCGCTCACCGCGATGTCGCCAAACACGGATGGGACCGTCATGATGCTGTAAACAGAACCTGGATCCATCCGAAAAAATGACGTTTCGGCATTCGTGCACCCAGGTTCGTCGTTGAGTACACCATCGCAGGCGCTCCTGTCTGTGATGCAGCGTCAAGGGTAACCGCAGCCATGGTCTCCGAGCTGATAGTCCATGCTGCTGCAAACGTCGTCGAACAGTTCGTGCAGATGGTTGTCGTCTTGCAAACGCCCCCATCTGTTGACTCAGGGATCGAGACGTCGCTGCACGATCTGTTACAGCCATGCGGATAAGATGCCTGTCATCTCGACTGCTAGTGTTACGAGGCCGTTGGGATCCAGCACGGCGTTCCGTATTACCCTCCTGAACCCACCGATTCCATATTTTGCTAACAGTCATTGGATCTCGACCAACGCGAACAGCAATGTCGCGATACGATAAACCGCAATCGCGATAGGTTACAATCCGACCTTTATCAAAGTCGGAAACGTGATGGTACGCATTTCTTCTCCTTACACGAGGCATCACAACAACGTTTCACCAGGCAACGTCGGTCAACTGCTGTTTGTGTATGAGAAATCGGTTGGAAACTTTCTTCATGTCAGCACGTTGGAGGTGTCGCCACCGGCGCCAACCTGTGTGAAAGCTCTGAAAAGCTAATCATTTGCATATCACAGCACTTCTTCCTGTCGGTTCAATTTCGCGTCTGTAGCACGTCATCTTCGTGGTGTAGCCATTTTAATGGGCAGTAGTATATTACGCAAGACAGTTCTTCAAAATATCTCAAGCATCTCTTAGCATTACCGTACCTTGACATTTCGTGCGTCGACCTCTGGGTGTGAATGAAGGCATTGCCGAACCTATCTCATCACTTCCTCCACTTTCAACGTTCTGCGCGATATAGCAAAACTACAGTGGGCGCATTGTAGCTGTGAAATACTCTGACAGATGTTTGTTATTACTTTCATACCATTTTAACAGCAGCACAACTATAAATCTTTTTTGACGAGAAACGTAGTTTCACTTCATTTCCATGTATCTGGTGCAGAATAGGCGAAGAATTACGAAATTCAGGCTTCAGTCAATGTTTTTAGTAAATGGGTAATTAAAGAAACAACTGAAGAATTTTTTACCCGTAAGA